>NC_060122.1:51138513-52453513 GCF_021461395.2 Schistocerca americana
TTTGTGCGCAAATTTAAACAACAGAAGGCCAAGCTTCGCAATACCCACACACGGGAACAGGCGCTGCAACTCTTTCTCGCCTCCTATCGCTCCAACCACGAGACGGACCATAACTGGCGGAAGTTCTGCGTGTACTTGCTACACCCACTGCAGCGTCCGGCACTGCCAACTGTTCGCAAGTGTCGCTTTGCACCACGCCATCTTGTTATTTTCAGGGATTATGGCAACCGTGGGCGCTGGGAAATAGGTGTAATCCAGGAACGCATTGGCTCTTTTGTGTACTTCACAGCAGGTCGCGATGGTTTGCAGTGATGCCAACAGAACCAAAACTGGTGCGCGTCATTTGCCCCATGATTCTGCTGCTCTCCTTCCCACAGATTCGCGGCCTCACCGGACCTCACGGCCTTCGCAGCCGCCTGCACGTCCCACCAGGGCACCCCAGGAGGAGCGGATGGACGATGCGTCCTCGCTCCCGCCGTCCCCTCTTGCCGACCCAATGGACGTGGACCAATCGTCACTGGTGCTTCCCCGTCATCACCACAGGACACGCCCTCAGGCCTGGACATGTGCCCAGGCAGCAGTTTTACAGAGGCTGTTTCTGTTGCCTCAAGCCAGAGAGTGGGGTTCAGTCGGGGGTACGCCGCCCTACACAGTCGTGGCTCCCAGCTCATCTCTACGTCCAGTATCCTGTCTCCCTCCCCACACCTCCCCTGCCCTGCTGTCAGCATCCTTTTACATGACGTAGGATCATCTTGAGAGTTTCACTACGATTTATTCGCGCTCATTTATTTTCATTTCACTTTATAAACCACGCGTTGTATTTTCCAGTGTATTTGTGATTTTCGAGTGTATTAGCGTTCACTTATTTTTACGTGATGTATTTTCGTTCCACGTGCACCTGGTGCTGTGCTCGCAAGTGGTTTCAGGAAGTCTCTACTGGGGCCGCCACAGATTCTAAGATGCCCGGCCATGGCTCAGTGCGCTGCAACTTCCAGCACAGGTATATAACACTTTCCAAATACAGGGCAGCATTTTGTGTGGAAGTGTATTTGAAGTAAATTGTGTAAAGCACCATTTGTAAGTATACTGAGGCATCAAACAGTGTGTGAAGTGCATCATGGGGGAAGCCTTTTGTATTTCCCTCAAATGTGCATGAAGCGTCCGAGGGAGGAAAGCTGGATGAAGACTGGTAGGTTTCACAAGTGTGCAAGAATCCGCCATGATCGTTTCAAGCTCTGTGTTCAAGTCTGGTGGGATTTCTCGGATTTAAAAGTGTAATTACATCGCAAATTGTCTTAAAATTCTTGTGTCACCTGCAAAGCTCTCTCTCTCTCTCTCTCTCTCTCTCTCTCTCTCTCTCTTTCTTTCTATTTTTCTTTCTTTCTTCAGTGTTATATTTTAATCCTGCTGTAACTTTAATTTGCAGACTGTGTTAAATATTTCACACAATACCTGGGTTTAAAAATTCCATGCAACATTTACTTCCGATCTTTTTATTCAACCTGCTACTAGCTGTGAATTTTTTATATGTGTGAAACAATACCTGTGTATACAGCATCCCTGTAAATTGTTTGAACTCCAGTGACAATTTCGAGGTGTATTAGAAATAAATAACCACAATGCATTAAACAATTTGCATGGATATTGTTTAACATTGTATTAGCCTACAATCGTGAGATCCTCCCTGACCAGTAGCTTGGCACAGACTGAGCAAATTTCCCACTTTTTTTCACAGGCTGCCATCTTGGATTACGTCATGGGAAGGGAGGGAGCTGGGAATTCCCTGAGGAGGGACCGATGTGCCAGCTGGGGTAAACCTGTGACATCATCAGGGGTGTGGGTAAGAAATTGATCAATTAATTAATTTGTAGAATTACTTTGGTATCAATTTGACATCAAATGTAGGCTGGCAATGGCTCAGCCCAACCACTCATTCTGTCATTTGACAAGCCATAACGTGAGTGAACAGTATGGCTGTCGAGAAGAGGAAGCATTGACTATCAGTGAAACTGTTTTATGTGGACGGCAGCAGTTAGAGTGCTGCATTGAGAGAGTATCACCTACTGATAGGTCTGAGGAGAGACTTCATGTCATTAAATGGTACACATTAGTTGACGATGAAATTCGAAAACACTGTATTAGCTGTGCACACGGAAGAGGAAGGTGTCATATCACTTTGGAAGTTATTGATAAGGTTGCTGTTGCTGTAACTGCCAGTGCAGCACGTGTCCAATGTAGTAATAGTCCGTTCTCTAAAGAGAACAAACCCAGAGAACCTGTCAGGCTTACTGTGACGTCGGCACGCTATCGAGACCTTATTGTACAGAACGTGATTCCTACTTTGGAAAAGCGCAGCTTTGTGGAAACCATCGTTTTCATGCAAGGTGGGGCAACACCTTAAGCGTCATTTCGAGAGATTTTCTAGATGCATGAACTACAAGGTCACTTTATTCGAATCCATGTAACTTTTAGCTCTGAGGGTATCTGAAAGTACGCATTTACCGCGGACGCGTTCGGTCTCTACCTGACCTGAAGGCCAGCACACAGGAACACACTGCTCAGATTCCACCAGAACTGCTGTGAGCGACTGGTGGCCTGTTGTTTTACCGATGCAGCATCTCGTCGCTGTTTCCGGTGGTCGTATTTAACAAACTGTGTAGGCGACGTTAATAATAAAGTAAAGATTGTGCCTTTCCACTTATTTGAGCTTTCCTGCCACGTCCCGGTCCTAATCCGTTATGTACGGAAACACTTCCATATGGCTATCTTCCATTCACAGCGCCAGATTTGCATCGGTTCCACATTATCTCATTACCTACCAAATTTCGCTGCCATACGATTACTGCAGCCCACACTGGACCTCTGTGACATTAATTTGCACACAGTATTTCGTTGCACTATGAGACACAGTCTATACAAAAACGTCTACGTTCATGGTTGCATGCTGTATCTGAACAGCTTCCACATATTCGTCATGCAGTGCCAAGAAGCTTTGGTTTTCATTTGTGTCGAACATACTTAGGTAACGGTAACTAAGCGAAACAAATGTAGCAATTACGAATCTATTCTATCCTCGTATCGTGATGAAACAGAACATGTAACTGCAGTAATTCAACGACCTCACGGTCACTGTCTTTGACACTCCAGCTTTTCTGCAGGTTGTAAAACCAAGGAAGAACTAACTGGATTCTAGGTATTTTTGCTACTGATTAGTATGTACCCGCTTTAAATGGTTTCGTGAAATCTACAATTCTTCCTGCAAGTTCATTGTCATATCCCTCTAATCGGTAAGCGGAATTCTTATTCTTGACTAAGCAGCAACTTTTTTGCACAGTGTGTGTACGGACTCGAACATAGTGCACGAACTGTTCCAACATGTGCAGAACTTTGGCTCCAAGCATGAGTACAAGCCGCTGTTCTTCATATCATTTAACAGCGCAATTGTGGCTGACTGCTGTTTTACAATGAGCACCACAGAGAAGGCTTTCGCGATTTTCCAAAGCTGTTATTTCATTAAAACCCTGGTCGGAAATAAAAACAAAATTATGCAACATGTCCTGCGAAATTTTCGGATCAGTCATCCTCCCCTGTGCGTGTTTGGTTATATTTTGTCCTATCAGCTTAACGCCTGGGAATTTAGTTATAAATAAAACGTTATACACATGAGGGCAATCTGTATTTATGTAATGTGTTTTAAGTGTCAAATAATTCACCTTTTGTACGAATCAGTCCCCGTATCAACTGTCGCAGACAATGTTTTATTAATAACTTACTTAGTAACAGAAGCCCTCATTCGGATTCGGACTGCAAGAAGCCCGTCTACGTACAGTAGAAATATTTGACATAACGTATGAACTTCTGACTTCTCGATAATATGAACCTAGATGAATTAATTCTTGGCCTATATCTTTGAAACCTTCCTCAGAAACACCTCTCACATTTAATAGGTGCCATCTTTTTAGCACACATTGTAGCAAAGTTCACACTTGTTTTTATTAGCCGGACGGTGTTGCCGAGCGGTTCTAGGCGCTTCAACTCGAACCGCGCGTCCGCTACGATCGCAGGTTCGAATCCTGCCTCAGGCATGGATGTGTGTGATGTCCTTAAGTTAGTTAGGTGTAAGTAGTTCTAAGTTCTAGGGGACTAATAACCGCTGATGTTAAGTCCCATAGTGCTCAGAGGCATTTGAACCATTTGAGTTTTTTATTACTACCTACATTGCTGAAGGAGGTGTGTAAGTGTGGGATTTCTTACAACTGTATTTCTTAAATAAGTTGTTTCCGACTTCAACGTCGTAACAGTGATCAATTTACACATGACACATATCCTGTAGACTGTGTTTTAGTTTACAACAAATATTTATTCCTTACTACGCTTTTTAGACTCTCCCGTTTCTTCTCCGTTTACGCATTGGTTTCAGAGTTACTTGTTACTGTACATACATCCTCACTTTGCACGATTACAAATACACGACGAATCAGAAGCCTGTGCTGGATGTAGTCCTGCAGGGATAAAAACCCAGAAATTGCGTCGCTATGAAATACTATGTATTGTATGACCTCTCCTTCTAAATCGAGTAACGTTTCTATGGAAACGACAGGATATTCCTTTGGGATACGACTATCTCCCTTCCGATGCACTATTCCTTCTTGACTGCATCCCTCGCTCCCTCACATTGACGAAATAACACTGAAATTGCGTCGCTATGAAGTACTATAGGTTCTATGACATCTCCATGTAAATCGAATATCATATCTATGGAAACGACAGGAATTTCTTTTGGGATACGAGTAAATCCTTTCCGATGCACTATTCCTTCTTTACTGTATTCCTCGTTCCCTTTCATAGACGAATTCACACAGAAATTGCGTCGCTATGAAATACAATGGGGTCTATGATTTCTCCTTTTAATTCGAGTAACGTTTCTATGGAAACGACAGGAATTTCTTTTGGGATACGACTATCTGCTTCCCGGTGCACTATTCCTTCTTTATTGCATCCCTCGCTACCACAAAATGACGAATTAACACAGAAATTGCGTCGCTATGAAATACTATGGGATCTATGACTTCTCCTTCTAAATCAAGTAACGTCTCTACGGAACCGACAGGATTCTCTTTTAGGATACGAGAAACTCCTTTCCGATGCAATATTCCTTCCTTACTGCATCCCTCGCTCCCTCACATTGACGAAATAACACAGAAATTGCCTCGCTATGAAATACGTTATGTTCTACGACTTCTCCTTTTAAATCGAGTAACGTTTCTATGGAGATGACATGATTTTCTTTTGGGATACGAGTATCTCCTTTCCGATGCACTATTCCTTCTTTACTGCATCCCTCGCTCCCTCACATTGACGAATTAACACAGAAATTGCGTCGCTATGAAATACTATGTATTCTATGACGTCTCCATCTAAATCGAGTAACGTTTCTATGGAAACGACAGGATTTTCTTTTGGGATGCGAGTATATCCATTCAGATGCACTATTCCTTCTATACTACATCCTTCGCTCCCTCACATTGACGAATAACACAGAATTTGCATCGCTATGAAATACTATGGGCTCTATGACATCTCCTTCTAAATCGAGGAACGCTTCTATGGAAGCGAGAGTATTTTCTTTTGGGACACGAGTATCTCCATTCCGATGCACTATTCCTTCTTTACTGCATCCCTTGCTCCCTCACATTAACGAATTAAACAGAAATTGCGTCGCTATGAAATACTATGGGTTCTATGACTTTTCGCTCTAAATCGAGTAACGTTTCTATGGAAACGACAGGAATTTCTTTTGGGAGACGAGTATCTCCTCTCCGAGGCACTATTGCTTCTTTACTGCATCCCTCGCTCCCTCACACTGACAAACTAACACAGAATTTGCGTTGCCATGAAATACTATGGGTTCTACGACTTCTTCTTCTAAATCGAGTAACGTTTCTATGGAAACGACAGGATTTCCTTTTGGGATACGAGTATTTCTGATGCACTATTCCTTCTTTACTGCATCCCTCGCTCCCTAACATTGACGAATTAACACATAAATTGCGACGCTATGAAATACTATGGGCTCTATGACATCTTCTTCAAAATCGAGTAACGTTTCTATGGAAACGACAGGATTTTCTCTTTGGATGCGAGTATCTCCTTTCCGATGCACTATTCCTTCGTTACTGCATCCCTAGCTCCATCACATTGACGAATTAACACAGAAATTGCGTCGCTATGAAATACTATGGGTTCTATGACTTCTGCTTCTAAATCGAGTAACGTTTCTATGGAAACGACGGGTTTTACTTTTGGGATTCGACTATATCCTTTCTGATGCACTATTCCTTCTTTACTGCATCCCTCGCTCCATCACATTGACGAATTAACACAGAAATTGAGTCGCTATGATATACAATGTTTTCTATGACTTCTCGTTCTAAATGGAGTAACGTTTCTATGGAAACGACAGGATTTTCTTTTGGGATCAACTATCTCCTTTCCGATGCACTATTCCTTCTTTACTGCACCCCTCGCTCCCTCACATTGACGAATTAACACAAAATTGCGTCGCTATGAATAGTATGGGTTCTATGACATCACTTTCTAAATCGAGTAACGTTTCTATGGAATCGACAGGATTCTTCTTTGGGATACGAGAATCTCCTTTCCGATCCACTATTCCAGCTTTACTGCATCTTTTGCTCCCTCTCATTGTCGAATTAACACAGAAATTGCTTCGCTATGAAATACTATGCATGCAATGACATCTCATTCTAAATCGAGTAACGTTTCTATGGAAACGACAGGGTTTTCTTTTGGGATACCAGTATCTCCTTTCTGATGCACTATTCCTTCTTTACTGCATCCCTCGCTCCATCACATTGACGAATTAACACAGAAATTGCGTCGCTATGATATACAATGTTTTCTATGACTTCTCGTTCTAAATCGAGTAACGTTTCTATGGAAACGACAGGATATTCCTTTGGGATACGACTATCTCCCTTCCGATGCACTATTCCTTCTTGACTGTATCCCTCGCTCCCTCACATTGAGGAATTAACACAGAAATTTCGTCGCTATGAGATACTATGTGTTCTATGACTTCTCCTTCTAAATCGAGATCGTTTCTATGGAAACGTCATGATTTTTTTTTGGGATACAACTATCTGTTTTCCGATGCACTATTCCTCCCTAACTGCATCCATCGCTCCCTCACATTGACGAATTAACACAGAAATTGCGTCGCTTTGAAGTACTATAGGTTCTATGACATCTCCAAGTAAATCGAGTAACGTATCTATGGAAACGACAGGAATTTCTTTTGGGATACGAGTAAATCCTTTCCGATGCACTATTCCTTCTTTACTGCATTCCTCGTTCCCTTTCATTGACGGATTCACACAGAAATAGCGTCGCTATGAAATACAATGGGGTCTATGATTTCTCCTTTTAATTCGAGTAACGTTTCTATGGAAACGACAGGAATTTCTTTTGGGATACGACTATCTGCTTCCCGGTGCACTATTCCTTCTTTATTGGATCCCTCGCTACCACAATATGACGAATTAACACAGAAATTGCGTCGCTATGAAATACTATGGGTTCTATGACTTCTCCTTCTAAATCAAGTAACGTCTCTATGGAACCGACAGGATTCTCTTTTAGGATACGAGAAACTCCTTTCCGATGCAATATTCCTTCCTTACTGCATCCCTCGCTCCCTCACATTGACGAAATAACACAGAAATTGCATCGCTATGAAATACGTTATGTTCTACGACTTCTCCTTTTAAATCGAGTAACGTTCCTATGGAAATGACATGATTCTCTTTTGGGATACGAGTATCTCCTTTCCGATGCACTATTCCTTCTTTACTGCATCCCTCGCTCCCTCACATTGACGAATTAACACAGAAATTGCTTCGCTATGAAATACTATGTGTTCTATGACGTCTCCATCTAAATCGAGTAACGTTTCTATGGAAACGACAGGATTTTCTTTTGGGATGCGAGTATATCCATTCAGATGCACTATTCCTTCTATACTGCATCCTTCGCTCCCTCACATTAACGAATTAAACAGAAATTGCGTCGCTATGAAATACTATGGGTTCTATGACTTTTCGCTCTAAATCGAGTAACGTTTCTATGGAAACGACAGGAATTTCTTTTGGGTTACGAGTATATCCTCTCCGAGGCACTATTGCTTCTTTACTGCATCCCTCGCTCCCTCACACTGACAAACTAACACAGAATTTGCGTTGCCATGAAATACTATGGGTTCTACGACTTCTTCTTCTAAATCGAGTAACGTTTCTATGGAAACGACAGGATTTCCTTTTGGGATACGAGTATTTCTGATGCACTATTCCTTCTTTACTGCATCCCTCGCTCCCTCACATTGACGAATTAACACATAACTTGCGACGCTATGAAATACTATGGGCTCTATGACATCTTCTTCAAAATCGAGTAACGTTTCTATGGAAACGACAGTATTTTCTCTTTGGATTCGAGTATCTCCTTTCCGATGCACTATTCCTTCGTTACTGCATCCCTAGCTCCATCACATTGACGAATTAACACAGAAATTGCGTCGCTATGAAATACTATGGGTTCTATGACTTCTGCTTCTAAATCGAGTAACGTTTCTATGGAAACGACGGGTTTTACTTTTGGGATTCGACTATATCCTTTCTGATGCACTATTCCTTCTTTACTGCATCCCTCGCTCCATCACATTGACGAATTAACACAGAAATTGCGTCGCTATGATATACAATGTTTTCTATGACTTCTCGTTCTAAATGGAGTAACGTTTCTATGGAAACGACAGGATTTTCTTTTGGGATCAACTATCTCCTTTCCGATGCACTATTCCTTCTTTACTGCACCGCTCGTTCCCTCACATTGACGAATTAACACAGAAATTGCGTCGCTATGAATAGTATGGGTTCTATGACATCACTTTCTAAATTCGAGTAACGTTTCTATGGAATCGACAGGATTCTTCTTTGGGATACGAGAATCTCCTTTCCGATCCACTATTCCTGTTTTACTGCATCTTTTGCTCCCTCTCATTGTCGAATTAACACAGAAATTGCTTCGCTATGAAATACTATGGGTGCAATGACATCTCATTCTAATTCGAGTAACGTTTCTATGGAAACGCCAGGGTTTTCTTCTGGGATACGAGTATCTCCTTTCTGATGCACTATTCCTTCTTTACTGCAGCCCTCGCTCCCTCACATTGACGAATTAACAGAGAAATTATGTCGCTATGAAATACTATGGTTTCTATGACATCTCCCTCTAAATCGAGAACGTTTCTATGGAAACAGCAGGATTTTCTTTTGGGATACAACTATCTGCTTTCTGATGCACTTTTCCGTCTTAACTTCATCCTTCGCTCCCTGACATTATCGAATTAACACAGAAATTGCGTCGCTACGAAATACTATAGGTTCTATGACATCTCCTTCTCAATCGAGTAACGTTTCTATGGAAACGACAGGATTTTCTTTTGGGATACGAGTAAGTCCTTTCTGGTGCATTGTTCCTTCTTTACTGCATCCCTCGCTCCCTCACTATTACGAATTAATACAGAAATTGCGTCGCTATGAAAAACTATGGCTACTATGACTTCTCCTTCTAAATCGAGTAACGTTTCTATGGAAACAACGGGATTTACTTTTGGGATACGAGTATCTCCTTTCCGATGCACTATTCCTTCTTTACTGCATCCCTCGCTCCCTCTCATTGACGAATTGACACAGAAATTGCGTCGCTATGAAATACTATGTGTTCTATGACTTCTCCTTCTAAATCGAGTAACGTTTCAATGGAAACGACAGGGTATTCCCTTGGGATACGACTATCTCCCTTGCGATGCACTATTCCTTCTTGACTGTATCCCTCGCTCCCTCACATTGAGGAATTAACACAGAAATTTCGTCGCTATGAGATACTATGGGTTCAATGACTTCTCCTTCTAAATCGAGATCGTTTCTATGGAAACGTCAGGATTTTCTTTTGGGATACAACTATCTGTTTTCCGATGCACTATTCCTCCTTAACTGCATCCATCGCTCCCTCACATTGACGAATTAACACAGAAATTGCGTCGCTATGAAGTACTATAGCTTCTATGACATCTCCATGTAAATCGAGTAACGTATCTATGGAAACGACAGGACTTTCTTTTGGGATACGAGTAAATCCTTTCCGATGCACTATTCCTTCTTTACTGCATTCCTCGTTCCCTTTCATTGACGGATTCACACAGAAATTGCGTCGCTATGAAATACAATGGGGTCTATGATTTCTCCTTTTATTTCGAGTAACGTTTCTATGGAGACGACAGGAATTTCTTTTGGGATACGACTATCTCCTTTCCGATGCACCATTCGTTCTTTACAGCATCCATCGCTCCATCACATTGACGAATTAACACAGAAATTGCGTTGCTATGATATACAATGTTTTCTATGACTTCTCGTTCTAAATGGAGTAACGTTTCTATGGAAACTACAGGATTTTCTTCTGGGAACAACTATCTCCTTTCCAATGCACTATTCCTTCTTTACTGCACCCCTCGCTCCCTCACATTGACGAATTAACACAGAAATTGCGTCGCTATGAAATATTATGGGTTCTATGACTTCTCCTTCTAAATCGCAGAACGTTTCTATGGAAACGAGAGGATTTTCTTTTGGGTTGCAAGTATATCCTTTCGGATGCACTATTCCTTCTTTACAGCATCCCTCGCTCCATCACATTGACGAATTAACACAGAAATTGCGCCGCTATGAATAGTATGGGTTCTATGACATCACTTTCTAAATAGAGTAACGTTTCTATGGAATCGACAGGATTCTTCTTTGGGATACGAGAATCTCCTTTCCGATCCACTATTCCAGCTTTACTGCATCTTTTGCTCCCTCTCATTGTCGAATTAACACAGAAATTGCTTCGCTATGAAATACTATGGGTGCAATGACATCTCATTCTAAATCGAGTAACGTTTCTATGGAAACGCCAGGATTTTCTTTTATGATACGAGTATCTCCTTTCTGATGCACTATTCCTTCTTAACTGCAGCCCTCGCTCCCTCACATTAATGAATTAACAGAGAAATTATGTCGCTATGAAATACTATGGTTTCTATGACATCTCCCTCTAAATCGAGAACGTTTCTATGGAAACGGCAGGATTTTCTTTTAGGATACAACTATCTGCTTTCCGATGCACTTTTCCGTCTCAACTGCATCCATCGCTCCCTGACATTATCGAATTAACACAGAAATTGCGTCGCTACGAAATACTATAGGTTCTATGACATCTCCTTCTCAATCGAGTAACGTTTCTATGGAAACGACAGGATTTTCTTTTGGGATACGAGTAATTCCTTTCTGGTACACTATTCCTTCCTTACTGCATCCCTCGCTCCCTCACAATTACGAATTAATGCGGAAATTGCGTCGCTAGGAAAAACTATGGCTACTATGACTTCTCCTTCTAAATCGAGTAACGCTTCTATGGAAACAACGGGATTTATTTTTGGGATACGAGTATCTCCTTTCCGATGCACTATTCCTTCTTTACTGCTTCCCTCGCTCCCTCTCATTGAGGAATTAACACAGAAATTTTGTCGCTATGAGATACTATGGGTTCTATGACTTCTCCTTCTAAATCGAGTAACGTTTCTATGGAAACGACAGGACATTCCTTTGGGATACGACTATCTCCCTTCCGATGCACTATTCCTTCTTGACTGCATCCCTCGCTCCCTCACATTGAGGAATTAACACAGAAATTTTGTCGCTATGAGATACTATGGGTTCTATGACTTCTCCTTCTAAATCGAGATCGTGTCTATGGAAACGTCAGGATTTTCTTTTGGGATACAACTATCTGTTTTCCGATGCACTATTCCTCCTTAACTGCATCCATCGATCCCTCACATTGACGAATTAACACAGAAATTGCGTCGCTATGAAGTACTATAGGTTCTATGACATCTCCATGTAAATCGAGTAACATATCTATGGAAACGACAGGAATTTCTTTTGGGATACGAGTAAATCCTTTCCGATGCACTATCCCTTCTTTGCTGCATCCCTCGCTCCCTCACATTAACGAATTAAACAGAAATTGCGTCGCTATGAAATACTATGGGTTCTATGACTTTTCGCTCTAAATCGAGTAACGTTTCTATGGAAACGACAGGATTTTCTTTTGGGATACGAGTATCTCCTTTCCGATGCACTATTCCTTCTTTACTGCATCCCTCGCTGCATCACATTGACGAATTAACACAGAAATTGCGACGCTCTGACAGACAATGGGTTTTAGGACATCTTCTTCTAAATCGAGTAACGTTTCTATGGAAATTACAGGATTTTCTTTTGGGATACGAGTATCTCCTTTCCGATGCACTATTCCTTCTTTACTGCATCCCTCGCTCCCTCATATTGACGAATTAATACAGAAATTGCCTCGCTATGAAATACGTTGGGTTCTATGACATCTCCTTTTAAATAGAGTAATGTTTCTATGGAAATGACAGGAATTTCTTTTGGGATACGTGTATCTCCTTTCCGATGCACTATTACATCCTTACTGCATCCCTCGCTCCCTCACAATGACGAATTAACACAGAAATTGCGTCGCTATGAAATACTATGTGTTCTATGACTGCTCCATCTAAATCGAGTGACGTTTCTATGGAAACGACAGGATTTTTCTTTGGGATACGAGTATCTCCTTTCTGATCCACTCTTCCTGCTTCACTGCATCCCTCGCTCCCTCTCATTGACGAATTGACACAGAAATTGCTTTGCTATGAAATACTATGTGTTCTAAGACATCTCCTTCTAAATAGGGTAACGATTCTATGGAACCGACAGGATTCTCTTTTATGATACGAGAATCTCTTTCCGATGCACTATTCCTACTTTACTGCATCCCTCGCTCCCACAAATTGACGGATTAACACAGAAATTGCGTCGGTATGATATACTGTGGGATCTATGATATCTCCTTCGAAATCGGGTAACGTTTCTGTGGAAACGACAGGATTTTCTTTTTGGATACGTGTATCTCCTTTCCGATGCACTAGTCCTTCTTTACTGCATCCCTCGTTCCCTCACAAAGACGAATTAACACAGAAATTGCGTCGCTACGAAATGCTATGGGTACTATGGCATCTCCTTCGAAATCGAGTAACGTTTCAATGGTGACGGCAGGATTTTCTTTTGGGATGCAAGTATCTCCTTTCGGAGGCACTATTCCTTCTTTACTGCATCCCTCACTCCATCACGTTCACGAATTAACACAGAAATTGCGTCGCTATGAAATACTATGGGTTCTATGACATCACTTCCTAAATCGAGTAACGTTTCTGTGGGAACTACAGGATTTCCTTTTGGGATAGTGGTATTTCTGATGCACTATTCCTTCTTAACTGCATCCCTCGCTCCCTCACATTGACGAATAAACACATAAATTGCGACGCTATGAAATACTATGCGCTCTATGACATCTTCTTCAAAATCGAGTAACGTTTCTATGGAAACGACAGGATTTTCTCTTTGGATGCGAGTATCTCCTTTCCATGCACTATTCCTTCTTTACTGCATCCCTAGCTCCATCACATTGACGAATTAACACAGAAATTGCGTCGCTATGTAATACTATGGGTTCTATGACTTCTGCTTCTAAATCGAGTAACGATTCTATGGAAACGACGGGTTTTACTTTTGGGATTCGACTATATCCATTCTGATGCACTATTCCTTCTTTACTGCATCCCTCGCTCCATCACATTGACGAATTAACACAGAAATTGCGTCGCTATGATATACAATGTTTTCTATGACTTCTCGTTCCAAATGGAGTAACGTTTCTATGGAAACGACAGGATTTTCTTTTGGGAACAACTATCTCCTTTCCGATGCACTATTCCTTCTTTACTGCACCCCTCGCTCCCTCACATTGACGAATTAACACAGAAATTGCGTCGCTATGAAATATTATGGGTTCTATGACTTCGCCTTCTAAATCGCAGAACGTTTCTATGGAAACGACAGGATTTTCTATTGGAATGCGAGTATATCCATTCAGATGCATTATTCCTCCTATACTGCATCCTTCGCTCCCTCACATTAACGAATTAAACAGAAATTGCGTCGCTACGAAATACTATAGGTTCTATGACATCTCCTTCTCAATCGAGTAACGTTTCTATGGAAACGACAGGATTTTCTTTTGGGATACGAGTAATTCCTTTCTGGTGCACTATTCCTTCTTTACTGCATCCCTCGCTCCCTCACATTAACGAATTAAACAGAAATTGCGTCGCTACGAAATACTATAGGTTCTATGACATCTCCTTCTAAATCGAGTAACGTTTCTATGGAAACAACGGGATTTACTTTTGGGATACGAGTAATTCCTTTCTGGTGCACTATTCCTTCTTTACAGCATCCCTCACTCCCTCACATTGAAGAATTAACACAGAAATTGCGTCGCTATGAAGTACTATAGGTTCTATGACATCTCCATGTAAATCGAGTAACGTATCTATGGAAACGACAGGAATTTCTTTTGGGATACGAGTAAATCCTTTCCGATGCACTATTCCTTCTTTACTGCATTCCTCGTTCCCTTTCATTGACGGATTCACACAGAAATTGCGTCGCTATGAAATACAATGGGGTCTATGATTTCTCCTTTTAATACGAGTAACGTTTCTATGGAAACGACAGGAATTCCTTTTGGGATACGACTATCTGCTTCCCGGTGCACTATTCCTTCTTTATTGCATCCCTCGCTACCACACACTGACGAATTAACACAGAAATTGCGTCGCTATGAAGTACTATGGGTTCTATGACTTCTCCTTCTAAATCAAGTAACGTTTCTATGGAACCGACAGGATTCTATTTTAGGATACGAGAAACTCCTTTCCGATGCAATATTCCTTCCTTACTGCATCCCTCGCTCCCTTACATTGACGAAATAACACAGAAATTGGCTCGCTATGAAGTACGTTATGTTCTATGACTTCTCCTTTTAAATCGAGTAACGTTCCTATGGAAATGACATGATTTTCTTTTGGGATACGAGTATCTCCTTTCCGATGCACTACTCCTTCTTTACTGCATCCCTCGCTCCCTCACATTAACGAATTATACAGAAATTGCGTCGCTATGAAATACTATGGGTTCTATGACTTTTCGCTCTAAATCGAGTAACGTTTCTAGATAAACGACCAGATTTTCTTTTGGGATACGAGTATTTTCCGATTCACCATTCCTTCTTTACTGCATCCCTCGCTCCATCACATTGACGAATTAACACAGAAATTGCGACGCTCTGAAATACAATGGGTTTTAGGACATCTTCTTCTAAATCGAGTAACGTATCTATGGAAATAACAGGATTTTCTTTTGGGATACGAGTATCTCCTTTCCGATGCACTATTCCTTATTTACTGCATCCCACGCTCCCTCATATTGACGAATTAATACAGAAATTGCCTCGCTATGAAATGCGTTGGGTTCTATGACATCTCCTTTTAAATAGAGTAATGTTTCTATGGAAATGACGGGAATTTCTTTTGGGATACATGTATCTCCTTTCCGATGCACTATTCCTTCTTTACTGCATCCCTCGCTCCCTCACATTGACGAATTAACACAGAAATTGCGTCGCTATGAAATACTATGTGTTCTATGACTGCTCCATCTAAATCGAGTAACATTTCTATGGAAACGACAGGATTTTTCTTTGGGATACGAGTATCTCCTTTCTGATCCACTCTTCCTGCTTCACTGCATCCCTCGCTCCCTCTCATTGACGAATTAACACAGAAATTGCTTCGCTATGAAATACTATGTGTTCTAAGACATCTCCTTCTAAATCAAGTAACGATTCTATGGAACCGAAGGGATTCTCTTTTAGGATACGAGAATCTCTTTCCGATGCACTATTCCTACTTTACTGCTTCCCTCGCTCCCACAAATTGACGAATTAACACAGAAATTGCCACGGTATGATATACAGTGGGTTCTATGATATCTCCTTCGAAATCGGGTAACGTTTCTGTGGAAACGACAGGATTTTCTTTTGGGATACGAGTAATTCGTTTCCGGTGCACTATTCCTTCCTTACTGCATCCCTCGCTCCCTCACAATTACGAATTAATACGGAAATTGCGTCGCTATGAAAAACTATGGCTACTATGACTTCTCCTTCTAAATCGAGTAACGCTTCTATGGAAACAACGGGATTTATTTTTGGGATACGAGTATCTCCTTTCCGATGCACTATTCCTTCTTTACTGCTTCCCTCGCTCCCTCTCATTGAGGAATTAACACAGAAATTTTGTCGCTATGAGATACTATGGGTTCTATGACTTCTCCTTCTAAATCGAGTAACGTTTCTATGGAAACGACAGGACATTCCTTTGGGATACGACTATCTCCCTTCCGATGCACTATTCCTTCTTGACTGCATCCCTCGCTCCCTCACATTGAGGAATTAACACAGAAATTTTGCCGCTATGAGATACTATGGGTTCTATGACTTCTCCTTCTAAATCGAGATCGTGCCTATGGAAACGTCAGGATTTTCTTTTGGGATACAACTATCTGTTTTCCGATGCACTATTCCTCCTTAACTGCATCCATCGATCCCTCACATTGACGAATTAACACAGAAATTGCGTCGCTATGAAGTACTATAGGTTCTATGACATCTCCATGTAAATCGAGTAACATATCTATGGAAACGACAGGAATTTCTTTTGGGATACGAGTAAATCCTTTCCGATGCACTATTCCTTCTTTGCTGCATCCCTCGCTCCCTCACATTAACGAATTAAACAGAAATTGCGTCGCTATGAAATACTGTGGGTTCTATGACTTTTCGCTCTAAATCGAGTAACGTTTCTATGGAAACGACAGGATTTTCTTTTGGGATACGAGTATCTCCTTTCCGATGCACTATTCCTTCTTTACTGCATCCCTCGCTGCATCACATTGACGAATTAACACAGAAATTGCGACGCTCTGACAGACAATGGGTTTTAGGACATCTTCTTCTAAATCGAGTAACGTTTCTATGGAAATTACAGGATTTTCTTTTGGGATACGAGTAAATCCTTTCCGATGCACTATTCCTTCTTTACTGCATTCCTCATTCCCTTTCATTGACGGATTCACACAGAAATTGCGTCGCTATGAAATACAATGGGGTCTATGACTTCTCCTTTTAATACGAGTAACATTTCTATGGAAACGACAGGAATTCCTTTTGGGATACGACTATCTGCTTCCCGGTGCACTATTCCTTCTTTATTGCATCCCTCGCTACCACACACTGACGAATTAACACAGAAATTGCGTCGCTATGAAGTACTATGGGTTCTATGACTTCTCCTTCTAAATCAAGTAACGTTTCTATGGAAGCGACAGGATTCTCTTTTAGGATACGAGAAACTCCTTTCCGATGCAATATTCCTTCCTTACTGCATCCCTCGCTCCCTTACATTGACGAAATAACACAGAAATTGGCTCGCTATGAAGTACGTTATGTTCTATGACTTCTCCTTTTAAATCGAGTAACGTTCCTATGGAAATGACATGATTTTCTTTTGGGATACGAGTATCTCCTTTCCGATGCACTACTCCTTCTTTACTGCATCCCTCGCTCCCTCACATTAACGAATTATACAGAAATTGCGTCGCTATGAAATACTATGGGTTCTATGACTTTTCGCTCTAAATCGAGTAACGTTTCTAGATAAACGACAGGATTTTCTTTTGGGATACGAGTATTTTCCGATTCACCATTCCTTCTTTACTGCATCCCTCGCTCCATCACATTGACGAATTAACACAGAAATTGCGACGCTCTGAAATACAATGGGTTTTAGGACATCTTCTTCTAAATCGAGTAACGTATCTATGGAAATAACAGGATTTTCTTTTGGGATACGAGTATCTCCTTTCCGATGCACTATTCCTTCTTTACTGCATCCCTCGCTCCCTCATATTGACGAATTAATACAGAAATTGCCTCGCTATGAAATGCGTTGGGTTCTATGACATCTCCTTTTAAATCGAGTAACGTATCTATGGAAATAACAGGATTTTCTTTTGGGATACGAGTATCTCCTTTCCGATGCACTATTCCTTCTTTACTGCATCCCTCGCTCCCTCACATTGACGAATTAACACAGAAATTGCGTCGCTATGAAATACTATGTGTTCTATGACTGCTCCATCTAAATCGAGTAACATTTCTATGGAAACGACAGGATTTTTCTTTGGGATACGAGTATCTCCTTTCTGATCCACTCTTCCTTCTTCACTGCATCCCTCGCTCCCTCTCATTGACGAATTAACACAGAAATTGCTTCGCTATGAAATACTATGTGTTCTAAGACATCTCCTTCTAAATCAAGTAACGATTCTATGGAACCGAAGGGATTCTCTTTTAGGATACGAGAATCTCTTTCCGATGCACTATTCCTACTTTACTGCTTCCCTCGCTCCCACAAATTGACGAATTAACACAGAAATTGCCACGGTATGATATACAGTGGGTTCTATGATATCTCCTTCGAAATCGGGTAACGTTTCTGTGGAAACGACAGGATTTTCTTTTGGGATACGTGTATCTCCTTTCCGATGCACTAGTCCTTCTTTACTGCATCCCTCGTTCCCTCACAAAGACGAATTAACACAGAAATTGCGTCGCTACGAAATACTGTGGGTACTATGGCATCTCCTTCTAAATCGAGTAACGTTTCAATGGTGACGGCAGGATTTTCTTTTGGGATAGAACTATCTCCTTTCGGAGGCACTATTCCTTCTTTACTGCATCCCTCGCTCCATCACGTTCACGAATTAACACAGAAATTGCGTCGCTATGAAATACTATGGGTTCTATGACATCACTTCCTAAATCGAGTAACGTTTCTATGGTAACGACAGGATTTTCTTTTGGGATACGACTATCTCCTTTCCGATGCACCATTCGTTCTTTACAGCATCCATCGCTCCCTCACATTGACCATTTAAGACAGAAATTGTGTCGCTATGAAATACTATTGGTTCTATGGCTTCTCCTTCTAAATCGAGTAACGTTTCTATGGGAACCACAGGATTTCCTTTTCGGATACGAGTATTTCTGATGCACTATTCCTTCATTACTGCATCCCTCGCTCCCTCACATTGACGAATTAACACAGAAATTGCGTCGCTATGAAATATTATGGGTTCTATGACTTCGCCTTCTAAATCGCAGAACGTTTCTATGGAAACGAGAGGATTTTCTTTTGGGTTGCAAGTATATCCTTTCGGATGCACTATTCCTTCTTTACAGCATCCCTCGCTCCCTCACATTGAAGAATTAACACAGAAATTGCGTCGCTATGAAGTACTATAGGTTCTATGACATTTCCATGTAAATCGAGTAACGTATCTATGGAAACGACAGGAATTTCTTTTGGGATACGAGTAAATCCTTTCCGATGCACTATTCCTTCTTTACTGCATTCCTCGTTCCCTTTCATTGACGGATTCACACAGAAATTGGGTCGCTATGATATACAATGGGGTCTATGATTTCTCCTTTTAATTCGAGTAACGTTTGTATGGAAACGACAGGAATTTCTTTTGGGATACGAGTAATTCCTTTCTGGCGCACTATTCCTTCTTTACTGCATCCCTCGCTCCCTCACAATTACGAATTAATACAGAAATTGCGTCGCTATGAAAAACTATGGCTACTATGACTTCTCCTTCTAAATCGAGTAACGTTTCTATGGAAACAACGGGATTTACTTTTGGGATACGAGTAATTCCTTTCTGGTGCACTATTCCTTCTTTACTGCGTCCATCGCTCCCTCACATTGACGAATTAACACAGAAATTGCGTCGTTATGAAATACTATGTGTTCTATGACTTCTCCATCTAAATCGAGTAACGTTTCTATGGAAACGACAGGATTATCTTTTGGGATGCGAGTATATCCATTCAAATGCACTATTCCTTCTATACTGCATCCTTCGCTCCCTCACATTCACGAATAACACAGTATTTGCATCGCTATGAAATACTATGGGCTCTATGACATCTCCTTGTAAATCGAGGAACGTTTCTATGGAAGCGACATTATTTTCTTTTGGGACACGAGTATCTCCATTCCGACGCACTATTCCTTCTTTACTGCATCCCTCGCTCCCTCACATTAACGAATTAAACAGAAATTGCGTCGCTATGAAATACTATGGGTTCTATGACTTTTCGCTCTAAATCGAGTAACGTTTCTATGGAAATGACAGGATTTTCTTTTGGGATACGAGTATTTTCCGATGCACCATTCCTTCTTTACTGCATCCCTCGCCCCATCACATTGACGAATTAATACAGAAATTGCGTCGCTACGAAATACTAGAAGTTCTATGACATCTCCTTCTCAATCGAATAACGTTTCTATGGAAACGACTGGATTTTCTTTTGGGATACGAGTAATTCCTTTCTGGCGCACTATTCCTTCTTTACTGCATCCCTCGCTCTCTCACAATTACGAATTAATACAGAAATTGCGTCGCTATGAAAAACTATGGCTACTATGACTTCTCCTTCTAAATCGAGTAACGTTTCTATGGAAACAACGGGATTTACTTTTGGGATACGAGTAATTCCTTTCTGGTGCACTATTCCTTCTTTACTGCGTCCATCGCTCCCTCACATTGACGAATTAACACAGAAATTGCGTCGCTATGAAGTACTATAGGCTCTATGACATCTCCATGTAAATCGAGTAACGTATCTACGGAAACGACAGGAATTTCTTTTGGGATACGAGTAAATCCTTTCCGATGCACTATTCCTTCTTTACTGCATCCCTCGTTCCCTTTCATTGACGGATTCACACAGAAATTCCGTCTCTATGAAATACAATGGGGTCTATGATTTCTCTTTTTAATTCGAGTAACGTTTCTATGGAAACGACCGGAATTTCTTTTGGGATACGACTATCTGCTTCCCGGTGCACTATTCCTTCTTTATTGCATCCCTCGCTACCACACATTGACGAATTAACACAGAAATTGCGTCGCTATGAAATACTATGAGTTCTATGACTTCTCCTTCTAAATCAAGTAACGTTTCTATGGAACCGACAGGATTCTCTTTTAGGATACGAGAAACTCCTTTCCGATGCAATATTCCTTCCTTACTGCATCCCCCGCTCCCTCACATTGACGAAATAACACAGAAATTGCCTCGCTATGAAATACGTTATGTTCTACGACTTCTCCTTTTAAATCGAGTAACGTTCCTATGGAAATGACATGATTTTCTTTTGGGATACGAGTATCTAATTTCCGATGCACTATTCCTTCTATACTGCATCCTTCGCTCCCCCACATTGACGAAGAACTCAGTATTTGCATCGCTATGTAATACTATGGGCTCTATGACATCTCCTTCTAAATCGAGGAACGTTTCTATGGAAGCAACAGTATTTTCTTTTGGGATACGAGTATCTCCTTTCCGATGCACTATTCCTTCTTTTCTGCATCCCTCGCTCCCTCACATTGACGAATTAACACAGAAATTGCGTCGCTATGAAATACTATGTGTTCTATGACGTCTCCATCTAAATCGAGTAACGTTTCTATGGAAACGACAGGATTTTCTTTTGGGATGCGAGTAAATCCATTCAAATGCACTATTCCTTCTATACTGCATCCTTCGCTCCCCCACATTGACGAAGAACTCAGTATTTGCATCGCTATGTAATACTATGGGCTCTATGACATCTCCTTCTAAATCGAGGAACGTTTCTATGGAAGCGACAGTATTTTCTTTTGGGACACGAGTATCTCCTTTCCGATTCACTATTCCTTCTTTACTGCATCCCTCGCTCCCTCACATTAACGAATTAAACAGAATATGCGTCGCTATGAAATACTATGGGTTCTATGACTATTCGCTCTAAATAGAGTAACTTTTCTATGGAAACGACAGGATTTTCTTTTGGGATACGAGTATTTTCCGATGCAAAATTCCTTCTTTACTGCATCCCTCGCTCCATCACATTGACGAATTAACACAGAAATTGCGACGCTTTGAAAAACAATGGGTTTTAGGACATCTTCTTCTAAATCGAGTAACGTTTCTATGGAAATTACAGGATTTTCTTTTGGGACACGAGTATCTCCTTTCCGATGCACTATTCCTTCTTTACTGCATCCCTCGCTCCCTCATATTGACGAATTAATACAGAAATTGCCTCGCTATGAAATTCGTTGGGTTCTATGACATCTCCTTTTAAATAGAGTAATGTTTCTATGGAAATGACAGGAATTTCTTTTGGGATACGTGTATCTCCTTTCCGATGCACTATTCCTTCTTTACTGCATCCCTCGCTCCCTCACATTGACGAATTAACACAGAAATTGCGTCGCTATAAAATACTATGTGGTCTATGACTGCTCCATCTAAATCGAGTAACGTTTCTATGGAAACGACAGGATTTTTCTTTGGGATACGAGTACATCCTTTCTGATCCACTCTTCCTGCTTCACTGCATCCCTCGCTCCCTCTCATTGACGAATTAACACAGAAATTGCTTCGCTATGAAATACTATGTGTTCTAAGACATCTCCTTCTAAATCAAGTAACGATTCTATGGAACCGAAGGGATACTCTTTTAGGATACGAGAATCTCTTTCCGATGCACTATTCCTACTTTACTGCTTCCCTCGCTCCCACAAATTGACGAATTAACACAGAAATTGCGTCGGTATGATATACTGTGTGTTCTATGATATCTCCTTCGAAATCGGGTAACGTTTCTGTGGAAACGACGGGATTTTCTTTTGGGATACATGTATCTATTTTCCGATGCACTAGTCCTTCTTTACTGCGTCCCTCGTTCCCTCACAAAGTCGAATTAACAGAGAAATTGAATCGCTACGAAATACTATGGGTACTATGGCATCTCCTTCTAAATCGAGTAACGTTTCAATGGTGACGGAAGGATTTTCTTTTGGGTTGCAAGTATCTCCTTTCTGAGGCACTATTCCTTCTTTACTGCATCGCTCGCTCCATCACGTACACGAATTAACACAGAAATTACGTCGCTATGAAATACTACGGGTTCTATGACATCACTTCCTAAATCGAGTAACGTTTCTATGGTAACGACAGGATTTTCTCTTGGGACACGACTATCTCCTTTCCGATGCACCATTCGTTCTTTACAGCATCCATCGCTCCCTCACATTGACGATTTAAGACAGAAATTGTGTCGCTATGAAATACTATTGGTTCTATGGCTTCTCCTTCTAAATCGAGTAACGTTTCTATGGGAACCACAGGATTTCCTTTTGGGATACGAGTATTTCTGATGCACTATTCCTTCTTTACTGCATCCCTCGCTCCCACACATTGACGAATTAACACAGAAATTGCGTCGCTATGATATACAATGTTTTCTATGACTTCTCGTTCTAAATGGAGTAACGTTTCTATGGAAACGACAGGATTTTCTTTTGGGAACAACTATCTTCTTTCCGATGCACTATTCCTTCTTTACTGCACCCCTCGCTCCCTCACATTGACGAATTAACACAGAAATTGCGTCGCTATGAAAGATTATGGGTTCTATGATTTCGCCTTCTAAATCGCAGAACGTTTCTATGGAAACGAGAGGATTTTCTTTTGGGTTGCAAGTATATCCTTTCGGATGCACTATTCCTGCTTTACAGCATCCCTCGCTCCATCACATTGACGGATTAACACAGAAACTGCGTCGCTATGAATAGTATGGGTTCTATGACATCACTTTCTAAATCGAGTAACGTTTCTATGGAATCGACAGGATTCTTCTTTGGGATACGAGAATCTTCTTTCCGATCCACTATTCCAGCCTTACTGCATCTTTTGCTCCCTCTCATTGTAGAATTAACACAGAAATTGCTTCGCTATGAAATACTATGGGTGCAATGACATCTCATTCTAAATCGAGTAACGTTTCTATGGAAACGCCAGGATTTTCTTTTGGGATACGAGTATCTCCTTTCTGATGCACTATTCCTTCTTAACTGCAGCCCTCGTTCCCTCACATTGACGAATTAACAGAGAAATTATGTCGCTATGAAATACTATGGTTTCTATGACATCTCCCTCTAAATCGAGAACGTTTCTATGGAAACGGCAGGATTTTCTTTTGGGATACAACTATCTGCTTTCCGATGCACTTTCCCGTCTTAACTGCATCCATCGCTCCCTGACATTATCGAATTAACACAGAAATTGCGTCGCTACGAAATACTATAGGTTCTATGACATCTCCCTCTCAATCGAGTAACGTTTCTATGGAAACGACAGGATTCTCTTTTGGGATACGAGTAATTCCTTTCTGGTGCACTATTCCCTCTCTACTGCATCCCTCGCTCCCTCACAATAACGAATTAATACAGAAATTGCGTCGCTATGAAAAACTATGGCTACTATGACTTCTCCTTCTAAATCGAGTAACGTTTCTATGGAAACAACGGGATTTACTTTTGGGATACGAGTATCTCCTTTCCGATGCACTATTCCTTCTTTACTGCATCCCTCGCTCCCTCTCATTGACGAATTCACACAGAAATTGCGTCGCAATGAATTACTATGGGTTCTATGATTTCTCCTTTTACTTTGAGTAACGTTTCTATGGAAACGACAGGATTTTCTTTTGGGATACGACTATTTGCTTCCCGGTGCACTGCTCCTTCTATACTGCATCCCTCGCTACCTCACATTGACGAATTAACACAGAAATTGCGTCGCTATGAAATACTATGGGTTCTATGACTTCTCCTTCTAAATCAAATAATGTGTCTATGGAACCGACAGGATTCTCTTTTGGGATACGAGAATCTCCTTTCCGATTCACCATTCCTTCTTTACTGCATCCCTCGCTCCCTCACTTTGACGAGTTAACACAGATATTGCTTCGCTAAGAAATACTATGGGTTCTATGACATCTCCATCTAAATCGAGTAATGTTTCTATGGAACCGACAGGATTCTCTTTTAGGATACGAGAATCTCCTTTCAGATGCACTTTTCCTTCTGTACTGCATCCCTCGCTCCCTCACTTTGACGAATTAACTCAGAAATTGCTTCGCTATGAAATACTATGGGTTCTATGACATCTCATTCTAAATCGAGTAACGTTTCAATGGAAACGACAGGATTTTCTTTTGGGATACGAGTATCTCCTATCTGATGCACTATTCCTTCTTTACTGCAGCCCTCGCTCTCTCACATTGAAGAATTAACACAGAAATTGCGTCGCTATAAATACTATGGGTTCTATGACTTCTCCATCTAAATCGTGTAACGTTTCTATGGAAACGACAGGATTTTTCTTTGGGATACGAGTATCTCCTTTCTGAAACACTCTTCCTGCTTCACTGCATCCCTCGCTCCCTCTCATTGATGAATTAACACAAAAATTGCTTCGCTATGAAATACTATGTGTTCTAAGACATCTCCTTCTAAATCAAGTAACGCTTCTATGGAACCGACAGGATTCTCTTTTAGGATACGAGAATCTCTTTCCGATGCACTATTCCTACTTTACTGCATCCCTCGCTACCACAAATTGACGAATTAACACAGAAATTTCGTCGCTATGAAATACTGTGGATTCTATGATAGCTCCTTCGAAATCGAGTAACGTTTGTGTGGAAACGACAGGATTTTCTTTTGGCATACGTGTATCTCCTTTCCGATGCACTAGTCCTTCTTTACTGCATCCGTCGTTCCCTCACAAAGACGAATTAACACAGAAATTGCGTCGCTACGAAATACTATGGGTACTATGGCATCTCCTTCTAAATCGAGTAACGTTTCAATGGTGACGGCAGGATTTTCTTTTGGGATGCAAGTATCTCCTTTCGGAGGCACTATTCCATCTTTACTGCATCCCTCGCTCCATCACGTTCACGAATTAACACAGAAATTCCGTTAATATGAAATACTATGGGTTCTATCACATCTCCTTCGATAATCAGGTAACGTTTCTATGGATACGACAGGATATTCTTTTGGGATACGAGTATCTCTTTCCGATACACTATTAATTCTTTGCTGCATCCCTCGCTCCCACAAATTGACGAATTAACACAGAAATTGCGTTGCTATAAATACTATGGGTTCTATGACTTCTCCTTCTGAATCGAGTAACGTTTCTATGGAAACGACAGGATTTTCTTTTGGGTTGCAAGTAACTCCATTCCGATGCATTATTCCTTCTTTACTGCATCCCTCGCTCCCTCACATTGACGAATTCACACAGAAATTGCGTCGCTATGAAATCCTATGGGCTCTATGACGTCTCCTTCTAAATCGAGTAACGTTTCTATGGAAACGACAGGATTTTTTTTTTGGGATACAACTATCTCCTTTCCGATGCACTGTTCCTTCATTTCTGCATCCCTCGCTACCTCACATTGAAGAATTACCACAGATGATGCGTGGCTATGAAATACTATGGGTCCTATGACGTCTCCCTCTAAATCGAGTAACGTTTCTTTGGAAACGACAGGATTTTTCTTTGGGATTTGAGTCTCACATTTCCGATGCCCTATTCCTTCTTTACTGCATCCCTCGCTCCCTCACATTGACGAATTAACACAGAAATTGCGTTAATATGAAATACTATTGGTTCTATCACATCTCCTTCGATAATCAGGTCACGTTTCTATGGAAACGACAGCATTTTCTTTTGGGATACGACTATTTCCTTCCCGGTGCACTGCTCATTCTTTACTGAATCCCTCGCTACCTCAAAGTGACGAATGAACACAGTAATTGCCTCGCTATGAACTACTAAGGGTTCTATGACTTCTCCTTCTGAATCTAGTAACGTGTCTATGGAACCGACAGGATTCACTTTTAGGATACGAGAATCTCCTTCCCGATGCACTATTCCTTGTTTACTGCATCCCTCGCTCCCTCACTTTGACGAATGTACACAGAAATTGCTTCGCTATGAAATACTATGGGTTCTATGACATCTCCATCTAAATCGAGTAACGTTTCTAATGAACCGACAGGATTCTCTTTTAGGATACCAGAATCTCCTCTCCGATGCACTATTCCTACTTTACTGCATCATTCGCTCCCTCCCTTTGACGAATTAACACAGAAATTGCCTCGCTATGAAATACTAAGGGTTCTATGACTTCTCCTTCTGAATCAAGTAACGTGTCTATGGAACCGACAGGATTCACTTTTAGGATACGAGAATCTCCTTCCCGATGCACTATTCCTTGTTTACTGCATCCCTCGCTCCCTCACTTCGACGAATGTACACAGAAATTGCTTCGCTATGAAATACTATGGGGTCTATGACATCTCCATCTAAATCGAGTAACGTTTCTAATGAACCGACAGGATTCTCTTTTAGGATACCAGAATCTCCTCTCCGATGCACTATTCCTTCTTTACTGCATGCCTCGCTCCCTCACATTGACGAATTAATACAGAAATTGAATCGCTACGAAATACGTTGGGTTCTATCACATCTCCTTTTAAATAGAGTAACGTATCTACGGAAATGACTGGATTTCTCTTTGGGATACGAGTATCTCCTTTCCGATCCACCATTCCTGCGTCACTGCATCCCTGGCTCCCTTTCATTGACGAATTAACACAGAAATTTCTTAGCTATCAAATACTATGAGTTCCATGACACAACCTTCTAAATCGAGTAACGTTTCAATGGAAACGACAGGATTTTTGTTGGGATACGAGTATCTCCTTTCCGATGCACTATTCCTTCCTTACTGCATCCCTCGCTCCCTCACATTGACGAATTAACACAGAAATTGCGTCGCTATGAAATAATATGGAATCTACGACATCTCCTTCTAAATCGAGTAACGTTTCTAGGGAAATGACAGGGTTGTCTTTAGGGATACGAATATCTCCTTTCCGATGCACTATTCCTTCTTTCCTGCATCCCTCGATCAATCACACTGACGAAAAAACACAGAAAGTGCGTCGCTATGAAATACTATGGGTTCAAGGATTACTACTTCTAAATCGAGTAACGGTTCTATGGAAACGACAGGATTTTCTTTTGGGATACGAGTATCTCCTTTCCGATGCACTATTCCTTCTTTACTGCATCCCTCGCTCCCTCACATTGACGAATTAACACAGAAATTGCGTCGCTATGAAATACTATGGGTCCTATAAAATCTCCTTCTAAATCGAGTAACGTTTCTATGGAAAGGAGTGGATTTTCTTTTGGGATACGAGGATCTCCTTTCCGATGCACTATTCCTACTTTACTGCATCCCTCGCTCCCTCAAATTGACGAATTAACACAGAAATTGCGTCGTTATGAAATACTATGGGTTCAGTGACTTCTACTTTTAAATCGAGTAACGGTTCTATGGATACGACAGGATTTTCTTTTGGGATACGTGTATCTCCAGTCCGATGCACTATTCCTTCTTTACTGCATCCCTCGCACCCTCACATTGATGAATTAACACAGAAATTGCGTCGCTATGAAATACTATGTGTTCTATGACATCTCCTTCTAAAACGAGTAACGTTTCTATGGAAACCACAGGATTTTCTTTTGGGATACGAGTATCTCGTTTCCGATGCACTATTCCTTCTTTACTGCATCCCTCGCTCACTCACATTCACGAATTGACACAGAAATTGCGTCGCTATGAAATACTATGGGTTCTATGACACCTCCTTCTAAATCGAGTAACGTTTCTATGGAAACGACATGATTTTCTTTGGGGACACGAGTATCTTCTCTCTGATGCTCTATTCCTTCTTAACTGCATTCCTCGCTCCCTCACATTGACGAATTAACACAGAAATTGCGTCGCTATGAAATACTATGGGTTCTACGACATCTCTTTCTAAATCGAGTAACGTTTTTACGGAAAGGACAGGACTTTCTTTTGGGATACGAGTATCTCCTGTCCGATCCACTATTCGTTCTTTACTGCATCCCTCGCTCCCTCACATTGACGAATTAACACAGAAATTGCGTCGCTATGAAATACTTTGAGCCCTATGACATCTCCTTCTAAATCGTGTAAAATTTCTATGGAAACGACCGGATTTTCTTTTGGGATACGAGTATTTCCTTTCCGATGCACTGTTCCTTTCTTACTGCATCCCTCAATCAATCACACTGACGAATTACACACAGAAATTGCGTCGCTTTGAAATACTGAGGGTTCAAAGACTTCTACTTCTAATTCGTGTAACGGTTCTACTGAATTTACAGGATTTTCTTTTGGGATACGAGTATCTCCTTTCCGATGCACTATTCCTTCTTTACTGCATCCCTCGTTCCCTCACATTGACGAATTAACACAGACATTGCGTCGCTATGAAATACAATGGGTTGTATGGCATCTCTTTCTAAATCGAGTAACGTTTCTACGGAAACGACAGGATCTTGTTTTGGCATACGACTATCTCCTTTCCGATGCAATTTTCCTTCGTTACTGAATCCCTCGCTCCCTCACAACGACGAATTAACACAGAAATTGCGCCGCTATGAAATACTATGTGTTTTATGTCGTCTCCTTCTAAATCGAGTTACGTTTCTTTGGAAACGACAGGATTTTTTTTTTTTTTTGGGATACGAGCCTCTCCTCTCCGATGCACTATTCCTTCTTTACTCCATCGCTCGCTCCCTCACATTGACGAATTAACACAGAAATTGCGTCGTTATGAAATACTGTGTGTTCTATGACATCTCCTTCTAAATCGGGTAACGTTTCTATGGAAACGACAGAATTTTCTTTGGGGATACGAGTATATCCTCTCCGATGCACTATTTCTTCTTTACTGCATTCCTCGCTCCCTCACATTGACGAATTAACACAGAAATTGCGCCGCTATGAAATACAATGGGTTCTATGACATCTCCTTCTAAATCGAGTAACGTTTCTATGGAAACGAAAGGACTTCCATTTGGGATACGACTAAATCCTTTCCGATGCACTATTCCTTCTTTACAGCATCCCTCGCTCCCTCAAATTGACCAGTTAACACAGAAATAGCGTCGCAATGAAATACTATGAGTTCTATGACATATCCTTCTATATCGAGTAACGTTTCTATGGAAACGACCGGATTTTGGTTGGGAAATGAGTATCTCCTTTCCGATGCACAATTCCTTCTTTACTGCATCCCTCTATCAATCACACTAACGAATTAACACAGACATTGCGTCGCTATGAAATACTATGCGTTAAATGACTTCTACTTCTAAATCGAGTAACGGTTCTATGGAAACGACAGGATTTTCTTTTGGGATACGAGTATCTCCTTCCGATGCTCTATTCCTCCTTTACTGCACCGCTCGCTCCCTCACATTAACAAATTAACACAGAAATTGCGTCGCTATGAAATACTATGTGTTCTATGACATCTCTTTTTAAATCGAGTAACGTTTCTATGGAAACGACAGGAATTTCTCTTGGGATGCGAGTATCTCCTTTCCGCTGCACTATTCCTTCTTTACTGCATCCCTCGACGAATCACACTGACGAGTTAACACAGAAATTGCGTCGTTATGAAATACTATGGGTTCAGTGACTTCTACTTTTAAATCGAGTAACGGTTCTATGGATACGACAGGATTTTCTTTTGGGATACGAGTATCTCGTTTCCGATGCACTATTCCTTCTTTACTGCATTCCTCGCTCCCTCACATTGACGAATTACCACAGAAATTGCGTCGCTATGAAATGCTACGGGTTCTACGACATCTCTTTCTAAATCGAGTAACGTTTCTATGGAAAGGACAGGACTTTCTTTTTGGATACGAGTATCTCCTTTGCGATGCACTATTCGTTCTTTACTGCATCCCTCGCTCCCACACATTGACGAATTAACACAGAAATTGCGCCGCTATGAAATACTATGGGTTCCATGACGTCTCCCTCTAAATCGGGTAACGTTTCAATGGAGACGGCAGGAATTTTTCTTGGGATACATGTATCTCCTCTCCGATGCACTATTCCTTCTTTATTTCATCCCTCGCTCCATCACATTCACGAATTAGACACAGATATTGCGTCGCTATGAAATACTATGATTTCTATGACATCTCCTTCTAAATCGAGTACCCCTTCTATGGAACGACTGGATTTCCTTTTGGGATACGACTATCTCCTTTTCGATGCACTTTTCCTTCTTTACAGCATACCTCGCTACCTCAAATTGACCATTTAACACAGAAATTGCGTCGCTATGATATACCATGAGTTCTATGACAACTCCGTCTACATCGAGTTACGATTCTTTGGAAACGACAGGATTTTCTTTTGGGATATGAGTACCTCCTTTCCGATGCACTATTCGTTCTTCACTGCTTCCTTCGCTCGGTCACATTGACGAATTAACACAGAAATTGCGTCGCTATGAACTACTATGGGTTCTATGACATCTCTTTCTAAATCGAGTAACGTTTCTATGGAAACCACAGGATTTTCTTTTGGGATACGAGTATCTCGCTTCCGATGCACTATTCCTTCTTTACTGCATCCCTCGCTCACTCACATTGACGAATTAACACAGAAATTGCGTCGCTATGAAATACTATGGGTTCTATGACACCTCCTTCTAAATCGAGTAACGTTTCTATGGAAATGACAGGATTATCTTTAGGGATACGAATATCTCCTTCCCGATGCCCAATTCCTTATTCACTGCATCCCTCGCTCCTTCACATTGACGAATTAACACAGAAATTGCGTCGCTATGAAATACCACGGGTTCTATGACATCTCCTTCTAAAACGAGTAACGTTTCTATGGAAACGACAGGATTTCCCTGTGTGATTCGACTATCTCCTTTCCGATGCACTATTCCTATTTTTACAGCATCCCTCGCTCCCTCAAATTGACCAGTTAACACAGAAATTGCGTCGCTATGAAACACTATGTTTTCCATGACCTCTCCTTCTAAATCGAGTTACGTTTCTATGGAATCGACAGGATTTACTTGTGGGATACGGCTATCTCCTTTCCGATGCCCTGTTCTTTCTTAATTGCATCCCTCGCTCCCTCACATTGACGAATTGACACAGAAAATGCGTCGCTATGAAATACTATGGGTTCTATGACATCTCGTTTGAAAACGAGTAACGTTTCTATGGAAACGATTGGATTTTCTTTTGGGATACGAGTATCCCATTTCCGATGCACTATTTGTTCTTTACTGCATCCCTCGCTCCATCACATTGACAAATTAACACATAAATTGCGTCGCTACGAAATACTATGGGTTCTATGACTTCTCCTTCAAAATCGAGTAACGTTTCTATGGAACGACATGATTTTCTTTTCGGATATGACTATCTGCTTTCCGACGCACAATACCTTCTTTACTACATCCTTCGCTCCTTCACATTCACGAATTAACAAAGAAATTGCGTCGCTATGAAATACTATGGGTTCTATGACATCTCCTTCTAAATCGAGTAACGTTTCAATTGAAACAAGACGATTTTCTTTTGGGAAACGATTATCTCCTTTCAAATGCACTATTCCTTCTTTATTGCATCCCTCGCTCCCTCACATAGACGAAATAATACAGAAATTGCGTCGCTATGAAATACTATGGGTCCTATAAAATCTCCTTCTAAATCGAGTAACGTTTCTATGGAAAGGACTGGATTTCCTTTTGGGATCCGACTATCTCCTTCCCGACGCACTATTCCTTCACTACTGCATCCCTCGTTCCATCACACAGACGAATTAACACAGAAATTGCGTCGCTATTAAATACTACGAGTTCCATGACCTCTCCTTCTAAATCGTGTAACGTTTCTATGGAAACGACAGGATTTTCTTTTGGGGTACGACTATCTAATTTCCGATTCCCAATTCCTTATTTATTGCATCCCTCGTTCCTTCACATTGACGAATTACCACAGAAATTGCGTCGCTATGAAATACTATGGGTTCTATGACATCTCCTTCTAAAACGAGTAACGTTTCTATGGAAACAACAGGATTTCCTTGTGGGATTCGACTATCTCCTTTCCGATGCACTATTCCTACTTTTACAGCATCCCTCGCTCCCTCAAATTGACCAGTTAACACAGAAATTGCGTCGCTATGATTTACTATGAGCTCTATGACATCTCCTTCTAAATGGAATTACGTTTCTATGGAAACGACAGGATTTTCTTTTGGGATACGAGGATCTCCTTTCCGATGCACTATTCCTACTTTACTGCATCCCTCGCTCCCTCAAATTAACGGATTAACACAGAAATTGCGTCGTTATGAAATACTATGGGTTCAATGACTTCTACTTTTAAATCGAGTAACGTTTCTATGGAAACGACAGGATTTTCTTTGGGGATACGAGTATCTCCTCTCCGATGCTCTATTCCTTCTTTACTGCATTCCTCGCTCCCTTACATTGACGAATTAACACAGAAATTGCGTCGCTATAAAATACCATGTGTTCTATGAGATCTCCTTCTAAATCGAGTAACGTTTCTATGGAAACGACAGAATTTTCTTTGGGGATACGAGTATCTCCTCTCCGATGCTCTATTCCTTCTTTACTGCATTCCTCGCTCCCTCACATTGACGAATTAACACAGAAATTGAGTCGTTATGAAATACTATGGGTTCAATGACTTCTAGTTTTAAATCGAGTAACGGTTCTATGGAAACGACAGGATTTTCTTTTGGGATACGTGTATCTCCTGTCCGATGCACTATTCCTTCTTTACTGCATCCCTATCTCCCTCACATTGCTGAATTAACACAGAAATTGCGTCGCTATGAAATACTATGTGTTCTATGACATCTCCTTTTAAATCTAATAACGTTTCTATGGAAACGACAGGAATTTCTTTTGGGATACGAGTATCTCCTTTCCGATGCACTATTCCTTCTTTACTGCATCCCTCGATGAATCACACTGACGAATTAACACAGAAATTGCGACGCTATGAAATACCTTGTGTTCAATGACTTCTACTTTTAAATCGAGTAACGGTTCTATGGAAACGACAGGATTTTCTTTTTGGATACGTGTATCTCCTGTCCGATGCACTATTCCTTCTTTACTGCATCCCTCGCTCCCTCACATTGATGAATTAACACAGAAATTGCGTCGCTATGAAATACTATGTGTTCTATGACATCTCCTTCTAAATCGAATTACGTTTCTATGGAAACGACAGGATTTTCTTTTGGGATACGTGTATCTCCTGTCCGATGCACTATTCCTTCTTTACTGCATCCCTCGCTCCCTCACATTGACGAATTAACACAGAAATTGCGTCGCTATGAAATACTATGTGTTCTATGACATCTCCTTCTATATCGAGTAACGTTTCTATGGAAACGACCGGATTTTTGATGGGAAATGAGTATCTCCTTTCCGATGCACAATTCCTTCGTTACTGCATCCCTCCATCAAACACACTAACGAATTAACACAGAAATTGCGTCGCTATGAAATACTATGCGTTAAATGACTTCTACTTCTAAATCGAGTAACGGTTCTATGGAAACGACAGGATTTTCTTTTGGGATAAGAGTATCTCCTTCCGATGCTCCATTCCTCCTTTACTGCACCGCTCGCTCCCTCACATTAACGAATTAACACAGAAATTGCGTCGCTATGAAATACTATGTGTTCTATGACATCTCCTTTCATATCGAGTAACGTTTCTATGGAAACGACAGGAATTTCTTTTGGGATACGAGTATCTCCTTTCCGATGCACTATTCCTTCTTCACTGCATCCCTCGATGAATCACACTGATGAATTAACACAGAAATTGCGTCGCTAAGAAATACCATGTGTCCAATGACTTCTACTTCTAAATCGAGTAACGGTTCTAAGGAAAAGACAGGATTTTGTTTTGGGATACGAGTATCTCGTTTCCGATGCACTATTTCTTCTTTACTGCATACCTCGCTCCCTCACAATGACGAATTACCACAGAAATTGCGTCGCTGTGAAATGCTATGGGTTCTACGACATCTCTTTCTAAATCGAGTAACGTTTCTATGGAAAGGACAGGACTTTCTTTTTGGATACGAGTATCTACTTTGCGATGCACTATTCGTTCTTTACTGCATCCCTCGCCCCCTCACATTGACGAATTAACACAGAAATTGCGCCGCTATGAAATACTATGGGTTCCATGACGTCTCCCTCTAAATCGAGTAACGTTTCAATGGAAACGGTAGGAATTTTTTTTGGGATACATGTATCTCGTTTCCGATGCACTATTTCTTCTTTACTGCATTCCTCGCTCCCTCACAATGACGAATTACCACAGAAATTGCGTCCCTGTGAAATGCTATGGGTTCTACGACATCTCTTTCTAAATCGAGTAACGTTTCTATGGAAAGGACAGGACTTTCTTTTTGGATACGAGTCTCTCCTTTCCGATGCACTATTCGTTCTTTACTTCATCCCTCGCTCCCTCACATTGACGAATTAACACAGAAATTGCGTCGCTATGAAATACTATGGGTTCTATGACTTCTCCTTCTAAATCGAGTAACGTTTCTATGGAAACGACATGATTTTATTTTGGGATACGAGGATATACTTTGCAATGCACTACTCCTTCTTTCCTGCATCCCTCGCTCACTCACACTGACGAATTAACACAGCAATTGCTTCGCTATGAAATACTATGGGTTGTAAAGACAGGATTCTCTTTTGGGATACGAGTATCTCCTTTCTGATGCACTATTTCTTCTTTACTGGATCCCTCGCTACCTCAGATTGACGAATTGACACAGAAATTGCGTCGCTATGAAATTCTATGGGTTCTATGACACCTCCGTCTAAATCGAGTACCGTTTCTATGGAAATGACAGGATTTTCTTTTGGGATACGAGTATCTCCTTTCCGATGCACTATTCCTTCTTTACTGCATCCCTCGCTCCATCACATTCACGAATTAGACACAGAAATTGCGTCGCTATGAAATACTATGTTTTCTATGACATCTCCTTCTTAATCGAGTAACCCTTCTATGGAACGACTGGATTTCCTTTTGGGATACGACTATCTCCTTTTCGATGCACTATTCCTTCTTTACAGCGTACCTCGCTACCTCAAATTGACCATTTAACACAGAAATTGCGTCGCTATGATATACCATGAGTTCTATGACAACTCCGTCTACATCGAGTTACGTTTCTATGGAAACGACAGGATTTTCTTTTGGGATACGAGTACCTCCTTTCCGATGCACTATTCCTTCTTTACTGCATCCCTCGCTCACTCACATTGACGAATTAACACAGAAATTGCGTCGATATGAAATACTATGGGTTCTATGACACCTCCTTCTAAATCGAGTAACGTTTCTACGGAAATGACAGGATTATCTTTAGGGATACGAATATCTCCTTTCCGATGCACTATTCCTTCTATACTGCATCCCTCGATCAATCACACTGACCAATTAACACAGAAATTGCGTCGCCATGAAATACTATGGGATCAAGGACTACTACTTCTAAATCGAGTAACGGTTCTATGGAAACGACAGGAATTTCTTTTGGGATACGACTATCATCTTCCCGATGCCCAATTCCTTATTTACTGCATCCCTCGCTCCTTCACATTGACTAATTAACACAGAAATTGCGTCGCTATGAAATACTATGGGTTCTATGACGACTCCTTCTAAATCGAGTATCGTTTCTACGGAAACGATAGGAATATCTTTTGGGATACGGGTGTCCCCTTTCCGATGCACTATTCCTTCTTTACAGCTTCCCTGGCTCCATCACATTGACGAATTAACACATTAATTGCGTCACTATGAGATACTGTGGGTACTATGGCTTCTCCTTCTAAATCGAGTAACGGTTCTATGGAAACGAGAAGATCTTGTTTTGGGATACGACTATCTCCTTCCCGATGCGCTATTTCTTCTTTACTGCATCCCTCGCTCCATCACATTGACGAATTCACACAGAAATTGCGTCGCTGTTAAATACTATGGGATCTATGACATCTCCATCTATTTCGAGTAACGTTTCTATGGAAACGACAGGAATTCCATTTGGGATACGACTATCTCGTTTCCGATGCACTATCCTTCTTTACTGCATCCCTCGTTCCATCAGACTGACTAATTAACACAGAAATTGCGTCGCTATGAAATACTATGGGTTCTAGGACTTCTGCTTCAAAATCGGGTAACGTTTCTATTGAAACGAAAGGATTTCATTTGGGATACGACTATCTCCTTTGCGGTGTACTATTCCTTCTTTACTACATCCCTCGCTCGGTCACATTGACGAATTAACACAGAAATGGCGTCGCTCTGAAATACTATTCGTTCTACGACTTCTACTTCTAAATCGAGTAACGTTTCTATGGATACGACGGGATTCTTCTTTGGGATACGACTATCTCCTTTCCGATGCACTATTCCATCTTTACTGCATCCCTCGCTCACTCACAATGACGAATTAACACAGAAATTGCGTCGCTATGAAATACTATGGGTTCTACGACATCTGTTTCTAAATCGAGTAACGTTTCTATGGAAAAGACAGGACTTTCTTTGGGATACGAGTATCTCCTTTCCGATGCACTATTCGTTCTTTACTGCATCCCTCGCTCCCTCACATTGACGAATTAACACAGAAATTGCGTCGCTATGAAATACAATGGTTGTATGGCATCTCTTTCTAAATCGAGTAATGTCTCTATGGAAACGACAGGATCTTCTTTTGGGATACGACTACCTCCTTTCCGATGCAATTTTCCTTCTTTACTGAATCCCTCGCCCCCTCACAATGACGAATTAACACAGAAATTGCGTCGCTACGAAATACCATGGGTGCTATGACACCTCCTTCTAAATCGAGTAACGTTTCTATGGAAATGACAGGATTATCTTTAGGGATACGAATATCTCCTTTCCGATGCACTATTCCTTCTATACTGCATCACTCGATCAATCACACTGACCAATTAACACAGAAATTGCGTCGGCATGAAATACTATGGGATAAAGGACTACTACTTCTAAATCGAGTAACGGTTCTATGGAAACGACAGGAATTTCTTTTGGGATACGACTATCATCTTCCCGATGCCCAATTCCTTATTTACTGCATCCCTCGCTCCTTCACATTGACTAATTAACACAGAAATTGCGTCGCTATGAAATACTATGGGTTCTATGACGACTCCTTCTAAATCGAGTATCGTTTCTACGGAAACGATAGGAATATCTTTTGGGATACGGGTGTCCCCTTTCCGATGCACTATTCCTTCTTTACAGCTTCCCTGGCTCCATCACATTGACGAATTAACACATTAATTGCGTCACTATGAGATACTGTGGGTACTATGGCTTCTCCTTCTAAATCGAGTAACGGTTCTATGGAAACGAGAAGATCTTGTTTTGGGATACGACTATCTCCTTCCCGATGCGCTATTTCTTCTTTACTGCATCCCTCGCTCCATCACATTGACGAATTCACACAGAAATTGCGTCGCTGTTAAATACTATGGGATCTATGACATCTCCATCTATTTCGAGTAACGTTTCTATGGAAACGACAGGAATTCCATTTGGGATACGACTATCTCGTTTCCGATGCACTATCCTTCTTTACTGCATCCCTCGTTCCATCAGACTGACTAATTAACACAGAAATTGCGTCGCTATGAAATACTATGGGTTCTAGGACTTCTGCTTCAAAATCGGGTAACGTTTCTATTGAAACGAAAGGATTTCATTTGGGATACGACTATCTCCTTTGCGGTGTACTATTCCTTCTTTACTACATCCCTCGCTCGGTCACATTGACGAATTAACACAGAAATGGCGTCGCTCTGAAATACTATTCGTTCTACGACTTCTACTTCTAAATCGAGTAACGTTTCTATGGATACGACGGGATTCTTCTTTGGGATACGACTATCTCCTTTCCGATGCACTATTCCATCTTTACTGCATCCCTCGCTCACTCACAATGACGAATTAACACAGAAATTGCGTCGCTATGAAATACTATGGGTTCTACGACATCTGTTTCTAAATCGAGTAACGTTTCTATGGAAAAGACAGGACTTTCTTTGGGATACGAGTATCTCCTTTCCGATGCACTATTCGTTCTTTACTGCATCCCTCGCTCCCTCACATTGACGAATTAACACAGAAATTGCGTCGCTATGAAATACAATGGTTGTATGGCATCTCTTTCTAAATCGAGTAATGTCTCTATGGAAACGACAGGATCTTCTTTTGGGATACGACTACCTCCTTTCCGATGCAATTTTCCTTCTTTACTGAATCCCTCGCCCCCTCACAATGACGAATTAACACAGAAATTGCGTCGCTACGAAATACCATGGGTGCTATGACACCTCCTTCTAAATCGAGTAACGTTTCTATGGAAATGACAGGATTATCTTTAGGGATACGAATATCTCCTTTCCGATGCACTATTCCTTCTATACTGCATCACTCGATCAATCACACTGACCAATTAACACAGAAATTGCGTCGGCATGAAATACTATGGGATAAAGGACTACTACTTCTAAATCGAGTAACGGTTCTATGGAAACGACAGGATCTTCTTTTGGGATACGACTATCTCCTTCCCGATGCCCAATTCCTTATTTACTGCATCCCTCGCTCCTTCACATTGACGAATTAACACAGAAATTGCGTCGCTATGAAATACTATGGGTTGTAAGACTTCTGCTTCTAAATCGAGTAATGTTTCTATGGAAACGACGGGATTTTTCTTTCTGGGATACGACTATCTATTTTCCGATGCAAATATCCATTTTTAATGCATCCCTCGCTCCTTCACATGGAAGAAATAAAACATAACTTGCGTCGCTATGAATTAATATGTGTTCTATGACATCTCCTTCCAAATCGAGTAACGTTTCTATGGAAACGACAGGAATTCCATTTGGGATACGACTATCTCGTTTCCGATGCACTATTCCTTCTTTACAGCATCCCTCGCTCCCTCAAATTAACCAGTTAACACAGGAATTGCGTCGCAATGAAATACTATGAGTTCTATGACATATCCTTCTAAATCGAGTAACGTTCCTTTGGAAACGACAGGATTTTTGTTGGGATACGAGTATCTCCTTTCCGATGCTCTATTCCTTCTTAACTGCATCCCTCCATCAATCACACTAACGAATTAACACAGAAAGTGCGTCGCTATGAAAAATTATGCGTTCAATGACATCCACTTCTATATCGAGTAACGGTTCTATGGAAAAGACAGGATTCTCGTTTGGGATACGAGTATCTCCTTTCTGATGCACTATTTCTTCTTTACTGGATCCCTCGCTACCTGAGATTGACGAATTGACACAGAAATTGCGTCGCTATGAAATACTATGTGTTCTATGACACCTCCGTCTAAATCGAGTAACCCTTCTATGGAACGACTGGATTTCCTTTTGGGATACGACTATCTCCTTTTCGATGCACTATTCCTTCTTTACAGCATACCTCGCTCCCTCAAATGACCATTTAACACAGAAATTGCGTCGCTATGATATACCATGAGTTCTATGACAACTCCGTCTACATCGAGTTAAGTTTCTATGGAAACGACAGGATTTTCTTTTGGGTTACGAGTTCCTTTCTTTCCGATGCACTATTCCTTCTTCACTGCTTCCCTCGCTCGGTCACAATGACGAATTAACACAGAAATTGCGTCGCTATGAACTACTATGGGTTTATGACATCTCCTTCTAAATCGAGTAACGTTTCTATGGAAACCACAGGATTTTCATTTGGGATACGAGTATCTCGCTTCCGATGCACTATTTCTTCTTTACTGCATCCCTCGCTCCCTCAAATTGACAAATTAACACAGAAATTGCGTCGCTATGAAATAGTATTGGTTCTATGACAATCCCTTCTGAATCGAGTAACGTATCTATGGAAACAACAGGAATTTCTTTTGCGATACGACTAACTCCTTTCTGATGCACTATTTCTTCTTTACTGGATCCCTCGCTACCTGAGATTGACGAATTGACACAGAAATTGCGTCGCTATGAAATACTATGTGTTCTATGACACCTCCTTCTAAATCGAGTGACGTTTCTATGGAAATGACAGGATTATCTTTAGGGATACGAATATCTCCTTTCCGATGCACTATTCCTTCTATACTGCATCCCTCGATCAATCACACTGACCAATTAACACAGAAATTGCGTCGCCATGAAATACTATGGGATCAAGGACTACTACTTCTAAATCGAGTAACGGTTCTATGGAAACGACAGGATTTTCTTTTGGGATACGAGTATCTCCTTCCCCATGCACTATTCCTTCATTACTGCATCCCTCGTTCCATCACACTGACGCATTAACACAGAAATTGCGTCGCTATGAAATACTATGTTTTCCATGACCTCTCCTTCTAAATCGAGTAACGTTCCTATGGAAACGACAGGATTTTCGTTTGGCATACGTCTATCTCCTTTCCGATGCACTATTCGTCTTTTACTGCATCCCTCGCTCCCTCACATTGACGAATTAACACAGAAATTGCGTCGCTATGAAATACAATGGTTGTATGGCATCTCTTTCTAAATCGAGTAATGTCTCTATGGAAACGACAGGATCTTCTTTTGGGATACGACTACCTCCTTTCCGATGCAATTTTCCTTCTTTACTGAATCCCTCGCCCCCTCACAATGACGAATTAACACAGAAATTGCGTCGCTACGAAATACCATGGGTTCTATGACACCTTATTCTAAATCGAGTAACGTTTCTATGGAAATGACAGGATTATCTTTAGGGATACGAATATCTCCTTTCCGATGCACTATTCCTTCTATACTGCATCACTCGATCAATCACACTGACCAATTAACACAGAAATTGCGTCGGCATGAAATACTATGGGATAAAGGACTACTACTTCTAAATCGAGTAACGGTTCTACGGAAACGACAGGATTTTCTTTTGGGATACGACTATCTCCTTCCCGATGCCCAATTCCTTATTTACTGCATCCCTCGCTCCTTCACATTGACGAATTAACACAGAAATTGCGTCGCTATGAAATACTACGGGTTCTATGACATCTCCTTCTAAAACGAGTAACGTTTCTATGGAAACGACAGGATTTCCCTGTGGGATTCGACTATCTCCTCTCCGATGCACTATTCCTATTTTTACAGCATCCCTCGCTCCCTCAAATTGACCAGTTAACACAGAAAGTGCGTCGCTATGAAATACTATGTTTTCCATGACCTCTTCTTCTAAATCAAGTAATGTTTCTATGGAAACGACAGGATTTACTTTTGGGATACGGCTATCTCCTTTCCGATGCCCTATTCCTTCTTAATTGCATCCCTCGCTCCCTCACATTGATGAATTGACACAGAAAATGCGTCGCTATGAAATACTATGGGTTCTATGTCATCTCGTTCGAAAACGAGTAACGTTTCTATGGAAACGATTGGATTTTCTTTTGGGATACGAGTATCCCATTTCCGATGCACTATTTCTTCTTTACTGCATCCCTCGCTCCATCACATTGACAAATTAACACATAAATTGCGTCGCTACGAAATACTATGGGTTCTATGACTTCTCCTTCAAAATCGAGTAACGTTTCTGTGGAACGACATGATTTTCTTTTCGGATATGACTATCTCCTTTCCGACGCACAATACCTTATTTACTGCATCCCTCGCTCCTTCACATTCACGAATTAACAAAGAAATTGCGTCGCTATGAAATACTATGGGTTCTATGACATCTCCCTCTAAATCGAGTAACGTTTCAATTGAAACCAGACGATTCTCTTTTGGGAAACGATTATCTCCTTTCAAATGCACTATTCCTTCTTTATTGCATCCCTCGCTCCCGCACATAGACGAAATAACACAGAAATTGCGTCGCTATGAAATACTATGGGTTCTATGACGACTCCTTCTAAATGGAGTAACGTTTCTATGAAAGGATAGGGATACGAGTATCTCCTTTCCGATGCACTATTCCTTCTTTACTGCATCATTCGCTCGGTCCATTGACGAATTAACACAGAAATCGCGTCGCTATGAACTACTATGGGTTCTATGACATCTCCTTCTAAGTCGAGTAACGTTTCTATGGAAACCACAGGATTTTCTTTTGGGATATGAGTATCTCCTATCCGATGCACTATTCCATCTTTACTGCATCCCTCGCTCACTCACAATGACGAATTAACACAGAAATTGCGTCGCTAAGAAATACTATGGGTTCTACGACATCTGTTTCTAAATCGAGTAACGTTTCTATGGAAAGGACAGGACTTTCTTTGGGAAACGAGTATCTCCTTTCCGATGCACTATTCCTTCTTTACTGCATCCCTCGCTCCCTCACATTGACGAATTAACACAGAAATTGCGTCGCTATGAAATACAATGGTTGTATGGCATCTCTTTCTAAATCGAGTAATGTCTCTATGGAAACGACAGGATCTTCTTTTGGGATACGACTACCTCCTTCCCGATGCAATTTTCCTTCTTTACTGAATCCCTCGCTCCCTCACAATGACGAATTAACACAGAAATTGCGTCGCTATGAAATACTATGGGTTCTATGACGTCTCCTTCTGAATCGAATTACGTTTCTTTGGAAACGACAGGATTTTCATTTGGGATACGAGTCTCACCTTTCCGATGCACTATTCGTTCTTTACTTCATCCCTCGCTCTCTCACATTGACGAATTAACAGAGAAATTGCGTCGCTATGAAATACTATGGGTTGTAAGACTTCTGCTTCTAAATCGAGTAATGTTTCTATGGAAACGACGGGATTTTTCTTTCTGGGATACGACTATCTATTTTCCGATGCAAATTTCCATTTTTAATGCATCCCTCGCTCCTTCACATGGAAGAAATAAAACATAACTTGCGTCGCTATGAATTAATATGTGTTCTATGACATCTCCTTCTAAATCGAGTAACGTTTCTATGGAAACGACAGGAATTCCATTTGGGATACGACTATCTCGTTTCCGATGCACTATTCCTTCTTTACAGCATACCTCGCTCCCTCAAATTGACCAGTTAACACAGGAATTGCGTCGCAATGAAATACTATGAGTTCTATGACATATCCTTCTAAATCGAGTAACGTTCCTTTGGAAACGACAGGATTTTCTTTTGGGACGAGTATCTCCTTTCCGATGCTCTATTCCTTCTTAACTGCATCCCTCCATCAATCACACTAACGAATTAACACAGAAAGTGCGTCGCTATGAAATATTATGCGTTCAATGACATCCACTTCTATATCGAGTAACGGTTCTATGGAAAAGACAGGATTCTCGTTTGGGATACGAGTATCTCCTTTCTGATGCACTATTTCTTCTTTACTGGATCCCTCGCTACCTGAGATTGACGAATTGACACAGAAATTGCGTCGCTATGAAATACTATGTGTTCTATGACACCTCCGTCTAAATCGAGTAACCCTTCTATGGAACGACTGGATCCATGACCTCTCCTTCTAAATCGAGTAACGTTCCTATGGAAACGACAGGATTTTCTTTTGGGATACGACTATCTCCTTCCCGATGCCCAATTCCTTATTTACTGCATCCCTCGCTCCTTCACATTGACGAATTAACACAGAAATAGCGCCGCTATGAAATACTACGGGTTCTATGACATCTCCTTCTAAAACAAGTAACGTTTCTACGGAAACGACAGGATATCCCTGTGGGATTCGACTATCTCCTTTCCGATGCACTATTCCTAATTTTACAGCATCCCTCAAATTGACCAGTTAACACAGAATTTCCGTCGCTATGAAATACTATGTTTTCCATGACCTCTCCTTCTAAATCGAGTAACGTTTCTATGGAACGACATGATTTTCTTTACGGATATGACTATCTCCTTTCCGACGCACATTACCTTCTTTACTGCATCCCTCGCTAATTCACATTCACGAATTAACAAAGAAATTGCGTCGCTATGAAATACTATGGGGTCTATGACATCTCCTTCTATATCGGGTAACGTTTGAATTGAAACCAGACGATTTTCTTTTGGGAAACGATTATCTCCTTTCAAATGCATTATTCCTTCTTTATTGCATCCCTCGCTCCCTCACATAGACGAAATAACACAGAAATTGCGTCGCTATGAAATACTATGGGTTCTATGACGACTCCTTCTAAATGGAGTAACGTTTCTATGAAAGGATAGGAATTTCTTTTGGGATACGGGTAACCCCTTTCCGATGCACTATTCCTTCTTTACTGCATCCCTGGCTCCATCACATTGACGAATTAACACATTAATTGCGTCACTATGAGATATTGTGGGTACTATGGCTTCTCCTTCTAAATCGAGTAACGTTTCTATGGAAACGAGAGGATTTTGTTTTGGGATACGAGTATGTCTTTTCCGATGCACTATTCCTTCTTTACTGCATCCCTCGCCCCACAACATTGTCAAATTAACACATAAACTGCGTCGTTATGAAATACTATGGGTTCTATCACATTTCCTTCTAAATCGAGTAACGTTTCTAAGGAAACGATAGGAATATCTTTTGGGATACGAGTATCCCCTTTCCGATGCACTATTCCTTCTTTACTCCATCCCTCGCTCCATCACATTGACAAATTAACACAGACATTGCGTCGCTGTGAAATACTGTGGGTTCTATCACACCTCCTTCTAAATCAAGTAACGTTTCTATGGAAACGACAGGATTTTCTTTTGGGATACGTGTATCTCATTCCCGATGCACTATTCCTTCTTTACTGCATCCCGCGCTCCCTCACATTGGCGAATTAACACAGAAATTGCGTCGCTATGAAATACTACGCGTTCTGAGACTTCTCCTTCTAAATCGAGTAACGTTTCTATGGAAACAAAAGGATTTTCTTTTGGGACGAGTATCTCCTTTTCGATGCACTATTACTTCTTTACTGCATCCTTTGCTACATCACATTGACGAATTAACACAGAAATTGCATCGCTGTGAAATACAATGGGTTCTATGACATCTCCTTCTAAATCGAGTAACGTTTCTTTTGAAACGATAGGAATATCTTTTGGGTTACGAGTATCCCCTTTCCGATGCACTACTTCTTCTATACTGCACCCTCGCTCCGTCACATTGTCGGATTAACACACAAATTGCGTCACTATGAAACACTATGAGTTCTATGGCTTCTCATGTCCGCCCCGATAGCTGAGTGGTCAGCGTGACAGACTGTCAATCCTAAGGGCCCGGGTTCGATTCCCGGCTGGGTCGGAAATTTTCTCCGCTCAGGGACTGGGTGTTGTGTTGTCCTAATCATCATCATTTCATCCCCATCGACGCGCAGGTCGCCGAAGTGGCGTCAAATCGAAAGACCTGCACCAGGCGAACGGTCTACCCGACGGGAGGCCCTAGCCACACGACATTTCCATTTCTATATGGCTTCTCATTCTAAATCGAGTAACGTTTCTATGGAAACGAAAGGTTTTCCATTTGGAATACCAGTATCTCCTTTCCGATGCACTATACTATCTTTACTTCATCCCTGGCTCCATCACATTGACGAATTAACACAGAAATAGCGTCGCTATGAAATACTATTGGTTCTATGACATCTCCTTCTAAATCGAATAACGTTTCTATGGAAACGATTCGAATATCTTTTGGGATACGAGTATCCCCTTTCCGATGCACTATTTCTTCTTTACTGCACCCTCGCTCCGTCACATTGTCGGATTAACACAGAAATTGCGTCACTATGAAACACTATGGGTTTTATGGCTTCTCATTCTAAATCGAGTAACGCTTCTATGGAAACGAAAGGTTTTCCATTTGGAATACCAGTATCTCCTTTCCGATGCACTATACTATCTTTACTTCATCCCTGGCTCCATCACATTGACGAATTAACACAGAAATTGCGTCGCTATGAAATACTATTGGTTCTAAGACATCTCCTTCTAAATCGGGTAACGTTTCAGTGGAAACGAGACGATTTTCTTTTGGGATACGATTATCTCCTTTCAAATGCACTATTCCTTCTTTATTGCAACCCTTGCCCCCTCACATAGACGAATTAACACAGAAATTGCGTCGCTATGAAATACTATGGCTTCAATGACATCTCCTTCCATATCGGGTAACGTTTCTATTGAAGCAAGATGATTTTCTTTTGGGATACGGCTATCTCCTTTCCGATGCATATTCCTTCTTAATAGCATCTTTCACTACCTCACATTGTCGAAATAACACAGAAATTGCGTCGCTATGAAATACTATGTGTTCTATGACATCTCGTTCTAAATCGAATAACGTTTCTATGGAAACGATTCGAATATCTTTTGGGATACGAGTATCCCCTTTCCTATGCACTATTCCTACTTTACTGCATCCCTCGCTCCATCACATTGACGAATTAACACAGAAATTGCGTCGCTATAAGATACTATGGGTTCTATGACATCTCGATCTGAAACGAGTAACGTTTCTATGGAAACGATTGGATTTTCTTTTGGGATACAAGTGTCCCCTTTCCGATGCACTATTCCTTCTTTACTGCATCCCTCGCTCGGTCACATTGACGAATTAACACAGAAATGGCGTCGCTATGAAATACTATTCGTTCTACGACTTCTCCTTCTAAATTGAGTAACGTTTCTATGGATACTACGGGATTAATCTTTGGGGTACGACTGTCTCCTTTCCGATGCACTATTCCTTCTTTACTGCATCCCTCGCTCCTTCACATTCACGAATTAACAAAGAAATTGCGTCGCTATGAAATACTATTGGTTCTAGGACGTCTCCATCAAAATCGGGTAACGTTTCTATTGAAACCACAGGATTTTCTTTTGGGATACGACTATCTCCTTTCCGATGCACTATTCCTTCTTCACTACATCTCTCGCTCGGTCACATTGACGAATTAACACAGAAATGGCGTCGCTATGAAATACTATTCGTTCTACGACTTCTCCTTCTAAATTGAGTAACGTTTCTATGGATACGACGGGATTAATTTTTGGGATACGACTGTCTCCTTTCCGATGCACTATTCCTTCTTTACTGCATCCCTCGCTCCCTCACAATGACGAATTAACACAGAAATTGCGTCGCTACGAAATACTATGGGTTCTATGACAGCTCTTTCTAAATCGAGTAACGTTTCTATGGAAACCACAGGATTTTCTTTTGGGATACGAGTATCTCCTTTCCGATGCACTATTCCTACTTTACTGCATCCCTCGCTCCCTCACATTGGCGAAGTAACACAGAAATTGCGTCCCTATGAAATACTATGGGTTCTATGGGATCTCCTCTAAATCGAGTAACGTTTCAATGGAAACGACAGGATTCTCTTTTGGGATAGGAGTATCTCCTTTCCGATGCACTATTCCTTCTTTACTGCATCCCTCGCTCCATCACACTGACGAATTAACACAGAAATTGCGTCGCTATGAAAAACTATGGGTTATATGACTTCTCCTTCTAAATCGAGTAACGTTTCTATAGAAAGGACAGGATTCTCTTTTGGGATACGACTATGTCCTTCCCGATTCCCAATTCCTTCTTTACTGCATCCCTCGCTCCTTCACATTGAAGAATTAACACAGAAATTACGTCGCTATGAAATACTATGGGTTCTATGACATTTCCTTCTAAATCGAGTAACGTTTCAATTGAAACCAGACGAGTTTCATTTGGGAAACGATTATCTCCTTTCAAGTGCACTATTCCTTCTTTATTGCATCCCTCGCTCCCTCACATAGACGAAATAACACAGAAATTGCGTCGCTATGAAATACTACGGGTTCTATGAGATCTCTTCTAAATCGAGTAACGTTTCTATGGAAACGACAGGATTTTCTTTTGGGATACGACAACCCCCTTTCCGATGCACTATTCTTTCTTCACTGCATCCATCGCTCCCTCACATTGACAAATTAACACAGAAATTGCGTCGCTATGAAATACTATGTGTTCTATGACATCTCCTTCAAAATTAGGAAACGTTTCTATGGAAACGAAAGGATTTTCTTTTGGGATACGACTATCTCCATCCCGATGCGCTATTCCTTCTTTACTGCATCCCTCGCTCCATCACATTGACAAATTAACACATAAATTGCGTCGTTATGAAATATAATGGGTTCTATGACATTTCCTTCTAAATCGAGTAACGATTCTAAGGAAACGATAGGAATATCTTTTGGGATACGAGTATCCCCTTTCCGATGCACTATTTCTTCTTTCCTGCATCCGTCGCCCCGTCACATTGTCGAATTAACACATAAGTTGCGTCACTGTGAAATACTATGGGTTCTATGAGATCTCTTCTAATTCGAGTAACGTTCCTATGGAAACGACAGGATTATCTTTTGGGATATGAGAACCCCCTTTCCGATGCTTTATTCCTTCTTTACTGCATCCATCGCTCGCTCACATTGACGAATTCACACAGAAATTATGTCGCTGTTAAATACTATGGGATCTATGACATCTCCATCTAAATCGGGTAACGTTTCAATGGAAACGAGACGATTTTCTTTTGGGATACGATTATCTCCTTTCAAATGCACTATTCCTTCTTTATTGCAACCCTCGCCCCCTCATATAGACGAACTAACACAGAAATTGCGTCGCTGTTTAATACTATGCGATCTACGACATCCCCTTCCAAATCGAGTATCGTTTCTATGGAAACGACAGGATTTTCTTTTGGGATACGAGTATCTTCTTTCCGATGCACTATTCCTACTTTACTGCATCCCTCGCTCCATCACATTGACGAATTAACACAGAAATTGCGTCGCGCTGAAATAAAATTAGTTCTATGACATCTCCATCTAAATCGAGTACCGTTTCTATGGAAACGACAGGACTTCCTTTTGGGATCCGAGTATCTCCTTTCCGATGCACTATTCCTTCTTTACTGCATCCCTCGCTCCATCACATTGACGAATTAACACAGATATTGCGTCGCTGTAAAATACTATGGGATCTATGACATCTCCTTCTAATTCGAGTAACGATTCTATGGAAACGACAGGATTTTCTTTTGGTTTGCGGCTATCTCCTTTCCGATGCACTATTCCTTCTTAATTGCATCCCTCGCTCCCTCACATTGACGAATTAACACAGATATTGCGTCGCTATGAAATACTATGTGTTCTATGACATCTCGTTCTAAATCGATTAACGTTTCTATGGAAACGATTAGATTTTCTTTTGGGATACGAGTATCCCCTTTCCGAAGGACTATTCCTTCTTTACTGCATCCCTCGCTCCCTCTCATTGGCTAATTAACACAGAAATTGCGTCTCTATGAAATACTACGGGTTCTATGAGATCTCTTCTAATTCGAGTAACCTTTCTATGAAAACGACAGGATTTTCTTTTGGGACACGAGAACCCCCTGTCCGATGCACTATTCCTTCTTTACTGCATCCCTCGATCCCTCACATTGACGAATGAACACAGAAATTGCGTCGCTATGAAATACAATGGGTTCTATTATACTCCTTCTAAATCTAGTAACGTTTCTATGCAAGCGACAGGATATCCTTTTGGGATACGAGTATTTCCATTCCGTTGCACTATTCTTTCTTTACTGCATCCCTCGCTCCCTCACATTGACGTATTAACACAGAAATTGCGTCGCTATGAAATACTATGGGATCTGTGACATCCCCTTCTAAATCGAGCAACGTTTCTAAGAAAACGACAGGATCTTCTTTTGGTATACGAGTATCTCCTTTCCGATGCACTTTTTCCTCCTTTACTGCATCCCTCGCTTCCTCACATTGACGTTTTAACACAGAAATTGCGTCGCCATGAAATACTATTGGTTATATGATATCTCCTTCTAAAACGAGTGACGTTTCTATGGAAACGACAGGTTTTCTTTTTGGGATTCGACTATCTCCTTTCCGATGAACTATTCCTATTTTTACAGCATCCCTCGCTTCCTCACATTGACGAATTAACACAGAAATGGCGTCGCTATTAAATACTATGCGTTCTAAGACTTCTCCTTCTAAATAGAGTAACGATTCTATGGAAACAAAAGGACTTTCTTTTGGGATACGTGTATCTCCTTTGCGATGCACTATTCCTTCTTTACTGCATTCCTCGCTCCCTCACATTGACGAATTAATGCAGAAATATCGACGCCATGAAATACTATGTGTTCTATGACATCTCCTTCGAAGTGGAGTAACGTTTCAATGGTGAATGAAGGATTTTGTTTTGGGATACGAGTATTTCCTTTCGGATGCTTTATTCCTTCTTTACTGGATCCCTCGGCCCCTCACATTGACTTTTTAACACAGAAATTATGTCGCTATGAAAAATTATGGGTTCTATGACATCTCCTTCTAAAACGATTGACGTTTCTATGGAAACGATTGGATTTTCTTTTGGGATACATGTATCCCCTTTCCGATGCACTATTCCTTCTATACTGCAACCCTCGTTCCATCACATTGACAAATTAACACATAAATTGCGTCGCTATGAAATACTATGGGTTCTATGACTTCTCCTTCAAAATCGAGTAACGTTTCTATAGAACGACATGATTTTCTTTTCGGATATGACTATATCCTTTCCGATGCCCATTTCCTTCTTTACTGCATCCCTCGCTCCTTCACATTGACGAATTAACACAGAAATTGCGTCGCTAAGAAATACTATGGGTTCTATGACATCTCCTTCTAAAACGAGTAACGTTCCTATGGAAATGACATGATGTCCTTTTGGGATTCGACTATCTCCTTTCCGATGCACTATTCCTATTTTTACAGCATCCCTCGCTCCCTCAAATTGTCCAGTTAACACAGAAATTGCGTCGCTATGATTTACTATGAGCTCTTGACATCCCCTTCTAAATCGAATTACGTTTCAATGGATCGACAAGATTTTCTTTTGGGATACGAGTATCTCCTTTCCGATGCACTATTCCTACTTTACTGCATCCGTCGCTCCATCACATTGACGAATTAACACAGAAATTGCGTCGCTCTTATATACTGTTAGTTCTATGACATCTCCATCTAAATCGAGTAACGTTTCTATGGAAACGACAGGATTTTCTTTTGGGATACGTGTATCTTCTTTCCGATGCACTATTCCTTCTTAATTGCATCCCTCGCTCCCACACAATGACGAATTAACACAGAAATTACTTTGCCATGAAATACTATGGGTTCTATGACATCTCCTTCTAAATCGGGTAAGGTTTCTATGGAAACGACAGGATTTTCTTTTGGGATACGACTATCTCCTTCCTGATGCCCAATTCCTTCTTTACTGCATCCCTCGCTCCTTCACATTGACGAATTAACACAGAAATGGCGTCGCTATGAAATACTATGGGTTCTATGAACTCTTTTTTTAAATCGAGTAACGTTTCTATGGATACGACAGGATTTTCCTTTGGGATACGACTATCTTCTTTCCGATGCACTATTCCATCTTTATTGCATCCCTCGCTCCCTCACAATGACGAATTAACACAGAAATTGTTTGCTATGAAATACTATGGGTTGTATGACATCTCCTTCTAAATCGAGTAACGTTTCTATGGAAACCACAGGGTTTTCTTTTGGAATACGAGTGTCTGCTTTCCGATGCACTATTCCTACTTTACTGCATCCCTCGCTCCCTCACATTGGCGAAGTAACACAGAAATTGTGTCGCTATGAAATACTATGGGTTCTATGAGATCTCTTCTAAATCGAGTAACGTTTCAATGGAAACGACAGGATTTTCTTTTGGGATAGGTGTATCTCCTTTCCGATGCACTATTCCCTCTTTACTGCATCCCTCGCTCCATCACACTGACGAAGTAACACAGAAATTTCGTCGCTATGAAATACTATGGGTTATATGACTTCTCCCTCTAAATCGAGTAACGTTTCTACAGAAACGACAGGATTCTCTTTTGGGATACGACTATCTCCTTCCCGATGCACTATTGCTTCTTTACTGCATCCCTCGCTCCATCACATTGTCGAAGTAACACAGAAATTGCGTCGATATGAAATACTATGGGTTCTATGGCTTCTCCTTCTAAATCGAGCAACGTTTCTATGGAAACGATAGGAATAACTTTTGAGATACGAGTAACTCCTCTTCGATGCACAATTCCTTCTTCACTGCATCCGTCGCTCCCTGACATTGACGAACTAACACAGATATTGGGTCGCTATGAGATACTATGGGTTCAATGACATCTCCATCTAAATCGAGTAACGTTTCTATGGAAACAACATGATTTTCTTTTGGGATACGAGTATCTCCTTTCCGATGCACTATTCCTTCTTTACTGCATCCCTCGCTCCCTCACATTGACGTATTAACAAAGAAATTGCGTCGCTATGAAATGCTATGTGATCTATGAAACCCCCTTCTAAATCGAGCAACGTCTCAAAGGAAACGACAGGATTTTCTTTTGGTATACGAGTATCTCCTTCCCGATGCACTATTCCTTCTTTACTGCATCCCTCGCTTCCTCACATTAACGTTTTAACACAGAAATTGCGTCGCATTGAAATACTATGTGTTCTATAAAACCTTCTTCAAAATCGAGTAACGTTTCTATGCAAACGACAGGATATCCTTTTGGGATAGGAGTATCTCTACTCCGTTGCACTATTCCTTCTTTACTGCATCCCTCGCTTCCTCACATTGACGTTTTAACACAGAAATTGCGTCGCTAAGAAATACTGGGGGTTCTATGACATCACCTTATAATTCGAGTAACGTCCCTATGGAAACGACAGGATTTTCTTTTGTTATACGAGTATCTCCTTTCCGATGCACAATCCCTCCTTTACTGCATCCCTCGCTCCCTCACGTTGACGACTTAACACTGAAATTGCGTTACTATGAAATACTATGTGTTTATGACATCTCCTTCTAAACCGAGTAACGTTTCTACGGAAACGACAGGATTTTCTTTGGGATATGACCATCTACTTTCCGATGCACTATTCGTTGTTTTCTGCATCCCGCGCTCCCTCACATTGGCGAATTAACACATAAATTGCGTCGCTATGCAATAATATGGGTTCTATGACATCTTCTTCGAAGTCGGTAACATTTCTATGGAAACGACAGGATTTTCTTTCGGGATTTGACTATCCCCTTTCCGACGCACTGTTCCTTCTTTACTGCATCCATCGCTCCCTCACATTGACAAATTAATACAGAAATTGCGTCGCTATGAAATACTATGGGTTCTATGACATCTCCTTCAAAATTAGGAAACGTTTTTATGGAAACGACAGTATTTTCTTTTGGGATACGTGTATCTCCTTCCCGTTGCACTATTCCTTCTTTACTGCATCCCGCGCTCCCTCACATTGGCGAATTAACACAGAAATTGCGTCGCTATGCAATACTATGGGTTCTATGGCTTCTCCTTCTAAATCGAGTAACGTTTCTATGGAAACGAAAGGATTTCCTTTTGGAATACCAGTATCTCCTTTCCGTGCACTATTCCTTCTTTACTGCATCCCTCGCTCCCTCACATTGACGAATGAACACAGAAATTGCGTCGCTATGAAATACAATGGGTTCAATTACATCTCCTTCTAAATCTAGTAACGTTTCTATGCAAACGACAGGATATCCGTTTGGGATAGGAGTATTTCCATTCCGTTGCACTATTATTTCTTTACTGCTTCCCTTGCTCCCTCACATTGACGTATTAACACAGAAATTGCGTCGCTATGAAATACTATGGGATCTATGACATTCCCTTCTAAATCGAGCAACGTTTCTAAGAAATCGACAGGATTTTCTTTTGGTATACGAGTATCTCCTTTCCGATGCACTTTTTCCTCCTTTACTGCATCCCTCGCTTCCTCACATTGACGTTTTAACACATAAATTGCGTCGCTATGTAATACTATGGGTTCTATGACATCTCCTTCTAAAACGAGTGACGTTTCTATGGAAACGACAGGATTTCTTTTTGGGATTCGACTATCCTCTTTCCGATGCACTATTCCTACTCTACTGCATCCCTCGCTCCATCCCATTGACGAATTAACACTGAAATTGCGTCGCTGTGAAATACTATTAGTTCTATGACATCTCCATCTAAATCGAGTAACGACAGGACTTCCTTTTGGGATCCAAGTATCTCCTTTCCGATGCACTATTCCTTCTTCACTGCATCCCTCGCCCCATCACATTGACGAATTAACACAGATATTGCGTCGCTGTAAAATACTATGGGATCTATGACATTGCCTTCTAATTCGAGTACCGTTTCTATGGAAACGACAGGATTTTCTTTTGGGTTACGGCTATCTCCTTTCCGATGCACTATTCCTTCTTAATTGCATCCCTCGCTCCCTCACATTGACGAATAAACACAGAAATTGCGTCGCTATGAAATACTATGTGTTCTATGACATCTCGTTCTAAATCGAGTAACGTTTCTATGAAAACGATTGGATTTTCTTTTGGGATACGAGTATCCCCTTTCCGATGCACTATTCCTTCTTTACTGCAACCCTCGCTCCATCACATTGACAAATTAACACATAAATTGCTTCGCTATGAAATACTATGGGTTCTATGACTTCTCCTTCAAAATCGAGTAACGTTTCTATAGAACGAAATGATTTTCTTTTCGGATATGACTATCTCCTTTCCGACGCACAATACCTTCTTAACTGCATCCCTCGCTCCTTCACACTCACGAATAATCACAGAAATTGCGTCGCTATGAAATACTATGGGTTCAATAACATCTCCATCTAAATCGAGTAACGTTTCTATGGAAACAACATGATTTTCCTTTGGGATACGAGTATCTCCTTTCCGATCCACTATTCCTTCTTTACTGCATCCCTCGCTCCCTCACATTGGCGAATTAACACAGAAATTGCGTCGCTATGAAATACTACGGGTTCTATGAGATCTCTTCTAAAGCGAGTAACGTTTCTATGGAACCGACAGGATTTTCTTTTGGGATACGAGTATCCCCATTCCGAAGCACTATTCCTTCTTTACTGCATCCATCGCTCCCCCACATTGACAAATTAACACAGAAATTGCGTCGCTATGAAATACTATGGGTTCTATGACATCTCCTTCAAAATCGGGATACGTTTCAATGGAAACGACAGGATTTTCTTTTGGGATTCGAGCATCTCCTTCCCGATGCACTATTCCTTCTTTACTGCATCCCGCGCTCCCTCACATAGGCGAATTAACACAGAAATTGCGTCGCTATGCAATACTATGGGTTCTATGGCTTCTCCTTCTAAATCGAGTAACGTTTCTATGGAAACGAAAGGATTTCCTTTTGGAATACTAGTATCTCCTTTCCGATGCCCTATTCTCTCTTTACTGCATCCCTGGCTGCATCACATTGACGAATTAACACACAAATTGCGTCGCTAAAAAATACTATGGGTTCTGTGACATCTCTTTCTAATTCGAGTAACGTTTCAATGGAAACGAGTCGATTCTCTTTTGGGATACGATTATCTCCTTTCAAATGCACTATTCCTTCTTTATTGCATCCCTCGCTCCCTCACATAGACGAATTAACACAGAAATTGCGTCGCTAAGAAATACTGAGGGTTCTATGACATCAACTTCTAATTCGAGTAACGTCTCTATGAAATGGACAGGATTTTCTTTTGTTATACGAGTATCTCCTTTCCGATGCACAATCCCTTCTTTACTGCATCCCTCGCTCCCTCACGTTGACGAATTAACACTGAAATTGCGTTACTATGAAATACTATGTGCTTATGACATCTCCTTCTAAACCGAGTAACGTTTCTACGGAAACGACAAGATTTTCTTTTGGGATATGACCATCTATTTTCCGATGCACTATTTCTTCTTTACTGCATCCCGCGCTCCCTCTCATTAGCGAATTAACACAGAAATTGCGTCGCTATGCAATACTATGGGTTCTATGACATCTCCTTCGAAGTCGGGTAACATTTCTATGGAAACGACAGGATTTTCTTTTGGTATACGAGTATCTACTTTCCGAAGCACTATTCCTTCTTTACTGCATCCATGGCCCCCTCACATTGACGAATTAACACAGAAATAGCGTCGCTATGAAATACTATGGGTTCTGTGACATTTCCTTCGTAGTCGGGTAACGTTTCTATGGAAACGAAAGGATTTTCTTTTGGGATACGAGTATCTCCTTCCGATGCACTATTCCCTATTTATGCGTCCCTCGCTCCCTGACATTGACGAACTAACACAGAATTTGCGTCGCTATGAAATTCTATGGGTTCTATGACATCCCCTTCTAAATCGGGCAACTTTTCTATGGAAGCGACAGGATTTTCATTTGGGATACGAGTATCTCCTTTCCGATGCACTATTCCTTATTTACTGCATCCCTCGCTCCCTATAAAATAAATAAAATAAATAAATAAAAATATATTGTTATTTAGATATTGATTATTCTATCTGTATGATGGTGATTGTGATTGCAATTGTATTTGCTTATCTGGAACGTGGACGTTTAATTATTCGGTATCAGACGCTTGACAATGGCTTTTTCGTAAAGGCAATGTTACTCGTAGTTGACCGTGAAATAAAAACTGAATAATCGGACTTCGTAATTAAATCGTTTCCAAAGACTGCTGCGGTAGGTGTGGACTCATAATCTAAATCTCAATATTACAATAATTTGCCAGCCATGCCAATACGTCATACAGAGGTGATTGTCTACTAAACATAAAAAAGTTACACAGTTAGTTAAATCAGATATATTCAATGAATAAGCCTACAGTTCATAATCCTACTTACTTTTATAAATATAATTCTTTACAGAATCGAGTGCCTAGTGTGGTTGCAACTCGCAGTATTCTACTATAACATGAAATATGGCGGTGTGCCAGACAATAAAAAAATACGTGCTTCTCGCACCACTTCAACCTGAGCTCTCCCTTTCTTAATCAAACATAAGAGTAACGTAATTGTGCTTTTGTTTTATCAGCGACACAGCGCTGCAGTTGTGTGCCATAGGCTTTATTTATTTGTCACTGATTATTTATTTAATTAATATTTCGCGTTTCTGAGGAAACTCATGCTCGGCATGCAAATGTGCCTTTATATTGCCCCCTGAATTGCGAGGCGAAAGGACACACCTGCAGGCGAGCAATTCACCTAAAGGCACAAGAAAATCTAAGTTATCTACAACTATTTACATGACTTACATTACACATTATACACATTATATACAAAATTTGAATGACGCGGGTGCGCCGTAAAAGTTCTAATGTTGGCAGATAGAGTGCGCGCATGCGCAGAAGCGTCTGTGTAACTGTGGCACTGCCGTTATATCGTACAGTTAGATCACGCGGCACAGTATTGCAGATCATATTGTTCGTGTGCGCGCGTTTTTCAGTCGTTGCACAAAGAAAATATTCAACCATGATTACATATGAAGACTACATTCTATTACAGGTAACTTAGTTTTAAATTTACAATATTTGTTATAACGCAATACAACTTAGATTGTTGAATGCTCTTAGTTACATAGTATTGTTTTGAAATACTTCAAAGAAAAATGTCCGTATGTTTCAGGTGCGTTGACCTATACACATCGTGTCGTTATTACAGTTCATATTCATCCGCTGCACAATAATTTTTTACAGGTTAGTATCGTCGTGGTAAAGTTTTTTGATCACAGTAACATCGTTGTATAACAACGTGATTAATACATAAGCGTGTCCATTTCTCATTTCCATTATAGTCGTAGTGATGCAGTTGGTTGTGACTAAAAGCATTGCTTATTACAGATCAGACGTGACCCATCGAGTAATTGGTCCACGTGCAGTTCGTTTTTTACATTCCGTGGAAGCTTGGTTGCAGAACCTCGGACGGCACATAGCTGGCGTCGATCCTTGGACAGTCCAGGTAAGAGTGTCCGTCACATTTCGAGAACATTTCATTCCCTGAAGTTCCAACCAAAATTCTTCCACCCGTCGTGTTGTTTTCTGGACAGGCACTTTGTGTCCATTTAATCCAGTTAACATCTTGAAGTTGGGTACTGTAGTAATATCACTAGACGATGCACGAATTATGCACTTCACATTTTCAGTTTTTTGCTGAATATAGCTCACTTAAATGTTCGTAGTTATTAATCAAGGAAATCGTTCATCGCGTTCACGTAGATACGCTGCATAATGAATGGCATTAACAGTTTCTTTCACATAGGTTTCCGCGTAGTTGCAGAGTTAGTAATGTTCGTTAATGTCCGTGAACAGTGGTTCACTATGCAATGTCTTTTTGGCACTCGTTTTGTTCAAATTTTTACATAGTAACAGTTACACTATACATCAGTTAAAAAAATAAGTAATTATACATACACACGTCACATATTTTCTTAGCATAAACATAATATAGTTGCACATAAACATGTTTACATCATCATTACATCGCTATAGGTTATTACATTGTGTCACATTTGATTACATGAATTGCAGATATTTACATCCTCTTTAGCGGTTTTGCTGGGATATTATCAATGTTTTTTGTGATGTCATCTGAAATTAAGATAGGTTAGACACAACATTCATTACATCAGTAGGCAAGACTAGGAGTTTTCACTACTCAATAAATATTCAAAATAGTAAGAGAGAGAAAATGTTCGATTGCTCGCGTTTTGTGAGTGTGTGTAGAGTGTCTGTGTGGCCTTGACTACTGATAGATGCTTTTCGTGTTGAGAGATGTGCGTCTAATCTATTTCTCAAAGTAAAAGATCGCTTCACAGATGACGTTTGTCAGTTCGTCAGGTGTCACACCAAGTCAGTGGTAGCTTCAGTAACAAATGTTCCGTGAAAAATTAATATGTCATCCACTGCTACGTAATCATAAATTTTACTTTAATATTCCGTCTTTCAGGTGGAGGCGCGCGCTGAAAGAAGAGTTCTTCTGTCTTCAACTGCGTCACTGGAACCGCTGAAATGAAAATTTCTATACTACTTATTATCTGTGTTGTAACAACAGAGTTTTCCGAGTTGCTTAGCAATATTTTGATGGGTATGACTTTGACATTATTCAGCATGAAATGCTCTAAGATCTCGGTGTGCGTATAGCCCAATAATTTTGTTAGTTCTAGGATGTTGTAACAGATACGCACCAGGATGCGGTATGTTAACAATTATATAAGGTCCTTCATATAGCAGACGCCACTTAGCGTTGCGTCGTTTGAGTGCTACAGATTTATGATGAGTACGAAGTAGTACAAGCATTCCTACCTCGAATTTTTGTTTTCTTTTTATTATGTTTCTGTGATGTTTGTTTCGTATTTGTGCGTGATGTGTCAATGTAGTCAATACTTCTTTTATTTTCTGTTCAGGTGTGATTTCCTTGTCTGACAACTTAGGTAATGGTTCTATCCACTGATCGTTCTGTTTGCAATTGAACATGATCTCGTTAGGTGTGTAATTCGTATCGTAAATAGTTAAGTTATTGTGTACGTCTTCGAAAAGACTTAGGTAGGACACCCAATTAGTATGTTTTGATGAAATATAGGTCCTCATGAATCGATTTAATTCTCGGAAAAGTCTCTCAGTCGCGTTACATTGTGGACTAAACCTCGAAATAAATATACTTTTAATGTTATTGTCCTTCAAGAAATTTCTCCATTTGTACCCAGAGTAGTATGCTGCATTATCTGATAGAATTGCTTTAGGTTTTCCCACGTGCGTCAGGTAATCACTTGAGAATCTTCGTATTATAGCATTTGCAGTGGCGGATTTTAAAGCATAAAGTTTTACATGTTTAGAAAATATATCGTAAAAAGCTAAGATATATTTGACGCCTCCAGAGCTTGCTGGATGCGGTCCACTGATGTCAGTACACAGAATTTCCAGGGGTTTACTGGGTAAAATAGAATGTAAATCTGTTTTTGTGGATAAATTCTGAGGTTTTGATTTTTGACATATGACACATGTTTTCAGTTCCCTGTAAATTTTTCTTCTCATATTGCTAAAATAACAGTATGTACTGAGCTTTGCCAAACACTTTTTCGTCCCATAATGACCCCAAACTAAGTGTGTGTGCCAAATTAGATTACGTTCAGACTCTTTGGGAATGCATACACACCAGTTAGTAGCATTTGGATGTCGGCGGTAAAATAACACATCATTGTGTAACTTGTAATACTTAGTCAAAGGATGATTGTGTTTTTCCACCAGTAATGTTATTATCTTATACCAGTGAGGATCAGATTTTTGTAATTCAGCCATGTTTCTGCACATATCAATATAATATTGGTGATACTGCTTGTCTTGCATTAAGAGAATCCTGTAGTCATTTATATTTTCTAAGTCACTGTTGGTATCATTCATACCTTGTGGAAGTCTAGACAAAGTGTCTGCAATGGTGTTGTCCTTACCTCTTATGTACTTAATTTCAAAAGAGTAGTTCTGAAGTGTAACTGCCCATCGTGATAGTCTAGGATGTACAAGTTTACAAGTTAACAAAAATGTCAGGGCCTGGTGATCGGTGTAAATTACTGTATGTTTTCCAAATAAATAATAATTGAATTTCTTGAATGCCCATACTATGGAAAGTGTTTCTAACTCAGTAGTGGAGTATGTACGCTCACATTCAGTTAGAGTGCGACTCTCAAACCCAATAATTCTTATCTGTTCCTCCTCTTTATTCTTTACAACTTGAAATAAGCAACAGCCCAAGCCAGTACGTGAAGCGTCACAAGTCATACAAAAATCTAAATTGAAATCTGGATGGCTCAATATGTTAGCATTCACTAAAGCATGTTTAATTGTATTAAAGTCATTCTGGCACTGTTCCGACCAGATCCAAACTTGATTCTTTCTGAGTAGATTTAGCAGATGTTTGCTGTTCAAAAGTGGTTGTGGCAAAAAACGTCTGAAAAATGAACATAGCCCAAGGAATGATTTTAACTGCTTTTTAGTTCGAGGGCTAGGAAAGTTTCTGATAGCATCTAATTTACTGGGATCCGGACGTATGCCCTGTGAATTAATGATATGTCCTAAATACTTTATCTCACTGCAACCAAATTTTGATTTTCTTAGGTTGGCTGTGACTCCAGCTTGTGCAAATTTTTCTAAAATTCTTTGAAGTGTGTCAACGTGTTCATTCCAAGATTGTGTAGCTATCAGTATATCATCTACATAGTGTGTGACTGTCTCAACTAAATCGTCGCCAAGCACGGTATCCAGGGCTGTAATGAATACCCCAGAGCTGACATTCAGTCCGAAGGGTAGAACACAAAACTGATAGGTTCGCCCCCCGAACATAAATGCAGTATATTTCCGAGAATCAGGAGTGATACCCACCTGCCAAAACGAATTAGCGAGATCTATTGTGGAAAAATATTTTGCATCTAGGAATTTCTGTAATTGCTCTTCTAAATTTTCAGGTTTTGTGTGAACCGGTAAAATTATTTCATTAATAGCTCGTGCGTCTAACACTAACCTAATGCTTCCATTTGATTTTTTGACAACAAGTAGAGGACTACAATAAGGTGAGGTGGATGGTTCAATGACCTTCCAGTCTAACATTTGTTTTAATTCTTGCCACACAGCAGGTCGTTGAGATAACGGTACGTTATATGTCTTATGGTAGAAGATCTTGTGAGGCTTAACTTCAATCTTGTACACATACGTGTTGATAACACCTAATCGTTTGGTAAAAACTTGTAAATATTTGGATAACACTTCCTGTAGTTTTATACGTTCATGTACACTGAGAGCTGTAGCTTCACTTATGATCAAGCAATGTTTTCAAGTCCATTAGCTCTGTGTCAGATGAGTGTGTTTGCATGTCTTGAATGTCATTGTCAAGTACTAACTGAACCTTGTACCCTGTACAGTGTTTGTCATGCTTTAGAGTTCTCCTGTCCAAATCAATAATAATTACACTGCCTTTATCATTTAAAATACATTTACCTTTGGAGAAGTCTATAATGCAGTCCTTCTCGCTCATAATATCTATTCCTAATATGCAATTTGTCACAAGGTTTTGTACAACCAGGAATGGCCATTGTACGGTTCCATTACCTATTTTAACGTTTACAAAAACTTGCTTCGTAACCCTACATGACTTATTACCTAGTGCAGTAGTTATTTTACAGTTTTGGGCAGGAAACTCAGGCACAGGTTCCAATTCACACATCTTTTTATAGAAATTAAAAGACAAAACGCTCACAGCTGCACCTGCATCTAGGATAATAGTAGTTGGAATCCCACCTACTACACCAGTAGTAGATGCTAAAACAATTTCATTTGAGTTTAAACGACATTGTGTACTGTCTTGTAAAAGTTCATCTGATATATTGTTGTTGTGGTTGTATCTTATAAATAAAACAGGTAGTTTTTGTTTAGAATTACTCGGCATATCATTATTCTGTTGTTCAAGTGTGGTGTCAAATAACTGATTAACATTGAAGTCGCCCCCCAAGAATTCTTCAGCCACGACCTGGGGCAAAGTAGTGACTGTTTCTAGTTTGTTGGATTATCATTTGTACTAGGTACTGACACAGATTGAGGTTGTGCATCAGGTGTCATTTCTATCATATTCACATTCGGATATTGCCTATTATGATCTCCAAACTTTTGCGGTTGTTGTTGCTGTTGCGCATTATAACTTACCTGTCGGTCGTAAGGTATGCTCCAATTTTGTCCTGGTGGCTGCTGTGGTAAAGCAGAGTTTGAATGAAAGTACTGATCGTTACGAGTCCAACCTTGATGCTGTCTTGGCTCGTAGTTATTATTATTTCTATTTCTGTTTGTGTTTTTGTTATTACCTTTGTATCCGTTGTTACCGTTGTAGTTATTACCGCGGTGCCTTTTGTATGGATTGCCGCATGAAATGTTATTACTGTTGTAACTATTGTTTGTATTGGAATACGCGTGTTGATTTTGATTTCCGTACTGAGACGGCATGTGAGTTTGCTGTTTTTGTTGTACCGCGTATCCAACTGTGGGCGCGCCAGAATTGTGTTGGCAAGCCTGCATGTTTTGCATACCACTAGTGTAAACATTGTGGCTGCTGTTTTGCCGCGCGAAGCGCTGATCTTCAAGTAACATGTCAACTGAATCTAAAGCTGTTAAAAAATAATCTGAATCGTCATCCGGGATATGTAGAAGTTTTTCCTTAATGTTGAAAGGCAATTTGGCCTTCAACGCTCGGAGTATATCACGCGTTGCGACTGGTTCGTCTAAAAAATGTCCCATGTTCAAGTATTTTTCAAAATATCTGCGTAAGTTACCATTTTTACTGTTAAAAGTTTCAGGTTCTAAAATTTGTCTTCTGAGTCGCTCCTGGACGGATTGCGACCAGAATTTGTTCAGAAAAGCACGCTCAAACTCACTGTACGTGGTACATACGTCAGCCTGACTGTATGCCCAGACAGCTGCATCGCCTTGGATGTAACCGACAATATATGAAATCTTTTTCCGGTCACTCCAAGTGCGTGGAAATGCGTTACTAAAAGATTTAAGAAAAATCACCGGATGAATGGTTCGTTTTTCTGGGATAAAAATCTGAAATTGCCTGTGTTTCATTAAGCTTTCATCTTCCTTCGCATTGTGATATGGATTTATTCCACTGTAATTACTGGTATGTTCAGCTGGCGAGTAATTACGATAATGTTGCTGTGGTTTACCATGATAATAGCTTGTGTTTGTGTTTCCACATCGTGGTATGTGTTGTAGTCGTGGTGTGTTTTGTTCTTGTGTATTTGTCGTGTGCGGAATGTGTGTATCATACTCGAATGTATATTGGTTTCTGAACTGTACATTTTGACTGATATTTTCGTTACATTCAGACTGTAGTTGATCGGTGAATTGTCTCATGGGTGCAGTGACGGATTGTACTGCGTCACTGATCAGCTGTTTGTTATTAGTAATGTATTGCGCTACGGAGTCGTGCACAATTGTTGGTAAATTTTCACGTAAGCATCTATCAAAATGTTTGTCTTTGTTCTCAACCCAATCATGAAATTCTTTATTAATATTTTGAAAATGAGCTGTGGCATCTGATTGTAAGATGTCAGTCAGGTGTTGTTCAACATTGTCAAATTTATTCTGTACGTCAGTAATTCGTTTTTCAAGATTGTCATGTACTGAAGGATATGTTTGAATTTGTTCAGTAAGAACTTCACACGTGACATTAAGGTTTTTTACTTGTGTCTGTAAAAGTGCTACGTCAGTTGTAGTCTTTTCTTGTCTCGTATTGAGCTGGGAAAATTTAGTACTGAGTTCGGTCATCTGTTTGGTCAGTGTGGCGTCTATAAGTTCCACACGCTTACATAAAGTGTCATTACCTATCTTGATTGCTATGAGATCAGATTTGATTTCGTCCTTTTTTTGTGTTTTTAACTGTTCATTTTGTGTCTCTAATTGTGCCTTTAAGGTTGCCATGTTTTCGGCGTTTTGTTTCATTAGCATTTGTAACATGTCGGCAATGTTTACCGTTTGCAAGGTCTCTGCCCCCGCCGCGTCATTAGACGTGACGTCATGCATTAACATGGGCTCTGATTGAGATTTTGAAATTTTTGTAGTGGACGGCCTATCGTCAAAATTTTCGTCAACACTTGCGTCAATGTTTGATGAATCGTCACTACCGGTTGCTGTCGTAAAGTCATTTTCTAACACTTGTCTCACGTCCGAGTCGGATTGCGTCTGAATAGTACGTCCTTGCTGTTCCATTTTTGCGTATTGTTTTCTAGTTATTACCATGCCACACGTGATATATGTTTCAAGAAAATTTTTGACACTGATTTTAAAATAAAATGTAGTTGAGCATGAATCGCTCGTAGCAACAATGGCTGTCTGTTAATTTAAAAATATAAACTGAATTTGAGATTATTGGTAATGGCTGCTGGCCATGTTACATGATATCGTACAGAAGTCGGCCATATTGTACACTCGTGTATTGGTATTGTTGCATACGTTATTGTTTAGGGAAAAGTACTGAGAATGAAATTTATCACTGAAACTGTTATGCGGAAAAGAAACACTACAGAATTTACTGAAAAGCTAATACACTGAATTATACGTCTGGTCAAGCCTGCTAATGCAAAGATGCTGCGTCTTACCTTATTTTGCTGGAAGTTTCATTGCGTCTTCCCGCAAAATTTCAGAATTGGAAAATATCTTCAGATTTTGTTATCTCTCATTCATTGACGTCCAGATCCAGAAAGTTGATTTTTTACATGAAACAAAGAGAACAATATAACAAATGACAAAATAACAAGTCCGACACGCAGTCGCCAATATAAAATAAATAAAATAAATAAATAAAAATATATTGTTATTTAGATATTGATTATTCTATCTGTATGATGGTGATTGTGATTGCAATTGTATTTGCTTATCTGGAACGTGGACGTTTAATTATTCGGTATCAGACGCTTGACAATGGCTTTTTCGTAAAGGCAATGTTACTCGTAGTTGACCGTGAAATAAAAACTGAATAATCGGACTTCGTAATTAAATCGTTTCCAAAGACTGCTGCGATAGGTGCGGACTCATAATCTAAATCTCAATATTACAATAATTTGCCAGCCATGCCAATACGTCGTACAGAGGTGATTGTCTACTAAACATAAAAAAGTTACACAGTTAGTTAAATCAGATATATTCAATGAATAAGCCTACAGTTCATAATCCTACTTACTTTTATAAATATAATTCTTTACAGAATCGAGTGCCTAGTGTGGTTGCAACTCGCAGTATTCTTCTATAACATGAAATATGGCGGTGTGCCAGACAATAAAAAAATACGTGCTTCTCGCACCACTTCAACCTGAGCTCTCCCTTTCTTAATCAAACATAAGAGTAACGTAAATGTGCTTTTGTTTTATCAGCGACACAGCGCTGCAGTTGTGTGCCATAGACTTTATTTATTTGTCACTGATTATTTACTTAATTCATATTTCGCGTTTCCGAGGAAACTCACGCTCGGCATGCAAATGTAGTGCCAAAAAGACATTGCATAGTGAACCACTGTTCACGGACATTAACGAACATTACTAACTCTGCAACTACGCGGAAACCTGTGTGAAAGAAACCCTCACATTAATGTTTTAACACAGAAATTGCGTCGCTGTGAAATACTATGTGTTCTATGACATGTCCCTCTAATTCGAGTAACGTTTCTATGGACACGACAGGATTTTCTTCTTGGATACGACTAACTCCTTTCCGATGCACTATGCCTTATTTACAGCATCCCTCGCTCCCTCACAATGACAAATTAACACAGACATTGCGTCACTATGAAATACTATGGGTTCTTTGACATCTCCTTCTAAATCGAGTAACGTCTCTATGGAGACGACGGGATTTTCTTTTGGGATACGAGTATCTCCTTCCGATGCACTATTCCTTCATTACTGCATCCATCGATCCCTCACATTGACTAATTAACATAGAAATTGTGTCGCTATGAAATACTATGGGTTCTATGACATCTCCTTCGAAATCGGGTAACGTTTCTATGGAAACGAAAGGATTTTCTTTTGGGATACGAGCATCTCCATTCCGATGCACTATTCCTTCTTTACTACATCCCTCGCTCCCTGACAATGACAATTTAACACAGAATTTGCGTCGCTATGAAATACTATGGGTTCTATGACATCCCCGTCTAAATCGAGCAACTTCTCTATGGAAACGACAGGGTTTTCATTTGGGATACGAGAATCTCCTTTCCGATGCACTATTCCTTCTTAATTGCATCCCTCGCTCCCTCACATTGACGTTTTAAGACAGAAATTGCGCCGCGATGAAGTACTATGGTTTCAATGAGATCCCCTTCTAAATCGAGCATCGTTTCTTTGGAAACGACAGGATTTTCTTTTGGGATACAAGTATCTCCTTTCCGTGCCCTATTCGTTCTTTACAGCAGCCCTCGCTCCCCCACATTGACGAATTAAAACAGAAACTGCATAGCTATGAAATACTATGGTTTCTATGATATCTCCATCTAAATCGAGTAACGTTTCTATGGAAACGATAGGATTTTCTTTTGGGATACGAGTATATTCTTTTCGATGCCCAATTACTTCTTTACTGGAAACCGCGCTCCCTCACAGTGACGAATTAACACAGAAATTGCGTCGCTATGAAATACTATGGGTTCTATGACCTCTCCTTCTAAATCGAGTAACGTTTCTATTAAAAAGACAGGATTTTCTTTTGGGATACGAGTATCTCTTTTCCGATGCACTATTCCTTCTTTACTGCATCCCTCGCTCCCTCGCATTGACGAATTAATTCAGAAATTGCGTCGCTATGAAATACTATGGGTTCTATGACATCCCCTTCTAAATCGAGAAACGTTTCTATGGAAACGTTAGGATTTTCTTTTGGGATACGAGTATCTCCTTTCCGATGCACTAGTCCTTCCTTACTGCATCCCTCGCTCCCTCACATTGACGTTTTAACACAGGAATTGAGTCATTATGAAATACTATGGGTTCTTTGACATGTACTGCTACATCGAGTAACGTTTCTGTGGAAACGACAGGATTTTCGTTTCAGATACGAGTATATCCTTTCCGAGGCACTATTACTTCTTTACTGTATCCCTCGCTCCATCACATAGACGAATTAACACAGAAATTGCGTCGCTATGAAATACTATGCGTTCTATGACTTCTCCTTCTACATCGAGTAACGTTTCTATGGAAACGACAGGATTTTCTTTTGGTATACGAGTATCTCCTTTCCGATGCACTATTCCTTCTTTACTGCAACGCTCGCTCCCTCACATTGACGAATTAATTCAGAAATTGCGTCGCTATGAAATACTATGGGTTCTATGACATCCCCTTCTAAATCGAGCAACTTTTCTATGGAAACGACAGGATTTTCATTTGGGATACGAGTATCTCCTTTCCGATGCACTATTCCTTCTTTACTGCAACGCTCGCTCCCTCACATTGACGAATTTATTCAGAAATTGCGTCGCTATTAAATACTATGGGTTCTATGACTTCTCCTTCTAAATCGAGTAACTTTTCTATGGAAAATGAAGGATTTTCTTTTGGGATACGAGTATCTCCTTTCAGATGCACTAATCCTTCTTTACTGCATCCCTCGCTCCCTCACTTTGCCGTCTTGACACAGATATTAAGTCGCTATGAAATACTGTGGGTTCTACGACATCACCTTCTAATTCGAGTAACGTTTCTATGGAAACGACAGGTTTTCTTTTGGGATACGACTAAGTCCTTTCCGATGCACTATCCCTTCTTTACTGCATCCCTCGCTCCCTCACAATGGCGAATTAACACAGAAATTGCGTCACTATGAAATACTATTTGTTCTTTGATATCTCCTTCGATATCGGGTAACGTCTCTATGGAAACGAAAGGGTTTTCTTTTGGTTTACGAGTACCACCTTTCCGATAAACTATTCCTTCTTTATTGCATCACTCGCGCCCTCACATTGACGTTTTAACACAGAAATTGTGTCGCTATGAAATACTATGGGTTCAATGACATCTCCTTCTAAATCGGGTAACGTTTCTATGGAAACGACAGGATTTTCGTTTCAGATACGAGTATCTCCTTTCCGAAGCACTATTACTTCTTTACTGCGTCCTTCGCTCCATCACATAGACGAACTAACACAGAAATTGAGTCGCTATGAAATACTATGCGTTCTGTGACTTCTCCTTCTAAATCGAGTAACGTTTCAATGGAAACGACAGGATTTTCTTTTTGGATACGAGGATCTCATTTCCGATGCACTATTCCTTCTTTACTGCATCCCTCGCTCCGTCACATTGGCGAATTATCACAGAAATTGCGTCGCTATGACATACTATGGGATCAATGACATCTCCTTCTAAATCGGGTAACGTTTCTACGGAAACGACAGGATTTTCCTTTGGGAAACGAGTATCTCCTATCCGATGCACTATTCCTCCTTTACTGCATCCTCGCTCCCTCACATTGGCGAATTAACACTGAAATTGCGTCGCTATGAAATACTATGGACAAAATGATTTCTCCTTCTAAATTGAGTAACGCTTCTATATAAAAGACAGGATTTTCTTTTGGGATACGAGTATCACATTTCCGATGCACTATTCCTTCTTTACTGCATCCCTCGCCCCCTCACATTGGCGAATTAACACAGAAATTGCGTCGCTATGAAATACTATGGGCTCAATGATTTCTCCTTCTAAATTGAGTAACGTTTCTATATAAAAGACAGGATTTTCTTTTGGGATACGAGTATCTAATTTCCGATGCACTATTCCTTCTTTACTGCATCCCTCGCTCCCTCACATTGACGAATTAATACAGAAATTGCGTCGCAATGAAATACTATGTGTTCTATGACATCCGCTTCTAAATCGAGCAACGTTTCTATGGAAACGACGGGATTTTCTTTTGGTATACGAGTAACTCCTTTCCGATGCACTATTCCTTCATTACTGCATCCCTCGCTTCCTAACATTGACGTTTTAACACAGAAATAGCGTCGCTATGAAATACTATGTGTTATTTGACATCTCCTTCTAAATCGAGTAACGTTTCTATGGAAACGACAGGATTTTCTTTTGGGATTCGAGTTTCTCCTTTCCGATGCACTATTCCTTCTTTACTGCATCCCTCGCCCCATCACAAAGACGAATTAACACAGAAATTCCGTCGCTATGAAATACTATGCATTCTATGACTTCTCCGTCTAAATCGAGTAACGTTTCAATGAAAACGACAGGATTTTCCTTTGTAATACGAGTATCTCCTTTCCGATGCACTATTCCTTCTATACTGCATCCCACGCTCCCTCACATTGACGAATTAACACAGAAATTGCGTCGCTATGAAATTCTATGGCTACTATGACATCCCCTGCTAAATCGAGCAACTTTTCTATGGAAACGACAGGATTTTCTTTTGGGATACGACTATCTCCTTTCCGATGCACTAATCCGTCTTTACTGCATTTCTCGCTCCCTCACATTGACGAATTAACAAAGAAATTGCGTCTCTGTGAAAATCTATGGGGTTCTATGACATGTTCTTCTAAGTCGAGTAAGGTTTCAGTGGAAACTACGGGATATTCTTTTGGGATACGAGTATCTCCTTACCGAAGCACTATTCCTTTTTTACTGCATCCATGGCTCCCTCACATTGGCGAATTAACACAGAAATAGCTTCGCTATGAAATACTATGGGTTCTGTTACATTTCCTTCGTAGTCGGGTAACGTTTCTTTGGAAACGAAAGGATTTTCTTTTGGGATAAGAGTATCTCCTTCCGATGCACTATTCTCTGTTTATGCGTCCCTCGCTCCCTGACATTGCCGAACTAACACAGAATTTGCGTTGCTATGAAATTCTATGGGTTCTATGACATCCCCTTCTAAATCGGGCAACTTTTCTATGGAAGCGACAGGATTTTCTTTTGGGATACGAGTATCTCATTTCTGATGCACTATTCCTTCTTTACTGCAACCCTCGCTCCCTCACATTAATGTTTTTACACAGAAATTGCGTCGCTGTGAAATACTATGTGTTCTATGACATGTCCTTCTAATTCGAGTAACGTTTCTATGGAAACGAGAGGATTTTCTTTTGGGATACGACTAACTCCTTTCCGATGCACTATCCCTTCTTTACAGCATCCCTCGCTCCCTCACAATGACGAATTAACACAGAAATTGCGTCACTATGAGATACTATGGGTTCTATGATTTCTGCTTCAAAATCGAGTAACTTTTCTATGGAAAATGAAGGATTTCCTTTTGGGAAACGAGTATCTCCTTTCAGATGCACTAATCCTTCTTTACTGCATCCCTCGCTCCCTCACTTTGCCGTCTTAACACAGATATTAAGTCGCTATGAAATACTGTGGGTTCTATGACATCACCTTCTAATTCGAGTAACGTTCCTATGGAATCGACAGGTTTTCTTTTGGGATACGACTAACTCCTTTGCGATGCACTATCCCTTCTTTACTGCATCAATCGCTCCCTCACATTGACGAATTAACACAGAAATTGCGTCACTATGAAATACTATGGGTTCTTTGATATCTCCTTCTAAATCGAGTAACGTTTCTATGGAATCGGCGGGATTTTCTTTTGGGATACGAGTATCTCCTTTCCGATGCACTATTCCTTCGTTACTGCATCCATCGCTCCATCACATTGACGAGTTAACATAGAAATTGCGTCGCTATGAAATACTATGGGTTCTACGACATCTCCTTCGATATCGGGTAACTTCTCTATGGAAACGAAAGGATTTTCTTTTGGGATACGAGTATCTCCTTTACGATGCACTATTCCTTCATTACTACATCCCTCGCTCCCTCACATTGACGAATTAACTAAGGTATTGCGTCGCTATGAAATACTATGTGTTCTATGACATCCCCTTCTAAATCGAGCAACCTGTCTATGGAATCGACAGGATTTTCTTTTGGGATACGAGTATCTGCTTTCCGATGCACAATTCCGTCTTTACTGCATCCTTCGCTCCCTCACATTGACGATTTAACACAGACATTGCGTCGCTATGAAATACAATGGGTTCCATGACCTCTCCTTCTATATCGAGTAACGTTAGTATGGGGACGACAGGATTTTCTTTTGGGATAGGACCATCTCCTTTTCGATGCACTAATCCTTCTTTACTGCATCCCTCGGTCCCTCACATTGACGAATGAACACAGAAATTGCGTCGCTACGAAATACTGTGGGTTCTATGACATCCCCTTCTAAATCGAGCAACGTTTCTATGGAAATGATAGGATTTTCTTTTGGGATACGAGTATCTCCCTTCCGATGCACTATTCCTTCCTTACTGCATCCCTCGCTCCCTCACATTGACGTTTTAACACAGAAATTGAGTCGCTATGAAATACTATGGGTTTTTTGACATCTACTGCTAAATCGAGTAACTTTTCCGTGGAAACGACAGGATTTTCGTTTCAGATACGAGTATCTCCTTTCCGATGCACTATTACTTCTTTACAGCATCCCTCGCTCCATCACATAGACGAATTAACACAGAAATTGCGTCGCTATGAGATACTATGCGTTCTATAACTTCTCTTTCTAAATGGAGTGATGTTTCTATGGAAAATGATGGATTTTCTTTTGGGATACGAGTATCTCCTTTCAGATGCACTAATCCTTCTTTACTGCATCCCTCGCTCCCTCACTTTGCCGTCTTAACACAGATATTAAGTCGCTATGAAATACTGTGGGATCTATGACATCACTTTCTAATTCGAGTAACGTTTTTATGGAAAGGACTGGTTTTCTTTTGGGATACGACTAACTCCTTTCCGATGCACTATCCCTTCTTTACTGCATCCCTCGCTCCCTCACATTGACGAGTTAACATAGAAATTGCGTCGCTATGAAATACTATGGGTTCTGTGACATCCCCTTCTAAATCGAGCAACTTTTCTATGGAAACGACAGAATTTTCTTTTGGGATACGAGATTCTCCTTTCCGATGCTCTATTCCTTCCATACTACATTCCTCGCTCCCTCACATTGACGAATTAACACAGATATTGCGTCGCTATGTAATACTATAGGTTCTATGACTTCTCCTTGTAAATCGAATAACGTTCCTATTAAAACGACAGGATTTTCTTTTGGGATACCAGTATCTCCTTTCCGATGCACTATTCCTTCCATACTGCATCCCCCGCTCTCTCACATTGACGAATTAACACAGATATAGCGTCGCAATGAAATACTACGGGTTCTATGGCATCTCCTTCAAAATCGAATATCGTTTCTATGGAAATGACAGGATATTCTTTTGGGATACGAGAATCTCCTTTCCGGCGCCCAATTCTTTCTTTACTGCATCCCTCGCTCCCTCACATTGACGTATTATCACAGAAATTGCGTCGCTATTAAATACTATGGGTTCAATGACTTCTCATTCTAAATCGAGTAACGTCCCTTTAAAAAAGGCAGGATTTTCTTTTGGGATACGAGTATCTCTTTTCTGATGCACTATTCCTTCTTTACTGCATCCCTCACTCCCTCACATTGACGAAATAACACAGAAATTACGTCGATATGCAATACTATGGATTGTATGACCTCTCCATCTAAACCGAGTAAAGTTCCTATGGAAAATGCAGGATATTCTGTTGGGATGCCAGTATCTCCTTTCCGATGCACTATTACTTCTTTACTGCATGACTCGCTCCCTCACATTGACGAATTAACACAGAAATTGCGTCGCTATGAAATACTATGAGTTCAATGACTGCTCCTTCAAAATCGAGGAACGTTTCAATGGAAGCGACAGGATTTTCTTTTGGGATACGCGTATCTCCTTTCCGATGCACTATTCCTTCTTTACTGCATCCCTCGCTCCATCACATGGACGAATTAACACAGAAAATGCGTCGCTATGAAATACTATGCGTTCCATTTCTTCTACCCCTAAATCGAGTTACGTTTCTATGGAAACGATAGGATTCTCTTTTGGGATACGAGTATCTCCTTTCCGATGCACTATTCCTTCTTTACTGCATCCCTCGCTCCCTCACATTGACGAAATAACACAGAAATTGCGTCGTTATGCAATACTATGGGTTGTATGACCTCTCCTTCTAAACCGAGTAACGTTTCTATGGAAAATGCAGGATTTTCTGTTGGGAAGCGAGTACCTCCTTCCAGATGCACTATTCCTTCTTTACTGCATCCCTAGCTCCCTCACATTGACGTTTTAACACAGAAATTGCGTCGCTATGAAATACTGTGGGTTCTGTGATATCACCTTCTAATTCGAGTAACGTTTCTATGGAAAAGACAGGATTTTCTTTTGGGATATGAGTTACTCCTTTCCGATGCACTATTCCTTCTTTACTACATCCCTCTCTCCCTGACATTGACGAGTTAACCCATAAATTACATCGCTATGAAGTACTATGGGTTTAATGACTTCTCCTTCTAAATCGAGTAACGTTTCTTTAAAAAACACAGGATTTTCGGTTGGCATACGAGTATCTCCTTTCAGATGCACTATTCCTTCTATACTGCATCCCCCGCACCCTCTCATTGGCGAATTAACACAGAAATTGCGACGCTATGAAATACTATGGGTTCTATGACTTGTCCTTCTAATTCAGGTAACGTTTCTATGAAAAGACAGGATTATCTTTTGGGATACGAATAACTCCTTTCCGATACATTATTCCTTCTCTACTGCATCCGTCGCTTCCTTACATAGACGGATTAACTCAGAAATTGCGTCGCTATGAAATACTATGTGTTCTACGACTTCTCCTTCAATATGGAGTAACGTTTCTATTGTAACGACAGGATTTTCTTTTGGGATACAAGTATCTCCTTTCCGATGCACTATTCCTTCTTTACCGCATCCCTCGCTACCTCACATTGACGAATTAACACAGAAATTGCGTCGCAATGAAATACTATGGGCTCTATGACATCTCCTTCTAAATCGAGGAACGTTTCAATGGAAACAACAGGATTTTCTTTTGGGATACAAGTATCTCCTTTCCGTGCACTATTCCTTCTTTACTGCAGCCGTCGCTCCCTCACATTGACGAATTATCACAGAAATAGCGTCGCTATGAAATACTGTGTGTTCTATGACATCTCAGTCTAAATCGAGTAACGTTTCTATGGAAACGACAGGTTTTCTTTTGGGATACGACTATCTCCTTTTCGATGCAATTTTCCTTCTTTACAGCATCCATCGCTCCCTCACATTGACGAATAAACACAGAAATTGCATCGCTATGAAATGCTATGCGTTGTATGACATATCCTTCTAGATCATGTAACATTTCTATGGAAACGACAGGATTTTCATGTGGGATATGATTATCTCCTTTCCGATGCACTATTCCTTCCTTACCGCATCCCTCTCACCCTCACATAGACGAATTAACACAGAAATTGCCTTGCAATGAAATACGTTGTGTTCTATGACATCTCCTTCTAAATCGCGTAACGTTTCTTTGGAAACGACAGGATTTTCTTTTGGGATACCAGTATCACCTTTCCGATGCACTAATCCTTGTTTACTGCATCCCTCGCTCCCTCACATTGACGAATTAACACAGAAATTGCGGTGCTATGAAATACTATGCGTTCTATGACATTTCCTTCTAAATCGAGTAATGTTTCATTGGAAACGACAGGATTTTCTTTTGGGATACAAGTATCTCCTTTCTGATGTACTATTAATTATTTACTGGATTCCTCTCTCCCCCACACTGACGACTCAACACAGAAATTGCGGCGTTATGAAAAACTATGTGTTCTATGACATTTCATTCTAAATCGAGTAACGTTTCAATGGAAACGACAGGATTTTCTTTTGGGATACGACTATCTCCTTTCCGATGCTCTATTCCTCCTTTACTGCATCCCTCGTTTAATCATATTGACGAATTAACACAGAAATTGTGTCGCTATGATATACTATGTGTTCGATGACATCTCCTTCTACATGGAGTAAAATATCTATGCAAACGACAGGATTTTCTTTTGGGATACGAGTATCTCCTTTCAGATGCACTATTCCTTCTTTACTGCATCCCTCGCTCCCACACATTGACGAATTAACACAGAAATTGTGGCGCTATAAAACAATATGGGTTCTATGACATCTCCTTCTAGATCATGTAACGTTTCTATGGGAACGACAGGATATTCTTGTGGGATACGAGTATCTCCTTTCCGATGCACTAATCCTTGTTTACTGCATCCCTCTCTCCCTCACATTGACGAATTAACACAGAAATTGTGGCGCTATAAAACAATATGGGTTCTATGACATCTCCTTCTAAATCGAGTAACGTTTCAATGGAAACGACAGGATTTTCTTTTGGAATACGAGTATCTCCTTCCCGATGCACTATTCCTTCTTTACTGCATCCCTCGCTCCCTCACATTGACGAATTAACACAGAAATCGCAGCGCTATGAAATGCTATGGGTTGTAAGACATATCCTTCTAGATCATGTAACGTTTCTATGGGAACGACAGGATATTCTTGTGGGATACGAGTATCTCCTTTCCGATGCACTATTCCTTCTTTACTGCATCCCTCGCACCCCCACATTGACGAATTGACAAAGGAATTGCGGCGCTATCAAATTCTATGGGTCCTATGACATCTCCTTGTAAATCGAATAACGTCTCTATGGAAACGACAGGATTTTCTTTTGGGATACGACTATCTCCTTTCCGATGCACTATTCCTTCTGTACTGCATCCCTCGCTCCCTCACATTGACGAATTAACACAGAAATTGCGTCGCTATGAAATGCTATGGGTTGTATGACATATCCTTCTAGATCATGTAACATTTCTATGGAAACGACAGGATTTTCTTGTGGGATACGAGTATATCCTTTCCGATGCACTATTCCTTCTTTACTGCATCCCTCGCACCCTCACATTGACGAATTAACACAGAAATTGCATCGCTATGAAATGCTATGGGTTGTATGACATATCCGTCTAGATCATGTAACGTTTCTATGGGAACAACAGGATATTCTTGTGGGATACGAGTATCTCCTTCCCGATCACTATTCCTTCTTTACTGCATTCCTCGCACCCTCACATTGACGGATTAACACAGAGATTGGGTCGCTATGAAATACTATGGGTTCTATGACATCTCTTTCAAAATCGTGTAACGGTTTTATGGAAACTACCGGATTTTCTTTTGGGATACGTGTATCTCCTTTCCGAAGCACTAATCCTTCTATACTGCACTCCTGGCGCCCTTACATTGACGAATTAACAAAGAAATTGCGACACTATAAAATACAAAGGGTTCTATGACATCTTCTAAATCGAGTTACGTTTCTGCGGTAACGAAAGGATTTTCTTTTAGGATACGACTATCTCCTTTCCGATGCACTAATCCATCATTACCGCATCCCTCTCTCCCTCACATAGACGAATTAACACAGAAATTGCCTTGCAATGATATACGTTGGGTTCTATGACATCTCCTTCTAAATGGAGTAAAATGTCTATGGAAACGACAGGACTTTCTTTTGGGATACGACTATCTATTTGCCGATGCACTAATCCTTCTTTGCTGCACTCCTGGCGCCCTCACATTGAGGAATTAACATAGAAATTGCGTCGCTATGAAATATTATGTGTTTTATGACTTCTCCTTGTAAATCGAAAAACGTTACTATGGGAACGACAGGATTCTCTTTTGGGATACGAGTATCTCCTTTCCGACGCACTATTCCTTCTTTACTGCATCCCTCGCAACCCCACATTGACGAATTGACAAAGGAATTGCGTCGCTATCAAATTCTGTGGGTTCTATGACATCTCCTTGTTAATCGAATAACGTTTCTATGGAAAAGACGGGACTTTCTTTTGGGATACGACCATCTCCTTTCCGATGCACAATTCCCTCTTTACTGCATCCCTCGCTCCCTCACATTGACGAATTAACTCAGAATTTGCGTCGCTATAAAATACTATGAGTTCAATGACATCACCTTCTAAATCGAGTAATGTTTCTATGGAAACAGAATTTTCTTTTTGGGTACGACTTGCTCCTTTCCGATGCTCTATTCCTTCTTTACTGCATCCCTCAATACCTCACATTGACGAATTAACACAGAAATTGCGGGGATATGAAATACTATGTGTTCTATGACCTCTCCTTCTAAATCGAGTAACGTTTTAATGGAAGCGACAGTAATTTCTTTTGGGATGCATATATCTCCTTTCCGATGCAGTATTCCATCTTTACTGCATCCCTCAATACCTCACATTGACGAATTAACACAGAAATTGCGGGGTTATAAATACTATGTGTTCTATGACACCTCATTCTAAATCGAGTAACGATTCAATGGAAGCGAAAGGATTTTCTTTTGGCAAACGACTATCTCCTTTCCGATGCTCTATTCGTTCTTTACTGAATCCCTCGCTAAATCATATTGACGAATTAACACAGAAATTGTGTCGCTATGATATACTATGTGTTCGATGACATCTCCTTCTAAATGGAGTAAAATTTCTATGGAAAAGACAGGACATTCTCTTGGGATACGAGTATCTCCTTCCCGCTGCACTATTCCTTCTTTACTGCATCCCTCGCTCCCTCACATTGACGTATTAACACAGAAATTGCGTCGCTACGAAATACTATGGGTTGTATGACTTTTACTTCCAAATCGAGTAACGAATCTATGGAAAAGACAGGACTTTCTTTTGGGATACGAGTATCTCCTTCCCGATGCACTATTCCTTCTTTACTGCAACCCTCGCTCCCTCACATTGACCAATTAACACAGAAATTGCGTCGCTATGAAATACCTTAAGTTCTATGACATCTCCTTCAAAATCGAGTAACGTTTCTATGGATACGAAAGGATTTTCTTTTGGGATACGAATATCTCCTTTCCGAGGCACTATTCCTTCATTACTGCATCACTCGCTCCAACACATTGACGAATTAACACGGAAATTGCGGCGCTATGAAATACTGTGAGTTCTATGACATCTCCTTCTAAATCGAGTAACGTTCCAATGGAAACTACAGGGCCTTCTTTTGGTATACGAGTATCTCCTTTCCGATGCACTATTAATTCTTTACTGCATCCCCCACTCCCTCACATTGACGACTTAACACGGAAATTGTATGGCTATGAAATACTATGGGTTCTATGACTTCTCCTTCTAAATCGAATATCGTTTCTATGGAAACGACAGGATTTTCTTTTGGGATACGAGTATCTCATTCCCGATGCACTATTCCTTCTTTACTGCATCCCTCGGTCCCTCACATTGACGAATTAACACAGAAATTGCGTCGCTATGAAATACTTTGTGTTCTATGAAATCTCCTTCTAAATCGAGTAACGTTTCTATGGAAACGAAAGGATTTTCTTTTGGGATACGACTATCTCCTTTCCGATGCTCCATTCCGTCTTTACTGCATCCCTCGCTTAATCATATTGACGAATTAACACAGAAATTCTGTCGCTATGGTATACTATGTGTTCGATGACATCTCCTTTTAAATGGAGTTAAATTTCAATGGAAACGACAGGATTTTCATTTGGGATACGATGTACTATAAATTTTTTACAGCATCCCTCACTCCCCACACTGACGACTTAACACAGAATTTGCGGCGTTAGGAAATACTATCCGATCCATGACACCTCATTCTAAATCGAGTAACGTCTCAATGGAAACGAAAGGATCTTTTTTTGGGATACGACTACCTCCATTTCGATGTTCCATTTCGTCTATACTGCATCCCTCGCCTAATCATATTGGCGAATTAACACAGAAATTGTGTCGCTATGATATACTATGTGTTCGATGACATCTCCTTCTAGTAAAACAGAAATTGCGTTGCTGTGATGTGCTATGGGTTCTATGACTTCTTCTAAATCGAGTAACGTTTATATGGAGACGACAGGATTTTCTTTTGGGATACGACTATCTCCTTTCCGATGCACTATTCCGTCTTTACTGCATCCCTCAATACCTCACATTGACGAATTAACACAGAAATTGCCTGGATATGAAATACTGAGGGTTCCATGACATCTCCTTCTAAATCGAGTAACGTTTCTATGGAAACGACAGTAATTTCTTTTGGGATGCTAATATCTCCTTTCCGATGCACTATTCCTTCTTTACTGCATCCCTTGCTCCTTCACATTGACGCATTAACACAGAAATTGCGTCGCTATGAAATACTTTGGGTTCTATGACATCTCTTTAAAAATCGAGTAACGTTTCAATGGAAACGACCGGATTTTCTTTTTAATACGTGTATCTCCTTTCCGATGCACTGTTCCTTCTTTACTGCATCCCTCGCTATCTCACATTGACGAATTAACACAGAAATTGGGTCGCTATGAAATACTATGCGTTGTATGACTTCACCCTCTAAATCGAGTAACGAATCTATGGAAACAACAGGATTTTCTTTTGGGATACGACTATCTCCTAACCGATGTACTATTCCTTCTTTACTGTATCCCTCTCTCCCTCACATTGACGAATTAACACAGGAAATGCGTCGTTAGGACATACTATGGATCCTATGACATCTCCTTGTAAGTCGAGTAACGTTTCTATGCAAACGACAGGATTTACTTTTAAGATACGACTATCACCTTTCCGATGCACTATTCCTTCTTTACTGCACTCCTCGCGCCCGCACATTGACGCAGTAAAACAGAAATTGCGTCACTATGATGTGCTATGGGTTCTATGACATCTCCTTCTAAACCGAGTAACGTTTCTACGGAAACGACAGGATTTTCTTTTGGGGATACGAGTATCTCCTTTCCGAAGCTCTATTCCTTCTTTACTGCATCCCTCGCTCACACACATTGACGAATTAACACGGAAATTGTGGCGCTGTGATATACTATGGGTTCTATGACATCTTCTTCAAAATCGAGAAACGTTTCGATGGAAACGACAGGACCTTCTTTTGGGATACGAGTATCTCCTTTCCGATGCACTATTAATACTTTACTGCATCCCCCACTCTCACACATTGACGACTTAACACAGAAATTGTGGGGCTATGAGATACTATGGGTTCTATGACTTCTCCTTCTAAATCGAATAACATTTCTATGGAAACGACAGGATTTTCTTCTGGGATACGAGTATCTCCTTTCCGATGCACTATTCCTTCCTTACTGCATCCCTCGCTCCCTCACATTGACGATTTAAAACAGAAATTGCGTCGCTATGAAATACTTTGTGTTCCATGACATCTCCTTCTAAATCGAGTAACGTTTCTATGGAAACGAGAGGATTTTCTTTTGGGATACGACTATCTATCTTCCGATGCACAATCCCGTCATTACTGCATCCCTCGCTCCATCACACTGACGAATTAACACAGAAATTGCGGCACTATGAAAAACTATGGGTTTTATGACTTCTCCTTCTAAATCGGGTATCGTTTCTATGGAAACGAAAGGATTTTCTTTTGGGATACGACTATCCCCATTCCGATGCACTATTCCCTCTTTACAGCATCCCTCGCTCCCTCACATTGACGAATTAACACAGAGATTGCGTCGCTATAAAATTCTATGGGTTCGATAACATCGCCTTCTAAATTGAGTAGCGTTTCTATGGAAACAGGATTTTCTTTTGGGATACGACTACCTCCTTTCCGATGCACTATTCCTTATTTTTTACATTCCTCGCTCCCTCACATTGACGAAGTAACACAGAAATTGCGTCGCTATGAAATGCTATGGATTGTATGACATATCCTTCAAGATCATGTAACGTTTCTATGGGAACGACAGGATATTCTTGTGGGAAACGAGTATCTCCTTCCCGATGCACTATTCCTTCTTTACTGCATCCCTCGCACCCTCACATTGACGAATTAACACAGAAATTGCGGGGATATAAATACTATGTGTTCTATGACACCTCATCCTAAATCGAGTAACGATTCAATGGAAGCGAAAGGATTTTCTTTTGGGAAACGACTATCTCCTTTCCGATGCTCTATTATTCTTTACTGCATCCCTCGCTAAATCATATTGACGAATTAACACAGAAATTGTGTCGCTATGATATACTATGTGTTCGATGACATCTCCTTCTAAATGGAGTAAAATTTCTATGGAAAAGACAGGACATTCTTTTGGGATACGAGTATCTCCTTCCCGATGCACTATTCCTACTTTACTGCATCCCTCGCTCCCTCACATTGACGTATTAACACAGAAATTGCGTCGCTACGAAATACTATGGGTTGTATGACTTCTCCTTCTAAATCGAGTAACGAATCTATGGAAAAGACAGGACTTTCTTTTGGGATACGAGTATCTCCTTCCCGATGCACTATTCCTTCTTTACTGCAACCCTCGCTCCCTCACATTGACCAATTAACACAGAAATTGCGTCGCTACGAAATACTTTATGTTCTATGATATCTCCTTCAAAATCGAGTAACGTTTCTATGGAAACGACAGGAATTTGTTTTGGGATACGACTATCTACTTTCCGATGCTTTATTCCTTCTTTACTGCATCCCTCGCTCCATCTCATTGACGAGTTAACACGGAAATTGCGGCGCTATGAAGTACTGTGGGTTCTATGACATCTCCTTCTAAATCGAGTAAAGTTTCAATCGAAACTACAGGAACTTCTTTTGGGATACGGGTAACTCCTTTCCGATGGACTATTAATCCTTGACTGCATCCCGCAATCCCTCACATTGACGACTTAACACAGAAATTGTGGTGCAATGGAATACTATGGGTTCTATGACATCTCATTCTAAATCGAGTAACGTTTCAATGGAAACGACAGGATTTTCTTTTGGGATACGACTATCTCATTTCCGATGCACTATTCCTTCTTTACTGCATCCCTCGCTACTTCACATTGACGAATTAACACAGAAATTGCGTCGCTTTGAAATACTATGGGTTCTATAACTTCTCCTTCTAAATCGAGTAACGTTTCTATGGAAACGACAGGAATTTCTTTTGGGATACGGCTATCTACTTTCCGATGCTCTATTCCTTCTTTACTGCATCCCTCGCTCCCTCTCATTGACGAATTAATACAGAAATTGCTTTGCTATGAAACACTATGGGTTGTATGGCTTCTTCTTCTAAATCGAGTAACGAATCTATGGGAATGACAGAATTTTCTTTTGGGATACGACTATCACCTTTCCGAAGCACTTTTCCTTCCTTACTGCACTCCTCGCGCCCTCACATTGACGAAGTAAAACAGAAATTGCGTTGCTATGATATGCTATGGGTTCTATCACATCTTCAAAATCGAGTAACGTTTCTATGGAAACGACAGGATTTTCTTTTAGGATACGAGTATCTCCTTTCCGATGCACTATTCCTTCTTTACTGCATCCCTCGCTCCCTCACATTGACCAATTTACACAGAAATTGCGTCGCTATGAAATACCTTAAGTTCTATGACATCTCCTTCAAAATCGAGTAACGTTTCTATGGATACGAAAGGATTTTCTTTTGGGATACGAATATCTCCTTTCCGAGTCACTATTCCTTCATTACTGCATCCCTCGCTCCAACACATTGACGAATTAACACGGAAATTGCGGCGCTATGAAATACTGTGAGTTCTATGACATCTCCTTCTAAATCGAGTAACGATCCAATGGAAACTACAGGGCCTTCTTTTGGTATACGAGTATCTCCTTTCCGATGCACTATTAATTCTTTACTGCATCCCCCACTCCCTCACATTGACGACTTAACACGGAAATTGTTTGGCTATGAAATACTATGGGTTCTATGACTTCTCCTTCTAAATCGAATAACGTTTCTATGGAAACGATAGGATTTTCTTTTGGGATACGAGTATCTCATTCCCGATGCACTATTCCTTCTTTACTGCATCCCTCGGTCCCTCACATTGACGAATTAACACAGAAATTGCGTCGCTATGAAATACTTTGTGTTCTATGAAATCTCCTTCTAAATCGATTAACGTTTCTATGGAAACGAAAGGATTTTCTTTTGGGATACGACTATCTACTTTCAGATGCTCCATTCCGTCTTTACTGCATCCCTCGCTTAATCATATTGACGAATTAACACAGAAATTCTGTCGCTATAATATACTATGTGTTCGATGACATCTCCTTTTAAATGGAGTTAAATTTCAATGGAAACGACAGGATTTTCATTTGGGATACGAGTATCTCCGTTCCGATGTACTATGAATTCTTTACAGCATCCCTCTCTCCCCACACTGACGACTTAACACAGAATTTGCGGCGTTAGGAAATACTATCGGATCTATGACATCTCATTCTAAATCGAGTAACGTCTCAATGGAAACGACAGGATCTTCTTTTGGGATACGACTATCTCCATTTCGATGCTCCATTTCGTCTATACTGCATCCCTCGCTTAATCATATTGGCGAATTAACACAGGAATTGTGTCGCTATGATATACTATGTGTTCGATGACATCTCCTTCTAAATGGAGTAAAATTTCAATGGTAACGACAGGATTTTCTTTTGGGATACGACTACCCAATTTCCGATGCACTATTCCTTCTTAACTGCATCTCTCGCTGCCTCACATTCACGAATCAAAACTGAAATTGTGTCGCAATGAAATACTATGTGTTCTATGACATCTCATTCTAAATGGAGTAACGTTCCAATGGAAACGACAGGATTTCCTTTTGGGATACGACTATCTCCTTTCCGATGCACTATTCCTTCTTTACTGCATCCCTCGCTCCAACACATTGACGAATTAACACGGAAATTGCGGCGCTATGAAATACTGTGAGTTCTATGACATCTCCTTCTAAATCGAGTAACGTTCCAATGGAAACTACAGGGCCTTCTTTTGGTATACGAGTATCTCCTTTCCGATGCACTATTAATTCTTTACTGCATCCCCCACTCCCTCACATTGACGACTTAACACGGAAATTGTATGGCTATGAAATACTATGGGTTCTATGACTTCTCCTTCTAAATCGAATAACGTTTCTATGGAAACGACAGGATTTTCTTTTGGGATACGAGTATCTCATTCCCGATGCACTATTCCTTCTTTACTGCATCCCTCGGTCCCTCACATTGACGAATTAACACAGAAATTGCGTCGCTATGAAATACTTTGTGTTCTATGAAATCTCCTTCTAAATCGAGTAACGTTTCTATGGAAACGAAAGGATTTTCTTTTGGGATACGACTATCTCCTTTCCGATGCTCCATTCCGTCTTTACTGCATCCCACGCTTAATCATATTGACGAATTAACACAGAAATTCTGTCGCTATGGTATACTATGTGTTCGATGACATCTCCTTTTAAATGGAGTTAAATTTCAATGGAAACGACAGGATTTTCATTTGGGATACGATGTACTATAAATTTTTTACAGCATCCCTCACTCCCCACACTGACGACTTAACACAGAATTTGCGGCGTTAGGAAATACTATCCGATCCATGACACCTCATTCTAAATCGAGTAACGTCTCAATGGAAACGAAAGGATCTTTTTTTGGGATACGACTACCTCCATTTCGATGTTCCATTTCGTCTATACTGCATCCCTCGCCTAATCATATTGGCGAATTAACACAGAAATTGTGTCGCTATGATATACTATGTGTTCGATGACATCTCCTTCTAGTAAAACAGAAATTGCGTTGCTGTGATGTGCTATGGGTTCTATGACTTCTTCTAAATCGAGTAACGTTTATATGGAGACGACAGGATTTTCTTTTGGGATACGACTATCTCCTTTCCGATGCACTATTCCGTCTTTACTGCATCCCTCAATACCTCACATTGACGAATTAACACAGAAATTGCCAGGATATGAAATACTGAGGGTTCCATGACATCTCCTTCTAAATCGAGTAACGTTTCTATGGAAACGACAGTAATTTCTTTTGGGATGCTAATATCTCCTTTCCGATGCACTATTCCTTCTTTACTGCATCCCTTGCTCCTTCACATTGACGCATTAACACAGAAATTGCGTCGCTATGAAATACTTTGGGTTCTATGACATCTCTTTAAAAATCGAGTAACGTTTCAATGGAAACGACCGGATTTTCTTTTTAATACGTGTATCTCCTTTCCGATGCACTGTTCCTTCTTTACTGCATCCCTCGCTATCTCACATTGACGAATTAACACAGAAATTGGGTCGCTATGAAATACTATGGGTTGTATGACTTCACCCTCTAAATCGAGTAACGAATCTATGGAAACAACAGGATTTTCTTTTGGGATACGACTATCTCCTAACCGATGTACTATTCCTTCTTTACTGTATCCCTCTCTCCCTCACATTGACGAATTAACACAGGAAATGCGTCGTTAGGACATACTATGGATCCTATGACATCTCCTTGTAAGTCGAGTAACGTTTCTATGCAAACGACAGGATTTACTTTTAAGATACGACTATCACCTTTCCGATGCACTATTCCTTCTTTACTGCACTCCTCGCGCCCGCACATTGACGCAGTAAAACAGAAATTGCGTCACTATGATGTGCTATGGGTTCTATGACATCTCCTTCTAAACCGAGTAACGTTTCTACGGAAACGACAGGATTTTCTTTTGGGGATACGAGTATCTCCTTTCCGAAGCTCTATTCCTTCTTTACTGCATCCCTCGCTCACACACATTGACGAATTAACACGGAAATTGTGGCGCTGTGATATACTATGGGTTCTGTGACATCTTCTTCAAAATCGAGAAACGTTTCGATGGAAACGACAGGACCTTCTTTTGGGATACGAGTATCTCCTTTCCGATGCACTATTAATACTTTACTGCATCCCCCACTCTCACACATTGACGACTTAACACAGAAATTGTGGGGCTATGAGATACTATGGGTTCTATGACTTCTCCTTCTAAATCGAATAACATTTCTATGGAAACGACAGGATTTTCTTCTGGGATACGAGTATCCCCTTTCCGATGCACTATTCCTTCCTTACGGCATCCCTCGCTCCCTCACATTGACGATTTAAAACAGAAATTGCGTCGCTATGAAATACTTTGTGTTCCATGACATCTCCTTCTAAATCGAGTAACGTTTCTATGGAAACGAGAGGGTTTTCTTTTGGGATACGACTATCTATCTTCCGATGCACAATCCCGTCATTACTGCATCCCTCGCTCCATCACACTGACGAATTAACACAGAAATTGCGGCACTATGAAAAACTATGGGTTTTATGACTTCTCCTTCTAAATCGGGTATCGTTTCTATGGAAACGAAAGGATTTTCTTTTGGGATACGACTATCCCCATTCCGATGCACTATTCCCTCTTTACAGCATCCCTCGCTCCCTCACATTGACGAATTAACACAGAGATTGCGTCGCTATAAAATTCTATGGGTTCGATAACATCGCCTTCTAAATTGAGTAGCGTTTCTATGGAAACAGGATTTTCTTTTGGGATACGACTACCTCCTTTCCGATGCACTATTCCTTATTTTTTACATTCCTCGCTCCCTCACATTGACGAAGTAACACAGAAATTGCGTCGCTATGAAATGCTATGGATTGTATGACATATCCTTCAAGATCATGTAACGTTTCTATGGGAACGACAGGATATTCTTGTGGGAAACGAGTATCTCCTTCCCGATGCACTATTCCTTCTTTACTGCATCCCTCGCACCCTCACATTGACGAATTAACACAGAAATTGCGGGGATATAAATACTATGTGTTCTATGACACCTCATTCTAAATCGAGTAACGATTCAATGGAAGCGAAAGGATTTTCTTTTGGGAAACGACTATCTCCTTTCCGATGCTCTATTCCTTCTTTACTGCATCCCTCGCTAAATCATATTGACGAATTAACACAGAAATTGTGTCGCTATGATATACTATGTGTTCGATGACATCTCCTTCTAAATGGAGTAAAATTTCTATGGAAAAGACAGGACATTCTTTTGGGATACGAGTATCTCCTTCCCGATGCACTATTCCTACTTTACTGCATCCCTCGCTCCCTCACATTGACGTATTAACACAGAAATTGCGTCGCTACGAAATACTATGGGTTGTATGACTTCTCCTTCTAAATCGAGTAACGAATCTATGGAAAAGACAGGACTTTCTTTTGGGATACGAGTATCTCCTTCCCGATGCACTATTCCTTCTTTACTGCAACCCTCGCTCCCGCACATTGACCAATTAACACAGAAATTGCGTCGCTACGAAATACTTTATGTTCTATGATATCTCCTTCAAAATCGAGTAACGTTTCTATGGAAACGACAGGAATTTGTTTTGGGATACGACTATCTACTTTCCGATGCTTTATTCCTTCTTTACTGCATCCCTCGCTCCATCTCATTGACGAGTTAACACGGAAATTGCGGCGCTATGAAGTACTGTGGGTTCTATGACATCTCCTTCTAAATCGAGTAAAGTTTCAATCGAAACTACAGGAACTTCTTTTGGGATACGGGTAACTCCTTTCCGATGGACTATTAATCCTTGACTGCATCCCGCAATCCCTCACATTGACGACTTAACACAGAAATTGTGGTGCAATGGAATACTATGGGTTCTATGACATCTCATTCTAAATCGAGTAACGTTTCAATGGAAACGACAGGATTTTCTTTTGGGATACGACTATCTCATTTCCGATGCACTATTCCTTCTTTACTGCATCCCTCGCTACTTCACATTGACGAATTAACACAGAAATTGCGTCGCTTTGAAATACTATGGGTTCTATAACTTCTCCTTCTAAATCGAGTAACGTTTCTATGGAAACGACAGGAATTTCTTTTGGGATACGGCTATCTACTTTCCGATGCTCTATTCCTTCTTTACTGCATCCCTCGCTCCCTCTCATTGACGAATTAATACAGAAATTGCGTTGCTATGAAACACTATGGGTTGTATGGCTTCTTCTTCTAAATCGAGTAACGAATCTATGGGAATGACAGAATTTTCTTTTGGGATACGACTATCACCTTTCCGAAGCACTTTTCCTTCCTTACTGCACTCCTTGCGCCCTCACATTGACGAAGTAAAACAGAAATTGCGTTGCTATGATATGCTATGGGTTCTATCACATCTTCAAAATCGAGTAACGTTTCTATGGAAACGACAGGATTTTCTTTTAGGATACGAGTATCTCCTTTCCGATGCACTATTCCTTCTTTACTGCATCCCTCGCTCCCTAACATTGACCAATTTACACAGAAATTGCGTCGCTATGAAATACCTTAAGTTCTATGAGATCTCCTTCAAAATCGAGTAACGTTTCTATGGATACGAAAGGATTTTCTTTTGGGATACGAATATCTCCTTTCCGAGGCACTATTCCTTCATTACTGCATCCCTCGCTCCAACACATTGACGAATTAACACGGAAATTGCGGCGCTATGAAATACTGTGAGTTCTATGACATCTCCTTCTAAATCGAGTAACGATCCAATGGAAACTACAGGGCCTTCTTTTGGTATACGAGTATCTCCTTTCCGATGCACTATTAATTCTTTACTGCATCCCCCACTCCCTCACATTGACGACTTAACACGGAAATTGTTTGGCTATGAAATACTATGGGTTCTATGACTTCTCCTTCTAAATCGAATAACGTTTCTATGGAAACGATAGGATTTTCTTTTGGGATACGAGTATCTCATTCCCGATGCACTATTCCTTCTTTACTGCATCCCTCGGTCCCTCACATTGACGAATTAACACAGAAATTGCGTCGCTATGAAATACTTTGTGTTCTATGAAATCTCCTTCTAAATCGATTAACGTTTCTATGGAAACGAAAGGATTTTCTTTTGGGATACGACTATCTACTTTCAGATGCTCCATTCCGTCTTTACTGCATCCCTCGCTTAATCATATTGACGAATTAACACAGAAATTCTGTCGCTATAATATACTATGTGTTCGATGACATCTCCTTTTAAATGGAGTTAAATTTCAATGGAAACGACAGGATTTTCATTTGGGATACGAGTATCTCCGTTCCGATGTACTATGAATTCTTTACAGCATCCCTCTCTCCCCACACTGACGACTTAACACAGAATTTGCGGCGTTAGGAAATACTATCGGATCTATGACATCTCATTCTAAATCGAGTAACGTCTCAATGGAAACGACAGGATCTTCTTTTGGGATACGACTATCTCCATTTCGATGCTCCATTTCGTCTATACTGCATCCCTCGCTTAATCATATTGGCGAATTAACACAGGAATTGTGTCGCTATGATATACTATGTGTTCGATGACATCTCCTTCTAAATGGAGTAAAATTTCAATGGTAACGACAGGATTTTCTTTTGGGATACGACTACCCAATTTCCGATGCACTATTCCTTCTTAACTGCATCTCTCGCTGCCTCACATTCACGAATCAAAACTGAAATTGTGTCGCAATGAAATACTATGTGTTCTATGACATCACATTCTAAATGGAGTAACGTTCCAATGGAAACGACAGGATTTCCTTTTGGGATACGACTATCTCCTTTCCGATGCACTATTCCTTCTTTACTGCATCCCTCGGTCCCCCACATTGACGAATTAACACAGAAATTGCGACGCTTTGAAATACTATGGGTTCTATGACTTCTCCTTCTAAATCGAGTAACGTTTCTATGGAAACGACAGAAATTTCTTCTGGGATACGACTATCTCCGAAGCTCTATTCCTTCTTTACTGCATCACTCGCTCCCTCTCATTGACGAACTAACATAGATATTGCGCTGCTATGAAATACTATGGGTTGTATGTCTTCCTTTTTTTTAAATCGAGTAACGAATCTATGGGAACGACAGGATATTCTTTTGGGATACGACTATCACCTTTCCGATGCACTATTCCTTCTTTACTGCACTCCTCGCGCCCTCACATTGACGAAGTAAAACAGAAATTGCGTTGCTGTGATGTGCTATGGGTTCTATGACTTCTTCTAAATCGAGTAACGTTTATATGGAGACGACAGGATTTTCTTTTGGGATACGACTATCTCCTTTCCGATGCACTATTCCGTCTTTACTGCATCCTTCAATACCTCACATTGACGAATTAACACAGAAATTGCGAGGATATGAAATACTGAGGGTTCCATGACATCTCCTTCTAAATCGAGTAACGTTTCAATGGAAACGACAGTAATTTCTTTTGGGATGCTAATATCTCCTTTCCGATGCACTATTCCTTCTTTACTGCATCCCTTGCTCCCTCACATTGACGGATTAACACAGATATTGCGTCGCTATGAAATACTTTGGGTTCTATGACATCTCTTTAAAATTCGAGTAACGTTTCAATGGAAACGACCGGATTTTCTTTTTAATACGTGTATCTCCATTCCGATGCACTGTTCCTTCTTTACTGTATCCCTCGCTCCCTCACATTGACGAATTAACACAGAAATTGGGTCGCTATGAAATACTATGTGTTCAATGACATCTCCTTCGAAATCGGGTAACGTTTCTATGGAAACGAAAGGATTTTCTTTTGGGATCCGAGTATCTACATTCCGATGCACTATTCCTTCTTTACTGCATCCCTCGCTCCCCCACATTGACGAATTAACACAGAAATTGCGTCGCTATGAAATTCTATGGGTTGTATGACTTCACCCTCTAAATCGAGTAACGAATCTATGGAAACAACAGGATTTTCTTTTGGGATACGACTATCTCCTAACCGATGCACTATTCCTTCTTTACTGTATCCCTCTCTCCCTCACATTGACGAATTAACACAGGAAATGCGTCGCTAGGACATACTATGGGTCCTATGACATCTCCTTGTAAGTCGAGTAACGTTTCTATGGAAACGACAGGATTTACTTTTAAGATACGACTATCACCTTTCCGATGCACTATTCCTTCTTTACTGCACTCCTCGCGCCCGCACATTGACGAAGTAAAACAGAAATTGCGTCACTATGATGTGCTATGGGTTCTATGACATCTCCTTCTAAATCGAGTAACGTTTCTACGGAAACGACAGGATTTTCTTTTGGGGATACGAGTATCTCCTTTCCGAAGCTCTATTCCTTCTTTACTGCATCCCTCGCTCACACACATTGACGAATTAACACGGAAATTGTGGCGCTGTGATATACTATGGGTTCTATGACATCTTCTTCAAAATCGAGAAACGTTTCGATGGAAACGACAGGACCTTCTTTTGGGATACGAGTATCTCCTTTCCGATGCACTATTAATACTTTACTGCATCCCCCACTCTCACACATTGACGACTTAACACAGAAATTGTGGGGCTATGAGATACTATGGGTTCTATGACTTCTCCTTCTAAATCGAATAACGTTTTTATGGAAACGACAGGATTTTCTTCTGGGATACGAGTATCTCCTTTCCGATGCACTATTCCTTCCTTACTGCATCCCTCGCTCCCTCACATTGACGATTTAAAACAGAAATTGCGTCGCTATGAAATACTTTGTGTTCCATGACATCTCCTTCTAAATCGAGTAACGTTTCTATGGAAACGAGAGGATTTTCTTTTGGGATACGACTATCTATCTTCCGATGCACAATCCCGTCTTTACTGCATCCCTCGCTCCATCACACTGACGAATTAACACAGAAATTGCGGCACTATGAAAAACTATGGGTTTTATGACTTCTCCTTCTAAATCGGGTATCGTTTCTATGGAAACGAAAGGATTTTCTTTTGGGATACGACTATCCCCATTCCGATGCACTATTCCCTCTTTACAGCATCCCTCGCTCCCTCACATTGACGAATTAAGACAGAGATTGCGTCGCTATAAAATTCTATGGGTTCGGTAACATCGCCTTCTAAATTGAGTAGCGTTTCTATGGAAACAGGATTTTCTTTTGGGATACGACTACCTCCTTTCCGATGCTCTATTCCTTATTTTCTACATTCCTCGCTCCCTCACATTGACGAAGTAACACAGAAATTGCGTCGCTATGAAATACTATGGGTTCTATGACTTCTCCTTCTAAATCGAGTAACGTTTCAATGGGAACGACAGGATTTTCTTTTCGGATACGACTATCTCGTTTCCGACGCACTATTCCTTCTTTGCTGCATCCCTCAGCACCTCTCATTGACGAATTAACACAGAAATTGCGAGGATATCAAATACTAACGGTTCCATGACATCTCCTTCTAAATCGTGTAACGTTTCTACGGAAACGACAGTAATTTCTTTTGGGATGCGAATATCCCCTTTCCGATGCCCTATTCCTACATTACTGCATCCCTCGCTCCCTCACAATGACGAATTAACTCAGAAATTGCGTCTCTATGATTTACTAAGGGGTTCCATGACTTCTCCTTGTAAATCGAGTAACGTGTTAATGGATACGATAGGATTTCCTTTTGGGACACGAGTAACTCCTTTCCGATGCACTATTCCTTCTTTACTGCATCCCTCGCTCCCTCACATTGACGAATTAACACAGGAATTGCGTGGCTATGAAATACAATAGGATCTATGACGTCTCCTTATAAATCGAGTAACGTTTCTATGGAAACTACAGGCTTTTGTTATGGGATGCGACTATCTCCTTTCCGATGCACTATTAGTTCTTTATTGCACACTCGCTCCCTCACATTGACGAATTAACACAGAAATTGCGGCGCTATTTAATACTATGTGTGCTATGACATCTCCTTCTAAATCGAATAACGTTTCTATGGAAACGACTGGATTTTCTTTTGGGATACGAGTATTTCCTTTCCGATGCACTATTAAATCTTTGCTTCATCCCTCACTCCCTCACTTTGACGCATGAACACAGAAATTGCGTCGCTATGAAATACTATGGGTTGCATGATTTCTGCTTCTAAATCGAGTAACGTTTCCATCTATACGACAGGATTTACTTTTGGGATAAGACTATCTCCTTTCCGATGCACTATTCCTCCTTTACTGCATCCCTCGCTCCCTCACATTGACGAATCACACAGGAATTGTGTCGCCATGACATACTATGGGATCTATGACATCTCTTTGTAAGTCGAGTACCGTTTCTGTGGAACCGACAGGATTTACGTCCGATGCACTATTCCTTCCTTACTGCACTCCTCGCGCCCTCACTTTGACGAGTACAACAGAAATAGCGTCGCTATGAAATGCTACGGCTTCTATGACATCTTCAAAATCGAGTAACGTTTCTATGGAAACGACAGTATTTTCTTTTGGGATACGACTATCTCCTACACGATGCACTATTCCTTCTTAACTGCATCCCTCGCTCCCTCACATTGACCAATTAACACAGAAATTGCGTCGCTATGAAATACTTTAGGTTCTATGACATCTCCTTCTAAATCGAATAACGTTTCTATGGAAGCGACACGATTTTCTTTTGGGATACGAGTATCTCCTTTCCGAAGCACTATTCCTTGTTTACTGCATTCCTCGCTCCCACTATCTACTTTCCGATGCACAATCCCGACTTTACTGCATCCCACGCTATCTCACACTGACGAATTAACACAGAAATTGCGTCGCTATGAAAAACTATGGGTTCAATAACATCTCCTTCTAAATATAGTAATGTTTCTATGGAAACTACAGGCTTTTGTTATGGGATGCGACTATCTCCTTTCCGATGCACTATTAGTTCTTTATTGCACACTCGCTCCCTCACATTGACGAATTAACACAGAAATTGCGGCGCTATTTAATACTATGTGTGCTATGACATCTTCAAAATCGAGTAACGTTTCTATGGAAACGACAGTATTTTCTTTTGGGATACGACTATCTCCGTTCCGATGCACTATTCCTTCTTTACTGCGTACCTCGCTGCCTCACACTGACGAATTACCACAGAAATTGCGTCGCTATGAAATACAATGTGTTTTATGACATCCCCTTCTAAATCGAGTAATGTTTCCATGGAGTCGAAAGGAATTTCTTTTGGGATACGAGTATCTCCTTTCCGCTGCACTATTCCTTCTTTACTGCATCCTACCCTCCCTCACATTGACGAATAAACTCAGAAATTGCGTCGTAATGAAATACTATGGGTTCTATGACTTCTCCTTCTGAATCGAGTATCCTTTCTATAGAAACGACAGGATTTACTTTTGGGATACGACTATATCCTCTCTCATGCACTATACCTTCTTTACTGCGTCCCTCGCTCCTTCACATTGACTAATTAACACAGAAATTGCGTCGCTATGAAATACTATGGGTTCGATGACATCTCCTACTATATGGATTAAAGTTTCTATGGAAGCGAAATGATTTTGTTTTGGGGTACGACTATCTACTTTCCGATGCACTATCCCTTCTTTACTGCATCCCTCGCTCCCTCACACTGACGAATTAACACAGAAATTGCGTCGCTATTAAAAACTATGGGTTCCATGACATCTCCGTCTAAATGGAGTAACTTCTCTATGGAAACGACAGGATTTTCTTTTGGGATACGACTATCTCCTTTCCGACGCACCGTTCCTTCTGTACTGCATCCCTCGCTCCCTCACATTGACGAAGTAACACAGAAATTCCGTCGCTATGGAATACTATGGGTTCTAAGACTTCTAAATCTAAATCGAACAATGTTTCTATGGAAACGACAGGATTTTCTTTAGGGATACGACTATCTCTTTTCCGAATCAGTATTCCTTCCTTACTGCATACCTCAATACCTCACATTGACGAATTAACACAGAAATTGCGGGGATATGAAATACTATGGGTTCTATGACATCTCCATCTACATCGAGTAATGTTTCAATGGAAACGACAGTAATTGGTTTTGGGATACGACTATCTCCTTTCAGATGCACTATCCCTAATTTACTGCATCCCTCACTCCCCCACATTGTCGATTTAACACAGAAACAGCATCGCTATGAAATACTATGGGTTCTATGACATCTCCTTCTAAATCGAGTAACGTTTCTATGGAAACAAAGGATGTTCTTTTGCGATACGAGTATCTCCTTTCCGATACCCTAGTAATACATTGTTGCATCCCTCGCTCCCTCACATTGACGAAATAACACAGATATTGCGTCGCTGTGAAATACTATGGGTTGTATGACATCTTCTAAATTGAGTAACGTTTCTATGGAAACGACGGGATTTTCTTTTGGGATTCGACTATCTCCTTTCCGATGCACTATTCCTTCTTTACTGCATCCCTCGCTCCCTCACATTTGCGAATTACCACAGACTTTACGACGCAATTATATACTATGCGTTTTATGATATCTCCTTATAAATCGAGTAATGTTTCTGTGGAAACGAAAGGATTCTCTTTTGGGATACGAGTATGTCCTTTCCGATGCACCATTCCATCTTTACTGCAACCCTCGCACCCTCACATTGACGAAATAACACAGAAATTGCGTCGCTATGAAGTACTATGTGTTCTACGACATATCCTTCTAATTCGAGTTATGTTTCTATGGATACGACAGGATTCTCTTTTGGGATACGACTATCTCGTTTCCGATGCACTATTCCTTCTTTATTGCAACCCTCGCTCCCTCACATTGACGAATTAACACAGAAATTGCGTCGCTATGAAATACTATGGGTTGGATGACATATCCTTCTAAATCGAGTCACTTTTCTTTGCAAACGACAGGATTTTCTTTTGGGATACGACTATCTCCTTTCCATGCACTATTCCTTCTTTACTGCATCCCTCGCTCCCTCACATTGACGAATCAACACGGAAATTGCGTCGCTATGAGATACTAGGGGTTCTATGTCATCTCCTTGTAAAACGAGTAACGATACTATGGAAACGACAGGATTTTCTTTTGGGATACGAGTATCTCCTTTCCGATGCACTAATCCTTCATTACTGCACTCCTGGCGCCCTCACATTGACCAATTGTCACAGAAATTGTGTCGCTATGAAATACAATGTGTTCTATGACATCTCCTTGTAATTCGAGTATCGTTTCTATGGAAACGGCAGGATATTCTTTTGGGATACAAGTATATACTTTCCGATGCACTATCCCATCTTTACTGCATTCCTCGCTCCCTCACACTGACGAATTAACACAGAAATTGCGTCGCTATTAAAAACTATGGGTTCCATGACATCTCCTTCTAAATGGAGTAACTTTTCTATGGAAACGACAGGATTTTCTTTTGGGATACGACTATCACCTTTCCGACGCACCGTTCCTTCTTTACTGCATCCCTGGCTCCCTCACATTGACGAATTAACACAGAGGTTGCGTTGCTATGAAATACTATGGGTTCGATGACATCTCCTTCTAAATTGAGTAGCGTTTCTGTGGAAACAGGATTATCCTTTGGGATTCGACTATCTCCTATCCGATGCTCCATTCCTTCTTTACTGCATCCCTCGCTCCCTCTCATTGACGAATTAACACAGAAATTGCGTCTCTATGAAATACTATGGGTTCTAAGACTTGTCCATCTCTATAGAGTTACGTATCTATGGAAACGACAGGATTTTCTTTAGGGATACGACTATCTCTTTTCCGATTCAGTATTCCTTCTTTACTGCATACCTCAATACCTCACATTGACGAATTAACACAGAAATTGCGGGGATATGAATTACTATGTGTTCTATGACATCTCCTTCTACATCGAGTAACGTTTCAATGGAAACGACAGTAATTTCTTTTGGGATACGAGTATCTCCTTTCCGATGCACTAGTAATTTATTGCTGCATCCCTCACTCCCTCACGTTGACGCATTAACGCAGAAATTGCGTCGCTATGAAATACTATGTGTTCCATGACTTCTGCTTCTAAATCGAGTAATGTTTCTATGGAAACGACAGGATATCCGTTTGGGATAAGACTATCTCCTTTCCGATGCACTATTCCTTCTTTACTGCATCCCTCGCTCCCTCACATTGACGAATTAACACAGAAATTGCGTCGCTATGGAATTCTATGTGTTCTAAGACCTCTAAATCTAAATCGAACAATGTTTCTATGGAAACGACAGGATTTTCTTTAGGGATACGACTATCTCTTTTCCGAATCAGTATTCCTTCTTTACTGCATACCTCAATACCTCACATTGACGAATTAACACAGAAATTGCGGGGATATGAAATACTATGGGTTCTATGACATCTCCTTCTACATCCAGTAACGTTTCAATGGAAACGACAGTAATTGCTTTTGGGATGCGAGTATCTACTTTCCGATGCACTATTCCTAATTTACTGCATCCCTCGCTCCCTCACATTGACGACATAACACAGAAAATGCGTCGCTATGAAATACTATGGGTTGTATAACATCTTCTAAGTCGAATAACGTTTCTATGGAAACGACAGGATTTTCATTTGGGATACGACTATCTCCTTTCAGATGCACTACTCCTAATTTACTGCATCCCTCGCTCCCTCACATTGTCGATTTAACACAGAAACAGCATCGCTATGAAATACTATGGGTTCTATGACATCTCCTTCTAAATCGAGTAACGTTTCTATGGAAACAAAGGATGTTCTTTTGCGATACGAGTATCTCCTTTCCGATACCCTAGTAATACATTGTTGCATTCCTCGCTCCCTCACATTGACGAAATAACACAGAAATTGCGTCGCTATGAAGTACTATGGGTTGTATGACATATCCTTCTAAATCGAGTCACTTTTCTTTGGAAACGACAGGATTTTCTTTTGGGATACGAGTATCTCCTTTCCGATGCACTATTCCTACTCTCCTGCATCCCTCGCTCCCTCACATTGACGAATCAACACAGAAATTGCGTCGCTATGAGATAGTATGGGTTCTATGTCATCTCCTTGTAAAACGAGTAACGTTACTATGGAAACGACAGGATTTTCTTTTGGGATACGAGTATCTTCTTTCCGATACACTAATCCTTCATTACTGCACTCCTGGCGCCCTCACATTGACCAATTGAACAGAAATTGTGTCGCTATGAAATACAATGTGTTCTATGACATCTCCTTGTAATTCGAGTATCGTTTCTATGGAAACGACAGGATATTCTTTTGGGATACAAGTATATACTTTCCGATGCATTATTCCTTCTTTACTGCATCCCTCACTCCCTCACATTGACGCATTAACACAGAAATTGCGTCGCTATGAAATACTACGGGTTCCGTGACTTTTGCTTCTAAATCGAGTAACGTTTCCTTGAAAACGAAAGGCTTTCCTTTTGGGGTAAGACTACCACCTTTCCGATGCACAATTCCTTCTTTACAGCATCCCTCGCTGCCTCACATTGACGAATTAACACAGAAAGTGCTTCGCTTAGAAATACTATGGTTTCTATGACTTCTCCACCTAAATCGAATAACGTTTCTTTAGACACGAAAAGATTTTCTTTTGGGATACGACTGTCGCTTTTCCGATGCACTATATCATCGTAACTGCATTCCTCGCTCCTTCAAATTGAGAATTAACACAGAAATTGCGTCGCCATGAAATACAACGGGTTCTATGCCATCTCCTTCCAAATCGAGAAACGTAACTATGTTAACGACAGGATTTTCTTTTGGGATACGACTATCTCCTTTCCGACGCTCAGTTCCTTCTTTACTGCATCCCTCGCTCCCTCTCATTGACGAGTTAACACAGAGATTGCGTTGCTATGAAATACTATGGGTTCGATGACATCTCCTTCAAAATTGAGTAGCGTTCTGTGGAAACAGGATTATCCCTTGGGATTCGACCCTCTCCTATCCGACGCTCTATTCCTTCTTTACTGCATCCCTCGCTCCCTCACATTGACGAATTAACACAGAAATTGCGTCGCTATGAAATACTATGTGTTCTACGACATCTCCTTCCAATTCGAGTTACGTTTCTATGGAAACGACAGGATTTTCTATAGGGATACGACTCTCTCTTTTCCGATTCAGTATTCCTTCTTTACTGCATACCTCAATACCACACATTGACGAATTAACACAGAAATTGCGTCGCTATGAAATACTATGGGTTCTATGACTTCTCCTTCTAATTCGAGTAACGTATCTTTAGAAACGACAGGATTTTCTTTTGGGATACGACTGTCTCCTTTCCGATGCACTATTCCTTGTTTACTGCATTCGTCGCTCCTTCAGACTGACAAATTAACACAGAAATTGCGTCGCTATGAAATACAACGGGTTCTATGACATCTCCTCCTAAACTGAGTAACGTTTCTATGGAAACGACAGGATTTTCTCTTCGGATACGACTACCTCCTTTCCGATTCACTGTTCCTTCTTTACTCCATCCCTCGCTCCCTGACTTAGACGAATTAACACAAAAATTGCGTCGCTATGAAATACTATAGGTTCTATGACATCTCCTTCTAAATCGAAAAAGGTCTCAATGGAAACGACAGGATTTTCTTTTGGGAAGCGACTATTTCCTTTCCGATGCACTATTCCTTTTAACTGCATCCGTCACTACCTCACATTGACAGATTGACAGAGAATTTGCGGCGCTATGAAATACTATGTGTTGTACGACATCTCCTTCCAATTCGAGTTACGTTTCTATGGAAACGACAGGACTTTCTTTTGGGATACGAGTATCTCCGTTCCGATGCACTATTCCTTCTCTTCTGCATCTCACGCTCCCTCACATTGACGAATCAACACAGAAATTGCGTCGCTATGAGATACTATGGGTAGTATGTCATCTCCTTCTAATTCGAGTTACGTTTCTATGGAAACGACAGGATTTTCTTTTGGGATACGAGTATCTCCTTTCCGATGCACTATACCTTCTCTCCTGCATCTCTCGCTCCCTCACATTGACGAATCAACAAAGAAATTGCGTCGCTATGAGATACTATGGGTAGTATGTCATTTCCTTGTAAAACGAGTAACGTTACTATGGAAACGACAGGATTTTCTTTTGGGGTAAGAGTATCTCTTTTCCGATGCACTAATCCTTCATTACTGCACACCTGGCGCCCACACATTGACGAATTATCACAGAAGTTGTGTCGCTATGAAATACAATGTGTTCTATGACATCTCCTTCTAATTCGAGTAACGTTTCTATGGAAACGACAGGATATTCTTTTGGGATACGAGTATATCCTTTCCGATGCACTATTCCTTCTTTACTACATCCCTCACTCCCTCACATTGACGCATCAACACAGAAATTGCGTCGCTATGAAATACTATGGGTTCCGTGACTTTTGCTTCTCAATCGAATAACGTTTCCATGGAAACGACACGATATCCTTTTGGGGAAAGACTACCTCCTTTCCGATGCACAATTCCTTCTTTACCTCATCTCTCTCTCCCTCACATTGTCGAATTAACGTAGAAATTGCGTCGCAATGATGTACTATGGGTTCTATGACTTCTCTTTCTAAATGGAGTAACGTTACAATGGAAACGACAGGATTTTCTTTTCGGATACGACTGTCTTCTTTCTGATGCACAATTCCTTCTTTACTGCATCCGTCGCTTCCTCACACTGACGAATTAACACCTAAATTGGATCGCTATGAAATACTATGGGTTCTCTGTCATCCCCTTCTAAACCGAGTAACGTTTCTATGGAAACGACAGGATTTTCATTTGGGATACGACTATCTGCTTTCCGATGCACTAATCCTTCTTTACCTCATCACTCGCTCCCTCACATTGACGAATTAACACTGAAATTCCGTCGCTATGAAATACTATGGGTTCTATGTCCTTTCCTTCTAAATCGAGTGACGTTCCTATGGAAACGTCATGATTTTCTTTTGGATTGAGAGTATCTCCTTTCCGATGCACTATTTCTTATTTACTGCATCCTTCGGTCACTCACATTGAGGAATCAACACAGAAATTGCGTCGCTATGAAATACAATGGGTCTATAACTTCTCCTTCTAATTCGAGTAACGTTTCTTTAGAAACGGCAGGATTTTCTTTTGGGATACGACTGTTTCCTTTCCGATGCACTATTCCTTCTTTACTGCATTCGTCGCTCCTTCACATTGACGAATTAACACAGAAATTGCGTCGCTATGAAATACAACGTGTTCTATGACACCTCCTTCTAAATCGAGTAACGTTTCTATGGAAACGACAGGATTTTCTCTTGGGATACGACTATCTCCTTTCCGATGCACTGTTCCTTCTTTACTGCATGCCTCGCTCCCTCTCATTCACGAATTAACACAGAAATTGCGTCGCTATGAAATACTATGGGTTCTATGATATCTCCTTCTAAATCGAAAAACGTTTCTATGGAAACGACAGGATTTTCTTTTAAAAACCGACTATTTCCTTTCCAATGCTCTATTCCTTTTTTACTGCATCCCTCGCTCCCTCAGATTGACGAATTGCCACAGAAAGTACGTTGCAATTATATACTATGGGTTCTATGACATCTCCTTCTAAATCGAGTTATGTTTCAATGGAAACGAAAGGATTTTCTTGTGGGATACGAGTATCTCCTTTCCGATGCACTATTCCTTCTTTATTGCAACCCTCGCTCCCTCACATTGACGGATTAACACAGAAAATGCGTCGCTGTGATATACTATGGGTTCTAGAACAACTCCTTCTAAATCGAGTAACGTTTCTTTGGAAACGACAGGATTTTCTTGTGGGATACGAGTATCTCCTTTCCGATGCACTATTCCTTCTTTATTGCAACCCTCGCTCCCTCACATTGACGGATTAACACAGAAAATGCGTCGCTATGAAATACTGTGTGTTCTACGACGTCTCCTTCTAATTCGAGTTACGTTTCTATGGAAACGACAGGATTTTCTTTTGGGATACGAGTATCTCCTTTCCGATGCACTATTCCTTCTCTACAGCATCCCCCGCTCCCTCACATTGACGAATCAACACAGAAATTGCGTCGCTTTGAGATACTATGGTTTCTATGTCATCTCCTTGTTAAACGAGTAACTTTACTATGGGAACGATAGGATTTTTATTTGTGATACGAGTATCTCCTTTGCGATGCACTAATCCTTCATTACTGCACTCCTGGCGCCCTCACATTGACGAATTATCACAGAAATTGTGTCGCTAAGAAATACAATGTGTTCTCTGACATCTACTTGTAATTCGAGTAACGTTTGTATGGAAACGACACTATATTCTTTTGGGATACGAGTATATCCTTTCCGATGCACTATTCCTTCTTTACTGCATCCCTCACTCCCTCACATTGACGCATTAACACAGAAATTGCGTCGCTATGAAATACTTTGGGCTCCGTGACTCTTGCTTCTAAATCGAGTATCGTTTCCATGGAAACGACAGGATATCCTTTTGGGGTAAGACTACCTCCTTTCCGATGCACAATTCCTTCTTTACTGCATCCCTCGCTCCCTCACATTGACGAATTAACACAGAAATTGCTTCGCTTTGAAATACTATGGTTTCTATGACTTCTCCATCTAAATCGAATAACGTTTCCATAGACACTAAATGATTTTCTTTTGGGATACGACTGTCGCTTTTCCGATGCACTATATCATCGTAACTGCATTCCTCGCTCCTTCACATTGACGAATTAACACAGAAATTGCGTCGCTATGAAATACAACGAGTTCTATGACATCTCCTTCCAATTCGAGTAACGTATCTATGTTAACGACAGGATTTTCTTTTGGGATACGACTATCTCCTTTCCGAGGGACTATTCCTTCCTTACTGCATACCTCGCTACCTCACAATGATGAATTAACACAGAAATTACGTCGGTATGAAATACTATGGGTTCTATGACATCGCCTTCTAAACCGAGTAACGTTTCTATGGAAACGACAGGATTTTCATTTGAGATACGACTATCCGCTTTCCGATGCACTACTTCTTCTTTACTGCATCTCTCGTTCCCTCACATTGACGAATTAACACTGAAATTGCGTCGCTATGAAATACTATGGGTTCTATGACATCTCCATCTAAATCGAGTAACATTCCTATAAAAACGTCATGATTTTCTATAGGAATGAGAGTATCTCCTTTCCGATGCACTATTCCTTATTTACTGCATCCCTCGGTCCCTCACATTGACGAATTAACACTGAAATTGCGTCGCTGTGAAATACTATGGGTTCCATGACTTCTACTTCTAAATCGAGTATCGTTTCTATGGAAACGAGAGGATTATCTTTTGGGATACGAGTATCTCCTTTCCGATGCACTAATCCTTCATTACTGCACTCCTGGCGCCTTCACATTGACGAATTATCACAGAAATTGTGTCGCTATGAAATACAATGTGTTCTATGACATCTCCTTCTAATTCGAGTAACGTTTCTATGGAAACGACAGGATATTCTTTTGGTATATGAGTATATCCTTTCCGATGGAAACGACAGGAATTTCTTTTGGGATACGACTATCTCCTTCCCGATGCACTATTCCTTCTTTCTTGCAACCCTCGCTCCCTCACATTGACGAATTAACACAGAAATTGCGAGGCTATAAAATACTAAGGGTTCCGTGACTTTTGCTTCTAAATCGAGTATCGTTTCCATGGAAACGACAGGATTTCCTTTTGGGGTAAGACTACCTCCTTTCCGATGCACAATTCCTTCTTTACTGCAACCCTCGCTCCCTCACATTGGCGAATTAACACAGAAATTGCGTCGCTATGATATACTATGGGTTCTATGACTTTTCCATCTAAATCGAATAACGTTTCTATAGACACGAAAAGATTTTCTTATGGGATACGACTGTCACTTTTCCGATGCACAATATCATCGCAACTGCATTCCTCGCTCCTTCTCATTGACCAATTAACACAGAAATGGCGTCGCTATTAAATACAACGAGTTCTATGACATCTCGTACCAAATCGAGTAACGTATCTATGTTTACGACAGGATTTTCTTTTGAGATACGACTATCTCCTTTCCGATGCACTATTCCTTCTTTACTGCATACCACGCTCCCTCACAATTGTGAATTGACACAGAAATTACGTCGGTATGAAATACTATGGGTTCAATGACTTCTCCTTGTAAATCGAGTAACGTTATTATGGAAACGACAGGAGTTTCTTTGGGATACGACTATCTTCTTTCCAATGCACAATTCCTTCTTCACTGCATCCGTCGCTAATTCACATTGCCGAATTAACACCTAAATTGCGTCGCTATGAAACACTATGGGTTCTCTGACATCTCCTTCTAAACCGAGTAACGTTTCTATGGAAACGACAGGATTTTCATTTGGGATACAACTATCTGCTTTCCGATGCACTATTCCTTCTTTACTGCATCTCTCGCTCCCACACATTGAAGATTTAACACTGACATTGCGTCGCTATGAAATACTATGGATTCTATGACCTCTCCTTCTAAATCGAGTAACGTTCCTATAAAAAGGTCATGATTTTCTTTTGGAATGAGAATATCTCCTTTCCGAAGCACTATTGCTTATTTACTGCAGCCCTCAGTCCCTCACATTGACGAATTACCACTGAAATTGCGTCGCTATGAAATACTATGGGTTCCGTGACTTTTGCTTCTGAATCGAGTAACGTTTCCATGGAAACGACAGGATTCCCTTTTGGGGTAAGACTACCTCCTTTCCGATGCACAATTCCTTCTTTACTGCATCCCTCGCTCTCTCACATTGACGAATTAACACAGAAATTGCGTCGCTATGATATACTATGGGTTCTATGACATCTCCTTCTAAATCGAGTAATGTTTCTATGGAAACGATAGGATTTTCTTTCGGGATACGAGTATCTCCATTCCGATCCACTATTCATTCTTTACTGCATGCCTCACTCCCTCACATTGACGAATTAACACAGAAATTGTTTCGCTTTTAAATACTATGGGTTCTATGACTTCTCCATCTAAATCGAATAACGTTTCTATAGACACGACAAGATTTTCTTTTGGGATACGACTGTCGCTTTTCCGATAGACTATATGATCGTAACTGCATTCCTCGCTCCCTCACATTGACGATTTAACACAGAAATTGCGGCGCTATGAATTTCTATGTGTTCTATGACATGTCCTTCTATATCGTGTAACTTTTCTATGGAAAGGGCACGATTTTCTTTTGGGAAACGAGTATCTCCTTTCCGATGCACTGTTCCTTCTCTACAGCATCCCTCGCTCCCTCACATTGACGAATTAAGACCGAAATTTGCTCGCTGTGAAATACTATGGGTTATATGACATCTCCTTCTAATTCGAGTATTGTTTCAATGGAAACGAAAGGATTTTCTTTTGGGATACGAGTATCTCCTTTCCGATGCACTAATCCTTCATTACTGCACACCTGGCGCCCTCACATTGACGAATTATCGCAGAAATTGCTTCGCTATGAAATACAATCTGTTCTATGACATCACCTTCTAAATCGAGTAACGTATCAATGGAAACGACAGGATTTTCTTTTGGGATACGAAAATCTCCTTTCCGATGCAGTATTCCTTCTTTACAGCATCCCTCGCTCCCACACATTGACGAATTCACACAGAAATTGCGTCGCTATGAAATACTATGAGTTCTACGACCTCTCCTTCTAGATCGGGTATTGTTTCTATGGAAACGATAGGATTTTCTTTCGGGATACGAGTATTTCCTTTCCGATGCACTATTCCTTCTTTACTGCATATCTAGCCCCCTTACACTGACGAATTAACACAGAAATTGCGTCGCTATGAAATACTATGGGTTCTGTGACTTCTCCTTCTAAATCCAGTAACGTATCAATAGTGACGACAAGATTTTCTTTTGGGATACGACTATCTGCTTGCCGTTGGACAATTCCTTCTTTACAGCATCCGTTGCTCCCTCACACTGACGAATTAACACAGAAATTGCGTCGCTATGAAATTCTATGGGTTCTATGACCTCTCCATCTTAATCGAGTAACGTTCTTATGGAAACGACAGGATTTTCTTTTGGAATACGAGTATCTCCTTTCCGATGCACTATTCCTTATCTACTGCATCCCTCGGTCCTTCACATTGACGAATTGTCACAGAAATTGCGTCGCTATGAGATACAATGGGCTCTATGATTTCTCCTTCAAAATCGAGTAACGTTTCTTTGGAAACGAGAGGTTTTTCCATTGGGATACGACTATCTCCTTTCCGATGCACTAATCCTTCTTTATCAGCACTCCTGGCGCCCTCACTTTGACGAATTAACACAGAAATTGCGTCGCTATGAAATACTATGTGCTTTATGACAAATCCTTCTAAATCAAGTAACGTTTGTATGGAAACGACAGGATTTTCTTTTTGGACACGACTATCTCCATTCCGATGCACTATTCCTTCTTTACTGCATCCCTCGCTCCAGCACATTGACGAATTAACACAGATATTGCGTCGCTATGAAATACTATGGGTTGTATGACATAATTATCTAAATCGAGTAACGTGTCTATGGAAACGACAGGATTTTCTTTTGGGATACGAGTATCTCCTTTCCGATGCACTATTCCTTCTTTACTGCCACCCTCGCTCCCTCACATTCACGAATTAACACAGAAATTGCGTCGCTATGAAATACTATGTTTAATATGACTTCTCCTTTTAAATCGAGTAACGTTTCCATGGAAACGAAAGGATTTTCTTCTGGTATAAGAGTATCTCCTTTTAGATGGATTATTCTTCTTTACTGCATCGCTCGCTACCTCACATTGATGAATTAATACAGAATTGACGTCGCTATGTAATGCTATGGCTTCTATGACCTCCCCTTCTAAATCGAGTAACGTCTCTATGGGAACGACACGATTTTTTTTAGTATACGAGTATCTCCTTTCCGATGCACTATTCCTTCTTTACAGCATCCCTCGCTCCCTCACATTGACGAATTAACACTGTAATTGCGGCGCTATGAAATACTATGGGTCCATGACAACTCCTTCTAAATCGGGTAACGTTTCTATGGAAACGACAGGATATTCTTTTGGGATACGAGTATCACCTCTCCGATGCACTATTCCTTCTGTACTGCATCCCTCAATCCCTTACATTGACGCATCAACAGAGAAATTGCGTCGCTATGAAATACTATGGGTTTCATGGCTTCTGCTTCTAAATCGATTAACGTTTCCATGGAAACAACAGGATTTCCTTTTGGGATAGGACTACCTCCTTTACGATGCACTATTCCTTCTTTACTGCATCCCTCGCTCCCTCACATTGACGATTTCACACAGAAATTGCGTCGCTATGAAATACTATGAGTTCTATGACATCTCCTTCTAGATCGGGTATTGTTTCTATGGAAATGATAGGATTTTCTTTCGGGATACGAGTATTTCCTTTCCGATGCACTATTCCTTCTTTACTGCATCCCTAGCTCCCTCACACTGACGAATTAACACAGAAATTGCGTCGCTATGAAATTCTATGGGTTCTATGACCTCTAAATCTTAATCGAATAACGTTCTTATGGAAACGACAGGATTTTCTTTTGGAATACGAGTATCTCCTTTCCGATGCACTATTCCTTATCTACTGCATCCCTCGGTCCCTCACATTGACGAATTATCACAGAAATTGCGTCGCTATGAAATACAATGGGCTCTATGATTTCTCCTTCAAAATCGGGTAACGTTTCTATGGAAACGAGAGGTTTTTCCATTGGGATACGACTATCTCCTTTCCGATGCACTAATCCTTCTTTATCAGCACTCCTGGCGCCCTCACTTTGACGAATTAACACAGAAATTGCGTCGCTATGAAATACTATGTGTTTTATGACAAATCCTTCTAAATCAAGTAACGTTTGTATGGAAACGACAGGATTTTCTTTTTGGACACGACTATCTCCATTCCGATGCACTATTCCTTCTTTACTGCATCCCTCGCTTCAGCACATTGACGAATTAACACAGATATTGCGTCGCTATGAAATACTATGGGTTGTATGACATAATTATCTATATCGAGTAACGTTTCTATGGGAACGACAGGAATGTTTTTGGTATACGAGTATCTCCTTTCCGATGCACTATTCCATCCTTACTGCGTCCTCGCTCCCTCACATTGACGAATTAACGCAGAAATTGCGTCGCTATGAAATCCTATGGGTTCTGTGATTCTCCTTCTATATCTACTACGTTTCTATGGAAACGACAGAATTTTCTTTTGGGATACGACTATCTCCTTTCCGATGCACTATTCCATCTGTACTGCATCCCTCGCTCCCTCACATTGGCGAATTAACATATAAACTGCGTCACTATGAAATACTATGGGTTCTATGACTTCTCCATCTAAATCGAGTAACGTTTCCATTGAAACAACAGGATTTTCTTTGGGATACGAGTATCTCCTTTCCGATGCACTATTCCCTTTTTACTGCATCCCTAGCTCCCTCACATTGACGAATTAAAACAAAAATTGCGTAGCTATGAAATACTATGTGTTCCATGAATTCTCCTTCTAAATCGAGTAACGTTTCTATGGAAACGACAGGATTTTCTTTTGGGACACGAGTATCTCCTTTCCGATGCTCTATAAGTTCTTTACTGCATCCCTCGCTCCCTCACATTGACGAATTAGCACAGATATTGCGTCGCTATGAAATACTATGGGTTCTATGACTTCTCCTTCTAAGTCGAGTAACGTTTCCATTAGAACGACATGATTTTCTTTTGGGATACGAGTATCTCCTTTCCGATGCACTATTCCTTTTTTACTGCATCCCTGGCTCCCTCATGTTGACGAATTAACACAGATATTGTGACGCTATGGGGTACTATGTTTTCTAAGGCATTTCCTTCTAAATCGAGTAACGTTTGTATGGAAACGACAGGATTTTCTTTTGGGATACGAGTATCTCTTTCCGATGCACTATTCCCCCTTTACCGCATCCCTCGCTCCCTCACATTGACGAATTAACACAGAAATTGCGTCGCTATGATGTACTGGCGGATCCATGACTGCTCCTTCTGAATCGAGGAACGTTTCTATGGAGACGAGAGGATTTTGTTTTGGTATACGAAAATCTCCTTTCCGATGCACTATTCCTTCTTTACTGCATCCCTCGCTCCCTCACATTGACGAATTAACACAGAAATGGCGTCGCTATGAAATGCTATGGGTTCTATGACTTCTCCTTCTAAATCGAGTAACGTATCTATGGAAATGTAAGGATATTCTCTAGGAATACGAGTATCTCCTTTCCGATGAACTATTCCTTCATTACTGCATAACTCGTTCCCTCAAATTGACAAATTAACACAGAAATCGCGTCGCTATGAAATACTATTTGTTCTGTGACATCCCCTTCTAAATCGAGTAACGTCTCCATTGAAACGACGGGATTTCCTTTTGGGATACGAGTATCTCCTTTCCGATGCACTATTCCTTCTTTACTGCATCCCTCGCTCCCTCACATTGACGAATTAACACAGAAATGGCGTCGTTATGAAATACTATGGGTTTTATGACTTCTCTTTCTAAATCGAGTAACGTTTCAATGGAAACGACAGGATTTTCTTTTGGGATACGAGTATCACCTTTCCGATACACTATTCTTTCGTTACTGCATCCCTCGTTCCCTCACATTGACGAATAAGCACAGAAATTGCGTCGCTATGAAATACAATGGGTTCTATGACTTCTACGTCTAAATCGAGTAACGATTCTATGGAAACGACAGGATTTTCTTTTGGGATACGAGTATCACCTTTCCGATGCACTATTCCTTCTTTACTGCATCCCTCGCTCCCTTACAATGACTAATTAGCACGGATATTGCGTCGCTATGAAATACTATGGGTTCAATTACTTCTCCTTCTAAATCGAGTAACGTTTCTATGGAAACGACAGGATTTTTTTTTGGGATACGAGTATCTCCTTTCCGATGCACTATTCCTACTTTACTGCATCCCTCGCTCCCTCACATTGACGAATTAATACAGATATTGCGTCGCTATGATTACTAGGGGTTCTATGTCTTCTCCTTCTAAATCGAGTAACGTTTCTATGGAAACGAGAGGATTTTCTTTTGGTATACGAGTATCTGCTTTCCGATGCACTATTCCTTCTTTACCTCATCCCACGCTCCCTCACATTGACAAATTAACACAGGAATTGCGTCGCTCTGAAATACTATGTGTTCTATGACTTCTCCTTCAAAATCGAGTAACGTTTCTATGGAAACGTCAGGATTTTTTTGGTGATATGAGTATCTCCTGTCCGATGCATTATTCCATCTTTACTGCATCCATCGCTCCATTACATTGACAAAATAACACAGAAATTGCGTCGCTATGGAATACTATTGGTTCTATGACTTCTCCTTCTAAATCGAGTAACGTATCTATGGAAACGACAGGATTTTCTTTTGGGATACGAGTATCTCATTTCCGATGCACTACTTATTCTTTACTGCATCCCTCGCTCCCTCACATTGACGAATTAGCAGAGAAATTGCGTCGCTATGTAATAGTATTGGTTCTATGACAATCCCTTCTGAATCGAGTATCGTTAATATGGAAACGACAGGAATTTCTTTTGGGATACGAGTATCTCCATTCCGAAGCACTATTCCCTCTGTACTATATCCCTCGCTGCCTCACATTGACGAATTAACACAGAAATTGCGTCGCTATGGAATATTAGGGGTTCTATGACTTCTCCTTCTGAACCGAGTAACGTCTCTGTGGAAACGACAGGATTTTTTTTTCGGATACGAGTATCTCCTTTCTGATGCACTATTCCTTCTCTACTGCATCCCTCGCTTTCTCACATTGGCGAATTAACACAGAAATTGCGACGCTATGAAATACTATGGGTTCTACGACTTCTCCTTCTAAATCGAGTAACGTTCCTATTCAAACGACAGAATTATCTTTTGGGATACGACTATCTCCTTTCCGATGCACTATTCCTTCTATACTGCATCCCTCGCTCCCTCACATTGGCTAATTAACACAGATATTGCGTCGCTATGATATACTATGGGTTCTATGACTGCTGCTTCTAAGTGGTGAACGTTTCTATTGAAACGACAGGATTTTCTTTTAGAATATGAGGATCTCCATTCCGATGGACTATTCCCTCTTTACTGCATCCCTAGCTCCCTCTCATTGACAAATTAACACAGAAACTGCGTCGCTATTAGATACTATGGGTCCCACGACTTCTCCTTCTAAATCGAGTAACTTTTCTATGGAAACGTCAGGATTTTCTTTTGGGATACGACTATCTCCATTCCGATTCACTATTCCTTCTTTACTGCATCCCTAGCTCCCTTACACTGACGAATTAACACAGAAATTGCGTCGCTGTGAAATACTATGGGTTCTGTGACTTCTCCTTCTAAATCGAGTAACGTATCAATAGTGACGACAAGATTTTCTTTTGGGATACGACTATCTGCTTGCCGTTGGACAATTCCTTCTTTACAGCATCCGTTGCTCCCTCACACTGACGAATTAACACAGAAATTGCGTCGCTATGAAATTCTATGGGTTCTATGACCTCTCCATCTTAATCGAGTAACGTTCCTATGGAAACGACAGGATTTTCTTTTGGAATACGAGTATCTCCTTTCCGATGCACTATTCCTTATCTACTGCATCCCTCGGTCCTTCACATTGACGAATTGTCACAGAAATTGCGTCGCTATGAAATACAATGGGCTCTATGATTTCTCCTTCAAAATCGAGTAACGTTTCTTTGGAAACGAGAGGTTTTTCCATTGGGATACGACTATCTCCTTTCCGATGCACTAATCCTTCTTTATCAGCACTCCTGGCGCCCTCACTTTGACGAATTAACACAGAAATTGCGTCGCTATGAAATACTATGTGCTTTATGACAAATCCTTCTAAATCAAGTAACGTTTGTATGGAAACGACAGGATTTTCTTTTTGGACACGACTATCTCCATTCCGATGCACTATTCCTTCTTTACTGCATCCCTCGCTCCAGCACATTGACGAATTAACACAGAAATTGCGTCGCTATGAAATACTATGGGTTGTATGACATAATTATCTAAATCGAGTAACGTGTCTATGGAAACGACAGGATTTTCTTTTGGGATACGAGTATCTCCTTTCCGATGCACTATTCCTTCTTTACTGCCACCCTCGCTCCCTCACATTCACGAATTAACACAGAAATTGCGTCGCTATGAAATACTATGGGTAATATGACTTCTCCTTTTAAATCGAGTAACGTTTCCATGGAAACGAAAGGATTTTCTTCTGGTATAAGAGTATCTCCTTTCCGATGGATTATTCTTCTTTACTGCATCGCTCGCTACCTCACATTGATGAATTAATACAGAATTGACGTCGCTATGTAATGCTATGGCTTCTATGACCTCCCCTTCTAAATCGAGTAACGTCTCTATGGGAACGACACGATTTTTTTTAGTATACGAGTATCTCCTTTCCGATGCACTATTCCTTCTTTACAGCATCCCTCGCTCCCTCACATTGACGAATTAACACTGAAATTGCGGCGCTATGAAATACTATGGGTCCATGACAACTCCTTCTAAATCGGGTAACGTTTCTATGGAAACGACAGGATATTCTTTTGGGATACGAGTATCACCTCTCCGATGCACTATTCCTTCTGTACTGCATCCCTCAATCCCTTACATTGACGCATCAACAGAGAAATTGCGTCGCTATGAAATACTATGGGTTTCATGGCTTCTGCTTCTAAATCGATTAACGTTTCCATGGAAACAACAGGATTTCCTTTTGGGATAGGACTACCTCCTTTACGATGCACTATTCCTTCTTTACTGCATCCCTCGCTCCCTCACATTGACGATTTCACACAGAAATTGCGTCGCTATGAAATACTATGAGTTCTATGACATCTCCTTCTAGATCGGGTATTGTTTCTATGGAAATGATAGGATTTTCTTTCGGGATACGAGTATTTCCTTTCCGATGCACTATTCCTTCTTTACTGCATCCCTAGCTCCCTTACACTGACGAATTAACACAGAAATTGCGTCGCTATGAAATACTATGGGTTCTATGACCTCTCCACCTTAATCGAGTAACGTTCGTATGAAAACGACAGGATTTTCTTTTGGAATACGAGTATCTCCTTTCCGATGCACTATTTCTTATCTACTGCATCCCTCGGTCCCTCACATTGACGAATTATCACAGAAATTGCGTCGCTATGAAATACAATGGGCTCTATGATTTCTCCTTCAAAATCGGGTAACGTTTCTATGGAAACGAGAGGTTTTTCCATTGGGATACGACTATCTCCTTTCCGATGCACTAATCCTTCTTTATCAGCACTCCTGGCGCCCTCACTTTGACGAATTAACACAGAAATTGCGTCGCTATGAAATACTATGTGTTTTATGACAAATCCTTCTAAATCAAGTAACGTTTGTATGGAAACGAAAGGATTTTCTTTTTGGACACGACTATCTCCATTCCGATGCACTATTCCATCTTCACTGCATCCCTCGCTCCAGCACATTCACGAATTAACACAGAAATTGCGTCGCTATGAAATACTATGGGCTGTATGACATAATTATTTAAATCGGGTAACGTTTCTATGGAAACGACAGGATTTTCTTTTGGGATACGAGTATCTCCTTCCCGATGCACTATTCCTTCTGTTCTGCATCCCTCGCTCCCTCACATTGGCGAATTAACATAGAAACTGCGTCGCTATGAAATACTACGGGTTCTATGACATCTCCTTCTAGATCGGGTATTGTTTCTATGGAAACGATAGGATTTTCTTTCGGGATACGAGTATTTCCTTTCCGATGCACTATTCCTTCTTTACTGCATTCCTAGCTCCCTTACACTGACGTATTAACACAGAAATTGCGTCGCTATGAAATACTATGGGTTCTGTGACTTCTCCTTCTAAATCGAGTAACGTATCAATAGTGACGACAAGATTTTCTTTTGGGATACGACTATCTGCTTGCCGATGGACAATTCCTTCTTTACAGCATCCGTTGCTCCCTCACACTGACGAATTAACACAGAAATTACGTCGCTATGAAATTCTACGGGTTCTATGACCTCTCCACCTTAATCGAGTAACGTTCGTATGGAAACGACAGGATTTTCTTTTGGAATACGAGTATCTCCTTTCCGATGCACTATTCCTTATCTACTGCATCCCTCGGTCCCTCACATTGATGAATTATCACAGAAATTGCGTCGCTATGAAATACCATGGGCTCTATGATTTCTCCTTCAAAATCGAGTAACGTTTCTATGGAAACGAGAGGATTTTCCATTGGGATACGACTATCTCCTTTCCGATGCACTAATCCTTCTTTATCAGCACTCCTGGCATCCTCACTTTGACGAATTAACACAGAAATTGCGTCGCTATGAAATACTATGTGTTTTATGACAAATCCTTCTAAATCAAGTAACGTTTGTATGGAAACGACAGGATTTTCTTTTTGGACACGACTATCTCCATTCCGATGCACTATTCCTTCTTTACTGCATCCCTCGCTCCAGCACATTGACGAATTAACACAGAAATTGCGTCGCTATGAAATACTATGGGTTGTATGACATAATTATCTATATCGAGTAACGTTTCTATGGGAACGACAGGATTGTTTTTGGTATACGAGTATCTCCTTTCCGATGCACTATTCCATCCTTACTGCGTCCTCGCTACCTCACATTGACGAATTAACGCAGAAATTGCGTCGCTATGAAATCCTATGGGTTCTATGATTCTCCTTCTATATCTACTACGTTTCTATGGAAACGACAGAATTTTCTTTTGGGATACGACTATCTCCTTTCCGATGCACTATTCCTTCTGTACTGCATCCCTCGCTCCCTCACATTGACGAATTAAAACAAAAATTGCGTAGCTATGAAATACTATGTGTTCCATGAATTCTCCTTCAAAATCGAGTAACGTTTCTATGGAAACGACAGGATTTTCTTTTGGGATACGAGTATCTCCTTTCCGATGCTCTATAAGTTCTTTACTGCATCCCTCGCTCCCTCACATTGACGAATTAGCACAGATATTGCGTCGCTATGAAATACTATGGGTTCTATGACTTCTCCTTCTAAGTCGAGTAACGTTTCCATTAGAACGACAGGATTTTCTTTTGGGATACGAGTATCTCCTTTCCGATGCACTAATCCTTTTTTACTGCATCCCTGGCTCCCTCATGTTGAAGAATTAACACAGATATTGTGACGCTATGGGGTACTATGTCTTCTAAGGCATTTCCTTCTAAATCGAGTAACGTTTGTATGGAAACGACAGGATTTTCTTTTGGGATACGAGTATCTCTTTCCGATGCACTATTCCCCCTTTACCGCATCCCTCGCTCCCTCACATTGACGAATTAACACAGAAATTGCGTCGCTATGATGTACTGGCGGATCCATGACTGCTCCTTCTGAATCGAGGAATTTTCTATGGAGACGAGAGGATTTTGTTTTGGTATACGAAAATCTCCTTTCCGATGCACTATTCCTTCTTTACTGCATCCCTCGCTCCCTCACATTGACGAATTAGCAGAGAAATTGCGTCGCTATGTAATAGTATTGGTTCTATGACAATCCCTTCTGAATCGAGTATCGTTTATATGGAAACGACAGGAATTTCTTTTGGGATACGAGTATCTCCATTCCGAAGCACTATTCCCTCTGTACTATATCCCTCGCTGCCTCACATTGACGAATTAACACAGAAATTGCGTCTCTATGGAATATTAGGGGTTCTATGACTTCTCCTTCTGAACCGAGTAACGTCTCTGTGGAAACGACAGGATTTTTTTTTCGGATACGAGTATCTCCTTTCTGATGCACTATTCCTTCTCTACTGCATCCCTCGCTTTCTCACATTGGCGAATTAACACAGAAATTGCGACGCTATGAAATACTATGGGTTCTACGACTTCTCCTTCTAAATCGAGTAACGTTCCTATTCAAACGACAGAATTATCTTTTGGGATACGACTATCTCCTTTCCGATGCACTATTCCTTCTATACTGCATCCCTCGCTCCCTCACATTGGCTAATTAACACAGATATTGCGTCGCTATGATATACTATGGGTTCTATGACTGCTGCTTCTAAGTGGTGAACGTTTCTATTGAAACGACAGGATTTTCTTTTAGAATATGAGGATCTCCATTCCGATGGACTATTCCCTCTTTACTGCATCCCTAGCTCCCTCTCATTGACAAATTAACACAGAAACTGCGTCGCTATTAGATACTATGGGTCCCACGACTTCTCCTTCTAAATCGAGTAACTTTTCTATGGAAACGTCAGGATTTTCTTTTGGGATACGACTATCTCCATTCCGATTCACTATTCCTTCTTTACTGCATCCCTAGCTCCCTTACACTGACGAATTAACACAGAAATTGCGTCGCTATGAAATACTATGGGTTCTGTGACTTCTCCTTCTAAATCGAGTAACGTATCAATAGTGACGACAAGATTTTCTTTTGGGATACGACTATCTGCTTGCCGTTGGACAATTCCTTCATTACAGCATCCGTTGCTCCCTCACACTGACGAATTAACACAGAAATTGCGTCGCTATGAAATTCTATGGGTTCTATGACCTCTCCATCTTAATCGAGTAACGTTCCTATGGAAACGACAGGATTTTCTTTTGGAATACGAGTATCTCCTTTCCGATGCACTATTCCTTATCTACTGCATCCCTCGGTCCTTCACATTGACGAATTGTCACAGAAATTGCGTCGCTATGAAATACAATGGGCTCTATGATTTCTCCTTCAAAATCGAGTAACGTTTCTTTGGAAACGAGAGGTTTTTCCATTGGGATACGACTATCTCCTTTCCGATGCACTAATCCTTCTTTATCAGCACTCCTGGCGCCCTCACTTTGACGAATTAACACAGAAATTGCGTCGCTATGAAATACTATGTGCTTTATGACAAATCCTTCTAAATCAAGTAACGTTTGTATGGAAACGACAGGATTTTCTTTTTGGACACGACTATCTCCATTCCGATGCACTATTCCTTCTTTACTGCATCCCTCGCTCCAGCACATTGACGAATTAACACAGAAATTGCGTCGCTATGAAATACTATGGGTTGTATGACATAATTATCTAAATCGAGTAACGTGTCTATGGAAACGACAGGATTTTCTTTTGGGATACGAGTATCTCCTTTCCGATGCACTATTCCTTCTTTACTGCCACCCTCGCTCCCTCACATTCACGAATTAACACAGAAATTGCGTCGCTATGAAATACTATGGGTAATATGACTTCTCCTTTTAAATCGAGTAACGTTTCCATGGAAACGAAAGGATTTTCTTCTGGTATAAGAGTATCTCCTTTCCGATGGATTATTCTTCTTTACTGCATCGCTCGCTACCTCACATTGATGAATTAATACAGAATTGACGTCGCTATGTAATGCTATGGCTTCTATGACCTCCCCTTCTAAATCGAGTAACGTCTCTATGGGAACGACACGATTTTTTTTAGTATACGAGTATCTCCTTTCCGATGCACTATTCCTTCTTTACAGCATCCCTCGCTCCCTCACATTGACGAATTAACACTGAAATTGCGGCGCTATGAAATACTATGGGTCCATGACAACTCCTTCTAAATCGGGTAACGTTTCTATGGAAACGACAGGATATTCTTTTGGGATACGAGTATCACCTCTCCGATGCACTATTCCTTCTGTACTGCATCCCTCAATCCCTTACATTGACGCATCAACAGAGAAATTGCGTCGCTATGAAATACTATGGGTTTCATGGCTTCTGCTTCTAAATCGATTAACGTTTCCATGGAAACAACAGGATTTCCTTTTGGGATAGGACTACCTCCTTTACGATGCACTATTCCTTCTTTACTGCATCCCTCGCTCCCTCACATTGACGATTTCACACAGAAATTGCGTCGCTATGAAATACTATGAGTTCTATGACATCTCCTTCTAGATCGGGTATTGTTTCTATGGAAATGATAGGATTTTCTTTCGGGATACGAGTATTTCCTTTCCGATGCACTATTCCTTCTTTACTGCATCCCTAGCTCCCTTACACTGACGAATTAACACAGAAATTGCGTCGCTATGAAATACTATGGGTTCTATGACCTCTCCACCTTAATCGAGTAACGTTCGTATGGAAACGACAGGATTTTCTTTTGGAATACGAGTATCTCCTTTCCGATGCACTATTCCTTATCTACTGCATCCCTCGGTCCCTCACATTGACGAATTATCACAGAAATTGCGTCGCTATGAAATACAATGGGCTCTATGATTTCTCCTTCAAAATCGGGTAACGTTTCTATGGAAACGAGAGGTTTTTCCATTGGGATACGACTATCTCCTTTCCGATGCACTAATCCTTCTTTATCAGCACTCCTGGCGCCCTCACTTTGACGAATTAACACAGAAATTGCGTCGCTATGAAATACTATGTGTTTTATGACAAATCCTTCTAAATCAAGTAACGTTTGTATGGAAACGAAAGGATTTTCTTTTTGGACACGACTATCTCCATTCCGATGCACTATTCCATCTTCACTGCATCCCTCGCTCCAGCACATTCACGAATTAACACAGAAATTGCGTCGCTATGAAATACTATGGGCTGTATGACATAATTATTTAAATCGAGTAACGTTTCTATGGAAACGACAGGATTTTCTTTTGGGATACGAGTATCTCCTTCCCGATGCACTATTCCTTCTGTTCTGCATCCCTCGCTCCCTCACATTGGCGAATTAACATAGAAACTGCGTCGCTATGAAATACTACGGGTTCTATGACATCTCCTTCTAGATCGGGTATTGTTTCTATGGAAACGATAGGATTTTCTTTCGGGATATGAGTATTTCCTTTCCGATGCACTATTCCTTCTTTACTGCATTCCTAGCTCCCTTACACTGACGTATTAACACAGAAATTGCGTCGCTATGAAATACTATGGGTTCTGTGACTTCTCCTTCTAAATCGAGTAACGTATCAATAGTGACGACAAGATTTTCTTTTGGGATACGACTATCTGCTTGCCGATGGACAATTCCTTCTTTACAGCATCCGTTGCTCCCTCACACTGACGAATTAACACAGAAATTACGTCGCTATGAAATTCTACGGGTTCTATGACCTCTCCACCTTAATCGAGTAACGTTCGTATGGAAACGACAGGATTTTCTTTTGGAATACGAGTATCTCCTTTCCGATGCACTATTCCTTATCTACTGCATCCCTCGGTCCCTCACATTGATGAATTATCACAGAAATTGCGTCGCTATGAAATACCATGGGCTCTATGATTTCTCCTTCAAAATCGAGTAACGTTTCTATGGAAACGAGAGGTTTTTCCATTGGGATACGACTATCTCCTTTCCGATGCACTAATCCTTCTTTATCAGCACTCCTGGCGCCCTCACTTTGACGAATTAACACAGAAATTGCGTCGCTATGAAATACTATGTGTTTTATGACAAATCCTTCTAAATCAAGTAACGTTTGTATGGAAACGACAGGATTTTCTTTTTGGACACGACTATCTCCATTCCGATGCACTATTCCTTCTTTACTGCATCCCTCGCTCCAGCACATTGACGAATTAACACAGAAATTGCGTCGCTATGAAATACTATGGGTTGTATGACATAATTATCTATATCGAGTAACGTTTCTATGGGAACGACAGGATTGTTTTTGGTATACGAGTATCTCCTTTCCGATGCACTATTCCATCCTTACTGCGTCCTCGCTCCCTCACATTGACGAATTAACGCAGAAATTGCGTCGCTATGAAATCCTATGGGTTCTATGATTCTCCTTCTATATCTACTACGTTTCTATGGAAACGACAGAATTTTCTTTTGGGATACGACTATCTCCTTTCCGATGCACTATTCCTTCTGTACTGCATCCCTCGCTCCCTCACATTGACGAATTAAAACAAAAATTGCGTAGCTATGAAATACTATGTGTTCCATGAATTCTCCTTCAAAATCGAGTAACGTTTCTATGGAAACGACAGGATTTTCTTTTGGGATACGAGTATCTCCTTTCCGATGCTCTATAAGTTCTTTACTGCATCCCTCGCTCCCTCACATTGACGAATTAGCACAGATATTGCGTCGCTATGAAATACTATGGGTTCTATGACTTCTCCTTCTAAGTCGAGTAACGTTCCCATTAGAACGACAGGATTTTCTTTTGGGATACGAGTATCTCCTTTCCGATGCACTAATCCTTTTTTACTGCATCCCTGGCTCCCTCATGTTGACGAATTAACACAGATATTGTGACGCTATGGGGTACTATGTTTTCTAAGGCATTTCCTTCTAAATCGAGTAACGTTTGTATGGAAACGACAGGATTTTCTTTTGGGATACGAGTATCTCTTTCCGATGCACTATTCCCCCTTTACCGCATCCCTCGCTCCCTCACATTGACGAATTAACACAGAAATTGCGTCGCTATGATGTACTGGCGGATCCATGACTGCTCCTTCTGAATCGAGGAATTTTCTATGGAGACGAGAGGATTTTGTTTTGGTATACGAAAATCTCCTTTCCGATGCACTATTCCTTCTTTACTGCATCCCTCGCTCCCTCACATTGACGAATTAACACAGAAATGGCGTCGCTATGAAATGCTATGGGTTCTATGACTTCTCCTTCTAAATCGAGTAACGTATCTACGGAAATGTAAGGATATTCTCTAGGGATACGAGTATCTCCTTTCCGATGCACTATTCCTTCATTACTGCATAACTCGTTCCCTCAAATTGACAAATTAACACAGAAATCGCGTCGCTATGAAATACTATTTGTTCTGTGACATCCCCTTCTAAATCGAGTAACGTCTCCATTGAAACGACGGGATTTCCTTTTGGGATACGAGTATCTCCTTTCCGATGCACTATTCCTTCTTTACTGCATCCCTCGCTCCCTCACATTGACGAATTAACACAGAAATGGCGTCGTTATGAAATACTATGGGTTTTATGACTTCTCTTTCTAAATCGAGTAACGTTTCAATGGAAACGACAGGATTTTCTTTTGGGGTACGAGTATCACCTTTCCGATACACTATTCTTTCGTTACTGCATCCCTCGTTCCCTCACATTGACGAATAAGCACAGAAATTGCGTCGCTATGAAATACAATGGGTTCTATGACTTCTACTTCTAAATCGAGTAACGATTCTATGGAAACGACAGGATTTTCTTTTGGGATACGAGTATCACCTTTCCGATGCACTATTCCTTCTTTACTGCATCCCTCGCTCCCTTACAATGACTAATTAGCACGGATATTGCGTCGCTATGAAATACTATGGGTTCAATTACTTCTCCTTCTAAATCGAGTAACGTTTCTATGGAAACGACAGGATTTTTTTTTGGGATACGAGTATCTCCTTTCCGATGCACTATTACTACTTTACTGCATCCCTCGCTCCCTCACATTGACGAATTAATACAGATATTGCGTCGCTATGATATACTAGGGGTTCTATGTCTTCTCCTTCTAAATCGAGTAACGTTTCTATGGAAACGAGAGGATTTTCTTTTGGTATACCAGTATCTCCTTTCCGATGCACTATTCCTTCTTTACCTCATCCCACGCTCCCTCACATTGACAAATTAACACAGGAATTTCGTCGCTATGAAATACTATGGGTTCTATGATTCTCCATCTAAATCGAGTAACGTTTCCATTGAAACGACGGGATTTTCTTTTGGGATACGATTATCTTCTTTCCGATGCACTGTTCCTCCTTTACTGCATCCCTCGCTCGCTCTACTTGATAATTTAACACAGAAATTGCGTCGCTAGGAAATACTATTGGTTCTATGACTTCTCCTTCTAAATCGAGTCCGTTTCTATGGAAATGACAGAGTTTCATTCGGGATACGACTATCTCCTTTCCGATGCACTATTCCTTCTGTACTCAATTCCTCGCTCCCTCACATTGGCCAATTAACATAGACATTGCGTCGCTATGGTATACTGTGGGTTCTAGGACTTCTCCTTCTACATCGAGTAACGTTTCTATTGAAACGACAGGATTTTCTTTTGGGATTCGAGTATCTCCTTTCCGATGAACTGTTCCCTCTTTACTGCATTCATAGCTCCCTCACATTGACGAATTAACACAGAAATTGCGTCGCCATGAAATACTATGCGTTCCATGACTTCTCCTTCCAAATCGAGTAACGTTTCTATGGAAACGACAGGATTTTCTATTTGGATACGAGTATCTACTTTCCGATGCAGTATTCCTTCTTTACTGCATTCCTCGCTCCCTCACAATGACGAATTAACACAGAAATTGCGTCTCTATGATATACTATGGGTTCTATGACTTCTCCTTCTAAATCGAGTAACGTTTCTATGGAAACGTCAGGATTTACTTTTGTGATACGACTATCTCTTTTCCGATGCACTATTCCTTCTTTACTGCATCCCTCACTCCCCCACATTGACGAATTAACACAGACATTGCGTCGCTATGAAATACTAGGGGTTCTATGACTTCTCCTTCTAAATCGAGTAACGTTTCTATGGACACAACAGTATTTTCATTTGGGATACGAGTATCTCCTGTCCGATGCACTATTCCTTCATTACTGCATCTCTCGCTCTCTCACATTGACGAATTAACACAGAAATTGGGTCGCTATGAAATACTATTGGTTCTATGACTTCCCCTTCTAAATGGAGTGACGTTTCTATGGAAACGACAGTATTTTCTTTTGGGATACGACTATCTCCTTTCCGATGCACTATTCCTTGTGTACTGCATCCCTCGCTCCCTCACATTGGCGAAATAATACAGATATTGCGTCGCTATGAATTACTATGGGTTCTATGACTTCTGCTTCTAAGTGGAGTAACGTTTCTATTGAAACGACAGGATTTTCTTTTAGGATATGAGGATCTCCATTCCGATGGACTATTCCCTCTTTACTGCATCCCTAGCTCCCTCTCAATGACGAATTAACACAGAAACTGCGTCGCTATTAGATACTATGGGTTCCACGACTTCTCCTTCTAAATCGAGTAACGCTTCTATGGAAACGATAGGATTTTCTTTTGGGATACGAGTATCTCCTTTCCGATGCACCATTATTTCTTTACTGCATCCCTTGCTCCCTCACATTGACGAATTATCGCAGAAATTGCGTCGCTCTGAAATACTATGTGTTCTATGACTTCTCCTTCAAAATCGAGTAACGTTTCTATGGAAACGTCAGGATTTTTTTGGGGATATGAGTATCTCCTGTCCGATGCATTATTCCATCTTTACTGCATCCATCGCTCCATTACATTGACAAAATAACACAGAAATTGCGTCGCTATGAAATACTATTGGTTCTATGACATCTCCTGCTAAATCGAGTACCGTTTCTATGGAAACAACAGGAATTTCTTTTGGAATACGAATATCTCCTTTCCGATTCACTAATCCTTGTTTACTGCATCCCTCGCTCCCTCACATTGACGAATTAACACAGAAATTGCGTCGCAATGAAGTACTAAGGGTGCCATAACTTCTCCTTCTATATGGAGAAACTTTTCTATGGGAACGACAGGATTTTCTATTGGGATACGACTATCTCCATTCCGATTCACTATTCCTTCTTTACTCCATCCCTCGCTCCCACACTGTGACGAATTAACGCAGAAATTTCGTCGCTATGAAATTCTATGGGTTCTATGAAATCTCCTTCTAAATCGAGTAACGTTTCTATAGAAACGACAGGGTTTTCATTTTGGGACACGAGTATCTCCTTTCCGATACACTATTCCTTCTATAAAGCATCCCTAGCTCCCTCTCATTGACGAATTAACACAGAAACTGCGTCGCTATTAGATACTATGGGTTCCACGACTTCTCCTTCTAAATCGAGTAACGCTTCTATGGAAACGATAGGATTTTCTTTTGGGATACGAGTATCTCCTTTCCGATGCACCATTATTTCTTTACTGCATCCCTTGCTCCCTCACATTGACGAATTATCGCAGAAATTGCGTCGCTCTGAAATACTATGTGTTCTATGACTTCTCCTTCAAAATCGAGTAACGTTTCTATGGAAACGTCAGGATTTTTTTGGGGATATGAGTATCTCCTGTCCGATGCATTATTCCATCTTTAGTGCATCCATCGCTCCATTACATTGACAAAATAACACAGAAATTGCGTCGCTACGGAATACTATTGGTTCTATGACTTCTCCTTCTAAATCGAGTAACGTATCTATGGAAACGACAGGATTTTCTTTTGGGATACGAGTATCTCATTTCCGATGCACTACTTATTCTTTACTGCATCCCTCGCTCCCTCACATTGACGAATTAGCAGAGAAATTGCGTCGCTATGTAATAGTATTGGTTCTATGACAATCCCTTCTGAATCGAGTATCGTTTCTATGGAAACGACAGGAATTTCTTTTGGGATACGAGTATCTCCATTCCGAAGCACTATTCCCTCTGTACTATATCCCTCGCTGCCTCACGTTGACGAATTAACACAGAAATTGCGTCGCTATGGAATATTAGGGGTTCTATGACTTCTCCTTCTGAACCGAGTAACGTCTCTGTGGAAACGACAGGATTTTTTTTTCGGATACGAGTATCTCCTTTCTGATGCACTATTCCTTCTCTACTGCATCCCTCGCTTTCTCACATTGGCGAATTAACACAGAAATTGCGACGCTATGAAATACTATGGGTTCTACGACTTCTCCTTCTAAATCGAGTAACGTTCCAATTCAAACGACAGAATTATCTTTTGGGATACGACTATCTCCTTTCCGATGCACTATTCCTTCTGTACTGCATCCCTCGCTCCCTCACATTGGCTAATTAACACAGATATTGCGTCGCTATGATATACTAGGGGTTCTATGACTTCTGCTTCTAAGTGGTGAACGTTTCTATTGAAACGACAGGATTTTCTTTCAGAATATGAGGATCTCCATTCCGATGGACTATTCCCTCTTTACTGCATCCCTAGCTCCCTCTCATTGACAAATTAACACAGAAACTGCGTCGCTATTAGATACTATGGGTCCCACGACTTCTCCTTCTAAATCGAGTAACTTTCCTATGGAAACGTCAGGATTTTCTTTTGGGATACGACTATCTCCATTCCGATTCACTATTCCTTCTTTACTGCATCCCTGGCTCCCTCACTGTGACGAATTGGCACAGAAATTGCGGCGCTATGAAATACTACGGGTTCCATGACTTCTCCTTGTAAATCGAGTAACGTTTCTGTGCAAACGACAGGATTTTCGTTTGGGATACGAGTTTCTTCTTTTCGATGCACTATTGATACTTTACTGCATCCCTCGCTCCCTCACATTGACGAATTAACACAGAAATTGGGACGCTATGGAATACTATGTGTTCCATGACTTCTCCTTCTAAATCGAGTTACTTGTCAATGGAAACGACAGGATTTTCTTTTGGGATACGTGTATCTCCTTTCCGATGCACTATTCCTTCTTTACTACATTCCTCGCTGCCTCACATTGTCGAATTAGCACAGAAATTGCATCGCCATGAAATACTATGTGTTAAATAACTTCTCCTTCTAAATCGAGAAACGTTTCAATGGAAACGAGAGGATTTTGTTTTGGTATACGAGTAACTCCTTTCCGATTCACTACTCTTTCATTACTACATCTCTCGCTCCCTCACATTGACGAATTAACACAGAAATTGCGTCGCTATGAAATACTATACGTTCTATGAATACTCCTTATAAATCGAGTAACGTTTCTATGGAAACGACAGAATTTTCTTTTGGGATACGTATATCTCCTTTCCGATGCACTATTGCCTCTGTACTGCTTCCCTCGCACCATCACATTGGCCATTAACACAGAAATTGCGTCGCTAAGAAATTCTATGGGTTCTATGCCTTCTCCATCTAAATCGAGTAACGATTCTACTGCAACGACAGGATTTTCTTTTGGGATACGAGTTTCTCCTTTCCGATGCACTATTCCATCTTTACTGCATCCCTGGCTCTCTCACATGGACGAATTTTCACAGCAATTGCGTCGCTATGGAGTACTATGGGTTCATAGACTTCTGCTCCTAAATCGAGTCACGTTTCTTTGGAAACGACTGGATTTTCCTTTGGGATACGACTATCTCCTTTCAGATTCACTATTCCTTCTTTACTGCATCCCCCGCTCCCTCACATTAACGAATTAACGCAGAAATTTCGTAGCTGTGAAATACTATGGGTTCTATGATTTCTCTTTCTAAATCGAGTAACGTTTCTATGGAAGCGACAGGTTTTCTTTTGGGATACGACTATCTCCTTTCCGATGCACTACTCCTTCTTTACTGCATCCCTCGCTCCCTCACATTGACGAATTAGCACAGAAATTGCGTCGCTATGAAATACTATGGGTTCTATGACTTCTCCTTGTAAATCGAGTAACGTTTCTATGCAAACGACAGGATTTTCGTTTGGGATACGAGTTTCTCCTTTCCGATGCACTATTAATACTTTACTGCATCCCTCGCTCCCTCACATTGACGAATTGACACAGAAATTGCGTCGCTATGAAATTCTATGGGTTCTATGACTTCTCCTTCTAAATCGAATAACGTCTCTACGGAAACGACAGGATTTTCTTTTGGGGTACGACTATCTCCTTTCCGATGCACTATTCCTTCTTTACTGCATCCCTGGCTCCCTCACTTTGTTGAATTAACATAGAAATTGCGTCGCTATGTCATACTATGCGTTCTGTGACTTCTCCTTCTAAATCGAGTATCATTTCCATGGAAACGACAGGATTTTCTTTTGGGATACGACTATCTCCTTTCCGATGCGCTATTTTTTCTGTACTGCATTCTTCGCTCCCTCACATTGACGAATTAACACAGAAATTGCGTCGCCTTGAAATGCTATGCGTTCTATGACATCTCTTTCTAAATAGAGTAACGTTTCTATTAAAACGACAGGACTTTCTTTTGGGATACAAGGATCTCATTTCCGATGCACTATTCCTTCTTTACTGTATCCCTGACTCAGTCACATTGACGAATTAACACTGAAATTGCGTCCCTATGGTATACTATGGGTTCTATTACTTCTCCTTCTAAATCGAGTAACGTTTCAATGGAAACGACAGGATTTTCTTTTGGTATAGGAGTATCTCCTTTCCGATGCACTATTATTTCTTTACTGCATCCCTCGCTCCCTTACATAGACGAATTACCACAGAACTTGCGTCGCTATGAAATACTATGGGTTCTATAACTTCTCGTTCTAAATCGAGTAACATTTCCATGGAAACGATAGCATTTTCTTTTGGGATACGATTATCTCCTTTCCGATGCGGTATTCCCTCTGTACTGCATCCCTCGCTCCCTCACATTGACGAATTAACACAGAAATTGCGACGCTATGGAGTACTATGTGTTCTATGACTTCTCCATCTAAATCGAGTAAAGTTTCAATGGAAATGACAGGATTTTCTTTTGGGTTACGAGTATCACCTTTCCGATGCACTATTCCTTCTTGAATGCATCCCTCACTCCCTCACATTGACGAATTAACATAGAAATTGCGTCGCAATGAAATACTATGGGCTCTATGACATCTCCTTCTAAATCGAGTAACGTTTCTATGGAAACGAGAGGATTTTCTTTTGGATTACGGGTATCTCATTTCCGATGCACTATTCCTTCTTTACTGTATCCCTGGCTCAGTCACATTGACAAATTAACACTGAAATTGCGTCCCTGTGGAATACTATGGGTTCAATTACTTCTCCTTCTAAATCGAGTAACGTTCCTATGGAAACGACAGGATTTTCTTTTCGGATACGAGTATCTCCTTTCCGATGCACTATTCCTTCTTTACTGCATCCATCGTCCCCTCACATTGACGAATAAGCACAGAAATTGCGTCGCTATGAAATACTATGGGTTCTATGACTTCTCCTTCTAAATCGAGTAACGTTTCTATGGAAACGACAGGATTTTCTTTTGGGATACGAGCATCTCCTTTCCGGTGCACCATTCCTTCTTTACTGCATCCCTCGCTCCCTCACATTGACGAATTATCGCAGAAAATGCGTCGCTATGAAATACTATGTGTTCTACGACTTCTCCTTCTAAATCGAGTAACGTTTCTATGGAAACGTCAGGATTTTCTTATGGGATATGAGTATCTACTGTCCGATGCATTATTCCATCTTTACTGCATCCATCGCTCCATTACATTGACAAATTATCACAGAAATTGCGTCGCTATGATATACTATTGGTTCTATGACATCTCCTTCTAAATCGAGTAAAGTTTCTACGGAAACAACTGGATTTTCTTTGGGATATGAATATCTCCTTTCCGATGCACTATTCCTTCTTTAATGCATTCCTGGCTACCTCACCTTGACGAATTAACAGAGAAATTGCGTCGCTATGGTATACTATGGGTTCTATGACTTCTCTTTCTAAATCGAGTAACGTATCTATGGAAACGACAGGAATTTCTTTTGGTATACGAGTATCTCCTTTCCGATGCACCATTCCTTCTTTACTGCATCCCTCGCTCCCTCACATTGACGAATTGACACAGAAATTGCGTCGCTATGAAAGTCTATGGGTTCCATGACTTCTCCTTCTAAATCGAGTAACGTTCCTATGGAAACGACAGGATTTTCTTTTGGGATACGACTATCTCCTTTCCGATGCACTATTCCTTCTTTACTGCATCCCTGGCTCCCTCACATTGACAAATTAACACAGAAATAGCGACGCTATGGAATACTATGTGTTCCATGACTTCTCCTTCTAAATCGAGTACCTTGTCAATGGAAACGACAGGATTTTCTTTTGGGATACGTGTATCTCCTTTCCGATGCACTATTCCTTCTTTACTACATTCCTCGCCCCCTCACATTGTCGAATTAGCACAGAAATTGCATCGCCATTATATACTATGGGTTCAATAACTTCTCCTTATAAATCGAGTAACGTTTCTGTGGAAACGAGAGGATTTTCTTTTGGTATACGAGTATCTCCTTTCCGATGCACTATTAGTTCATTACTGCATCTCTCGCTCCCTCACATTGACGAATTAACACAAAACTTGCGATGCTATGAAATACTATGCGTTCTATGACTTCTCCCTATAAATCGAGTAACGTTTCTATTGAAACGACAGGATTTTCTTTTGGGGTACGAGTTTCTCCTTTCCGATGCACTATTCCTTCTTTACTGCATCCCTGGCTCTCTCACTTGGACGAATTGTCACAGCAGTTGCGTCGCTATGGAATACTATGGGTTCATTGACTTCTCCTTCTAAATCGAGTAACGTTTCTTTGGAAACGACTGGATTTTCTTTTGAGATACGACTATCTCCTGTCAGATTCACTATTCCTTCTTTACTGCATCCCTCGCTCCCTCACATTGACGAAATGACGCAGATATTTCGTCGCTATGTAATACTATGGGTTCTATGACTTCTCCTTCTAAATCGAGTAACGTTTCTATTGAAACGAAAGGATTTTCTTTTGGTATACGATTATCTCCTTTCCGATGCACTATTCCTTCTTTACTGCATACCTCGATGCCTCACATTGACAAATTAACACAGAAATGGCGTCGCTATGAAATCCTGTGTGTTCTATGACATCTCCTTCTAAATCGAGTAACGTTCCTATTCAAACGTCAGGATTTTCTTTTGGGATGTGAGTATCTCCTTTCCGAGCACTATTCCATCTTTACTGCATCCCTCGCTCCATTACATTGACAAATTAACACAGAAATAGGGTCGTTATGAAATACTATGGGTTCTATGACTTCTCCTTCCAAATCGAGTAACATTTCCACGGAAACGACGGGTTTTTCATTTGGAATACGACTATCTCCTTTCCGATGCACTATTCCTACTGTACTGCATCCCTCGCTCCCTCACATTGACGAATTAACACAGAAATTGCGTCGCCTTGAAATACTATGCGTTCTATGACACCTCTTTCTAAATCGAGTAACCTTTCTTTTGAAACGACAGGATTTTCTTTTGAGATACGAGTATCTCATTACCGATGCACTATTCCTTCTTTACTGCATCCCTGGCTCAGTCACATTGACGAATTAACACTGAAATTGCGTCCCTATGGATTACTATGGGTTCTATGACTTCTCTTTCTAAATCGAGTAACGTTTCTATAGAAACGACAGGGTTTTCATTTGGGATACGAGTATCTCCTTTCCGATGCACTATTCCTTCTTAAATGAATTACTGGCTACCTCACATTGACGAATTGACACAGAAATTGCGTCGCTATGAAATACTATGGGTTCTATGACTTCTCCTTCTAAATCGAGTAACGTATCTATTGAAACGAAAGAATTTTCTTTTGGGATACGACTATCTCCTTTCCGATGCACTATTGCTTCTGTACTGCTTCCCTCGCTCCATCACATTGGCGAATTAACACAGAAATTGTGTCGCTATGAAATACTATGGGTTCTATGCCTTCTCCTTCTAAACGAGTAACGTTTCTATTGAAGCGACAGGATTTTCTTTTGGGATACGAAATTCTCCTTTCCGATGCACTATTCCTTCTTAACTGCATCCCTGGCACTCTCACATCGACGAATTGTCACAGCAATTGCGTCGCTATGGAATACTATGGGTTCATTGACTTCTCCTTCTAAATCGAGTAACGTTTCTATGGAAACGACAGGATTTTCTTTTGGGATACGAGTATCTCCTTTCCGATGCACTACTCCGTCTTTACTGCATCCCTCGCTCACTCACATTGACGAATTAGCACATAAATTGCGTCGCTATGAAATACTATGGGTTCTAGGACTTTTCCTTCTAAATCGAGTAACGTTTGAATGGAAACGACAGGATTTTCTTTTGGTATAGGATTATCTACTTTCCGATGCACTATTCCTTCTTTACTGCATCCCTCGCTCCCTTACATTGACGAATTACCACAGAAATTGCGTCGCTATTAAATACAATGGGTTCTCAGACTTCTCCTTCTAAATCGAGTAACGTTTCTATGGAAACTACTGGATTTTCATTTTGGATAACACTATCTCCTTTCCGATGCAATATTCCTTCTGTACTGCATCCCTCGCTCCCTCACATTGGCGAATTAACACAGAAATTGCGTCATTATGAAATACTATGGGTTCTATGGCTTCTCCTTCTAAATCGAGTAACGTTTCTATTGAAACAACAGGTTTTTCTTTTGGAACACGAGTATCTCCTATCCGGTGCACTATTCCCTCTTTACTGCATCGCTAGCTGACTCAGATTGACGAATTAACACAGAAATTGCGTCGCTATGAAATGCTATGAGTTCCATGACTTCACCTGCTAAATCGAGTAACGTTTCTATGGAGACGACAGGATTTTCCTTTGGAATTAGAGTATCTCCTTTCCGATGCTCTATTAGATCTTTACTGCATTCCTAGCTCCCTCTCATTGACGAATAAGCACAGAAATTGAGTCTATATGAAATACTATGGGTTCTATAACACCTCCTTCTAAATCGAGTAACGTTTCTATGGATAAGAGGGGGTTTTCTTTTGGGATACGACTGACTATCTCCTCTCCGATGCACTAGCCATCTTTACTGCATCCCGCGCACCCTCACATTGAAGAATTAACGCAGAAATTGCGTCGCTATGAAATACTACGGGTTCTATGACATCTCCTTCTAAATCGAGTAACGTTTCTATTGAAACGACAGGATTTTTTTTGGGATACGAGTATCTCCAATCCGATGCACTATTCCCTCTTTACTGCATCCCTAGCTCCCTCACATTGACGAATTAATACAGAAATTACGTCGCTATTAAATACTATGGGTTCCATGACCTCTCCTTATAAATCGAGTAACGTTTCTATGGATACGACAGGATTTTCTTTTGGGATAAGAGTATCTCCTTTCCGATGGTCTATTACTTATTTAATGCATCCCTAGCTATCTCACATTGACGAATACACACAGAAATTGCTTCGCTATGAAATACTATGGGTTCTAAAACTTCTCCTTCTGAATGGAGTAACGTTTCTATGGATACGAAAGGGTTTTCTTTTGGGATACGACTGACTATCCCCTTTCCGATGCACTATCCCTTCCTTACTGCATCCCGCGCTCCCTCACATTGACGAATTAACACAGAAATTGCGACGCTATGAAATACTATGGGTTCTATGACTTCTCCGTCTAAATCGAGTAACGTTTCTATGGAAATGACAGGATTTTCTTTTGGGATAAGAGTTTCTGCTTTCCGATGCACTATTAATACTTTACTGCATCCCTCGCTCCCTCACATTGACGAATTGACACAGAAATTGCGACGCTATGAAATACTATGGGTTCTATGACCTCTCCTTCTAAGTCGAGAAACGTTTCTATGGAAACGACAGGGTTTTCTTTTGGGATACGAGTATCTCCTTTCCGATGCACTACTCCTTCTTTAATGCATCCATGGCTACCTCACACTGACGAATTAACACAGAAATTGCGTCGCTATTTAATACTATGTGTTCCATGACTTCTCCTTCTAAATCGAGTAACTTGTCAATGGAAACGACAGGATTTTCTTATGGGATACGTGTATCTCCTTTCCGATGCACTATTCCTTCTTTACTGCATCCCTCGCTCCCTCACATTGACGAACTGACACAGAAAATGCGTCGCTATGAAATACTATGGGTTCTATGACTTCTCCTTCTAAATCAAGTAACGTCTCTATTGAAACGACAGGATTTTCTTTTGGGATACGATTATCTCCTTTCCGAAGCAGTATTCCCTCTTTACTGCATCCCTCGGTCCCTCACATTGACAACTTAACACAGAAATGGCGTCGCTATGAAATTCTGTGTGTTCTATGACATCTCCTTCTTAATCGAGTAACGTTCCTATTAAAACGTCAGGATTTTCTTTTGGGATATGAGTAACTCCTTTCCGATGCACTATTCCATCTTTACTGCAACCCTCGCTCCATTACATTGACTAATTAACACAGAAATTGCGTCGCTATGAAATACTATGGGTTCTATGCCTTCTCTTTCTAAATCGAGTAACGTTTCTATTGAAACGACAGGATTTTCTTTTGGGATACGAGTTTCTCCTTTCCGATGCACTATTCCTTCTCTACTGCTACCCTGGCTCTCTCACATGGACGAATTGTCACAGCAACTGCGTCGCTATGGAATACTATGGTTTCATTGACTTCTCATTTTAAATCGAGTAACGTTTCTTTGGAAACGACTGGATTTTCTTTTAGGATACGCCTATCTCCTTTCTGATTCACTATTCCTTCTTTACTGCATCCCTCGCTCCCTCCCATTGACGATTTAACGCAGAAATTTCGTCGCTATGAAATACTATGTGTTCTATGACTTCTCCCTCTAAATCGAGCAACATTACTATAGAAACGACAGGATTTTCTTGTGGGATACGAGTACCTCCTTTCCGATGCACTATTCCTTCTTTACTGCATCCCTGGCTGACTCACATTGACGAATTAACACTGAAATTGCGTCCCTATGGAATACTATGTGTTCAATGACTTCTCCTTCTAAATCGAGTAACGTTTCCATGGAAACGACAGGATTATCTTTCCGGATACGAGTATCTCCTTTCCGATGCACTATTCCATCTCAACTGCATCCCTCGCTCTCTCACATTGACGAATTAACACAGAAATTGCGTCGCTATGAAATACTATGGGTTCTATAACTTCTCCTTCTAAATCGAGTAACGTTTCTACGAAAACTACTGGATTTTCTTTTTGGATAAGACTATCTCCTTTCTGATGAACTATTTCTTCTTTACTGTATCCCTCGATCCATCACATTGACGAATTAACACAGAAATGGCGTCGCTATGAAAACCTGTGTGTTCTATGACATCTCCTTCTAATTCGATTAACGTTCCTATTCATACGTCAGGATTTTCTTTTGGGATATGAGTATCTATTTACCGATGCACTATTCCATCTTTACTGCATCCCTCGCTCCATAACATTGACAAATTAACACAGTAATTGCGTCGGTATGAAATACTATTGGTTCAATGACTTCTCCTTCTAATTCGAGTAACGTTTCCATGGAAACGACAGGATTATCTTTTCGGATACGAGTTTCTCCTTTCCGATGCACTATTCGTTCTTTACTGCTACCCTGGCTCTCTCACATGGACGAATTGTCACAGCAATTGCGTCGCTATGGAATACTATGGGTTCATTGACTTCTCCTTCTAAATCGAGTAACGTTTCTTTGGAAACGACTGGATTTTCTTTTGGGATACGACTATCTCCTTTCAGATTCACTATTCCTTCTTTACTGCATCCCTCGCTCCCTCACATTGACGAATTAACGCAGAAATTTCGTCGCAATGAAATACTATGGTTTCTATGACTTCTCCTTCTAAATCGAGCAACATTACTATAGAAACGACAGGATTTTCTTGTGGGATACGAGTATCTCCTTTCCGATGCACTATTGCTTCTGTACTGCATCCCTCGCTCCCTCACATTGAAGAATTAAGACAGAAATTGCGTCGCCTTGAAATACTATGTGTTCTACGACATCTCCTTCTAAATTGAGTAACGTTTCGAATGAAGCGACAGAATTTTCTTTTGGGATAAGAGTATCTCCTTTCCGATGCTCTATTACTTCTTTAATGCATCCCTAGCTCCCTCACATTGACGAATATTCACAGAAATTGCATCTCTATGAAATACTATGGGTTCTAAAACTGCTCCTTCTGAATCGAGTAACGTTTCTGTGGATACGAAGGGGTTTTCTTTTGTGATACGACCGACTATCTCCTTTCCGATGCACTGTCCCTTCTTTATTGCATCCCGCGCTCCCTCACACTGAAGAATTAACGCAGAAATTGCGTCGCTATCAAATACTATGGGTTCTATGACTTCTCCTTCTAAATCGAGTAACGTTTCTTTGGAAACGACTGGATTTTCTTTTGGGATACGACTATCTCCTTTCAGATTCACTATTCCTTCTTTACTGCATCCCTCGCTCCCTCACATTGACGAATTAACGCAGAAATTTCGTCGCTATGAAATACTATGGTTTCTATGACATCTCTTTCTAAATCGAGTAACGTTTCTATTAAAACGACAGGATTTTCTTTTGGTATACGAGTATCTCCTTTCCGATGCACTATTCCTTCTTTACTGCATCCCTCGCTCCCTCACATTGACGAATTATCGCAGAAATTTCGTCGCTATGACATAGTATGGGTTCTATGACCGCTCCTTCTAAATCGAGTATCGTTTCTATAGAAACGACAGGGTTTTTTTTTTGGGATACGAGTATCTCCTTTCCGATGCACTACTCCTTCTTTACTGTATCCCTCGCTCCCTCACATTGACGAATTAACACAGAAATTGCGTCGCTATGAAATACTATGGGTTCTATGCCTTCTCCTCCTAAATCGAGTAACGTTTCTATTGAAACGACAGGATTTTCTTTCGTGATACGAGTTTCTCTTTTCCGGTGCACTATTCCTTTTTTACTGCATCCCTGGCTCTCTCACATGGACGAATTGTCACAGCAATTGCGTCGCTATGGAATACTATGGGTACATTGACTTCTCCTTCTAAATCGAGTAACGTTTCTTTGGAAACGACTGGATTTTCCTTTGGGATACGACTAGCTCCTTTCAGATTCACTATTCCTTCTTTACTGCATCCCTCGCTCCCTCACATTGACGAATTAACACAGAAATTGCGTTGTCTTGAAATACTATGCGTTCTATGACATCTCTTTCTAAATCGAGTAACGTTTCTGTTAAAACAACAGGATTTTCTTTGGGATACGGGTATCTCATTTCCGATGCAGTATTCCTTCATTACTGTATCCCTGGCTCAGTCACATTGAAGAATGAACACTGAAATTGAGTCCCTAAGGAATACTATGGGTTCTATGACTTCTCCTTCTAAATCGAGAAACGTTTCTATAGAAACGACAGGATTTTATTTGGGATACGAGTATCCCATTACCGATGCACTATTCCTTCTTTACTACATCCCTGGCTCAGTCACATTGACGAATTAAAACTGAAATTGCGTCCCTATGAAATACTATGATTTCTATGACTTCTCCTTCTAAATCGAGTAACGTTTCTATGGAAACGACAAAATTTTCATTTGGGATACGACTATCTCCTTTCCAATGCACTACTCCTTCTGTACTGCATCCCTCGCTCCCTCACATTCGCGAATTAACACAGAAATTGCGTCGCTATGAAATACTAAGGGTTCTATGACTTCTCCTTCTATTTCGAGTAACGTTTCTATGGAAACGACGGTATTTCCTTTTGGGATACGAGTATCTCCTTTCCGATGCTCTATTAGTTCTTTACTGCATCCCTAGCTCCGTCACATCGACGAATATTCAAAGAAATTGCGTCGCTATGGAATACTATGGATTCTAAAATTTCTCCTTCTACATCGAGTATCGTTTCTATTGATACGACGGGATTTTCTTTTTGATACGACTATCTCCTTTCTGTTGCACTATTATTTCTTTACTGCATCACTCGCTCCCTCACATTGACGAATTAACGCACAAATTGCGTCGCTATGAAATAATATGTGTTCTGTGACTTCTCCTTCTAATTCGAGAAACGTTTCTATGGAAACGACAGTAGTTTCTTTTATGATACGAGGATCTCCTTTCCGATGCACCATTCCTTCCTGACTGCATCTCTCGCTCCCTCATATTGACGAATTAACACAGAAAATGCGTCGCTATGAAGTACTATGTAATCTATAAGTTCTCCAGCTAAAGCGAAAAACGTTTCTATTGAAACGACAGGATTTTATTTTGGGATACGAGTATCTCCTTTCTGATGCACTATTCCTTCCTGACTGCATCTCTCGCTCCCTCATATTGACGAATTAACACAGAAAATGCGTCGCTATGAAGTACTATGTAATCTATAAGTTCTCCAGCTAAAGCGAAAAACGTTTCTATTGAAACGACAGGATTTTATTTTGGGATACGAGTATCTCCTTTCTGATGCACTACTCCTTCTTTACTGCATCCCTCGCTCCCTCACATTGACGAATTAACAATGAAATTGCGTCGCTATGAAATACTATGGGTTCTATGACATTTCCTAAATCGAGTAACGTTTCTATGGAGGCGCCAGGATTTTCTTTTGAGATACGACCATCTCCTTTCCGATGCACTATTCCTTTTTTACTGCATCCCATCGTTCCCTCACATTGAGGAATAAGCACAGAAATTGCGACGCTATGAAATACCATGGGTTCTACGACTTATCCTTCTAAATCGAGTAACGTTTCAATGGAAACGACATTATTTTCTTTTGGGATACGAGTATCTCCTTTCTGATGCACTATTCCTTCTTTACTGCATCCCTCGCTCCCTCACATTGACGAATTAACACATAAATGGCATCGCAATGAAATACTATGGGTTCTATGACATTTCCTTCTAAATCGAGTAACGTTTCTACGGAAACGACAGGATTTTCTTTTGGGATGCGTGTATCTACTTTCCGATGCACTATTCCTTCTTTACTGCATCCCTCGTTCCCTCACATTGAGGAATAAGCACAGAAATTGCATCGCTATGAAATACTATGGGTTCTATGGCTTCTCCTTCTAATTCGAGTAACGTTTCTATGGAAACGACGGTATTTCCTTTTGGGATACGAGTATCTCCATTCCGATGCACTATTCCTTCTTTACTGCATCCCTCGCTCCCACACATTGACGAATTAACACAGAAATTGCGTCGCTATGAAATATTATTGGTTCTATGACATCCCCTTATAAATCGATTAACGTTTCTATGGAAACAACAGGAACTTCTTTTGGGATACGAGTAACTCCTTTCCGATGCACTATTCCTTCTTTACTGCATCCCTCGCTCCCTCACATTGACGAATTAACACTGACATTGCGTCGCTATGTAATTCTATGGGTTCAATGACTTCTCCTTCTAAATCGAGTAACGTTTCTATAGAAAAGACAGGATTATCTTTTTGAATACGACTATCTCCTTTCCGATGCACTATTCCTTCATTACTGCATCCATCGCTCCGTCACATTGACGAATTAACACAGAAATTACGTCGCTATGAAATACTATGGGTTCTATGACTTCTCCTTCTGAATCGAGTAACGTTATTATGGAAACGACAGAATCGTCTTTTGGGATTCGAGTATCTCTATTCCGATGCACTATTCCTTCTCTACTGCATCCCTCGCTCCCTCACATTGGCGAATTGACACAGAAAAAGCGTTGCTATGAAATACTATGGGTTTCATAACTTCTCCTTCTAAATCGAGTAACGCTTCTATGGAAACGAGAGGATTATCTTTTGGAATACGAGTATCTCCTTTCCGATGCTCTATTAAATGTTTACTGCATCCCTCGCTCCCTCACATTGACGAATAAGCACAGACATTGCGTCGCTAAGAATTACTATGGGTTCTATAACTTCTCCTTCTAAATCGAGTAACCTTTCTATGGAAACGACAGGATGTTCTTTTGAAATACGAGTATCTCCTTTCCGATGCACTATTCCATCTGAACTGCATCCCTCGCTCCCTCACATTGGCGAATTGACACAGAAATTGCGTCGCGATGGAATACTTTGGGTTCAATGATTTCTCTTTCTAAATCGAGTGACATTTCTACGGAAACGAAAGGATTTTCTTTTGGGATACGAGTATCTCCTTTCCTATGCACTATTCCTTCTTTACTGCATCCCTCGCTCCCTCACAATGACGAATTAACACAGAAATTGCTTCGGCATGAAATACTGTGTGTTCTATAAATTCTCCTACTAAATCGAGTAACGTTACTATGGAAACGACAGGATTTTCTTTTGGGATACAAGTATCTCCTTTCCGATGCACTATTCCTTCTTTACTGCGTCCCTCGCTCCTTCACAATGACGAATTAACAATGAAATTGCGTCGCTATGAAATACTATGGGTTAAGTGACCTCTCTTCTAAATCGAGTAACGTTTCTATGGAAACGACAGGATTATCTTCTGGGATACGAGTATCTCCTTTCCGATGCACTATTAGTTCTTTACTGCATCCCTCGCTCTCTCACATTGACGAATAAGCACAGACATTGCGTCGCTATGAAACACTATGTGTTCTATAACTTCTCCTTCTAAATCGAGTAACGTGTCTATGGAAACGACAGGATGTTCTTTTGAAATACGAGTATCTCCTTTCCGATGCACTATTCCATCTGTACTGCATCCCTCGCTCCCTCACATTGGCGAATTAACACAGAAATTACATCGCTATGAGATACTATGGGTTCTATGACTTCTCCTTCCAAATCGAGTAACGTTTCTATTGAAACGTCAGGATTTTCTTTTGGGGTACGTTGTGATATTCGCTATTTTTGGCTTAATTAAAACAGCAAATACGAGTAGTTAATACATTCAGCCAGAAGGCAAATACTTGTTTATAAAGAATGATTAATGTATAATAAGGCGTCGCATGGCGACGGTGGAATTTTCTAAATAATGTAATTCGTCGTCTTTGGGCGGCAATATAAACAGAAATACGGATAGATGTGCGATCCTTCACTATTTTGTTCGCTGGAGAACAAATGAAGCCTTCAGCGCTAAGAAGACTTGTACTGTTTTTCTGAAGTAAGACGGACGCAGATTTGTGGCAGTCTGATCTAATTTTTACTAAATGTATAAAAACGTGTATGTCTGAGTTGAGTGAAGTGTAAAGAACTGTTATAACTTACCGTGACGACGCACGAGCGACTCAAAGAAGACAATGGCTATATAAAAGAGCGCTAAATGGACATGATACGGACATAAAAATCTACCGTCATTGTAGTATTAAGCTTAAGGTACGATATATGTTTTAGTTATAATAAATATTTGTTCTGGGAATACTGAATCATTTAGCAGTGCTCATTCCTATTATCTCCTCAGTATTATTTTCATTTTAATTATGCATTTTGCTAATATTACAGACACCAAGATCAGCAGTCTAATGTGCGTGTTACATTGATAAAAAGAAAACTGTTTTATCGTCTTCTTGCATCAGCTTTAATATCGAATTTCCCTTTTGTGTGATGTTACAGTTGTTTTTGCGCCCTTAAGAACTTTCTGGTCCCTTAGGAAATTGTTTTGTCATAACAATAACTTCACAACCGGGTATGATCGTATCTACGATCATGAAGTAATTAGAAAGACGATAACGCAATTTCTTAATCAATAGCACGCTAGTTGTGACTGCCTCAAGCCACGCGAAACCGCAAGTAAAAACTATTCACATCTCATAATGCAATATTTTATGACAAGGGTCAATCCATGATTCTTACGCCAATTGTGATTGATAAAACAGTTAGTTAAATCTCAATTTCCAACTTTCCATTGAATAGCAACATCACTTCTATTTTGTAACATCACACTTGGCGCCCGAACAGGGACCTGACCAAAAATTAGTTCAGATTCTTGGAAAATTTTCTATGTGCTTGTGTTAATAAATGTTCTCTCGTTTCATGTACACATCATCTCTCTGTGAGTAAGACAGAAAATACGCTGGTCGATAACGCAGTTTAATTATCGAGAGAAAGGAAAAGAAAAGAGACGCGAATTTGCTGAGACAACATAGCGGTAATCAAGCCATCAAAAAGTAAGTCAGAATTTTGCATACGCAGTGTAGTGCTTCAGTAGCAACGTTGCTTTTCCAAGTCGATCCACATCCTTTCTATCTCCTTCCCGCTATAGAAAATCTGCTTTATTTTATCTTTCAAAGTAAAATTCTTCGTAGTCTGATAACAGAAATTATTTTTCTCCATTGTTAGTATAGCTGTATTACATTTTCAACATGCTGGATATTGTGTGCAATTTGCAGTGAAGAGCATCTTCATTCATTTGTCTGAAACGGTTAGGTTCCATCTTGTCTTCTTGCCAGATAGAATTTCATTTGTTGCTCACGCGAGAGTGGTGCTCTTAGCGGACTCACCACGTCACTGACAAACGACGAAAGCCTTGCGTAGCACGTGATTTACTAACGAAAATGGCAGATAGTAAACAGAGACAGGTGACAACAGGAGACGGGAGTGAAGACGTTAATAGTATCCCATACCCTTTACGATCGCGAACGGTAGGTTCCCGTGTGGAAACTGGACTAACCATGTCTGTAACAGGGGAAAGTGACCCTAAAGTCCAAATTCTTCCCGCTGCAGCTACAAATGACCTCGGTGCGTTAATGGAAATGCTGAAACAACAGTTTGACGCAGTAAATGAGACTATAAAAACACAAAATGAGACTGTTAACGCCCGATTAGATGCTGTAAGCGAATCAGTAAAAACACAAAATGAGACTATAAAAACACAAAATGAGACTATTAACGCCCGATTAGATGCTGTAAGCGAATCATTAAAAACACAGCTAGGCACAATCAAAACAGATCTGCATAAAGAAATTACGGCTGAATTAAATACCCATTTGGGTGAGGTGCAAACTAAGATCAGTGATCAAATTCAGAAAATGCAGAAACAGGTGAAAAGTGAAATAGCTGAAGTATCTGGAACATTAAACACAAAAATTCAGGCAGCTACCAAAGAAATAAACTCAGTTAGAAATGCAGTATCTGACATTGAAGGTGTAGTGGAGGATCTGTCGAGGCAGATAGACTCAATCAATATTGAAGAACAGGTTAAGAGCACCGTGAAAGCACACACGGAGGCATTGTCGGAACACTACGGTGAATGGATAAAGGGTAAAGATATTTTTATCGAAAAGAAGGTCAGGGAGGAGCTTAGGGAGACTGTCAAGGATGTAACTTATGAAATCTTAGCTGCTCCTGGTAAGTCTGGAGACACAGTGGTTTCTGAATTGGGACAGATTCGGAGGACACTTGCACGGGATCTTCCAGAGTGGAAGCAGCAAGTAGTGGACGAAGTCAGAATGCTGAGAAACTGTGTAGAAAATCCGCACACGCATACGCAAACTATAGGGAACAACTCTTTAGACGGTGACGAATGTCAGTCAACTCCTTATCGTTCACCGCCTGATTACATGCAAAACAACAGTCCTGTTGAGTCCCGAGTAGGGAAACTAAATGATCCGCCCACAATTGTGAGTTTAATGCAAGAGGAAAGTGTGATTAAGCATCGCACTTTTCCTGTTTTTCATCCGCAGAAGCGAGAAATACACCCCATCGTGTTCCTAAAGAATTTTTCCGGCATATTTCCCAGGAGCTGGACAGACAGACAGCGTATTCAGTTCGTCACTGGCTTTATTTCTGGTGATGCAGCATTATGGGGAACGGAAATGGTAGACACGTGTAGGAATTATGAAGAGTTTGAGAAAATGTTCTTGGCAAAATTTTGGAGTAATGGGGTACAGCAAAGATTAAGGAAGGAGGTGTATGGTGCGGAAATTTTCAATGAGAAGCATGGAAGTCTCCGGCGATACTTTGAGAAGTATCTAGCAAAAATTAAATTCTGGGATTCTCCGATTTCTTCCAAGGACGTAATTATGATTCTCAAAAGAAAACTCCCTGTGTCTATTAGAGAGAAATTAGTAAATGTGTCCGAAGAAGACACGGATGTATTCCTTTCTGTGCTGGATTCCTTAGATTTAATTAGCGAGGATGTGCGCTCCAAGGTTGGCAGCGGCAAATTCTTCCCTGGCAGCCAGCAGAATGCATCGCACGCGGACAACAATGCGCCCAAGGAGAGAGCGAGCTACTGCGACCGCTGTTACCAACCTGCCAGCCGTTATGAAAACGCAAATGGCAATAACTTTAAACGGAAGCAGAAAACCAATTACAGTAATCAGCAGAGATACCACCCAATTTACAACCACCAGGTACAACATCAGTACGGAAACCCACCCTTTAATTCTGCGCCTGAGCAGTATGGAAATTCTCCACAAACTAGTGGTAATTTTTCAAATGGACCAGTGTACAATCAAAGTTATAGGTCGAAAAATAGCAAGTGGCATGGGCAAGGCGGAGGCCACCCAGCACAACATAAGAACAACTTTTCACAGAATAGAGGACCGCGGAACAATTTTCAAACGGTACCAAATGCGAACTTTCCTTCACAAGGAAATGGTTCTGCCGGCAACCAAAAGGTCGGGCGACAGCAGCCGTCTCAAGTATTTTATTCACAAGTGAATGCACCCAGAGGATTTTACCCCTCTACACCGGCATTTGTACCACATAACCAGCACCAATATGAAACGGAACAAACACTTAAGGCCATGAATGACAAACAGGTTAAACATCCTGCGGATTTTGAGTGGGGGCACTAACGAATACTCTGATTCTGAGTATGTTAATGCGATACGGTACGACCATGAGACCGACTTACGAGATGACCTTGCACCTGACCTAGAAGCTCAAGACATTAATGACATTTATGATGAACAGGTCCAGGCTTCGATTAAGATTTCTATTGCCAACATTCCTGTCACAGCCATTGTTGATACAGGAGCAAACATCGTCATGTCACCATGTCTCTTCAGACAGGTGTCTTCTGTTTCAAAAGTTTTATCATTGCCGATTCAGGGCTGCTCCATATCGGGAGCGATTGGTCCATTGAAACAGAGAGTTAGTTTACAGACACAGCCTCAACTGCAGATAGCATCTGTTTTGGTTTCTTACTTCTTGCTTACTGGAAATTTCCTTGTGTGAACTGTTAATGATAAGTATTGTGTTGAACAGCGCACTGACTACATGGTAACGGCTACTACATGTCATCTTTAAGTATTAAATGCTATGTATGGAAAAATTGTTTATAGTGATGGACATGAACTGATATTTCTTCAACAAGCTGAAGCAGGAAATTGAGGTTGCACCAAGAATTTCAATTTAATTTTAAGTTAGTAATAAAAAAAAAAGTGCTTGCGAGGCGATTGCCCGGAGCTATATAAATATGTAAAGGTGAGAAATGGAGAAGGATGCGTAAATAAGCACTTCTCTCAAGGTACAAGAATATTTATAGATTTATTTTTAGTAATGTAAGTACTTGAATTTCTGTAGTAAAAGCCCAAATTACCTGCTTAAAAAAAAATGGGTACATGTTCAAACAGCCCAGACAGTGGACAGGAGTAGAAGAAATAGCTTAAAGTTCAGTTAAAGCGTGCTGTTAAATGGAAAAACAAGTGGTAACCCACATGTGTTCACGCAAGGAGACAATAAGCTGTAGTAAACTAAGTTCGGTGAAATACAGTACAAATAGAGGCAAACCATGAAGCATCAATAATGTAGCGTAAGTACTCCACGAGGCCACTAATTGCTATGAAAGTAAACTATTTCCCTGTGATCTGAGCCCAATGTAAAGAGTATATGAGGAATGTTAGCTGACGAATTGATTTCAGTAGAATCAAGTTACTAAATAACCACACAGCAAGCCCCCTGTATCATAAATAAGTCCAAGTAAAGATCTTTAGAAGATTTGTAGTGTAATCTAGCGACCATTCAATACCCTAATTGAAGGCTAATCTAAAGAACAAGCAATTCAGTGATATTTAAACTTAATACTGACTATAACCAGAGTAAGACGTAGAAGTAGCAAAGCATGCTGTAATGAAAGACGTTGAAATTTATATATGTGCCTATGTTTATTATGATAATTTTATTTACATGCAGATTTTATTGTAAAAATGTCTCCTAAGACACTCCTCTTATGAAATCCATTTTCCTTGTGCCCGTTCCTTTTGATCCTGGTTCATTAGCCCAGACCAAGGGTCGACTTGTAAAAGGCACGTGTGCCTCGGGGCAAAGCAGTGCTTATGAGAAATGAGACACGTAGCGTGATGAACTTCGCTAGCTTTGGTAATGTTTGTTATGGACCGGTTGCGTAAACCCAGTGAACTGTCGGTAATTCTATTCATGCAAAAAAAATAGTAGACACGCGTTACCCTATTTTTTTTTAACAGAGAACGATTGCTGAGTACATGAAGCGAAGAGGGAGAACTATTGTTATCCAGTCTGCCCTCAAATATAAAAAAAATTGGCAAGCACAAAGGAAAGCACAAAAAAAAAAGATTCAGCGTTAAATGCGTACTCGTTATGTAGTAGATATGCTGCGTGGCAGTAGAAAATGATCTTGGGTGCACTAAAGAATAAATGCAACGAGTGTTGCGAAGCCTGTAGTTTTCATAATGAGGAGATGAGCCCTTAAAAGAAAGTTTGAAAGAATATTTTTAGGTTCACTAGTGAAAGTAAACCTTGAGATATAAAGAGTCCATTCATAAAGCAGTTGTTCACTGGACTTAACAAAAGGAGTGACCATTAATTGTAAATATTAGCTCGTAAGTGATCTTTTGTAAATAGTAGAATATAAGTCTTTCTGTACCAATGGAGGAAACCTGCAAAATTAATTGTTTTGTAAATGAACTCCATCGGCGAAGGAACTAAGCACGAATGCTGTGTGAAGATGCACACTAAAGTGCGACGTGCATAATAAAAATAACTGTTCACTGTATACTAGTGGTAGTGTTGTACTGCAAGTGTAAAAAAAGAAGTCAAGGCTACGACAACAGGTGCAACGCAAAGTTCAGTATTGTTCTAAGTGCAGCGACAGCTAAAACATTCGTCGTCACTTACCTGTGAGCCTCATGGGAGGCAGTTGACAGAAGTATGGAGGCAGCTTCAGTGTCTGGCTCCTCCGATGGAAAACGCGCGCGAGGTGTTTGTATCGATGCACTCGTGTGATACGAAGTTCACAAAAAAAAAAAGGAGCACTCGACGACCAGCAGCTCTGTTACAGCCTGAGCGCGAACGGATACTGAGTGTTGGAGCTCACGCAACACTGTGCAGCCGCTGTGAGTGGCTGACGTGTGGGTGACGAAACAATCCAAACTTTAAACTGCTAACCGCCATGACTTCCATCGTACATACTGGAGGAAAGACATTTGTACACTTGTGTGACTACATTTTCATACGTAAATTAAGCAATTTTCTTGAGTTGAAGTTAAGATGAGTGAGAAGTAGATTGTTAGATTACTCAGGCCTTAAAGCCATTAATACCGGCACTCCTGAACACTGCTAAAATGAATTATAATCCTGTCTCTTGATGGACAAAGAAAATGAATGTGCACTATAGGAAGACCCTAAACTCCAGACCAGTCCCGATCCTTAACAAATGTATCCAATAGGTTGTAAGTCATACTAATAATTTTCCACTTCTTCTGTTTCATATTGTAAATAAAAACCCGGGAAGCCACTTGAATTCCTGGCACCACAGTGGAAAGGACAGATGTACTGCATGATGAACGCCGTAGACAGCTAACACAGAAAGTGAAAGCATCACGAAGTGTAGTGCTACGTTATTAAACTGTAATTGAACCACAAGGAGTCAACAGATGCTCGAACATAGTCCACTCTAGTTTAGTGAAAATAAGCACTCACTGTACTCATGTATTAGTTGTTAAGCTCAAGAGAAAGTAATTCCTGAATTCTATCCCCTGAAGTGCGAAATGAACGTTCACTTATTGTTATAAGCAAATATGGACCAAACTTAAATATGCACATAAATGTTAATCTTGGTATTATGGAATGAAGTGACTGATGAACAAAGAATGAAAAACTTTATTTTGAAAAATGATAAATATCTGATATATGTTTATAAATGTGATTTCAATTTATGTACTTTGTAAGCCAGTAACGTTATGTAAATGTCACACCAAAAATCACGAATATCTCATGAGGACATGAGGATCGAGGTAATCCTTCGGCAATCCCTCTCTCCTCATGGGAGGCAATGTGATATTCGCTATTTTTGGCTTAATTAAAACAGCAAATACGAGTAGTTAATACATTCAGCCAGAAGGCAAATACTTGTTTATAAAGAATGATTAATGTATAATAAGGCGTCGCATGGCGACGGTGGAATTTTCTAAATAATGTAATTCGTCGTCTTTGGGCGGCAATATAAACAGAAATACGGATAGATGTGCGATCCTTCACTATTTTGTTCGCTGGAGAACAAATGAAGCCTTCAGCGCTAAGAAGACTTGTACTGTTTTTCTGAAGTAAGACGGACGCAGATTTGTGGCAGTCTGATCTAATTTTTACTAAATGTATAAAAACGTGTATGTCTGAGTTGAGTGAAGTGTAAAGAACTGTTATAACTTACCGTGACGACGCACGAGCGACTCAAAGAAGACAATGGCTATATAAAAGAGCGCTAAATGGACATGATACGGACATAAAAATCTACCGTCATTGTAGTATTAAGCTTAAGGTACGATATATGTTTTAGTTATAATAAATATTTGTTCTGGGAATACTGAATCATTTAGCAGTGCTCATTCCTATTATCTCCTCAGTATTATTTTCATTTTAATTATGCATTTTGCTAATATTACAGACACCAAGATCAGCAGTCTAATGTGCGTGTTACATTGATAAAAAGAAAACTGTTTTATCGTCTTCTTGCATCAGCTTTAATATCGAATTTCCCTTTTGTGTGATGTTACAGTTGTTTTTGCGCCCTTAAGAACTTTCTGGTCCCTTAGGAAATTGTTTTGTCATAACAATAACTTCACAACCGGGTATGATCGTATCTACGATCATGAAGTAATTAGAAAGACGATAACGCAATTTCTTAATCAATAGCACGCTAGTTGAGACTGCCTCAAGCCACGCGAAACTGCAAGTAAAAACTAATCACATCTCAATATGCAATATTTTATGACAATGGTCAATCCATGATTCTTACGCCAATTGTGATTGATAAAACAGTAAGCTAAATCTTAATTTCCAACTTTCCATTGAATAACAACATCACTTCTATTTTGTAACATCACAACGTGTATCTCCTTTCCGATTGGCTATTCCTTCTTTACTGCATCCCTCGCTCCCTCACATTGACGAATTAACACAGAAATTGCGTCGCAATAAAAAGCTATGGGTTCTCCGACTTCTCCTTCTAAATCGAGTAACGTTTCTATGGAAACGACAGGATTTTCTATTGAGATACGACTACATCCTTTCCGATGCACTATTCCTTCTTTACTGCATCCCTGGCCCCCTCACATTGACGAATTAACACAGAAATTGCGACGCTATGGAATACTATGTGTTCTATGATTTGTCCTTCTAAATCGAGTAACGCTTCTATGGAAACGACAGGTTTTTCTTTTGGGATACGAGTATCTCCTTTCCGATGCACTATTCCTTCTTTACTGCATCCCTCGCTCCCTCACATTGACGAATTAACACAGAACATGCGTCGATATGAAATACTATGGGTTCTATAAATTCTTCTTATAAATCGAGTACCGTTTCTATTGAAACGACAGGATTTTCTTTTGGGATACGAGTATTCCCTTTCCGATGCACTGTTCCTTCTTTACTGCGTCCCTCGCTCCCTCACATTGGCGAATGGACACAGAAATTGCGTCGCTATGAAATACTATCAGTTCAATTTCTCCTTCTAAATCGAGTAACGTTTCCATTGAAACGACAAGGTTTTCTTTTGGGATACGAGTATCTCCTTTGCGATGCACTATTCCATCTTTACTGCATCTCTCGCTCCCTTACATTGGCGAGTTAACACAGAAAATGCGTCGCTATCGAATACTATGTGTTCTATGACTTCTCCTTCTAAATCGAGTAACGTTTCTATGGAAACGACAGGATTTTCTTTTGAGATACGACTATATCCTTTCTGATGCACTATTCCTTCTTACTGCATCCCACGCTCCCTCACAATGACGAATTAACAATGAAATTGCTTCGCTATGAAATACTATGGGTTCAATGACATCTCCTTCTGAATCGAGTAACGTTTCTATGGAAACGACAGGATTTTCTTTTGGTATACGTGCATCTCCTTTCCGATGCACTATTCCTTCTTTACTGCATCCCTCGCTCCCTCACATTGACGAATTATCACAGAAATGGCGTCGGTATGATATACTATGGGTTCTCTGACTTCTCGTTCTAAATCGAGTAACGTTTCTATGGATTCGTCAGGATTTTCTTTTGGGTTACGAGTATCTCCTTTCGGATGCACTATTCCTTCTTTACTGCATCCCTCGCTCCCTCAAATTGACAAATTGACACAGAAATTGCGTCGCTTTGAAATACTATTGGTTATATGACATCCCCTTCCAAGTCGAGGATCACTTCTATGGAAACAACAGGATTTTCTTTTTGGATACGAGTATCTCCTTTCCGATGGACTATTAATTCTTTACTGCATCCCTCGCTCGATCACTTTGACAAATTAACACAGAAATTTCGTCGCTATGAAATACTATAGGTTCTATGACATCTCTTTCTAAATCGTGTAACATTTCTACGGAAACGAGAGGACTTTCTTTTGGTATACGAGTATCTCCTTTCCAATGCACTATTCCTTCTTTACTGCATCCCTCGCTCCCTCACATTGACGAAATAACATAGAAATTGCGTCGCTATGAAATACTATGGGTACTATGACTTCTCCTTCTACATCGAGTGACGTTTCTATGGAAAAGACAGGATTTTCTTTTGGGATACGAATTTCTCCTTTCCGATGCACCTTTCCTTCTTTACTGCATCCCTGGCCCCCTCACATTGACGAATTATCACAGAAATTTCGTCGCTATGGAATTCAATGGATTCAATGACTTCTCCTTCTAAATCGAGTAACATTTCTAATGAAACGACAGAATTCTGTATTGGGATACGATTATCTATTTTCCGATGCACTATTCCTTCGGTACTGCATCCCTCGATCCCTCACATTGACAAATTAACACGGAAATTGCGTCGCTATGAAATCCTGTGTGTTCTATGACATCTCTTTCAAAACGAGTAACGTTCCTATTCAAACGTCAGGATTTTCTTTTGGGATATGAGTATCTCCTTTCCGAAGCACTATTCCATCTTTACTGCATCCCTCGCTCCATTACATTACAAATTAACACAGAAATTGCGTCGCTATGAAATACTATGGGTACTATGACTTCTCCTTCTACATCGAGTGACGTTTCTATGGAAAAGACAGGATTTTCTTTTGGGATACGAATTTCTCCTTTCCGATGCACTATTCCTTCTTTACTGCATCCCTGGCCCCCTCACATTGACGAATTAACACAGAAATTGCGTCGCCTTGAAATACTATGCGTTCTATGACATCTCTTTCTAAATCGAGTAACGTTTCTATTGAAACGACAGAATTTTCCTTTCAGATACAAGTATCTCCTTCCGATGCGCTATTCCTTTTTTACTGCATCCCATCGTTCCCTCACATTGAGGAATAAGCACAGAAATTGCGACGCTATGAAATACTGTGGGTTCTATAGCTCTTTATTCTAAATCGAGTAACGCTTCAATGGAAACGACATTTTTTTCTTTTGGGATACGCGTTTCTCCTTTCCGATGCACTATTCCATCTTTACTGCAACTCTCGCTCCATTACATTGACAAATTAACACAGAAATTGCGACGCTATGAAATACTATTGGTTCTATAACATCTCCTGCTAAATCGAGTAACGTTTCTATGGAGACAACAGGATTTTCTCTTGGGATACGAGTATCTCCTTTCCGATGCACTATTCCTTCTTTAATGCATTCCTCGCTCCCTCACATTAACGAATTAATACAGAAATTGCGTCGCTGTGAAATACTATGGATTCTATGACTTCTCCTTCTAAATCGGTTAGCGTTTCTATGGAATCGAGAGGATTTTCTTTTGGTATGCGAGTATCACCTTTCCGATGCACTATTCCTTCTTTACTGCATCCCTGGCCCCCTCACATTGAAGAATTAACACAGAAATTGCGACGCTATGGAATACTATGTGTTCTATAATCTCTCCTTCTAAATGGAGTAACGTTTCTATGGAAACGACAGGATTTTCTTTTGGGATGCGAGTATCTCCTTTCCGATGCAGTATTCCTTCTTTACTGCATCACTCGCTTCCTCACATTGACGAATTAACACAGAACTTGCGTCGCTATGAAAAACTATGGGTTCTATAAACTTTTCTTCTAAATCGAGTACCGTTTCTATGGAAACGACAGGATTTTCCTTTGGGATACCAGGATCACCTTTCCGATGCACTATTCCTTCTTTACTGCAACCCTCGCTCCTCACATTCACGAATTAACACAGAAATTCTGTCGCTATGAAATACTATGGGTTCTATTACTTCTCCTTCTGAATCGAGTAACGTTTCTCTGGAAACGAAAAGATTTTCTTTTGGGATTCGAGTATCTCCTTTCCGATGCACAATTCCTTCGTTACTGCATCCCTCGTTCCCTCACATTGACGAATTATCACAGAAATTTTGTCGCTATGGAATTAAATGGATTCAATGACTTCTCCTCCTAAATCGAGTAACGTTTGTATTGAAACGACAGGATTTTCTTTTCGGATACGATTATCTGCTTTCCGATGCACTATTCCTTCTTTACTGCATCCCTCGATCCCTCATATTGACAAATTAACACAGAAATGGCGTCGCTATTAAATCTTGTGTGTTCTATGACATCTCCTTCTAAAACGAGTAACGTTCCTATTAAACGTCAGGATTTTCTTTTATGATATGAGTATCTCCTTTCCGATGCTCTATTCCATCTTTACTGCATCTCTCGCTCCATTACATTGACAAATTAACACAGAATTTGCGTCGCTATGAAGTACTATTGGTTCTATAACATCTCCTGCTAAATCTATTTACGTTTCTATGGAGACAACAGGATTTTCTTTTGGGATACGAGTATCTCCTTTCCGATGCATTATTCCTTCTTTAATGCATTCCTCGCTCCCTCACATTAACGAATTAACACAGAAATTGCGTCGCTGTGAAATACTATGGATTCTATGACTTTTCCTTCTAAATCGGTTAGCGTTTCTATGGAATCGAGAGGATTTTCTTTTGGTATACGAGTATCTCCTTTCCGATGCACTATTCCTCCTTTACTGCATCTCTCGCTCCTTCACATTGACGAATTAACACCGACATTGCGTTGCTATGAAATACTATGGATTCTATGACTTCTCCTTCTAAATCGAGTAACGTTTCTGTAGAAACGACAGGATTTTCTTTTGGGATATGAGCATCTCCTTTCCGATGCGCTATTCCATCTGCACTGCATCCCTGGCTCCCTCACATTGACGAATTAACACGGAAATTGCGTCGGTATGGAATACTATTGGTACTATGACTTCTCCTTCTAAGCCGAGTAACGTTTCTATGGAATCGATTGGATATTCATTTGGTATACGGGTATCTCCTTTCCGATGCGCTATTCCTTCTTTACTGCATCCCTGGCTCCCTCACATTGACGAATTAACACAGAAATTTCGTCGCTATGAAATACTATGGGTTCTATGACTTATCTTTCTAAATCGTGTAACGTTTCTATGGAAACGACAGGACTTTCTTTTGGTATACGAGTATCTCCTTTCCAATGCACTATTCCTTCTTTACTGCATCCCTCGCTCCCTCACATTGACGAAATAACAAAGAAATTGCGTCGCTATGAAATACTATGGGTACTATGACTTCTCCTTCTAGATCGAGTAACGTTTCTATGGAAAAGACAGGATTTTCTTTTGGGATACGAATTACTCCTTTCCGATGCACTATTCCTTCTTTACTGCATCCCTGGCCCCCTCACATTGACGAAGTTTCTCAGAAATTTCGTCGCTATGGAATTCAATGGATTCAATGACTTCTCCTTCTAAATCGAGTAACATTTCTATTGAAACGACAGGATTTACTTTTGGGATACGATTATCTCCTTTCCGATGCACTATTCCTTCTGTACTCCATCCCTCGATCCCTCACATTGGCAAATTAACACACAACTGGCGCCGCTATGAAATCCTGTGTGTTCCATGACATCTCCTTCTAAAACCAGTAACGTTCCTATTCAAACGTTAGGATTTTCTTTTGGGATATGAGTATCTCCTTTCCGATGCACTATTCCATCTTTACTACATCCCTCGCTCCATTACATTGACAAAATAACACAGAAATTGCGTCGCTATGAAATACTGTTGGTTCAATTACATCTCCTGCTAGATCGAGTAACGTTTCTGTGGACACAACAGGATGTTCTTTTGGGATACGAGTATCTCCTTTCCGATGCACTATTCCTTCTTTACTGCATCCCTCGCTCCCTCACATTGACGAATTATCACTGACATTGCGTCGCTATGTAATTCTATGGGTTCAATGACTTCTCCTTCTGAATCGAGTAACGTTTCCATAGAAAGGACAGGATTATCTTTTGGGATACGACTATCTCCTTTCCGATCCACTATACCTTCATTACTGCTTCCCTCGCTGCCTCACATTGACGAATTAACGCAGAAATTGCGTAGCTATGAAATACTATGTGTTCTATGACTTCTCCTTCTACTTCGAGTAACGTTTCTATGGAAACGACAGGATTTTCTTTTGGTATACGAGTATCTCCTCTCCGATGCGCTATTCCATCTTTACTGCATCCATCGCTCCCTCACTTTGACGAATTATGACAGAAATGGCGTCGCTATGAACTACTATGTGATCTATGACTTCTCCTTCTAAATCCAGTAACGTTTCCATGGAAACGTCAGGATTTTCTTTTCGGATACGAATATCTCCTTTCCGATGCATTATTCCTTCTTTACTGCATCCCTGGCTCCCTCACATTGACGAATTATCACAGAAATAGCGTCGCTATGGAATACTATGTGTTCAATGACTTCCCCTTCTAAATCGAGTAACGTTTCTATTGAAACGTCAGTATTTTCATCTGGGATACGAGTATCTCATTTCCGATGCACTATTCCGCCTTTACTACATGCGTAGCTCCTCCACATTGATGAATTAACACAGAAATGGCGTTGCTATGAAATACTATGGGTTCCATGACTTCTCCTTCTAAATCGAGTAACGATTATATTGAAACGACAGGAGTTTCTTTTGGGACACAAGTATCTCCTTTCCGATGCACTATTCAGTTTTTACTACATCCCACGCTCCCACACATTGGCGAATTGACACTGAAATTGCGTCGCTATGATATACTTCGGGGTCTATGACATCTCCATCTAAATCGAGTAATGTTTCCATTGAAAGGACAGGATTTTCTTTTGGGAGACGGGTATCTCCTTTCCGATGCACTATTCCTTCTTTACTGCGTCCCTCGCTCCTTCACAATGACGAATTAACAATGAAATTGCGTCGCTATGAAATACTATGGGTTAAGTAACCTCTCTTCTAAATCGAGTAACGTTTCTATGGAAACGACAGGATTATCTTCTTGGATACGAGTATCTCCTTTCCGATGCACTATTAGTTCTTTACTGCATCCCTCGCTCCCTCACATTGACGAATAAGCACAGACATTGCGTCGCTATGAAATACTATGCGTTCTATAACTTCTCCTTCTAAATCGAGTAACGTGTCTATGGAAACGACAGGATGTTCTTTTGAAATACGAGTATCTCCTTTCCGATGCACTATTCCATCTGTACTGCATCCCTCGCTCCCTCACATTGGCGAATTAACACAGAAATTACATCGCTATGAGATACTATGGGTTCTATGACTTCTCCTTCCAAATCGAGTAACGTTTCTATTGAAACGTCAGGATTTTCTTTTGGGGTACGTGTATCTTCTTTCCGATTGGCTATTCCTTCTTTACTGCATCCATCGCTCCCTCACATTGACGAATTATAACAGAAATTGCGTCGCAATAAAAAGCTATGGGTTCTACGACTTCTCTTTCTAAATCGTGTCACGTTTCTATGGAAACGACAGGACTTTCTTTTGGTATACGAGTATCTACTTTCCAATGCACTATTCCTTCTTTACTGCATCCCTCCCGCCCTCACATTGACGAAATAACACAGAAATTGCGTCGCTATGAAATACTATGGGTACTATGACTTCTCCTTCTAAATCGAGTAACGTTTCTATGGAAAAGACAGGATTTTCTTTTGGGATACGAATTTCTCCTTTCCGATGCACTATTCATTCTTTACTGCATCCCTGGCCCCCTCACATTGACGAATTAACACAGAAATTGCGACGCTATGGAATACTATGTGTTCTATGATTTGTCCTTCTAAATCGAGTAACGTTTCTATGGAAACGACAGGTTTTTCTTTTGGGATACGAGTATCTCCTTTCCGATGCACTATTCCTTCTTTACTGCATCCCTCGCTCCCTCGCATTGACGAATTAAAACAGAACATGCGTCGATATGAAATACTATGGGTTCTATAAATTCTTCTTATAAATCGAGTACCGTTTCTATTGAAACGACAGGATTTTCTTTTGGGATACCACGATTTCCTTTCCGATGCACAATTCCTTCTTTACTGCATCCCTCGCTCCCTCATATTCACGAATTAACACAGAAATTGCGTCGCTATGAAATACTATGGGTTCTATGACTTCGACTTCTAAATCGGGTAACGTTTCTATGGAATCGAGAGGATTTTCTTTTGGTATACGAGTATCCCCTTTCCGATGCACTATTCCTTCTTTACTGCGTCCCTCGCTCCCTCACATTGGCGAATGGACACAGAAATTGCGTCGCTATGAAATACTATCAGTTCAATTTCTCCTTCTAAATCGAGTAACGTTTCCATTGAAACGACAAGATTTTCTTTTGGGATACGAGTATCTCCTTTGCGATGCATTATTCCATCTTTACTGCATCTCTCACTCCCTTACATTGGCGAGTTAACACAGATATTGCGTCGCTATCGAATACTATGTGTTCTATGACTTCTCCTTCTAAATCGAGTAATGTTTCTATGGAAACGACAGGATTTTCTTTTGAGATACGACTATATCCTTTCTGATGCACTATTCCTTCTTTACTGCATCCCTCGCTCCCTCACAATGACGAATTAACAATGAAATTGCTTCGCTATGAAATACTATGGATTCAATGACTTCTCCTTCTAAATCGAGTAACGTTTCTATGGAAACGACAGGATTTTCTTTTGGTATACGTGTATCTCCTTTCCGATGCACTATTCCTTCTTTACTGCATCCCTCGCTCCCTCACATTGACGAATTATCACAGAAATGGCGTCGGTATGATATACTATGGGTTCTCTGACTTCTCGTTCTAAATCGAGTAACGTTTCAATGGATTCGTCAGGATTTTCTTTAGGGGTTACGAGTATCTCCTTTCCGATGCACTATTCCTTCTTTACTGCATCCCTCGCTCCCTCAAATTGACAAATTAACACAGAAATTGCGTCGCTTTGAAATACTATTGGTTATATGACATCCCCTTCCAAGTCGAGGATCACTTCTATGGAAACAACAGGATTTTCTTTTGGGATACGATTATCTCCTTTCCGATGCACTATTCCTTCTTTACTGCATCCCTCGATCCCTCATATTGACAAATTAACACAGAAATGGCGTCGCTATGAAATCTTGTGTGTTCTATGACATCTCCTTCTAAAACGAGTAACGTTCCTATCAAACGTCAGGATTTTCTTTTGGGATATGAGTATCTCCTTTCCGATGCACTCTTCCATCTTTACTGCATCTCTCGCTCCATTACATTGACAAATTAACACAGAATTTGCGTCGCTATGAAGTACTATTGGTTCTATAACATCTCCTGCTAAATCGATTTATGTTTCTATGGAGACAACAGGATTTTCTTTTGGGATACGAGTATCTCCTTTCCGATGCATTATTCCTTCTTTATTGCATTCCTCGCTCCCTCACATTAACGAATTAACACAGAAATTGCGTCGCTGTGAAATACTATGGATTCTATGACTTCTCTTTCTAAATCGGTTAGCGTTTCTATGGAATCGAGAGGATTTTCTTTTGGTATACGAGTATCTCCTTTCCGATGCACTATTCCTTCTTTACTGCATCTCTCGCTCCTTCACATTGACGAATTAACACCGACATTGCGTTGCTATGAAATACTATGGATTCTATGACTTCTCGTTCTAAACCGAGTAACGTTTCTGTAGAAACGACAGGATTTTCTTTTGGGATATGAGCATCTCCTTTCCGAAGCGCTATTCCTTCTGTACTGCATCCCTGGCTCCCTCACATTGACGAATTAACACAGAAATTGCGTCGCTATGGAATACTATGGGTTCTATGACTTCTCCTTCTAAATCGAGTAACGTTTCAATGGAATCGACAGGAATTTCTTTTGGTATACGAGTATCTCCTTTCCGATGCACTATTCCTTCTCTTCTGCATCCCTCGCTCCTTTACATCGACGAATTACCACAGAACTTGGGTCACTATGATATACTATGAGTTCTATAACTTCTCCTTCTAAATCGAGTAACATTTCCATGGAAACAACAGGATTTTCTTTTGGAATACGACTATCTCCTTTCCGATGCACTATTCCTTCTGTACTGCATCCCTCGCTCCCTCACATTGACGAATTAACACAGAAATGGCGTCGGTATGAAATACTATTGGTTCTCTGACATCCCCTTCCAAGTCGGGGACCACTTCTATGGAAACAACAGGATTTTCTTTTGGGATACGAATTACTCCTTTCCGATGCACTATTCCTTCTTTACTGCATCCCTGGCCCCCTCACATTGACGAATTTTTTCAGAAATTTCGTCGCTATGGAATTCAATGGATTCAATGACTTCTCCTTCTAAATCGAGTAACATTTCTATTGAAACGACAGGATTTTCTTTTGGGATACGAATATCTCCTTTCCGATGCACTATTCCTTCTGTACTCCATCCCTCGATCAGGCACATTGGCAAATTAACACAGAACTGGCGCCGCTATGAAATCCTGTGTGTTCCATGACATCTCCTTCTAAAACCGGTAACGTTCCTATTCAAACGTCAGTATTTTCTTTTGGGATATGAGTATCTCCTTTCCGATGCACTATTCCATCTTTACTGCATCCCTCGCTCCATTACATTCACAAAATAACACAGAAATAGCGTCGCTATGAAATACTATTGGTTCAATTACATCTCCTGCTAGATCGAGTAACGTTTCTGTGGACACAACTGGATTTTCTTTTGGGATAAGAGTATCTCCTTTCCGATGCACTATTCCTTCCTTAATGCACTCCTCGCTCCCTCACATTGACGAAATAACACAGAAATTGCGTCGCTATGAAATGCTATGGGTTCTATGACTTTTCCTTCTAAATCGAGTAACGTTTCTATGGAATCGAGAGGATTTTCTTTTGGAATATGACTATCTCCTTTCCGATGCACCATTCCTTCCTGACTGCATCTCACGCTCCCCCACATTGCCGAATTAACACAGAAATTGCGTCGCTATGAAGTACTATGTGTTCTATGACTTTTCCTTTTAATCGAGTAACGACTCTATGAAAACGACAGGATTTTCTTTTGGGATTCGAGTATCTCCTTTCCAATCCACTATACCGTCTTTACTGCACCCCTCGCTATCTCACATTGACGAATTAACAATGAAATTGCGTCGCTATGAAATACTATGGGTCCTATGACGTTTCCTAAATCGAGTAACGTTTCTATGGAGGCGGCAGGATTTTCTTTTGGGATACGGCCATCTCCTTTCCGGTGCACTATTCCTATTTTACTGCATCCCTGGCTCCCTCACATTAAAGAATTATCAAAGAAATTGGGACGCTATGGAATACTATGTGTTCTAAGTCTTTTCCTTTTAATCGAGTAACGATTCTATGAAAACGACAGGATTTTGTTTTGGGATTCGAGTATTTCCTTTCCGATGCACTATTCCTTCTTTACTACATCCCTCGCTCCCTCACATTGACGAATTAACACATAAATTGCGTCGCGATATAATACTATGGGTTCTATAACTTCTCCTTCTAAATCGAGTAACGTTTCTATAGAAACGACAGGATTTTTTTTTGGGATACGAGTATCTCCTTTCCGATGAACTATTCTTTCTATACTGCATCCCTCGCTCCCTCACATTGACGAATTAACGATGAAATAGCGTCGCCATGAAATACCATGGTTTCTACGACTTCTCCTTCTAAATCGAGTAACGTTTGTATGGAAACGACAGAATTTTCCTTTGGGATTAGAGTATCTCCTTTCCGATGCACTATTCCGTTTTTACTGCATCCCATCGTTCCCTCACATTGAGGAATAAACACAGAAATTGCGTCGCTATGAAATACTATGGCTTCTATGACGTATCCTTCTAAATCGAGTAACGTTTCAATGGAAACGACATTATTTTCTTTTGGGATACGAGTATCTCCTTTCCGATGCACTATTCCTTCTTTACTGCATCCCTCGCTCCCTCACATTGACGAATTAACACAGAAATGGCATCGCTATGAAATACTATGGGTTCTATGACTTCTCCTTCTAAATCGAGTAACGTTTCAACGGAAACGACAGGCTTGTCTTTTGGGATACGAGTATCCACTTTCCGATGCACTATTCGTTCTTTACTGCATCCCTCGTTCATTCACATTGAGGAATATGCACAGAAATTGTGTCGCTACGAATTACTATTGGTTCTATGGATTCTCCTTCTAAATCGAGTAACGTTTCCATGGAAACGAAAGGATTTTCTTTTGGGATACGAGCATCTCCTTTCCGATGCACTATTCCTTCTCTACTGCATCCCTCGTTCACTCACTATGACGAATTAACAATGAAATTGTGGCGCTATGAAATACTACGGGTTCTATGTCTTATCCTTCTAAATCAAGTAACGTTTCTATGGAATCGTCAGGATTTTCTTTAGGGATACGGGTATCTCCTTTCCGATGCACTATTCCTTCTTTACTGCATCCCTCGCACCCTCACATTGACGAATTAACACAGAAATTCCGTCGCTATTTAATACTAGTGGTTCTATGACATCTCCTGCTAAATCGAGTAACGTTTCTATGGAGACAACAGGATTTTCTTTTGAGATACGAGTACCTCCTTTCCTATGCACTATTCCTTCTTTAATGCATTCCTCGCTCCCTCACATTGACGAATTAACACAGAAATTGCGTCGCTATGAGATACTATGGGTTCTATGACTTCTCCTTCTAAATCGGGTAACGTTTCTATGGAATCGATAGGATTTTCTTTTGGTATACGAGTATCTCCTTTCCGATGCACTATTCCTTCTGTACTGCATCCCTCGCTCCCTCACATTGACGAATTAACACAGAAATTGCGTCGCCTTGAAATACTATGCGATCTATGACATCTCAATCTAAATCGAGTAACGTTTCTATTGAAACGACAGGATTATCTTTTGGGATACGAGTATCTCATTACCGATGCACTATTCCTTCTTTACTGCATCCCTGGCTCAATCACATAGACGAATTAACACTGAAATTGCGTCCCAATGGAATACTATGGGTTCTATGACTTCTCCTTCTAAATCGAGTAAAGTTTCTATGGAAACGACAGAATTCTCTTTTGGGATACGACTATCTCCTTTCCGATGCACTATTCCTTCTGTACTGCATATTTCGCTCCCTCACATTGGCGAATTAACACAGATATTGCGTCGCTATGAAATACTAAGGGTTGTATGACTTCTCCTTGTAAATCGAGTAAAGTTTCTATTGAAACGACAGGATTTTCTTTTGGGAAACGAGTATCTCCATTCCGATGCACTATTCCCTCTTTACTGCATCCCTAGCTCCCTCACATTGACGATTTAACACAGAAATTACGTCGCTATTAAATACTATGGGTTGCATGACTTCTCCTTTTAAATCGAGCAACGTTTCTATAGAAACGACAGGATTTTCTTTTGGGATACGAGTATCTCCATTCCGATGCACTATTCCCTCTTTACTGCATCCCAAGCTCCCTCACATTGACGATTTAACACAGAAATTACGTCGCTATTAAATAATATGGGTTCTATGACTTCTCCTTCTAAATCGAGTAACGTTTCTATTGAAACGACAGGATTTTATTCTGGGATACGAGTATCTCCCTTCCGATGCACTATTCCGAGTTTACTGCATCCCTCGCTGCTTCACATTGACAAATTAACAATGAAATTTCGTCGCTAGGAAATACTAGGGGTTCTATGACATCTCCTAAATCGAGTAACGCTTCTATGGAAACGACAGGATTTTCCTTTGGGATACGAGTATCTCCTATCCGATGCCTTATTCCTTTTTTACTGCATCCCATCGTTCCCTCACACTGAGGAATAAGCACAGAAATTGCGTCGCTATGAAATACTATGGGTTCTATGACTTACCCTTCTAAATCGAGTACCGTTTCAATGGAAACGACATTATGTTCTTTTGGGATAAGAGTATCTCCTTTCCGATGCACTATTCCTTCTGTACTGCATCCCTCGCTCCCTCACATTGACGAATTAACACAGAAATGGCATCGGTATGAAATACTATGTGTTCTATGACTTCTCCATCTAAATCGAGTAACGTTTCTACGGAAACGACAGGATTTTCTTTTGGGATACAAGTATCTCCTTTCCGATGCAGTATTCCTTCTTTACTGCATCTCTCGCTCCTTCACATTGACAAATTGACACAGAAATGGCGTCGCTATGAAACCCTATGCGTTCAATGGCTTCTCCTTCTAAATCGAGTGACGTTTCTATGGAAACGACATTATTTTCTTTTGGTATACAAGTATCTCCTTTCCGATGCACTATTCCTTCTTTACTGCATCTCTCGCTATCTCACATTGACGAATTAACAATGAAATTGCGTCGCTATGAAATACTATGGGTCCTATGACTTTTCCTTCTAAACCGAGTTACTTTTCTATTCAAACGACAGAATTTTCTTTTGGGATACGATTATCTCCTTTCCAATGCACTATTCCTTCTTTACTGCATCCCTCGCTATCTCACATTGACGAAATAACAATGAAATTGCGTCGCTATGAAATACTATGGGTCCTATGTCTTATCCTTCTAAACCGAGTTACGTTTCTATTCAAACGACAGAATTTTCTTTTGGGATACGAGTATATCCTTTCCGATGCACCATTCCTTCTTTACTGCACCCCTCGCTCCCTTACATTGACGAATTAACAATGAAATAGGGTCGCTATGAAATACTATGGGTTCTATGACTTCCCCGTCCTGATCGAGTAACGTTTCTATGGAAACGACAGGATTTTCTTTTGGGGTACGAGTATCTCCTTTCCGATGCACTATTCCTCTTTTACTGCATCCCATCGTTCCTTCACATTGACGAATTAACACACGAAATGGCATCGCTATGAAATACTATTGGTTCTATGGATTTTCCTTCTAAATCGAATAACGTTTCTATGAAAACGACAGGATTTTCTTTTGCGATAGGAGTATATCCTTTCCGATGCACCATTCCTTCTTTACTGCATCCCTCGCCCCTTACCCTGACGAATTAACACAGAAATTTCGTCGCTATTAATTACTATGGGTTCTATGACTACCCCTTCTAAATCGAGTAACGTTTCTATGGAAACGACAGGATTTCCTTTTGGGATACGAGTATCTCCTTTCCGATGCACTATTCATTCTTTACTGCATCCCTCGCTCCCTCAAATTGACAAATTAACACAGAAATTGCGTCGCTATGAAATAGTATTGGTTCTATGACAATCCCTTCTGAATCGAGTAACGTATCTATGGAAACAACAGGAATTTCTTTTGCGATACGACTAACTCCTTTCCGATGCACTATTCCTTCTGTACTGCATCCCTCGCTGCCTCACATTGACGAATTAACACAGAAATTTCGTCGCTATGAAATACTAGGGTTCTATGACTTCTCCTTCTAAACCGAGTTACGTTTCTATTCAAACGACGGAATGTTCTCTTGGGGTACGAGTATTTCCTTTCCGAAGCACTTTTCGTTCTGTACTGCATCCCTCGCTCCCTCACATTGACGAATTAACACATATACTGCGTCGGATATAAAACTATGGGCTCTATAACCTCGCCTTCTAAATCGAGTAACGTTTCTATTCAAACGACAGGATTTTCCTTTGGGATACGAGTATCTCCTTTCCGATGCCTTATTCTTTTTTTACTGCATCCCATCGATCCCTCACATTGAGGAATCAGCACAGAAGTTGCGTCGCTATGAAATACTATGGGTTCTATGACTTATTCTTCTAAATCGAGTACCGTTTCAATGGAAACGACATTATGTTCTTTTGGGATACGAGTATCTCCTTTCCGATGCACTATTCCTTCTGTACTGCATCCCTCGCTCCCTCACATTGAAGAATTAACACAGAAATGGCATCGCTATGAAATACTATGGGTTCTATGACCTCTCCTTCTAAATCGAGTAACGTTTCTACGGAAACGACAGGATTTTCTTTTGGGATACGAGTATATACTTTCCGATGCATTATTCCTTCTTTACTGCATCCCTCGTTCCCTCACATTGAGGAATAAGCACAGAAATTGCGTCGCTGTGAAATACTATTGGTCTAAGAGTTATCCTTCTAAATCGAGTAACGTTTCAATGGAAACGACAGTATTTTCTTTTGGGATACGAGTACCTGCTTTTCGATGCACTATTCCTTCTTTACCGCATCCCTCGCTCCCTCACATTGACGAATTAACTTAGAAATGGCATCGCTATGAAATACTATGGGTTCTATGACTTCTCCTTCTTAATCGAGTAACGTTCCTATGGAAACGACAGGATTTTCCTTTGGGATACGAGTATCTCCTTTCCGATGCCCTATTCCTATTTTACTGCATCCCATCGTTCCCTCACATTGACAAATTAACAATGAAATTGCGTCGCTATGAAATAGTAGGGGTTCTATGACATCTCCTAAATCGAGTAACGTTTCTATGGAGGCGACAGCATTTTCTTTTTGGATACGACCATCTCCTTTCCGGTGCACTATTCCTTCTTTACTGCATCCCTGTCTCCCTCATATTGACGAATTATCACAGAAATTGGGACGCTATGGAATACTATGTGTTCTATGAATTTTCGTTTTAATCGGGTAACGATTCTATGGAAACGACAGGGTTTTCTTTTGGGATTCGAGTATCTCCTTTCCGATGCACAATTCCTTCTTTACTGCATCCCTCGCTCCCTCACATTGACGAATTAACACAGAAATGGCATCGGTATGAAATACTATGTGTTCTATGACTTCTCCATCTAAATCGAGTAACGTTTCTACGGAAACGACAGGATTTTCTTTTGGGATACGAGTATCTACTTTCCGATGCATTATTCCTTCTTTACCTCATCCCTTGTTCCCTCACATTGACGAATAAGCACAGAAATTGCGTCGCTGTGAAATACTATTGGTTCTATGGATTCTCCTTCTAAATCGAGTAACGTTTCTATGGAAACGACAGGATTTTGTTTTGACATACGACTATATCATTTCCGATACACTATTCCTTCTTTACTGCATCCCTCGCTCCCTCACAATGACGAATTAACAATGAAATTGCTTCGCTATGATATCCAATGGGTTCAATGACTTCTCCTTCTAAATCGAGTGACGTTTCTATGGAAACGACATTATTTTCTTTTGGTATACAAGTATCTCCTTTCCGATGCACTATTCCTTCTGTACTGCATCTCTCGCTCCTTCACATTGACAAATTAACACAGAAATGGCGTCGCTATGACATCGTGTGTGTTCTATGACATCTCCTTCAATAACGAGTAACGTTCCTATTCAAACGTCAGGATTTTCTTTAGAGATATGAGTATCTCCTTTCCGATGCACTATTCCATCTTTACTGCATCCCTCGCTATCTCACATTGACGAATTATCAATGAAATTGCGTCGCTATGAAATACTATGGGTCCTATGACTTATCCTTCTAAACCGAGTTACGTTTCTATTCAAACGACAGAATTTTCTTTTGGGATACGATTATCTCCTTTCCAATGCACTATTCCTCTTTTACTGCATCCCATCGTTCCTTCACATTGAGGAATAAGCACAGAAATTGCGTCGCTATGAAATACTATGGGTTCTATGAGTTATCCTTCTAAATCGAGTAACGTTTCAATGGAAACGACAGTATTTTCTTTTGCGATACGAGTACCTGCTTTCCGATGCACTATTCCTTCTGTACTGCATCCCTCGCTCCCTCACATTGACGAATTAACACATATACTGCGTCGGATATAAAACTATGGGCTCTATAACCTCGCCTTCTAAATCGAGTAACGTTTCTATTCAAACGACAGGGTTTTCCTTTGGGATACGAGTATCTCCTTTCCGAAGCCGTATTCTTTTTTTACTGCATCCCATCGTTCCCTCACATTGAGGAATAAGCACAGAAGTTGCGTCGCTATGAAATACTATGGGTTCTATGACTTATTCTTCTAAATCGAGTACCGTTTCAATGGAAACGACATTATGTTCTTTTGGGATACGAGTATCTCCTTTCCGATGCACTATTCCTACTGTACTGCATCCCTCGCTCCCTCACATTGACGAATTACCACAGAAATGGCATCGCTATGAAATACTATGGGTTCTATGACTTCTCCTTCTAAATCGAGTAACGTTTCTACGGAAACGACAGGATTTTCTTTTGGGATATGAGTATATACTTGCCGATGCATTATTCCTTCTTTACTGCATCCCTCGTTCCCTCACATTGAGGAATAAGCACAGAAATTGCGTCGCTGTAAAATACTATTGGTTCTGTGGATTCTCCTTCTAAATCGAGTAACGTTTCTATGGAAACGACAGGATTTTCTTTTGGGATACGAGCATCTCCTATCCGATGCACTATTCCTTCCTTACTGCATCGCTCGCTCCCTCACATTTACGAATTAACAATGAATTTGTGGCTCTATGAAATACTATGGGTTCTATGTCTTATCCTTCTAAGTCGAGTAATGTTTCTATGGAATCGTCAGGATTTTCTTTAGGGATACGAGTATCTCCTTTCCGATGCACTATTCCTTCTTTACTGCATCCCTCGCTCCCTCACATTGACGAATTAACACAGAAATTCCGTCGCTATGAAATACTGTGGGTTCTATGACTTCTCTTTCTAAATCGAGTAACGTTTCAATGGAAACGAAAGGATTTTCTTTTGGTATACGAGTTTCTCCATTCCGATGCACTATTCCTTCTTTACTGCATCTCTCGCTCCTTCTCATTGACGACTTAACACAGAAATTGCGTCGCTATGAAATACTATGCGTTCTATGACTTTTCCTTCTAAATCGGGTAACGTTTCTATGGAATCGAGAGGATTTTCTTGTGGTATACGAGTATCTCCTTTCCGTTGCACTATTCGTTCTTTACTGCATCTGTCGCTCCTTCTCATTGACGACTTAACACAGAAATTGCGTCTCTATGAAATACTATGCGTTCTATGACTTCTCCTTATAAATCGAGTAACGTTTCTATGGAAACGACAGAATTTTCTTTTGGTATACGAGTATCACATTTCCGATGCACTATTCCTTCTTTACTGCATCCCACGCTCCCTCACATGGACGAATTAACACAGAAATTGCGACGCTATGGAATACTATGTGTTCTATGACTTCTCCTTCTACATCGAGTAAAGTTTCAATGGAAACGACAGAATTTTCTTTTCGGTTACGAGTATCTCCTTTCCGATGCTCTATTACCTCTTTACTGCGTCCCTAGCTCCCTCACATTGAAGAATTAACACAGATATTGATTCGCTATGAAATTCCATGGGTTCTATGACTTCTCCTTCTCAATCGAGTAACATTTCTATGTAAATGACAGAACCTTCTTTTTCGATACGAGTAACTCCTTCCCGATGCACTATTCCTACTGTACTGCATCCCTCGCTCCCTCACATTGACGAATTAACACAGAAAATCTGACGCTATGGAATTCTATGTGTTCCATGCCTTCTCCTTCTAAATCGAGTAACCTGTCAATGGAAACGACAGGATTCTCTTTTGGTATACGAGCATCTCCTTTCTGATGCACTATTCCTTCTTTACTACATTCCTTGCTCCCTCACTTTGTCGAATTAGCACGGAAATTGCATCGCCATGAAATACTATGGGTTCAATAACCTCTCCTACTAAATCGAGTAACGTTTCTATTAAAACGACAGGATTTTCTTTGGGATACGAGTTTCTGCTTTCCGATGCACTATTCCTTCTTTACTGCATTCCTCGCTCCCTCACATTGACGAATTAACGCAGAAATTTCGTCGCTATGAAATACTATAGGTTCTATGACTTCTCCTTCTAAATCGAGTAACGTTACTATAGAAACGACAGGATTTTCTTTTGGGATACGAGTATCTCCTTTCCGATGCACTATTCCTTCCTTACTGCATTCCTGGCTCCCTCACAATGACGAATAACCACAGAAATTGCGTCGCTATGGAATAGTATGGGTTCTATGACTTCTCCTTCTAAATCGAGTAACGTTTCAATGTAAACGACAGGATTTTCTTTTGGTATAGGAGTATCTCCTTTCCGATGCACTATTCCTTCTTTACTGCATCCCACGCTCCCTTTCATTGACGAATTACCACAGGACTTCCGTCACTATGAAATACTATGGGTTCTATGACTTCTACTTCTAAATCGAGTAACATTTCCATGGAAACGACAGGATTTTCTTTTGGGATTCGACTATCTCCTTTCCGATGCACTACTCCTTCTATACTGCATCCCTCGCTCCCTCACATGGGCGAATTAACACAGAAATTGCGTCGCTATGAAATACTAAGGGTTCTATGACTTCTCCTTCTAAATCGAGTAACGTTTCTATTGAATCGACAGGATTTTCTTTTGGGATACGAGTATCTCCATTCCGATGCACTATTCCCTCTTTACTGCATCCCTAGCTCCCTCACATTGAGGAATTTAACACAGAAATTACGTCGCTATTATACACTATGGGTTCCATGACCTCTCCTTTTATATCGAGTAACGTTTTTATGGAAACGACAGGACTTTCTTTTGGGATAAGAGTATCTCCTTTCCGATGCACTAATCCTACTTTAATGCATCCCTAGCTCCCTCACATTGATGAATATTCACAGACATTGCTTCGCTATGAAATACTATGGGTTCTAATACTTCTCCTTCTGAATCGAGTAACGTTTCTATGGATACGAAGGGGTTTTCTTTTGGGATACGACTGACTATCTCCTTTCCGATGCACTATCCCTTCTTTACTGCATCCCGCGCTCCCTCACATTGAAGAATTAACGCAGAAATTGCGTCGCTATCAAATACTATGGGTTCTATGTTTTCTCCTTCTAAATCGAGTAACGTTTCTATGGAGGCGACAGGATTTTCTTTTGGGATACGACTATCTCCTTTCCGATCCACTATTCCTTCTTTACTGCATCCCTGGCTCCCCCACATTGACGTATTAACACTGAAATTGGGACGCTATGGAATGGTATGTGTTCTATGACTTTTCCTTCTAAATCGAGTATCGTTTTTATGGAAACGACAGGGTTTTCTTTTGGGATACGAGTATCTCCTTTCCGATGCACTATTCCTTCTTTACTGCATCCCTGGCTCCCTCACATTGACGTATTAACACAGAAATTGGGACGCTATGGAATGCTATGTGTTCTATGGCTTCTCCTTCTAAATCGAGTAACGTTTCTATTGAATCGACAGGATTTTCTTTTGGGATACGATTATCTCCTTTCCGATGCACTATTCCTTCTTTACTGCTTCCTCGATCCCTCACATTGACAAATTAACACAGAAATGGCGTCCCTATGAAATCCTGTGTGTTCTATGACATCTCCTTCTAAATCGAGTAACGTTCCTATTAAAACGTCATGATTTTCTTTTGGGATATGAGTATCTCCTTTCTGATGCACTATTCCATCCTTACTGCATCCCTCGCTCCATTACATTGACAAATTAACACAGAAATTGCGTCGCTATGAAATTCTATGTGTTCTTGACGTTTCAATGGAAACGACAGGATTTTATTTTGGTAATGGAATATCTCCTTTCCGATGCACTATTCCATCTTTACTGCATCCATCGCTCCATTACATTGACGAATTACCACAGAACTTGCGTCGCTATGAAATACAATGGGTTCTATGACTTCTCCTTCTAAATCGAGTAACATTTCCATGGAAACGACAGGATTTTCTTATGGGATACGACTATCTCCTTTCCGATGCGGTATTCCTTCTGTACTGCATCCCTCGCTCTCTCACATTGACGAATTAACAGAGAAATTTCGTCGCTATGAAATACTATGGGTTCTATAACTTCTCTCTCTAAATCGAGTAACGTTTCTACGGATACTACTTCATTTTCTTTTTGGATAAGACTATCTCCTTTCCGATGCACTGTTCCCTCCTTACTGAATCCCTAGCTCCCTCACATTGACGAATTAACACAGAAATTACGTCGCTATTAAATACTATGGGATCCATGACTTCTCCTTTTAAATCGAGTAACGTTTCTATGGAAACAACAGGATATTCTTTTGAAATAAGAGTATCTCCTTGCCGATGCTCTATTCCTTCTTTAATGCATCCCTAGCTCCCTCACATTGACGAATATTCACAGAAATTGCTTCGCTATGAAATAATATGCGTTCTAAAACTTCTCCTTCTGAAGCGAGTAACGTTTCAATGGATACGAAGGGGTTCTCTTTTGGGATACGTCTGACTATCTCCTTTCCGATGCACTATCACTTCTTTACTGCATCCCGCGCTCCCTTACATTGAAGAATTAACACAGAAATTGCGTCGCCTTGAAATACTATGGGTTCTATGACTTCTCCTTCTAAATCGGGTAAGGTCTCTATGCAATCGAGAGGATTTTCTTTTGGTATACGATTATCTCCTTTCCGATCCACTATTCCTTCATTACTGCATCTCTCGCTCCTTCACGTTGACGAATTAACACTGATTTTGCGTCGCTATGAAATACTATGGGTTCTATGACTTCTCCTTCTAAATCGAGAAACGTTTCTTTACAAACGAAAGGATTTTCTTTTGGGATACGAGTATATCCTTTCCTATGCACTATTCCTTCTTTACTGCATCCCTGGCTCCCTCACATTGACGAATTAACACACAAATTGCGACGCTATGGAATACTATGGGGTCTGTGACTTCTCCTTCTAAATCGAGTAACGTTTCAATGGAATCGACAGGATTTTCTTTTGGTATACGAGTATCTCCTTTCCGATGCACTATTGCTTCATTACTGCATCCCTCGCTCCCTTACATTGACGAATTACCACAGAACTTGCGTCGCTATGAAATACTATGGGTTCTACGACTTCTCCTTTTAAATCGAGTACCGTATCTATGGAAACAACTGGATTTTCTTTTGAAATAAGAGTATCTCCTTGCAGATGCTCTATTACTTCTTTAATGCATCCCTAGCTCCTTCACATTGACGAATTAACACAGAAATTGCGTCTCCTTGAAATACGATGCGTTCTATGACATCTCTTTCTAAATCGAGTAACGTTTCTATTAAAACGACAGGATTTTCTTTTGATATACGAGTTTCTGCCTTCCAATGCACTATTCCTTCTTTTCTGGATCCCTCGCTCCCTCACATTGACGAATTATCGCAGATATTTCGTCGCTACGAAATACTATGGGTTCTATGACCTCTCCTTCTACATCGCGTAACGTTTAAATAGAAACGACAGGGTTTTCTTTTGGGATACGAGTATCTCCTATCCGACGCACTATTCCTTCTCTCATGTATCACTGGCTACCTCACATTGACGAATAAACACAGAAATTGCGTCGCTATGGAATACTATGTGTTCTATGACTTCTCCTTCTAAATCGAGTAACGTTTTTATGGAAACGACTTGATTTTTTTTTTTTGGGGTACGAGTTTCTCCTTTCCGATGCACCATTAATACTTTACTGCATGCCTCGCTCCCTCACATTGACGAATTGACACAGAAATTGCGTCGCTATGAAATACTATGTGTTCCATGACTTCTCCTTCTAAATCAAGTAACTTGTCAATGGAAACGACAGGATTGTCTTCTGGGATACGACTATCTCCTTTCCGATGCACAATTGCTTCCGTATTGCTTCCCTCGCCCCATCACATTTTCGAATTAACACAGAAATTGCGTCGCTATGAAATACTATGGGTTCTATGCCTTCTCCTTCTAAATCGAGTAACGTTTCTATTGAAATGACAGAATTTTCTTTTGGGATACGACTATCTCCTTTCCGATGCACTACTCCTTCTGTACTGCGTCCCTCACTCCCTCACATTGGCGAATTAACAAAGAAATTGCGTCGCTATGAAATACTAAGGGTTCTATGACTTCTCCTTCTAAATCGAGTAACGTTTCTATTGAATCGACAGGATTTTCTTTTGGGATACGAGTATCTCCATTCCGATGCACAATTCCCTCTTTACTGCATCCCTAGCTCCCTCACATTGACGAATTAACACAGAAATTACGTCGCTATTAAACACTATGGTTTATATGACCTCTCCAATTATATCGAGTAACGTTTCTATGGAAACGACAGGATTTTCATTTGGGATAAGAGTATCTCCTTTCCGATGCACAATTCCTACATTAATGCATCCCTAGCTCCCTCACATTAACGAATATTCACAGACATTGCTTCGCTATGAAATACTATGGGTTCTAATACATCTCCTTCTAAATCGAGTAACGTTTCCATGGAGGCTACAGGATTTTCTTCTGGGATACGACTATCACCTTTCCGATGCACTATTCCTTCTTTACTGCATCCCTGGCTCCCTCACATTGACGTATTAACACAGAAATTGGGACGCTATGGAATGCTATGTGGTCTATGACTTTTCCTTCTAAATCGAGTATCGTTTCTATGGAAACGACAGGATTTTCATTTGGGATACGAGTATCTCCTTTCCGCTGCACTATTCCTTCTTTACTGAATCCCTCGCTTCCTAACATTGACGAATTAACACAGAATTTGCGTTGCCTTGAAATACTATGAGTTGTATGACGTCTCTTTCTAAATCGAGTTACGTTTCTATTAAAGCGACAGGATTTTCTTTTGGTATACGAGTATCTCCTTTCCGATATACTATTCCTTCTTTACTGCATCCCTGGCTCCCTCACATTGACGAGTTAACACAGAAATTGCGTCGCTATGGAATACTATGGGTTCTATGACTTCTCCTTCTAAATCGAGTAACGTATCTAAGGAATCGACAGGATTTACTTTTCGGATACGGGTATCTCCTATCCGATGCACTATAAATAATTTACTGCATCCCTCAATCCCTCAATTTGACGAATTGACTCAGAAATTGCGTCGCTATGAAATACTATGGGTTCCATGACCTCTCGTTCTAAATCGAGAAACGTTTCTATAGAAACGACAGGGTTTTCTTTTGGGATACGAGGATCTCCTTTCCGATGCACTATTCCCTTCTTTAATGCATCCCTGGCTACCTCACATTGACGAATTAACACAGAAATTGCGTCGCTATGGAATACTATGTGTTCCATGACTACTCGATCTAAATCGAGTAACTTGTCAATGGAAACGACAGGATTTTCCTTTGGGATGCGTGTATCTCCTTTCCGATGCTCTATTCCTTCTTTACTGCTTCCCTCGCACCCTCACATTAACGAATTAACACAGAAATTGCGTCGCTATGAAATACTATGGGTTCTATGACTTCTCCTTCTAAATCGAGTAACGTTTCTATTGAAACGACAGGATTTTCTTTTGGGATACGATTATCTCCTTTCCGATGCTCTATTCCTGCTTTACTGCTTTCCTCGATCCCTCTCATTGTCAAATTAACACAGAAATGGCGTCCCTATGAAATCCTGTGTGTTCTATGACATCTCCTTCTAAATCGAGTAACGTTCCTATTAAAACGTCATGATTTTCTTTTGGGATATGAGTATCTCTTTTCTGATGCACTATTCCATCTTTACTGCATCCCTCGCTCCATTACATTGACAAATTAACACAGAAATTGCGTCGCTATGAAATTCTATGGATTCTGTGACTTCTCCTTCTAAATCGAGTTACTTGTCAATGGAAACGACAGGATTTTCTTTTGGCATACGTGTATCTCCTTTCCGATGCACTATTCCTTCTTTACTACATTCCTCGCTCCCTCTTATTGTCGAATTAGCACAGAAATTGCATCGCCATGAAATACTATGGGTTCTATAACTTCTCCTTCTAAATCGAGTAACGTTTCTATGGAAACGAGAGGATTTTCTTTTGGTATACGAGTATCTCCTTTCCGATGCACTATTCCTTCTTTACTGCATCTCTCGCTCCTTCACATTGACGAATTAACACAGCAATTGCGTCGGTATGAAACACTATGCGTTCTATGACCTCTCCTTCAAAATCGAGTAACGTTTCTATAGAAACAACAGGATTTCCTTTTGGGATACGACTATCTCCTTTCCGATTCGGTATTCCTTCTGTACTGCATCCCTCGCTCCCTCACATTGACGAATTAACACATAAATTGCGTCGCCTTGAGATACTATGCGTTCTATGACATCTCTTTCTAAATCGAGTAACGTTTCTATGGAAACAACAGGATTTTCTTTTGAAATAAGAGTATCTCCTTGCCGATGCTCTATTACTTCTTTAATGCATCCCTAGCTCCCTCACATTGACGAATATTCACAGAAATTGCTTCGCTATGAAATACTATGCGTTCTAAAACTTCTCCTTCTGAATCGAGTAAAGTTTCTATGGATACGAAGGGGTTCTCTTTTGGGATACGACTGACTATCTCCTTTCCGATGCACTATCACTTCTTTACTGCATCCCGCGCTCCCTCACATTGAAGAATTAACACAGAAATTGCGTCGCCTTCAAATACTATGGGTTCTATGTTTTCTCCTTCTAAATCGGGTGAGGTCTCTATGGAATCGAGAGGATTTTCTTTTGGTATTCGATTATCTCCTTTCCGATGCACTATTCCTTCTTTACTGCATCTCTCGCTCCTTGACGTGGACGAATTAACACCGAATTTGCGTCGCTATGAAATACTATGGGTTCTATTACTTCTCCTTCTAAATCGAGAAACGTTTCTTTAGAAACGACAGGATTTTCTTTTGGGATACGAGTATCTCCTTTCCGATGCACTATTCCTTCTTTACTGCATCCCTAGCTCTCTGACATTGACGAATTACCACAGAACTTGCGTCGCTATGAAATACTATGGGTTCTATGACTTCTCCTTCTAAATCGAGTAACATTTCCACGGAAACGACAAGATTTTCTTTTGGAATACGACTATCTCCTATCCGATTCACTACTCCTTCTGTACTGCATCCCTCGCTCCCTCACATTGGCGAATTAACACAGAAATTGCGTCTCTATGAAATACTATGCGTTCTATGACTTCTCCTTCTAAATCGAGTATCGTTTCTATGGAAACGACACTATTTTCTTTTGGGATACGAGTATCTCGTTTCCGATGCACAATTCCTACTTTACTGCATCCCTGGCTCCCTCACATTGACGTATTAACACAGAAATTGGGACGCTATGGAATACTATGTGTTCTATGACTTTTCCTTCTAAATCGAGTATCGTTTCTATGGAAACGACAGTATTTTCTTTTGGGATACGAGTATCTCCTTTCCGATGCACTATTCCTTCTTTACTGCATCCCTCGCTACCTCACATTGACGAATTAACACAGAAATTCTGTCGCCTTGAAATACTATGCGTTCCATGACATCTCTTTCTAAATCGAGTAACGTTTCTATTAAAACGACAGGATTTTCTATTGATATACGAGTATCACCTTTCCGATGCACTATTCCTTCTTTACTGCATCTCTCGCTCCTTCACATTGACGTATTAACACAGAAATTGGGACGCTATGGAATACTATGTGTTCTATGACTTTTCCTTCTAAATCGAGTATCGTTTCTATGGAAACGACAGTATTTTCTTTTGGGATACGAGTATCTCCTTTCCGATGCACTATTCCTTCTTTACTGCATCCCTCGCTACCTCACATTGACGAATTAACACAGAAATTCTGTCGACTTGAAATACTATGCGTTCTGTGACATCTCTTTCTAAATCGAGTAACGTTTCTATTAAAACGACAGGATTTTCTTTTGGTATACGAGTATCACTTTTCCGATGCACTATTCCTTCTTTACTACATTCCTCGCTTCCTCACACTGTCGAATTAGCACAGAAATTGCATCGCCATGAAATACTATGGGTTCTATAACATCTCCTTCTAAATCGAGTAACGTTTCTATGGAAACGAGAGGATTTTCTTTTGGTATACGAGTATCTCCTTTCCGATGCACTATTCCTTCTTTACTGCATCTCTCGCTCCTTCACATTGACGAATTAACACAGAAATTGCGTCGCTATGAAATACTGTGCGTTCTATGACCTCTCCTTCTAAATCGAGTAACGTTTCTATAGAAACAACAGGATTTTATTTTGGGATACGAGTTTCTCCTCTCCGATGCACTATTCCCTCTTTACTGCATCCCTGGCTGACTCACTTTGACGAATTAACGCTGAAATTGCGTCGCTATGGAATAGTATGGGTTCAATTACATGTCCTTCTAAATCGAGTAACGTTTCAATGGAAACGACAGGATTTTCTTTTGGTATAGGAATATCTCCTTTCCGATGCACTATTCCATCTTTACTGCATCCATCGCTCCATTACATTGACGAATTACCACAGAACTTGCGCCGCTATGACATACAATGGGTTCTATGACTTCTCCTTCTAAATCGAGTGACATTTCCAAGGAAACGACAGGATTTCCTTTTGGGATACGACTATATCCTTTCCGATTCGGTATTCCTTCTGTACTGCATCCCTCGCTCCCTCACATTGACGAATTAACACAGAAATTGCGTCGGCTTGAAATACTATGCGTTCTATGACATATCTTTCTAAATCGAGTAACGTTTCTATTAAAACGAAAGGATTTTCTTATGGGATACGGGTGTCTCATTTCCGATGCACTATTCCTTCTTTACTGTATCCCTGGCTCAGTCACATTGACGAATGAACACTGAAATTGCGTCCCTATGGAATACTATGGGATCCATGACTACTCCTTTTAAATCGAGTAACGTTTCTATGGAAACAACAGGATTTTCTTTTGAAATAAGAGTATCTCCTTGCCGATGCTCTATTACTTCTTTAATGCATCCCTAGCTCCCTCACATTGACAAATATTCACAGAAATTGCTTCGCTATGAAATACTATGCGTTCTAAAACTTTTCCTTCTGAATCGAGTAACGTTTCTATTGATACGAAGGGGTTCTCTTTTGGGATACGACTGACTATCTCCTTTCCGATGCACTATCACTTCTTTACTGCATCCCGCGCTCCCTCACATTGAAGAATTAACACAGAAATTGCGTCGCGTTGAAATACTATGAGTTCTATTTTTCTCCTTCTAAATCGGTTAAGGTCTCTATGGAATCGATAGGATTTTCTTTTGGTATTTGATTATCTCCTTTCCGATGCACTATTCCTTCTGTACTGCATCAATCTCTCCCTCACATTGGCGAATTAACACAGAAATTGCGTCGCTATGAAATACTATGCGTTATATGACTTCTCCTTCTAAATCGAGTAACGTTTCTATTGAAACGACAGGATTTTCTTTTGGGATACGAGTATCTCCATTCCGATGCACTATTCCATCTTTACTGCATCCCTAGCTCCCTCACAATGACGAATTAATACAGAAATTACGTCACTATTAAATACTACGGGTTCCATGACGTCTCCATTTAATACGAGTAACATTTCTATGGAAACAACAGGATTTTCTTTTGAAATAAGAGTATCTCCTTGCCGATGCTCTATTACTTCTTTACTGCATCCCTAGCTCCTTCACATTGACGAATATTCACAGAAATTGCTTAGCTATGAAATTCTATGGTTTCTACGACCTCTCCTTCTAAATCGAGTAACGTTTCAATAGAAACGACTGGGTTTACTTTTGGGATACGAGTAACTCCCATCCGATGCACTATTCCTTCTTTCATGCATCCCTGGCTACGACACATTGACGAATAAACACAGAAATTGCGTCGCTATGGAATAGTATGTGTTCTATGACTTCTCCTTCTAAACCGAGTAACGTCTCTATGGAAACGACAGGATTTTCTTTTGGGATACGAGTTACTCCTTTCCGATGCACTATTAATACTTTACTGCATCCCTCGCTCCCTCACATTGACGAATTGACACCGAAATTTCGTCGCTATGAAATACTATGGGTCCTATGCCTTCTCCTTCTAAATCGACTAACGTTTCTATTGAAACGACAGGATTTTCTTTTGGGATATGAGTTTCTCCTTTCCGACGCACTATTCCTTCTTTACTGCATCCCTGGCTCTCTCACATGGACGAATTGTCACAGCAATTGCGTCGCAATGGAATACTATGGGTTCATTGACTTCTCCATCTAAATCGAGTAACGTTTCTTTGGAAACGACTGGATTTTCTTTTGGGATACGACTATCTACTTTCGGATTCACTATTCCTTCTTTACTGCATCCCTCGCTCCCTCACATTGACGAATTAACGCAGAAATTTCGTCGCTATGAAATACTATGGGTTCTATGACTTCTCCTTCTAAATAGAGTAACGTTACTATAGAAACGACATGATTTTCTTTTGGGATACGAGTATCTCTTTTCCGATGCACTATTCCTTCTTTACTGCATCCCTGGCTGACTCACATTGACGAATTAACACAGAAATTGCGTCGCTATGTAATAGTATGGGTTCTATGTCTTCTCCTTAATCGAGTAACGTTTCAATGGAAACGACAGGATTTTCTTTTGGTATAGGAGTAACTCCTTTCCGATGCACTATTCCTTCTTTACTGCATCCCTCGCTCCCTTACATTGTCGAACTACCACAGAACTTGCGTCGCTATGAAATACTATGGGTTCCATGACATCTCCTTCTAAATCGAGTAACATTTCCAGGGAAACGACAAAATTTTCGTTGGGATAAGACTATCTCCTTTCCGATGCGGTATTCCCTCTGTACTGCATCCCTCGCTCCCTCACATTGACGAATCCTTTATTGTATGTTTATATGATAGCGGAACAAACACTGGTAGCAGTTACTTCTGTAAAATATCTGGGAGTATGCGTGCGGAACGATTTGAAGTGGAATGATCATATAAAATTAATTGTTGGTAAGGCGGGTACCAGATTGAGATTCATTGGGAGAGTCCTTAGGAAATGTAGTCCATCAACAAAGGACGTGGCATACAAAGCACTCGTTCGGCCTATACTTGAGTATTGCTCATCAGTGTGGTATCCGTACCAGATCGGGTTGACGGAGGAGATAGAAAAGATCCAAAGAATAGCGGCGCGTTTCGTCACAGGGTTATTTGGTAACCGTGATAGCGTTACGGAGATGTTTAACAAACTCAAGTGGCAGATTCTGCAAGAGAGGCGCTCTGCATCGCCGTGTAGCTTGCTCGCCAGGTTTCGAGAGGGTGCGTTTCTGGTTGAGGTATCGAATATATTGCTTGCCCCTACTTATACCTCCCGAGGAGATCCCGAATGTGAAATTAGAGAGATTAGAGCGCGCACGGAGGCTTTCAGACAGTCGTTCATCCCGCGAACCATACGCGACTGGAACAGGAAAGGGAGGTAACGACAGTGGCACGTAAAGTGCCCTCCGCCACACACCGTTGGGTGGCTTGCGGAGTATCAATGTAGATGTAGATGTAGAACACAGAAATTGCGTCGCCTTGAAATACTATGCGTTCTATGACATCTCTTTCAAAATCGAGTAACGTTTCTATTAAAACGACAGGATTTTCTTTTGGGATACGAGTTTGTCCTTTCCGATGCACTATTCCTTCTTTACTGCATCCCTGGCTCTCTCACATGGACGATTTGTCACAGCAATTGCGTCGCTATCTAATACTATGGGTTCATTAACTTCTCCTTCTAAATCGAGTAACGTTTCTTTGGAAACGACTGGATTTTCTTTTGGGCTACGACTATCTCCTTTCAGATTCACTATTCCTTCTTTACTGCATCATTCGCTCCCTCACATTGACGAATTAACGCAGAAATTTCGTCGCTGTGAAATACTATGGGTTCTATGACTTCTCCTTCTAAATCGAGTAACGTTTCTGTGGAAACAACAGAATTTTCTTTTGGGATACGACAATCTCCTTTCCGATGCACTATTCCTTCTCTGCTGCATCCCGCGCTCCCTCACATTGGCGAATTAACACAGAAAATGCGTCGCTATGAAATACTATGGGTTCCATGACTTCTCCATTTAAATCGAGTAACGTTTCTATGGAAACAACAGGATTTTCTTTTGAAATAAGAGTATCTCCTTGCCGATGCTCTATTACTTCTTTAATGCATCCCTAGCTCCTTCATATTGACGAATATTCACAGAAATTGCTTCGCTACGAAATACTATGAGTTCTAAAACTTCTCCTTCTGAATCGAGTAACGTTTCTATGGATACGAAGGGGTTTTCTTTTGAGATACGACAGACTATCTCCTTTCCGATGCACTATCACTTCTTTAATGCATCCCGCGCTCCCTCAAATTGTAGAATTAACGCAGAAATTGCGTCGCTCTCAAATACTATGTGTTAAATGACTTCTCCTTCTAAATCGAGTAACGTTTCTATGAAAGGCGACAGGAATTACTTTTGGGATACGACTATCTCGTTTCCGATGCACAATTCCTTCTTTACTGCATCCCTGGCTCCCTCACATTGACGTATTAACACAGAAATTGGGACGCTATGGAATTTTATGTGTTCTATGACTTTTCCTTCTAAATCGAGTATCGTTTCTATGGAAACGACAGGATTTTCTTTTGGGATACGAGTATCTAATTTACGATGCACTATTCCTTCTTTACTGCATCCCTCGCTCCCTCACATTGACGAATTAACACAGAAATTGCGTCGCCTTGAAATACTATGCGTTCTATAACATCTCTTTCTAAATCGAGTAACGTTTCTATTAAAACGACAGGATTTTCTTTTGGTATACGAGTATCACCTTTCCGATGCACTATTCCTTCTTTACTGCATCTCTCGCTCCTTCACATTGACGAATTAACACAGAAATTGCGTCGCTATGAAATACTATGCGTTCTATGACCTCTCCTTCTAAATCGAGTTACTTGTCAATGGAAACGACAGGATTTTCTTTTGGGATACGTGTATCTCCTTTCCGATGCACTATTCCTTTTTTACTACATTCCTCGCTCCCTCTCATTGTCGAATTAGCACAGAAATTGCATCGCCATGAAATACTATGAGTTCTATAACTTCTCCTTCTAAATCGAGTAACGTTTCTATGGAAACGAGAGGATTTTCTTTTGGTATACGAGTATCTCCTTTCCGATGCACTATTCCTTCTTTACTGCATCTCTCGCTCCTTCACATTGACGAATTAACACAGAAATTGCGTCGCTATGAAATACTATGCGTTCTATGACCTCTCCCTCTAAATCGAGTAACGTTTCTATAGAAACAAAAGGATGTTCTTTTGGGATACGAGTTTCTCCTTTCCGATGCACTATTCCCTCTTTACTGCATCCCTGGCTGACTCACATTGACGAATTGTTACAGCAATTGCGTCGCTATGGAATACTATGGGTTCATTAACTTCTCCTTCTAAATCGAGTAACGTTTCTTTGGAAACGACTGGATTTTCTTTTGGGCTACGACTATCCCCTTTCACATTCACTATTCCTTCCTTACTGCATCATTCGCTCCCTCACATTGACGAATTAACACAGAAATTTCGTCGCTATGAAATACTATGGGTTCTATGACTTCTCCTTCTAAATCGAGTAACGTTACTATAGAAACGATATGATTTTCTTTTGGTATAGGAGTAACTCCTTTCCGATGCACTATTCCTTCTATACTGCATCCCTCGCTCCCTTACATTGACGAATTACCACAGAACTTGCGTCGCTATGAAATACTATGGGTTCCATGACTTCTCCGTCTAAATCGAGTACCATTTCCATGGAAACGACAGGATTTTCTTTTGGAATACTACTAACTCGTTTCCGATGCGGTATTCCTTCTGTACTGCATCCCTCGCTCCCTCACATTGACGAATTAACACAGAAATTGCGTCGCCTTGAAATACTGTGCGTTCTATGACATCTATTTCTAAATCGAGTAACGTTTCTATTAAAACGACAGGATTTTCTTTTGTGATACGAGTATCTCATTTCCAATGCACTATTCCTTCCCTACTGCATCCCTCGCTCCCACACAATGACGAATTGTCACAGCAATTGCGTCGCTATGAAATACTATGGCTTCTACGACTTCTCCTTCTAAATCGAGTAACGTTTCTATGGAAACGACAGAATTTTCTTTTGGGATACGAGTATCTCATTTCCGATGCACTATTCCTTCTTTACTGTATTCCTGGACCAGTCACATTGACGAATGAACACTGAAATTGCGTCCCTATGGAATACTATGGGTTCAATGGCTTCTCCTTCTAAATCGAGTAATTTTTCCATGGAAACGACAGGAATTTCTTTTCGGATAGGAGTATCTCCTTTCCGATGCACTATTCCTTCACAACTGCATCCCTCGCTCTCACACATTGGCGAATTAACACAGAAAATGCGTCGCTATGAAATTCTATGGGTTCTATGACTTCGCCTTCTAAATCGAGTAACGTTTCTATGGGAACTACTGGATTTTCTTTTTGGATAAGACTATCTCCTTTCCGAAGTACTATTCCTTCTTTACTGCATCCCTCGCTCTCACACATTGGCGAATTAACACAGAAATTGCGTCGCTATGAAATACTATGGGTTCTATGACTTCTCCTTCTAAATCGGGTAAGGTCTCTATGGAATCGAGAGGATTTCCTATTGGTATACGAGTATCTCCTTTCCGATGCACTATTCCTTCTTTACTGCTTCACTCGCTCCTTCACATTGGCGAATTAACACCGAAATTGCGTCGCCATGAAATACTATGGATTCTATGACTTCTCCTTCTAATTCGAGAATCGTTTCTATAGAAACGACAGGATTTTCTTCTGGGTTACGAGTATCTCCTTTTGATGCACTATTCTTTCTTTAATGCATTCCTCGCTCCCTCACATTAACGAATTAACACAGAAATTGCGTCGCTAAGAAATACAATGGGTTCTACGACTTCTCCTTCTAAATCGATTAACGTTTCTATGAAGACAACAGGTATTTCTTTTGGGATACGAGTATCTCCTTTCCGATGCACTATTCCTTCTTTAATGCATTCCTCGCTCCCTCACATTGACGAATTAACACAGAAATTGCGTCACTATGAAATACCATGGGTTCTATGACTTCTCCTTTTAAATCGGGTAAGGTCTCTATGGAATCGAGAGGATTTCCTTTCGGTATACGAGTATCTCCTTTCCGATGCACTATTCCTTCTTTACTGCATCCCTGGCTCAGTCACATTGACGAATTAATACTGAAATTGCGTCCCTATGGAATACTATGTGTTCAATGACTTCTCCTTCTAAATCAAGTAACGTTTCTATGGAAACGACAGAATTTTCTTTTGGGATACGACTATCTAATTTAAAATGCACTACTCCTTCTGTACTGCATCCCTCGCTCCCTCACATTGGCGAATTAACACAGAAATTGCGTCGCTATGAAATACTAAGGGTTCTATGACTTCTTCTTCTATATCGAGTAACGTTTCTATTGAACCGACAGGATTTTCTTTTGGAATACGAGTATCTCCATTCCTATGCACTATTCCCTCTTTATTGCATCCCTAGCTCCCTCACATTGACGAATTAAGACAGAAATTACGTCTCTATTAAATACTATGGGTTCCATGACTTCTCCTTTTAAATCGAGTAACGTTTCTATGGAAACGACAGAATTTTCTTTTGGGATAAGAGTATCTCCTTTCCGATGCTCTATCACATCATTAATACATCCCTAGGTCCGTCACATTGACGAATATTCACAGAAATTGCTTCGCTATGAAATACTATAGGTTCAAAAATACTACTTCTGAATCGAGTAACGTTTCTATGGATACGAAGGGGTTTTCTTTTGGGATACGACTGACTATCCCCTTTCAGATGCACTATCCCTTCTTTACTGCATCCCTAGCTCCCTCACATTGACGAATTAAGACAGAAATTACGTCTCTATTAAATACTATGTGTTCTATGACTTCACCTTCTAAATCGAGTAACGTTTCAATGGAATCGACAGGATTTTCTTTTGGTATACGAGTATCTCCTTTCCGTTGCACTATTCCTTCTTTATTGCATCCCTCGCTCCCTTACATTGACGAATTACCACAGAACTTGCGTCGCTATGTAATACTATGGGTTCTATGACTTCTCCTTCTAAATCGAGTAACATTTCCATGGAAACGACAGGATTTTCTTTTGGAATACGAGTATCTCCTTTCCGATGCACTATTTCTTCTGTACTGCATCCCTCGCTTCCTCACATTGAAGAATTAACACAGAAATTGCGTCGCCTTGAAATACTATGCGTTCTATGACAGCTCTTTCTAAATCGAGTAACGTTTCTATTTCAACGACAGGTTTTGCTTTTGGGATACGAGTATCTCATTACCGGTGCACTATTCCTTCTTTACTGCATCCCTGGCTCAATCACATTGACGAATTAACACTGAAAAAGGGTCCCTATGGAATACTATGGGTTCTATGACTTCTCCATCTAAAACGAGTAACGTTTCTATGGATACGACAGAATTGTCTTTTGGGATACGAGTATCTCCTTTCCGATGTCTATTAATTCCTTACTGCATCCCGAGCTCCCTCACATTGACGAACATTCACAGAAATTGCGTCGCTGTGAAATACTATGGGTTCTATGACTTCTCCTTCTAAATCGAGTTACGTTTCTATTGAAACGACCGGATTTTCTTTTGGGATATGATTATCTCCTTTCCGATGCACTATTCATTCTTTACTGCATCCCTCGATCCCTCCCATTGACAAATTAACACAGAAATGGCGTCGCTATGAGAACCTGTGTGTTCTACGACATCTCCTTCTAAAACTCGTTCCTATTCAAACGTCAGGATATCCTTTTGGGATATGAGAAATCTACTTTCCGATGCACAATTCCATCTTTACTGCATCCCTCACTCCATTACATTGACAAATTAACACAGAAATTGAGTCGCTATGAAATACTATTGGTTCTATGACACCTCCTGCTAAATCGAGTAACGTTTCTATGGAGCCAACAGGATTTTCTTTTGGGATACGAGTATCTCCTTTCCGATGCACTATTCCTTCTTTAATGCATTCCTCGCTCCCTCACATTGACGAATTAACACAGAAATTGCGTCGCTATGAAATACTATGGGTTCTATGACTTCTCATTCTAAATCGGGTAACGTTTCTATGGAATCGAGAGGATTTTCTTTTGGTATACGACTATCTCCTTTCCGATGCACTATTCCTTTTGTACTGCATCCCTCGCTCCCTCACATTGACGAATTAACACACACACATTGAGGAATTAACACAGAAATTGCGTCGCCTTGAAATACTACGCGTTCTATGACATCTCTTTCTAAATCGAGTAACGTTTCTATTGAAACGACATGATTTTTTTTTTGGGATACGAGTATCTCCTTTCCGATGCACTATTCTTTCTTACTGCATCCCTCGCTCCCTCACATTAATGAAATAACAATGAAATAGCGTCGCCATGAAATACTATGTGTTCTATGACTTCTCCTTCTAAGTCGAGTAACGTTTCTATGGAAACGACAGAATTGTCTTTTGGGATACGAGTATCTCAATTCCGATGCACTATTCCTTCTGTACTGCATCCCTCGCTCCCTCACATTGACGAATTAACACAGAAATGGCGTCCCTATGAAAAACAATGTGTAATATGACTTCTCCTTCTGAATCGAGTAACGTTTCTATTGACACGGCAGGATTTTCTTTTGGGATACGAGTATCTCATTTCCGATCTCTATTAATTCTTTACTGCATCCCGAGCTCCCTCACATTGACGAATATTCACAGAAATTGCGTCGCTATGAAATACTATGGGTTCTATGACTTCTCCTTCTAAATCGAGTAACGTTACTATAGAAACGACATGATTTTCTTTTGGGATACGAGTATCTCTTTTCCGATGCACTATTCCTTCTTTACTGCATCCCTGGCTGACTCACATTGACGAATTAACACAGAAATTGCGTCGCTATGTAATAGTATGGGTTCTATGTCTTCTCCTTAATCGAGTAACGTTTCAATGGAAACGACAGGATTTTCTTTTGGTATAGGAGTAACTCCTTTCCGATGCACTATTCCTTCTTTACTGCATCCCTCGCTCCCTTACATTGACGAACTACCACAGAACTTGCGTCGCTATGAAATACTATGGGTTCCATGACATCTCCTTCTAAATCGAGTAACATTTCCATGGAAACGACAAAATTTTCGTTGGGATAAGACTATCTCCTTTCCGATGCGGTATTCCTTCTGTACTGCATCCCTCGCTCCCTCACATTGACGAATCCTTTGTTGTATGTTTATATGATAGCGGAACAAACACTGGTAGCAGTTACTTCTGTAAAATATCTGGGAGTATGCGTGCGGAACGATTTGAAGTGGAATGATCATATAAAATTAATTGTTGGTAAGGCGGGTACCAGATTGAGATTCATTGGGAGAGTCCTTAGGAAATGTAGTCCATCAACAAAGGACGTGGCATACAAAGCACTCGTTCGGCCTATACTTGAGTATTGCTCATCAGTGTGGGATCCGTACCAGATCGGGTTGACGGAGGAGATAGAAAAGATCCAAAGAAGAGCGGCGCGTTTCGTCACAGGGTTATTTGGTAACCGTGATAGCGTTACGGAGATGTTTAACAAACTCAAGTGGCAGATTCTGCAAGAGAGGCGCTCTGCATCGCGGTGTAGCTTGCTCGCCAGGTTTCGAGAGGGTGCGTTTCTGGATGAGGTATCGAATATATTGCTTGCCCCTACTTATACCTCCCGAGGAGGTCACGAATGTGAAATTAGAGAGATTAGAGCGCGCACGGAGGCTTTCAGACAGTCGTTCATCCCGCGAACCATACGCGACTGGAACAGGAAAGGGAGGTAACGACAGTGGCACGTAAAGTGCCCTCCGCCACACACCGTTGGGTGGCTTGCGGAGTATCAATGTAGATGTAGATGTAGAACACAGAAATTGCGTCGCCTTGAAATACTATGCGTTCTATGACATCTCTTTCAAAATCGAGTAACGTTTCTATTAAAACGACAGGATTTTCTTTTGGGATACGAGTTTGTCCTTTCCGATGCACTATTCCTTCTTTACTGCATCCCTGGCTCTCTCACATGGACGATTTGTCACAGCAATTGCGTCGCTATCTAATACTATGGGTTCATTAACTTCTCCTTCTAAATCGAGTAACGTTTCTTTGGAAACGACTGGATTTTCTTTTGGGCTACGACTATCTCCTTTCAGATTCACTATTCCTTCTTTACTGCATCATTCGCTCCCTCACATTGACGAATTAACGCAGAAATTTCGTCGCTGTGAAATACTATGGGTTCTATGACTTCTCCTTCTAAATCGAGTAACGTTTCTGTGGAAACAACAGAATTTTCTTTTGGGATACGACAATCTCCTTTCCGATGCACTATTCCTTCTCTACTGCATCCTGCGCTCCCTCACATTGGCGAATTAACACAGAAATTGCGTCGCTATGAAATACTATGGGTTCCATGACTTCTCCATTTAAATCGAGTAACGTTTCTATGGAAACAACAGGATTTTCTTTTGAAATAAGAGTATCTCCTTGCCGATGCTCTATTACTTCTTTAATGCATCCCTAGCTCCTTCATATTGACGAATATTCACAGAAATTGCTTCGCTACGAAATACTATGAGTTCTAAAACTTCTCCTTCTGAATCGAGTAACGTTTCTATGGATACGAAGGGGTTTTCTTTTGAGATACGACAGACTATCTCCTTTCCGATGCACTATCACTTCTTTAATGCATCCCGCGCTCCCTCAAATTGTAGAATTAACGCAGAAATTGCGTCGCTCTCAAATACTATATGTTAAATGACTTCTCCTTCTAAATCGAGTAACGTTTCTATGAAAGGCGACAGGATTTACTTTTGGGATACGACTATCTCGTTTCCGATGCACAATTCCTTCTTTACTGCATCCCTGGCTCCCTCACATTGACGTATTAATACAGAAATTGGGACGCTATGGAATACTATGTGTTCTATGACTTTTCCTTCTAAATCGAGTATCGTTTCTATGGAAACGACAGGATTTTCTTTTGGGATACGAGTATCTAATTTACGATGCACTATTCCTTCTTTACTGCATCCCTCGCTCCCTCACATTGACGAATTAACACAGAAATTGCGTCGCCTTGAAATACTACGCGTTCTATAACATCTCTTTCTAAATCGAGTAACGTTTCTATTAAAACGACAGGATTTTCTTTTGGTATACGAGTATCACCTTTCCGATGCACTATTCCTTCTTTACTGCATCTCTCGCTCCTTCACATTGACGAATTAACACAGAAATTACGTCGCTATGAAATACTATGCGTTCTATGACCTCTCCTTCTAAATCGAGTTACTTGTCAATGGAAACGACAGGATTTTCTTTTGGGATACGTGTATCTCCTTTCCGATGCACTATTCCTTTTTTACTACATTCCTCGCTCCCTCTCATTGTCGAATTAGCACAGAAATTGCATCGCCATGAATTACTATGAGTTCTATAACTTCTAATTCTAAATCGAGTAACGTTTCTATGGAAACGAGAGGATTTTCTTTTGGTATACGAGTATCTCCTTTCCGATGCACTATTCCTTCTTTACTGCATCTCTCGCTCCTTCACATTGACGAATTAACACAGAAATTGCGTCGCTATGAAATACTATGCGTTCTATGACCTCTCCTTCTAAATCGAGTAACGTTTCTATAGAAACAAAAGGATGTTCTTTTGGGATACGAGTTTCTCCTTTCCGATGCACTATTCCCTCTTTACTGCATCCGTGGCTGACTCACATTGACGAATTGTTACAGCAATTGCGTCGCTATGGAATACTATGGGTTCATTAACTTCTCCTTCTAAATCGAGTAACGTTTCTTTGGAAACGACTGGATTTTCTTTTGGGCTACGACTATCCCCTTTCAGATTCACTATTCCTTCTTTACTGCATCATTCGCTCCCTCACATTGACGAATTAACACAGAAATTTCGTCGCTATGAAATACTATGGGTTCTATGACTTCTCCTTCTAAATCGAGTAACGTTACTATAGAAACGACATTATTTTCTTTTGGTATAGGAGTAACTCCTTTCCGATGCACTATTCCTTCTTTACTGCATCCCTCGCTCCCTTACATTGACGAATTACCACAGAACTTGCGTCGCTATGAAGTACTATGGGTTCCATGACTTCTCCTTCTAAATCGAGTACCATTTCCATGGAAACGACAGGAATTTCTTTTGGAATACGACTAACTCGTTTCCGATGCGGTATTCCTTCTGTTCTGCATCCCTCGCTCCCTCACATTGACGAATTAACACAGAAATTGCGTCGCCTTGAAATACTGTGCGTTCTATGACATCTATTTCTAAATCGAGTAACGTTTCTATTAAAACGACAGGATTTTCTTTTGTGATACGAGTATCTCATTTCCGATGCACTATTCCTTCCCTACTGCATCCCTCGCTCCCACACAATGACGAATTGTCACAGCAATTGCGTCGCTATGAAATACTATGGCTTCTACGACTTCTCCTTCTAAATCGAGTAACGTTTCTATGGAAACGAGAGGTTTTTCTTTTGGTATACGAGTATCTCCTTTCCGATGCACTATTCCATCTTTACTACATCTCACGCTCCCTCACATTGACGAATTAACACAGAAAATGCGTCGCTATGAAACACTATGCGTTCAATGACTTCTCCTTCTAAATCGAGTAACGTTTCTATGGAAACGACAGAATTTTCTTTTGGGATGCGAGTATCTCATTTCCGATGCACTATTCCTTCTTTACTGTATTCCTGGATCAGTCACATTGACGAATGAACACTGAAATTGCGTCCCTATGGAATACTATGGGTTCAATGGCTTCTCCTTCTAAATCGAGTAATTTTTCCATGGAAACGACAGGAATTTCTTTTCGGATAGGAGTATCTCCTTTCCGATGCACTATTCCTTCACAACTGCATCCCTCGCTCTCACACATTGGCGAATTAACACAGAAAATGCGTCACTATGAAATTCTATGGGTTCTATGACTTCTCCTTCTAAATCGAGTAACGTTTCTATGGGAACTACTGGATTTTCTTTTTGGATAAGACTATCTCCTTTCCGAAGTACTATTCCTTCTTTACTGCATCCCTCGCTCTCACACATTGGCGAATTAACACAGAAATTGCGTCGCTATGAAATACTATGGGTTCTATGACTTCTCCTTCTAAATCGGGTAAGGTCTCTATGGAATCGAGAGGATTTCCTTTTGGAATACGAGTATCTCCATTCCTATGCACTATTCCCTCTTTACTGCATCCCTAGCTCCCTCACATTGACGAATTAAGACAGAAATTACGTCGCTATTAAATACTATGGGTTCCATGACTTCTCCTTTTAAATCGAGTAACGTTTCTATGGAAACGACAGAATTTTCTTTTGGGATAAGAGTATCTCCTTTCCGATGCTCTATTACATCATTAATGCATCCCTAGGTCCGTCACATTGACGAATATTCACAGAAATTGCTTCGCTATGAAATACTATAGGTTCAAAAATTCTCCTTCTGAATCGAGTAACGTTTCTATGGATACGAAGGGGTTTTCTTTTGAGATACGACTGACTATCCCCTTTCAGATGCACTATCCCTTCTTTACTGCATCCCGCGCTCCCTCACATTGAAGAATTAACGCAGAAATTGCGTCGCTAACAAATACTATGGGTTCTATGACTTCTCCTTCTAAATCGAGTAAGGTTTCTATAGAAACGACAGGATTTTCTTTTGGGATACGAGTATCTCCTTTCCGATACACTATTCCTTCTTTACTGCATCCCTGGCTCCCTCACATTGACGAATTAACACAGAAATTGCGTCGCTATGGAATACTATGTGTTCTATGACTTCACCTTCTAAATCGAGTAACGTTTCAATGGAATCGAAAGGATTTTCTTTTGGTATACGAGTATCTCCTTTCCGTTGCACTATTCCTTCTTTATTGCATCCCTCGCTCCCTTACATTGACGAATTACCACAGAACTTGCGTCGCTATGTAATACTATGGGTTCTATGACTTCTCCTTCTAAATCGAGTAACATTTCCATGGAAACGACAGGATTTTCTTTTGGAATACGAGTATCTCCTTTCCGATGCACTATTTCTTCTGTACTGCATCCCTCGCTTCCTCACATTGAAGAATTAACACAGAAATTGCGTCGCCTTGAAATACTATGCGTTCTATGACAGCTCTTTCTAAATCGAGTAACGTTTCTATTTCAACGACAGGTTTTGCTTTTGGGATACGAGTATCTCATTACCGATGCACTATTCCTTCTTTACTGCATCCCTGGCTCAGTCACATTGACGAATTAACACTGAAAAAGGGTCCCTATGGAATACTATGTTTTCTATGACTTCTCCTTCTAAATCGAGTTACGTTTCTATTGAAACGACCGGATTTTCTTTTGGGATATGATTATCTCCTTTCCGATGCACTATTCATTCTTTACTGCATCCCTCGATCCCTCCCATTGACAAATTAACACAGAAATGGCGTCGCTATGAGAACCTGTGTGTTCTACGACATCTCCTTCTAAAACTCGTAACGTTCCTATTCAAACGTCAGGATATTCTTTTGGGATATGAGAAATCTTCTTTCCGATTCACAATTCCATCTTTACTGCATCCCTCACTCCATTACATTGACAAATTAACACAGAAATTGAGTCGCTATGAAATACTATTGGTTCTATGACACCTCCTGCTAAATCGAGTAACGTTTCTATGGAGCCAACAGGATTTTCTTTTGGGATACGAGTATCTCCTTTCCGATGCACTATTCCTTCTTTAATGCATTCCTCGCTCCCTCACATTGACGAATTAACACAGAAATTGCGTCGCTATGAAATACTATGGGTTCTATGACTTCTCATTCTAAATCGGGTATCGTTTCTATGGAATCGAGAGGATTTTCTTTTGGTATACGACTATCTCCTTTCCGATGCACTATTCCTTTTGTACTGCATCCCTCGCTCCCTTACATTGACGAATTAACACAGAAATTGCGTCGCCTTGAAATACTACGCGTTCTATGACATCTCTTTCTAAATCGAGTAACGTTTCTATTGAAACGACATGATTTTTTTTTGGGATACGAGTATCTCCTTTCCGATGCACTATTCTTTCTTACTGCATCCCTCGCTCCCTCACATTGATGAAATAACAATGAAATAGCGTCGCCATGAAATACTATGGGTTCTATGACATCTCCTTCTTAATCGAGTAACGTTTCTATAGAAACGACAGCATTTTCTTTTGGGATACGAGTATCTCCTTTCCGATGCACTATTCCTTTTTTACTGCATCCCATCGTTCCCTCACATTGAGGAATAAGCACAGAATATGCGTCGCTATGAAATACTTTAGGTGTTATGAGCTACCCTTCTAAATCGAGTAACGTTTAAATAGAAACGACATTATTTTCATTTGGGATACGTGTATCTCCTATCCGATGCACTATTCCTTCTTTACTGCATCCCTCGCTCCCACACATTGACGAATTAACACAGAAATGGCATCGCTATTAAATACTATGGGTTCTTGACTTCTCCTTCTAAATCGAGTACCGTTTCTACGGAAACGACAGGATTTTCCTTTGGGATACGAGTATCTACTTTCCGATGCACTCTTCCTTCTTTACTGCATCCCTCGTTCCCTCACATTGAGGAATAAGCACAGAAATTGCGTCGCTATGAAATACTATTCGTTCTATGGATTCTCCTTCTAAATCGAGTTACGTTTCTATGGAAACGACAGGATTTTCTTTTGGGATATGAGCATCTCCATTCCGATGCACTATTCCTTCCTTACTGCATCCATCGCTCCCTCACATTGACGAATTAACACAGAAATTGCGTCGCTATGAAATACTATGTGTTCTATGACTTCTCCTTCTAAGTCGAGTAACGTTTCTATGGAAACGACAGAATTGTCTTTTGGGATACGAGTATCTCCATTCCGATGCACTATTCCTTCTGTACTGCATCCCTCGCTCCCTCACATTGACGAATTAACACAGAAATGGCGTCCCTATGAAAAACTATGTGTAATATGACTTCTCCTTCTGAATCGAGTAACGTTTCTATTGACACGGCAGGATTTTCTTTTGGGATACGAGTATCTCATTTCCGATCTCTATTAATTCTTTACTGCATCCCGAGCTCCCTCACATTGACGAATATTCACAGAAATTGCGTCGCTATGAAATACTATGGGTTCTATGACTTCTCCTTCTAAATCGAGTTACGTTTCTATTGAAACGACCGGATTTTCTTTTGGGATATGATTATTTCCTTTCCGATGCACTATTCATTCTTTACTGTATCCATCGCTCCCTCACATTGACGAATTAACACAGAAATTGCGTCGCTATGAAATACTATGTGTGCTTTGACTTCTCCTTCTAAGTCGAGTAACGTTTCTATGGAAACGACAGAATTGTCTTTTGGGATACGAGTATCTCCATCCCGATGTACTATTCCTTCTGTACTGCATCCCTCGCTCCCTCACATTGACGAATTAACACAGAAATGGCGTCGCTATGAAATACTATGTGTAATATGACTTCTCCTTCTGAATCGAGTAACGTTTCTATGGATACGACAGAATTTTCTTCTGGGATACGAGTATCTCCTTTCCGATCTCTATTAATTCTTTACTGCATCCCGAGCTCCCTCACATTGACGAATATTCACAGAAATATCATCGCTATGAAGTATTATGGGTTCTATGACTTCTCCTTCTAAATCGAGTTACGTTTCTATTGAAACGACCGCATTTTCTTTTGGGATATGATTATCTCCTTTCCGATGCACTATTCATTCTTTACTGCATCCCTCGATCCCTCACATTGACAAATTAACACAAAAATGGCGTCGCTATAAGAATCTGTGTGTTCTATGACATCTCCTTCTAAAACGCGTAACGTTCCTATTCAAACGTCAGGATATTCTTTTGGGATATGAGAAATCTCCTTTCCGATGCACAATTCCATCTTTACTGCATCCCTCACTCCATTACATTGACAAATTAACACAGAAATTGAGTCGCTATGAAATACTATTGGTTCTATGACACCTCCTGCTAAATCGAGTAACGTTTCTATAGAGCCAACAGGATTTTCTTTTGGGATACGAGTAACTCCTTTCCGATGCACTATTCCTTCTTTAATGCATTCCTCGCTCCCTCAAATTGACGAATTAACACAGAAATTGCGTCGCTATGAAATACTATGGGTTCTATGACTTCTCATTCTAAATCGGGTAACGTTTCTATGGAATCGAGAGGATTTTCTTTTGGTATACGACTATCTCCTTTCCGATGCACTATTCCTTCTGTACTGCATCCCTCGCTCCCTCACATTGAGGAATTAACACAGAAATTGCGTCGCCTTGAAATACTATGCGTTCTATGACATCTCTTTCAAAATCGAGTAACGTTTCTATTGAAACGACAGGATTTTCTTTTAGGATCCGAGTATCTCCTTTCCGATGCACCATTCCTTCCCGACTGCATCCCTGGCTCCCTCACATTGACGAATTAACACAGAAATTGGGACGCTGTGGAATACTGTGTGTTCTATGACTTTTTCCTTTCATCGAGTAACGATTCTTTGGAAACGACAGGACTTACTTTTGGGATTCGAGTATCTCCTTTCCGTTGCACTATTCCTTCTTTTTTAGAGCATCCCTCGCTCCCTCACATTGAAGATTTAACACATAAATTGCGTCGCGATGATGTAATATGGGTTCTATAACTTCTCCTTCTAAATCGAGTAACGTTTCTATTGAAACGACATGATTTTTTTTGGGATACGAGTATCTCCTTTCCGATGCACTATTCTTTCTTACTGCATCCCTCGCTCCCTCACATTGATGAATTAACAATGAAATAGCGTCGCCATGAAATACTATGGGTTCTATGACAACTCCTTCTTAATCGAGTAACGTTTCTATGGAAACGACAGCATTTTCTTTTGGGATACGAGTATCTACTTTCCGATGCACTATTCCTTCTTTACTGCATCCTTCGTTCCCTCACATTGAGGAATAAGCACAGAAATTACGTCGCTATGAAATACTATTCGTTCTATGGATTCTCCTTCTAAATCGAGTAACGTTTCTATGGAAACGACAGGATTTTCTTTTGGGATATGAGCATCTCCATTCCGATGCACTATTCCTTCTTTACTGCATCCATCGCTCCCTCACATTGACGAATTAACACAGAAATTGCGTCGCTATGAAATACTATGTGTTCTATGACTTCTCCTTCTAAGTCGAGTAACGTTTCAATGGAAACGACAGAATTGTCTTTTGGGATACGAGTATCTCCATTCCGATGCACTATTCCTTCTGTACTGCATCCCTCGCTCCCTCACATTGACGAATTAATCATGAAATAGCGTCGCTATGAAATACTATGGGTTCTAAGACTACTCCTTCTTTATCGAGTAACGTTTATATGGAAATGACAGGATTTCCTTTTGGGATACGAGTATCTCATTTCCGATGCAATTTTCCTTCTTTACTGCATCCCTGGCTCCCCCACACTGACGAATTATCACAGAAATTGCGTCGCTATGGAATTCCGTGGGTTCAATGATTTCTCCTTCTAAATCGAGTAACGTTTCTATGGAAACGACAGGATTTTATTTTGGGATACGAGTATCTCCTTTCCGATTCACTATTGCTTCTTTACTGCATCCCTCGCTCCCTCACATTGACGAATTAACACAGAACTTTCGTCGCTATGATATACTATGGGTTCTATAACTTCTTCTTCTAAATCGAGTACCGTTTCTATTGAAACGACAGGATCTCCATTTGAGATACCAGTATCTCCTTTCCGATGCACTATTCCATCTGTACTGCATCCCTCGCTCCCTCACATTGGCGAAATAACACAGAAATTGCGTCGCTATGGAATACTATGTGTTCAATGATTTCTCTCTCTTAATCGAGTAACATTTCTGCGGAAACGAAAGGATTTTCTTTTGGGATACGAGTATCTCCTTTCCGATGCACTATTCCTTCTTCACTACATCCTTCGCTCCCTCACATTAACGATTTATCAGAGAAATTGCGTCGCTATGGAATACTATGTGTTCAATGATTTCTCTCTCTAAATCGAGTAACATTTCTAAGTTAACGAAAGGATTTTCTTTTGGGATACGAGTATCTCCTTTCCGATGCACTATTCCTTCTTTACTGCATCCCTCGCTCCCTCACATTGACGAATTAACACAGAAATGGCGTCGCTGTGAAGTACTATGTGATCTATGACTTCTCCTTCTAAATCGAGTAACGTTTCTATGGAAACGAGAGGATTCTCTTTTGGTATAGGAGTATCTCCTTTCCGATGCACTATTTCTTCTTTACTGCATCCCTCGCTCCCTCACATTGACGAATTAACACAGAAATTGCGTCGCAATACAAAGCTATGGGTTCTACGACTTCTCCTTCTAAATCGAGTAACGATTCTATGGAAACGACAGGATTTTCTGTTGGGATACAACTATCTCCATTCCGATGCACTATTCCTTTTTTACTTCATCCCTCGCTCCCTCAGTTTGACGAATAAGCACAGAAAATGCGTCGCTATGAAATAGTATGGGTTCTACGACTTCTCCTTCTAAATCTAGAAACGTTTCAATGGAAACGACAGGATTTCCTTTTGGGATACGACTATCTCTTTTACGATGCACTATTCCGTCTGTATTGCATCCTGCGCTCCCTCACATTGGCGAATTAACACAGAAATTGCGTGTCTATGATATATTATGGGTTCTATGACTTCTCCTTCTAAATCGAGTAACGTTTCTATGGAAACGAAGGGATTTTCTTTTGGGATACGAGTATCTCCTTTCCGATGCACTATTGCTTCTTTACTAAGTCCCTCGCACCCCCACTTTGGCGAATTGACACCGAAATTGCGTCGCTATGAAATACTATGGGTTCTATTTCTCCTTCTAAATCGAGTAACGTTTCCATCGAAACTACAGGATTTTCGTTTGTGATACGAGTATCTCCATTCCGATGCACTATTCCATCTGTACTGCATCCCCCGCTCCCTCACATTGGCGAAATAACACAGAAATTGCGTCGCTATGGAATACTATGTGTTCAATGATTTCTCTCTCTTAATCGAGTAACATTTCTGCGGAAACGAAAGGATTTTCTTTTGGGATACGAGTATCTCCTTTCCGATGCACTATTCCTTCTTTACTGCATCCCTCGCTCCCTCACATTGACGAATTAACACAGAAATGGCGTCGCTGTGAAGTACTATGTGATCTATGACTTCTCCTTCTAAATCGAGTAACGTTTCTATGGAAACGAGAGGATTCTCTTTTGGTATAGGAGTATCTCCTTTCCGATGCACTATTTCTTCTTTACTGCATCCCTCGCTCCCTCACATTGACGAATTAACACAGAAATTGCGTCGCAATACAAAGCTATGGGTTCTACGACTTCTCCTTCTAAATCGAGTAACGATTCTATGGAAACGACAGGATTTTCTGTTGGGATACAACTATCTCCATTCCGATGCACTATTCCTTTTTTACTTCATCCCTCGCTCCCTCAGTTTGACGAATAAGCACAGAAAATGCGTCGCTATGAAATAGTATGGGTTCTACGACTTCTCCTTCTAAATCTAGAAACGTTTCAATGGAAACGACAGGATTTCCTTTTGGGATACGACTATCTCTTTTACGATGCACTATTCCGTCTGTATTGCATCCTGCGCTCCCTCACATTGGCGAATTAACACAGAAATTGCGTGTCTATGATATATTATGGGTTCTATGACTTCTCCTTCTAAATCGAGTAACGTTTCTATGGAAACGAAGGGATTTTCTTTTGGGATACGAGTATCTCCTTTCCGATGCACTATTGCTTCTTTACTAAGTCCCTCGCACCCCCACTTTGGCGAATTGACACAGAAATTGCGTCGCTATGAAATACTATGGGTTCTATTTCTCCTTCTAAATCGAGTAACGTTTCCATTGAAACTACAGGATTTTCGTTTGTGATACGAGTATCTCCATTCCGATGCACTATTCCATCTGTACTGCATCCCCCGCTCCCTCACATTGGCGAAATAACACAGAAATTGCGTCGCTATGGAATACTATGTGTTCAATGATTTCTCTCTCTTAATCGAGTAACATTTCTGCGGAAACGAAAGGATTTTCTTTTGGGATACGAGTATCTCCTTTCCGATGCACTATTCCTTCTTTACTGCATCCCTCGCTCCCTCACATTGACGAATTAACACAGAAATGGCGTCGCTGTGAAGTACTATGTGATCTATGACTTCTCCTTCTAAATCGAGTAACGTTACTATAGAAACGACATGATTTTCTTTTGGTATAGGAGTAACTCCTTTCCGATGCACTATTCCTTCTTTACTGCATCCCTCGCTCCCTTACATTGACGAATTACCACAGAACTTGCGTCGCTATGAAATACTATGGGTTCCATGACTTCTCCTTCTAAATCGAGTACCATTTCCATGGAAACGACAGGAATTTCTTTTGGAATACGACTAACTCGTTTCCGATGCGGTATTCCTTCTGTACTGCATCCCTCGCTACCTCACATTGACGAATTAACACAGAAATTGCGTCGCCTTGAAATACTGTGCGTTGTATGACATCTATTTCTAAATCGAGTAACGCTTCTATTAAAACGACAGGATTTTCTTTTGTGATACGAGTATCTCATTTCCGATGCACTATTCCTTCCCTACTGCATCCCTCGCTCCCACACAATGACGAATTGTCACAGCAATTGCGTCGCTATGAAATACTATGGCTTCTACGACTTCTCCTTCTAAATCGAGTAACGTTTCTATGGAAACGAGAGGTTTTTCTTTTGGTATACGAGTATCTCCTTTCCGATGCACTATTCCATCTTTAATACATCTCACGCTCCCTCACATTGACGAATTAACACAGAAATTGCGTCGCTATGAAACACTATGCGTTCAATGACTTCTCCTTCTAAATCGAGTAACGTTTCTATGGAAACGACAGAATTTTCTTTTGGGATACGAGTATCTCATTTCCGATGCACTATTCCTTCTTTACTGTATTCCTGGATCAGTCACATTGACGAATGAACACTGAAATTGCGTCCCTATGGAATACTATGGTTTCAATGGCTTCTCCTTCTAAATCGAGTAATTTTTCCATGGAAACGACAGGAATTTCTTTTCGGATAGGAGTATCTCCTTTCCGATGCACTATTCCTTCACAACTGCATCCCTCGCTCTCACACATTGGCGAATTAACACAGAAAATGCGTCACTATGAAATTCTATGGGTTCTATGACTTCTCCTTCTAAATCGAGTAACGTTTCTATGGGAACTACTGGATTTTCTTTTTGGATAAGACTATCTCCTTTCCGAAGTACTATTCCTTCTTTACTGCATCCCTCGCTCTCACACATTGGCGAATTAACACAGAAATTGCGTCGCTATGAAATACTATGGGTTCTATGACTTCTCCTTCTAAATCGGGTAAGGTCTCTATGGAATCGAGAGGATTTCCTTTTGGAATACGAGTATCTCCATTCCTATGCACTATTCCCTCTTTACTGCATCCCTAGCTCCCTCACATTGACGAATTAAGACAGAAATTACGTCGCTATTAAATACTATGGGTTCCATGACTTCTCCTTTTAAATCGAGTAACGTTTCTATGGAAACGACAGAATTTTCTTTTGGGATAAGAGTATCTCCTTTCCGATGCTCTATTACATCATTAATGCATCCCTAGGTCCGTCACATTGACGAATATTCACAGAAATTGCTTCGCTATGAAATACTATAGGTTCAAAAATTCTCCTTCTGAATCGAGTAACGTTTCTATGGATACGACGGGGTTTTCTTTTGAGATACGACTGACTATCCCCTTTCAGATGCACTATCCCTTCTTTACTGCATCCCTAGCTCCCTCACATTGACGAATTAACGCAGAAATTGCGTCGCTAACAAATACTATGGGTTCTATGACTTCTCCTTCTAAATCGAGTAAGGTTTCTATAGAAACGACAGGATTTTCTTTTGGGATACGAGTATCTCCTTTCCGATACACTATTCCTTCTTTACTGCATCCCTGGCTCCCTCACATTGACGAATTAACACAGAAATTGCGTCGCTATGGAATACTATGTGTTCTATGACTTCACCTTCTAAATCGAGTAACGTTTCAATGGAATCGAAAGGATTTTCTTTTGGTATACGAGTATCTCCTTTCCGTTGCACTATTCCTTCTTTATTGCATCCCTCGCTCCCTTACATTGACGAATTACCACAGAACTTGCGTCGCTATGTAACACTATGGGTTCTATGACTTCTCCTTCTACATCGAGTAACATTTCCATGGAAACGACAGGATTTTCTTTTGGAATACGAGTATCTCCTTTCCGATGCACTATTTCTTCTGTACTGCATCCCTCGCTTCCTCACATTGAAGAATTAACACAGAAATTGCGTCGCCTTGAAATACTATGCGTTCTATGACAGCTCTTTCTAAATCGAGTAACGTTTCTATTTCAACGACAGGTTTTGCTTTTGGGATACGAGTATCTCATTACCGATGCACTATTCCTTCTTTACTGCATCCCTGGCTCAGTCACATTGACGAATTAACACTGAAAAAGGGTTCCTATGGAATACTATGGTTTCTATGACTTCTCCTTCTAAATCGAGTTACGTTTCTATTGAAACGACCGGATTTTCTTTTGGGATATGATTATCTCCTTTCCGATGCACTATTCATTCTTTACTGCATCCCTCGATCCCTCCCATTGACAAATTAACACAGACATGGCGTCGCTATGAGAACCTGAGTGTTCTACGACATCTCCTTCTAAAACTCGTAACGTTCCTATTCAAACGTCAGGATATTCTTTTGGGATATGAGAAATCTCCTTTCCGATGCACAATTCCATCTTTACTGCATCCCTCACTCCATTACATTGACAAATTAACACAGAAATTCAGCCGCTATGAAATACTATTGGTTCTATGACACCTCCTGCTAAATCGAGTAACGTTTCTATGGAGCCAACAGGATTTTCTTTTGGGATACGAGTATCTCCTTTCCGATGCACTATTCCTTCTTTAATGCATTCCTCGCTCCCTCACATTGACGAATTAACACAGAAATTGCGTCGCTATGAAATACTATGGGTTCTATGACTTCTCATTCTAAATCGGGTAACGTTTCTATGGAATCGAGAGGATTTTCTTTTGTTATACGACTATCTCCTTTCCGATGCACTATTCCTTTTGTACTACATCCCTCGCTCCCTCACATTGACGAATTAACACAGAAATTGCGTCGCCTTGAAATACTACGCGTTCTATGACATCTCTTTCTAAATCGAGTAACGTTTCTATTGAAACGACATGATTTTTTTTTTGGGATACGAGTATCTCCTTTCCGATGCACTATTCTTTCTTACTGCATCCCTCGCTCCCTCACATTGATGAAATAACAATGAAATAGCGTCGCCATGAAATACTATGGGTTCTATGACATCTCCTTCTTAATCGAGTAACGTTTCTATGGAAACGACAGCATTTTCTTTTGGGATACGAGTATCTCCTTTCCGATGCACTATTCCTTTTTTACTGCATCCCATCGTTCCCTCACATTGAGGAATAAGCACAGAATATGCGTCGCTATGAAATACTTTAGGTGTTATGAGCTACCCTTCTAAATCGAGTAACGTTTAAATAGAAACGACATTATTTTCATTTGGGATACGTGTATCTCCTATCCGATGCACTATTCCTTCTTTACTGCATCCCTCGCTCCCACACATTGACGAATTAACACAGAAATGGCATCGCTATTAAATACTATGGGTTCTTGACTTCTCCTTCTAAATCGAGTACCGTTTCTACGGAAACGACAGGATTTTCCTTTGGGATACGAGTATCTACTTTCCGATGCACTCTTCCTTCTTTACTGCATCCCTCGTTCCCTCACATTGAGGAATAAGCACAGAAATTGCGTCGCTATGAAATACTATTCGTTCTATGGATTCTCCTTCTAAATCGAGTTACGTTTCTATGGAAACGACAGGATTTTCTTTTGGGATATGAGCATCTCCATTCCGATGCACTATTCCTTCCTTACTGCATCCATCGCTCCCTCACATTGACGAATTAACACAGAAATTGCGTCGCTATGAAATACTATGTGTTCTATGACTTCTCCTTCTAAGTCGAGTAACGTTTCTATGGAAACGACAGAATTGTCTTTTGGGATACGAGTATCTCCATTCCGATGCACTATTCCTTCTGTACTGCATCCCTCGCTCCCTCACATTGACGAATTAACACAGAAATGGCGTCCCTATGAAAAACTATGTGTAATATGACTTCTCCTTCTGAATCGAGTAACGTTTCTATTGACACGGCAGGATTTTCTTTTGGGATACGAGTATCTCATTTCCGATCTCTATTAATTCTTTACTGCATCCCGAGCTCCCTCACATTGACGAATATTCACAGAAATTGCGTCGCTATGAAATACTATGGGTTCTATGACTTCTCCTTCTAAATCGAGTTACGTTTCTATTGAAACGACCGGATTTTCTTTTGGGATATGATTATTTAATTTCCGATGCACTATTCATTCTTTACTGTATCCATCGCTCCCTCACATTGACGAATTAACACAGAAATTGCGTCGCTATGAAATACTATGTGTTCTTTGACTTCTCCTTCTAAGTCGAGTAACGTTTCTATGGAAACGACAGAATTGTCTTTTGGGATACGAGTATCTCCATTCCGATGTACTATTCCTTCTGTACTGCATCCCTCGCTCCCTCACATTGACGAATTAACACAGAAATGGCGTCGCTATGAAATACCATGTGTAATATGACTTCTCCTTCTGAATCGAGTAACGTTTCTATGGATACGACAGAATTTTCTTCTGGGATACGAGTATCTCCTTTCCGATCTCTATTAATTCTTTACTGCATCCCGAACTCCCTCACATTGACGAATATTCACAGAAATATCATCGCTATGAAGAATTATGGGTTCTATGACTTCTCCTTCTAAATCGAGTTACGTTTCTATTGAAACGACCGCATTTTCTTTTGGGATATGATTATCTCCTTTCCGATGCACTATTCATTCTTTACTGCATCCCTCGATCCCTCACATTGACAAATTAACACAAAAATGGCGTCGCTATGAGAATCTGTGTGTTCTATGACATCTCCTTCTAAAACGCGTAACGTTCCTATTCAAACGTCAGGATATTCTTTTGGGATATGAGAAATCTCCTTTCCGATGCACAATTCCATCTTTACTGCATCCCTCACTCCATTACATTGACAAATTAACACAGAAATTGAGTCGCTATGAAATACTATTGGTTCTATGACACCTCCTTCTAAATCGAGTAACGTTTCTATGGAGCCAACAGGATTTTCTTTTGGGATACGAGTAACTCCTTTCCGATGCACTATTCCTTCTTTAATGCATTCCTCGCTCCCTCAAATTGACGAATTAACACAGAAATTGCGTCGCTATGAAATACTATGGGTTCTATGACTTCTCATTCTAAATCGGGTAACGTTTCTATGGAATCGAGAGGATTTTCTTTTGGTATACGACTATCTCCTTTCCGATGCACTATTCCTTCTGTACTGCATCCCTCGCTCCCTCACATTGAGGAAATAACACAGAAATTGCGTCGCCTTGAAATACTATGCGTTCTATGACATCTCTTTCTAAATCGAGTAACGTTTCTATTGAAACGACAGGATTTTCTTTTGGGATCCGAGTATCTCCTTTCCGATGCACCATTCCTTCCCGACTGCATCCCTGGCTCCCTCACATTGACGAATTAACACAGAAATTGGGACGCTGTGGAATACTGTGTGTTCTATGACTTTTTCCTTCATCGAGTAACGATTCTTTGGAAACGACAGGACTTACTTTTGGGATTCGAGTATCTCCTTTCCGTTGCACTATTCCTTCTTTTTTAGAGCATCCCTCGCTCCCTCACATTGAAGATTTAACACATAAATTGCGTCGCGATGATGTAATATGGGTTCTATAACTTCTCCTTCTAAATCGAGTAACGTTTCTATTGAAACGACATGATTTTTTTTGGGATACGAGTATCTCCTTTCCGATGCACTATTCTTTCTTACTGCATCCCTCGCTCCCTCACATTGATGAATTAACAATGAAATAGCGTCGCCATGAAATACTATGGGTTCTATGACAACTCCTTCTTAATCGAGTAACGTTTCTATGGAAACGACAGCATTTTCTTTTGGGATACGAGTATCTACTTTCCGATGCACTATTCCTTCTTTACTGCATCCCTCGTTCCCTCACAATGAGGAATAAGCACAGAAATTACGTCGCTATGAAATACTATTCGTTCTATGGATTGTCCTTCTAAATCGAGTAACGTTTCTATGGAAACGACAGGATTTTCTTTTGGGATATGAGCATCTCCATTCCGATGCACTATTCCTTCTTTACTGCATCCATCGCTCCCGCACATTGACGAATTAACACAGAAATTGCGTCGCTATGAAATACTATGTGTTCTATGACTTCTCCTTCTAAGTCGAGTAACGTTTCAATGGAAACGACAGAATTGTCTTTTGGGATACGAGTATCTCCATTCCGATGCACTATTCCTTCTGTACTGCATCCCTCGCTCCCTCACATTGACGAATTAATCATGAAATAGCGTCGCTATGAAATACTATGGGTTCTAAGACTACTCCTTCTTTATCGAGTAACGTTTATATGGAAATGACAGGATTTTCTTTTGGGATACGAGTATCTCCTTTCCGATGCACCATTCCTTCTTTACTGCATCCCTTGCTCCCTCACATTGACGAATTATCGCAGAAATTGCGTCGCTATGAAATACTATGTGTTCTATGGCTTCTTCTTCTAAATCGAGTAACGTTTCTATGGAAACGTCAGGATTTTTTTGGGGATATGAGTATCTCCTGTCCGATGCATTATTCCATCTTTAGTGCATCCATCGCTCCATTACATTGACAAAATAACACAGAAATTACGTCGCTATGAAATACTATTCGTTCTATGGATTCTCCTTCTAAATCGAGTAACGTTTTTATGGAATCGAGAGGATTTTCTTTTGGTATACGACTATCTCCTTTCCGATGCACTATTCCTTCTGTACTGCATCCCTCGCTCCCTCTCATTGAGGAATTAACACAGAAATGGCGTCCCTATGAAATACTATGTGTAATATGACTTCTCCTTCTGAATCGAGTAACGTTTCTATTGACACGGCAGGATTTTCTTTTGGGATACGAGTATCTCATTTCCGATGCAATTTTCCTTCTTTACTGCATCCCTGGCTCCCCCACACTGACGAATTATCACAGAACTTTCGTCGCTATGATATACTATGGGTTCTATAACTTCTTCTTCTAAATCGAGTACCGTTTCTATTGAAACGACAGGATCTCCATTTGAGATACCAGTATCTCCTTTCCGATGCACTATTCCATCTGTACTGCATCCCTCGCTCCCTCACATTGGCGAAATAACACAGAAATTGCGTCGCTATGGAATACTATGTGTTCAATGATTTCTCTCTCTTAATCGAGTAACATTTCTGCGGAAACGAAAGGATTTTCTTTTGGGATACGAGTATCTCCTTTCCGATGCACTATTCCTTCTTTACTGCATCCCTCGCTCCCTCACATTGACGAATTAACACAGAAATGGCGTCGCTGTGAAGTACTATGTGATCCATGACTTCTCCTTTTAAATCGAGTAACGTTTCTATGGAAACGAGAGGATTCTCTTTTGGTATAGGAGTATCTCCTTTCCGATGCACTATTTCTTCTTTACTGCATCCCTCGCTCCCTCACATTGACGAATTAACACAGAAATTGCGTCGCAATACAAAGCTATGGGTTCTACGACTTCTCCTTCTAAATCGAGTAACGATTCTATGGAAACGACAGGATTTTCTGTTGGGATACAACTATCTCCATTCCGATGCACTATTCCTTTTTTACTTCATCCCTCGCTCCCTCAGTTTGACGAATAAGCACAGAAAATGCGTTGCTATGAAATAGTATGGGTTCTACGACTTCTCCTTCTAAATCTAGAAACTTTTCAATGGAAACGACAGGATTTCCTTTTGGGATACGACTATCTCCTTTACGATGCACTATTCCGTCTGTATTGCATCCTGCGCTCCCTCACATTGGCGAATTAACACAGAAATTGCGTGTCTATGATATATTATGGGTTCTATGACTTCTCCTTCTAAATCGAGTAACGTTTCTATGGAAACGAAGGGATTTTCTTTTGGGATACGAGTATCTCCTTTCCGATGCACTATTCCTTCTTTACTAAGTCCCTCGCACCCCCACTTTGGCGAATTGACACAGAAATTGCGTCGCTATGAAATACTATGGGTTCTATTTCTCCTTCTAAATCGAGTAACGTTTCCATTGAAACTACAGGATTTTCGTTTGTGATACGAGTATCTCCATTCCGATGCACTATTCCTTCTTTACTGCATTTCTCGCTGCCTCACATTGACGAATTAACACAGAAATAGCGTCGCTATCGAATACTATGTGTTCTATGACTTCTCCTTCTAAATCGAGTAACAATTCTATGGAAACGACAGGATTTGCTTTTGAGTTACGACTATATGCTTTCCGATGCATTATTCCTTCTTTACTGCATCCCTTGCTCCCTCACAATGACGAATTAACACAGAAATTGCGTCGCTATGAAATACTATGGGTTCAATGACTACTCTTTCTAAATCGTGTAACGTTTCTATGCAAACGACAGGACTTTCTTTTGGTATACGAATATCTCCTTTCCAATGCACTATTCCTTCTTTACTGCTTCCCTCGCTCCCTCACATTGACGATATAACACACAAATTGCGTCGCTATGAAATACTATGTGTACTATGACTTTTCCTTCTAAATCGAGTAACGTATCCATTGAAACTACAGGATTTTCGTTTGTGATACGAGTATCTCCATTCCGATGCACTATTCCTTCTTTACTGCATTCCTCGCTCCCTCACATTGACGAATTAATCATGAAATAGCGTCGCTATGAAATACTATGGGTTCTAAGACTACTCCTTCTTTATCGAGTAACGTTTATATGGAAATGACAGGATTTTCTTTTGGGATACGAGTATCTCCTTTCCGATGCACCATTCCTTCTTTACTGCATCCCTTGCTCCCTCACATTGACGAATTATCGCAGAAATTGCGTCGCTATGAAATACTATGTGTTCTATGGCTTCTCCTTCTAAATCGAGTAACGTTTCTATGGAAACGTCAGAATTTTTTTGGGGATATGAGTATCTCCTGTCCGATGCATTATTCCATCTTTAGTGCATCCATCGCTCCATTACATTGACAAAATAACACAGAAATTGCGTCGCTATGAAATACTATTGGTTCTACGACATCTTCTGCTAAATCGAGTACCGTTTCTATGGAAACAACAGGAATTTCTTTTGGAATACGAATATCTCCTTTCCGATTCACTAATCCTTGTTTACTGCATCCCTCGCTCCCTCACATTGACGAATTAACACAGAAATTGCGTCGCAATGAAATACTAAGGGTGCCATAACTTCTCCTTCTAAATGGAGTAACTTTTCTATGGAAACGACAGGATTTTCTTTTGGGATACGACTATCTCCATTCCGATTCACTATTCCTTCTTTACTCCATCCCTCGCTCCCTCACTGTGACGAATTAACGCAGAAATTTCGTCGCTATGTAATTCTATGGGTTCTATGAAATCTCCTTCTAAATCGAGTAACGTTTCTATAGAAACGACAGGGCTTTCATTTTGGGACACGTGTATCTCCTTTCCGATACACTATTCCTTCTATAAAGCAACCCTGGCTACCTGACATTGACGAATTAACACAGAAATTGCGTCGCTATGGAATACTATTGGTTCTATGACTTCTCCTTCTAAATCGAGTAACGTATCTATGGAAACGACAGGATTTTCTTTTGGGATACGAGTATCTCCTTTCCGATGCACTACTCCTTCTTTACTGCATCCCTCGCTCCCTCACATTGACGAATTAGCACAGAAATTGCGTCGCTATGAAATAGTATTGGTTCTATGACAATCCCTTCTGAATCGAGTAACGTTTCAATGGAAACGACAGGAATTTCTTTTGGGATACGAGTATCTCCTTTCCGAAGCACTATTCCTTCTGTACTGTATCCCTCGCTGCCTCACATTGACGAATTAACACAGAAATTGCGACGCTATGGAATATTAGGGGTTCTATGACTTCTCCTTCTAAACCGAGTAACGTCTCTATGGAAACGACAGGATTTTCTTTTCGGATACGAGTATCTCCTTTCTGATGCACTATTCCTTCTCTACTGCATCTCTCGCTTTCTCACATTGGCGAATTAACACAGAAATTGCATCGCTATGAAATACTATGGGTTCTACGACTTCTCCTTCTAAATCAAGTAACGTTTCTATTCAAACGACAGAATTTTCTTTTGGGATACGACTATCTCCTTTCCGATGCACTATTCCATCTGTACTGCATCCCTCGCTCCCTCACATTGGCTAATTAACACAGATATTGCGTCGCTATGATATACTATGGGTTCTATGACTTCTCCGTGTAAATCGAATAACGTTTCTATGGAAACGACAGGATTTTCTTTTAGGATATGAGGATCTCCATTCCGATGGACTATTCCCTCTTTACTGCATCCCTAGCTCCCTCTCATTGACGAATTAACACAGAAATTGCGTCGCTATTACATACTATGGGTTCCACGACTTCTCCTTCTAAATCGAGTAACGCTTCCATGGAAACGACAGGATTTTCTTTTGGAATACGAATATGTCCTTTCCGATTCACTAATCCTTGTTTACTGCATCCCTCGCTCCCTCACATTGACGAATTAACACAGATATTGCGTCGCAATGAAATACTAAGGGTGCCATAACTTTTCCATCTAAATCGAGTAACTTTTCTATGGAAACGTCAGGATTTTCTTTTGGGATACGACTATCCCCATTCCGATTCACTATTCCTTCTTTACTGCATCCCTCGCTCCCTCACTGTGACGAATTAGCACTGAAATTGCGACGCTATGAAATACTATGGGTTCTATGACTTCTCCTTGTAAATCGAGTAACGTTTCTATGCAAACGACAGGATTTGCGTTTGGGATACGAGTTTCTTCTTTCCGATGCACTATTAATACTTTACTGCATCCCTCGCTCCCTCACATTGACGAATTGACACAGATATTGCGTCGCTATGAAATACTATGGGTTCTATGACTTCTCCGTCTAAATCGAATAACGTTTCTATGGAAACGACAGGATTTTCTTTTGGGATACGACTATCTCCTTTCCGATGCACTATTCCTTCTTTACTGCATCCCTGGCTCCCTCACATTGACGAATTAACACAGAAATTGGGACGCTATGGAATACTATGTGTTCCATGACTTCTCCTTCTAAATCGAGTTACTTGTCAATGGAAACGACAGGATTTTCTTTTGGGATACGTGTATCTCCTTTCCGATGCACTATTCCTTCTTTACTACATTCCTCGCTCCCTCACATTGTCGAATTAGCACAGAAATTGCATCGCCATAAAATCCTATGTGTTAAATAACTTCTCCTTCTAAATCGAGAAACGTTTCAATGGAAACGAGAGGATTTTCTTTTGGTATACGAGTAACTCCTTTCCGATGCACTACTCTTTCATTACTACATTCTCGCTCCCTCACATTGACGAATTAACACAGAAATTGCGTCGCTATGAAATACTATACGTTCTATGAATTCTCCTTATAAATCGAGTAACGTTTCTATGGAAACGACAGAATTTTCTTTTGGGATACGTATATCTCCTTTCCGATGCACTATTGCCTCTGTACTGCTTCACTCGCACCATCACATTGGCGATTAACACAGAAATTGCGTCGCTAAGAAATACTATGGGTTCTATGCCTTCTCCATCTAAATCGAGTAACGATTCTATTTCAACGACAGGATTTTCTTTTGGGATACAAGTTTCTCCTTTCCGATGCACTATTCCATCTTTACTGCATCCCTGGCTCTCTCACATGGACGAATTTTCACAGCAATTGCGTCGCTATGGAATACTATGGGTTCATAGACTTCTGCTTCTAAATAGAGTAACGTTTCTTTGGAAACGACTGGATTTTCCTTTGGGATACGACTATCTCCTTTCAGATTCACTATTCCTTCTTTACTGCATCCCCCGCTCCCTCACATTAACGAATTAACGCAGAAATTTCGTCGCTGTGAAATACTATGGGTTCTTTGACTTCTCTTTCTAAATCGAGTAACGTTTCTATGGAAACGACAGGTTTTCTTTTGGGATACGACTATCTCCTTTCCTATGCACTATTCCTTCTTTACGGCATCCCTGGCTCCCTGACTTTGTTGAATTAACATAGAAATTGCGTCGCTATGAAATACTATGCGTTCTGTGACTTCTCCTTCTAAATCGAGTATCATTTCCATGGAAACGACAGGATTTTCTTCTGGGATACGACTATCTACTTTCCGATGCGCTATTTTTTCTGTACTGCATTCTTCGCTCCCTCACATTGACGAATTAACACAGAAATTGCGTCGCCTTGAAATGCTATGCGTTCTATGACATCTCTTTCTAAATAGAGTAACGTTTCTATTAAAACGACAGGACTTTCATTTGGGATACGAGGATCTCATTTCCGATGCACTATTCCTTCTTTACTGTGTCCCTGACTCAGTCACATTGACGAATTAACACTGAAATTGCGTCCCTAAGGTATACTATGGGTTCTATTACTTCTCCTTCTAAATCGAGTAACGTTTCAATGGAAACGACAGGATTTTCGTTTGGTATACGAGTATCTCCTTTCCGATGCACTACTCCTTCATTACTACATCTCTCGCTCCCTCACATTGACGAATTAACACAGAAATTGCGTCGCCATGAAATACTATGCGTTCTATGAATTCTCCTTATAAATCGAGTAACGTTACTATGGAAACGACAGAATTTTCTTTTGGGATACGAGTATCTCCCTTCCGATGCACTATTAGTTCTTTGCTGCATACCTCGCTCCTTCACATTGTCGAATTAACACAGAAACTCTATCGCCATGAAACAGGTTGGCTTCTAAAACTTCTCCTTCTAAATCGAGTATCGTTTCTATGTAAACGAGAGAATTGTCTTTTGGTTCACGAGTATGTCCTTTACGATGCACTATTTCTTCTTTACTGCATCTCTCGCTCCCTCACATTTACGAATTAACATAGAAATTGCGTCGCTATGAAATACTATGCGTTCTGTGACTTCTCCTTCTAAATCGAGTATCATTTCCATGGAAACTACAGGATTTTCTTTTGGGATACGACTATCTCCTTTCCGAAGTGCTATTTTTTCTGTACTGCATTCTTCGCTCCCTCACATTGACGAATTAACTCAGAAATTGAGTCGCCTTGAAATGCTAGTCGTTCTATGACATCTCCTTGTAAATCGAGTAACGTTTCTATTAAAACGAAAGGAATTTCTTTTGGGATACGAGTATCTCCTTTCCGATGCACTATTATTTCTTTACTGCATCCCTCGCTCCCTTACATTGACGAATTACCACCGAACTTGCGTCGCTATGAAATACTATGGGTTCTATTACTTCTCCTTCTAAATCGAGTAAAGTTTCAATGGAAACGACAGGATTTTCTTTTGGGTTACGAGTATCTCCTTTCCGATGCACTATTCCTTCTTTATGCATCCCTCACTCCCTCTCATTGTCGAATTAACACAGATATTGCATCGCCATGAAATACTATGGGTTATAAAACTTCTCCTTCTAAATCGAGTAACGTTTCTATGGAAACGAGAGGATTTTCTTTTGGGGTACGAGTATATCCATTCCGATGCACCATTCCATCTTCACTGCATCCCTTGTACCCTCACATTGACGAATTATCGCAGAAATTGCGTCGCTATGAAATACTATGTGTTCTATGACTTCTCCTTCTAAATCGAGTAACGTTTCTATGGAAACGTCAGGATTTCCTTTAGGGATATGAGTATCTCCTTTCCGATGCATTATTCCATCTTTACAGCATCCATCGTTCCATTACATTGACAAATTAACACAGAAATTGCGTCGCTATGAAATACCCTTGGTTCTATGACATCTCCTGCTAATTCGAGTACCGTTTCTATGGAAACAACAGGATTTTCTTTTGGGATACGAGTATATCCTTTCCGATGCACTACTCCTTCTTTACTGTATCCCTCGCTCCCTCACATTGACGAAGTAGCACAGAAATTGCGCGCTATGAAATACTATGGGTTCTATGACTTCTCCTTGTAAATCGAGTAACGTTTCTATGCAAACGACAGGATTTTCGTTTGGGATACGAGTTTCTTCTTTCCGATGCACTATTAATACTTTACTGCATCTCTCGCTCCATCACATTGACGAATTGACACAGAAATTGCGTCGCTATGAAATTCTATGGGTTCTATGACTTCTAATTCTAAATCGAATAACGTCTCTATGGAAACGACAGGATTTTCTTTTGGGGTACGACTATCTCCTTTCCGATGCACTATTCCTTCTTTACTGCATCCCTGGCTCCCTCACTTTGTTGAATTAACATAGAAATTGCGTCGCTATGAAATACTATGCGTTCTGTGACTTCTCCTTCTAAATCGAGTATCATTTCCATGGAAACGACAGGATTTTCTTCTGGGATACGACTATCTCCTTTCCGATGCCCTATTTTTTCTGTACTGCATTCTTCGCTCCCTCACATTGACGAATTAACACAGAAATTGCGTCGCCTTGAAATGCTATGCGTTCTATGACATCTCTTTCTAAATAGAGTAACGTTTCTATTAAAACGACAGGACTTTCATTTGGGATACGAGGATCTCATTTCCGATGCACTGTTCCTTCTTTACTGTATCCCTGACTCAGTCACATTGACGAATTAACACTGAAATTGCGTCCCTATGGTATACTGTGGGTTCTATTACTTCTCCTTCTAAATCGAGTAACGTTTCAATGGAAACGACAGGATTTTCTTTTGGTATACGAGTATCTCATTTCCGATGCACTACTCCTTCATTACTACATCTCTCGCTCCCTCACATTGACGAATTAACACAGAAATTGCGTCGCCATGAAATACTATGCATTCTATGAATTCTCCTTATAAATCGAGTAACGTTACTATGGAAACGACAGAATTTTCTTTTGGGATACGAGTATCTCCCTTCCGATGCACTATTAGTTCTTTGCTGCATACCTCGCTCCTTCACATTGTCGAATTAACACAGAAATTGCATCGCCATGAAACAGTTTGGCTTCTAAAACTCCTTTTTCTAAATCGAGAATCGTTTCTATGTAAACGAGAGAATTTTCTTTTGGTTCACGAGTATGTCCTTTACGATGCACTATTCCTTCTTTACTGCATCTCTCGCTCCCTCACATTGACGAATTAACATAGAAATTGCGTCGCTATGAAATACTATGCGTTCTGTGACTTCTCCTTCTAAATCGAGTATCATTTCCATGGAAACGACAGGATTTTCTTTTGGGATACGACTATCTCCTTTCCGATGTGTTATTTTTTCTGTACTGCATTCTTCGCTCCCTCACATTGACGAATTAACACAGAAATTGCGTCGCCTTGAAATGCTAGTCGTTCTATGACATCTCTTTCTAAATCGAGTAACGTTTCAATTAAAACGACAGGAATTTCTTTTGGGATACGAGTATCTCATTTCCGATGCACTATCCCTGACTCAGTCACATTGACGAATTAACACTGAAATTGCGTCCCTATGGTGTACTATGGTTCTACTACTTCTCCTTCTAAATCGAGTAACGTTTCAATGGAAACGACAGGATTTTCTTTTGGTATAGGAGTATCTCCTTTCCGATGCACTATTATTTCTTTACTGCATCCCTCGCTCCCTTACATTGACGAATTACCACCGAACTTGCGTCACTATGAAATACTATGGGTTCTATTACTTCTCGTTCTAAATCGAGTAACATTTCCATGGAAACGCTAGGATTTTCTTTTGGGATACGATTATCTCCTTTCCGATGCGGTATTCCCTCTGTACTGCATCCCTCGCTCCCTCACATTGACGAATTAACACAGAAATTGCGACGCAATGGAGTACTATGTGTTCTATGACTTCTCCTTCTAAATCGAGTAAAGTTTCAATGGAAACGACAGGATTTTCTTTTGGGTTACGAGTATCTCCTTTCCGATGCACTATTCCTTCTTTAATGCATCCCTCACTCCCTCACATTGACGAATTAACATAGAAATTGCGTCGCAATGAAATACTATGGGTTCTATGACTTCTCCTTCTAAATCGAGTAACGTTTCTATGGAAACGAGAGGATTTTCTTTTGGATTACGGGTATCTCATTTCCGATGCACTATTCCTTCTTTACTGTATCCCTGGCTCAGTCACATTGACGAATTAACACTGAAATTGCGTCCCTGTGGAATACTATGGGTTCAATTACTTCTCCTTCTAAATCGAGTAACGTTCCTATGGAAACGACAGGATTTTCTTTTCGGATACGAGTATCTCCTTTCCGATGCACTATTCCTTCTTTACTGCATCCATCGTCCCCTCACATTGACGAATAAGCACAGAAATTGCGCCGCTATGAAATACTACGTGTTCTAGGACTTCTCCTTCTAAATCGAGTAACGTTTCTATGGAAACGTCAGGATTTTCTTATGGGATGTGAGTATCTCCAGTCCGATGCATTATTCCGTCTTTACTGCATCCATCGCTCCATTACATTGACAAATTATCACAGAAATTGCGTCGCTATGAAATACTATAGGTTCTACGACATCTCCCGCAAAATCGAGTAACGTTTCTACGGAAACAACTGGATTTTCTTTGGCATACGAATATCTCCTTTCCGATGCACTATTCCTTCTTTAATGCATTCCTGGCTACCTCACATTGACGAATTAACAGAGAAATTGCGTCGCTATGGTATACTATGGGTTCTATGACTTCTCTTTCTAAATCGAATAACGTATCTATGGAAATGACAGGAATTTCTTTTGGTACACGAGTATCGCCTTTCCGATGCACCATTCCTTCTTTACTGCATCCCTCGCCCCCTCACATTGTCGAATTAGCACAGAAATTGCGTCGCCATTATATGCCATGGGTTCAATAACTTGTCCTTATAAATCGAGTAACGTTTCTGTGGAAACGAGAGGATTTTCTTTTGGTATACGAGTATCTCCTTTCCGCTGCACTATTCCTTCATTACTGCATCTCTCGCTCCCTCACATTGACGAATTAACACAAAAATTGCGTCGCTATGAAATACTATGCGTTCTATGACTTCTCCTTATTAATCGAGTAACGTTTCTATTGAAACTACTGGATTTTCATTTTGGATAACACTATCTCCTTTCCGATGCACTATTCCCTCTTTACTGCATCCCTGGCTCTCTCACTTGGACGAATTGTCACAGCAGTTGCGTCGCTATGGAATACTATGGGTTCATTGACCTCTCCTTCTAAATCGAGTAACGTTTCTTTGGAAACGACTGGATCTTCTTTTGAGATACGACTATCTCCTGTCAGATTCACTATTCCCTCTTTACTGCATCCCTCGCTCCCTCACATTGACGAAATAACGCAGATATTTCGTCGCTACGAAATACTATGTGTTCTATGACCTCTCGTTCTAAATCGAGTAACGTTTCTATAGAAACGACAGGGTTTTCATTTGGGATACGAGTATCTCCTTTCCGATGCACTATTCCTTCTTCCTCACATTGACGAATTGACACAGAAATTGCGTCGCCTTGAAATGCTATGCGTTCTATGACATCTCTTTCTAAATAGAGTAACGTTTCTATTAAAACGACAGGACTTTCATTTGGGATACGAGGATCTCATTTCCGATGCACTATTCCTTCTTTACTGTATCCCTGACTCAGTCACATTGACGAATTAACACTGAAATTGCGTCGCTATGGTATACTATGGGTTCTATTACTTCTCCTTCTAAATCGAGTAACGTTTCAATGGAAACGACAGGATTTTCTTTTCGTATACGAGTATCTCCTTTCCGATGCACTACTCCTTCATTACTACATCTCTCGCTCCCTCACATTGACGAATTAACACAGAAATTGCGTCGCCATGAAATACTATGCGTTCTATGAATTCTCCTTATAAATCGAGTAACGTTACTATGGAAACGACAGAATTTTCTTTTGGGATACGAGTATCTCCCTTCCGGTGCACTATTAGTTCTTTGCTGCATACCTCGCTCCTTCACATTGTCGAATTAACACAGAAATTGCATCGCCATGAAACAGTTTGGCTTCTAAAACTTCTCCTTCTAAATCGAGTATCGTTTCTATGTAAACGAGAGAATTTTCTTTTGGTTCACGAGTATGTCCTTTACGATGCACTATTCCTTCTTTACTGCATCTCTCGCTCCCTCACATTGAGGAATTAACATAGAAATTGCGTCGCTATGAAATACTATGCTTTCTGTGACTTCTCCTTCTAAATCGAGTATCATTTCCATGGAAACGACAGGATTTTCTTTTGGGATACGACTATCTCCTTTCCGATGTGCTATCTTTTCTGTACTGCATTCTTCGCTCCCTCACATTGACGAATGAACACAGAAGTTGCGTCGCCTTGAAATGCTAGTCGTTCTATGACATCTCTTTCTAAATCGAGTAACGTTTCAATTAAAACGACAGGAATTTCTTTTGGGATACGAGTATCTCATTTCCGATGCACTATCCCTGACTCAGTCACATTGACGAATTAACACTGAAATTGCGTCCCTATGGTGTACTATGGTTCTACTACTTCTCCTTCTAAATCGAGTAACGTTTCAATGGAAACGACAGGATTTTCTTTTGGTATAGGAGTATCTCCTTTCCGATGCACTATTATTTCTTTACTGCATCCCTCGCTCCCTTACATTGACGAATTACCACCGAACTTGCGTCGCTATGAAATACTATGGGTTCTATTACTTCTCGTTCTAAATCGAGTAACATTTCCATGGAAACGCTAGGATTTTCTTTTGGGATACGATTATCTCCTTTCCGATGCGGTATTCCCTCTGTACTGCATCCCTCGCTCCCTCACATTGACGAATTAACACAGAAAATGCGACGCAATGGAGTACTATGTGTTCTATGACTTCTCCTTCTAAATCGAGTAAAGTTTCAATGGAAACGACAGGATTTTCTTTTGGGTTACGAGTATCTCCTTTCCGATGCACTATTCCTTCTTTAATGCATCCCTCACTCCCTCACATTGACGAATTAACATAGAAATTGCGTCGCAATGAAATACTATGGGTTCTATGACTTCTCCTTCTAAATCGAGTAACGTTTCTATGGAAACGAGAGGATTTTCTTTTGGATTACGGGTATCTCATTTCCGATGCACTATTCCTTCTTTACTGTATCCCTGGCTCAGTCACATTGACGAATTAACACTGAAATTGCGTCCCTGTGGAATACTATGGGTTCAATTACTTCTCCTTCTAAATCGAGTAACGTTCCTATGGAAACGACAGGATTTTCTTTTCGGATACGAGTATCTCCTTTCCGATGCACTATTCCTTCTTTACTGCATCCATCGTCCGCTCACATTGACGAATAAGCACAGAAATTGCGTCGCTATGAAATACTATGGGTTCTATGACTTCTCCTTCTAAATCGAGTAACGTTTCTATGGAAACGACAGGATTTTCTTTTGGGATACGATTATCTCCTTTCCGATGCACCATTCCTTCTTTACTGCATATCTCGCTCCCTCACATTGACGAATTATCGCAGAAATTGCGTCGCTATGAAATACTATGTGTTCTAGGACTTCTCCTTCTAAATCGAGTAACGTTTCTATGGAAACGTCAGGATTTTCTTATGGGATATGAGTATCTCCAGTCCGATGCATTATTCCGTCTTTACTGCATCCATCGCTCCATTACATTCACAAATTATCACAGAAATTGCGTCGCTATGAAATACTATTGGTTCTATGACATCTCCCGCAAAATCGGGTAACGTTTCTACGGATACAACTGGATTTTCTTTGGGATACGAATATCTCCTTTCCGATGCACTATTCCTTCTTTAATGCATTCCTGGCTACCTCACATTGACGAATTAACAGAGAAATTGCGTCGCTATGGTATACTTTGGGTTCTATGACTTCTCTTTCTAAATCGAATAACGTATCTATGGAAATGACAGGAATTTCTTTTGGTACACGAGTATCGCCTTTCCGATGCACCATTCCTTCTTTACTGCATCCCTCGCTCCCTCACATTGACAAATTAACACAGAAATATCGACGCTATGGAATACTATGTGTTCCATGACTTCTCCTTCTAAATCGAGTACCTTGTCAATGGAAACGACAGGATTTTCTTTTGGGATTCGTGTATCTCCTTTCCGATGCACTACTCCTTCTTTACTACATTCCTCGCCCCCTCACTTTGTCGAATTAGCACAGAAATTGCGTCGCCATTATATGCCATGGGTTCAATAACTTGTCCTTATAAATCGAGTAACGTTTCTGTGGAAACGAGAGGATTTTCTTTTGGGATACGAGTATCTCCTTTCCGCTGCACTATTCCTTCATTACTGCATCTCTCGCTCCCTCACATTGACGAATTAACACAAAAATTGCGTCGCTATGAAATACTATGCGTTCTATGACTCCTCCTTATAAATCGAGTAACGTTTCTATTGAAACTACTGGATTTTCATTTTGGATAACAGTATCTCCTTTCCGATGCACTATTCCTTCTTTACTGCATCCCTGGCTCTCTCACTTGGACGAATTGTCACAGCAGTTGCGTCGCTATGGAATACTATGGGTTCATTGACTTCTCCTTCTAAATCGAGTAACGTTTCTTTGGAAACGACTGGATTTTCTTTTGAGATACGACTATCTCCTGTCAGATTCACTATTCCTTCTTTACTGCATCCCTCGCTCCCTCACATTGACGAAATAACGCAGATATTTCGTCGCTACGAAATACTATGTGTTCTATGACCTTTCGTTCTAAATCGAGTAACGTTTCTACTAAAACGACAGGATTTTCTTTTGGGATACGAGTATCTTTTTCCGATGCACTATTCCTTCTTTACTGTACTCCTGGCTCACTCACATTGCCGAATCAACACTGGCATTGCGTCCCTATGGAATACTATGGGTTCAATGACTTCTCCTTCTAAATCGAGTAACGTTTCCATGGAAACGACAGGATTATCTTTTCGGATACGAGTATCTCCTTTCCGATGTACTATTCCTTGTCTACTGCATCCCTCGCTCTCTCACATTGCCGAATAAACACAGAAATTGCGTCGCTATGAAATACTATGTGTTCTATAACTTCTCCTTCTAAAGCGAGTAACGTTTCTATGGAAACTACTGGATTTTCATTTTGGATAACACTATCTCCTTTCCGATGCACTAATCCTTCTTTACTGCATCCCTCGCTCCCTCACATTGACGAATTAACACAGAAATTGCGTCGCTAACAAATACTATGGGTTCTATGACTTCTCCTTCTAAATCGAGTAACGTTTCTATGGAAACAACAGAATTTTCTTTTGGGATACGACTATCTCCTTTCCGATGCACTATTCCTTCTGTACTGCATCCCTCGCTCCCTCACATTGGCGAATTAACACAGAAATTGCGTCGCTATGAAATACTATGGGTTCTATAACTTCTCCTTCTAAATCGAGTAACGTTTCTATGGAAACTACTAGATTTTCATTTTGGATAACACTATCTCCTTTCCGATGCACTATTCTTTCTTTACTGCATCCTTGGCTCTCTCACTTGGACGAATTGCCACAGCAGTTGCGTCGCTATGGAATACTATGGGTACATTGACTTCTCCTTCTAAATCGAGTAACGTTTCTTTGGAAACGACTGGATTTTCCTTTGGGATACGACTATCTCCTTTCAGATTCACTATTCCTTTTTTACTGCATCCCTCGCGCCCTCACATTGACGAATTAACACAGAAATAGCGTTGTCTTGAAATACTATGCGTTCTATGACATCTCTTTCTAAATCGAGTAACGTTTCTGTTAAAACGAAAGGATTTTCTTTTGGGATACGAGTATCTCATTTCCGATGCACTATTCCTTCTTTACTGTATCCCTGGCTCAGTCACATTGAAGAATGAACACTGAAATTGAGTCCCTAAGGAATACTATGTGTTCTATGACTTCTCCTTCTAAATCGAGAAACGTTTCTATAGAAACGACAGGATTTTCTTTTGGGATACGAGTATCTCCTTTCCGATGCACTATACCTTCTTTACTGCATTCCTGGCTCCCTCACATTGACGAATTAACACAGAAATTGAGTCGCTATGGAATACTATGGGTTCTATGACATCTCCTTCTAAATCGAGTAACGTTTGAATGGAATCGACAGGATTTTCTTTTGGTATACGAGTACCTCCTTTCCGATGCACTATTCCTTCTTTACTGCATCCCTCGCTCCCTTACATTGAGGAATTACCTCAGAACTTGCGTCGCTATGACATACTATGTGTTCCATGACTTCTCCTTCTAATTCGAGTAACGTTTCTATGGAAACGACAGAATTTTCTTTTGGGATACGACTATCTCCTTTCCAATGCACTACTCCTTCTGTACTGCATCCCTCGCTCCCTCACATTCGCGAATTAACACATAAATTGCGTCGCTATGAAATACTAAGGGCTCTATGACTTCTCCTTCTAAAACGAGTAACGTTTCTGTTGAAACGACAGGACTTTCTTTTGGGAGACGAGTATCTCCATTCCGATGCACTATTCCCTCTTTACTGCATCCCTAGTTCGATCACATTGACGAATTAACACAGAAATTACTTCGCTAATAAATACTATGGGTTCCATGACTTCTCCTTTAAAATCAAGTAACGTTTCTATGGAAACGACAGGATTTTATTTTGGGATACGAGTATCTCCTTTCCGATGCTCTATTAGTTCTTTACTGCATCCCTAGCTCCGTCACATCGACGAATATTCTCAGAAATTGCGTTGCTCTGGAATACTATGGGTTCTAAAATTTCTCCTTCTACATCGAGTATCGTTTCTATTGATACGACGGGATTTTCTTTTTGATACGACTATCTCCTTTCCGTTACACTATTATTTCTTTACTGCATCACTCGCTGCCTCACACTGACGAATTAACGCACAAATTGCGTCGCTATGAAATAATATGTGTTCTGTGACTTCTCCATCTAAATCGAGTAACGTTTCTATGGAAACGACAGTAGTTTCATTTATGATACGAGGATCTCCTTTCCGATGCACCATTCCTTCCTGACTGCATCTCTCGCTCCCTCATATTGACGAATTAACACAGAAAATGCGTCGCTATGAAGTACTATGTAATCTATAAGTTCTACAGCTAAAGCGAAAAACGTTTCTATTGAAACGACAGGATTTTATTTTGGGATACAAGTGTCTCCTTTCTGATGCACTATTCCTTCTTTACTGCATCCCTCGCTCCCTCACATTGACGAATTAACAATGAAATTGCGTCGCTATGAAATACTATGGGTTCTATGACATTTCCTAAATCGAGTAACGTTTCTATGGAGGCGCCAGGATTTTCTTTTGAGATACGACCATCTCCTTTCCGATGCACTATTCCTTTTTTACTGCATCCCATCGTTCCCTCACATTGAGGAATAAGCACAGAAATTGCGTCGCTATGAAATTCCATGGGTTCTATGACTTATCCTTCTAAATCGAGTAACGTTTCAATGGAAACGACATTATTTTGTTTTGGGATACGAGTATCTCCTTTCTGATGCACTATTCCTTCTTTACTGCATCCCTCGCTCCCTCACATTGACGAATTAACACATAAATGGCATCGCAATGAAATACTATGGGTTCTATGACTTCTCCTTCTAAATCGAGTAACGTTTCTATGGAAACAACAGGTACTTCTTTTGGGATACGAGTATCTCCTTTCCGATGCGCTATTCCTTCTTTACTGCATCCCTCGCTCCCTCACATTGACGAATAAGCACAGACATTGCGTCGCTATGGAATACTATGGGTTCAATGACTTCTCTTTCTAAATCGAGTAACATTTCTACGGAAACGAAAGGATTTTCTTTTGAAACACGAGTATCTCCTTTCCGATGCACAATTCCATCTGTGCCGCATCCCTCGCTCCCTCACATTGGCGAATTAACACAGAACTTGCGTCGCTATGAAATATTATGGGTTCTATGACTTCTCCTTCTATATCGAGTAACGTTTCTATGGAACGACAGTATTTTCTTTTGGATTACGTTTCTTTTGGAACACGAGTATCTCCTATCCGGTGCACTATTCCTTCTTTACTGCATCTCTCGCTCCCTCACATTGACGATTTATCACAGAAATTGCTTCGCTATGGAATACTATGGGTTCAATGACTTCTCTTTCTAAATCGAGTAACATTTCTACGGAAACGAAAGGATTTTCTTTTGGGGTACGAGTATTTCCTTTCCGATGCACAATTCCTTCTTTCTGCATCCCTCGCTCCCTCACAATGACGAATTAACACAGAAATTGCGTCGCCATGAAATACTATGTGTTCTATAACTTCTCCTACTAATTCGAATAACGTTACCACGGAAACGACAGGATTTTCTTTTGGGAAACGAGTATCTCCTTTCCGATGCACTATTCCTTCTTTACTGCATCCCTCGCTCCCTAACATTGACGAATTATCACAGAAATGGCGTCGCTATGGAGTACTATGTGACCTATGACTTCTCCATCTTAATCGAGTGCCGTTTCTATGGAAACGTCAGGATTTTTCTTTTCGGATACGAATATCTCCTATCCGATGCATTATTCCATCTTTACTGCATCCCTGGCTCCCTCACATTGACGAATTATCACAGAAATTGCGTCGCTATGCTATACTATGTGTTCAATGACTTCTCCTTCTAAATCGAGTAATGTTTCTATGGAAACGAGAGGATTTTCTTTGGGAATACGAGTATCTCCTTTACGATGCACTATTTTTTCTTTACTGCATCCCTCGCTCCCTCACATTGACGAATTAACACAGAAATTGCGCCGCTATAAAAAGCTATGGGTTCTATGACTTCTCCTTCTAAATCGAGTAACGATTCTATTGAAACGACAGGATTTTCTTTTGGGATACGAGTATCTCCTTTCCGATGCACTATTCCTTCTTTAAGGCATCCCATCGTTCCCTCACATTGAGGAATAAGCACAGAAATTCCGTCGCTATGAAATACTATGGGTTCTATGACTTATCCTTCTAAATCGAGTAACGTTTCAATGGAAACGACATTATTTTCATTTGGGATACGAGTATCTCCTTCCCGATGCACTACTCCTTCTTTACTGCATCCCTCGCTCCCTCACATTGACGAATTAGCACAGAAATGGCATCGCTACGAAATACTATGGGTTCTATGACTTCTCCTTCTAAATCGAGTGACGTTTCTTCGGAAACGACAGGATTTTCTTTTGGGATACGAGTATCTACTTTTTGATGCACTATTCCTTCTTTACGGCACCCCTCGTTTCCTCACGTTGAGGAATAAGCACATAAATTGCGTCGCTATTAAATACTATTGGTTCTATTGATTCTCCTTCTAAATCGAGTAACGTTTCTATGGAAACGACAGGATTTTCTTTTGGGATACGAGCATCTCCTTTCCGATGCACTACTCCTTCTTTACTGCATCCCTCGCTCCCTCACATTGACGAATCAACAATGAAATTGTGGCTCTATGAAATACTATGGGTTCTATGTCTTATCCTTCTAAATCGAGTAACGTTTCTATGGAATCGTCAGGATTTTCTTTTGGGATACGAGTATCTCCTTTCCGATGCACTATTCCTTCTTTACTGCATCCCTCGCTCCCTCACATTGACGAACTAACACAGAAATTCTGTCGCTATGAAATACTATGGGTTCTATGACTTCTCCCTCTAAATCGAGTAACGTTTCTACGGAAACGAAAGGATTTTCCTTTGGTATACGAGGATCTCAATTCCGATGCACTATTCTTTCTTTACTGCATCCCTCGCTCCCTCACATTGACGAATTAACCCAGAAATTGAGTCGCTATGAAATACTATGTGGTCTATGGCTTCTCCTTCTAATTCGAGTAACGTTTCTATGGAAACGACGGTATTTCCTTTCGGGATACGAGTACCTCCTTTCCGATGCACTATTCCTTCTTTACTGCATCCCACGCTCCACCACATTGACGAATTAACACAGAAATGGCGTCGCCATGAAATACTAAGGGTTCTATGACTTCTCCATCTTAATCGAGTAACGTTTCTATGGTAACATCAGGATTTTCTTTTGGGATACGAGTATCTCCTTTCCGATGTACAATTCCTTCTTTACTGCATCCCTCGCTCCCTCAAGATGATAAATTAACACAGAAATTGCGTCGCTATGAAATACTATCGGTTCTATGACATCCCCTTATAAATCGTTTAACGTTTCTATGGAAACAACAGGATTTTCTTTTGGGATACGAGTATCTCCATTCCGATGCACTATTCCTTCTATACTGCATCCCTCGTTCCCTCACATTGACGAATTAACACAGAAATGGCGTCGCTATGTAATTCTATTTGTTCTATGACTTCTCCTTCTAAATCGAGTAACGTTTCTATGGAAAAGACAGAATTGTCTTTTGGGATACGAGCATCTTCTTTCCGCTGCGCTATTCCTTCTGTACTGCATCCCTCGCTCCCTCACATTGGCGAATTAACACAGATATTGCGTCGCTATGGAATTCTATGGGTTCAATGACTTCTCCTTCTAAATCGAGTAACGTTTCTATGGAAACGACAGGATTTTCTTTTGGGATACGACTATCTCCTTTCCGATGCACTCTTCCTTCTTTACTGCATCCCTCGCACGCTCACATTAACAAATTAACGCAGAAATTGCGTCGCTATGAAATACTATGGGTTCTATGACTTCTCCTTCTAAATCGAGTAACGTTTCTATGGAAACGGCAGGATTTGCTTTTGGGATGCGAGTATCTCCTTCTTAATGCACTATTCCTTCTTTACTGCATCGCTCGCTCCCTCACATTGACGAATTAACATAGAAAATTCGTCGCTATGAATTACTATGGGTTCTATGACTTCTCCTTCTAAATCGTGTAACTTTTCTATGGAAATGACAGGATTTTCTTTTGGTATACGGGTATCTCCTTTCCAAAGCACTATTCCGACCTTACTGCATCCCTTGCTCCCTCACATTGACGAATTAACACAGAAATTGCGTCGCTATGAAATACTATAGATACTATAACTTCTCCTTCTAAATCGAGTAACATTTCTATGGAAAAGAGAGGATTTTCTTTTGGGATACGAGTATCTCCTTTCCGATGCACTATTCCGTTTTTACTGCATACCTCGCTCCCTCACATTGACGATTTATCACAGAAATTTCGTCGCTATGGAATTCAATGGATTCAATGACTTCTCCTTCCAAATCGTGTAACGTTTCTATAGAAAAGAGAGGATTTTCTTTTAAGATACAACTATCACCTTTCCGATGCACTATTCCTTCTTTACTGCATCCCTCGCTCCCTCACATTGACGAATTAACACAGGAATTGCGTCTCTATGAAATACTATTGGTTCAATGACTTCCCCTTCTAAATCGAGTAACGTATCTATTGAAACGACAGGATTTTCTTTTGGGATACGAGTATTTCCTTCCCGATGCACTATTCCTTCTTTACTGCATTCCTCGCTCCCTCACATTGGCGAATTGACACTGATATTGCGTCGCTATGAGATACTTCGGGTTCTATGACTTCTCCTTCTAAATCGAGTAATGTTTCCATTCAAACGACAGGATTTTCTTTTGGGATACGAGTATCTCCTTTCCGATGCACTATTCCTTCTTTACTGCATCTCACGCTCTCTCACATTGACGAATTATCACAGAAATTGCGTCGCTATCGAATACTATGTGCTCTGTGTCTTCTCTTCCTAAATCAAGTTACGTTTCTATGGAAACGACAGCATTTTCTTTTGGGATACGACTATCTCCTTTCCGATGCAGTATTCCTTCTTTACTGCATCCCTCGCTCCCACACAATGACGAATTAACAATGAAATTGCGTCGCTAAGAAATACTATGGGTTCAATGACTTCTCCTTCTAAATCGAGTAACGTTTCTATGGAAACGACAGGATAATCTTTTGGGATACGAGTATCTCCTTTCCGATGCACTATTTGTTCGTTACTCCATCCCTCGCTCCCTCACATTGGCGAATTAACATAGAAATTGCGTCGCTATGATATACTATGGGTTCTATGTCTTCTCCTTCTAAATGAAATAACGTTTCTATGGAAACGACAGGCTGTTCTTTTGAAATATGAGTATCTCCTTTCCGATGCACTATTCCATCTGTACTGCATCCCTCGCTCCCTCACGCTGGCGAATTAACACAGAAATTCCGTCGTTATGAAATACTATGGGTTCTATGACCTCTCCTTCCAAATCGAGTTACGTTTCTATTGAAACGACAGGATTATCAATTGGGATACGTGTATCTCCTTTCCGATGCACTATTCCTTCTTTACTGCATCCCTCGCTCCCTCACAATGAAGAATTAACACAGAAATTGCGTCGCCATGAAATACTATGGGTTCTATGACTTCTCCTTCTAAATCGAGTAGCGATTCTATAGAATCGACAGGATTTTCTTTTGGGAAACGAGTATCTGGTTTCCGATGCACTATTCCGTTTTTACTGCATCCCTCGCTCCCTCACTTTGACGGATAAGCACAGAAATTGCGTCGCTATGAAATACTATGGGTTCTACGACTTCTCCTTCTAAATCGAGTAACGTTTCTATTGATACGACGGGATTTTCTTTTTGATACGACTATCTCCTTTCCGTTGCACTATTATTTCTTTACTGCATCACTCGCTCCCTCACACTGACGAATTAACGCACAAATTGCGTCGCTATGAAATAATATGTGTTCTGTGACTTCTCCTTCTAAATCGAGTAACGTTTCTATGGAAACGACAGTAGTTTCATTTATGATACGAGGATCTCCTTTCCGATGCACCATTCCTTCCTGACTGCATCTCTCGCTCCCTCATATTGACGAATTAACACAGAAAATGCGTCGCTATGAAGTACTATGTAATCTATAAGTTCTCCAGCTAAAGCGAAAAACGTTTCTATTGAAACGACAGGATTTTATTTTGGGATACAAGTGTCTCCTTTCTGATGCACTATTCCTTCTTTATTGCATCCCTCGCTCCCTCACATTGACGAATTAACAATGAAATTGCGTCGCTATGAAATACTATGGGTTCTATGACATTTCCTAAATCGAGTAACGTTTCTATGGAGGCGCCAGGATTTTCTTTTGAGATACGACCATCTCCTTTCCGATGCACTATTCCTTTTTTACTGCATCCCATCGTTCCCTCACATTGAGGAATAAGCACAGAAATTGCGTCGCTTTGAAATTCCATGGGTTCTATGACTTATCCTTCTAAATCGAGTAACGTTTCAATGGAAACGACATTATTTTCTTTTGGGATACGAGTATCTCCTTTCTGATGCACTATTCCTTCTTTACTGCATCCCTCGCTCCCTCACATTGACGAATTAACACATAAATGGCATCGCAATGAAATACTATGGGTTCTATGACTTCTCCTTCTAAATCGAGTAACGTTTCTATGGAAACGACAGGATTTTCTTTTGGGATACGGGCATCTCCTTTCCGATGCACTACTCCTTCTTTACTGCATCCCTCGCTGCCTCACATTGACGAATCAACAATGAAATTGTGGCTCTATGAAATATTATGGGTTCTATGTCTTATCCTTCTAAATCGAGTAACGTTTCAATGGAATCGTCAGGATTTTCTTTTCGGATACGAGTTTCTCCTTTCCGATGCACTATTCCTTCTTTACTGCAGCCCTCGCTCCCTCACATTGCCGAACTAACACAGAAATTCTGCCGCTATGAAATACTATGGGTTCTATGACTTCTCCCTCTAAATCGAGTAACGTTTCTACGGAAACGAAAGGTTTTTCCTTTGGTATACGAGTATCTCAATTCCGATGCGCTATTCTTTCTTTACTGCATCCCTCGCTCCCTCACATTGACGAATTAACCCAGAAATTGAGTCGCTATGAAATACTATGTGTTCTATGGCTTCTCCTTCTAATTCGAGTAACGTTTCTATGGAAACGACGGTATTTCCTTTCGGGATACGAGTACCTCCTTTCCGATGCACTATTCCTTCTTTACTGCATCCCTCGCTCCACCACATTGACGAATTAACACAGAAATGGCGTTGCTATGTAATTCTATGGGTTCTATGACTTCTCCTTCTAAATCGAGTAACGTTTCTATGGAAAAGACAGAATTGTCTTTTGGGATACGAGCATCTTCTTTCCGCTGCACTATTCCTTCTGTACTGCATCCCTCGCTCCCTCACATTGGCGAATTAACACAGAAATTGCGTCGCAATGGAATTCTATGGGTTCAATGACTTCTCCTTCTAAATCGAGTAACGTTTCTATGGAAACGACAGGATTTTCTTTTGGGATACGACTATCTCCTTTCCGATGCACTATTCCTTCTTTACTGCATCCCTCGCACGCTCACATTAACAAATTAACGCAGAAATTGCGTCGCTATGAAATACTATGGGTTCTATGACTTCTCCTTCTAAATCGAGTAACGTTTCTATGGAAACGGCAGGATTTGCTTTTGGGATGCGAGTATCTCCTTCTTGATGCACTATTCCTTCTTTACTGCATCGCTCGCTCCCTCACATTGACGAATTAACATAGAAAATTCGTCGCTATGAATTACTATGGGTTCTATGACTTCTCCTTCTAAATCGTGTAACTTTTCTATGGAAACGAAAGGATTTTCTTTTGGTATACGGGTATCTCCTTTCCAAAGCACTATTCCGACCTTACTGCATCCCTCGCTCCCTCACATTGACGAATTAACACAGAAATTGCGTCGCTATGAAATACTATACATACTAGAACTTCTCCTTCTAAATCGAGTAACGTTTCTATGGAAAAGAGAGGATTTTCTTTTGGGATACGAGTATCTCCTTTCCGATGCACTATTCCGTTTTTACTGCATACCTCGCTCCCTCACATTGACGATTTATCACAGAAATTTCGTCGCTATGGAATTCAATGGATTCAATGACTTCTCCTTCCAAATCGTGTAACGTTTCTATAGATAAGAGAGGATTGTCTTTTAAGATACAACTATCACCTTTCCGATGCACTATTCCTTCTTTACTGCATCCCTCGCTCCCTCACATTGACGAATTAACACAGGAATTGCGTCGCTATGAAATACTATTGGTTCAATGACTTCCCCTTCTAAATCGAGTAACGTATCTATTGAAACGACAGTATTTTCTTTCGGGATACGAGTATCTCCTTCCGATGCACTATTCCGTTTTTACTGCATACCTCGCTCCCTCACATTGACGATTTATCACAGAAATTTCGACGCTATGGAATTCAATGGATTCATTGACTTCTCCTTCTAAATCGTGTAACGTTTCTATAGAAAAGAGAGGATTTCCTTTTAAGATACAACTAACACCTTTCCGATGCACTATTCCTTCTTTACTGCATCTCACGCTCTCTCACATTGACGAATTATCACAGAAATTGCGTCGCTATCGAATACTATGTGCTCTGTGTCTTCTCTTCCTAAATCAAGTTACGTTTCTATGGAAACGACAGCATTTTCTTTTGGGATACGACTATCTCCTTTCCGATGCAGTATTCCTTCTTTACTGCATCCCTCGCTCCCACACAATGACGAATTAACAATGAAATTGCGACGCTAAGAAATACTATGGGTTCAATGACTTCTCCTTCTAAATCGAGCAACGTTTCTATGGAAACGAGAGGCTTTTCTTTTAGTATACGAGTATCTCCTTTGCGATGCAGTATTTCTTCTTTACTGCATCCCTCGCTCCCTCTCATTGAAGAATTAACACAGAAATTGCGTAGCTATAAAAATCTATGGGTTCTATGACTTCTCCATCTAAATCGAGTAACGATTCTCTTGAAACGACAAGAGTTTCCTTTGGGATACGAGTATCTCCTTTCCGATGCACTATTCCGTTTTTACTGCATCCCTCGCTCCATCACATTGACGAATAAGCACAGCAATTGCGTCGCTACGAAATACTATTGGTTCTATAACTGCTCCTTCTAAATCGAGTAACGTTTCTATGGAAACGACAGGATTTCCTTTTGGGAAACGAGTATCTCCTTCCGATGCAATTTTCCGTCTTTACTGCATCTCTCGCTCCCTCACATTGACGAATTAACACAGAAATTGCGTCGCTATGAAATACTATGGGTTCTATGACTTATCCTACTAAATTGAGTAACTTTTCTATGAAAAGGACAGGATTTTCTTTTGTGATACGAGTATTTCCATCCCGATGCACTATTCCTTCTTTACTGCATTCCTCGCTCCCTCACATTGGCGAATTGACACTGATATTGCGTCGCTATGAGATACTTCGGGTTCTATGACTTCTCCTTCTAAATCGAGTAACGTATCTATTGAAACGACAGGATTTTCTTTTGGGATACGAGTATTTCCTTCCCGATGCACTATTCCTTCTTTACTGCATTCCTCGCTCCCTCACATTGGCGAATTGACACTGATAATGCGTCGCTATGAGATACTTCGGGTTCTATGACTTCTCCTTCTAAATCGAGTAATATTTCCATTGAAACGACAGGATTTTCTTCTAGGATACCAGTATCTCCTTTCCGATGCACTATTCCTTCTTTACTGCATCTCACGCTCTCTCACATTGACGAATTATCACAGAAATTGCGTCGCTATCGAATACTATGTGCTCTGTGTCTTCTCTTCCTAAATCAAGTTACGTTTCTATGGAAACGACAGCATTTTCTTTTGGGATACGACTATCTCCTTTCCGATGCAGTATTCCTTCTTTACTGCATCCCTCGCTCCCACACAATGACGAATTAACAATGAAATTGCGACGCTAAGAAATACTATGGGTTCAATGACTTCTCCTTCTAAATCGAGTAACGTTTCTATGGAAACGACAGGATTATCTTTTGGGATACGAGTATCTCCTTTCCGATGCACTGTTTGTTCGTTACTCCATCCCTCGCTCCCTCACATGGCGAATTAACATAGAAATTGCGTCGCTATGATATACTATGGGTTCTATGTCTTCTCCTTCTAAATGAAATAACGTTTCTATGGAAACGACAGGCTGTTCTTTTGAAATATGAGTATCTCCTTTCCGATGCACTATTCCATCTGTACTGCATCCCTCGCTCCCTCACATTGGCGAATTAACACAGACATTGCGTCGTTATGAAATACTATGGGTTCTATGACCTCTCCTTCCAAATCGAGTTACGTTTTTATTGAAACGACAGGATTATCTTTTGGGATACGTGTATCTCCTTTCCGATGCACTATTCCTTCTTTACTGCATCCCTCGCTCCCTCACAATGACGAATTAACAGAGAAATTGCGTCGCCATGAAATACTATGGGTTCTATGACTTCTCCTTCTAAATCGAGTAGCGATTCTATAGAAACGACAGGATTTTCTTTTGGGATACGAGTATCTGGTTTCCGATGCACTATTCCGTTTTTACTGCATCCCTCGCTCCCTCACTTTGACGGATAACCACAGAAATTGCGTCGCTATGAAATACTATGGGTTCTACGACTTCTCCTTCTAAATCGAGTAACGTTTCTATGGAAACGACAGGATTTTCTTTTAAGATACGACTATCTCCTTTCCGGTGCACTATTCCTTCTCTACTGCATCCTTCGCTCCCTCACATTGGCGAATTAACACAGAAATTGCGTGGCTATGATATATTATGGGTTCTATGACTTCTCTTTCTAGATCGAGTAACGTTTCTATGGAGACGACGGGATTTTCTTTTGGGATACAGCTATCTCCTTTCCGATGCACTATTCCTTCTGTACTGCATCCCTCGCTCTCTCACATTGGCGAATTAACATAGAAATTGCGTCGCTATGATATACTATGGGTTCTATGACTTCTCCTTCTAAATCGAGTAGCGTTTCTATGGAAACGACAGGATTTTCTTTTGAGTTAGGACTATATCCTTTCCGATTCTCTATCTTCGTTACTGCATCCCTCGTTCCCTCACAATGACGAATTAACAATGAAATTGTTTCGCTATGAAATACAATGGGTTCAATGACTTCTCCTTCTAAATCAAGTATCGTTTCTATGGAAACGACAGGATTTCCTTTTGAGGTACGAGTATCTCCTTTCCGTTGCACTATTAGTTCTTTACTACATCCCTCGCTTCCTCACATTGATGAATAAGCACAGAAATTGCGCGCTGTGAAATACTATGTGTTCTATAAATTGTCCTTTCAAATCGAGTAACGTTTCTATGGAAACGACAGGATTTTCTTTTGGTATACGAGTATCTCCTTTCCGATGGACTATTCCTTCTTTACTGCATCCCTCGCTCCCTCACATTGACGAATTAACATAGAAATTGCGTCGCTATGAAATACTATGTGTTCCATGACTTCTCCTACTAAATCGAGTTACGTTTCTAGGGAAACGACAGGATTTTCTTTTGGGTTACGAGTATCTCCTGTCCGATGCACTATTAGTTCTTTACTGCATCCCTCGCTCCCTCACACTGACGAATAAGCACAGACATTGCGTCGCTGGGAAATACTATGGGTTCTATAACTTATCCTTCTAAATCAAGTAACGTTTCTATGGAAACGACAGGATTTTCTTTTGGGATACGAGTATCTCCTTTCCGATGCATATTCCTTCTTTAGTGCATCCCTCGCCCCGTCACATTGACAAATTAACGCAGAAACTGCGTCGCTATGAAATAGTATGGGTCCTATGATTCTCCTTCTAAATCGAGTAACGTTTCTATGGAAACGACAGGATTTTCTTTTGGGATACGAGTATCACCTTTCTGAAGCACTATTCCGTCTTTTTTCTGCATCCCTCGCTCCTTCACATTAACGAATTAACACAGCAATTGCGTCGCTAAGAAATATTATTGGTTCCATGACGCCTCCTTCTAAATCGAGTAACGCTTCTATAGAAACTACAGAATTTTTTTTGGGATTCGAGTATCTCCTTTCCGTTGCACTATTCCGTCTTTACTGCATCCCTCGGTCCCTCACATTGGTGAATTAACATAGAAATTGCGTCGCTATGATATACCGTGGGAACTATGACTTCTCCTTCTAAATCGAGTAACGTTTCTATTGAAACGACAGGATTTTCTTTTGGGATACGTGTATCTCTTTTCCGAAGCACTATTAGTTCTTTAATGCACCCCTCGCTCCCTCCCATTGAAGAATAAGCACAGAAATCGCGTCGCTGTGAAATACTATGGGTTCTTCAACTTCTCCTTTCAAATCGAGAGACGTTTCTATGGAAACGACAGGATTTTCTATTGGCATAGGAGTCTCTCCATTCCGATGCACTATTCCGTCTTTGCTGCATCTCTCACTCCCTCACATTGACGAATTAACACAGAAATTGCGTCGCGATGAAATACTATGGGTTCTATGACTTCTCCTTCCATATCGAGTAACGATTCTAATGAGACGATAGGATTTTCTTTTGGGATACGACTATCTCCTTTCCGATGGACTATTCCTTCTTTACTGCATCCCTCGCTCTCTCACATTCAAGTGTTAACACAGAAATTGCGTGGCTATGAAATACTATGGGTTCTATGACTTCTCCTTCCAAACTAAGTAACGTTTCTATTGAAACGACAGATTTTTCTTTTGGGATTCGAGTTTCTAATTTCCGATGCACAATTCCGTCATTACTGCATCCTTCGCTCCCTCACATTGACGAATAAGCACAGACATTGCGTCGCTGTGAAATACTATGGATTCTATAACTTCTCCTTCTAAATCAAATAACGTTTCTATGGAAACCACAGGATTTTCTTTTGGGATACAAGTATTTCCTTTCCGATGCACTATGCATTCTTTAGTGCATCCCTCTCTCCCTCACATTGACAAATTAACGCAGAAACTGCGTCGCTATGAAATACTATGGGTTCTATTGTTCTCCTTCTAAATCGAGTAACGTTTCTATGGAAACGACAGGATTTTCTTTTGGGATACGAGTATCTCTTTTGCGATGCACTATTCCGTCTATACTGCATCCCTCGCTCTTTCACATTGACGAATTAACTTAGAAATTGCGTCGCTATGAAATACTATGGGTTCTATGACATCCATTTCTAAAACGACTAATGTTTCTATGGAAACGACAGGATTTTCTTTTGTGATACGAGTATCACCTTTCTGAAGCACTATTCCGTCTTTTTTCTGCATCCCTCGCTCCCTCACATTGACGATTTAACACAGCAATTGCGTCGCTATGAAATATTATGGGTTCCATGACGCCTCCTTTTAAATCGAGTAACGTTTCTATGGAAACGACAGGATTTTCTTTTGGGATACGACTATCTCCTTTCCGATGCACTATGCCTTCTTTACTGCATCCCTCGCTCCCTCACATTGACGAATTACCACAGAACTTGCGTCGCTACGGAATACAATGTGTTCTATGACTTCTCCTTCTAAATCGAGTAACATTTCCATGGAAACGACAGGATTTTCTTTTGGGATAGGAGTCTCTCTTTTCCGATGCACAATTCCGTCTTTACTGCGCCCCTCGCTCCCTCACATTGACGAATTAACACAGAAATTGCGTCGCTATGAAATACTATGTGTTCAATGACTTCTCCATCTTAATCGAGTAACGTTTCAATGGTAACGACAGGATTTTCTTTTGAGGTACGAGTATCTCCTTTCCGTTGCACTATTAGTTCTTTACTACATCCCTCGCTTCCTCACATTGATGAATAAGCACAGAAATTGCGCGCTGTGAAATACTATGTGTTCTATAAATTGTCCTTTCAAATCGAGTAACGTTTCTATGGAAACGACAGGATTTTCTTTTGGTATACGAGTATCTCCTTTCCGATGGACTATTCCTTCTTTACTGCATCCCTCGCTCCCTCACATTGACGAATTAACATAGAAATTGCGTCGCTATGAAATACTATGGGTTCCATGACTTCTCCTACTAAATCGAGTTACGTTTCTAGGGAAACGACAGGATTTTCTTTTGGGTTACGAGTATCTCCTTTCCGATGCACTATTAGTTCTTTACTGCATCCCTCGCTCCCTCACATTGACGAATAAGCACAGACATTGCGTCGCTGGGAAATACTATGGGTTCTATAACTTATCCTTCTAAATCAAGTAACGTTTCTATGGAAACGACAGGATTTTCTTTTATGATACGAGTATCTCCTTTCCGATGCATATTCCTTCTTTAGTGCATCCCTCGCCCCGTCACATTGACAAATTAACGCAGAAACTGCGTCGCTATGAAATAGTATGGGTTCTATTATTCTCCTTCTAAATCGAGTAACGTTTCTATGGAAACGACAGGATTTTCTTTTGGGATACGAGTATCACCTTTCTGAAGCACTATTCCGTCTTTTTTCTGCATCCCTCGCTCCCTCACATTAACGAATTAACACAGCAATTGCGTCGCTATGATATATTATGGGTTCCATGACGCCTCCTTCTAAATCGAGTGACGCTTCTATAGAAACTACAGGATTTTCTTTTGGGATACGAGTATCTCCTTTCCGTTGCACAATTCCTTCTTTACTGCATCCCTCGCTCCCTCACATTGACGAATTAACACAGAAATTGCGTCGCTATGAAATACTATGGGTTCCATGACTTCTCCTTCTACATCGAGTTACGTTTCTATGGAAACGACAGGATTTTCTTTTAAGATACGAGTATCTCCTTTCCGATGGATTATTCCTTCTTTACTGCATCCCTCGCCCCCTCACATTCACGAGTTAACACAGAAATTGCGTCGCTATGAAATACTGTGGGTTCTATGACTTCTCCTTCTAAATCGAGTAACGTTTTTATTTAAACGACAGAATTTTTTTTGGGATACGAGTATCTCCTTTCCGTTGCACAATTCCGTCTTTACTGCATCCCTCGGTCCCTCACATTGGTGAATTAACATAGAAATTGCGTCGCTATGATATACCGTGGGAACTATGACTTCTCCTTCTAAATCGAGTAACGTTTCTATTGAAACGACAGGATTTTCTTTTGGGATACGTGTATCTCTTTTCCGAAGCACTATTAGTTCTTTAATGCACCCCTCGCTCCCTCCCATTGAAGAATAAGCACAAAAATCGCGTCGCTGTGAAATACTATGGGTTCTTTAACTTCTCCTTTCAAATCGAGAGACGTTTCTATGGAAACGATAGGATTTTCTATTGGCATAGGAGTCTCTCCTTTCCGATGCACTATTCCGACTTTACTGCGCATCTCGCTCCCTCACATTGACGAATTAACACAGAAATTGCGTCGCTATGAAATACTATGGGTTCTATGACATCCCCATCTAAATCGAGTAACTTTTCTATGGAAACGTCAGGATTTTCTTTTGGAATACGAGTATCTCCTTTCCGATGCACTATTCCTCCTTTACTGCATCCTTCCCTCCCTCACATTCACGAATTAACACAGAAATTGCGTGGCTGTGAAATTCTATGGGTTCTATGACTTCTCTATGTAAATCGAGTAACGTTTCTATTGAAACGACAGGATTTTCTTTTGGGATACGAGTACCTCCTTCCGATGCACTATTCCGTCTTTACTGCATCCCTCGCTCCGTCATATTGACGAAATAACACAGAACTTGCGTCGCCATGAAATACTATGGGTTCCATGACTTCTCCTTTTACATCGAGTAACGTTTCTATGGAAACGACAGGATTTTGTTTTGGGATACGAGTATCTCCTTTCCGATGCACTATTAGTTCTGTACTGCATCCCTCGCTTCCTCACATTGAAGAATAAGCACAGAAATTGCGCCGCTGTGAAATACTATGCGTTCTATAACTTCTCTTTTCAAATCGAGTAACGTTTCTATGGAAACGACAGAATTTCCTTTTGGGATACGAGTATCTCCTTTCCGACGAACTATTCCTTCTTTACTGCATCCCTCGCTCCCTCACATTGTCGAATTAACGCAGAAATTGCGTCGCTATGAAATACTATGGGTTCTATGACCTCTCCTTCTAAATCGAGAAACGTTTCTATGCAAACGAGAGGATTTTCTTTTGGGATACGAGTATCTCCTTTCCGAAGCACTATTCCGTCTTTGCTGCATCTCTCACTCCCTCACATTGACGAATTAACACAGAAATTGCGTCGCGATGAAATACTATGGGTTCTATGACTTCTCCTTCCATATCGAGTAACGTTTTTATGGAGACGATAGGATTTCCTTTTGGGATACGAGTATCTCCTTTCCGATGGACTATTCCTTCTTTACTGCATCCCTCGCTCTCTCACATTCAAGTGTTAACACAGAAATTGCGTGGCTACGAAATACTATGGGTTCTATGACTTCTCCTTCCAAACTGAGTAACGTTTCTATTGAAACGACAGAAATTTCTTTTGGGATTCGAGTTTCTAATTTCCGATGCACAATTCCGTCTTTACTGCATCCTTCGCTCCCACACATTGACGAATAAGCACAGACATTGCGTCGCTGTGAAATACTATGGATTCTATAACTTCTCCTTCTAAATCAAATAACGTTTCTATGGAAACCACAGGATTTTCTTTTGGGATACGAGTATCTCCTTTCCGATGCACTATTCCTTCTTTACTGCATCCTCGCTCCCTCACATTGACGAATCAACACAGAGATTGCGTCGCTATGAAACACTGTGGGTTCTATGACTTCTCCTTCTAAATCGAGTAACGTTTCTATTGAAACTACAGGATTTTCTTTTGGGATACGAGTATCTCCTTTCCGATGCACTATTCCGTTTTTGCTGCATCCCTCGCTCCCTCACATTGGTGAATTAACATAGAAATTGCGTCGCCATGAAATACCATGGGTTCTATGACTTCTCCTTCTAAGTCGAGTAACGTTTCTATTGAAACGACAGGATTTTCTTTTGGGATACGAGTATCTCTTTTCCGATGCACTATTCCGTCTATACTGCATCCCTCGCTCTTTCACATTGACAAAACAACATAGAAATTGCGTCGCTATGAAATACTATGTGTTCCATGACTTCTCCTTCTAAATCGAGTAACGTTTCAATGGAAACGACAGGAATTTCTTTTCGGATACGAGTATCTCCTTTCGTATGCACTATTAGTTCTCTACTGCATCCCTCGCTCCCTCCCATTGAAGAATAAGCACAGAAATCGCGTCGCTGTGAAATACTATGGGTTCTTTAACTTCTAATCTCAAATCGAGAAACGTTTCTATGGATACGACAGGATTTTCTTTTGGGATAGGAGTCTCTCCTTTCCGATGCACTATTCCGTCTTTACTGCGCCACTCGCTCCCTCACATTGACGAATTAACTTAGAAATTGCGTCGCTATGAAATACTATGGGTTTTATGACATCCATTTCTAAATCGACTAATGTTTCTATGGAAACGACAGGATTTTTTTTTGGGATACGAGTATCTCCTTTCCCAAGGACTATTCCGTCTTTGCTGCATCTCTCGCTGCCTCACATTGACGAAATAACACAGAAATCGCGTCGCTTGAAATACTATGGGTTCTATGACTTCTCCTTCTAAACCAAGTAACGTTTCCATAGATACGACAAGATTTACTTTTGGGATAGGATTCTCTCCTTTCCGATACACTATTCCGTCTTTACTGCATATTTCGCTCCCTCCCATTTGACGAATTAACACAGAAATCGCGTCGCTACGATATACTATGGGTTCCATGAATTCTCCTTCTAAATCGAGTAATATTTCTGTGGAAACTAGAGGATTATGTTTTGTGATACGACTATCTCCTTTCCGATGCACTATTAGTTCATTACTGCATTCCTCGCTCCCTCACATTGACGAACAAACACAGAAATTGTATCGCTATGGAATACTATGTGTTCAATCACTTCTCCTTCTAAATCGAGTAATGTTTCAATGGAAACGACAGGATTCTCTTTTGGGATACGAGTATCTCCTTTCCGTTGCACAATTCCTTCTATACTGCATCCCTCGCTCCCTCACATTGGCGAAGTAACACAGAGATTGCGTCGTTATTAAATACTGTGTGTTCTATGGCTCATCCTTCTAAATGGAGTAACGTTTCTATGGAAACGTGAGGATTTTCTTTTCGTATACTAGTATCTCCTTTCCGACGCACTATTCTTTCTTTACTGCATCCCTCGCTCCCTCACATTGACGAATTAACACAGAAATTGCGTCGCTATCAAATTCTATGGGTTCTATGACTTCTCCTTCTAAATCGGGTAACGTTTCTATGGAAACGACGGGATTTTCTTTAGGGATACGAGTATCTCCTTTCCGATGCACTATTAGTTCTATATTGCATCCCTCGCTCCCTCACATTGAAGAATAAGCACAGAAATCGCGTCGCTGTGAAATACTATAGGTTCTTTAACTTCTCTTTTCAAATCGAGAATAGTTTCTATGGAAACGACAGGATTTTCTTTTGGGATAGGAGTCTCTCCTTTCCGATGCACTGTTCCGTCTTTACTGCATCCCTCGCACCCTCACATTGACGAAATAACACAGAAATTTCGTCCCTATGAAATACTATGGGTTCCATGACTTCTCCTTTTAAATCGAGTAACGTTTATATGGAAACGACAGGATTTTCTTTTGGGATCCGAGTATCTCCTTTCCGATGCACTATTAGTTCTTTACTGCATCCGTCGCTCCCTCCCATTGAAGAATAAGCACAGAAATCGCGTCGCTGTGAAATACTATGGGTTCTTTATCTTCTCTTTTCAAATCGAGAATAGTTTCAATGGAAACGACAGGATTTTCTTTTGGGATAGGAGTCTCTCCTTTCCGATGCACTGTTCCGTCTTTACTGCATCCCTCGCTCCCTCACATTGACGAAATAACACAGAAATTTCGTCCCTATGGAATTCTATGGGTTCTATGACTTCTCCTTCTAAATCGGGTAACGTTTCTATGGAAACGACGGGATTTTCTTTTGGGATACGAGTATCTCTTTTCCGATGCACTATTCCGTCTATACTGCATCCCTCGCTTCTTCACATTGACGAAACAACATAGAAATTGCTCCGCTATGAAATACTATGTGTTCCATGACTTCTCTTTCTAAATCGAGTAACGTTTCAATGGAAACGACAGGATTTTCTTTTCGGAAACGAGTATCTCCTTTCCCATGCACTATTAGTTCTTTACTGCATCCGTCGCTCCCTCACATTGAAGAATAAGCACAGAAATCGCGTCGCTGTGAAATACTATAGGTTCTTTAACTTCTCTTTTCAAATCGAGAATAGTTTCTATGGAAACGACAGGATTTTCTTTTGGGATAGGAGTCTCTCCTTTCCGATGCACTGTTCCGTCTTTACTGCATCCCTCGCTCCCTCACATTGACGAAATAACACAGAAATTTCGTCCCTATGAAATACTATGGGTTCCATGACTTCTCCTTCTAAATCGAGTAACGTTTATATGGAAACGACAGGATTTTCTTTTGGGATACGAGTATCTCTTTTCTGATGCAGTATTAGCTCTTTACTGTATCCCTCGCTCCCTCACATTGACGAATAAGCGTAGAAATTGCGTCACTGTGAGATACTATGTGCTTTATAACTTCTCCTTTAAAATCGAGCAACGTTTCTACGGACACGACTAGATTTTCATTTGGGATACGAGTATCTCCTTCCCGAAGCACTATTCCGACTTTACTGCATTCCTCGCTCCCTCACATTGACGAAGTAACACATTAATTGCGTCGCTATGATATACTATGTGTTCTATGATTTCTCCTTTTAAATCGAGTAACGTTTGTATTGAAACGACAGGATTTTCTTTTGGGATACGAGTATCTCCTTTCTGAAGCACTATTCCGTCTATTTTCTGCATCCCTCGCTCCCTCACATTCACGAATTAACACAGAAATTGCGCGTCTATGAAATATTATGGGTTCCATGACGCCTCCTTCTAAATCGAGTTACGTTTCTATGGGAACGACAGGATTTTCTTTTGGGATACGACTATCTACTTTCCGATGCACTATGCCTTCTTTACTGCATCCCTCGCTTCCTCACATTGACGAATTAACACAGAAATTGCGTCGCTATGAAATTCTATGCGTTCTATGTCTTGTCCTTCTAAATGGAGTAACGTTTCAACGGAAACGACAGGATTTTCTTTTGGGATACGACTATCTTCTTTCCGATGCACTGTTCCTTCTCTACTGCATCCCTCGCTCCCTCACATTGACGAATTAACACAGCAATTGCGTCGCTATGAAATATTATGGGCTCCATGACGCCTCCTTCTAAATCGAGTTACGTTTCTATGGAAACGAGAGGATTATCTTTTGGGATACTACTATCTCCTTTCCAATGCACTATTACTTCATTACTGCATCCCTCGCTCCCTCACATTGACGAATAAACACAGAAATTGCGTCGCTACGAAATAGTATGGGTTCTATAACCTCTCCTTCTAAATCGAGTAACGTTTCTATGGAAACGACAGGATTTTCTTTTGGGATATGAGTATCCCATTTGCGATTCACGATTCCTTCTTTACTGCATCTCTCGCTCCCTCTCATTGACGAATTAATGTAGAAATTGCGTCGCTATGAAATACTATGGGTTCTATTACTTCTCCTTCTAAATCGAGTAACGTTTCTATTGAAACGAAAGGATTTTGTTTTGGTATACGAGTATCTCCTTTCCGATGCACTATTCCTTCTTTACTGCCACCCTGACTCCCTCACATTGACGAATTATCACAGAAATTGCATCGCTATGGAATACTATGTTTTCAATGACTTCTCCTTCTAAATCGAGTAACGTTTCAATGGAAACGACAGGATTTGCTTTTGGCATACTAGTATCACCTTTCCGTTGCACAATTCCTTCTCTACTGCATCCCTCGCTCCCTCACATTGACGAATTAACACAGAGATTGCGTCGCTATGAAATACTGTGGGTTCTATGGCTCATCCTTCCAAATCGAGTAACGTTTCTATGGAAACGAAAGGATTTTCTTTTGGTATACGAGTATCTCCTTTCCGATGCACTATTCCTCCTTTACTGCATCCCTCCCTCCCTCACATTAACGAATTAACACAGAAATTGCGTGGCTATGAAATACTATGGGTTATATGACTTCTCCTTCTAAACCGAGTAACGTTTCCGTTGAAACGACAGAATTTTCTTTCGGGATAGGAGTATCTCCTTTCCGATGCACTATTCCTTCTTTACTGCAACCCTCGCACCCTCACATTAACGAATTAACACAGAAATTGCGTGGCTATGAAATACTATGGGTTATATGACTTCTCCTTCTAAAACGAGTAACGTTTCAATTGAAACGACAGGATTTTTTTTTTCGGATACGAGTATCTCCTTTCCGATGCACTATTCCGTCTTTACTGCATCACTCGCTCATTCACTTTGACGAAATAACACAGAGATTGCGTCGCTACGAAATACTATGGGTTCCATGACATCTCCTTCCAAATCGAGTAACATTTCTATGGAAACGGCAGGATTTTCTTTTGGGATACGAGTATCTCCTTTCTGATGCACTATTAGTTCTTTACTGCATCCCTCACTCCCTCACATTGGCGAAATAACACCGAAATTACTTCGCTATGAAATACTTTGGATTCCATTACTTCTCCTTCTAAATCGAATAACGTTTCAATGGAAACGACAGGATTTTCTTTTGGGATACGAGTATCTCCTTTCCGATGCACTATTAGTTCTTTACTGCATCCCATTGAGGTATAAGCACAGAAATTGCGTCGCTATGAAATACTATGGGTTCTTTAACTTTTCTTTTCAAATCGAGAAACGTTTCTATGGAAACGACAGGATTTTCTTTTGGCATTGGCGTCTCTCCTTTCCGATGGACTACTCCGTCTTTACTGCGCCCCTCGCTCCCTCACATTGACGAATTAACACAGAAATTGCGTCGCTATGAAATACTATGGGTTCCATGACATCCCCTTCTAAATCAAGTAGCGTTTCTATGGAATCGACAGCATTTTCTTTTCTGATAAGAGCATCTCCTTTGCGAAGCACCATTCCGTCTTTGCTGCATCTCTCGCTCTCTCACATTGACGAATTAACACAGAAATTGCGTCGCGATGAAATACTATTGGTTCTATGACTTCTCCTTCTATATGGAGTAACGTTTCTATGGAAACGACAGGATTTTCTTTTGGGATACGAGTATCTCCTTTCCGATGCACTATTCCTCCTTTACTGCATCCCTCCCTCCCTCACATTCACGAATTAACCTAGAAATTGCGTGGCTATGAAATGCAATGGGTTCTATGACTTCTCATTCTAAACCGAGTAACGTTTCTGTTGAAACGACAGGATTTTCTTTTGGGATAGGAGTCTCTCCTTTCCGATGCACTATTCCGTCTTTACTGCATACCTCGCTCCCTCACATTGACGAATTAACACAGAAATAGCGTCGCTACGAAATACTATGGGTTCCATGAATTCTCCTTCTAAATCGAGTAATATTTCTATGGAAACGAGAGGATTAGCTTTTGGGATACGAGTTTCTCCTTTCCGACGCACTATTAGTTCATTATTGCATCCCTCGCTCCCTCACATTGACGAATAAACACAGAAATTGCGTCGCTATGAAATAGTACGAATTCAAATACTTCTCCTTCTCAATCGAGTAACGTTTCTATGGAAACGACAGGATTTTCATTTGGGATATGAGTATCTCACTTCCGATGCACGACTCCTTCTTTACTGCATCTCTCGCTCCCTCACATTGTCGAATTAACGCAGAAAATGCGTCGCTATGAAATACTATGGGTTCTATGACTTCTCCTTGTATATCGAGCAACGTTTCTATTGAAACGAGGGATTTTGTTTAGGTATACGAGTATCTCCTTTCCGATGCACTATTCCTTCTTTACTGCCTCCCTGGGTCCCTCACATTGACGACTTATCACAGAAATTGCATCGCTATGGAATACTATGTATTCAATCACTTCTCCTTCTAAATCGAGTAACGTTTCAATGGAAACGACAGGATTTTCTTTTGGGATAGGAGTATCTCCTTTCTGATGCACTATTAGTTCTTTACTGCATCCCTCGCTCCCTCACATTGACGAATAAGCGTTGAAATTGCGTCACTGGAGATCCTATGTGCTCTATAACATCTTCTTTACAATCGAGCAACGTTTCTACGGACACGACTAGATTTTCTTTTGGGATACGAGTATCTCCTTCCCGAAGCACTATCCCGACTTTACCGCATTCCTCGCTCCCTCACATTGACGAATTAACACAGAAATTGCGTCGCTATGAAATACTATGTGATCTATGACTTCTCCCTCTAAATCGAGTAACGTTTCTATGGAAACGACAGGATTTCCTTTTGGCATACGAGTATCTCCTTCCCGAAGCACTATCCCGACTTTACTGCATTCCTCGCTCCCTCACATTGACGAATTATCACAGAAATTGCGTCGCTATGAAATACTATGTGATCTATGACTTCTCCCTCTAAATCGAGTAACGTTTCTATGGAAACGACAGGATTTTCTTTTGGGACACAAGCATCTCCTTTGCGATGCATTATTCCGTCTTTACTGGATCCCCCGCTCCCTCACATTGACCAAATAACACAGATATTGAGTCGCTATGAAATACTATGGGTTCCATTACTTCTCCTTCCAAACCGAGTAACGTTTCTATTGAAACGACAGTATTTTCTTTTGGGATAGGAGTCTCTCCTTTCCGATGCACTATTCCGTCCTTACAGCATCCCTCGCTCCCTCTCATTGACAAAATTAACACAGAAATTGCGTCGCTATAAAATACTATGGGTTCTATGATTCTCCTTCTAAATCGAGTAACGTTTCTTGGAAACGACAGGATTTTTATTTGGGATACGAGTATCTCCTTTCTAAAGCACTATTCCGTCTTTTTTCTGCATCCCTCGCTCCCTCACATTGACGAATTAACGCAGAGATTGCGTCGCTACGAATTACTATGGGTTCTATGACTTCTCCTTCTAAATCGTGTAACGTTTCCGTGGAAACGACAGGATTTTCTTTTGGGATACGAGTATCTCCTTTCCGATGCACTATTCCTTCTTTACTGCATCCCTCGCTCGATCACATTGACGAATTAACACAGAAATTGCGGCGCTATGAAATTCTCTGGGTTCTATGACTTCTCCTTCTAAATCGAGTAACGTTTATATGGAAACGACAGGAATTGCTTTGGGATACGACTATCTCCTTCCGATGCACTATTCCTTCTGTACTGCATCCCTCGCTCCCTCACATGGGCGAATTAACACAGAAATCACGTGGCTATGATATACTATGGGATCTATGGCTTCTCCTCCTAAATCGAGTATGGTTTCTATTGAAACGACAGGAATTTCTTTGGGATACGAGTATCTCATTTCCGATGCACTATTCCTTCTGTACATTATCCCTCGCTCCCTCGCATTGACGAATTAACACCGATATTGCGTCGCTTCGAAATAAAATGCGTTCTATGACTCCCCCTTCAAAGTCGAGTAACGTTTCTATTGAAACGACAGGATTTTCTTTTGGGATACGAGTATCTCCTTTCCGCTGCACTATTCCTTCTTTACTGCATCCCTCGCCCCCTGGCATTGACGAATTAACACAGAAATTGCGTGGCTATTAAATACTATGGGTTCTATTATCTCTCCTTCTAAATCGAGTAACGTTTCTATGGAAACGATAGGATTCTCTTTTGGGATACGAGTATCTCCATTCCGATGCACTATTCCTTCTTTACTGCATCCCTCGCTCCCTCAGAAAGACGAATTAACACAGGAATTGCGTCGCTATAAAATACTATGGATTCTATGACTTCTCCTTCAAAATCGAGTAACGTTTCTATGGAAACGACAGGATTTTCTTCTGGTATACGAGTATCTCCTTTCCGATGCACTATTCCTTCTCTGCTGCATCCCTCGCTATCTCACATTGACGAATTAACACAAAAATTGCGTCGCTATGAAATACTATGGGTTCTATGACTTTTCCTTCTAAATCGAGTAACGTTCCTATGGAAAAGACTGGATTTTCATTTGGTATACGAGTATCTCCTTTCCGATGCACCATTCAGTCTTTGCTGCATCCCCCTCTACCTCACATTAACGAATTAAAACAGAAATTGCGTCTCTATGAAATACTAGGGGTTCTATGACTTCTCCTTCTAAATCGAGTAACGTTTCTGTGGAAACGACCGGTTTTTCTTTTGGTATACGAGTATCTCCATTCCGATGCACTATTCCTTCTTTACTGCATCCCTCGCTCTCTCACATTGACGAATTAACACAGAAATTGCGTCGCTTTGAAATACTATGGGTTCTATGACTTTTCCATCTAAATCGAGTAACGTTTCTTTGGAAACGACTGGATTTTCTTTTGGTAAAGGAGTATCTCCTTTCCGATGCACTATTCCTTCTTAACTGCATCCTTCGCTCCCTCACATTGACGAATTAACGTAGAAATTGTGTCGCTAAGAGTTATTATGGTTTCTATGACTTCTCCCTCTAAATGGAGTATCGTTTCCATGGAAAAAACAGGATTTTCTTTTGGCAAACGAGTATCTCCTTTCCGATGCACTGTTCCTTCTTTAGCGCATCACTCGCTCCCTCACATTGACGAATTAAAACAGAAATTGCGTCGCTATGAAATGCTATGGGTTCTATGACTTCTCCTTCTAAATCGAGTAACGTTTCTGTGGAAACGACAGTAATTTCCTTTTGGATACGAGTATCTCCTTTCCTATGCACTATTCCCTCTTCACTGCATCCCTCGCTCCCTCTCATTGACGAAATAACGCGGAAATTGCGTCGCTATGAAGTACCATGGATTCTATGACTTCTCCTTCTAAATCAAGTCACGTTTCTATGGAAAGGGCAGGATTTTCTTTTGGGATACGAGTATCTCCTTTTCGATGCACTATTCCTTCTTTACAGCGTCTCTCGCTCCCTCACTTTGACGAATTAACACAGAAATTGCGTCGCTATTAAATACTATGTGTTCTATGACTTCTCCTCCTAAATCGTGTAACGTTTCTATGGAAACGACAGGATTTTCTTTTGGGATACGACTATCTCCTTACCAATGCACTTTTCCCTCTTTACTGCATCTCTCGCTCCCTCACACTGACGAATTGACACAGAAATTGCGTCGCTATGAAATACTATGGGTTCTAAGACTTCTCCTTCTAAATCGAGCAACGTTTATATGGAAACGACAGGAATTGCTTTTGGGATACGAGTATCTCCTTCCGATGCACTATTCCTTCTGTACTGCATCCCTCGCTCCCTCACATGGGCGAATTAACACAGAAATCACGTGGCTATGATATACTATGGGATCTATGGCTTCTCCTCCTAAATCGAGTAATGTTTCTATTGAAACGACAGGATTTTCTTTGGGATACGAGTATCTCATTTCCGATGCACTATTCCTTCTGTACTTTATCCCTCGCTCCCTCACATTGACGAATTAACACCGATATTGCGTCGCTTCGAAATAAAATGCGTTCTATGACTCCCCCTTCAAAATCGAGTAACGTTTCTATTGAAACGACAGGATTTTCTTTTGGGATACGAGTATCTCCTTTCCGCTGCACTATTCCTTCTTTACTGCATCCCTCGCCCCCTGGCATTGACGAATTAACACAGAAATTGCGTGGCTATTAAGTACTATGGGTTCTATTATCTCTCCTTCTAAATCGAGTAACGTTTCTATGGAAACGATAGGATTCTCTTTTGGGATACGAGTATCTCCATTCCGATGCACTATTCCTTCTTTACTGCATCCCTCGCTCCCTCAGAAAGACGAATTAACACAGGAATTGCGTCGCTATAAAATACTATGGATTCTATGACTTCTCCTTCAAAATCGAGTAACGTTTCTATGGAAACGACAGGATTTTCTTCTGGTATACGAGTATCTCCTTTCCGATGCACTATTCCTTCTCTGCTGCATCCCTCGCTATCTCACATTGACGAATTAACACAAAAATTGCGTCGCTATGAAATACTATGGGTTCTATGACTTTTCCTTCTAAATCGAGTAACGTTCCTATGGAAAGGACTGGATTTTCATTTGGTATACGAGTATCTCCTTTCCGATGCACCATTCAGTCCTTGCTGCATCCCCCGCTACCTGACATTAACGAATTAAAACAGAAATTGCGTCTCTATGAAATACTAGGGGTTCTATGACTTCTCCTTCTAAATCGAGTAACGTTTCTATGGAAACGACCGGTTTTTCTTTTGGTATACGAGTATCTCCATTCCGATGCACTATTCCTTCTTTACTGCATCCCTCGCTCTCTCACATTGACGAATTAACACAGAAATTGCGTCGCTTTGAAATACTATGGGTTCTATGACTTTTCCATCTAAATCGAGTAACGTTTCTTTAGAAACGACTGGATTTTCTTTTGGTAAAGGAGTATCTCCTTTCCGATGCACTATTCCTTCTTAACTGCATCCTTCGCTCCCTCACATTGACGAATTAACGTAGAAATTGTGTCGCTATGAGTTATTATGGTTTCTATGACTTCTCCCTCTAAATGGAGTATCGTTTCCATGGAAAAAACAGGATTTTCTTTTGGCAAACGAGTATCTCCTTTCCGATGCACTGTTCCTTCTTTAGCGCATCACTCGCTCCCTCACATTGACGAATTAAAACAGAAATTGCGTCGCTATGAAATGCTATGGGTTCTATGACTTCTCCTTCTAAATCGAGTAACGTTTCTGTGGAAACGACAGTAATTTCCTTTTGGATACGAGTATCTCCTTTCCTATGCACTATTCCCTCTTCACTGCATCCCTCGCTCCCTCTCATTGACGAAATAACGCGGAAATTGCGTCGCTATGAAGTACCATGGATTCTATGACTTCTCCTTCTAAATCAAGTCACGTTTCTATGGAAAGGGCAGGATTTTCTTTTGGGATACGAGTATCTCCTTTTCGATGCACTATTCCTTCTTTACAGCGTCTCTCGCTCCCTCACATTGACGAATTAACACAGAAATTGCGTCGCTATCAGATACTATGGGTTCTATGACATCTCCTTCTAAATCGAGTAACGTTTCTATGGAAACGACAGGTTTTTCTTCTGGCATACGAGTATCTCCTTTCCGATGCACCATTCCATCTCTAATGCATCCCTCGCTCCCTCACATCGACGAATTAACACAGAAATTGCGTCGCTATTAAATACTATGTGTTCTATGACTTCTCCTCCTAAATCGTGTAACGTTTCTATGGAAACGACAGGATTTTCTTTTGGGATACGACTATGTCCTTACCAATGCACTTTTCCCTCTTTACTGCATCTCTCGCTCCCTCACACTGACGAATTGACACAGAAATTGCGTCGCTATGAAATACTATGGGTTCTAAGACTTCTCCTTCTAAATCGAGCAACGTTTATATGGAAACGACAGGAATTGCTTTTGGGATACGAGTATCTCCTTCCGATGCACTATTCCTTCTGTACTGCATCCCTCGCTCCCTCACATGGGCGAATTAACACAGAAATCACGTGGCTATGATATACTATGGGATCTATGGCTTCTCCTCCTAAATCGAGTAATGTTTCTATTGAAACGACAGGATTTTCTTTGGGATACGAGTATCTCATTTCCGATGCACTATTCCTTCTGTACTTTATCCCTCGCTCCCTCACATTGACGAATTAACACCGATATTGCGTCGCTTCGAAATAAAATGCGTTCTATGACTCCCCCTTCAAAATCGAGTAACGTTTCTATTGAAACGACAGGATTTTCTTTTGGGATACGAGTATCTCCTTTCCGCTGCACTATTCCTTCTTTACTGCATCCCTCGCCCCCTGGCATTGACGATTTAAGACAGAAATTGCGTGGCTATTAAATACTATGGATTCTATGACTTCTCCTTCAAAATCGAGTAACGTTTCTATGGAAACGACAGGATTTTCTTCTGGTATACGAGTTTCTCCTTTCCGATGCACTATTCCTTCTTTGCTGCATCCCTCGCTATCTCACATTGATGAATTAACACAAAAATTGCGTCGCTATGAAATACTATGTGATCTATGACTTCTCCTTCTAAATCAAGTAAAGTTTCTATAGAAACGAAAGGATTTTATTTTGGGATACGAGTATGTCCTTTCCGATGCACTATTCCTTCTTTACTGCATCCCTCGGTCCTTCACATTGACGAACTAACGCAGAAATTGGGTCTCTACGATATACTATGGGTTCTATGACTTCACCCTCTAAATCGAGTAACGTTTCTATGGAAGCGACAGGATTTTCTTTTGTGATACGCGTATGTCCGTTTTGATGCACTATTCCTTCTTTACTGCGTCTCTCGCTCCCTCACATTGACGAATTAACACAGAAATTGCATCGCTATGAAATACTATGGGTGTTATGTCTTCTCCTATTAAATCGACTAGCGTTTCTATTGACATGACAGGATTTTCTTTTGGGATACGAGTATCTCCTCTCCGATGCACTATTCCTTCCTTACTGCATCCCCCGCTCCCTGACATTGAGGAATTAACACAGATATTGTGTCGCTATGAAATACTATGGGTTCCATTACTTCTCCTTCTAAATCGAGCCACGTTTCTACGGAAACGACAGGATATTCTATTATGATGCGAGTATCTCCTTTCCGATGTACTACTAGTTCTTTACTGCATCCCCGGCTCCCTCACATTGACGAATAAGCACAGAAGTTGCGTCGCTATGAAATACTATGGGTTCTATGACTTCTACTTCTAAATCGAGTAAAGTTTCTATGAAAACGACAGGATTTTCTCTTATGATAGGAGTATCTCCTCTCCGATGCACTATTAGTTCTTTACTGCATCCCTCGCTCCCTCACATTGACGAATAAGCAGAGAAAAAGCGTCGCCATGAAGTACTATAGGTTCTATTACTTCTCTTCCTAAATCGAGTAACGTTTCTATGGAAACGACAGGATTTCGTTTTGGGATACAACTATCTCCTTTCCGATGCACTATTCCTTCTTTACTTCATCCCTCGCTCCCTCACATTGACTAATTAACACAGAAATTGCGTTGCTATGAAATACTATGGGTTCTCTGACTTCTCCTTCTAAATCGAGTAACGTTTCAGTAGAAACGACTGTGTTTTCTGTTGGGATACGACTGTCTTCTTTCCGATGCACTATTCCTTCTTTACTGCATCCCTCGCTACCTCACATTGACGAATTAACACAGAAATTGCGACGGTATGAAATACTATTGGTTCTATGACTTCTCCTTCTAAATCGAGTAACGTTTTTATGGAAACGACAGAAATTTCATTTGGGATACGAGTGTCTCCTTTCCGATGCACTATTCCTTCTTTACTGCATTCCTCGCTACCTCACATTGACGAATTAACACAGAAATTGCGTGGCTATGAAATACTGTGGGTTCTATGACTCTTCCTTCTAAATCGAGTAACGTTTCTATGGAAACGACAAGATTTTCTTTTGGTATACGAGTATCTCCTCTCCGATGCACTATTCCTTCTTTACTGCATCCCTCGCTCCCTTACACTGACGAATTAACGCAGAAATTACGTCGCTATGAAATACTATGGGTTCTATGACTTCTCCTTCTAAATCGTGTAACGTTTCTACGGAAACGACAGGATTTTTCTTTGGAATACGACTGACTTATTTCCGATGCACTATTCCTTAAGTACTGCATCCCTCGCCCCCTCACTTTGACGAATTAACACAGAAATTGCGTGGCTATGAAATACTGTGGGTTCTATGACTTTTCCTTCTAAATCGAGTAACGTTTCTAAGGAAACGACAAGATTTTCTTTTGGGATACGACTATCTCCTTTCCGATGCACTATTCCCTCTTTTCATCATCCCTCGCTCCCTCACATTGACTAATTAACACAGAAATTGCGTTGCTATGAAATACTATGGGTTCTCTGACTTCTCCTTCTAAATCGAGTAACGTTTCTATAGAAACGACAGGGTTTTCTGTTGGGATACGACTGTCTTCTTTCCGATGCACTATTCCTTCTTTACTGCATTCCTCGCTACCTCACATTGACGAATTAACACAGAAATTGCGACGCTATGAAATGCTATAGGTTCTATGACTTCTCCTTCTAAATCGAGTAACATTCCTATCGAAACGACATTAATTTCCTTTGGGATACTAGTATCTCCTTTCCGAAGCACTATTCCCTCTTTACTGCATCCCTCGCTCCCTCTCATTGACAAATTAACGCGGAAACTGCGTCGCTATGAAATACTATGGGTTCTATGACTTCTCCTTCTAAATCAAGTAACATTTCTATGGAAACGATAGGATTTTCTTTTGGGATACGAGTATCTCCTTTCCGATGCACTATTCCTTCTTTACTGCGTCTCTCGCTCCCTGTCATTGACGAATTAACACAGAAATTGCGTCGCTATGAAATACTATGGGTTCTATGACTTCTCCTTCTAAATCGAGTAACGTTTCTATGGAAACGACTGGTTCTTCTTCTGGTATTCGAGTATCTCCTTTCCGATGCACTATTCCTTCTCTACTGCATCCCTCGCTCCCTCACATCGACGAATTAACACAGAAATTGCGTCGCTATGAAATACTATGAGTTTCATGACTTCACCTTGTAAATCGAGTAAAGTTTCTATGAAAACGACAGGATTTTCGTTTATGATGCGAGTATCTCCTTTCCGATGCACTATTAGTTCTTTACTGCATCCCTCGCTCCCTCACATTGACGAATAAGCAGAGAAATTGCTTCGCCATGAAATACTATGTGTTCTATAACTTCTCCTTCTAAATCGAGTAACGTTTCTGTGGAAAAGACAGGATTTCGTTTTGGGATACATCTATCTCCCTTCCGATGCACTATTCCTTCTTTACTTCATCCCTTGCTCCCGCACATTGATGAATTAACGCAGAGATTGCGTCGCTATGAATTACTATGGGTTCTATGGCTTCTCCTTATAAATCGTGTAACGTTTCCGTGGAAACGACAGGATTTTCTTTTGGGATACGAGTATCTCCTTTCCGATGCACTATTCCTTCTTTACTGCATCCCTCGCTCCCTCACATTGACGAATTAACACAGAAATTGCGTCGCCATGAAATACTATGAGTTCTATGACTTATTCTTCTAACTCGAGTAACGATTCTGTGGAAACGACAGGATAATCTTTTGGGATACGACTATCTCCTTTCCGATGCCCTATTCCCTCTTTACTGCATCCCGCGCTCCCTCACATTGACGAATTAACTCAGAAATTCCGTCGCTATGAAATACTATGGCTTCCATGACTTCTCCGTCTAAATCGAGTAACGTTTCTATGGAAACGACAGGATTTTCTTTTGGTATACGAGTATCTCCTTTCCGATGCACTATTCCTTTTTTACTTCGTCCGTCGCTCCCTCACATTGACGAATTAACACAGAAATTGCGTCGCTATGCTGGCCGAAGTGGCCGTGCGGTTAAAGGCGCTGCAGTCTTGAACCGCAAGACCGCTACGGTTGCAGGTTCGAATCCTGCCTCGGGCATGGATGTTTGTGATGCCCTTAGGTTAGTTAGGTTTAACTAGTTCTAAGTTGAGTCCCATAGTGCTCAGAGCCATTCGAACCATTTTTTGCGTCGCTATGAAATACTTTGGGTTCTATGAGTTCTCCTGCTAAATCGAGTTATGTTTATATGGAAACGAAAGGATTTTCTTTTAGGATACGAGTATCTCCTTTCCGATGCACTATTCCTCCTCTACTGCATCCCTCGATCCCTCACATTGACGAATTAACACAGAAATTGCGTCGCTATGAAATACTGTGGGTTCTATGACTTCTCCTTCTAAATCGAGTAATGTTTCCATGGAAACGACAGGATTTTCTTTTGGGATACGAGTATCGCCTTTCCGATGCACTATTCCTTCTTTATTGCATCCCTCGCACCCTCACATTGACGAATTAACTTTGAAATTGCGTCGCCATTAAATACTATCGCTTCTATGACTTCTCCTTCTAAATCGAGTAACTTTTCTATATAAAAGACAGGATTTTCTTTTGGGGTACGAGTATCTCCTTTCCGATGCACTATTCCTTCTTTACTGCATCCCTCGCTCCCTCACATTGACGAATTAACAAAGAAATTTCGTCGCTATGGAATACTATGGGTTCTATGACTTCTCCTTATAAATCGAGTAACGTTTCTATGCAAATGACACGATTTTCTTTTGAGATACGTGTATCATCTTTCCGATGCACTATTCCTTCATTACTGCATCCCTTACTCCCTCACATTGACGAATTAACACAGAAATTGCGTCGCTATGAAGTACTATGGGTTCTATGACTTCTCCTTCTAAATCGAGAAACGTCTCTATGGAAACGACAGGTTTTTCTATCGGGATACGAGTATTTCCTTTCCGATGCACTATTCCTTCTTTACTGCGTCCCTGGCTCCGTCACATTGACGAATTAACACACAAATTGCGTCGCTATGAAATACTATGGGTTCTATGACTTCTCCTTCTAAATCGAGTAACGCTTATGTGGAAACGAGCGGATTTTTTTTTTTTGGGATACGAGTATCTCCATTTCGATGCAATATTCCTTCCTTACTGCATCCCTGTCACCCTCACATTCACGAATTAACACAGAATTTGCGACTCCATGGAATACTATGTGTTCTATGACTTCTCCATCTAAATCGAGTAACGTTTCTAAGGAAACGACAAGATTTTCTTATGGGATACGAGTATCTCCTTTCCGATCCACTATTCCTTTTTTACCGCATCCCTCGCTCCCTCACATTGTCGAATTAACACACAAATTGCGTCGCTATGAAATACTATAGGTTCTATGACATCTCCTTCTAAATCGAGTATCGTTTCTATGGAAACGACAGGATTTTCTTTTGGGATACGAGTATCTCCTTTCCGATGCACTATTCCTACTTTACTGCATCCCTCGTTCCCTAACATTGGCGAATAAGCACAGACATTGCGTCGCTATGAAATCCTATGGGTTCTATGACTTCTCCTTCTAAATCGAGTAACGTTTCCATGGAAACGACAGGATTTTCTTTTGGGATACGAGTATCTCCTTTCCGATGCACTATTCCTTCTTTACTGCATCCCTCGCTCCCTCACACTGACGAATTAACACAGAAATTGCGTCGCCATGAAATACTATGAGTTCTATGACTTATTCTTCTAACTCGAGTAACGATTCTGTGGAAACGACAGGATAATCTTTTGGGATACGACTATCTCCTTTCCGATGCCCTAATCCCTCTTTACTGCGTCCCTCGCTCCCTCACATCGACGAATTAACACAGAAATTGCGTCGCTATGAAATACTATGAGTTTCATGACTTCACCTTGTAAATCGAGTAAAGTTTCTATGAAAACGACAGGATTTTCGTTTATGATACGAGTATTTCCTTTCCGATGCACTATTAGTTCTTTACTGCATCCCTCGCTCCCACACATTGACGAATAAGCAGAGAAATTGCTTCGCGATGAAATACTATGTGTTCTATAACTTCTCCTTCTAAATCGAGTAACGTTTCTGTGGAAAAGACAGGATTTCGTTTTGGGATACATCTATCTCCCTTCCGATGCACTATTCCTTCTTTACTTCATCCCTTGCTCCCGCACATTGACGAATTAACGCAGAGATTGCGTCGCTATGAATTACTATGGGTTCTATGACTTCTCCTTATAAATCGTGTAACGTTTCCATGGAAACGACAGGATTTTCTTTTGGGATACGAGTATCTCCTTTCCGATGCACTATTGCTTCTTTACTGCATCCCTCGCTCCCTCACATTGACGAATTAACACAGAAATTGCGTCGCACTGAAATACTATGTGTTCTATGACTTATTCTTCTAACTCGAGTAACGATTCTGTGGAAACGACAGGATCATCTTTTGGGATACGACTATCTCCTTTCCGATGCCCTATTCCCTCTTTACTGCATCCCGCGCTCCCTCACATTGACGAATTAACTCAGAAATTCCGTCGCTATGAAATACTATGGCTTCCATGACTTCTCCGTCTAAATCGAGTAACGTTTCTATGGAAACGACAGGATTTTCTTTTGGTATACGAGTATCTCCTTTCCGATGCACTATTCCTTTTTTACTGCGTCCGTCGCTCCCTCACATTGACGAATTAACACAGAAATTGCGTCGCTATGCTGGCCGAAGTGGCCGTGCGGTTAAAGGCGCTGCAGTCTGGAACCGCAAGACCGCTACGGTTGCAGGTTCGAATTGACGAATTAACACAGAAATTGCGTCGCTATGAAATACTGTGGGTTCTATGACTTCTCCTTCTAAATCGAGTAATGTTTCCATGGAAACGACAGGATTTTCTTTTGGGATACGAGTATCGCCTTTCCGATGCACTATTCCTTCTTTATTGCATCCCTCCCTCCCTCACATTGACGAATTAACTTTGAAATTGCGTCGCTATTAAATACTGTGGGTTCTATGACTTTTCCTTCTAAATCGAGTAACGTTTCTAAGGAAACGACAAGATTTTCTTTTGGGATACGACTATCTCCTTTCCGATGCACTATTCCCTCTTTTCATCATCCCTCGCTCCCTCACATTGACTAATTAACACAGAAATTGCGTTGCTATGAAATACTATGGGTTCTCTGACTTCTCCTTCTAAATCGAGTAACGTTTCTATAGAAACGACAGGGTTTTCTGTTGGGATACGACTGTCTTCTTTCCGATGCACTATTCCTTCTTTACTGCATTCCTCGCTACCTCACATTGACGAATTAACACAGAAATTGCGACGCTATGAAATGCTATAGGTTCTATGACTTCTCCTTCTAAATCGAGTAACATTCCTATCGAAACGACATTAATTTCCTTTGGGATACTAGTATCTCCTTTCCGAAGCACTATTCCCTCTTTACTGCATCCCTCGCTCCCTCTCATTGACAAATTAACGCGGAAATTGCGTCGCTATGAAATACTATGGGTTCTATGACTTCTCCTTCTAAATCAAGTAACATTTCTATGGAAACGATAGGATTTTCTTTTGGGATACGAGTATCTCCTTTCCGATGCACTATTCCTTCTTTACTGCGTCTCTCGCTCCCTGTCATTGACGAATTAACACAGAAATTGCGTCGCTATGAAATACTATGGGTTCTATGACTTCTCCTTCTAAATCGAGTAACGTTTCTATGGAAACGACTGGTTCTTCTTCTGGTATTCGAGTATCTCCTTTCCGATGCACTATTCCTTCTCTACTGCATCCCTCGCTCCCTCACATCGACGAATTAACACAGAAATTGCGTCGCTATGAAATACTATGAGTTTCATGACTTCACCTTGTAAATCGAGTAAAGTTTCTATGAAAACGACAGGATTTTCGTTTATGATACGAGTATCTCCTTTCCGATGCACTATTAGTTCTTTACTGCATCCCTCGCTCCCTCACATTGACGAATAAGCAGAGAAATTGCTTCGCCATGAAATACTATGTGTTCTATAACTTCTCCTTCTAAATCGAGTAACGTTTCTGTGGAAAAGACAGGATTTCGTTTTGGGATACATCTATCTCCCTTCCGATGCACTATTCCTTCTTTACTTCATCCCTTGCTCCCGCACATTGATGAATTAACGCAGAGATTGCGTCGCTATGAATTACTATGGGTTCTATGGCTTCTCCTTATAAATCGTGTAACGTTTCCGTGGAAACGACAGGATTTTCTTTTGGGATACGAGTATCTCCTTTCCGATGCACTATTCCTTCTTTACTGCATCCCTCGCTCCCTCACATTGACGAATTAACACAGAAATTGCGTCGCCATGAAATACTATGAGTTCTATGACTTATTCTTCTAACTCGAGTAACGATTCTGTGGAAACGACAGGATAATCTTTTGGGATACGACTATCTCCTTTCCGATGCCCTATTCCCTCTTTACTGCATCCCGCGCTCCCTCACATTGACGAATTAACTCAGAAATTCCGTCGCTATGAAATACTATGGCTTCCATGACTTCTCCGTCTAAATCGAGTAACGTTTCTATGGAAACGACAGGATTTTCTTTTGGTATACGAGTATCTCCTTTCCGATGCACTATTCCTTTTTTACTTCGTCCGTCGCTCCCTCACATTGACGAATTAACACAGAAATTGCGTCGCTATGCTGGCCGAAGTGGCCGTGCGGTTAAAGGCGCTGCAGTCTTGAACCGCAAGACCGCTACGGTTGCAGGTTCGAATCCTGCCTCGGGCATGGATGTTTGTGATGCCCTTAGGTTAGTTAGGTTTAACTAGTTCTAAGTTGAGTCCCATAGTGCTCAGAGCCATTCGAACCATTTTTTGCGTCGCTATGAAATACTTTGGGTTCTATGAGTTCTCCTGCTAAATCGAGTTATGTTTATATGGAAACGAAAGGATTTTCTTTTAGGATACGAGTATCTCCTTTCCGATGCACTATTCCTCCTCTACTGCATCCCTCGATCCCTCACATTGACGAATTAACACAGAAATTGCGTCGCTATGAAATACTGTGGGTTCTATGACTTCTCCTTCTAAATCGAGTAATGTTTCCATGGAAACGACAGGATTTTCTTTTGGGATACGAGTATCGCCTTTCCGATGCACTATTCCTTCTTTATTGCATCCCTCGCACCCTCACATTGACGAATTAACTTTGAAATTGCGTCGCCATTAAATACTATCGCTTCTATGACCTCTCCTTCTAAATCGAGTAACTTTTCTATATAAAAGACAGGATTTTCTTTTGGGGTACGAGTATCTCCTTTCCGATGCACTATTCCTTCTTTACTGCATCCCTCGCTCCCTCACATTGACGAATTAACAAAGAAATTTCGTCGCTATGGAATACTATGGGTTCTATGACTTCTCCTTATAAATCGAGTAACGTTTCTATGCAAATGACACGATTTTCTTTTGAGATACGTGTATCATCTTTCCGATGCACTATTCCTTCATTACTGCATCCCTTACTCCCTCACATTGACGAATTAACACAGAAATTGCGTCGCTATGAAGTACTATGGGTTCTATGACTTCTCCTTCTAAATCGAGAAACGTCTCTATGGAAACGACAGGTTTTTCTATCGGGATACGAGTATTTCCTTTCCGATGCACTATTCCTTCTTTACTGCGTCCCTGGCTCCGTCACATTGACGAATTAACACACAAATTGCGTCGCTATGAAATACTATGGGTTCTATGACTTCTCCTTCTAAATCGAGTAACGCTTATGTGGAAACGAGCGGATTTTTTTTTTTTGGGATACGAGTATCTCCATTTCGATGCAATATTCCTTCCTTACTGCATCCCTGTCACCCTCACATTCACGAATTAACACAGAATTTGCGACTCCATGGAATACTATGTGTTCTATGACTTCTCCATCTAAATCGAGTAACGTTTCTAAGGAAACGACAAGATTTTCTTATGGGATACGAGTATCTCCTTTCCGATCCACTATTCCTTTTTTACCGCATCCCTCGCTCCCTCACATTGTCGAATTAACACACAAATTGCGTAGCTATGAAATACTATAGGTTCCATGACATCTCCTTCTAAATCGAGTATCGTTTCTATGGAAACGACAGGATTTTCTTTTGGGATACGAGTATCTCCTTTCCGATGCACTATTCCTACTTTACTGCATCCCTCGCTCCCTAACATTGACGAATAAGCACAGACATTGCGTCGCTATGAAATCCTATGGGTTCTATGACTTCTCCTTCTAAATCGAGTAACGTTTCCATGGAAACGACAGGATTTTCTTTTGGGATACGAGTATCTCCTTTCCGATGCACTATTCCTTCTTTACTGCATCCCTCGCTCCCTCACACTGACGAATTAACACAGAAATTGCGTCGCCATGAAATACTATGAGTTCTATGACTTATTCTTCTAACTCGAGTAACGATTCTGTGGAAACGACAGGATAATCTTTTGGGATACGACTATCTCCTTTCCGATGCCCTAATCCCTCTTTACTGCGTCCCTCGCTCCCTCACATCGACGAATTAACACAGAAATTGCGTCGCTATGAAATACTATGAGTTTCATGACTTCACCTTGTAAATCGAGTAAAGTTTCTATGAAAACGACAGGATTTTCGTTTATGATACGAGTATTTCCTTTCCGATGCACTATTAGTTCTTTACTGCATCCCTCGCTCCCACACATTGACGAATAAGCAGAGAAATTGCTTCGCGATGAAATACTATGTGTTCTATAACTTCTCCTTCTAAATCGAGTAACGTTTCTGTGGAAAAGACAGGATTTCGTTTTGGGATACATCTATCTCCCTTCCGATGCACTATTCCTTCTTTACTTCATCCCTTGCTCCCGCACATTGACGAATTAACGCAGAGATTGCGTCGCTATGAATTACTATGGGTTCTATGACTTCTCCTTATAAATCGTGTAACGTTTCCATGGAAACGACAGGATTTTCTTTTGGGATACGAGTATCTCCTTTCCGATGCACTATTCCTTCTTTACTGCATCCCTCGCTCCCTCACATTGACGAATTAACACAGAAATTGCGTCGCACTGAAATACTATGTGTTCTATGACTTATTCTTCTAACTCGAGTAACGATTCTGTGGAAACGACAGGATCATCTTTTGGGATACGACTATCTCCTTTCCGATGCCCTATTCCCTCTTTACTGCATCCCGCGCTCCCTCACATTGACGAATTAACTCAGAAATTCCGTCGCTATGAAATACTATGGCTTCCATGACTTCTCCGTCTAAATCGAGTAACGTTTCTATGGAAACGACAGGATTTTCTTTTGGTATACGAGTATCTCCTTTCCGATGCACTATTCCTTTTTTACTGCGTCCGTCGCTCCCTCACATTGACGAATTAACACAGAAATTGCGTCGCTATGCTGGCCGAAGTGGCCGTGCGGTTAAAGGCGCTGCAGTCTGGAACCGCAAGACCGCTACGGTTGCAGGTTCGAATTGACGAATTAACACAGAAATTGCGTCGCTATGAAATACTATGGGTGTTATGTCTTCTCCTATTAAATCGACTAGCGTTTCTATTGACATGACAGGATTTTCTTTTGGGATACGAGTATCTCCTCTCCGATGCACTATTCCTTCCTTACTGCATCCCCCGCTCCCTGACATTGAGGAATTAACACAGATATTGTGTCGCTATGAAATACTATGGGTTCCATTACTTCTCCTTCTAAATCGAGCCACGTTTCTACGGAAACGACAGGATATTCTATTATGATGCGAGTATCTCCTTTCCGATGTACTACTAGTTCTTTACTGCATCCCCGGCTCCCTCACATTGACGAATAAGCACAGAAGTTGCGTCGCTATGAAATACTATGGGTTCTATGACTTCTACTTCTAAATCGAGTAAAGTTTCTATGAAAACGACAGGATTTTCTCTTATGATAGGAGTATCTCCTCTCCGATGCACTATTAGTTCTTTACTGCATCCCTCGCTCCCTCACATTGACGAATAAGCAGAGAAAAAGCGTCGCCATGAAGTACTATAGGTTCTATTACTTCTCTTCCTAAATCGAGTAACGTTTCTATGGAAACGACAGGATTTCGTTTTGGGATACAACTATCTCCTTTCCGATGCACTATTCCTTCTTTACTTCATCCCTCGCTCCCTCACATTGACTAATTAACACAGAAATTGCGTTGCTATGAAATACTATGGGTTCTCTGACTTCTCCTTCTAAATCGAGTAACGTTTCAGTAGAAACGACTGTGTTTTCTGTTGGGATACGACTGTCTTCTTTCCGATGCACTATTCCTTCTTTACTGCATCCCTCGCTACCTCACATTGACGAATTAACACAGAAATTGCGACGGTATGAAATACTATTGGTTCTATGACTTCTCCTTCTAAATCGAGTAACGTTTTTATGGAAACGACAGAAATTTCATTTGGGATACGAGTGTCTCCTTTCCGATGCACTATTCCTTCTTTACTGCATTCCTCGCTACCTCACATTGACGAATTAACACAGAAATTGCGTGGCTATGAAATACTGTGGGTTCTATGACTCTTCCTTCTAAATCGAGTAACGTTTCTATGGAAACGACAAGATTTTCTTTTGGTATACGAGTATCTCCTCTCCGATGCACTATTCCTTCTTTACTGCATCCCTCGCTCCCTTACACTGACGAATTAACGCAGAAATTACGTCGCTATGAAATACTATGGGTTCTATGACTTCTCCTTCTAAATCGTGTAACGTTTCTACGGAAACGACAGGATTTTTCTTTGGAATACGACTGACTTATTTCCGATGCACTATTCCTTAAGTACTGCATCCCTCGCCCCCTCACTTTGACGAATTAACACAGAAATTGCGTGGCTATGAAATACTGTGGGTTCTATGACTTTTCCTTCTAAATCGAGTAACGTTTCTAAGGAAACGACAAGATTTTCTTTTGGGATACGACTATCTCCTTTCCGATGCACTATTCCCTCTTTTCATCATCCCTCGCTCCCTCACATTGACTAATTAACACAGAAATTGCGTTGCTATGAAATACTATGGGTTCTCTGACTTCTCCTTCTAAATCGAGTAACGTTTCTATAGAAACGACAGGGTTTTCTGTTGGGATACGACTGTCTTCTTTCCGATGCACTATTCCTTCTTTACTGCATTCCTCGCTACCTCACATTGACGAATTAACACAGAAATTGCGACGCTATGAAATGCTATAGGTTCTATGACTTCTCCTTCTAAATCGAGTAACATTCCTATCGAAACGACATTAATTTCCTTTGGGATACTAGTATCTCCTTTCCGAAGCACTATTCCCTCTTTACTGCATCCCTCGCTCCCTCTCATTGACAAATTAACGCGGAAATTGCGTCGCTATGAAATACTATGGGTTCTATGACTTCTCCTTCTAAATCAAGTAACATTTCTATGGAAACGATAGGATTTTCTTTTGGGATACGAGTATCTCCTTTCCGATGCACTATTCCTTCTTTACTGCGTCTCTCGCTCCCTGTCATTGACGAATTAACACAGAAATTGCGTCGCTATGAAATACTATGGGTTCTATGACTTCTCCTTCTAAATCGAGTAACGTTTCTATGGAAACGACTGGTTCTTCTTCTGGTATTCGAGTATCTCCTTTCCGATGCACTATTCCTTCTCTACTGCATCCCTCGCTCCCTCACATCGACGAATTAACACAGAAATTGCGTCGCTATGAAATACTATGAGTTTCATGACTTCACCTTGTAAATCGAGTAAAGTTTCTATGAAAACGACAGGATTTTCGTTTATGATACGAGTATCTCCTTTCCGATGCACTATTAGTTCTTTACTGCATCCCTCGCTCCCTCACATTGACGAATAAGCAGAGAAATTGCTTCGCCATGAAATACTATGTGTTCTATAACTTCTCCTTCTAAATCGAGTAACGTTTCTGTGGAAAAGACAGGATTTCGTTTTGGGATACATCTATCTCCCTTCCGATGCACTATTCCTTCTTTACTTCATCCCTTGCTCCCGCACATTGATGAATTAACGCAGAGATTGCGTCGCTATGAATTACTATGGGTTCTATGGCTTCTCCTTATAAATCGTGTAACGTTTCCGTGGAAACGACAGGATTTTCTTTTGGGATACGAGTATCTCCTTTCCGATGCACTATTCCTTCTTTACTGCATCCCTCGCTCCCTCACATTGACGAATTAACACAGAAATTGCGTCGCCATGAAATACTATGAGTTCTATGACTTATTCTTCTAACTCGAGTAACGATTCTGTGGAAACGACAGGATAATCTTTTGGGATACGACTATCTCCTTTCCGATGCCCTATTCCCTCTTTACTGCATCCCGCGCTCCCTCACATTGACGAATTAACTCAGAAATTCCGTCGCTATGAAATACTATGGCTTCCATGACTTCTCCGTCTAAATCGAGTAACGTTTCTGTGGAAACGACAGGATTTTCTTTTGGTATACGAGTATCTCCTTTCCGATGCACTATTCCTTTTTTACTTCGTCCGTCGCTCCCTCACATTGACGAATTAACACAGAAATTGCGTCGCTATGCTGGCCGAAGTGGCCGTGCGGTTAAAGGCGCTGCAGTCTTGAACCGCAAGACCGCTACGGTTGCAGGTTCGAATCCTGCCTCGGGCATGGATGTTTGTGATGCCCTTAGGTTAGTTAGGTTTAACTAGTTCTAAGTTGAGTCCCATAATGCTCAGAGCCATTCGAACCATTTTTTGCGTCGCTATGAAATACTTTGGGTTCTATGAGTTCTCCTGCTAAATCGAGTTATGTTTATATGGAAACGAAAGGATTTTCTTTTAGGATACGAGTATCTCCTTTCCGATGCACTATTCCTCCTCTACTGCATCCCTCGATCCCTCACATTGACGAATTAACACAGAAATTGCGTCGCTATGAAATACTGTGGGTTCTATGACTTCTCCTTCTAAATCGAGTAATGTTTCCATGGAAACGACAGGATTTTCTTTTGGGATACGAGTATCGCCTTTCCGATGCACTATTCCTTCTTTATTGCATCCCTCGCACCCTCACATTGACGAATTAACTTTGAAATTGCGTCGCCATTAAATACTATCGCTTCTATGACCTCTCCTTCTAAATCGAGTAACTTTTCTATATAAAAGACAGGATTTTCTTTTGGGGTACGAGTATCTCCTTTCCGATGCACTATTCCTTCTTTACTGCATCCCTCGCTCCCTCACATTGACGAATTAACAAAGAAATTTCGTCGCTCTGAAATACCATTGGTTCTATGACATCTCCTTCTAAATTGAGTAACGTTTCAATGGTAACAACAGGTTTTTCTTTTGGGATACGAGTATTTCCTATCCGCTGCACTATTCCTTCTTTACTACACCCTGGCTCCCTCACATTGACGAATTAACACAGACATTGCGACGCTATGGAATAATATGTGTTCTATGACTTCTCCTTCTACATCGAACAACGTTTCTATGGAAACGACAGGATTTTCGTTTGGGATACGAGTAACTCCTTTCCGATGCACTATTCTTTCTATCCTGCACCCCTCAATCCCTCACATTGACGAATTAACACAGAAATTGCGTCGCTACTGCATCCCTCGCTCCCTCCCATTGACGAATTAACGCAGAAATTGCGTCGCTATGAAATACTATGGGTTCTATGATTTCTCCCTCTAAATCGAGTAACGTTTCTATGGTGACGACAGGATTTTCTTTTGGGATACGAGTATCTCCTTTCCGATGCATAATTCCTTCTTTACTGCATCCCTCGCTACCTCACATTGACGAATTAAAACAGAAATTGCGTCGCTATGAAACACTATGGGTTCAATGACTTCTCCTTCTAAATCGAGTAACTGTTTCTATGGAAACGAAATGATTCTCTTTTGGGATACTGGTATCCGAGTATCTCCTTTCCCATGCACTATTCCTTCTTTACTGCATTCCTCGCTACCTCACATTGACGAATAAACACAGAAATGGCGTCGCTATGAAATACTATGGGTTCCATGACTTCTCCTTCTACATCGAGTAACGTTTCTATGGAAACGATAGGATTTTCTTTTGGTATACGAGTATCTCCTTTCCGACGCACTATTCCTTCTTTACTGCATCCCTCGCTCCCACACATTGAAGAATTAACACAGAATTTGCGTCGCTATGAATTACTATGGGTACCATGACTTCTCCATCTAAATCGAGTAACGTTTCAATGGAAACGACAGGATTTTCTTTTGGGATACGAGTATCTCTTTTCCGATGAATTATTCCTTCTTTACTGCATCCCTGGCTCCCTCACATTGACGAATGAACGCAGAAATTGCGACTCTATGGAATACTATGTGTTCTATGACTTCTGCTTCTAAATCGAGTAACGTTTCTATAGAAACGACAGGATTTTCTTTTGGGATACGAGTATCTCCTTTCCGATGCACTATTCCTACTTTACTGCATCCCTCGTTCCCAAACATTGACGAATAAGCACAGACATTGCGTCGCTATGAGATCCAATGGGTTCTATGACTTCTCCTTCTAAATCGAGTAACGTTTCTATGCAAAGGACAGGATTTTCTTTTGAGAAACGAGTATCTCCTTTCCGATGCACTATTCCTTCCTTAAAGCGTCCCTCGCTCCCTCACTTTGACGAATTAACACAGAAATTGCGTCGCAATGAAATACTATGGGTTCCATGACTTCTTCTTCTAAATCGAGTAACGTTTCTATGGAAACGGCAGGATTTTCTTTTGTGATACGTGTATCTCCTTTCCGATCCACTATTCCTTCTTTACTGCATCCCTGGCTCCCTCACATTGACGAATTAATACAGAAATTGCGACTGGATGGAATACTATGTGTTCTATGGCTTCTCCTTCTAAATCGAGTAACGTTTCTATGGAAACGACAGGATTTTCTTTTGGGATACGAGTATCTCCATTCCGATGCACTATTCCCTCTTAACTGTATCCCTTGCTCCCTCACATTGACAAATTAACTCAGAAATTGCCTCGCTCTGAAATACTATTGGCTCTATGACATCTCCTTCTAAATCGAGTAACGTTCAATGGAAACAAAAGGATTTTCTTTTGGGTTACGAGTATCTCCACTCCTCTGCACTATTCCTTCTTTACTGATTCCGTCGCTCCCTCAGAATGACGAATTAACACAGATATTGCGTCGCTATGAATTACTATGGGTTCTATGACTTCTCCTTCTATATTGAGAAACGTTTCTATGGGAACTACAGGTTTTTCTTCCGGGATACGAGTATCTCCTTTCCGATGCACTATTCCTTCTGTACTGCATCCCTGGCTCCCTCACACTGACGAATTAACACAGATATTGTGACGCTATGGTATGATATGTGTTCTGTGACTTCACCTTTTAAAACGAGTTACGTTTCTATGAAAACGACAGGACTTTCTTTTGGGATACGTCTATCTCCTTTCCAATGCACTAGTCCTTCTTTACTGCATCCCTGGCTCCCTCACATTCACGAATTAACACAGTAATTGCGACTCCATGGAATACTATGTGTTCTATGACTCCTCCTTCTAAATCGAGAAACGTTTCTAAGGAAACGACAGGATTTTCTCATAGGATACGAGTATCTCCTTTCCGATGCACTATTCCTTCTTGACTGCATCCCTCACTCCCTCGCATTGTTTAATTAACATAGAAATTGCGTCGCTGTGAAATACTATGGGTTCCATAACTTCTCCTTCTAAATCAAGTAACGTTTCTATGGAAACGACAGGATTTTCTTTTGGGATACGACTATCTCCTTTCCGATGCACTATTCCTACTTTACTGATTGCCTCGTCCCTAACATTGACGAATAAGCACAGAAAATGCGTCGCTATGAAATCCTATGGGTTCTATGACTTCTCCTTCTAAATCTAGTAACTTTTCTATGGAAACGACAGGAGTTTCTTTTGGGATAAGACTATCTCCTTTCCGATGCACTATTCCTTCCTGACTCCATCACTGGCTCCATCACATTGACGAATTAACACAGAAATTGCGACGCTATGGATTACTATGTGCTCTATGACTTCTCCTTCTAAATCGAATATAGATTCTATGGAAAGGAAAGGATTTTCTTATCGAATCCGAGTATGTCCTTTCCGATGCACTTTTCCTTTTTTATTGCATCCCTCGCACCCTCATATTGACGAATTAACACAGAGATGGCGTCGCTATGAAATACTATGGGTTCTATAACTTCTCTTTCTAAATCGAGTAACGTGTCCATGGAAACGACCGGATTTTCTTTTGGGACACGAGTATCTCCTTTCCGATGCACTATTCCCTCTTTACTGCATCTCTCGCTCACTCACATTGACGAATTAACACAGAAATTGCGTCGCTATGAAATACTATGGGTTCCATGACTTCTCCGTCTAAATCGAGTAACGTTTCTATGGAAACGACAGGATTTTCTTTTATGATACGAGTACCTCCTTTCCGATGCACTATTAGTTCTTCACTGCATCCCTCGCTCCCTCACATTGACGAATAAGCAGGGAAATTGCGTCGCCATGTAATATTATGGGTTCTATAACTTCTCCTTCTAAATCGAGTAACGTTTCAGTGGAAACGACAGGATTTTACTTTGAGAAACGAGTATCTCCTTACCGATGCACTATTCCTACTTTACTGATTGCCTCGTTCCCTAACATTGACGAATAAGCACAGAAAATGCGTCGCTATGAAATCCTATGGGTTCTATGACTTCTCCTTCTAAATCGAATAACTTTTCAAAGGAAACGACAGGATTTTCTTTTGGTATACTGGTATACGAGTATCACCTTTCCGATGCACTATTTCTTCTATCCCGCATCCCTCGCACCCTCACATTGACGAATTAACACAGATATTGCGTCAGTATGAATTACTATGAGTTCTATAACTTCCCTCTTAAATCGTGTTACGTTTCTATGGAAACGACAGGATTTTCTTTTGGAATACGTCTATCTCCTTTCCTATGCACTAGTCCGTCTTTACTGCATCCCTGGCTACCTCACATTCACGAATTAACACAGTAATTGCGTCTCCATGGAATACTATGTGTTCTATGACTTCTCCTTCTAAATCGAGTAAAGTTTATAAGGAAACGACAGGATTTTCTCATGGGATACGAGTATCTCCTTTCCGATGCACTATTCCTTCTTTACTGCATCCCTCGCTCCCTCACATTGTTGAATTAACATAGAATTTGCGTCGCTATGAAATACTATGGGTTCTATGATTTCTCCTTAAAATTCGAGTTACATTTCTATAGAAACGACAGAATTTTCTTTTGGGATACGAGTATCTGTTTTCCGATGCACTATTCCTCCTCTACTGCATCCCTCGATCCCTCACATTGACGAATTAACACTGAAATTGCGTCGCTATGAAATACTATGTGTTCTATAACTGCTCCTTCTAAATCGAGTAACGTTTCTATTGAAACGACAGGTTATTCTTTTGGGATACTAGTATCTCCTTTCCGGTGCACTATTCCTTCTTTACTTCATCCCTCGCTCCCTCACATTGACGAATTAACACAGAAATTGCGTCTCTATGATATACTATGTGTTCTATGACTTCTCCTTCTAAATCGAGTAACGTTTCTAAGGAAACGACAGGATTTTCTTATGGGATACGAGAATCTCCTTTCCTATGCACTATTCCCTCTTAACTGTATCCCTTGCTCCCTCACATTGACAAATTAACTCAGAAATTGCGTCGCTCTAAAATACCATTGGTTCGATGACATGTCCTTCTAAATCGAGTAACGTTTCAATGGAAACAAAAGGATTTTTTTTTTGGGATACGAGTATCTCCACTCCGCTGCACTATTCCTTCTTTACTGCATCTCTCGCTCCCTCAGATTGACGAATTAACACAGATATTGTGACGCTATGGTATGATATGTGTTGTATGACTTCTCCTTCTAGATCGAGTAACGTTTCCATGGAAACGACAGGATCACCGTTGGGATACGAGTATCTCCTTTCCGATGCACTATTCCTTCTGTCCTGCATCCCTCGCTCCCTCACATTGACGAATTAACACAGCAATTGCGTATGTATGAAATACTATGGGTTCTATGACATATCTTTTTAAAACGAGTTACGTTTCTATGGAGAAGACAGGATTTTCTTTTGGGATACGTCTATCTCCTTTCCTATGCACTACTCCTTCTTTACTGCATCCCTGCCTCCCTCACATTCATGAATTAACACAGTAATTGCGACTCCATGGAATACTATGTGTTCTATGACTTCTCCTTCTAAATCGAGTAACGTTACTAAGGAAACGACAGGATTTTCTCATGGGATACGAGTATCTCCTTTCCGATGCACTATTCCCTCTTTACTGCATCCCTCGCTCCTCCACATTGTTGAATTAACATAGAATTTGCGCCGCTATGAAATACTATGGGTTCTATGATTTCTCCTTAAAAATCGAGTTACGTTTCTATGGAAACGACAGAATTTTTTTTTGGGATACGAGTATCTCCTTTCCGATGCACTATTCCTCCTCTACAGCATCCCTCGATCCCTCACATTCACGAATTAACACAGAAATTGCGTCGCTATGAAATACTATGTGTTCTATAACTGCTCTTTCTAAACCGAGTAACGTTTCTATTGAAACGACAGGTTATTCTTTTGGGATACGAGTATCTCCTTTCCGATGCATATACCTTCTCTACTGCATCCCTCGCTCCCTCACATTGACGAATTAACAATGACATTGCGTTTCTATGAAATACTATGGGTTCTATGACTTCTCCTTCTAAATCGAGTAACGTTTCAATGGAAACGACAGGATTTTACTTTGAGATACGAGTATCTCCTTACCGATGCACTATTCCCACTTTACTGATTGCCTCGTTCCCTAACATTGACTAATAAGCACAGAAAATGAGTCGCTATGAAATCCTATGGTTCTATGACTTCTCCTTCTAAATTGAGTAACTTTTCTATGGAAACGACATGATTTTCTTTTGGGATACGACTATCTCCTTTCCGATGCAGTATTCCTTCCTTACTCCATCCCTGGCTCCATCACATTGACGAATGAACACAGAAATTGCGACGCTATGGAATACTATGTGCTCTATGACATCTCCTTCTAAATCGAATATCAATTCTATGGAAGGGAAAGGATATTCTTATCGGATCCGAGTATCTCCTTGCCGATGCACTATTCCTTCTTTATTGCATCCCTCGCACCCTCATATTGACGAATTAACACAGAGATTGCAGTCGCTATGAAATACTATTGGTTCTATAACTTCTCTTTCTAAATCGAGTAACGTGTCTATGGAAACGGCAGGATTTTCTTTTGGGACACGAGTATCTCCTTTCCGATGCTCTATTCCCTCTTTACTGCATCTCTCGCTCACTCACATTGACGAATTAACACAGAAATTGCGTCGCTACGAAATACTATGGGTTCCATGACTTCTCCTTCTTAATCGAGTAACGTTTCTATGGAAACGACAAGATTTTCTTTTATGATCCGAGTACCTCCTTTCCGATGCACTATTAGTTCTTCACTGCATCCCTCGCTCCCTCACATTGACGAATAAGCAGAGAAATTGCGTCGCCATGTAATACTATGGGTTCTATAACTACTCCTTCTAAATCGAGTAACGTTTCTATGGAAACGACAGGATTTCGTTTCGGGATACAACTATCTCCTTTCCGGTGCACTATTCCTTCTTTACTTCATCCCTCGCTCCCTCACATTGACGAATTAACACAGAATTTGCGTCTCTAGGAATTACTATGGGTTCAATGACTTCTCCTTCTAAATCGAGTAACGTTTCCATGGAGACGACTGGATTTTCTTTTGGGATACAGGTATCTGCTTTCCGATGCTCTATTCCTTCTTTACTGAATCCCTCGCTACCTCACATTGACGAATTAACACAGAAATTGCGTCGCTATGAAATACTATGGGAACAATGACTTCTCCTTCTAAATCGAGTAACGATTCTATGGAAACGACAAGATTTTCTTTTGGTATACTGGTATACGAGTATCTCCTTTCCGATGCACTATTAATTCTATCCTGCATCCCTCGCTCCCTCACATTGACGAATTACCACATAAATTGCGTCGCTATGAAATACTATGTGTTCTATGACTTCTTCTTCTAAATCGAGTAACGTTCAAATGGAAACGACAGGATTTTCTTTTGGGATACGTCTATCTCCTTTCCGATGCACCAGTCCTTCTTTACTGCATCCCTGGCTCCCTCACATTCACGAATTAACACAGAAATTGCGACTCCATGGAATACTATGGGTTCTATGACTTCTCCTTCTAAATCGAGTAACGTTTCTAAGGAAACGACAGGATTTTCTTATGGGATACGAGTATCTCCTTTCCGATGCACTATTGCTTCTTTTCTGCACCCCTCGCTCCCTCACATTGTTGAATTAACACAGAAATTGCGTCGCTATGAAATACTATGGGTTCAATGATTTCTCCTTCAAAATCGAGATATGCTTCTATGGAAACGACAGTATTTTCTCATGGGATACGAGTATCTCCTTTCCGATGCACTATTCCTTCTTTACTGCATCCGCCGCTCCTTCACAATGTTGAATTAACATAGAATTTGCGTCGCTATGAAATACTATGGGTTCTATGATTTCTCCTTAAAAATCAAGTTACGTTTCTATGGAAACGACAGGATTTTCGTTTGGGATACGAGTATCTCCTTTCCGATGCACTACTCCTTCTATCCTGCATCCCTCGCTCCCTCACATTGACGAATTAACACAGAAATTGCGTCAGTATGAAATACTATGAGTTCTATGACTTCTCCTTCTAAATCAAGTAACGTTTCTATGGAAACGACAGGATTGTCTTTTGGAATACGACTATCTCCTTTCCGATGCACTATTCCCACTTTACTGATTGCCTCGTTCCCTAACATTGACGAATAAGCACAGAAAATGCGTCGCTATGAAATCCTATGGGTTCTATGACTTCTCCTTCTAAATCAAGTAACGTTTCTATGGAAACGACAGGATTGTCTTTTGGAATACGACTATCTCCTTTCCGATGCACTATCCCTTTCTGACTCCATCCATGGCTCCATCACATCGACGAATTAACACAGAAATTGCGACGCTATGGAATACTATGTGCTCTATGACTTCTCCTTCTAAATCGAATATCGATTCTATGGAAAGGACAGGATTTTCTTGTCGATTCCGAGTATCTCCTTTCCGAAGCACTATTCCTTCTTTATTGCATCCCTCGCACCCTCACATTGACGAATTAACACAGAGATTGCGTCGCTATGAAATACTATGGGTTCTATGATTTCTCCTAAAAATCGAGTTACGTTTCTATGGAAACGACAGAATATTCTTTTGGGATACGAGTATCTCCTTTCCGATGCACTATTCCTCCTCTACTGCATCCCTCGATCCCTCACATTGACGAATTAACAATGAAATTGCGTCTCTATGAAATACTATGTGTTCTATGACTTCTCCTTCTCAATCGAGTAACGTTTCAATGGAAACGACAGGATATTACTTTGAGATACGAGTATGTCCTTACCGATGCACTATTCCTACTTTACTGATTGCCTCGTTCCCTAACATTGACGAATAAGCACAGAAAATGCGTCGCTATGAAATCCTATGGGTTCTATGACTTCTCCTTCTAAATCGAGTAACGTTTCTATGGAAACGACAGGATTTTCTTTTGGTATACTGGTGTACGAGTATCACCTTTCCGATGCACTATTCCTCCTATCCCGCATCCCTCGCTCCCTCACATTGACGAATTAACACAGAAATTGCGTCAGTATGAAATACTATGAGTTCTATAACTTCCCTCTTAAATCGAGTTACGTTTCTATGGAAACGACAGGATTTTCTTTTGGGATACGTCTATCTCCTTTCCTATGCACTAGTCCATCTTTACTGCATCCCTGGCTACCTCACATTCACGAATTAACACAGTAATTGCGACTCCATGGAATACTATGTGTTCTATGACTTCTCCTTCTAAATCGAGTAACGTTTCTATGGAAACGACAGGATTTTCTTTTGGAATAAGACTATCTCCTTTCCGATGCACTATCCCTTTCTGACTCCATCCATGGCTCCATCACATCGACGAATTAACACAGAAATTGCGACGCTATGGAATACTATGTGCTCTACGACTTCTCCTTCTAAATCGAATATCGATTCTATGGAAAGGACAGGATTTTCTTGTCGATTCCGAGTATCTCCTTTCCGAAGCACTATTCCTCCTCTACTGAATCGCTCGCTCCCTCACATTGACGAATTAACACATAAATTGCGTCGCTATGAAATACTATGTGTTCTATGACTTCTCCTTCTAAATCGAGTAACGTTTTTATGGAAACGACAGGATTATCTTTTGGGATACGTCTATCTCCTTTCCGATGCACTAGTCCTTCTTTACTGCATCCCTGGCTCCCTCACATTCACGAATTAACACAGAAATTGCGACTCCATGGAATACTATGTGTTCTATGACTTCTCCTTCTAAATCGAGTAACGTTTCTAAGGAAACGACAGGATTGTCTTATGGGATACGAGAATCTCCTTTCCGATGCACTATTCCCTCTTAACTGTATCCCTTGCTCCCTCACATTGACAAATTAACTCAGAAATTGCGTCGCTCTAAAATACCATTGGTTCTATGACATCTCCTTCTAAATCGAGTAACGTTTCAATGGAAACCAAAGGATTTTCTTTTGACATCTTCAATTTTTTGGTCCTGTCCTCCTCATTTGCGCGTAATACTACGGTATGTTGATGATATTCACTTATGGACCGTCTGACAGCAACTGAATAAAACACAATTTTAGTGCCATACGCGTTTCGCCTTTATTTTCTGCAAGGCATCATCAGTGGCCTGTAATATGTACATATGTTAGCTATTTTATTTACATTTTTTGTCACTGTGCCTGTAGGTTATAAACAGTTCTGGTGGTTGGTATTTCCTATTAAGTAGTAATGTTTTGAACTGTACTTACAGGTTGCGTAGACAGTTTCTTACATATTACGCTCCTGTTGCATTTTTGGTCTTGTTCTTCTTCCTATGAGCGCCAATTTGCTGTTTTTTCTGCATTCCACAGCACTATGCACTGAACGCTTTTTTTAATGCAATGTTTTGGTTTCTGTTGCCGACTGTCAAATGTTTTTGCCAAAGATCGAATATTACTGCCAAACTTACGAGTGTAACTATCGAAGTATCAGTGGTCTGTTCGTGTATGCATTTGTGTGTGCGCTTGTGTGTGTGTGTGTGTGTGTGTGTGTGTGTGTGTGTGTGTGTGTTTTGGTGTCATATTATTTTATTTTATTGTATTTAATTATTTATTTTTGTTTATGTCCTGTGTATGTGTGTGTGTGTTTTGGTGTGATATATATATATATACATATATTTGTGCTGTGTATGTGTGTCTGTCTGTATTTTGGTGTTATGCAATTTTTTTTTTTTTTTTTTTTTTTTTTGGGAAGGTGTGTATGTGTGTGTGTGTGTGTGTGTGTGTGTGTGTGTATTTTGGTGTTATATACTTTTTTTTATGTCATCATTTCCTTTATTAAGTGTAGTAAGGAGCCTGTGCTGATGTGTGTTTGTTCATTTATCACATGTTTGTTTTCTGCTATGGCTTTCTGGATGTGGAAGTTCTCTTGCATTTGTATAAGATGTTTGTCATGGTTGCTTATTCTCATTATTTTCATTTCTTGTTCCATGTTTGTAGGATGATGGTTGTAGTGTTTTAAATGCTCTGCAAATGTGGAATGGTTTGTTTCATACTTCCAACATCTGATATGTTCTTTGTACCTTGTTTCAAAATTCCTGCATGTCATGCCTATGTATACTGCATCACAACTTTGACATTCAAGTTTATATATTCCTGATTGTTGGAATTTGTCCCTTTTGGTAGCTGGCTGGCTTAGGTGTGATTGAAGGGTTTGCCCAGGCTTATATGCTATTTTGAAGCCCTGTCTCTTTAGGATGTTTGCAACTCTGTGTGTTAGTTTATGTGTGTAGGTCTTGGTGTACCATCTGGTTCTTTCCTTCAATCACACCTAAGCCAGCCAGCTACCAAGTGGGACAAATTCCAACAATCAGGAATACATAAACTTGAATGTCAAAGTTGTGATGCAGTATACATAGGCATGACATGCAGGAATTTTGAAACAAGGTACAAAGAACATATCAGATGTTGGAAGTATGAAACAAACCATTCCACATTTGCAGAGCATTTAAAACACTACAACCATCATCCTACAAACATGGAACAAGAAATGAAAATAATGAGAATAAGCAACCATGACAAACATCTTATACAAATGCAAGAGAACTTCCACATCCAGAAAGCCATAGCAGAAAACAAACATGTGATAAATGAACAAACACACATCAGCACAGGCTCCTTACTACACTACATAAAGGAAATGATGACATAAAAAAAAGTATATAACACCAAAATACACACACACACACACAAACCCTCCCAAAAAAAAAAAATAAAAAAAATTGCATAACACCAAAATACAGACAGACACACATACACAGCACATATATATATATATATATATATATATATATATATATATCACACCAAAACACACACACACATACACAGGACATAAACAAAAATAAATAATTAAATACAATAAAATAAAATAAAATAATATGACACCAAAAAACACACACACACACACACACACACACACACACACACACACACACACACACACAAGCGCACACACAAATGCATACACGAACAGACCACTGATACTTCGATAGTTACACTCGTAAGTTTGGCAGTAATATTCGATCTTTGGCAAAAACATTTGACAGTCGGCAACAGAAACCAAAACATTGCATTAAAAAAAGCGTTCAGTGCATAGAGCTGTGGAATGCAGAAAGAACAGCAAATTGGCGCTCATAGGAAGAAGAACAAGCCCAAAAATGCAACAGGAGCGTAATATGTAAGAAACTGTCTACGCAACCTGTAAGTACAGTTCAAAACATTACTACTTAATAGGAAATACCAAACACCAGAACTGTTTATAACCTATAGGCACAGTGACAAAAAATGTAAATAAAATAGCTAACATAGGTACATATTACAGGCAACTGATGATGCCTTGCAGAAAATAAAGGCGAAACGCGTATGGCACTAAAATTGTGTTTTATTCAGTTGCTGTCAGACGGTCCATAAGTGAAAATCATCAACATACCGTAGTATTTTCTTTTGGGATACGAGTATCTCCACTCCGTTGCACTATTCCTTCTTTACTGCATCCCTCGCTCCCTCAGATTGACGAATTAACACAGATATTGCGTCGCTATGAATTACTATGGGTTCTATGACTTCTCCTTCTATATCGAGATACGTTTCTATGGAAACGACAGGTTTTTCTTTCGGGATACGAGTATCTCCTTTCCGATGCGCTATTCCTTCTTTACTGCATCCCTGGCTCCCTCACATTGACGAATTAACACAGATATTGTGACGCTATGGTGTAATATGTGTTCTATGACTTCTCCTTCTAAATCGAGTAACGTTTCCATGGAAACGACAGGATTTTCTTTTGGGATACGTCTATCTCCTTTCCTATGCACTAGTCCTTCATTACTGCATCCCTGGCTCCCTCACATTCACGAATAAACACAGTAATTGCGACTCCATGCAATACTATGTGTTCTATGATTTCTCCTTCTAAATCGAGTAACGTTTCTAAGGAAACGACAGGATTTTCTCATGGGATACGAGTATCTCCTTTCCGATGAACTATTCCCTCTTTACTGCATCCCTCGCTCCTTCACATTGCTGAATTGACATAGAATTTGCGTCGCTATGAAATACTATGGGTTCTATGATTTCTCCTTAAAAATCCATCACATTGACGAATTAACACAGAAATTGCGACGCTATGGAATACTATGTGCTCTATGACATCTCCTTCTAAATCGAATATCGATTCTATGGAAAGGACAGGATTTTCTTATTGGATCCGAGTTTCTCCTTTCCGATGCACTATTCCTTCTTTATTGCATCCCTCGCACCATCACATTGGCGAATTAACACAGAGATTGCGTCCCTATTAAATACTATGGGTTCTATAACTTCTCTTTCTAAATCGAGTAACGTTTCTATTGAAAAGACAGGATTTTCTTATGGGATACGAGTATCTCCTTTCCGATGCACTATTCCCTCGTTACTGCATCTCGCGCTCACTCACATTGACGAATTAACACAGAAATTGCGTCGCTATGAAATACTATGGGTTCCATGACTTCTCATTCTAAATCGAGTAACGTTTCTATGGAAACGACAGGATTTTCTTTTATGTTACGAGTACCTCCTTTCCGATGCACTATTAGTTCTTTACTGCATCCCTCGCTCCCTCACATTGACGAATAAGCAGAGAAATTGCGTCGCCATGTCATACTATGGGTTCTATAACTTCTCCTTCTAAATCGTGTAACAATTCTATGGAACCGACAGGATTTCGTTTCGTGATACAACTATCTCCTTTCCGATGCACTATTCCTTCTTTACTTCATCCCTCGCTCCCTCACATTCACGAATTAACACAGAAATTGCGACTCCATGGAATACTATGTGTTCTATGACTTCTCCTTCTAAATCGAGTAACGTTTCTAAGGAAACGACAGGATTGTCTTATGGGATACGAGAATCTCCTTTCCGATGCACTATTCCCTCTTAACTGTATCCCTTGCTCCCTCACATTGACAAATTAACTCAGAAATTGCGTCGCTCTAAAATACCATTGGTTCTATGACATCTCCTTCTAAATCGAGTAACGTTTCAATGGAAACCAAAGGATTTTCTTTTGACATCTTCAATTTTTTGGTCCTGTCCTCCTCATTTGCGCGTAATACTACGGTATGTTGATGATATTCACTTATGGACCGTCTGACAGCAACTGAATAAAACACAATTTTAGTGCCATACGCGTTTCGCCTTTATTTTCTGCAAGGCATCATCTGTGGCCTGTAATATGTACATATGTTAGCTATTTTATTTACATTTTTTGTCACTGTGCCTGTAGGTTATAAACAGTTCTGGTGGTTGGTATTTCCTATTAAGTAGTAATGTTTTGAACTGTACTTACAGGTTGCGTAGACAGTTTCTTACATATTACGCTCCTGTTGCATTTTTGGTCTTGTTCTTCTTCCTATGAGCGCCAATTTGCTGTTTTTTCTGCATTCCACAGCACTATGCACTGAACGCTTTTTTTAATGCAATGTTTTGGTTTCTGTTGCCGACTGTCAAATGTTTTTGCCAAAGATCGAATATTACTGCCAAACTTACGAGTGTAACTATCGAAGTATCAGTGGTCTGTTCGTGTATGCATTTGTGTGTGCGCTTGTGTGTGTGTGTGTGTGTGTGTGTGTGTGTGTGTGTGTGTGTGTGTGTGTTTTGGTGTCATATTATTTTATTTTATTGTATTTAATTATTTATTTTTGTTTATGTCCTGTGTATGTGTGTGTGTGTTTTGGTGTGATATATATATATATATATTTGTGCTGTGTATGTGTGTCTGTCTGTGTTTTGGTGTTATGCAATTTTTTTTTTTTTTTTTTTTTTTTTTTTGGGAGGGTGTGTGTGTGTGTGTGTGTGTGTGTGTGTGTGTGTGTGTGTGTGTGTGTGTATTTTGGTGTTATATACTTTTTTTATGTCATCATTTCCTTTATTAAGTGTAGTAAGGAGCCTGTGCTGATGTGTGTTTGTTCATTTATCACATGTTTGTTTTCTGCTATGGCTTTCTGGATGTGGAAGTTCTCTTGCATTTGTATAAGATGTTTGTCATGGTTGCTTATTCTCATTATTTTCATTTCTTGTTCCATGTTTGTAGGATGATGGTTGTAGTGTTTTAAATGCTCTGCAAATGTGGAATGGTTTGTTTCATACTTCCAACATCTGATATGTTCTTTGTACCTTGTTTCAAAATTCCTGCATGTCATGCCTATGTATACTGCATCACGACTTTGACATTCAAGTTTATATATTCCTGATTGTTGGAATTTGTCCCTCTTGGTAGCTGGCTGGCTTAGGTGTGATTGAAGGGTTTGCCCAGGCTTATATGCTATTTTGAAGCCCTGTCTCTTTAGGATGTTTGCAACTCTGTGTGTTAGTTTATGTGTGTAGGTCTTGGTGTACCATCTGGTTCTTTTCTGTGTGGTGTTGTCATTGTGTGTGTTTGTTGAGTGTGTTTGTTAGTTTTCAGTTTGTGAGTTCTTTTGTATTGTGGAAATGTTGTGTTTGTTTTTTATTTGTGTTTTTATTTTTTGATTGAGCCTGTGTACCACATGTGTGTCACACCCGTTGTTCCTAGCTATTTGTATGATCGTGTTCATTTCTTGTTCATAGTTTCTCTTACTGAGTGGGATTCTGTTTAATCTATGTAACATGTTTGGTAGACGAGCCAAGTGAAAAAATAGATGAACTCCATTCAGAAATAACCAAAGCTCATAAGAACATAAAATTCACACTTGAAAAAGAAAAAGAAAATCAAATAAATTTTCTTGACATTACAATTAAAAAAGAAAATGGAAAACATACATTTAACATCTTTAGAAAACCAACAGCCACGGACACAATAATACATTCCACATCCAACCACCCCCAAAGCCAGAAATTTGCAGCACTAAGGCACATGTTACATAGATTAAAGGAAATGATGACATAAAAAAAAGTATATAACACCAAAATACAGACAGACACACATACACAGCACAAATATATATATATATATATATATATATATATATATATATATATATATGTATATATATATATATATATCACACCAAAACACACACACACATACACAGGACATAAACAAAAATAAATAATTAAATACAATAAAATAAAATAAAATAATATGACACCAAAAAACACACACACACACACACACACACACACACACAAGCGCACACACAAATGCATACACGAACAGACCACTGATACTTCGATAGTTACACTCTTAAGTTTGGCAGTAATAGTCGATCTTTGGCAAAAACATTTGACAGTCGGCAACAGAAACCAAAACATTGCATTAAAAAAAGCGTTCAGTGCATAGAGCTGTGGAATGCAGAAAGAACAGCAAATTGGCGCTCATAGGAAGAAGAACAAGCCCAAAAATGCAACAGGAGCGTAATATGTAAGAAACTGTCTACGCAACCTGTAAGTACAGTTCAAAACATTACTACTTAATAGGAAATACCAACCACCAGAACTGTTTATAACCTATAGGCACAGTGACAAAAAATGTAAATAAAATAGCTAACATATGTACATATTACAGGCCACTGATGATGCCTTGCAGAAAATAAAGGCGAAACGCGTATGGCACTAAAATTGTGTTTTATTCAGTTGCTGTCAGACGGTCCATAAGTGAAAATCATCAACATACCGTAGTATTTTCTTTTGGGATACGAGTATCTCCACTCCGTTGCACTATTCCTTCTTTACTGCATCCCTCGCTCCCTCAGATTGACGAATTAACACAGATATTGCGTCGCTATGAATTACTATGGGTTCTATGACTTCTCCTTCTATATCGAGATACGTTTCTATGGAAACGACAGGTTTTTCTTTCGGGATACGAGTATCTCCTTTCCGATGCGCTATTCCTTCTTTACTGCATCCCTGGCTCCCTCACATTGACGAATTAACACAGATATTGTGACGCTATGGTATAATATGTGTTCTATGACTTCTCCTTCTAAATCGAGTAACGTTTCCATGGAAACGACAGGATTTTCTTTTGGGATACGTCTATCTCCTTTCCTATGCACTAGTCCTTCTTTACTGCATCCCTGGCTCCCTCACATTCACGAATAAACACAGTAATTGCGACTCCATGCAATACTATGTGTTCTATGACTTCTCCTTCTAAATCGAGTAACGTTTCTAAGGAAACGACAGGATTTTCTCATGGGATACGAGTATCTCCTTTCCGATGAACTATTCCCTCTTTACTGCATCCCTCGCTCATTCACATTGTTGAATTAACATAGAATTTGCGTCGCTATGAAATACTATGGGTTCTATGATTTCTCCTTAAAAATCGAGTTACGTTTCTATGGAAACGACAGAATTTTCTTTTGGGATACGAGTATCTCCTTTCCGATGCACTATTCCTCCTCTACGGCATCCCTCGATCCCTCACATTCACGAATTAACACTAAAATTGCGTCGCTATGAAATACTATGTGTTCTATAACTGCTCCTTCTAAATCGAGTAACGTTTCTATTGAAACGACAGGTTATTCTTTTGGGATACGAGTATCTCCTTTCCGATGCACTATACCTTCTTTACTGCATCCCTCGCTCCCTCACACTGACGAATTAACAATGAAATTGCGTCTCTATGAAATACTATGGGTTCTATGGCTTCTCCTTCTAAATCGAGTAACGTTTCTATGGAAACGACAGGATTTTCTTTTGGGATACGACTATCTCCTTTCCGATGCACTATTCCTTCCTGACTCCATCCCTGTCTCCATCACATTGACGAATTAACACAGAAATTGCGACGCTATGGAATACTATGTGCTCTATGACATCTCCTTCTAAATCGAATATCGATTGTATGGAAAGGACAGGATTTTCTTATTGGATCCGAGTTTCTCCTTTCCGATGCACTATTCCTTCTTTATTGCATCCCTCGCACCATCACATTGGCGAATTAACACAGAGATTGCGTCCCTATGAAATACTATGGGTTCTATAACTTCTCTTTCTAAATCGAGTAACGTTTCTATTGAAAAGACAGGATTTTCTTATGGGATACGAGTATCTCCTTTCCGATGCACTATTCCCTCGTTACTGCATCTCGCGCTCACTCACATTGACGAATTAACACAGAAATTGCGTCGCTATGAAATACTATGGGTTCCATGACTTCTCATTCCAAATCGAGTAACGTTTCTATGGAAACGACAGGATTTTCTTTTATGTTTACGAGTACCTCCTTTCCGATGCACTATTAGTTCTTTACTGCATCCCTCGCTCCCTCACATTGACGAATAAGCAGAGAAATTGCGTCGCCATGTCATACTATGGGTTCTATAACTTCTCCTTCTAAATCGTGTAACAATTCTATGGAACCGACAGGATTTCGTTTCGGGATACAACTATCTCCTTTCCGATGCACTATTCCTTCTTTACTTCATCCCTCGCTCCCTCACATTGATGAATTAACACAGAAATTGCCTCTCTAGGAATTACTACGGGTTCTATGACATCTCCTTCTAAATCGAGTAACGTTTCCATGGAGACGACTGGATTTTCTTTTGGGATACGAGTATCTCCTTTCCGATGCACTATTCCTTCTTTACTGCATCCCTCGCTCCCTCACATTGACGAATTAACACAGTTAAACTGTCGCTATGAAATACTATGGGTTCTGTGATTTCTCCCTCTAAATCGAGTAACGTTTCCATGGTAACGACAGGATTTTCTTTTGGGATACGAGTATCTCCTTTCCGATGCACTATTCCCTCTTTACTGCATCCCTCGCTCCTTCACATTGTTGAATTAACATAGATTTTGCGTCGCTATGAAATACTATGGGCTCCTTGATTTCTCCTTAAAAATCGAGTTACGTTTCTATGGAAACGACAGAATTTTCTTTTGGGATACGAGTATCTCCTATCCGATGCACTATTCCTCCTCTACTGCATCCCTCGATCCCTCACATTCACGAATTAACACTGAAATTGCGTCGCTATGAAATACTATGGGTTCTATTACTTCTCTATCTAAATCGAGTAACGTTTCTATTGAAACGACAGAATTTTCTTTTGGGATACGAGTATCTCTTTTCCGATGCACTATTCCCTCTTTACTGCATCTCTCGCTCACTCACATTGACGAATTAACACAGAAATTGCGTAGCTATGAAATACTATGTGTTCCATGACTTCTCCTTCTAAATCGAGTAACGTTTCTATGGAAAAGACAGGATTTTCTTTTGGTATACTGGTATACGAGAATCTCCTTTCCGATGCACTATTCCCTCTTTACTGCATCTCCCGCTCCCACACATTGACGAATTAACACAGAAATTGCGTCGCAATGAAATACTATGTGTTCCATGACTTCTCCTTCTAAATCGAGTAACGTTTCTATGGGAACGACAGGATTTTCTTTTATGATACGACTACCTCCTCTCCGATGCAATATTAGTTCTTTACTGCATCCCTCGCTCCCTCACATTGACGAATAAGCAGAGAAATTGCGTCGCCATGTAATACTATGGGTTCTATAACTTCTCCTTCTAAATCGAGTAACAATTCTATGGAAACGACGGGATTTCGTTTCGGGATACAACTATCTCCTTTCCGATGCACTATTCCTTCTTTACTTCATCTCTCGCTCCCTCACATTGACGAATTAACACAGATATTGCCTCTCTAGGAATTACTACGGGTTCTATGACTTCTCCTTCTAAATCGAGTAACGTTTCCATGGAGACGACTGGATTTTCTTTTGGGATACGAGTATCTACTTTCCGATGCACTATTCCTTCTTTACTGCCTCCCTCGCTCCCTCACATTGACGAATTAATACAGAAATTGAGTCGCTATTAAATACTATGGGTTCTATGATTTCTCCCCCTAAATCGAGTAACGTTTCTATGGTAACGACAGGATTTTCTTTTGGGATACGAGTATCTCCTTTCCGATGCACTATTCCTTCGTTAATGCATCCCTCGCTACCTCACATTGCCGAATTAACACAGAAATTGCGTCGCTATGAAATACTATGTGTTCTATCACTTCTCCTTCTAAATCGAGCAACATTCCTATGGAAACGATAAGATTATCTTTTGGGATACGTCTATCTCCTTTCCGATGCACTAGTCCTTCTTTACTGTATCCCTGGCTCCCTCACATTCCCGAAATAACACAGAAATTGCGACTCCACTGAATACTACGTGTTCTATGGCTTCTCCTTCTAAATCGAGTAACGTTTCTAAGGAAACGACAGGATTTTCTTATGGGATACGAGAATCTCCCTTCCGATGCACTATTCCCTCTTAACTGTATCCCTTGCTCCCTCACATTGACAAATGAACTCAGAAATTGTGTCGCTCTGAAATACCATTGGTTCTATGACATCTCCCTCTAAATCGAGTAACGTTTCAACGGAAACAAAAGGATTTTCTTTTGGGATACGAGTATCTCCACTCCGGTGCACTATTCCTTCTTTACTGCATACCTCGCTCCCTCAGACTGACGAATTAACACAGAAATGGCGTCGCTATGAAATACTATGTGTTCTATGACTTCTCCTTCTAAATCGAGTAACGTTTCTATTGAAACAACAGGTTATTCATTGGTATACGAGTCTCTCCTTTCCGATGCACTATACCTTCTTTACTGCATCCCTAGCTCCCTCACATTGACGAATAAACAATGAAATTGCGTCTCTATGAAATACTATGGGATCTATGACTTCTCCTTCTAAATCGAGTAACGTTTCTATGGAAACCACAGAATTTTCTTTTGGGATACGAGTATCTCCTTTCCGATGCACTATTCCTCCTCTACTGCATCCCTCGATCCCTCACATTAACGAGTTAACAATGAAATTGCGTCCCTATGAAATACTATGTGTTCTATGCCTTCTCCTTCTAAATCGAGTAACGTTTCTATGGAAGCGACAAGATTTTACTTTGAGATACGAGTATCTCCTTACCGATGCACTATTCCAACTTTACTGATTGCCTCGTTCCCTAACATTGACGAATAAGCACAAAAAAAGCGTCGCTATGAAATCGTATGGATTCTATGACTTCTCCTTCTAAATCGAGTAACGTCTCTATGGAAACGACAAGATTTTCCATGGGATACGACTATCTCCTTTCCGATGCACTATTCCTTCCTTACTCCATCCCTGGCTCCATCACATTGACGAATTAACACAGAAATTGCGACGCTATGGAATACTACGTGCTCTATGACTTCTCCATCTAAATCGAATATCGATTCTATGGAAAGGACAGGATTTGCTTATCGGATCCGAGTACCTCCTTTCCGATGGACTATCCATTCTTTATTGCATTCCTCGCTAGCTCACATTGACGAATTAACACAGAGATTGCGTCGCTACGAAATACTATGGGTTCTATAACTTCCCTTTCTAAATCGAGTAACGTTTCTATTGAAACGACAGGATTTTCTTTTGGGATACGAGTATCTCCTTTCCGATGCACTATTCCCTCTTTGCTGCATCCCTCGCTTACTCACATTGACGAATTAACACAGAAATTGCGTCGCTATGAAATACTATGTGTTCCATGACTTCTCCTTCTAAATTGAGTAACGTTTCTATGGAAACGACAGGATTTTCTTTTATGTTACAAGTACCTCCTTTCCGATGCACAATTAGTTCCTTACTGCATCCCTCGCTCCCTCACATTGACGAATAAGCAGAGAAATTGCGTCGCCATGTAATACTATGGGTTCTATAACTTCTCCTTCAAAAACGAGAAACAATTCTATCTAAACGACAGGATTTCGTTTCGGGATACAACTATCTCCTTCCCGATGCACTATTCATTCTTTACTTCATCCCTCGCTCCCTCACATTGACGAATTAACACAGAAATTGCCTCTCTAGGAATTACTACGGGTTCTATGACTTTTCCTTCTGAATCGAGTGACGTTTCTATGGTAACGACAGGATTTTCTTTTGGGATACGAGTATCTCCTTTCCGATGCACTATTCCTTCTTTAATGCATCCCTCGCTACCTCACATTGACGAATTAACACAGAAATTGCGTCGCTATGAAATACTATGGGTTCTATGACATATCCTTCCAAATCGAGTAACGTTTCTATGGTAACGACAGGATTTTCTTTTGGGATACGTCTATCTCCTTTCCGATGCACTAGTCCTTCTTTACTGCATCCTTGGCTCCCTCACATTCACGAATTAACACAGAAATTGCGACTCCATGGAATACTATGTGTTCTATGACTTCTCCTTCTAAATCGAGTAACGTTTCTAAGGAAACGACAGGAATTTCTTTTGGGATACGTCTATCTCCTTTCCGATGCACTAGTCCTTCTTCACTGCATCATTCGCTCCCTCAGATTGACGAATTATCACAGATATTGCGTCGCTATGAATTACTATGGGTTCTATGATTTCTCCTTCTATATCGAGAAACGTTTCTATGGAAACGACAGGTTTTTCTTTCGGGATACGTGTATCTCCTTTCCGATGCGCTATTCCTTCTTTACTGCATCCCTGGCTCCCTCACATTGACGAATTAACACAGGTATTGTGACGCTATGGTAAAATATGTGTTCTATGACTTCTCCATCTAAATCGAGTAACGTTTCTATGGAAACGACTGGATTTTCGTTTGGGATACGAGTATCTCCTTTCCGATGCACTATTCCTTCTATCCTGCATCACACGCTCCCTCACATTGACGAATTAACACAGAAATTGCGTCGCTATGAAATACTATGTGTTCTATGACTTCTCCTTCTAAATCGAGTAACGTTTCTATGGAAACGACAGGATTTTCGTTTTGGATACGTGTATCTCCTTTCCGATGCATTATTACCTCTATCCTGCAGCCCTCGCTCTCTCACATTGACGAATTAACACAGAAATTGCGTCAGTATGAAATACTATGGGTTCTATGACTTGTCCTTAAAAATCGAGTCACGTTTCTATGGAAACGACAGAATTTGCTGTTGGGATACGAGTATGTCCTTTCCGATGCACCATTCCTCCTCTACTGCATCCCTCGATCCCTCACATTCACGAATTAACACTGAAATTGCGTCGCTATGAAATACTATGTGTTCTATAACTGCTCCTTCTAAATCGAGTAACGTTTCTAATGAAACGACAGGTTATTCACTTGGGATACGAGTATCTCCTTTCCGATGCACTATTCCTTCTTTAATGATTCCCTCGCTACCTCACATTGACGAATTAACACAGAAATTGCGTCGCTATGAAATACTATGGGTTCTATGACTTCTCCTTCCAAATCGAGTAACGTTCCTATGCAAACGACAGGATTATCTTTTGGGATACGTCGATCCCCTTTCCGATGCACTAGTCTTTCTTTACTGCATCCCTGGCCCCCTCACATTCACGAATTAACACAGAAATTGCGACTCCATGGAGTACTATGTGTTCTATGACTTCTCCTTCTAAATCGAGTAACGTTTCTAACGAAACGACAGGATTTTCTTATGGGATACGAGAATCTCCTTTCCGATGCACTATTCCCTCTTAACTGTATCCCTTGCTCCCTCACATTGACAAATTAACTCAGAAATTGCGTCGCTCTTACATACCATTGGTTCTAGGCCATCTCCTTCTAAATCGAGTAACGTTTCAATGGAAACAAATGGATTTTCTTTTGGAATACGAGTATCTCCACTCCGCTGCACTATTCCTTCTTTACTGCATCATTCGCTCCCTCAGATTGACGAATTAACACATATAATGCGTCGCTATGAATTACTATGGGTTCTATGACTTCTCCTTCTATATCGAGAAACGTTTCTATGGAAACGACAGGTTTTTCTTTCGGGATACGTGTATCTCCTTTCCGATGCACAAGTCCTTCTTTACTGCATCCTTAGCTCCCTCACATTCACGAATTAACACAGAAATTGCGACTCCATGGAATACTATGTGTTCTATGACTTCTCCTTCTAAATCGAGTAATGTTTCTAAGGAAACGACAGGATTTTCTTTTGGGATACGTCTATCTCCTTTCCGATGCACTAGTCCTTCTTCACTGCATCATTCGCTCCCTCAGATTGACGAATTAACACAGATATTGCGTCGCTATGAATTACTATGGGTTCTATGACTTCTCCTTCTATATCGAGAAACGTTTCTATGGAAACGACAGGTTTTTCTTTCGGGATACGTGTATCTCCTTTCCGATGCGCTATTCCTTCTTTACTGCATCCCTGGCTCCCTCACATTGATGAATTAACACAGGTATTGTGACGCTATGGTAAAATATGTGTTCTATGACTTCTCCATCTAAATCGAGTAACGTTTCTATGGAAACGACAGGATTTTCTTTTGGGATACGAGTATCTCCTTTCCGATGGACTATTCCTTCTTTACTGCATCCCTCGCACCCTCACATTGACGAATGAACACAGAAATTGCGTCGCTATGAAATACTATGGGTTCCATGACTTCTCCTTTTACATCGAGCAACGTTTCTATGGAAACGACAGGATTACCTTTTGGGATACGAGTTTCACCTTTCCGATGCACTAATAGTTCTTTACTGCATCCCTCGCTTCCTCACATTGATGAATAAGCACAGAAATTGCGCGCTGTGAAATACTATGTGTTCTATAAATTGTCCTTTCAAATCGAGTAACGTTTCTATGGAAACGACAGGATTTTCTTTTGGGATACGTGTAAATCCTTTCCGATGCACTATTCCTTCTTTACTGCATCCCTCGCTCCCTCACATTGACGAATTAACGCGGAAATTGCGTCGCTATGAAATACTATGGGTTCTATGACTTCTCCTTCTAAATCGAGTAACGTTTCTATGGAAACGACAGGATTTCCTTTTGGGATACGAGTATCTCCTTTCCGATGGACTATTCCTTCTTTACTGCATCCCTCGCTCCCTCACATTGACGAATTAACACAGAAATTGCGTCGCTATGAAAAACTATTGGTTCTAGAACACCTCCGTCTAAATCGAGTAACGTTTCAATGGAAACGACAGGATATCCTTTTGGGATACGAGTATCTCCTTTCCGATGCACTACTAATTCTTTAATGCACACCTCGCTCCCTCCCATTGAAGAATAAGCACAGAAATCGCGTCGCTGTGAAATACTATGGGTTCTTTAACTTCTCCTTTCAAATCGAGATACGTATCTATGGAAACGACAGGATTTTCTTTTGGGATTGGAGTCTCTCCTTTCCGATGCACAATTCCGTCTTTACTGCGCCCCTCGCTCCCTCACATTGACGAATTAACACAGAAATTGCGTCGCTATGAAATACTATGTGTTCAATGACTTCTCCTTCTTAATCGAGTAACGTTTCAATGGAAACGACAGGATTTTCTTTTGAGGTACGAGTATCTCCTTTCCGTTGCACAATTCCTTCTTTACTGCATCCCTCGCTCCCTCACATTGACGAATTAACACAGAAATTGAGTCGCTATGAAATACTATGGGTTCCATGACTTCTACTTTTACATCGAGTAACGTTTCTATGGAAACGACAGGATTATCTTTTGGGATGCGAGTATCTCCTTTCCGATGCACTATTAGTTCTTTACTGCATCCCTCGCTTCCTCACATTGATGAATAAGCACAGAAATTTCGCGCTGTGAAATACTATGTGTTCTATAAATTGTCCTTTCAAATCGAGTAACGTTTTTATGGAAACGACAGGATTTTCTTTTGGGATACGTGTATCACCTTTCCGATGCACTATTCCTTCTTTACTGCATCCCTCGCTCCCTCACATTGACGAATTAACGCGGAAATTGCGTCGCTATGAAATACTATAGGTTCTATGACTTCTCCTCCTAAATCGAGTAACGTTTCTATGGAAACGACAGGATTTTCTTTTGGGATACGAGTATCTCCTTTCCGATGGACTATTCCTTCTTTACTGCATCCCTCGCACCCTCACATTGACGAATGAACACAGAAATTACGTCGCTATGAAATAGTATGGGTTCTGTTACTTCTCCTTCTAAATCGAGTAACGTTTCTATGGAAACGACAGGACTTTCTTTTGGGATATGAGTATCTCATTTCCGATGCACGACTCCTTCTTTACTGCATCTCTCGCTCCCTCACATTGACGAATTAACGCCGAAATTGCGACGCTATGAAATACTATAGGTTCTATGACTTCTCCTTCTAAATCGAGTAACGTTTCTATTGAAACGAAAGGATTTTGTTTTGGTGTACGAGTTTCTCCTTTCCGATGCACTATTCCTTCTTTACTGCCTCCCTGGCTCCCTCACATTGACGAATTATCACAGAAATTGCATCGCTATGGAATACTATGTGTTCAATGACTTCTCCTTCTAAATCGAGTAACGTTTCTATGGAAACGACGGGATTTTCTTTTGGGATACGACTATCGCCTTTCCGATGCACTATTCCTTCTGTACTGCATCCCTCGCTTCCTCACATTGGCGAATTAACACAGAAATTGCGTCGCTATGAAGTACTTTGTGTTCTATGACTTCTCCTTCTAAATCGAGTAACGTTTCAATTGAAACGACAGGATTTTCTTTTGGGATACGAGTATCTCCTTTCCGATGCACTGTTGCGTCCTTACTGCATCCCTCGCTGCCTCACATTGACGAAATAATAGAGAAATTGCGTCGCTATGCAATACTATGGGTTCCATGACATCTCCTTCTAAATCGAGTAACGTTTCCATGGAAACGACAGGATTTTCTTTTGGGATACGAGTATCTCCTTTCTGATGCACTATTAGTTCTTTACTGCATCCCTCACTCCCTCACATTGACGATATAATACAGAAATTGCGTCGCTATGAAATACTATGGGTTCCATGACTTCTCCTTCTAAATCGAGTAACATTTCTATGGAAACGACAGGATTTTCTTTTGGGATACGAGTATCTCCTTTCCGATGCACTATTAGTTCTTCACTGCATCCCTCGCTCCCTCCCATTGAAGAATAAGCAAAGAAATCGCGTCGCTGTGAAATACTATGGGTTCTTTAACTTCTCCTTTCAATTCGAGAAACGTTTCTATGGAAGCGACAGGATTTCCTTTTGGGATAGGAGACTCTCCTTTCCGATGCACTATTCCGTCTTTACTGCGCATCTCGCTCCCTCACATTGACGAATTAACACAGAAATTGCGTCGCTATGAAATACTATGGGTTCTATGACATCCCCTTCTAAATCGAGTAACTTTTCTATGGAAACGACAGGGTTTTCTTTTGGGATACGAGTATCTCCTTTCCGAAGCACTATTCCGTCTTTGATGCATCTCTCGCTCCCTCACATTGACTAATTAACAAAGAAATTGCGTCGCGATGAAATACTATTGATTCTATGACTTCTCCTTCTATATCGAGTAACGTTTCTATGGAAACGACAGAATTTTCTTTTGGAATACGAGTATCTCCTTTCCGATGCACTATTCCTCCTTTACTGCATCCTTCCCTCCCTCACATTCACGAATTAACACAGAAATTGCGTGGCTATGAAATTCTATGGGTTCTATGACTTCTCCTTGTAAACCGAGTAACGTTTCTATTGAAACGACAAAATTTTCTTTTGGGATAGGAGTCTCTCCTTTCCGATGCACTATTCCGTCTTTACTGCATCCCTCGCTCCCTCAAATTGACGAATTAACACAGAAATTGCGTCGCTACGAAATACTATGGTTTCCATGAATTGTCCTTCTAAATCGAGTAATATTTCTATGGAAACGAGAGGATTATATTTCGGGGTACCACTATCGCCTTTCCGATGCACTATTCCTTCTGTACTGCATCTCTCGCTTCCTCACATTGGTGAATTAACACAGAAATTGCGTCGCTATGAAATACTATGTGTTCAATGACTTCTCCTTCTAAATGGAGTAACGTTTCTTTTGAAACGACAGGATTTTCTCTTGGGATACGAGTACCTCCTTTCCGTTGCACTATTCCTTCTTTACTGCATCACTCGCTCAATCACATTATCGAATTAACACAGAGATTGCGTCGCTATGATATACTGTGGGCTCTATGACTTATCCATCTAAATCGAGTAACGCTTCTTTTGAAACGACAGGATTTTCTTTTGGGATACGACTATCTTCTTTCCGATGCACTATTCCTTCTTTACTGCATCTCTCACTCCCTCACATTGACGAAACAACACAGAAATTGCGTCGCGATGAAATACTATGGGTTCTATGACTTCACCTTCCATATCGAGTAACGTTTCTATGGAGACGATAGGATTTTCTTTTGGGATACGAGTAACTCATTTCCGATGGACTATTCCTTCTTTACTGCATCCCTCGCTCTCTCACATTCAAGAGTTAACACAGAAATTGCGTGGCTATGATATACTTTGGGTTCTATGACTTCTCCTTCCAAACTGAGTAACGTTTCTATTGCAACGACAGAATTTTCTTTTGGGATTCGAGTTTCTAATTTCCGATGCACAATTCCGTCTTTACTGCATCCCTCGCTCCCTCACATTGACGAATAAGCACAGACATTGCGTCGCTGTGAAATACTATGGGTTCTATAACTTCTCCTTCTAAATCAAATAACGTTTCTATGGAAACCACAGGATTTTATTTTGGGATACGAGTATTTCCTTTCCGATGCACTATTCCTTCTTTAGTGCATCCCTCGCTCCCTCACATTGACAAATTAACGCAGAAACTGCGTCGCTATGAATTACTATGGGTTCTATGATTCTCCTTCTAAATCGAGAAACGTTTCTATGGAAACGACAGGATTTTCTTTTGGGATACGAGTATCTCATTTCTGAAGCACTATTCCGTCATTTTTCTGCATCCCTCGCTCCCTCACATTGACGAATTAACACAGCAATTGCGTCGCTATGAAATATTATGGGTTCCAAGACGCCTCCTTCTAAATCGAGTAACGTTTCTATGGAAACGGCAAGATTTTCTTTTGGGATACGACTATCTCCTTTCCGAAGCACTATGCCTTCTTTACTGCATCCCTCGCTCCCTCACATTGACGCATTATCACAGAAATTGCGTCGCTATGAATTTCTATGGGTTCTATGTCTTCTCCTTCTAAATCGAGTAACGTTTCTATGGAAACGACAGAATTTTCTTTTGGGATACGAGTATCTCCTTTCCGATGCACTATTCCTTCTTTACTGCATCCTCGCTCCCTCACATTGACGAATCAACACAGAGATTGCGTCGCAATGAAATACTGTGGGTTCTATGACTTCTCCTTCTAAATCGAGTAACGTTTCTATTGAAACTACAGGATTTTCTTTTGGGATACGAGTATCTCCACTCCGCTGCACTATTCCTTCTTTACTGCATACCTCGCTCCCTCAGACTGACGAATTAACACAGAAATGGCGTCGCTATGAAATACTATGTGTTCTATGACTTCTCCTTCTAAATCGAGTAACGTTTCTATTGAAACAACAGGTTATTCTTTGGTATACGAGTCTCTCCTTTCCGATGCACTATACCTTCTTTACTGCATCCCTAGCTCCCTCACATTGACGAATAAACAATGAAATTGCGTCTCTATGAAATACTATGGGATCTATGACTTCTCCTTCTAAATCGAGTAACGTTTCTATGGAAACCACAGAATTTTCTTTTGGGATACGAGTATCTCCTTTCCGATGCACTATTCCTCCTCTACTGCATCCCTCGATCCCTCACATTAACGAGTTAACAATGAAATTGCGTCCCTATGAAATACTATGTGTTCTATGCCTTCTCCTTCTAAATCGAGTAACGTTTCTATGGAAGCGACAAGATTTTACTTTGAGATACGAGTATCTCCTTACCGATGCACTATTCCAACTTTACTGATTGCCTCGTTCCCTAACATTGACGAATAAGCACAAAAAAAGCGTCGCTATGAAATCGTATGGATTCTATGACTTCTCCTTCAAAATCGAGTAACGTCTCTATGGAAACGACAAGATTTTCCATGGGATACGACTATCTCCTTTCCGATGCACTATTCCTTCCTTACTCCATCCCTGGCTCCATCACATTGACGAATTAACACAGAAATTGCGACGCTATGGAATACTACGTGCTCTATGACTTCTCCATCTAAATCGAATATCGATTCTATGGAAAGGACAGGATTTGCTTATCGGATCCGAGTACCTCCTTTCCGATGGACTATCCATTCTTTATTGCATTCCTCGCTAGCTCACATTGACGAATTAACACAGAGATTGCGTCGCTACGAAATACTATGGGTTCTATAACTTCCCTTTCTAAATCGAGTAACGTTTCTATTGAAACGACAGGATTTTCTTTTGGGATACGAGTATCTCCTTTCCGATGCACTATTCCCTCTTTGCTGCATCCCTCGCTTACTCACATTGACGAATTAACACAGAAATTGCGTCGCTATGAAATACTATGTGTTCCATGACTTCTCCTTCTAAATTGAGTAACGTTTCTATGGAAACGACAGGATTTTCTTTTATGTTACAAGTACCTCCTTTCCGATGCACAATTAGTTCCTTACTGCATCCCTCGCTCCCTCACATTGACGAATAAGCAGAGAAATTGCGTCGCCATGTAATACTATGGGTTCTATAACTTCTCCTTCAAAAACGAGAAACAATTCTATCTAAACGACAGGATTTCGTTTCGGGATACAACTATCTCCTTCCCGATGCACTATTCATTCTTTACTTCATCCCTCGCTCCCTCACATTGACGAATTAACACAGAAATTGCCTCTCTAGGAATTACTACGGGTTCTATGACTTTTCCTTCTGAATCGAGTGACGTTTCTATGGTAACGACAGGATTTTCTTTTGGGATACGAGTATCTCCTTTCCGATGCACTATTCCTTCTTTAATGCATCCCTCGCTACCTCACATTGACGAATTAACACAGAAATTGCGTCGCTATGAAATACTATGGGTTCTATGACATATCCTTCCAAATCGAGTAACGTTTCTATGGTAACGACAGGATTTTCTTTTGGGATACGTCTATCTCCTTTCCGATGCACTAGTCCTTCTTTACTGCATCCTTGGCTCCCTCACATTCACGAATTAACACAGAAATTGCGACTCCATGGAATACTATGTGTTCTATGACTTCTCCTTCTAAATCGAGTAACGTTTCTAAGGAAACGACAGGAATTTCTTTTGGGATACGTCTATCTCCTTTCCGATGCACTAGTCCTTCTTCACTGCATCATTCGCTCCCTCAGATTGACGAATTATCACAGATATTGCGTCGCTATGAATTACTATGGGTTCTATGACTTCTCCTTCTATATCGAGAAACGTTTCTATGGAAACGACAGGTTTTTCTTTCGGGATACGTGTATCTCCTTTCCGATGCGCTATTCCTTCTTTACTGCATCCCTGGCTCCCTCACATTGACGAATTAACACAGGTATTGTGACGCTATGGTAAAATATGTGTTCTATGACTTCTCCATCTAAATCGAGTAACGTTTCTATGGAAACGACTGGATTTTCGTTTGGGATACGAGTATCTCCTTTCCGATGCACTATTCCTTCTATCCTGCATCACACGCTCCCTCACATTGACGAATTAACACAGAAATTGCGTCGCTATGAAATACTATGTGTTCTATGACTTCTCCTTCTAAATCGAGTAACGTTTCTATGGAAACGACAGGATTTTCGTTTTGGATACGAGTATCTCCTTTCCGATGCATTATTACCTCTATCCTGCAGCCCTCGCTCTCTCACATTGACGAATTAACACAGAAATTGCGTCAGTATGAAATACTATGGGTTCTATGACTTGTCCTTAAAAATCGAGTCACGTTTCTATGGAAACGACAGAATTTGCTGTTGGGATACGAGTATGTCCTTTCCGATGCACCATTCCTCCTCTACTGCATCCCTCGATCCCTCACATTCACGAATTAACACTGAAATTGCGTCGCTATGAAATACTATGTGTTCTATAACTGCTCCTTCTAAATCGAGTAACGTTTCTAATGAAACGACAGGTTATTCACTTGGGATACGAGTATCTCCTTTCCGATGCACTATTCCTTCTTTAATGATTCCCTCGCTACCTCACATTGACGAATTAACACAGAAATTGCGTCGCTATGAAATACTATGAGTTCTATGACTTCTCCTTCCAAATCGAGTAACGTTCCTATGCAAACGACAGGATTATCTTTTGGGATACGTCGATCTCCTTTCCGATGCACTAGTCTTTCTTTACTGCATCCCTGGCCCCCTCACATTCACGAATTAACACAGAAATTGCGACTCCATGGAGTACTATGTGTTCTATGACTTCTCCTTCTAAATCGAGTAACGTTTCTAACGAAACGACAGGATTTTCTTATGGGATACGAGAATCTCCTTTCCGATGCACTATTCCCTCTTAACTGTATCCCTTGCTCCCTCACATTGACAAATTAACTCAGAAATTGTGTCGCTCTGAAATACCATTGGTTCTATGACATCTCCCTCTAAATCGAGTAACGTTTCAACGGAAACAAAAGGATTTTCTTTTGGGATACGAGTATCTCCACTCCGCTGCACTATTCCTTCTTTACTGCATACCTCGCTCCCTCAGACTGACGAATTAACACAGAAATGGCGTCGCTATGAAATACTATGTGTTCTATGACTTCTCCTTCTAAATCGAGTAACGTTTCTATTGAAACAACAGGTTATTCTTTGGTATACGAGTCTCTCCTTTCCGATGCACTATACCTTCTTTACTGCATCCCTAGCTCCCTCACATTGACGAATAAACAATGAAATTGCGTCTCTATGAAATACTATGGGATCTATGACTTCTCCTTCTAAATCGAGTAACGTTTCTATGGAAACCACAGAATTTTCTTTTGGGATACGAGTATCTCCTTTCCGATGCACTATTCCTCCTCTACTGCATCCCTCGATCCCTCACATTAACGAGTTAACAATGAAATTGCGTCCCTATGAAATACTATGTGTTCTATGCCTTCTCCTTCTAAATCGAGTAACGTTTCTATGGAAGCGACAGGATTTTACTTTGAGATACGAGTATCTCCTTACCGATGCACTATTCCAACTTTACTGATTGCCTCGTTCTCTAACATTGACGAATAAGCACAAAAAAAGCGTCGCTATGAAATCGTATGGATTCTATGACTTCTCCTTCTAAATCGAGTAACGTCTCTATGGAAACGACAAGATTTTCCATGGGATACGACTATCTCCTTTCCGATGCACTATTCCTTCCTTACTCCATCCCTGGCTCCATCACATTGACGAATTAACACAGAAATTGCGACGCTATGGAATACTACGTGCTCTATGACTTCTCCATCTAAATCGAATATCGATTCTATGGAAAGGACAGGATTTGCTTATCGGATCCGAGTACCTCCTTTCCGATGGACTATCCATTCTTTATTGCATTCCTCGCTAGCTCACATTGACGAATTAACACAGAGATTGCGTCGCTACGAAATACTATGGGTTCTATAACTTCCCTTTCTAAATCGAGTAACGTTTCTATTGAAACGACAGGATTTTCTTTTGGGATACGAGTATCTCCTTTCCGATGCACTATTCCCTGTTTGCTGCATCCCTCGCTTACTCACATTGACGAATTAACACAGAAATTGCGTCGCTGTGAAATACTATGTGTTCCATGACCTCTCCTTCTAAATTGAGTAACGTTTCTATGGAAACGACAGGATTTTCTTTTATGTTACAAGTACCTCCTTTCCGATGCACAATTAGTTCCTTACTGCATCCCTCGCTCCCTCACATTGACGAATAAGCAGAGAAATTGCGTCGCCATGTAATACTATGGGTTCTATAACTTCTCCTTCAAAAACGAGAAACAATTCTATCTAAACGACAGGATTTCGTTTCGGGATACAACTATCTCCTTCCCGATGCACTATTCATTCTTTACTTCATCCCTCGCTCCCTCACATTGACGAATTAACACAGAAATTGCCTCTCTAGGAATTACTACGGGTTCTATGACTTTTCCTTCTGAATCGAGTGACGTTTCTATGGTAACGACAGGATTTTCTTTTGGGATACGAGTATCTCCTTTCCGATGCACTATTCCTTCTTTAATGCATCCCTCGCTACCTCACATTGACGAATTAACACAGAAATTGCGTCGCTATGAAATACTATGGGTTCTATGACATATCCTTCTAAATCGAGTAACGTTTCTATGGTAACGACAGGATTTTCTTTTGGGATACGTCTATCTCCTTTCCGATGCACTAGTCCTTCTTTACTGCATCCTTGGCTCCCTCACATTCACGAATTAACACAGAAATTGCGACTCCATGGAATACTATGTGTTCTATGACTTCTCCTTCTAAATCGAGTAACGTTTCTAAGGAAACGACAGGAATTTCTTTTGGGATACGTCTATCTCCTTTCCGATGCACTAGTCCTTCTTCACTGCATCATTCGCTCCCTCAGATTGACGAATTATCACAGATATTGCGTCGCTATGAATTACTATGGGTTCTATGACTTCTCCTTCTATATCGAGAAACGTTTCTATGGAAACGACAGGTTTTTCTTTCGGGATACGTGTATCTCCTTTCCAATGCGCTATTCCTTCTTTACTGCATCCCTGGCTCCCTCACATTGACGAATTAACACAGGTATTGTGACGCTATGGTAAAATATGTGTTCTATGACTTCTCCATCTAAATCGAGTAACGTTTCTATGGAAACGACTGGATTTTCGTTTGGGATACGAGTATCTCCTTTCCGATGCACTATTACTTCTATCCTGCATCACACGCTCCCTCACATTGACGAATTAACACAGAAATTGCGTCGCTATGAAATACTATGTGTTCTATGACTTCTCCTTCTAAATCGAGTAACGTTTCTATGGAAACGACAGGATTTTCGTTTTGGATACGAGTATCTCCTTTCCGATGCATTATTACCTCTATCCTGCAGCCCTCGCTCTCTCACATTGACGAATTAACACAGAAATTGCGTCAGTATGAAATACTATGGGTTCTATGACTTGTCCTTAAAAATCGAGTCACGTTTCTATGGAAACGACAGAATTTGCTGTTGGGATACGAGTATGTCCTTTCCGATGCACCATTCCTCCTCTACTGCATCCCTCGATCCCTCACATTCACGAATTAACACTGAAATTGCGTCGCTATGAAATACTATGTGTTCTATAACTGCTCCTTCTAAATCGAGTAACGTTTCTAATGAAACGACAGGTTATTCACTTGGGATACGAGTATCTCCTTTCCGATGCACTATTCCTTCTTTAATGATTCCCTCGCTACCTCACATTGACGAATTAACACAGAAATTGCGTCGCTATGAAATACTATGGGTTCTATGACTTCTCGTTCTAAATCGAGTAACGTTTCTATGGAAGCGACAGGATTTTCTTTTGGCATACTGGTATACGAGTATCTCAATTCCGATGCACTATTCCTTCTATCCTGCATCCCTCGCACCCTCGTAGTGACGAATTAACACATAAATTGCGTCGCTATGAAATACTATGTGTTCTATGACTTCTCCTCCCAAATCGAGTAACGTTCCTATGCAAACGACAGGATTATCTTTTGGGATACGTCGATCTCCTTTCCGATGCACTAGTCTTTCTTTACTGCATCCCTGGCCCCCTCACATTCACGAATTAACACAGAAATTGCGAGTCCATGGAGTACTATGTGTTCTATGACTTCTCCTTCTAAATCGAGTAACGTTTCTAAGGAAACGACAGGATTTTCTTATGGGATACGAGAATCTCCTTTCCGATGCACTATTCCCTCTTAACTGTATCCCTTGCTCCCTCACATTGACAAATTAACTCAGAAATTGCGTCGCTCTTAAATACCATTGGTTCTAGGCCATCTCCTTCTAAATCGAGTAACGTTTCAATGGAAACAAATGGATTTTCTTTTGGAATACGAGTATCTCCACTCCGCTGCACTATTCCTTCTTTACTGCATCATTCGCTCCCTCAGATTGACGAATTAACACATATATTGCGTCGCTATGAATTACTATGGGTTCTATGACTTCTCCTTCTATATCGAGAAACGTTTCTATGGAAACGACAGGTTTTTCTTTCGGGATACGTGTATCTCCTTTCCGATGCACTAGTCCTTCTTTAGTGCATCATTAGCTCCCTCACATTCACGAATTAACACAGAAATTGCGACTCCATGGAATACTATGTGTTCTATGACTTCTCCTTCTAAATCGAGTAACGTTTCTATGGAAACGACAGGATTTTCGTTTTGGATACGAGTATCTCCTTTCCGATGCATTATTCCCTCTATCCTGCAGCCCTCGCTCTCTCACATTGCCGAATTAACACAGAAATGGCGTCAGTATGAAATACTATGGGTTCTATGACTTGTCCTTAAAAATCGAGCCACGTTTCTATGGAGTCGATAGAATTTTCTGTTGGGATACGAGTACCTCTTTTCCGATGCACTATTCCTCCTCAACTGCATCCCTCGATCCCTCACATTCACGAATTAACACTGAAATTGCGTCGCTATGAAATACTATGTGTTCTATAACTGCTCCTTCTAAATCGAGTAACGTTTCTATTGAAACGACAGGTTATTCATTTGGGATACGAGTATCTCCTTTCCGATGCACTATAACTTCTTTACTGCTTTCCTCGCTTCCTCACATTGACGAATTAACAATGAAATTGCGTCTCTATGAAACACTATGGGTTCTATGACTTCTCCTTCTAAATCGAGTAACGTTTCTATGGAAACGACAGGATTTTTCTTTGAGATACGGGTATCTCCTTTCCGATGCACTATTCCTACTTTACTGCATCCCTCGTTCCCTAACATTGACGAATAAGCTCAGAAATTGCGTCGCAATGAAGTCCGATGCATTCTATGTCTTCTCCTTCTAACTCGAGTAACGTTTCTATGGAAACGGCAGGATTTTCGTTTGGGATACGACTATCTCCTTTCCGATGCACTATTCCTTCTTCACTGCGTACCTGGCTTGCTCACATTTACGAATTAACACAGAAATTGCGACTCCATGGAATACTATGTGTTCTATGACTTCTCCTTCTAAATCGAGTTACGTTTGTATGGAAACGAGAGGATTTTCTTATGGGATGCGTCTATCTCCTTTACGATGCACTATTCCTTCTTTATTGCATCCCTCGCACTCTCACATTGACGAATTAACCCAGAGATAGCGTCGAAATGAAATACTATGGGTTCTATAACTTCTCTTTCTAAATCGAGTTACGTTTCTATTGAAACGACAGGATTTTCTTTTGCGATACGAGTATCTCCTTTCCGATGCACTATTTCTTCTTTACTGCATCACTCGATCCCTCATATTAACTAATTAACACAGATATTGCGTCGCTATGATATACTATGGGTTCTACGACTTCTCCTTCTAAATCGAGTAACGTTTCAATGGAAACGACAGGATTTTCTTTCGGGATACGAGTATCTCCTTTCCGATGCACTATTCCCTCTTTACTGCTTCTCTCGCTCCCGCACATTGACGAATTAACACAGAAATTGCGACGCAATGAAATACTATGTGATCCATGGCTTCTCCTTCTAAATCGAGTAACGTTCCTGTGGAAGCGACAGGATTTTCTCTTGGGATACGTCTGTCTCCTTTCCGACGCACTAGTCCTTCTTTACTGCACCCCTGGCTCCCTCACATTCACGAATTAACACAGAAATTGCGATTCCATGGAATACTGTGTGTTCTGTGACTTCTCCTTCTAAATCGAGTAACGTTTCTAAGGAAACGACAGGGTTTTGTTATGGGATACGAGTATCTCCTTTCCGATGCACTATTCCCTCTTAACTGTATCCCTTGCTCCCTCACATTGACAAATTAACTCAGAAATTGCGTCGCTCTGAAATACGATTGGTTCAATGACACCTCCTTCTACATCGAGTAAGGTTTCAATGGAAACAAAAGGATTTTCTTTTGGGATACGAGTATCTCCACTCCGCTGCACTATTCCTTCTTTACTGCATCCCTCGCTCCCACAGATTGACGAATTAGCACAGATTTTGCGTCGCTATGAATTACTATGGGTTCTATGACTTCTCCTTCTAAATCGAGTTACGTTTCTATGGAAACGACAGGATTTTCGTTTGGGATACGAGTATCTCCTTTCCGATGCATTATTCCTTCTATCCTGCATCCCTCGCTCTCTCACATTGACGAATTAACACAGAAATTGCGTCAGTATTAAATACTATGTGTTCTATGACTTCCCCTACTAAATCGAGTAACGTTTCTATGGATACGACAGGATTTTCCTTTGAAATACGGGTATCTCCTTTCCGATGCACTGTTCCTACTTTACTGCATCCCTCGTTCCCTAACATTGTCGAATATGCTCAGAAATTGCGTCGCTATGAAATCCGATGGATTCTATGTCTTCTCCTTCTAAATCGAGTAACGTTCCTATGGAAACGACAGAATTTTCTTTTGGGATACGAGTATCTCCTTTCCGATGCACTATTCCTCCTCTACTGCATCCCTCGATCCCTCACATTCACGAATTAACACTGAAATTTCGTCGCTATGAAATACTATGTGTTCTATAGCTGCTCCTTCTAAATCGAGTAACGTTTCTATTGAAACGACAGGTTATTCGTTTGGGATACGAGTATCTCCTTTCCGATGCACTATAACTTCTTTACTGCATTCCTCGCTCCCTCACATTGACGAATTAACAATGAAATTGCGTCTCTATGAAATACTATGGGTTCTATGGCTTCTCCTTCTAAATCGAGTAACGTTTCTATGGAAACGACAGGATTTTCTTTTGGGGTACGACTATCTCCTTTCCGATGCACTATCCCTACGTTACTGATTGCCTCGTTCCATAACATTGACGAATAAGCACAGAAAATGCGTCGCTATGAAATCCTATGGGTTCTATGACTTCTCCTTCTAAATCCAGTAACGTTTCTATGGAAACGACAGGATTTTCTTTAGGGATACGACTATCTCCTTTCTGATGCACCATTCCTTCCTCACGCCATCCCTGTCTCCATCACATTGACGAATTAAAACAGAAATTGCGACGCTATGGAATACCATGTGCCCTATGACTTCTCCTTCTAAATCGAATATCGATTCTATGGAAAGGGCAGGATTTTATTTTGGGATACGAGTACCTCTTTTCCGATGCACTATTCCCTCTTTACTGCATCTCCCGCTCACTCACATTGACGAAATAACACAGAAATTGCGTCGCTATGAAATACTATGGGTTGCATGACTTCTCCTTCTAAATCGAGTAACGTTTCTATGGAAACGACAGGATTTTCTTTTGGTATACTGGTATACGAGTATCTCCTTTCCGATGCACTATTCCTCTATCCTGCATCCCTCGCTCCCTCACATTGACGAATTAACACATAAATTGCGACGCTATGAAATACTATGTGTTCTATGACTTCTCCTTCTAAATCGAGTAACGTTCCTATGCAAACGACAGGATTTTCTTTTGGGATACGTCTATCTCCTTTCCGATGCACTAGTCCTTCTTTACTGCATCCCTGGAACCTCACATTTACGAATTAACACAGAAATTGCGACTCCATGGAATACTATGTGCTCTATGACTTCTCCTTCTAAATCGAGTAACGTTTCTAAGGAAACGACAGGATTTTCTTATGGGATACGAGTATCTCCGATGCACTATTCCTTCTTTACTGCATCCCTCGCTCCCTCACATTGACGAATTAACACTGATATTGCGTCGCTATGAAATACTATGTGTTCTATAACTTCTCCTTCTAAATCGAGTTACGTTTGTATGGAAACGAGAGGATTTTCGTATGGGATACGTCTATCTCCTTTACGATGCACTAGTCCTTCTTTACTGCATCCCTGGCTCCCTCACATTCACGAATTAACACAGAAATTGCGACTCCATGGAATACTATGTGTTCTGTGACTTCTCCTTCTAAATCGAGTAACGTTTCTAAGGAAACGAAAGGATTTTCTTATGGGATACGAGTATCTCCTTTCCGATGCACTTTTCCTACTCTACTGCATCCCTCGCTCCCTCATATTGACGAATTAACACTGATACTGCGTCGCTTTGAAATACTATATATTCTATAACTTCTCATTCTAAATCGAGTGACGTTTCTATTGAAACGACAGGTTTTTCTTTTGGGATACGAGTATCTCCTTTCCGATGCACTATTCCTTATTTACTGCATCCCTCGCTACCTCACATTGACGAATGAACACAGAAATTGCGTCGCTATGAAATACTATGGGTTCTATGACTTCTCCTTCTAAATCGAGTAATGTTTCCACGGAAACAACAGGATTTTCTTTTGGTATACTGGTATACGAGTATTTCCTTTCCGATGCACTATTCCTTCTATCCTGCATCCCCCGCTCCCTCACATTGACGAATTAACACATAAATTGCGTCGCTATGATATACTATGTGTTCTGTGACTTCTCCTTCTAAATCGAGTAACGTTCCTATGGAAACGACAGGATATTCTTTTGGGATACGTCTATCTCCTATTCGATGCACTAGTCCTTCTTTACTGCATCCCTGGCTCCCTCACATTCACGAATTAACACAAAATTGCGACTCCATGGAATACTATGTGTTCTATGACTTCTCCTTCTAAATCGAGTAACGTTTCTAAGGAAACGACAGGATTTTGTTTTGGGATACGAGTATCTCCTTTGCGATGCACTATTCCCTCTTAACTGTATCCCTTGCTCCCTCACATTGACAAATTAACTCAGAAATAGCGTCACTCTGGAATACCATTGGTTCAATGACATCTCCTTCTACATCGAGTAACGTTTCAATGGAAACAAAAGGATTTTCTTTTGGGATGCGATTATCTCCACTCCGCTGCACTATTTCTTCTTTACTGCATCCCTCGCTCCCTCAGATTGACGACTTAGCACAGATTTTGCGTCGCTATGACTTACTATGGGTTCTATGACTTCTCCTTCTATATCGAGAAACATTTCTATGGAAACGACAGGTTTTTCATTCGGGATACGAGTATCTCCTTTCCGAGGCGCTATTCCTTCTTTATTGCATCCCTCGCTCCCACACATTGAGGAATTAACAAATAAATTGCGACGCTATGAAATACTATGTGTTCTATGACTTCTCCTTCTAAATCGAGTAACGTTTCTATGGAAACGACAGGATTTTCTTTTGGGATACGTCTATCTCCTTTCCGATGCACTAGTCCTTCTTTACTGAATCCCTGGCTCCCTCACATTCGCGAATTAACACAGAAATTGCGACTCCATGGAATACTATGTGCTCTATGACTTCTCCTTCTAAATCGAGTAACGTCGCTAAGGAAACGACAGTATTTTCTTATTGGATACGAGTATCTCCTTTCCGATGTACTATTCCTTCTTCACTGCATCCCTCGCTCCCTCACATTGACGAATTAACACTTATATTGCGTCGCTATGAAATACTATGTGTTCTATAACTTCTCCTTCTAAATCGGGTAACGTTTCTGTTGAAACGACAGGATTTTCTTTTGGGATACGAGTAACTACTTTCCGATGCACTATTTCTTCTTTACTGCATCCCTCGCTCCCTCATGTTGACTAATTAACACAGAAATTGCGTCGCTATGATATACTATGGGTTCTACGACTTCTCCTTCTTAATCGAGTAACGTTTCAATGGAACCGACAGGATTTTCTTTTGGGATACGAGTATCTCCTTTCCGATGCACTATTCCCTCTTTACTGCATCTCTCGCTCCCGCATATTGACGAATTAACATAGAAATTGAGTCGCAATGAAATACTATGTTTTCCATGACTTCTCCTTCTAAAACGAGTAACGTTTCTATGGAAACGACAGAATTTTCTTTTATTTTACGAGTACCTCCTCTCCGATGCAATATTAGTTCTTTACTGCATCCCTCGCTCCCTCACATTGACGAATAAGCAGAGAAATTGCGTCGCTATGAAATACTATGGGTTCTATGACTTCTCCTTCTTAATCGAGTAACGTTTCAATGGAACCGACAGGATTTTCTTTTGGGATACGAGTATCTCCTTTCCGATGCACTATTCCCTCTTTACTGCATTCTTCGCTCCCTCACATTGACGAATTAACACAGAAATTGCGTCGCCTTGATATGCTATGCGTTCTATGACATCTCTTTCTAAATCGAGTAACGTTTCTATTAAAACGACATGAATTTCTTTTGGGATACGAGTATCTCATTTCCGATCCACTATTCCTTCTTTACTGTATCCCTGACTCAGTCACATTGACGAATTAACACTGAAATTGCGTCCCTATGATGTACTATGGTTCTATTTCTTCTCCTTCTAAATCGAGTAACGTTTCAATGGAAACGTCAGGATTTTCTTTTTTTATGGGAGTATCTCCTTTCCGATGCACTATTATTTCTTTACTGCATCCCTCACTCCCTTACATTGACGAATTACCACCGAACTTGCGTCGCTATGAAATACTATGGGTTCTATAACTTCTCCTTCTAAATCGAGTAACATTTCCATGGAAACGCTAGGATTTTCTTTTGGGATACGATTATCTCCTTTCCGATGCGGTATTCCCTCTGTACTGCATCCCTCGCTCCCTCATATTGACGAATTAACACAGAAATTGCGACGCTATGGAGTACTATGTGTTCTATGACTTCTCCTTCTAAATCGAGTAAAGTTTCAATGGAAACGACAGGATTTTCTTTTGGGTTACGATATCTCCTTTCCGATGCACTATTCCTTCTTTAATGCATCCCTCACTCCCTCACATTGACGAATTAACATAGAAATTGCGTCGCAATGAAATACTATGGGTTCTATGACTTCTCCTTCTAAATCGAGTAACGTTTCTATGGAAACGAGAGGATTTTCTTTTGGATTACGGGTATCTCATTTCCGATGCACTATTCCTTCTTTACTGTATCCCTGGCTCAGTCACATTGACGAATTAACACTGAAATTGCGTCCCTGTGGAATACTATGGGTTCAATTACTTCTCCTTCTAAATCGAGTAACGTTCCTATGGAAACGACAGGATTTTCTTTTCGGATACGAGTATCTCCTTTCCGATGCACTATTCCCTCTTTACTGCATCCATCGTCCCCTCACATTGACGAATAAGCACAGAAATTGCGTCGCTATGAAATACTATGGGTTCTACGACTTTTACTTCTAAATCGAGTAACGTTTCTATGGAAACGACAGGATTTTCTTTTGGGATACGAGTATCTCCTTTCCGATGCACCATTCCTTCTTTACTGCATCCGTCGCTCCCTCACAATGACGAATTATCGCAGAAATTGCGTCGCTATGAAATACTATGCGTTCTGCGACTTCTCCTTCTAAATCGAGTAACGTTTCTATGGAAACGTTAGGGTTTTCTTATGGGATATGAGTAACTCCTGTCCGATGCATTATTCCATCTTTACTGCATCCATCGCTCCATTACATTGACAAATTATCACAGAAATTGCGTCGCTATGAAATACTATTGGTTCTATGACATCTCCCGCAAAATCGAGTAACGTTTCTACGGAAACAACTGGATTTTCTTTGGGATACGAATATCTCCTTTCCGATGCACTATTCCTTCTTTAATGCATTCCTGGCTACCTCACATTGACGAATTAACAGAGAAATTGCGTCGCTATGGTATACTATGGGTTCTATGACTTCTCTTTCTAAATCGAGTAACGTATCTATGGTAACGACAGGAATTTCTTTTGGTATACGAGTATCTCCTTTCCGATGCACCATTCCTTCTTTACTGCATCCCTCGCTCCCTCACATTGACGAATTGACACAGAAATTGCGTCGCTATGAAATTCTATTTGTTCCATGACTTCTCCTTCTAAATCGAGTAACGTTTCTATGGAAACGACAGGATTTTCTTTTGGGATACGACTATCTCCTCTCCGATGCACTATTCCTTCTTTACTGCATCCCTGGCTCCCTCACATTGACAAATTAACACAGAAATAGCGACGCTATGGAATACTATGTGTTCCATGACTTCTCCTTCTAAATCGAGTACCTTGTCAATGGAAACGACAGGATTTTCTTTTGGGATACGTGTATCTCCTTTCCGATGCACTATTCCTTCTTTACTACATTCCTCGCCCCCTCACATTGTCGAATTAGCACAGAAATTGCGTCGCCATTATATACTATGGGTTCAATAACTTCTCCTTATAAATCGAGTAACGTTTCTGTGGAAACGGGAGGATTTTCTTTTGGTATACGAGTATCTCCTTTCCGATGCAATATTAGTTCTTTATTGCATCCCTCGCTCCCTCACATTGACGAATAAGCAGAGAAATAGCGTCGCTATGAAATACTATGCGTTCTATGACTTCTCCTTATTAATCGAGTAACGTTTCTATTGAAACGACAGGATTTTCTTTTGGGATACGAGTTTCTCCTTTCCGATGCACTATTCCTTCTTTACTGCATCCCTGGCTCTCTCACTTGGACGAATTGTCACAGCAGTTGCGTCGCTATGGAATACTATGGGTTCATTGACTTCTCCTTCTAAATCGAGTAACGTTTCTTTGGAAACGATTGGATTTTCTTTTGAGATACGACTACCTCCTGTCAGATTCACTATTCCTTCTTTACTGCATCCCTCGCTCCCTCACATTGACGAAATAACGCAGATATTTCATCGCAAGAAATACTATGGGTTCTATCACTTCTCCTTCTAAATCGAGTAACGTTTCTATTGAAACGAAAGGATTTGCTTTTGGTATACGATTATCTCCTTTCCGATGCACTATTCCTTCTTTACTGCATACCTCGATGCCTAACATTGACAAATTAACACAGAAATGGTGTCGCTATGAAATCCTGTGTGTTCTATGACATCTCCTTCTAAATCGAGTAACGTTCCTATTCAAACGTCAGGATTTTCTTTTGGGATGTGAGTATCTCCTTTCCGATGCACTATTCCATCTTTACTGCATCCCTCGCTCCATTACATTGACAAATTAACACAGAAATAGCGTCGTTATGAAATACTATGAGTTCTATGACTTCTCCTTCCAAATCGAGTAACATTTCCACGGAAACGACGGGTTTTTCTTTTGGAATACGACTATCTCCTTTCCGATGCACTATTCCTTCTGTACTGCATCCCTCGCTCCCTCACATTGACGAATTAACACAGAAATTGCGTCGCCTTGAAATACTATGCCTTCTATGACACCTCTTTCTAAATCGAGTAACGTTTCTTTTTAAACGACAGGATTTTCTTTTGGCATACGAGTATCTCATTACCGATGCACTATTCCTTCTATACTGCATCCCGGGCTCAGTCACATTGACGAATTAACACTGAAATTGCGTCCCTATGGATTACTATGGGTTCTATGACTTCTCCTTCTAAATCGAGTAACGTTTCTATAGAAACGACAGGGTTTTCATTTGGGATACGAGTATCTCCTTTCCGATGCACTATTCCTTCTTTAATGAATTACTGGCTACCTCACATTGACGAATTGACACAGAAATTGCGTCGCTATGAAATACTATGGGTTCTATAACTTCTCCTTCTAAATCGAGTAACGTTTCTATGGAAACTACTGGATTTTCATTTTGGATAACACTATCTCCATTCCGATGCACTATTCCTTCTTTACTGCATCCCTAGCTCCCTCACATTGACGAATTATTACAGAAATTACGTCGCTATTAAATACTATGGGTTCCATGACCTCTCCTTATAAATCGAGTAACATTTCTATGGATACGAAGGGGTTTTCTTTTGGGATACGACTGACTATCCCCTTTCCGATGCACTATCCCTTCTTTACTGCATCCCGCGCCCCCTCACATTGACGAATTAACACAGAAATTGCGTCGCTATGAAATACTATGGGTTCTATGACTTCTCCGTCTAAATCGAGTAACGTTTGTATGGAAATGACAGGATTTTCTTTTGGGATACGAGTTTCTGCTTTCCGATGCACTATTAATACTTTACTGCATCCCTCGCTCCCTCACATTGACGAATTGACACAGAAATTGCGTCGCTATGAAATACTATTGGTTCTATGACCTCTCCTTCTAAGTCGAGAAACGTTTCTATGGAAACGACAGGGTTTTCTTTTGGGATACGAGTATCTCCTTTGCGATGCCCTATTCCTTCTTTAATGCATCCATGGCTACCTCACACTGACGAATTAACACAGAAATTGCGTCGCTATTTAATACTATGTGTTCCATGACTTCCCCTTCTAAATCGAGTAACTTGTCAATGGAAACGACAGGATTTTCTTATGGGATACGTGTATCTCCTTTCCGATGCACTATTCCTTCTTTACTGCATCCCTCGCTCCCTCACATTGACGAATTGACACAGAAAATGCGTCGCTATGAAATATTGTGGGTTCTATGACTTCTCCTTCTAATTCGAGTAACATTTCTATTAAAACGACAGGATTTTCTTTTGGGATACGATTATCTAATTTCCGATGCACTATTCCCTCTTTACTGCATCCCTCGATCCCTCACATTGACAAATTAACACAGAAATGGCGTCGCTATGAAATCCTGTGTGTTCTATGACATCTCCTTCTTAATCGAGTAACGTTCCTATTAAAACGTCCGGATTTCCTTTTGGGATATGAGTAACTCCTTTCCGATGCACTATTCCATCTTTACTGCATCCCTCGTTCCATTACATTGACAAATTAACACAGAAATTGCGTCGCTACGAAATACTATGGGTTCTATGCCTTCTCCTTCTAAATCGAGTAACGTTTCTATTGAAACGACAGGATTTTCTTTTGGGATACGAGTTTCTCCTTTCCGATGCACTATTCCTTCTTTACTGCTACCCTGGCTCTCTCACATGGACGAATTGTCACAGCAATTGCGTCGCTATGGAATACTATGGTTTCATTGACTTCTCATTCTAAATCGAGTAACGTTTCTTTGGAAACGACTGGATTTTCTTTTGGGATACGACTATATCCTTTCACATTCACTATTCCTTCTTTACTGCATCCCTCGCTCCCTCCCATTGACGAATTAACGCAGAAATTTCGTCGCTATGAAATACTATGTGTTCTATGACTTCTCCCTCTAAATCGAGCAACATTACTATAGAAACGACAGGATTTTCTTGTGGGATACGAGTACCTCCTTTCCGATGCACTATTCCTTCTTTACTGCATCCCTGGCTGACTCACATTGACGAATTAACACAGAAATTGCGTCGCTATGGAATAGTATGCGTTCTATGACTTCTCCTTCTAAATCGAGTAACATTTCCATGGAAACGACAGGTTTTTCTTGTGGGATACGACTATCTCTTTTCCGCTGCGGTATTCCTTCTGTACTGCTTCCCTCGCTCCCTCACATTGACGAATTAACACAGAAATTGCGTCGCCTTGAAATACTATGCGGTCTATGACATCTCTTTCAAAATCGAGTAATGTTTCTATTAAAACGACAGGATTTACTTTTGGTATGCGAGTATTTCCTTTCCGATGCTCTATTACTTCTTTAATGCATCCCTAGCTCCCTCACATTGACGAATTAACACAGAAATTGCGTCGCCTTGAAGTACTATGCGTTCTATGACATCTCTTTCTAAATCGAGTAACGTTTCTATTAAAACGACAGGATTTTCTTTTGGTATACGAGTATCTCCTTTCCGATGCACTATTCCTTCTTTACTGCATCCCTCGCTCCCTCACATTGACGAATTATCGCAGAAATTTCGTCGCTATCAAATACTATGGGTTCTATGACTTCTCCTTCTAAATCGAGTTACGTTTCTATGAAGGCGATAGGATTTTCTTTTTGGATACGACTATCTCCTTTCCGACGCGCAATTCCTTCTTTACAGCATCCCTGGCTCCCTCACATTGACGTATCAACACAGAAACTGGGACGCTATGGAATACTGTGTGTTCTATGACTTTTCCTTCTGAATCGAGTATCGTTTCTGTGGAAACGACAAGATTTTCTTTTTGGGATACGAATATCTCATTTCCGATGCACTATTCCTTCTTTACTGCATCCCTCGCTGCCTCACATTGACGAATTGACACAGAAATTGCGTCGCTTGAAATACTATGCGTTCTATTACATCTCTTTCTAAATCGAGTAACGTTTCTATTAAAACGACAGGATTTTCTTTTGGGATACGAGTATCTCCTTTCCGATGCACTATTCCTTCTTTACTGCATCCCTCGCTCCCTTACATTGAGGAATTACCTCAGAACTTGCGTCGCTATGACATACTATGTGTTCTATGACTTCTCCTTCTAAATCGAGTAACATTTCCACGGAAACGACAGGATTTTCTTTTGGAATACGACTATCTTCTTTCCGATGCACTATTCCTTCTGTACTGCATCCCTCGCTCCCTCACATTGAGGAATTAACACAGAAATTGCATCGCCTTGAAATACTAAGCGTTCTATGACATCTCTTACTAAATCGAGTAACGTTGCTATTGAAACGACAGGATTTTCTTTTGGGATACGAGTATCTCATTATCGATGACCTATTCCTTCTTTACCACATCCCTGGCTCAGTCACATTGACGAATTAAAACTGAAATTGCGTCCCTATGAAATACTATGATTTCTATGACTTCTCCTTCTAAATCGAGTAACGTTTCTATGGAAACGACAGGATGTTCTTTTGAAACACGAGTATCTCCTTTCCGATGCACTATTCCTTCTTTACTGCATCCCTCGCTCCCTCACATTGACGATTTATCACAGAAATTGCGTCGCTATGAAATACTATGGGTTCAATGACTTCTCTTTCTAAATCGAGTACCATTTCTACGGAAACGAAAGGATTTTCTTTTGGGGTACGAGTATTTCCTTTTCGATGCACAATCCCTTCTTTCTGCATCCCTCGCTCCCTCACAATGACGAATTAACACAGATATTGCGTCGCCATGAAATACTATGTGTTCTATAACTTCTACTACTAATTCGATTAACGTTACCACGAAAACGACAGGATTTTCTTTTGGGAAACGAGTATCTACTTTCCGATGCACTTCTCCTTCTTTACTGCATCCCTCGCTCCCTAACATTTACGAATTAACACAGAAATGGCGTCGCTATGGAGTACTATGTGACCTATGACTTCTCCATCTTAATCGAGTACCGTTTTTATGGAAACGTCAGGATTTTCTTTTCGGATACGAATATCTCCTATCCGATGCATTATTCCATCTTTACTGCGTCCCTGGCTCCCTCACATTGACGAATTATCACAGAAATTGCGTCGCTATGCTATACTATGTGTTCAATGACTACACCTTCTAAATCGAGGAACGTTTCTATGGAAAAGAGAGGATTTTCTTTGGGAATACGAGTATCTCCTTTACGATGCACTATTTTTTCTTTACTGCATCCCTCGCTCCCTCACATTGACGAATTAACACAGAAATTGCGCCGCTATAAAAAGCTATGGGTTCTATGACTTCTCCCTCTAAATCGAGTAACGTTTCTACGGAAACGAAAGGATTTTCTTTTGGTATACGAGTATCTCAATTCCGATGCACTATTCCTTCTTTACTGCATCCCTCGCTCCCTCAGATTGACGAATTAACCCAGAAATTGCGTCGCTATGAAATACTATGTGTTCTATGGCTTCTCCTTCTAATTCGAGTACCGTTTCTATGGAAACGACGGTATTTCCTTTTGGGATACGAGTACCTCCTTTCCGAAGCACTATTCCTTCTTTACTGCATCCCTCGCTCCACCACATTGACGAATTAACACAGAAATGGCGTCGCCACGATATACTAAGGGTTCTATGACTTCTCCATCTTAATCCAGTAACGTTTCTATGGTAACATCAGGATTTTCTTTTGCGATACGAGTATCTCCTTTCCGATGTACAATTCCTTCTTTACTGCATCCCTCGCTCCCTCAAAATGGCAAATTAACACAGAAATTGCGTCGCTATGAAATACTATCGGTTCTATGACATATCCTTATAAATCGATTAACGTTTCTATGGAAACATTAGGATTTTCTTTTGGGATACGAGTATCTCCTTTCCGATGCACTATTCCTTCTTTACTGCATCCCTCGTTCCCTCACATTGACGAATTAACACAGAAATGGCGTCGCTATGTAATTCTATGGGTTCTATGACTTCTCCTTCTAAATCGAGTAACGTTTCTATGGAAAAGACAGAATTGTCTTTTGGGATACGAGCATCTTCTTTCCGCTGCACTATTCCTTCTGTACTGCATCCCTCGCTCCCTCACATTGGCGAATTAACACAGAAATTGCGTTGCTATGGAATTCTATGGGTTCAATGACTTCTCCTTCTAAATCGAGTAACGTTTCTATGGAAACGACAGGATTTTCTTTTGGGATACGACTATCTCCTTTCCGATGCACTATTCCTTTTTTACTGCATCCCTCGCACGCTCACATTAACAATATAACGCAGAAAATGCGTCGCTATGAAATACTATGGGTTCTATGGCTTCTCCTTCTAATTCGAGTAACGTTTCTATGGAAACGACGGTATTTCCTTTTGGGATACGCGTACCTCCTTTCCGATGCCCTATTCCTTCTTTACTGCATCCCTCGCTCCACCACATTGACGAATTAACACAGAAATGGCGTCGCCACGATATACTAAGGGTTCTATGACTTCTCCATCTTAATCCAGTAACGTTTCTATGGTAACATCAGGATTTTCTTTTGCGATACGAGTATCTCCTTTCCGATGTACAATTCCTTCTTTACTGCATCCCTCGCTCCCTCAAAATGGCAAATTAACACAGAAATTGCGTCGCTATGAAATACTATCGGTTCTATGACATATCCTTATAAATCGATTAACGTTTCTATGGAAACATTAGGATTTTCTTTTGGGATACGAGTATCTCCTTTCCGATGCACTATTCCTTCTTTACTGCATCCCTCGTTCCCTCACATTGACGAATTAACACAGAAATGGCGTCGCTATGTAATTCTATGGGTTCTATGACTTCTCCTTCTAAATCGAGTAACGTTTCTATGGAAAAGACAGAATTGTCTTTTGGGATACGAGCATCTTCTTTCCGCTGCACTATTCCTTCTGTACTGCATCCCTCGCTCCCTCACATTGGCGAATTAACACAGAAATTGCGTTGCTATGGAATTCTATGGGTTCAATGACTTCTCCTTCTAAATCGAGTAACTTTTCTATGGAAACGACAGGATGTTCTTTTGTAATACGAGTATTTCCCTTCCGATGCACTATTCCATCTGCACTGCATCCCACGCTCCCTCACATTGGCTAATTAACACAGAAATTGCGTCGCTATGAAATACTATGGGTTCTATGACTTCTCCTTCTAAATCGAGTAACGTTTCTACTGAAACGACAGGATTTTCTTTTTGATGCGAGTATCTCCTTTCCGATGCACTAATCCTTCTTTACTGCATCTCTCGCTCCCTCACATTGACGAATTAACACAGAAATTGCGTAGCTATAAAAAGCTATGGGTTTTTTGACTTCTTCTTCTAAATCGAGTAACGATTCTATTGAAACGACATGATTTTCCTTTGGGATACGAGTATCTCCTTTCCGATGCACTATTCCGTTTTTACTGCATCCCTCGCTCCATCACATTGACGAATAAGCACAGAAATTGCGTCGCTACGAAATACTATTGGTTCTATAACTGCTCCTTCTAAATCGAGTAACGTTTCTATGGAAACGACAGGATTTCCTTTTGGGATACGAATATCTCCCTTCCGATGCAATATTCCGTCTTTACTGCATCCCTCGCTCCCTCAAATTGACAAATTAACACAGAAATTGCGTCGCTATGAAATACTATTGGTTCTATGACATCCCCTTCCAAGTCGAGGAACACTTCTATGGAAAAAACAGGATTTTCTTTTTGGAAACGAGTATCTCCTTTCCAATGCACAATTCCTTCTTTACTGTGTTCCTCGCTCGCTCACTGTGACGAATTAACACAGAAATTTCGTCGCAATGAAATACTATGGGTTCTATGACTTCTCCTTCTAATTCGTGTAACGTTTCTATGGAAACGACAGGACTTTCTTTTGGTATTCGAGTATCTCCTTTCCAATGCACTATTCCTGCTATACTGCTTCCCTCGCTCCCTCACATTGACGAAATAACACAGAAATTGCGTCGCTATGAAATACTATGGGTACTATGACTTCTCCTTCTAAATCGAGTCAAGTTTCTATGGAAAAGACAGGATTTTCTTTTGGGATACGAATTTCTCCTTTCCCATGCACTATTACTTCTTTACTGCATCCCTGGCCCCCTCACATTGACGAATTAACACAGAAATTGTGACGCTATGGAATACTATGTGTTCTATGACTCCTCCTTCTAAACCGAGTAACGTTTATATGGAAACGACAGGATTTTCTTTTGGTATACGAGTATCTCCTTTCCGATGCACTATTCCTTCTTTACTGCATCCCTCGCTCCCTCACATTGACGAATTAACACAGAGCTTGCGTCGCTATGATATACTGTATGCTCTATGACTTCTCCTTCTATATCGAGTAACGTTTCTATGGAAACGAGAGGATTTTCTTTTGGTATACGAGTATCTCCTTTCCGATGCACTATTCCTTCTTTACTGCATCCCTCGCTCCCTCACATTGACGAATTAACACAGAGATTGCGTCGCTATGATATACTGTGGGCTCTATGACATATCCTTCTAAATCGAGTAACGTTTCTATGGAAACGACAGGATTTTCTTTTGGTATACGAGTATCTCCATTCCGATGCACTATTAGTTCTTTACTGCATCCCTCGCTTCCTCGCACTGAAGGAAAAGCTCAGAAATTGCACCGCTGTGAAATACTAAGGTTTCTATAACTTCTCCTTTCAAATCGAGTAACGTTTCTATGGAAACGACAGGATTTTCTTTTGGGATACGAGTATCTCCTTCCGATGCACTATACCGTCTTTACTGCATCTCTCGCTCCCTCACATTGACGAATTAACACAGAAATTGCGTCGCGATGAAATACTATGGGTTCTATGACTTCTCCCTCTAAATCGAGAAACGATTCTATGGAAACGACAGGATTTTCTTTTGGGATACGAGTATCTCCTTTCCGCTGCACTATTCCTTCTTTACTGCATCCCTCGCTCCCTCGCATTGACGAATTAACACAGAAATTGCGTGGCTATGAAAAACTATGGGTTCCAATACTTCTCCTTCTAAATCGAGTAACGTTTCTACGGATACGAAGGAATTTTCTTTTGGGATACGTGTATCTCCTTTTCGACGCCCTACTCCTTCTTTACTGCATCCCTCGCTGCCTCACATTGACGAATTAACACAGAAATTGCGTCGCTAGGAAATTCTATGGGTTCTATGTCTTCTCCTTCTAAATCGAGTAACGTTTCGATTGAAACGACAGGATTTTCTTTTGGGATACGACTATCTTATTTCCGATGCACTATTCTTTCTTTACTGCATCTCTCGCTCCCTCACATTGACGAATTAACACAGAAATTGCGTCGCTATGAAATACTATGGGTTCTGTGACTTATCCTACTAAATTGAGTAACTTTTCTATGGAAACGACAGGATTTTCTTTTGGGATACGAGTATTTCCTTCCCGATGCACTATTCCTTCTTTACTGCATCCCTCGCTCCATCACATTGACGAATAAGCATAGAAATTGCGTCGCAACGATATACTATTGGTTCTATAACTGCTCCTTCTAAATCGAGTAACGTTTCTATGGAAACGACAGGATTTCATTTTGGGATACGAATATCTCCCGTCCGATGCAATATTCCTTCTTTACTGCATCCCTCGCTCCCTCAAATTGACAAATTATCACAGAAATTGCGTCGCTATGAAATACTATTGGTTCTATGACATCCCCTTCCAAGTCGAGGAACACGTCTATGGAAAAAACAGGATTTTCTTTTTGGATACGAGTATCTCCTTTCCAATGCACAATTCCTTCTTTACTGTGTTCCTCGCTCGCTCACATTGACGAATTAACACAGACATTTCGTCGCTATGAAATACTATGGGTTCTATGACTTCTCCTTCTAAATCGTGTAACGTTTCTATGGAAACGACAGGACTTTCTTTTGGTATTCGAGTATCTCCTTTCCAATGCACTATTCCTGCTATACTGCTTCCCTCGCTCCCTCACATTGACGAAATAACACAGAAATTGCGTCGTTATGAAATACTATGGGTACTATGACTTCTCCTTCTAAATCGAGTCAAGTTTCTATGGAAAAGACAGGATTTTCTTTTGGGATACGAATTTCTCCTTTCCCATGCAGTATTATTTCTTTACTGCATCCCTGGCCCCCTCACATTGACGAATTAACACAGAAATTGTGACGCTATGGAATACTATGTGTTCTATGACTCCTCCTTCTAAATCGAGTAACGTTTATATGGAAACGACAGGATTTTCTTTTGGTATACGAGTATCTCCTGCGACCGAACCGCCGAATCTTTCCATCAGTAAATGGGGTATGTTCTCAAGTGACTCCGATGTTTTAACCCCTCCACTGACAGAATGACCCGCTTCCTACTTCCGTATGTATAAAGCCAATACGGACTTGTAGCTGTCACGCCTTTGCGCTTACTGCTACGTATTTTAACTGTAAATAGCTCAGCCCTAATGGTAAGAGTTAGTAGTGAATTCTGGCGTTATTAATCTTTGAAGACAGCACAGCTGCCACAAGCTCAGCTCACTTTTACTCTACTCCTACCCTCGCCATTACACCACATTAACTAGGTGCTACATGGACCTTGCTAAATTCACTTGCGTATACATTTTTGACCGTTACTCGCCAGTATTTATCTATTGGATTAGTACACTCCTAACCGGACTATTTCTCAAAGAGCTGTGATGATTGAACGGGTTCGATCCACGGCCTACAGTGCCCTACAGTTCACACGGTAACACTGCCTACCTGAGCCACTTAACTTGGTAGTGAGCTTATGTATCCAATCACCACTGCTAGCAGCAGTAGATAATCCTATCAGCACGACGAGAGCAGCAGACTTACCGTCGAATCCTCCTGAAAATACTTATAACTACGGTCGCCAGCTCTGAAGGAGCAAAAGAATAAATCAATTTTTTGGCTCGTTTCAAAGTGAAACGGCTTGAGTTGAATTTTAAACTTAATTCTGAATATTACTATTTCTGATCATTCTAGGTGATTCTACAAAGCAAATACTCTCTCAATTTCTGTGAGTTGGCTTGGTAGTTACCACCAAGGCAATTTAAGCAACTTAGGTTAACAAACTTCTACCCTTCAACTTATTTAATGATTTTGGGATATTACTCTTTGGACAATTGCTATAGATTTAGTTAAGTGACTTTACTTGAAAGGTTACTCAGAAATATTTAAGTAACTATAAATAGGCGACTCATTCTGGTGTGCCCATTGCTCTTTTCTGGTTCTTATACGCTAAAGTATTCTACACCCAAAAGAATTGTAAATGGAAGAGGCGATGGTGGCCTCAGTCTGATTTCACTACACTATGTTTCAGGTTACTACACTTTACAATGAACAACATGCGTCGTAATTTTGCTCATTACTATATTCTGTCCTCTGCACTTGCACAAAATAAAACTGGTATTCTCCTTTTACATGTACAGAAAGTTCGACTTAACAATTTCAAGCAGTCTTGCCTTGGGTAGACGTGTCGGTGCTGGTGGTGGGATGCAGGTGGCTAACGCAGCTCTTCCTCTTCACGCCTCGTGCCCTTAATGGCGGCTGGAACTACGAGCTGTAGCACTCGTATAAGCTACTGCGCGTCCGCCATAAAATCTGGGCGCAGGAACTCTTACAATCAGCCCCAGTGGCATAGAGACGGCTTCGACAACCATTCGTCGCGTTCCACTCCACAAACGGCGACGATATTCTCCTTTTCGCTGTTGCACAGTCACTTTTGCGTGAGCACAGTTATGCACGTCCGCTCACGTCAACACTCCCCAGGCCATTCCATTGTTCAGTCCCTGTGTCTCCAGCTACCTCTAGCTATGCTCGTATCACCAAGAGTGGGGGCGTTCCCCTACCACCTTTTTACCGAAATCATTTAGTATTTAAGAATATTTATATTTATTACCCTGGAGTTCATACCAGTCATAATAATTTACTACTAGCGCTTTATAACATTAAATCATACAGTAATAGCTTATAATTACCAAGAAAAAGAATACATTTGACTCCGAGAGCTCTGTGCATTGTCTGAGACAGCGCTAATTCCCATTTTCGCCAATAGATGGCATCAGGGTGCACTCCCTGGCAGTCTCACACCAGCGCGCCCGTTTCCGACGCGCGGGCTCCAAATTACTGTCAGCCCACCATCATTTCAGTTCCGTTACACTCCTTTCCGATGCACTGTTCCTTCTTTACTGCATCCCTCGCTCCCTCACATTGACGAATTAACACAGAGCTTGCGTCGCTATGATATACTGTATGCTCTATGACTTCTCCTTCTATATCGAGTAACGTTTCTATGGAAACGAGAAGATTTTCTTTTGGTATACGAGTATCTCCTTTCCGATGCACTATTCCTTCTTTACTGCATCCCTCGCTCCCTCACATTGACGAATTAACACAGAGATTGCGTCGCTATGATATACTGTGGGCTCTATGACTTATCCTTCTAAATCGAGTAACGTTTCTATGGAAACGACAGGATTTTCTTTTGGTATACGAGTATCTCCATTCCGATCCACTATTAGTTCTTTACTGCATCCCTCGCTTCCTCACACTGAAGAATAAGCTCAGAAATTGCGCCGCTGTGAAATACTAAGGTTTCTATAACTTCTCCTTTCAAATCGAGTAACGTTTCTATGGAAACGACAGGATTTTCTTTTGGGATACGAGTATCTCCTTTCGATGCACTATACCGTCTTTACTGCATCTCTCGCTCCCTCACATTGACGAATTGACACAGAAATTGCGTCACGATGAAATACTATGGGTTCTATGACTTCTCCTTCTAAATCGAGAAACGATTCTATGGAAACGACAGAATTTTCTTTTGGGATACGAGTATCTCCTTTCCGCTGCACTATTCCTTCTTTACTGCATCCCTCGCTCCCTCGCATTGACGAATTAACACAGAAATTGCGTGGCTATGAAAAACTATGGGTTCCATGACTTCTCCTTCTAAATCGAGTAACGTTTCTACGGAAACGAAGGAATTTTCTTTTGGGATGCGTGTATCTCCTTTTCGACGCCCTACTCCTTCTTTACTGCATCCCTCGCTGCCTCACATTGACGAATTAACACAGAAATTGCGTCGCTAGGAAATTCTATGGGTTCTATGTCTTCTCCTTCTAAATCGAGTAACGTTTCGATTGAAACGACAGGATTTTCTTTTGGGATACGACTATCTTATTTCCGATGCACTATTCCTTCTTTACTGCATCGCTCGCTCCCTCACATTGACGAAATAACGCAGAAATTGCGTCGCTACGAAATACTATGGGTTCCATGACTTCTCCTTCTAAATCGAGTAACGTTTCTATGGAAACGACAGGATTTTCTTTTGGTATACGAGTATCTCCTTTCTAATGAACTATTCCTTCTTTACTGCATCACTCGCTCAATCACATTAACGAATTAACACAGAAATTGCGTCGCTATGAAATACTATGGGTTCTATGACCTCTCCTTCTAAATCGAGTAACGTCTCTAGGGAAACGACAGGATTTCCTTTTGGGTTACGAGAATCTCCTTTCCGATGCACTATTCCTTCTTTACTGCATCCCTCGCTACCTCACATTGCCGAATTACCGCAGAAATTGCGTCGCTATGAAATACTATGGGTTCTATGACTTCTCCTTCTAAATCGAGTAACGTTTCTATGGAAACGACAGGATTTTCTTTTTGGATACGAGTTTCTAATTTCCGATGCACAATTCCGTCTTTACTGCATCCCTCGCTCCCTCACATTGACGAATTACCGCAGAAATTGCGTCGCTATGAAATACTATGGGTTCTATGACCTCTCCTTCTAAATCGAATAACGTTTCTAGGGAAACGACAGGATTTTCTTTTGGGTTACGAGAATCTCCTTTCCGATGCACTATTAGTTTTTTACTGCATCCCTCGCTCCCTCACATTGACGAATAAGCACAGACATTGCGTCGCTGTGAAATACTATGGTTTCTATAACTTATCCTTCTAAGTCAAATAACGTTACTATGGAATCGACAGGATTTTCTTTTGGGATACGAGTATCTCCTTTCCGATGCACTATTCCTTCTTTACTGCATCCCTCGCTCCCTCACATTGACGAATTAACACAGAGCTTGCGTCGCTATGATATACTGTATGCTCTATGACTTCTCCTTCTATATCGAGTAACGTTTCTATGGAAACGAGAGGATTTTCTTTTGGTATACGAGTATCTCCTTTCCGATGCACTACTCCTTCTTTACTGCATCCCTCGCTCCCTCACATTGACGAATTAACACAGAGATTGCGTCGCTATGATATACTGTGGGCTCTATGACTTATCCTTCTAAATCGAGTAACGTTTCTATGGAACGACAGGATTTTCTTTTGGTATACGAGTATCTCCATTCCGATGCACTATTAGTTCTTTACTGCATCCCTCGCTTCCTCACACTGAAGGATAAGCTCAGAAATTGCGCCGCTGTGAAATACTAAGGTTTCTATAACTTCTCCTTTCAAATCGAGTAACGTTTCTATGGAAACGACAGGATTTTCTTTTGGGATACGAGTATCTCCTTTCGATGCACTATACCGTCTTTACTGCATCCCTCGCTCCCTCACATTGACGAATTAACACAGAAATTGCGTCGCGATGAAATACTATGGGTTCTATGACTTCTCCTTCTAAATCGAGAAACTATTCTATGGAAACGACAGGATTTTCTTTTGGGATACGAGTAACTCCTTTCCGCTGCACTATTCCTTCTTTACTGCATCCCTCGCTCCCTCGCATTGTCGAATTAACACAGAAATTGTGTGGCTATGAAAAACTATGGGTTCAAATACTTCTCCTTCTAAATCGACTAACGTTTCTACGGAAACGAAGGAATTTTCTTTTGGGATACGTGTATCTCCTTTTCGACGCCCTACTCCTTCTTTACTGCATCCCTCGCTGCCTCACATTGACGAATTAACACAGAAATTGCGTCGCTAGGAAATTCTATGGGTTCTATGTCTTCTCCTTCTAAATCGAGTAACGTTTCGATTGAAACGACAGGATTTTCTTTTGGGTTACGAGAATCTCCTTTCCGATGCACTATTAGTTTTTTACTGCATCCCTCGCTCCCTCACATTGACGAATAAGCACAGACATTGCGTCGCTGTGAAATACTATGGTTTCTATAACTTATCCTTCTAAATCAAATAACGTTTCTATGGAAACGACAGGATTTTCTTTTGGGATACGAGTATCTCCTTTCCGATGCACTATTCCTTCTTTAGTGCATCCCTCGCTCCCTCACATTGACAAATCAACGCAGAAACTGCGTCGCTATGAAATAGTATGTGTTCTATGATTCTCCTTCTAAATCGAGTAACGTTTCTATGGAAACGACAGCATTTTCTTTTGTGATACGAGTATCACCTTTCTGAAGCACTATTCCGTCTTTTTTCTGCATCCCTCGCTCCCTCACATTGACGATTTAACACAGCAATTGCGTCGCTATGAAATATTATATGTTCCATGACGCCTCCTTCTAAATCAAGTAACGTTTCTATGGAAACGACAGGATTTTATTTTGGGATACGACTATCTCCTTTCCGATGCACTATTCCTTCTCTACTGCATCCCTCGCTCCTTCACATTGACTAATTAACACAGAAATTGCGTCGCTATGAAAAACTATTGGTTCTAGAACACCTCCGTCTAAATCGAGTAACGATTCAATGGAAACGACAGGATATCCTTTTGGGATACGAGTATCTCCTTTCCGATGCACTACTAATTCTTTAATGCACACCTCGCTCCCTCCCATTGAAGAATAAGCACAGAAATCGCGTCGCTGTGAAATACTATGGGTTCTTTAACTTCTCCTTTCAAATCGAGATACGTATCTATGGAAACGACAGGATTTTCTTTTGGGATTGGAGTCTCTCCTTTCCGATGCACAATTCCGTCTTTACTGCGCCCCTCGCTCCCTCACATTGACGAATTAACACAGAAATTGCGTCGCTATGAAATACTATGTGTTCAATGACTTCTCCTTCTTAATCGAGTAACGTTTCAATGGAAACGACAGGATTTTCTTTTGAGGTACGAGTATCTCCTTTCCGTTGCACAATTCCTTCTTTACTGCATCCCTCGCTCCCTCACATTGACGAATTGACACAGAAATTGAGTCGCTATGAAATACTATGGGTTCCATGACTTCTACTTTTACATCGAGTAACGTTTCTATGGAAACGACAGGATTATCTTTTGGGATGCGAGTATCTCCTTTCCGATGCACTATTAGTTCTTTACTGCATCCCTCGCTTCCTCACATTGATGAATAAGCACAGAAATTTCGCGCTGTGAAATACTATGTGTTCTATAAATTGTCCTTTCAAATCGAGTAACGTTTTTATGGAAACGACAGGATTTTCTTTTGGGATACGTGTATCTCCTTTCCGATGCACTATTCCTTCTTTACTGCATCCCTCGCTCCCTCACATTGACGAATTAACGCGGAAATTGCGTCGCTATGAAATACTATAGGTTCTATGACTTCTCCTCCTAAATCGAGTAACGTTTCTATGGAAACGACAGGATTTTCTTTTGGGATACGAGTATCTCCTTTCCGATGGACTATTCCTTCTTTACTGCATCCCTCGCACCCTCACATTGACGAATGAACACAGAAATTACGTCGCTATGAAATAGCATGGGTTCTGTTACTTCTCCTTCTAAATCGAGTAACGTTTCTATGGAAACGACAGGACTATCTTTTGGGATATGAGTATCTCATTTCCGATGCACGACTCCTTCTTTACTGCATCTCTCGCTCCCTCACATTGACGAATTAACGCCGAAATTGCGACGCTATGAAATACTATTGGTTCTATGACTTCTCCTTCTAAATCGAGTAACGTTTCTATTGAAACGAAAGGATTTTGTTTTGGTGTACGAGTTTCTCCTTTCCGATGCACTATTCCTTCTTTACTGCCTCCCTGGCTCCCTCACATTGACGAATTATCACAGAAATTGCATCGCTATGGAATACTATGTGTTCAATGACTCCTCCTTCTAAATCGAGTAACGTTTCTATGGAAACGACGGGATTTTCTTTTGGGATACGACTATCGCCTTTCCGATGCACTATTCCTTCTGTACTGCATCCCTCGCTTCCTCACATTGGCGAATTAACACAGAAATTGCGTCGCTATGAAGTACTTTGTGTTCTATGACTTCTCCTTCTAAATCGAGTAACGTTTCAATTGAAACGACAGGATTTTCTTTTGGGATACGAGTATCTCCTTTCCGATGCACTGTTGCGTCCTTACTGCATCCCTCGCTGCCTCACATTGACGAAATAATAGAGAAATTGCGTCGCTATGCAATACTATGGGTTCCATGACATCTCCTTCTAAATCGAGTAACGTTTCCATGGAAACGACAGGATTTTCTTTTGGGATACGAGTATCTCCTTTCTGATGCACTATTAGTTCTTTACTGCATCCCTCACTCCCTCACATTGACGATATAATACAGAAATTGCGTCGCTATGAAATACTATGGGTTCCATGACTTCTCCTTCTAAATCGAGTAACATTTCTATGGAAACGACAGGATTTTCTTTTGGGATACGAGTATCTCCTTTCCGATGCACTATTAGTTCTTCACTGCATCCCTCGCTCCCTCCCATTGAAGAATAAGCAAAGAAATCGCGTCGCTGTGAAATACTATGGGTTCTTTAACTTCTCCTTTCAATTCGAGAAACGTTTCTATGGAAGCGAGTGGATTTCCTTTTGGGATAGGAGACTCTCCTTTCCGATGCACTATTCCGTCTTTACTGCGCATCTCGCTCCCTCACATTGACGAATTAACACAGAAATTGCGTCGCTATGAAATACTATGGGTTCTATGACATCCCCTTCTAAATCGAGTAACTTTTCTAAGGAAACGACAGGGTTTTCTTTTGGGATACGAGTATCTCCTTTCCGAAGCACTATTCCGTCTTTGATGCATCTCTCGCTCCCTCACATTGACTAATTAACAAAGAAATTGCGTCGCGATGAAATACTATTGATTCTATGACTTCTCCTTCTATATCGAGTAACGTTTCTATGGAAACGACAGAATTTTCTTTTGGAATACGAGTATCTCCTTTCCGATGCACTATTCCTCCTTTACTGCATCCTTCCCTCCCTCACATTCACGAATTAACACAGAAATTGCGTGGCTATGAAATTCTATGGGTTCTATGACTTCTCCTTGTAAACCGAGTAACGTTTCTATTGAAACGACAAAATTTTCTTTTGGGATAGGAGTCTCTCCTTTCCGATGCACTATTCCGTCTTTACTGCATCCCTCGCTCCCTCAAATTGACGAATTAACACAGAAATTGCGTCGCTACGAAATACTATGGTTTCCATGAATTGTCCTTCTAAATCGAGTAATATTTCTATGGAAACGAGAGGATTATATTTTGGGGTACCACTATCGCCTTTCCGATGCACTATTCCTTCTGTACTGCATCCCTCGCTTCCTCACATTGGTGAATTAACACAGAAATTGCGTCGCTATGAAATACTATGTGTTCAATGACTTCTCCTTCTAAATGGAGTAACGTTTCTTTTGAAACGACAGGATTTTCTCTTGGGATACGAGTACCTCCTTTCCGTTGCACTATTCCTTCTTTACTGCATCACTCGCTCAATCACATTATCGAATTAACACAGAGATTGCGTCGCTATGATATACTGTGGGCTCTATGACTTATCCATCTAAATCGAGTAACGCTTCTTTTGAAACGACAGGATTTTCTTTTGGGATACGACTATCTTCTTTCCGATGCACTATTCCTTCTTTACTGCATCTCTCACTCCCTCACATTGACGAATTAACACAGAAATTGCGTCGCGATGAAATACTATGGGTTCTATGACTTCACCTTCCATATCGAGTAACGTTTCTATGGAGACGATAGGATTTTCTTTTGGGATACGAGTATCTCAATTCCGATGGACTATTCCTTCTTTACTGCATCCCTCGCTCTCTCACATTCAAGAGTTAACACAGAAATTGCGTGGCTATGATATACTTTGGGTTCTATGACTTCTCCTTCCAAACTGAGTAACGTTTCTATTGCAACGACAGAATTTTCTTTTGGGATTCGAGTTTCTAATTTCCGATGCACAATTCCGTCTTTACTGCATCCCTCGCTCCCTCACATTGACGAATAAGCACAGACATTGCGTCGCTGTGAAATACTATGGGTTCTATAACTTCTCCTTCTAAATCAAATAACGTTTCTATGGAAACCACAGGATTTTATTTTGGGATACGAGTATTTCCTTTCCGATGCACTATTCCTTCTTTAGTGCATCCCTCGCTCCCTCACATTGACAAATTAACGCAGAAACTGCGTCGCTATGAATTACTATGGGTTCTATGATTCTCCTTCTAAATCGAGTAACGTTTCTATGGAAACGACAGGATTTTCTTTTGGGATACGAGTATCTCATTTCTGAAGCACTATTCCGTCATTTTTCTGCATCCCTCGCTCCCTCACATTGACGAATTAACACAGCAATTGCGTCGCTATGAAATATTATGGGTTCCATGACGCCTCCTTCTAAATCGAGTAACGTTTCTATGGAAACGGCAAGATTTTCTTTTGGGATACGACTATCTCCTTTCCGAAGCACTATGCCTTCTTTACTGCATCCCTCGCTCCCTCACATTGACGCATTATCACAGAAATTGCGTCGCTATGAATTTCTATGGGTTCTATGTCTTCTCCTTCTAAATCGAGTAACGTTTCTATGGAAACGACAGAATTTTCTTTTGGGATACGAGTATCTCCTTTCCGATGCACTATTCCTTCTTTACTGCATCCTCGCTCCCTCACATTGACGAATCAACACAGAGATTGCGTCGCAATGAAATACTGTGGGTTCTATGACTTCTCCTTCTAAATCGAGTAACGTTTCTATTGAAACTACAGGATTTTCTTTTGGGATACGAGTATCTCCTTTCCGATGCACTATTCCGTCTTTACTGCATCCCTCGCTCCCTCACATTGGTGAATTAACAAAGAAATTGCGTCGCTATGAAATACCATGGGTTCTATGACTTCTCCTTCTAAATCGAGTAACGTTTTTATTGAAACGACGTGATTTTCCTTTGGGATACGAGTATCTCTTTTCCGATGCACTATTCCGTCTATACTGCATCCCTCGCTCCCTCACATTGACGAAATAACACAGAAATTTCGTCCATATGAAATACTATGGGTTCCATGACTTCTCCTTCTAAATCGAGTAACGTTTATATAGAAACGACAGGATTTTCTTTTGGGATACGAGTATCTCCTTTCCGATGCACTATTAGTTCTTTACTGCATCCGTCGCTCCCTCCCATTGAAGAATAAGCACAGACATCGCGTCGCTGTGATATACTATGGGTTCTTTATCTTCTCTTTTCAAATCGAGAATAGTTTCTATGGAAACGACAGGATTTTCTTTTATGATAGGAGTCTCTCCTGTCCGATACACTATTCCGTCTTTAGTGCATCCCTCGCTCCCTGACATTGACGAAATAACACAGAAATTTCGTCCCTATGAAATACTATGGGTTCCATGACTTCTCCTTCTAAATCGAGTAACGTTTATATGGAAACGACAGGATTATCTTTTGGGATACGAGTATCTCTTTTCTGATGCAGTATTAGCTCTTTACTGTATCCCTCGCTCCCACACATTGACGAATAAGCGTAGAAATTGTCACTTTGAGATACTATGTGCTTTATAACTTCTATTTAAAATCGAGCAACGTTTCTACGGACACGACTAGATTTTCATTTGGGATACGAGTATCTCCTTCCCGAAGCACTATTCCGACTTTACTGCATTCCTCGCTCCCTCACATTGACGAATTAACACATTAATTGCGTCGCTATGGTATACTATGTGTTCTATGACTTCTCCTTCTAAATCGAGTAATGTTTCTATGGAAACGACAGGAATTTCTTTTGGGATACGAGTATCCCCTTTCCGATGCACTATTCCTTCTTTCCTGCATCCCTCGCTCCCACACATTGACGAATTAACACAGAAATTGCGTCGCTATGAAATACTATGGGTTCTATGACATCTCCTTCTAAATAGAGTAACGTTTCTATTGAAACGACAGGATTTTCTTTTGGGATACGAGTATCTCTTTCCGATGCACTATTCCGTCTATACTGCATCCCTCGCTTCTTCACATTGACGAAACAACATAGAACTTGCGCCGCTATGAAATACTATGTGTTCCATGACTTCTCCTTCTAAATCGAGTAACGTTTCAATGGAAATGACAGGATTCTCTTTTCGGATACGAGTATCTCCTTTCCCATGAACTATTACTTCTTTACTGCATACCCCCCGTTCCCTCCTATTGAAGAATAAGCACAGAAATCGCGTCGCTGTGAAAACCTATGGGTTCTTTAACTTCTCCTCTCAAATCTAGAAACGTTTCTATGGATACGACAGGATTTTCTTTTGGGATAGGAGTCTCTCCTTTCCGATGCACTATTCCGTCTTTACTGCGCCCCTCGCTCCCTCACATTGACGAATTAACATAGAAATTGCGTCGCTATGAAATACTATGGGTTCTGTGACATCCATTTCTAAATCGAGTAATGTTTCTATGGAAACGACAGGATTTTCTTTTGGGATACGAGTATCTCCTTTCCGATGCACTATTAGTTCATTACTGCATTCCTCGCTCCCTCACATTGACGAATAAACACAGTAATTGCGTCGCTATGAAATAGTATGGGTTCTATTACTTCTCCTTCTAAATCGAGTAACGTTTCTATGGAAACGACAGGATTTTCTTTTGGGATATGAGTATCTCATTTCCGATGCACGATTCCTTCTTTACTGCACCTCTCGCTCCCTCACATTGACGAATTAACGCAGAAATTGCGTCGCAATGAAATAGTATGGGTTCTATGACTTCTCCTTCTAAATCTAGTAACGTTTCTATTGAAACGAAAGGATTTTGTTTTGGTATACGAGTATCTCCTTTCCGATGCACAATTCCTTCTATACTGCATCCCTCGCTCCCTCACATTGACGAAGTAACACAGAGATTGCGTCGTTATTAAATACTGTGGGTTCTATGGCTCAGCCTTCTAAATCGAGTAACGTCTCTATGGAAACGTGAGGATTTTCTTTTGGTATACGAGGATATCCTTTCCGACGCACTATTCCTTCTTTACTGCATCCCTCGCTCCCTCACATTGACGAATTAACACAGAAATTGCGTCGCTATGAAATTCTATGGGTTCTATGACTTCTCCTTCTAAATCGGGTAACGTTTCTTTTGAAACGACAGGATTTTCTTTTGGGATACGAGTATCTCCTTTCCGTTGCACTATTCCTTCTTTACTGCATCACTCGCTCAATCATATTAACGAATTAACACAGAAATTGTCCGCCCCGGTAGCTGAGTGGTCAGCGTGACAGACTGTCAATCCCAAGGGCCCGGGTTCGATTCCCGGCTGGGTCGGAAATTTTCTCCGCTCAGGGACTGGGTATTGTGTTGTCCTAATCATCATCATTTCATCCCCATCGACACGCAGGTCGCCGAAGTGGCGTCAAATCGAAAGACCTGCACCAGGCGAACGGTCTACCCGACGGGAGGCCCTAGCCACACGACATTTCCATTTTTTTTCCAACACAGAAATTGCGTCGCTATGAAATAATTTGGGTTCCATGACTTCTCCTTCTACATCGAGTAACGTTTTTATGGAAAGGACAGGATTTTCTTTTGGGATACGACTATCTTCTTTCCGATGCACTATGCCTTCTGTACTGCATCCCTCGCTCCCTCACATTGGCGACTTAACACGAAAATTGCGTCGCTATGAAATACTATGGGTTCTATGACTTCTCTTTGTAAATCGAGAAACGTTTCTATTGAAACGACAGGATTTTCTTTTGGGTTACGAGTACCTCCTTGCGGTGCACTATTCCGTCTTTACTGCATCCCTCGCTCCCTCATATTGACGAAATAACACAGAAATTGCGTCGCCATGAAATACTATGGGTTCCATGAGTTCTCCTTTTACATCGAATAACGTTTCTATGGAAACGACAGGATTTTGTTTTGGGATACGAGTATCTCCTTTCCGATGCACTATTAGTTCTGTACTGCATCCCTCGCTTCCTCACATTGAAGAATAAGCACAGAAATTGCGCCGCTGTGAAATACTATGCGTTCTATAACTTCTCTTTTCAAATCGAGTAACGTTTCTATGGAAACGAGAGGATTTTCTTTTGGGATACGAGTATCTCCTTTCCGAAGCACTATTCCGTCTTTGCTGCATCTCTCACTCCCTCACATTGACGAATTAACACAGAAATTGCGTCGCGATGAAATACCATGGGTTCTATGACTTCTCCTTCCATATCGAGTAACGTTTCTATGGAGACGATAGGATTTTCTTTTGGGATACGAGTATCTCCTTTCCGATGGACTATTCCTTCTTTACTGCATCCCTCGCTCTCTCAAATTCAAGAGTTAACACAGAAATTGCGTGGCTATGAAATACTTTCGGTTCTATGACTTCTCCTTCCAAACTGAGTAACGTTTCTATTGAAACGACAGAATTTTCTTTTAGGTTTCGAGTTTCTAATTTCCGATGCACAATTCCGTCTTTACTGCATCCCTCGCTCCCTCACATTGACGAATAAGCACAGAAATTGCGTCGCTATGAAATACTATGGGTTCTATGACATCTCCTTCCAAATCGAGTAACGTTTCTATTGAAACGACAGGATTTTCTTTTGGGATACGAGTATCTCTCTTCCGATGCACTATTCCGTCTATACTGCATCCCTCGCTTCTTCACATTGACGAAACAACATAGAAATTGCGCCGCTATGAAATACTATGTGTTCCATGACTACTCCTTCTAAATCGAGTAACGTTTCAATGGAAACGACAGGATTTTCTTTTCGGATACGAGTATTTCCTTTCCGATGCACTATTCCTTCTTTAGTGCATCCCTCGCTCCCTCACATTGACAAATTAACGCAGAAACTGCGTCGCTATGAAATACTATGGGTTCTATGATTCTCCTTCTAAATCGAGTATCGTTTCTCTGGAAACGACAGGATTTTCATTTGGGATACGAGTATCTCCTTCCCGAAGCACTATTCCGACTTTACTGCATTCCTCGCTCCCTCACATTGACGAATTAACACATTAGTTGCGTCGCTATGATATACTATGTGTTCTATGACTTCTCCTTCTAAATCGAGTAACGTTTCCATGGAAACGACAGGATTCTCTTTTGGGATTCGAGTATCTCCTTTCCGCTGCACTATTCCTTCTTTCCTGCATCCCTCGCTCACTCACGTTGACGAATTGACACAGAAATTGCGTGGCTATTAAATACTATGTGTTCTATGACTTCTCCTTCTAAATCGAGTAATGTTTCTATGGAAACGACAGGAATTTCTTTTGGGATACGAGTATCCCCTTTCCGATGCACTATTCCTTCTTTCCTGCATCCCTCGCTGCCTCACATTGACGAATTAACACAGAAATTGCGTCGCTATGAAATACTATGGGTTCTATGACATCTCCTTCCAAATCGAGTAACGTTTCTATTGAAACGACAGGATTTTCTTTTGGGATACGAGTATCTCTTTTCCGATGCACTATTCCGTCTATACTGCATCCCTCGCTTCTTCACATTGACGAAACAACATAGAAATTGCGCCGCTATGAAATACTATGTGTTCCATGACTACTCCTTCTAAATCGAGTAACGTTTCAATGGAAACGACAGGATTTTCTTTTCGGATACGAGTATCTCCTTTCCCATGCACTATTAGTTCTTTACTGCATACCCCCCCGCTCCCTCCTATTGAAGAATAAGCACAGAAATCGCGTCGCTGCGAAATACTATGGGTTCTTTAACTTCTCCTCTCAAATCGAGAAACGTTTCTATGGATACGACAGGATTTTCTTTTGGGATAGGAGTCTCTCCTTTCCGATGCACTATTCCGTCTTTACTGCGCCCCTCGCTCCCTCACATTGACGAATTAACATAGAAATTGCGTCGCTATGAAATACTATGGGTTCTATGACATCCATTTCTAAATCGAGTAATGTTTCTATGGAAACGACAGGATTTTCTTTTGGGATACGAGTATCTCCTTTCCGAAGCACTATTCCGTCTTTACTGCATCCCTCGCTCCCTCACATTGACGAATTAACACAGAAATCGCGTCGCTACGAAATACTATGGGTTCCATGAATTCTCCTTCTAAATCGAATTATATTTCTGTGGAAACTAGAGGATTATCTTTTGGGATACGACTATCTCCTTTCCGACGCACTATTAGTTCATTACTGCATTCCTCGCTCCCTCACATTGACGAATAAACACAGTAATTGCATCCCTATGAAATAGTATGGGTTCTATTACTTCTCCTTCCAAATCGAGTAACGTTTCTATGGAAACGACAGGATTTTCTTTTGGGATATGAGTATCTCATATCCGATGCACGATTCCTTCTTTACTGCATCTCTCGCTCCCTCACATTGACGAATTAACGCAGAAATTGCGTCGCTATGAAATAGTATGGGTTCTATGACTTCTCCTTCTAAATCGAGTAACGTTTCTATTGAAACCAAAGGATTTTGTTTTGGTATACGAGTATCTCCTTTCCGATGCACAATTCCTTCTATACTGCATCCCTCGCTCCCTCACATTGACGAAGTAACACAGAGATTGCGTCGTTATTAAATACTGTGGGTTCTATGGCTCATCCTTCTAAATCGAGTAACGTTTCTATGGAAACGTGAGGATTTTCTTTTGGTATACGAGTATCCCCTTTCCGATGCACTATTCCTTCTTTCCTGCATCCCTCGCTCCCACACATTGACGAATTAACACAGAAATTGCGTCGCTATGAAATACTATGGGTTCTATGACATCTCCTCCTAAATAGAGTAACGTTTCTATTGAAACGACAGGATTTTCTTTTGGGATACGAGTATCTCTTTCCGATGCACTATTCCGTCTATACTGCATCCCTCGCTTCTTCACATTGACGAAACAACATAGAACTTGCGCCGCTATGAAATACTATGTGTTCCATGACTTCTCCTTCTAAATCGAGTAACGTTTCAATGGAAATGACAGGATTCTCTTTTCGGATACGAGTATCTCCTTTCCCATGAACTATTACTTCTTTACTGCATACCCCCCGTTCCCTCCTATTGAAGAATAAGCACAGAAATCGCGTCGCTGTGAAAACCTATGGGTTCTTTAACTTCTCCTCTCAAATCTAGAAACGTTTCTATGGATACGACAGGATTTTCTTTTGGGATAGGAGTCTCTCCTTTCCGATGCACTATTCCGTCTTTACTGCGCCCCTCGCTCCCTCACATTGACGAATTAACATAGAAATTGCGTCGCTATGAAATACTATGGGTTCTGTGACATCCATTTCTAAATCGAGTAATGTTTCTATGGAAACGACAGGATTTTCTTTTGGGATACGAGTATCTCCTTTCCGATGCACTATTAGTTCATTACTGCATTCCTCGCTCCCTCACATTGACGAATAAACACAGTAATTGCGTCGCTATGAAATAGTATGGGTTCTATTACTTCTCCTTCTAAATCGAGTAACGTTTCTATGGAAACGACAGGATTTTCTTTTGGGATATGAGTATCTCATTTCCGATGCACGATTCCTTCTTTACTGCACCTCTCGCTCCCTCACATTGACGAATTAACGCAGAAATTGCGTCGCAATGAAATAGTATGGGTTCTATGACTTCTCCTTCTAAATCGAGTAACGTTTCTATTGAAACGAAAGGATTTTGTTTTGGTATACGAGTATCTCCTTTCCGATGCACAATTCCTTCTATACTGCATCCCTCGCTCCCTCACATTGACGAGGTAACACAGAGATTGCGTCGTTATTAAATACTGTGGGTTCTATGGCTCAGCCTTCTAAATCGAGTAACGTCTCTATGGAAACGTGAGGATTTTCTTTTGGTATACGAGGATATCCTTTCCGACGCACTATTCCTTCTTTACTGCATCCCTCGCTCCCTCACATTGACGAATTAACACAGAAATTGCGTCGCTATGAAATTCTATGGGTTCTATGACTTCTCCTTCTAAATCGGGTAACGTTTCTTTTGAAACGACAGGATTTTCTTTTGGGATACGAGTATCTCCTTTCCGTTGCACTATTCCTTCTGTACTGCATCACTCGCTCAATCACATTAACGAATTAACACAGAGATTGCGTCGCTATGATATACTGTGGGCTCTATGACTTATCCATCTAAATCGAGTAACGTTTCAATGGAAACGACAGGATTTTCTTTTGGTATACGAGTATCTCCTTTCCGATGAACTATTCCTTCTTTACTGCATCACTCGCTCAATCATATTAACGAATTAACACAGAAATTGCGTCGCTATGAAATAATTTGGGTTCCATGACTTCTCCTTCTACATCGAGTAACGTTTTTATGGAAAGGACAGGATTTTCTTTTGGGATACGACTATCTTCTTTCCGATGCACTATGCCTTCTGTACTGCATCCCTCGCTCCCTCACATTGGCGACTTAACACGAAAATTGCGTCGCTATGAAATACTATGGGTTCTATGACTTCTCTTTGTAAATCGAGAAACGTTTCTATTGAAACGACAGGATTTTCTTTTGGGTTACGAGTACCTCCTTGCGATGCACTATTCCGTCTTTACTGCATCCCTCGCTCCCTCATATTGACGAAATAACACAGAAATTGCGTCGCCATGAAATACTATGGGTTCCATGAGTTCTCCTTTTACATCGAATAACGTTTCTATGGAAACGACAGGATTTTGTTTTGGGATACGAGTATCTCCTTTCCGATGCACTATTAGTTCTGTACTGCATCCCTCGCTTCCTCACATTGAAGAATAAGCACAGAAATTGCGCCGCTGTGAAATACTATGCGTTCTATAACTTCTCTTTTCAAATCGAGTAACGTTTCTATGGAAACGAGAGGATTTTCTTTTGGGATACGAGTATCTCCTTTCCGAAGCACTATTCCGTCTTTGCTGCATCTCTCACTCCCTCACATTGACGAATTAACACAGAAATTGCGTCGCGATGAAATACCATGGGTTCTATGACTTCTCCTTCCATATCGAGTAACGTTTCTATGGAGACGATAGGATTTTCTTTTGGGATACGAGTATCTCCTTTCCGATGGACTATTCCTTCTTTACTGCATCCCTCGCTCTCTCAAATTCAAGAGTTAACACAGAAATTGCGTGGCTATGAAATACTTTGGGTTCTATGACTTCTCCTTCCAAACTGAGTAACGTTTCTATTGAAACGACAGAATTTTCTTTTAGGTTTCGAGTTTCTAATTTCCGATGCACAATTCCGTCTTTACTGCATCCCTCGCTCCCTCACATTGACGAATAAGCACAGAAATTGCGTCGCTATGAAATACTATGGGTTCTATGACATCTCCTTCCAAATCGAGTAACGTTTCTATTGAAACGACAGGATTTTCTTTTGGGATACGAGTATCTCTTTTCCGATGCACTATTCCGTCTATACTGCATCCCTCGCTTCTTCACATTGACGAAACAACATAGAAATTGCGCCGCTATGAAATACTATGTGTTCCATGACTACTCCTTCTAAATCGAGTAACGTTTCAATGGAAACGACAGGATTTTCTTTTCGGATACGAGTATTTCCTTTCCGATGCACTATTCCTTCTTTAGTGCATCCCTCGCTCCCTCACATTGACAAATTAACGCAGAAACTGCGTCGCTATGAAATACTATGGGTTCTATGATTCTCCTTCTAAATCGAGTATCGTTTCTCTGGAAACGACAGGATTTTCATTTGGGATACGAGTATCTCCTTCCCGAAGCACTATTCCGACTTTACTGCATTCCTCGCTCCCTCACATTGACGAATTAACACATTAGTTGCGTCGCTATGATATACTATGTGTTCTATGACTTCTCCTTCTAAATCGAGTAACGTTTCCATGGAAACGACAGGATTCTCTTTTGGGATTCGAGTATCTCCTTTCCGCTGCACTATTCCTTCTTTCCTGCATCCCTCGCTCACTCACGTTGACGAATTGACACAGAAATTGCGTGGCTATTAAATACTATGTGTTCTATGACTTCTCCTTCTAAATCGGGTAATGTTTCTATGGAAACGACAGGAATTTCTTTTGGGATACGAGTATCCCCTTTCCGATGCACTATTCCTTCTTTCCTGCATCCCTCGCTGCCTCACATTGACGAATTAACACAGAAATTGCGTCGCTATGAAATACTATGGGTTCTATGACATCTCCTTCCAAATCGAGTAACGTTTCTATTGAAACGACAGGATTTTCTTTTGGGATACGAGTATCTCTTTTCCGATGCACTATTCCGTCTATACTGCATCCCTCGCTTCTTCACATTGACGAAACAACATAGAAATTGCGCCGCTATGAAATACTATGTGTTCCATGACTACTCCTTCTAAATCGAGTAACGTTTCAATGGAAACGACAGGATTTTCTTTTCGGATACGAGTATCTCCTTTCCCATGCACTATTAGTTCTTTACTGCATACCCCCCCGCTCCCTCCTATTGAAGAATAAGCACAGAAATCGCGTCGCTGTGAAATACTATGGGTTCTTTAACTTCTCCTCTCAAATCGAGAAACGTTTCTATGGATACGACAGGATTTTCTTTTGGGATAGGAGTCTCTCCTTTCCGATGCACTATTCCGTCTTTACTGCGCTCCTCGCTCCCTCACATTGACGAATTAACATAGAAATTGCGTCGCTATGAAATACTATGGGTTCTATGACATCCATTTCTAAATCGAGTAATGTTTCTATGGAAACGACAGGATTTTCTTTTGGGATACGAGTATCTCCTTTCCGAAGCACTATTCCGTCTTTACTGCATCCCTCGCTCCCTCACATTGACGAATTAACACAGAAATCGCGTCGCTACGAAATACTATGGGTTCCATGAATTCTCCTTCTAAATCGAATTATATTTCTGTGGAAACTAGAGGATTATCTTTTGGGATACGACTATCTCCTTTCCGACGCACTATTAGTTCATTACTGCATTCCTCGCTCCCTCACATTGACGAATAAACACAGTAATTGCGTCCCTATGAAATAGTATGGGTTCTATTACTTCTCCTTCCAAATCGAGTAACGTTTCTATGGAAACGACAGGATTTTCTTTTGGGATATGAGTATCTCATATCCGATGCACGATTCCTTCTTTACTGCATCTCTCGCTCCCTCACATTGACGAATTAACGCAGAAATTGCGTCGCTATGAAATAGTATGGGTTCTATGACTTCTCCTTCTAAATCGAGAAACGTTTCTATTGAAACCAAAGGATTTTGTTTTGGTATACGAGTATCTCCTTTCCGATGCACAATTCCTTCTATACTGCATCCCTCGCTCCCTCACATTGACGAAGTAACACAGAGATTGCGTCGTTATTAAATACTGCGGGTTCTATGGCTCATCCTTCTAAATCGAGTAACGTTTCTATGGAAACGTGAGGATTTTCTTTTGGTATACGAGTATATCCTTTCCGACGCACTATTCCTTCTTTACTGCATCCCTCGCTCCCTCACATTGCCGAATTAACACATAAATTGCGTCGCTATGATATACTATGTGTTCTATGACTTCTCCTTCTAAATCGAGTAACGTTTCTATGGAAACGACACGATTTTCTTTTGGGATACGAGTATCTCCTTTCCGTTGCACAATTCCTTCTATACAGCATCCCTCGCTCCCTCACATTGACGAAGTGACACAGAGATTGCGTCGTTATTAAATACTGTGGGTTCTATGGCTCATCCTTCTAAATCGAGTAACGTTTCTATGGAAACGTGAGGATTTTCTTTTGGTATACGAGTATCTCCATTCCGACGCACTATTCCTTCTTTACTGCATCCCTCGCTCCCTCACTTTGACGAATTAACACAGAAATTGCGTCGCTATGAAATGCTATGGGTTCTATGACTTCTCCTTCTAAATCGGGTAACATTTCTATGGAAACGACGGGATTTTCTGTTGGGATACGAGTATCTCCTTTCCGATGCACTATTACTTCTTTACTGCATCCCTCGCTCCCTCACATTGAAGAATAAGCACAGAAATCGCGTCGCTGTGAAATACTATGGGTTCTTTAACTTCTCTTTTCAATTTGAGAATGGTTTCTATGGAAACGACAGGATTTTCTTTTGGGATAGGAGTCTCTCCTTTCCGATGCACTATTCCGTCTTTACTGCATCCCTCGCTCCCTCACATTGACGAAATAACACAGAAATTTCGCCCCTATGAAAAACTATGGGTTCCATGACTTCTCCTTCTAAATCGAGTAACGTTTATATGGAAACGACAGGATTATCTTTTGGGATACGAGTATCTCTTTTCTGATGCACTATTAGCTCTTTACTGCATCCCTTGCTCCCTCACATTGACGAATAAGCGTAGAAATTGCGTCACTTTGAGATACTATGTGCTTTATAACTTCTCCTTTAAAATCGAGCAGCGTTTCTACGGACACGACTAGATTTTCTTTTGGGATACGAGTATCTCCTTCCCGAAGCACTATTCCTACTTTACTGCATTCCTCGCTCCCTCACATTGACGAATTAACACATAAATTGCGTCGCTATGATATACTATGTGTTCTATGACTTCTCCTTCTAAATCGAGTAACGTTTCTATGGAAACGACAGGATTTTCTTTTGGGATACGAGTATCCCCTTTCCGATGCACTATGCCTTCTGTACTGCACCCCTCGCTCCCTCTCATTGGCGAATTAACACGGAAATTGCGTCGCTATAAAATACTATGGGTTCTATGACTTCTCCTTCTAAATCGAGTAACGTTTCTGTTGAAACGATAGGATTTTCTTTTGGGACACGAGTATCTCCATTCCGATGCTCTATTATGTCTTTACTGCATCCCTCGCTCCCTCACATTGACCAAATAACACAGATATTGAGTCGCTATGAAATACTATGGGTTCCATTACTTCTCCTTCTAAATCGAGTAACGTTTCTGTTGAAACGACAGGATTTTCTTTTGGGATACGACTATCTCCTTTCCGATGCACTGTTCCTTCTCTACTGCATCCCTCGCTCCCTCACATTGACGAATTAACACAGCAATTGCGTCGCTATGAAATATTATGGCTTCCATGACGCCTCCTTCTAAATCGAGTTACGTTTCTATGGAAACGAGAGGATTATCTTTTGGGATACTACTATCTCCTTTCCAATGCACTATTAGTTCATTACTGCATCCCTCGCTCCCCCACATTGACGAATAAACACAGAAATTGCGTCGCTACGAAATAGTATGGGTTCTATAACCTCTCCTTCTCAATCGAGTAACGTTTCTATGGAAACGACAGGATTTTCTTTTGGGATATGAGTATCTCATTTCCGATTCACGATTCCTTCTTTACTGCATCTCTCGCTCCCTCTCATTGACGAATTAATGTAGAAATTGCGTCGCTATGAAATACTATGGGTTCTATTACTTCTCCTTCTAAATCGAGTAACGTTTCCATTGAAACGAAAGGATTTTGTTTTGGTATACGAGTATCTCCTTTCCGATGCACTATTCCTTTTTTAGTGCCACCATGGCTCCCTCACATTGACGAATTATCACAGAAATTGCATCGCTATGGAATACTATGTTTTCAATGACTTCTCCTTCTTAATCGAGTAACGTTTCAAGGGAAACGACAGGATTTGCTTTTGGCCAACTAGTATCACCTTTCCGTTGCACAATTCCTTCTTTACTGCATCCCTCGCTCCCTCACATTGACGAATTAACACAGAGATTGCGTCGCTATGAAATACTGTGGGTTCTATGGCTCATCCTTCTAAATCGAGTAACATTTCTATGGAAACGAGAGGATTTTCTTTTGGTATACGAGTACCTCCGTTCCGATGCACTATTCCTCCTTTACTGCATCCCTCCCTCCCTCACATTAACGAATTAACACAGAAATTGCGTGGCTATGAAATACTATGGGTTATATGGCCTCTCCTTCTAAAACGAGTAACGTTTCTGTTGAAACGACAGAATTTTCTTTTGGGATAGGAGTATCTCCTTCCCGATGCACTATTCCTTTTTTACTGCAACCCTCGCTCCCTCACATTGACAAATTAACACAGAAATTGAGTCGCTATGAATTACTATGTGTTCTATGCCTTCTCCTTCTAAGTCGGGTAACGTTTCTATGGAGACGACGGGATTTTCTTTTGGGATACGACTATCGCCTTTCCGATGCACTATTCCTTCTGTACTGCATCCTTCGCTTCCTCACTTTGGCGAATTAACACAGAAATTGAGTCGCTATGAATTACTATGTGTTCTATGACTTCTCCTTCTAAGTCGGGTAACGTTTCTATGGAGACGACGGGATTTTCTTTTGGGATAAGACTATCGCCTTTCCGATGCACTATTCCTTCTGTACTGCATCCTTCGCTTCCTCACTTTGGCGAATTAACACAGAAATTGAGTCGCTATGAATTACTATGTGTTCAATCACTTCTCCTTCTAAATCGAGTAACGTTTCAATGGAAACGACAGGATTTTCTTTTGGGATAGGAGTATCTCCTTTCTGATGCACTATTAGTTCTTTACTGCATCCCTCGCTCCCTCACATTGACGAATAAGCGTAGAAATTGCGTCACTGTGAGATCCAATGTGCTCCATAACATCTTCTTTACAATCGAGCAACGTTTCTACGGACACGACTAGATTTTCTTTTGGGATACGAGTATCTCCTTCCCGAAGCACTATCCCGACTTTACTGCATTCCTTGCTCCCTCACATTGACGAATTAACATAGAAATTGCGTCGCTATGAAATACTATGTGATCTATGACTTCTCCCTCTAAATCGAGTAACGTTTCTATGGAAACGACAGGATTTTCTTTTGGGATTCGAGTATCTCCTTTCCGCTGAACTATTCCTTCTCTACTGCATCCCTCGCTCACTCACGTTGACGAATTAACACTGAAATTGCGTGGCTATTAAATACTATGGCTTCGATGACTTCTCCTTCTAAAGCGAGTAACGTTTCTACAGAAACGACAGGATTTTCTTTTGGGATACGAGTATCCCCTTTCTGATGCACTATTCCCTCTTTACTGCATCCTTCGCTCCCTCACATTGACGAATTAACACTGAAATTGCGTCGCTATGAAATACTATCGGTTCTATGACATCTCCTTCTAAATCGAGTAACGTTTCTATAGAAACGACAGGTTTTTCTTTTGGAATACGAGTATCTAATTTCTGATGGACTATTCCTTCTTTACTGCATCCCTCGCTTCCCTCACATTGCCGAATTAACACAGAGATATCGTCGCTATGAAATATTACGGGTTCCATGACGCCTCCTTCTAAATCGAGTAACGTTTCTATGGAAGCGACAGGATTTTCTTTTGGGATAGGAGTCTCTCCTTTTCGATGCACTATTCCGTCCTTACTGCATCCCTCGCTCCCTCTCATTGACGAATTAACACAGAAATTGCGTCGCTATAAAAAACTATAGGTTCTAGTACACCTCCTTCTAAATCGAGTATCGTTTCTATTCAAACGAAAGGATTTTCTTTTGGGATACGAGTATCTCCTTTCCGATGCACTATTCCGTCTTTACTGCATCCCTCGCTCCCTCACATTGGTGAATTAACATAGAAATTGCGTCGCTATGAAATACTATGGGTTCTATGACTTCTCCTTCTAAATCGAGTAACGTTTCTATTGGAACGACAGGATTTTCTTTTGGGATACGAGTATCTCTTTTCCGATGCACTATTCCGTCTTTACTGCATCCCTCGCTCCCTCACATTGACGAAATAACACAGAAATTGCGTCGCTATGAAATAGTATGGGTTCCATGACTTCTCCTTCTAAATCGAGTAACGTTTCTATGGAAACGACAGGATTTTCTTCTGGGATACTAGTATCTCATTTCCGATGCACTATTAGTTCTTTACTGCATCCCTCGCTCCCTCCCATTGAAGAATAAACACAGAAATTACGTCGCTACGAAATAGTATGGGTTCTATAACCTCTTCGTCTAAATCGAGTAACGTTTCTATGGAAACGACAGGATTTTCTTTTGGGATATGAGTATCTCACTTCCGATTCACGACTCCTTCTTTACTGCATCTCTCGCTCCCTCACATTGACGAATTAAGGCAGAAAATGCGTCGCTATGAAATACTATGGGTTCCATGACTTCTCCTTCTAAATCGAGCAACGTTCCTATTGAAACGAAGGATTTTGTTTTGGCATACGAGTATCTCCTTTCCGATGCACTATTCCTTCTTTACTGCCTCCCTGGCTCCCTCACATTGACAAATCATCACAGAAATCGCGTCGCTATGAAATACTATGGGTTCTTTAACTTCTCCTTTCAAATCGAGAAACTTTTCCATCGAAACGACAGGATTTTCTTTTGGGATAGGTGACTCTCCTTTCCGATGCACTATTCCGTCTTTACTGCGCCCCTCGCTCCCTCACATTGACGAATTAACACAGAAATTGCGTCGATATGAAGTACTATGGGTTCTATGACATCCCCTTCTAAATCGAGTAACGTTTCTATGGAAACGACAGGATTTTCGTTTGGGATATGAGTATCTCACTTCCGATGCACGACTCCTTCTTTACTGCATCTGTCACTCCTTCACATTGACGAATTAAGGCAGAAAATGCGTCGCTATGAAATACTATGGGTTCTATGACTTCTCCTTCTAAATCGTGCAACGTTCCTATTGAAACGAAGGATTTTGTTTTGGTATACGAGTATCTCCTTTCCGATGCACTATTCCTTCTTTACTGCCTAACTGGCTCCCTCACATTGACGTATTATCACAGAAATTGCATCGCTATGGAATACTATGTGTTCAATCACTTCTCCTTCTAAATCGAGTAACGTTTCAATGGAAACGAAAGGATTTTCTTTTGGGATACGAGTATCTCCATTCTGATGCACTATTAGTTCTTTACTGCATCCCTCGCTCCCTCACATTGACGAATAAGCGTTGAAATTGCGTCACTGTGAGATCCTATGTGCTCTATAACTTCTCCTTCACAATCGAGCAACGTTTCTACGGACACGACTAGATTTTCTTTTGGGATACGAGTAACTCCTTCCCGAAGCACTATCCCGACTTTACTGCATTCCTCGCTCCCTCACATTGACGAATTAACACAGATATTGCGTCGCTATGAAATACTATGTGTTCTATGATTTCTCCTTCTAAATCGAGTAACGTTTCTATGGAAACGACAGGATTTTCTTTTGGGATTCGAGTATCTCCTTTCCGCTGCACTATTCCTTCTTTACTGCATCCCTTGCTCACTCACGTTGACGAATTAACACAGAAATTGCGTGGCTATTGAATACTATGGGTTCTATGACTTCTCCTTCTAAATCGAGTAACGTTTCTATAGAAACGACAGGATTTTCTTTTGGGATACGACTACCTCCTTTCCGATGCACTATGCCGTCTGTACTGCACACATCGCTCCCTCTCATTGGCGAATTAACACGGAAATTGCGTCGCTATGAAATACTATGGGTTCTATGACTTCTCCTTCTAAATCGAGTAACGTTTCTGTTGAAACGACAGGGTTTGCTTTTGGGACACGAGTATCTCCTTTCCGATGCACTATTCCGTCTTTACTGCATCCCTCGCTCCCTCACATTGACCAAATAACACAGATATTGATTCGCTATGAAATACAATGGGTTCCATGACTTCTCCTTCTAATTCAAGTAACGTTTTCATGGAAACGACAGGATTTTCTTTTGGGATACGAGTATCTCCTTTCCGATGCACTATTAGTTCTTTACTGCATCCCTCGCTCCATCGCATTGAAGAATAAGCACAGAAATTGCGTCGCTGTGAAATACTATGTGTTCGGTAACTTCTCCTTTCAAATCGTGTAACGTTTCTATGGAAACGACTGGATTTTCTTTTGGGATACGAGTATCTCCTTTCCGATGCACTATTTTTTCTTTACTGCATCCCTCGCTCCCTCACATTCTGGAATTAACACAGAAATTGCGTGGATATGAAATACAATGGGTTCTATGACTTCTCCATCTAAACCGAGTAACGTTTCTATTGAAACGACAGGATTTTGTTTTGGGATACGAGTCTCTCCTTTCCGATGCACTATTCCGTCCTTACTGCATTCCTCGCTCCCTCTCATTGACGAATTAACACAGAAATTGCGTCGCTATGAAATACTATTCGTTCTAGGACACCTCCTTCTAAATGGAGTAACGTTACAATGGAAGCGACAGGATTTCCTTTTGGGATGCGAGTATCTCCTTTCCGATGGACTTTTTCCTTCTTTACTGCATCCCTCGCTTCCCTCACATTGCCGAATTAACACAGAGATATCGTCGCTATGAAATATTATGGGTTCCATGACGCCTCCTTCTAAATCGAGTAACGTCTCTATGGAAACGACAGGATTTTCCTTTGGGATACGACCATCTCCTTTCCGATGCACTATGCCTTCTTTACTGCATCCCTCGCTCCCTCACATTGACGAATTAATACAGAAATTGCGTCGCTATGAAATTCTATGGGTTCTATGTCTTGTCCTTCTAAATCGGGTAACGTTTCTATGGAAACGACAGGAGTTTCTTTTGGGATAGGAGTCTCTCCTTTTCGATTCACTATTCCGTCCTTACTGCATCCCTCGGTCCCTCTCATTGACGAATTAACACAGAAATTGCGTCGCTATGATATACTATTCGTTGTAGGACACCTCCATCTAAATGGAAAACGTTTCAATGGAAACGACAGGATTTCCTTTAGGGGTACGAGTATCTCCTTTCCGAAGCTCTATTCCTTCTTTACTGCATCCCTCGCTCCCTCACTTTCACGAATTAACACAGAAATTGCGTCGCTATCAAATACTATGAGTTCTATGACTTCTCCTTCCAAAACCGAGTAACGTTTCTATTGAAACGACGAAATTTTCTTTTGGGATGTGAGTTTCTCCTTTCCGATGCACTATTCCGTCATTACTGCATCCCTCGCTCCCTCATATTGAAGAATAAGCACAGAAATTGCGTCGCTGTGATATACTATGAGTTCTATTACTTCTCCTATCAAATCGAGTAACGTTTCTATGGAAACGACAGGATTTTCTTTTGGGATACGAGTATGTCCTTTCCGATGCACTATTCCATCTTTACTGCATCCCTCGCTCCCTCACATTCACGAATTAACACAGAAATTGCGTGGTTTATAAAATACTATGGGTTCTATGACTTCTCCTTCTAAACCGAGTAACGTTTCTATTGAAACGACAGAATTTTCTTTTGGGATACGAGTATCTCCTTTCCCCTGCACTATTAGTCTATTACTGCATCCCTCGCTTCCTCACATTGACGAATTAACACAGAAATTGCGTCGCTATGAAAAAGTATGGGTTCTATAACTTCTCCTTCTAAATCGAGGAACGTTTCGATGGAAACGACAGGATTTTCTTTTGGGATACGAATATCTCATTTCCGATGCACGATTCCTTCTTTACTGCATCTCTCGCTCCCTCACATTCACGAATTAACGCAGAAATTACGTCGCTAAGAAATACTATGGGTTCTATGACTTCTCCTCCTAAATCGAGTAACGTCTCTATTGAAACGACAGGATTTCGTTTTGGGATACGAGTATCTCCTTTCCGATGCACTATTCCTGCTTTACTACATCCCTGGCTCCCTCCGATTGACGAATTATCACAGAAATTGCATCGCCATGGAATACTATGTGTTCAACGACTTCTCCTTCTAAATCGAGTAACGTTTCAATGGAAACGACAAGATTTTCTTTTGGAACGAGTATCTAATTTCCGATGCACTATTCCTTCTTTACTGCATCCCTCGCTCCCTCACATTGACGAAATAACACAGAAATTGCGTCGCTATGAAATACTTTGGGCACCATGACTTCTCCTTCTAAATCGAGTAACGTTTCTATGGAAACGACAGGATTTTCTTTTGGAATACGAGTATCTCCTTTCCGCTGCACTATTCCTTCTTTACTCCATCCCTCGCCCCCTGGCATTGACGAATTAAGACAGAAATTGCGTGGCTATTAAATACTATGGGTTCTATTATCTCTCCTTCTAAATCGAGTAACGTTTCTATGGAAACGATAGGATTCTCTTTTGGGATACGAGTATCTCCATTCCGATGCACTATTCCTTCTTTACTGCATCCCTCGCTCCCTCACGTTGACGAATTAACACAGAGGATGAGTCGCTATGATATACTATGGGCTCCATGACTTCTATTTCTAAATCGAGTAACGTTTCTATGGAAACAACAGGATTTTCTTTTATGATACGAGTATCTCCTTTCCGATGCACTTTTAGTTCTTTACTGCATCCCTCGTTCTTTCACATTGACGAATGTGGACTGAAATTGCGTGGCTATGAAATACTATGGGTTCTATGACTTCTCCATCTAAGTCGAGTAACGTTTCTATGGTAACGACAGGGTTTTCTTCTAATATACGAGTAGCTCCTTTCCGATGCACTATTTCTTCTTCACTGCATCCCTCGCTCCCTCAGAATGACAAATTAACACAGAAATTGCGTCGCTATGAAATACTATGGATTCTAAGACTTATCCTTCTAAATCGAGTAACGTTTGTATGGAAACGACAGGAATTGCTTTTAGGATACGACTATCTCCTTCCGATGCACTATTCCTTCTGTACTGCATCCCTCGCTCCCTCACATGGGCGAATTAACACAGAAATCACGTGGCTATGATATACTATGGGATCTATGGCTTCTCCTCCTAAATCGAGTAATGTTTCTATTGAAACGACAGGATTTTCTTTGGGATACGAGTATCTCATTTCCGATGAACTATTCCTTCTGTACTTTATCCCTCGCTCCCTCACATTGACGAATTAACACCGATATTGCGTCGCTTCGAAATAAAATGCGTTCTATGACTCCCCCTTCAAATTCGAGTAACGTTTCTAATGAAACGACAGGATTTTCTTTTGGGATACGAGTATCTCCTTTCCGCTGCACTATTCCTTCTTTACTGCATCCCTCGCCCCCTGGAATTGACGATTTAAGACAGAAATTGAGTGGATATTAAATACTATGGGTTCTATTATCTCTCCTTCTAAATCGAGTAACGTTTCTATGGAAACGATAGGATTCTCTTTTGGGATACGAGTATCTCCATTCCGATACACTATTCCTACTTTACTGCATCCCTCGCTCCCTCAGAATGACGAATTAACACAGGAATTGCGTCGCTATGAAATGCTATGGGTGCTATGACTTCTCCTTCTAAATCGAGTAACGTTTCTGTGGAAACGACAGTAATTTCCTTTGGGATACGAGTATCTCCTTTCCTATGCACTATTCCCACTTCACTGCATCCCTCGATCCCTCTCATTGACGAAATAACGCGGAAATTGCGTCGCTATGAAATACTATGGATTCTAAGACTTCTCCTTCTAAATCAAGTAACGTTTCTATGGAAAGGACAGGATTTTCTTTTGGGATACGAGTATCTCCTTTTCGATGCACTATTCCTTCTTTACAGCGTCTCTCGCTCCGTCACATTGACGAATTAACACAGAAATTGCGTCGCTATCAGATACTATGGGTTCTATGACATCTCCTTCTAAATCGAGTAACGTTTCTATGGAAACGACAGGTTTTTCTTCTGGCATACGAGTATCTCCTTTCCGATGCACTATTCCATCTCTAATGCATCCCTCGCTCCCTCACATCGACGAATTAACACAGAAATTGCGTCGCTATTAAATACTATGTGTTCTATGACTTCTCCTCCTAAATCGTGTAACGTTTCTATGGAAACGACAGGATTTTCTTTTGGGATACGACTATCTCCTTACCAATGCACTATTCCCTCTTTACTGCATCTTTCGCTCCCTCACATTGACGAATTAACACACAAATTGCGTCGCTATGAAATACTATGGGTTTCAAGACTTCTCCTTCTAAATCGAGTAAAGTTTCTATGGATACGACAGGATTTTCTTTTATGATACGAGTATCTCCTTTCCGATGCACTATTCCTTTTTTACTGCATCAATCGCTCCCCCACATTGACAAATTAACACAGAAATGCCGTCGCTATGAAATACTATGGGTTCTATTATCTCTCCTTCTAAATCGAGTAACGTTTCTATGGAAACGATAGGATTCTCTTTTGGGATACGAGTATCTCCATTCCGATGCACTGTTCCTTCTTTACTGCATCCCTCGCTCCCTCACATTGACGAATCAACACAGAAGATGCGTCGCTATGAAATACTATGGGTTCCATGACTTCTATTTCTAAATCGAGTAACGTTTCTATGGGAACAACAGGACTTTCTTTTATGATACGAGTATCTCCTTTCCGATGCACTATTAGTTCTTTACTGCATCCCTCGTTCTTTCACATTGACGAATGTGCACTGAAATTGCGTGGCTACGAAATACTATGGGTTCTATGACTTCTCCATCTAAATCGAGTAACGTTTCTATGGTAACGACAGGGTTTTTTTCTGGTATACGAGTAGCTCCTTTCCGATGCACTATTTCTTCTTCACTGCATCCCTCGCTCCCTGGCATTGACGAATTAAGACAGAAATTGCGTGGCTATTAAATACTATGGGTTCTACTATCTCTCCTTCTAAATCGAGTAACGTTTCTATGGAAACGATAGGATTCTCTTTTGGGATACGAGTATCTCCATTCCGATGCACTATTCCTTCTTTACTGCATCCCTCGCTCCCTCACATTGACGAATCAACACAGAAGATGCGTCGCTATGAAATACTATGGGTTCCATGACTTCTATTTCTAAATCGAGTAACGTTTCTATGGAAACAACAGGACTTTCTTTTATGATACGAGTATCTCCTTTCCGATGCACTATTAGTTCTTTACTGCATCCCTCGTTCTTTCACATTGACGAATGTGCACTGAAATTGCGTGGCTATGAAATACTATGGGTTCTATGACTTCTCCATCTAAATCGAGTAACGTTTCTATGGTAACGACAGGGTTTTCTTCTGGTATACGAGTAGCTCCCTTCCGATGCACTATTTTTTCTTCACTGCATCCCTCGCTCCCTCAGAATGACAAATTAACACAGAAATTGCGTCGCTATGAAATACTATGGATTCTAAGACTTCTCCTTCTAAATCGAGTAACGTTTATATGGAAACGACAGGAATTTCTTTTGGGATACGACTATCTCCTTCCGATGCACTATTCCTTCTGTACTGCATCCCTCGCTCCCTCACATGGGCGAATTAACACTGAAATCACGTGGCTATGATATACTATGGGATCTATGGCTTCTCCTCCTAAATCGAGTAATGTTTCTATTGAAACGACAGGATTTTCTTTGGGATACGAGTATCTCATTTCCGATGCAGTATTCCTTCTGTACATTATCCCTCGCTCCCTCACATTGACGAATTAACACCGATATTGCGTCGCTTCGAAATAAAATGCGTTCTATGACTCCCCCTTCAAAGTCCAGTTACGTTTCTATTGAAACGACAGGATTTTCTTTTGGGATACGAGTATCTCCTTTCCGCTGCACTATTCCTTCTTTACTGCATCCCTCGCCCCCTGGCATTGACGAATTAAGACAGATATTGCGTGGCTATTAAATACTATGGGTTCTATTATCTCTCCTTCTAAATCGAGCAACGTTTCCATGGAAACGATAGGATTCCCTTTTGGGATACGAGTATCTCCATTCCGATGCACTATTCCTTCATTGCTGCATCCCTCGCTATCTCATATTGACGAATTAACACAAAAATTGCGTCGCTATGAAATACTATGGGTTCTATGACTTCTCCTTCTAAATCGAGTAACGTTCCTATGGAAAAGACTGGATTTTCTTTTGGTATACGAGTATCTCCTTTCCGATGCACCATTCCGTCTTTGCTGCATCCCCCGCTACCTCACATTAACGAATTAAAACAGAGATTGCGTCTCTATGAAATACTATGGGTTCTATGACTTCTCCTTCTAAATCGAGTAACGTTTCTATGGAAACGACAGGATTTTCTTTTGGTATACGAGTATCTCCATTAAGATGCACTATTCCTTCTTTACTGCATCCCTCGTTCTCTCACATTGACGAATTAACACAGAAATTGCGTCGCTTTTAAATACTATGGGTTTTATGACTTCTCCATCTAAATCGAGTAACGTTTCTTTGGAAACGACTGGATTTTCTTTTGGTATAGGAGTATCTCCTTTCCGATGCACTATTCCTTCTTAACTGCATCCTTCGCTCCCTCACATTGACGAATTAACGCAGAAATTGTGTCGGTATGAGTTATTATGGTTACTATGACTTCTCCCTCTAAATCGAGTACCGTTTCCATGGAAAAGACAGGATTTTCTTTTGGCAAACGAGTATCTCCTTTCCGATGCACTGTTCCTTCTTTAGCGCATCACTCGCTCCCTCACATTGACGAATTAACACAGAAATTGCGTCGCTATGAAATGCTATGGGTTCTATGACTTCTCCTTCTAAATCGAGTAACGTTTCTGTGGAAACGACAGTAATTTCCTTTTGGATACGAGTATCTCCTTTCCTATGCACTATTCAGTCTTCACTGCATCCCTCGCTCCCTCTCATTGACGAAATAACGCGGAAATTGCGTCGCTATGAAATACTATGGATTCTATGACTTCTCCTTCTAAATCAAGTAACGTTTCTATGGAAAGGGCAGGATTTACTTTTGGGATACGAGTATCTCCTTTTCGATGCACTGTTCCTTCTTTACAGCGTCTCTCGCTCCCTCACATTGACGAATTAACACAGAAATTGCGTCGCTATCAGATACTATGGGTTCTACGACATCTCCTTCTAAATCGAGTAACGTTTCTATGGAAACGACAGGTTTTTCTTCTGGCATACGAGTATCTCCTTTCCGATGCACTATTCCATCTGTAATGCATCCCTCGCTCCCTCACATCGACGAATTAACACAGAAATTGCGTCGCTATTAAATACCATGTGTTCTATGTCTTCTCCTCCTAAATCGTGTAACGCTTCTATGGAAACGACAGGATTTTCTTTTGGGATACGACTATCTCCTTACCAATGCACTATTCCCTCTTTACTGCATCTCTCGCTCCCTCACATTGACGAATTAACACAGAAATTGCGTCGCTATGAAATACTATGGGTTTCAAGACTTCTCCTTCTAAATCGAGTAAAGTTTCTATGGATATGACAGGATTTTCTTTTATGATACGAGTATCTCCTTTCCGATGCACTATTACTTCTTTACTGCATCCCTCGCTCCGTCACATTGACGAATTAGCTGAGACACTGCTTCACCATGAAATACTATCTGTTCTATAACTTCTCGTTTTAAATAGAGTAACGTTTCTATGGAAACGACAGGATTTCGTTTTGGGATACATCTATCGCCTTTCCGATGCACTGTTCCTTCTTAACTTCATCCCTCGCTCCCTCACATTGACGAATTAAGGCAGAGATTGCGTCGCTACGAATTACTATGGGTTCTATGACTTCTCCTTCTAAATCGTGTAACGTTTCCATGGTAACGACAGGATTTTCTTTTGGGATACGAGTATCTCCTTTCCGATGCACTATTCCTTCTTTACTGCATCCCTCGCTCGATCACATTGACGAATTAACACAGAAATTGCGGCGCTATGAAAATCTCTGGGTTCTATGACTTCTCCTTCTAAATCGAGTAACGTTCCTATGGAAAAGACAGGATTTTCTTTTGGGATACGAGTATCTCCTTTCCGATGCACTATTCCTTTTTTACTGCATCCCTCGCTCCCCCACATTGACAAATTAACACAGAAATGGCGTCGCTATGAAGTACTATGGGTTCTATTATCTCTCCTTCTAAATCGAGTAACGTTTCTATGGAAACGATAGGATTCTCTTTTGGGATACGAGTATCACCATTCCGATGCACTATTCCTTCTTTGCTGCATCCCTCGCTCCCTCACATTGACGAATCAACACAGAAGATGCGTCGCTATGAAATACTATGGGTTCCATGACTTCTATTTCTGAATCGAGTAACGTTTCTATGGAAACAACAGGATTTTCTTTTATGATACGAGTATCTCCTTTCCGATTCACTATTAGTTCTTTACAGCATCCCTCGTTCCTTCACATTGACGAATGTGCACTGAAATTGCGTTGCTATGAAATACTATGGGTTCTATGACTTCTCCATCTAAATCGAGTAACGTTTCTATGGTAACGACAGGGTTTTCTTCTGGTTAACGAGTAGCTCCTTTCCAATGCACTATTTCTTCTTCACTGCATCCCACGCTCCCTCAGAATGACAAATTAACACAGAAATTGCGTCGCTATGAAATACTATGGGTTCTAAGACTTCTCCTTCTAAATCGAGCAACGTTTATATGGAAACGACAGGAATTGCTTTTGGGATACGAGTATCTCCTTCCGATGCACTATTCCTTCTGTACTGCATCCCTCGCTCCCTCACATGGGCGAATTAACACAGAAATCACGTGGCTATGATATACTATGGGATCTATGGCTTCTCCTCCTAAATCGAGTAATGTTTCTATTGAAACGACAGGATTTTCTATGGGATACGAGTATCTCATTTCCGATGCACTATTCCTTCTGTACTTTATCCCTCGCTCCCTCACATTGACCAATTAACACCGATATTGCGTCGCTTCGAAATAAAATGCGTTCTATGACTCCCCCTTCAAAATCGAGTAACGTATCTAATGAAACGACAGGATTTTCTTTTGGGATACGAGTATCTCCTTTCCGCTGCACTATTCCTTCTTTACTGCATCCCTCGCCCCCTGGCATTAACGAATTAAGACAGAAATTGCGCGGCTATTAAATTCTATGGGTTCTATTATCTCTCCTTCTAAATCGAGTAACGTTTCTATGGAAACGATAGGATTCTCTTTTGGGATACGAGTATCTCCATTCCGATTCACTATTCCTTCTTTACTGCATCCCTCGCTCCCTCAGAGTGACGAATTAACACAGAAATTGCGTCGCTATGAAATACTATGTGTTCTATGACTTCCCCTTCTAAATCAAGTAAAGTTTCTATAGAAACGAAAGGATTTTATTTTGGGATACGAGTATGTCCTTTCCGATGCACTATTCCTTCTTTACTGCGTCTCTCGCTCCCTCACATTGACGAATTAACACAGAAATGGCGTCGCTATGAAATACTATGGATTCTTTGACCGCTCCTTCTAAATCGAGTAACGTTTCTATGGAAGCGACAGGATTTTCTTTTGGGCTAGGTCTATCTCCTTTCCGATGCACAATTCCTTCTTAACTTCATCCCTCGCTCCCTCGCATTGACGAATTAACGCAGAGATTGCGTCGCTACGAATTACTATGGGTTCTATGACTTCTCCTTTTAAATCGTGTAACGTTTCCATGGAAACGACAGGATTTTCTTTTGGGATACGAGTATCTCCTTTCCGATGCACTATTCCTTCTTTACTGCATCCCTCGCTCGATCACATTGACGAATTAACACAGAAATTGCGGCGCTATGAAATACTCTGGGTTCTATGACTTCTCCTTCTAAATCGAGTAACGTTCCTATGGAAAAGACAGGATTTTCTTTTGGGATACGAGTATCTCCTTTCCGATGCACTATTCCTTTTTTACTGCAGCCCTCGCTCCCCCGCATTGACAAATTAACACAGAAATGGCGTCGCTATGAAATACTATTAGTTCTATAACTTCTCCTTCTAAATCGAGTAACGTTTCCATGGAAACGACAGGATTTTCTTTTGGGATACGAGTATCTACTTTCCGATGCACTATTCCTGTTTCACTGCATCCCTCGCTCCCTCACTTTCACAAATTAACACAGAAATTGCGTCGCTATGAAATACCATTGGTTCTATGAGATCTCCTTCTAAATCGAGTAACGTTTCTATAGAAACGACAGGATATTCCTTTGGGAAACGAGTATCTACTTTCCGATGCGCTATTCCTACTTTACTGCATCACTCGCTCCCTCACATTGAGGAATTAACACAGAAATTGCGTCGCTATGAAATACTATGTGTCCCATGACTTCTCCCTCTAAATCGACTAACGTTTCTATGGAAACGATAGGATTTACTTATGGTATAGGAGTATCTCCTTTCCGGTGCACTATTCCTTCTGTACTGCACCCTCGCTCCCTCACATTGATGAATTAACACAGATATTGCGTCGCTATGATACTATGGGTTCTATGACTCCTCCTTCTAAATCGAGTAACGTTTCAATGCAAACGACCAGATTTCCTATTGAGATACGTGTATCATATTTCCGATGCACTATTCCATCATTACTGCGTCCCTCGCTCCCTCACATTGACGAATTAAGGCAGAGATTGCGTCGCTGTGAAATACTATGGTTTCTATGACTTCTCCTTCTAAAACGAGTAACGTTTTTATGGAAACGTCAGGATTTTTTTTTTGCGATACGAGTGTCTCCATTCCGATGCACTATTCCCTCTTAACTGCATCCCTAGCTCCCTCACATTTTCAATATAACACAGAAATTGCGTCGCTCTGAAATACCATTGGTTCTATGAGATCTCCTTCTAAATCGAATAACGTTTCTATGGAATCAACAGGATTTTCTTCTGGGATACGAGTATCTCCTTTCCGATGCAATATTCCTTATTTACTGCATCCCTCGCTCCCTCAGAATGACGAATTAACACAGAAATTGCGTCGCTATGAAATACTATGGGTTCAACGACTTCTCATTCTGAATCGAGTAACGTTTCTATGGAAACGAAAGGATTCTCTTTTGGGATACTGGTATACGAGTATCTCCTTTCCGATGCACTATTCCTTCTTTACTGCATTCCTCGGTACCTCACATTGACGAATAAACACAGAAATGGCGTCGCTAGGAAATACTATGGGTTCCATGACTTCTCCTTCTACATCGAGTAACGTTTCTATGGAAACGATAGGATTTTCTTTTGGTATACGGGTATCTCCATTCCGATGCACTATTCCTTCATTACTGCATCCCTCGCTCCCACACATTGAAGAATTAACACAGAATTTGCGTCGCTATGAAATACTATGGGTTCTATGATTTCTCCCTCTAAATCGAGTAACGTTTCAATGGAAACGACAGGATTTTCTTTTGGGATACGAGTATCTCCTTTCCGATGCATAATTCCTTCTTTACTGCATCCCTCGCTACCTCACATTGACGAATTAACACAGAAATTGCGTCGCTATGAAATACTATGGGTTCAATGACTTCTCCTTCTAAATCGAGTAACGTTTCTATGCAAAGGACAGGATTTTCTTTTGGGAAACGAGTATCTCCTTTCCGATGCACTATTCCTTCCTTAAAGCGTCCCTCGCTCCCTCACTTTGACGAATTAACACAGAAATTGCGTCGCAATGAAATACTATGGGTTCTATGACTTCTCCTTCTAAATCGAGAAACGTTTCAATGGAAACGACAGGATTTTACTTTGAGATACGAGTATCTCCTTACCGATGCACTATTCCCACTTTACTGATTGCCTCGTTCCCTAACATTGACTAATAAGCACAGAAAATGAGTCGCTATGAAATCACTACGGGTTCTATGACTTCTCCTTCTAAATTGAGTAACATTTCTATGGAAACGACATGATTTTCTTTTGGGATACGACTATCTCCTTTCCGATGCTGTATTCCTTCCTTACTCCATCCCTGGCTCAATCACATTGACGAATCAACACAGAGATTGCGACGCTATGGAATACTATGTGCTCTATGACATCTCCTTCTAAATCGATTAACGTTTCTATTGAAATGACAGCTTTGTCTTTTGGGATACGAGTATCTCCTTTCCGATGCAGTATTTCTTCTTAACTGCATCCCTCGCTCCCTCACATTGACGACCTAACAATGAAATTGCGTCTCTACGATATACTATGGATTCTATGACTTCTCCTACTAAATCGAGTAACGTTTCTATGGAAACGACAGGATTTTCCTTTGAGATACGGGTATCTACTTTCCTATGCACTATTGCTACTTTACTGCATCCCTCGTTCCCTAACATTGACGAATAAGCTCAGAAATTGCGTCGCTATGAAATCCGATGGATTCTATGTCTTCTCCTTCTAAATCGAGTAACGTTACTATGGAAACGACAGGATTTTCGTTTGGGATACGTCTATCTCCTTTCCGATGCACTAGTCCTTCTTTACTGCATCCCTGGCACCCTCACATTCACTAATTAACACAGAAATTGCGACTCCATGGAATACTATGTGTTCTATGACTTCTCCTATTAAATCGAGTTACGTTTTTATGGAATCGAGAGGATTTTCTTATGGGATACGTCTATCTCCTTTACGATGCACTATTCCTTCTTTATTGCATCCCTCGCACTCTCACATTGACGAATTAACCCAGAGATTGCGTCGAAATGAAATACTATGGGTTCTATAACTTCTCCTTCTAAATCGAGTAACGTTCCTATGGAAGTGACAGGATTTTCTCTTGGGGTACGTCTGTCTCCTTTCCGACGCACTAGTCCTTCTTTACTGCATCCCTGGCTCCCTCACATAGACGAATTAACACTTATATTGCGCCGCTATGAAATACTATTTGTTCTATAACTTCTCCTTCTAAATCGGGTAACATTTCTATTGAAACGACAGGTTTTTTTTTTTGGGATACGAGTATCTCCTTTCCGATGCATTATTTCTTCTTTACCGCATCCCTCGCTCCCTCACATTGACGAATTAACACAGAAATTGCGTCGCTATGAAATACTATGTGTTCTATGACTTCTCCTTCTAAATCGAGTAACGTTTCTATGGAACCGACAGGATTTTCGTTTGGGATACGAGTATCTCCTTTCCGATGCATTATTCCCTCTATCCTGCATCCCTCGCTCTCTCACATTGACGAATTAACACAGAAATTGCGTCAGTATTAAATACTATGGGTTCTATGACTTCCCCTTAAAAATCGAGTTACGTTTCTATGGAAACGACAGAATTTTCTTTTGGTATACGAGTATCTCCTTTCCGATGCACTATTCCTCCTCTACTGCATCCCTCGATCCCTCACATTCACGAATTAACACTGAAACTTCGTCGCTATGAAATACTATGTGTTCTATAACTGCTCCTTCTAAATCGCGTAACATTTCTATTGAAACGACAGGTTATTTATTTGGCATACGAGTATCTCCTTTCCGATGCACTATCACTTCTTTACTGCATTCCTCGCTCCCTCACATTGACGAATTAACAATGAAATTGCGTCTCTATGAAATACTATGGGTTCTATGACTTCTCCTTCTAAATCGAGTAACGTTTCTATGGAAACGACAGGATTTTCTTTTGGGATACGACTATCTCCTTTCCGATGCACTATTCCTACGTTACTGATTGCCTCGTTCCATAACATTGTCGAATAAGCACAGAATATGCGTCGCTATGAAATCCTATGGGCTCTATGACTTCTCCTTCTAAATCGAGTAACGTTTCTATGGAAACGACAGGATTTTCTTTAGGGATACGACTATCTCCTTTCTGATGCACTATTCCTTCCTGACGCCATCCCTGTCTCCATCACATTGACGAATTAAAACAGAAATTGCGACGCTATGGAATACTATGAGCCCTATGACTTCTCCTTCTTAATCGAATATCGATTCTATGGAAAGGGCAGGATTTTCTTATTGGATCCGGGTATCTCCTTTCCGATGCACTATTCCTTCTTTACTGCATCCCTCGCACCCTCACATTGACGAATTAACACTGAGATTGCGTCGCTATGAAATACTATGTGTTCTATGATTTCTCCTTATTAATCGAGTTACGTTTCAATGGAAACGACAGAATTTTCTTTTGGGATACGAGTATCTCCTTTCCGATGCACTATTCGTCCACTACCGCATTCCTCGATCCCTCACATTGACGAATTAACAATGAAATTGCGTCTTTATGAAATACTATGTGTTCTATGACTTCTCCTTCTAAATCGAGTAACGTTTCAATGTAAACGTCAGGATTTTACTTTGAGATACGAGAATCTCCTTACCGATGCACTATTCCTACTTTACTGATTGCCTCGATCCCTAACATTGACGAATAAGCACAGAAAAAGCGTCGCTATGAAATCCTATGGGTTCTATGACTTCTCCTTTTAAATCGAGTAAAGTTTCTATGGAAACGACAGGATTTTCTTTTGGGATACGACTATCTCCTTTCCGATGCACTATTCTTTCCTTACTCCATCCCTGGCCCCCTCACATTTACGAATTAACACAGAAATTGCGACTCCATGGAATACTATGTGCTCTATGACTTCTCCTTCTAAATCGAGTAACGTTTCTAAGGAAACGACAGGATTTTCTTTTGGTATACTGGTATACGAGTATCTCCGTTCCGATGCACTATTCCTCTATCCTGCATCCCTCGCTCCCTCACATTGACGAATTAACACATAAATTGCGACGCTATGAAATACTATGTGTTCTATGACTTCTCCTTCTAAATCGAGTAACGATCCTATGCAAACGAGAGGATTTTCTTTTGGGATACGTCTATCTCCTTTCCGATGCACTAGTCCTTCTTTACTGCATCCCTGGCCCCCTCACATTTACGAATTGACACAGAAATTGCGACTCCATGGAATACTATGTGCTCTATGACTTCTCCTTCTAAATCGAGTAACGTTTCTAAGGAAACGACAGGATTTTCTTATGGGATACGAGTATCTCCGATGCACTATTCCTTCTTTACTGCATCCCTCGCTCCCTCACATTGACGAATTAACACTGATATTGCGTCGCTATGAAATACTGTGTGTTCTATAACTTCTCCTTCTAAATCGAGTAACGTTTCTATTGAAACGACAGGTTTTTCTTTGGGATACGAGTATCTAATTTCCGATGCATTTTTTCTTCTTTACTGCATCCCTCGCTCCCTCACGTTGACGAATTAACACAGAGATTGCTTCGCTATGAAATACTATGGGTTCTATAACTTCTCTTTCTAAATCGAGTAACGTTTCTATTGAAACGACAGGATTTTCTTTTGGGATACGAGTACCTCTTTTCCGATGCACTATTCCCTCTTTACTGCATCTCCCGCTCACTCACATTGACGAAATAATACAGAAATTGCGTCGCTATGAAATACTATGGGTTCCATGACTTCTCTTTCTAAATCGAGTAACGTTTCTATGGAAACGACAGGATTTTCTTTTGGTATACTGGTATACGAGTATCTCCGTTCCGATGCACTATTCCTCTATCCTGCATCCCTCGCTCCCTCACATTGGCGAATTAACACATAAATTGCGTCGCTATGATATACTATGTGTTCTGTGACTTCTCCTTCTAAATCGAGTAACGTTCCTATGGAAACGACAGGATTTTCTTTTGGGATACGTCTATCTCCTATCCGATTCACTAGTCCTTCTTTACTGCATCAATGGCTCCCTCACATTCACGAATTAACACAAAATTGCGACTCCATGGAATACTATGTGTTCTATAACTGCTCCTTCTAAATCGAGTAACGTTTCTATTGAAACGACAGGTTATTCATTTGGGATACGAGTATCTCCTTTCCGATGCACTATTCCCTGTTAACTGTATCCCTTGCTCCCTCACATTGACAAATTAACTCAGAAATAGCGTCACTCTGAAATACCATTGGTTCAGTGACAACTCCTTCTACATCGAGTAACGTTTCAATGGAAACAAAAGGATTTTCTTTTGGGATACGAGTATCTCCACTCCGCTGCACTATTCCTTCTTTACTGCATCCCTCGCTCCCTCAAATTGACGAGTTAGCACAGATTTTGCGTCGCTATGAATTACTATGGGTTCTTAGACTTCTCCTTCTATATCGAGAAACGTTTCTATGGAAACGAAAGGTTTTTCATTCGGGATACGAGTATCTCCTTTCCGAAGCGCTATTCCTCCTTTATTGCATCCCTCGCTCCCTCACATTGACGAATTAACAAATAAATTGCGACGCTATGAAATACTATGTGTTCTATGACTTCTCCTTCTAAATCGAGTAACGTTCCTATGGAAACGACAGGATTTTCTTTTGGGATACGCCTATCTCCTTTCCGATGCACTAGTCCTTCTTTACTGAATCCCTGGCTCCCTCACATTCGCGAATTAACACAGAAATTGCGACTCCATGGAATACTATGTGCTCTATGACTTCTCCTTCTAAATCGAGTAACGTTTCTAAGGAAACGACAGGATTTTCTTATGGGATACGAGTATCTCCTTTCCGATGTACTATTCCTTCTTTACTGCATCCCTCGCTCCCACACATTGACGAATTAACACTTATATTGCGTCGCTATGAAATACTATGTGTTCTATAACTTCTCCTTCTAAATCGGGTAACGTTTCTATTGAAACGACAGGTCTCTTTTTTGGGATACGAGTAGCTCCTTTCCGATGCATTATTTCTTCTTTACTGCATCCCTCGCTCCCTCACATTGACGAATTAACAATGAAATTGCGTCTCTATGAAATACTATGGATTCTATGACTTCTCCTTCTAAATCGATTTTCGTTTGTATGGAAACGAGAGGATTTTCTTTTGGGATACGTCTATCTCCTTTACGATGCACTATTCCTTCTTTATTGCATCCCTCGCACTCTCACATTGACCAATTAACCCAGAGATTGCGTCAAAATGAAATACTATGGGTTCTATAACTTCTTTTTCTAAATCGAGTTACGTTTCTATTGATACGACAGGATTTTCTTTTGGGATACGTGTATCTACTTTCCGATGCACTATTTCTTCATTACTGCATCCCTCGCTCCCTCATATTGACTAATTAACACAGAAATTGCGTCGCTATGAGATACTATGGGTTCTACGACTTCTCCTTCTTAATCGAGTAACGTTTCAATGGAAACGACAGGATTTTCTTTTGGGATACGAGTATCTCCTTTCCGATGCACTATTCCCTCTTTACAGCATCTCTCGCTCCCGCACATTGACGAATTAACATAGAAATTGAGTCGCAATGAAATACTATGTTTTCCATGACTTCTCTTTCTAAAACGAGTAACGTTTCTATGGAAACGACAGAATTTTCTTTTATGACACGAGTACCTCCTCTCCGATGCAATATTACTTCTTTACTGCATCCCTCGCTCCCTCACATTGACGAATAAGCAGAGAAATTGCGTCGCTATGAAATACTATGGGTTCTATGACTTCTCCTTCTAAATCGAGTAACGTTTCTATTGAAACGACAGGATTTTCTTTTGGTATAATAGTATCTCCTTTCCGATGCACTATTCCTTCTTTACTGCATCCCTCGATCCCTCACACTGACGAATTAACACAGAAATTGCGTCGCTATGAAATACTATGTGTTCTATGACTTCTGTTTCTAAATCGAGTAACGATCCTATGGAAACGACTGGATTTTCTCTTGGGATACGTCTATCTCCTTTCCGATGCACTAGTCCGTCTTTACTGCATCCCTGGCTCCCTCACATTCACGAATTAACACAGAAATTGCGACTCCATGGAATACTATGTGTTCTATGACTTCTCCCTCTAAATCGAGTAACGTTTCTAAGGAAACGACAGGATTTTCTTTTGGGTTACGAGTATATTACTTTCCGATGCACTATTCCCTCTTTACTGCATCCCTCGCTCCCTCACATTGTCGATTTAACACAGAAATTGCATCGCTATGAAATACTAGGTGTTCTATCACTTGTCCTTCTAAATCGAGTAACGTTTCTGTGGAAACGAAAGGATTTTATTTTATGATGCGTGTACCTCCATTCCGATGCACTATTAGTTCTTTACTGCGTCCCTCGCTCCCTCACATTGACGAATAAGCAGTGAAATTGCGTCGCCATGAAATACTATTGGTTCTATAACTACCCCATCTAAATCGAGTAACGTTTCTGTGGAAACGACAGGATTTTCTTTTATGATGCGAGTACCTCCTCTCCGATGCAATATTAGTTATTTACTGCATCCCTCGCTCCCTCACATTGACGAATAAGCCGAGAAATTGCGTCGCTATGATATACTATGTGTTCTACGACTTCTCCTTCTAAATCGAGTAACGTTTCATTGGAAACGAAAGGATTTTCTTTTGGGATACGAGTATCTCCTTTCCGATGCACTATTCCCTTTTTACTGCATCTCTCGCTCCCGCACATTGACGAATTAACACAGAAATTGCGTCGCTATGAAATACTATGGGTTCTATGACTCCTCCTTCTAAATCGAGTAACGTTTCTATGGAAACGATAGGATTTTCTTTTGGTATAAGTGTATCTCCTTTCCGATGCACTATTCCATCTTTACTGCATCCCTCGCTCCCTCACAATGAGGAATTAGCACAGAAATTGCGTCGCTATGAATAACTAGGTGTTCTATGACTTCTCCTTCTAAATCGAGTAACGTTCCTATGGAAACGACAGGATTTTCTCTTGGGATACGTCTATCTCCTTTCCGATGCACTAGTCCTTCTTTACTGCATCCATGTCTCCCGCACACTCACGAATTAACACAGAAATTGCGACTCCATGGAATACTGTGTTCTATGACTTCCCTTCTAAATCGAGTAACGTTTCTAAGGAAACGACAGGATTTTCTTTTGGGTTACGAGTATCTCCTTTCCGATGCACTATTCCTCCTCTACTGCATGCCTCGCTCCTTCACATTGACGAATTAACACTGATATTGCGTCGCTATCAAATACTATGGCTTCTATAACTTCTCCTTCTAAATCGAGTAACGTTTCTATTGAAACGACAGGTTTTTCTTTTGGGATACGAGTATCTCCTTTCCGATGCATTATTTCTGCTTTACTGCATCCCTCGCTCCCTCACATAGACGAATAAGCTCAGAAATTGCGTCGCTATGAAATCCGATGGATTCTATGACTCCTCCTTCTAAATCGAGTAACGTTTCTATGGAAACGACAGGATTTTCGTTTGGGAGACGAGTATCTCCTTTCCGATGCACTATTCCTTCCTTACTCCATCCCTGGCTCCATCACATTGACGAATCAACACAGAAAATGCGACGCTATGGAATACTATGTGCTCTATGACTTCTCCTTCTAAATCGAGTAACGTTTCTATGGAAAGGACAGGATTTTCTTTTCGGATCCGAGTATCTCCTTTCGGATGCACTATTCCTTCTATATTGCATCACTCGCACCCTCACATTGACGAATTGACACAGAGGTTGCGTCGCTATGAAATACAATATGTTCTATAACTTCTCCTTCTAAATCGAGTAACGTTTCTGTGGAAACGAAAGGATTTTCTTTCATGATGCGAGTACCTCCTTTCCGATGCACTATTAGTTCTTTACTGCATCCCTCGCTCCCTCACATTGTCGAATAAGCAGAGAAATTGCGTCGCCATGAAATACTATGGATTCTATAACTTCTCCATATAAATCGAGTAACGTTTCTGTGGAAACGACAGGATTTTCTTTTATGATGCGAGTACCTCCTTTCCGATGCACTATTAAATCTTTACTGCATCCCTCGCTCCCTCATATTGACGAATATGCAGAGAAATTGCGTCGCCATGAAATACTATGGGTTCTATAACTTCTCCATCTAAATCGAGTGACGTTTCTAAGGTAACGACAGGATTTTCCATTGGGATACGAGTATCACCTTTCCGAGGCACTATTCCTTCTTTACTGCATCCCTCGCTACCTCACATTGACGAATTAACACAGAAATTGCGTCGCTATGAAATACTATGGGTTCTATGACTTCTCCTTCTAAATCGAGTTACGTTTCAATGGAAACGACAGGATTTTCTTTTGGTATACGAGTATCTCCTTTCCGATGCACTATTCCTTCTTTACTGCATCCCTGGCTCCCTCACATTCACGAATTATCACAGAAATAGCGACTCCATGGAATACTATGTGTTCTATGACTTCTCCTTCTAAATCGAGTTACGTTTCTATGGAAACGAGAGGATGTTCTTTTGGGATACGTCTATTTCCTTTCCGATGCACTATTCCTTCTTTATTGCATCCCTCGCACACTCACATTGACGAATTAACCCAGAAATTGCGTCGAAATGAAATACTATGGGTTCTATAACTTCTCTTTCTAAATCGAGTTACGTTTCTATTGAAACGACAGGATTTTCTTTTGGGATACGAGTATCTCCTTACCGATTCACTATTTCTTCATTACTGCATCCCTCGCCCCCTCATATTGACTGATTAACACAGAAATTGCGTCGCTATGATATACTATGGGTTCTACAACTTCTCCTTCTAAATCGAGTAACGTTTCAATGGAAACGACAGGATTTTCTTTTGGGATACGAGTATCTCCTTTCCGATGCACTATTCCCTCTTTACTTCATCTCTCGCTCCCGCACATTGTGGAATTAACACAGAAATTGCGTCCCTATGAAATACTCTGTGTTCCATGACTTCTCCTTCTAAATCGAGTAACGTTTCTATGGAAACGACAGGATTTTCTTTTTGGATACGAGTATCTCCTTTCCGATGCACTATTCCTTCTTTGCTGCATCCCTGGCCCCCTAACATTGACGATTTAACACAGATGTGCGACTCTATGGAATACTATGTGCTCTATGACTTTTCCTTCTAAATCGAGTAACGTTTCTATGGAAACGACAGGATTTTCTTATGGGATACGAGTATCTCCTTTCCGATGAACTATTCCTTCTTTACTGCATCCCTCGCTCCCTCACATTGACGAATTAACACAGAAATTGCATCGCTATGAACTACTATGTGTTCTATGACTTCTCCTTCAAAATCGGGTAACGTTTCTATGGAAACGACAGGATGTTCTTTTGTGATAGGACAATCTTCTTTCCGATGCACTATTCCTCCTTTACTGCATCTCTCGATCCCTCACATTGACGAATTAACACAGAATTTGCGTCGCTATAAAATACTATGGGTTCTATGTCTTCTCCTTCTAAATCGAGTGTCCTTTCTATGCAAACGACAGGATATATTTTTGGGATACGAGTATCATCTTTCTGATGCACTATTCGTACTTTACTGCATCCCTCGTTCCCTCACATTGACGAATAAGCACAGATATTGCGTCGCTATGAAATCCTATGGGTCCTATGACTTCTCCTTCTAAATCAAGTAACGTTTCTCAGGATACGATAGGATTTTCTTTTGGTATACGAGTATCTCCTCTCCGATGCACTATTCCTTCTTTACTGCTTCCCTCGCTCCCTCACTTTGACGAATTATCACAGAAATTGCGTCGCTATGACATACTATGGGTTATATGACGTCTCCTTCTAAATCGAGTTACGTTTCGATGGAAACGATAGGATTTCCTTTTGGGATACGTCTATCTCCTTTCCGATGCACTATTCCTTCTTTATTGCATCCCTCGCACTCTCACATTGACGAATTAACCCAGAGATTGCGTCGAAATGAAATCCTATGGGTTCTATGACTTCTCCTTCTAAATCGAGTAACGTTTCTATGGAAACGACAGGATTTTCTTTTGGTATAAGAGTATATCCATTCCGATGCACTATTCCTTCATTACTGCATCCCTCGCTCCCTCACATTGACGAATTTACACAGAAATTGCGTCGCTATGAAATACTACGGGTTCCACGACTTCTCCTTCTAAAGCGAGTGCCGTTTCTATGGAAACGACTGGATTTTCTTTTGGGATACGAGTATCTCCTATCCGATGCACTATTGCTTCTTTACTGCATCCCTGGCTCCCTCACATTGACGAATTAACACAGATTTGCGATTCTATGGAATACTATGTGTTCTATGACTTCTCATTCTAAATCGAGTAACGTTTCTATGGAAACGACAGGATTTTCTCATGGGATACGAGTATCTCCTTTCCGATGCACTATTCCATCTTTACTGCATCCCCCGCTCCCTCACATTGCCGAAATAACACAGAAATTGCGTCGCTTTGAAATACTATTCGTTGTGTGACTTCTCCTTCGAAATCGAGTGACCTCTCTATGCATTCGACAGGATATATTTTTGGGATACGAGTATCATCTTTCTGATGCACTATTCCTACTTTACTGCATCCCTCGCTCCCTCACATTGACGAATAAGCACAGAAATTGCGTCGCTATCAAATACTATGGGTTCAATGACTTCTTCTTCTAAATCGAGTAACGTTTCTATGGAAACGACAGGATTTTCATTTGGGATACGACTATCTCCTTTCCGATGCACTATTCCTTCTTAATTGCATCCCTCGCTCCCCCACATTGACGAATTAACACAGATATAGTTCGCTATGAAATACTATGGGTTCTATGACTTCTCCTTCTTAATCGAGTAACTTTTCTATGGAAACGACAGGATTTTCTTTTGGGATACGAGTATCTCCTTTCCGATGCACTATTCCTTCTTAATTGCATCCCTCGCTCCCTCACATTGACGAATTAACACAGAAATTGCGTCGCATGGAAATACTATGAGTTCTATGACTTCTCCTTCTAAATCGAGTAAAGTTTCTATGGAAACGACAGGATTTTCTTTTGGTATAGGAGTATTTCCTTTCCGACGCACTATTCCTTCTTTACTGCTTCCCTGGCTAGCTCACATTGACGAATTAACACAGAAATTGGGTCGCTATGAGATACTATGGGTTCTATGACATCTCCTTCTAAATCGAGTAACGTTTCTATAGAAACATGCGGATTTTCTATTGGGATACGTGTATCTCCTTTCCGATGCACTATACCCTCTTAACTGAATGCCTCGCTCCCTCACATAGGCAAATTAATACAGAAATTGCGTCGCTATGAAATACCATTGGTTCTAAGACATCTCCTTCTAAATCGAGTGACGTTTCTATTGAAACGAAAGGATTTTCTTTTTGGTTACGACTATCTCCTTTCCGATGCAGTATTCCTTCTTTACTGCTTCCCTCGCTAGCTCACATTGACGAATTAACACAGAAATTGCGTCGTTACGAAATACTATGGGTTCTACGACTTCTCCTTCTAAATCGAGTAACGTTTCTATGGAAACGTGCGGATTTTCTATTGGGATACGTGTATCTCCTTTCCGATGCACTATTCCCTCTTAACTGCATCCCTCGCTCCGTCACATAGGCAAATTAATACAGAAATTGCGTCTCTATGAAATACCATTGGTTCTAAGACATCTCCTTCTAAATCGAGTAACGTTTCCATGGAAACAACAGGATTTTTTTTCGATACGGGTATCTCCTTTCCGATGCACTCTTCCTTCTTTACTGCATCCCTCGATGAATCACACTGACGAATTAACACAGAAATTGCGTCGCAATGAAATACCATGTGTTCAATGACTTCTACTTTTAAATCGAATAACAGTTCTATGGAAACAACAGGATTTTTTTTCGATACGAGTATCTCCTTTCCGTTGCACTATTCCTTCTTTACTGCATCCCTCGCTCCTTCACATTGACGAATTAACAGAGAAATTGCGTCGCTATGATATACTATGTATTCTATGATTGTCCATCTAAATCGAGTAACGACTCTATGAAAACAACTGGATTTTCTTTTATGATACGAGTACCTCCTTTCCGATGCACTATTAGTTATTTACTACATCCCACGCCCCCTCAGATTGACGAATAAGCAGAGAAATTGCGTCGCCCTGATTTGCTATGGGTTCTATAACTTCTGCTTCTAAATCGAGTAACGTTTCTATGGAAACGACAGGATTTCGTTTCGGGATACAACTATCTCCTTTCCGAAGCACTATTCCTTCTTTACTTCATCCCTCGCTCCCTCACATTGTCGAATTAACGCAGTAATTGCGTCGCTATGAATTTCATAGGGTTTTATGACTCCTCCTTCTAAATCGAGTAACGTTTCAATGGAAACGACTGGATTTTCTTTTGCGATAGGAATATCTCCTTTCCGATGCACTATTCCTTCTTTACTGCATCTCTCGCTCCCACACATTGACGAATTAACACAGAAAATGCGTCGCTATGAATTACTATGTGTTGTATGACTTCTCCTTCTAAATCGAGTAACGTTTCTATTGAAACGACAGGTTTTTCTTTTGGGATACGAGTATCTCCTTTCCGATGCATTATTTCTTCTATACTGCATCCCTCGCTCCCTCACATTGACGAATAAGATCAGAAATTGCGTCGCTATGAAATCCGATGGATTCTATGACTTCTCCTTCTAAATCGAGTAACGTTTCTATGGAAACAACAGGATTTTCGTTTGGGAGACGAGTATCTCCTTTCCGATGCACTATTCCTTCCTTACTCCATCCCTGGCTCCATCACATTGACGAATCAACACAGAAAATGCGACGCTATGGAATGCTATGTGCTCTATGACTTCTCCTTCTAAATCGAGTAACGTTTCTATGGAAAGGACAGGAATTTCTTTTCGGATCCGAGTATCTCCTTTCGGATGCACTATTCCTTCTTTATTGCATCACACGCACCCTCACATTGACGAATTAACACAGAGGTTGCGTCGCTATGAAATACTATATGTTCCATAACTTCTCCTTCTAAATCGAGTAACGTTTCTGTGGAAACGAAAGGATTTTCTTTTATGATGCGAGTACCTCCTTTCCGACGCACTATTAGTTCTTTACTGCATCCCTCGCTCCCTCACATTGTCGAATAAGCAGAGAAATTGCGTCGCCATGAAATACTATGGGTTCTATAACTTCTCCATATAAATCGATTAACGTTTCTGTGGAAACGACAGGATTTTCTATTATGATGCGAGTACCTCCTTTCCGATGCACTATTAATTCTTTACTGCATCCCTCGCTCCCTCACATTGACGAATTAACACAGAAATTGTGTCGCTATGAAATACTATGGGTTCTATGACTTCTCCTTCTAAATCAAGTAACGTTTCAATCTAAACGACAGGATTTTCTTTTGGTATACGAGTATCTCCTTTCCGATGCACTATTCCCTCTTTACTGCATCCCTCGCTCCCTCACATTGACGATTTAACACAGAAATTGCATCGCTATGAAATACTAGGTGTTCTATCACTTCCCCTTCAAAATCGAGTAACGTTTCTGTGGAAATGAAAGGATTTTCTTTTATGATGCGAGTACCTCCTTTCCGATGCACTATTAGTTCTTTACTGCATCCCTCGCTCCCTCACATTGAGGAATAAGCAGAGAAATTGCGTCGCCATGAAATACTATGGGTTCTATAACTTCTCCATCTAAATCGAGTAACGTTTCTATGCTAACGACAGGATTTTCTTTTGGGATACGAGTATCTCCTTTCCGAGGCACTATTCCTTCTTTACTGCATCCCTCGCTACCTCACATTGACGAATTAACACAGAAATTGCATCGCTATGAAATGCTAGGTGTTCTATCACTTCTCCTTCTGAATCGAGTAACGTTCCTATGGAAACGACAGGATTTTCTTTTGGGATACGTCTATCTCCTTTCCGATGCACTAGTCCTTCTTTACTGCATCCCTGGCTCCCTCACACTCACGAATTAACACAGAAATTGCGACTCCATGGAATACTATGTGTTCTATGACTTCCTTCTAAATCGAGTAACGTTTCTATGGTAACGACAGGATTTTCTTTTGGGATACGAGTATCACCTTTCCGAGGCACTATTCCTTCTTTACTGCAACCCTCGCTACCTCACATTGACGAATTAACACAGAAATTGCGTCGCTATTAAATACTATGGGTTCTATGACTTCTCCTTCTAAATCGAGTAACGTTTCAATGGAAACGACTGGATTTTCTTTTGGTATACGAGTATCTCCTTTCCGATGCACTATTCCCTCCTTACTGCATCCCTCGCTCCCTCACATTGACGAATTAACACAGAAATTGCATCGATATGAAATACTAGGTGTTCTATCACTTCTCCTTCTAAATCGAGTAACATTTCTGTGGAAACGAAAGGATTTTCTTTTATGATGCGAGTACCTCCTTTCCGATGCACTATTAGTTCGTTACTGCATCCCTCGCTGCCTCACATTGACGAATAAGCATAGACATTGCGTCGCCATGGAATACTATGGGTTCTATAACTTCTCCATCTAAATCGAGTAACGTTTCTATGGTAACGACAGGATTTTCTTTTGGGATACGAGTATCACCTTTCCGAGGCACTATTCCTTCTTTACTGCATCCCTCGCTACCTCACATTGACGAATTAACACAGAAATTACATCGCTATGAAATACTAGGTGTTCTATCACTTCTACTTCTAAATCGAGTAACGTTTCTATGGAAACGAAAGGATTTTCTTTTGGTATACGAGTGTCTCCTTTCCGATGCACTATTCCCTCCTTACTGCATCCCTCGCTCCCACACACTGACGAATTATTACAGAAATTACATCGCTATGAAATACTAGGTGTTCTATCACTTCTCCTTCTAAATCGAGTAACGTTTCTATGGAAACGAAAGGATTTTCTTTTATGATGCGAGTACCTCCTTTCCGATGCACTATTAGTTCTTTACTGCATCCCTCGCTCCCTCACATTGTCGAATAAACAGCGAAATTCCGTCGGCATGAATTACTATGGGTTGTATAACTTCTCCATATAAATCGATTAACGTTTCTGAGGAAACGACAGGATTTTCTTTTATGATGCGAGTACCTCCTTTCCGATGCACTATTAGTTCTTTACTGCATCCCTCGCTCCCTCACATTGACAAATAAGCAGAGAAATTGCGTCGCCATGAAATACTATGGGTTCTATAACTTCTCCATCTAAATCGAGTAACGTTTCTATGGTAACGACAGGATTTCCTTTTGGGATACGAGTATCACCTTTCCGAGGCACTATTCCTTCTTTACTGCATCCCTCGCTACCTCACATTGACGAATTAACACAGAAATTGAGTCGCTATGAAGTACTATGGGTTCTATGACTTCTCCTTCTAACTCGAGTAACGTTTCAATGGAAACGACAGGATTTTCTTTTGGTATACGAGTATCTCCTTTCCGATGCACTATTCCCTCTTTACCGCATCCCTCGCACCCTCACATTGACGAATTAACACAGAAATTGCATCGCTATGAAATACTAGGTGTTCTATCACTTCTCCTTCTAAATCGAGTAACGTTCCTATGGAAACGACAGGATTTTCTCTTGGGATACGTCTATCTCCTTTCCGATGCACTAGTCCTTCTTTACTGCATCCCTGGCTCCCTCACACTCACAAATTAACACAGAAATTGCGACTCCATGGAATAATATGTGTTCTATGACTTCCCTTCTAAAGCGAGTAACGTTTCTAAGGAAACGACAGGATTTTCTTGTGGGTTACGAGTATCTCCTTTCAGATGCACTATTCCTTCTTTACTGCATCCCACACTCCCTCACATTGTCGATTTAACACTGAAATTGTGTCGCTATGAAATACTATGGGTTCTATGATTTCTCCTTCAAAATCGAGTTATGTTTCTATGGAAACGACAGGATTTTCTTATGGGATACGAGTATCTCCTTTCCGATGCACTATTCCTCCTCTACTGCATCCCTCGCTCCTTCACATTGACGAATTAACACTGATATTGCGTCGCTATGAAATACTATGTGTTCTATAACTTCTCCTTCTAAATGGAGTAACGTTTCTATTGAAACGACAGGTTTTTCTTTTGGGATACGAGTATCTCCTTTCCGATGCATTTTTTTCTTCTTTACTGCATCCCTTGCTCCCTCACATTGACGAATAAGCTCAGAAATTGCGTCGCTATGAAATCCGATGTATTCTACGACTTCTCCTTCTAAATCGAGTAACGTTTCTATGGAAACGACAGGATTTTCGTTTGGGAGACGAGTATCTCCTTTCCGATGCACTATTCCTTCCTTACTCCATCGCTGGCTCCATCACATTGACGAATCAACACAGAAAATGCGACGCTATGGAATACTATGTGCTCTATGACTTCTGCTTCTAAATCGAGTTACGTTTCTGTGGAAAGGGCAGGATTTTCTTTTCGGATCCGAGTATCTCCTTTCGGATGCACTATTCCTTCTTTATTGCATCACTCGCACCCTCACATTGACGAATTAACACAGAGGTTGCGTCGCTATGAAATACTATATGTTCTATAACTTCTCCTTCTAAATCGAGTAACGTTTCTGTGGAAACGAAAGGATTTTCTTTTATGATGCGAGTACCTCCTTTCCGATGCACTATTAGTTCTTTACTGCATCCCTCGCTCCCTCACATTGTCGAATAAGCAGAGAAATTGCGTCGCCATTAAATACTATGGGTTCTATGACTTCTCCTTCTAAATCGAGTAACGTTTCAATGGAAAGGACAAGATTTTCTAATCGGATTCGAGTATCTCCCTTCCGATGCACTATTCCTTCTCTATTGCATCCCTCGCACCCTCACATTGACGAATTATCACAGAGATTGCGTCGCTATGAAATACTATGGGTTCTATAATTTCTCTTTCTAAATCGAGTAACGTTGCTATTGAAACGACAGTATTTTCTATTGGGATACAAGTATCTCCTTTCCGGTGCAGTATTCCCTCATTACTGCATCTCTCGCTCCCTTACATTAACGAACTAACACAGAAATTGCGTCGCTATTAAATGCTATGGGTTCCACGGCTTCTCCATCTAAATCGAGTAACGTTTCTATGGAAACGACAGGATGTTCTTTTGTGATACGACTTACTCCTTTCCGATGCACTATTTCTTCTTTACTGCATTCCTCGATCCCTCACATTGACGAATTAACACAGAATTTGCGTCGCTATGAAATAGTATGTGTTCTATGACTTCTCCTTCTAAATCGAGTGACCTTTCTATGCAAACGACAGGATATATTTTTGGGATACGAGTATCACCTTTCTGATGCACTATTCCAACTTTACTGCATCTCTCGTTCCCTCACATTGACGAATAAGCACAGAAATTGCGTTGCTATCAAATCCTATGGGTTCAATGACTTCTCCTTCTAAATCGAGTAACGTTTCTATGGAAACGACAGGATTTTCTTTTGGTATACCAGTATCTCTTTTCCGGTGCGCTATTCCTTCTTTACTGCATCCCTCGCTCCCTCACATTGACGAATTAACACAGAAATTGCGTCGCTATCAAATACTATGGGTTCTATGAATTCTTCTTCTAAATCGAGTAACGTTTCTATGGAAACGACAGGATTTTCATTTGAGGTACGACTATCTATTTTCCGATGCACTATTCCTTCTTAATTGCATCCCTCGCTCCCTCACATTGACGAATTAACACAGAAATTGCGTCGCTATGTAATATTATGGGATCTATGACTTCTCCTTCTAGATCAGGTAACTTTTCTATGGAAACGACAGGATTTTCTTTTGGAATACGAGTATCTCCTTTCCGATGCACTATTCCTTCTTTACTGCATCCCTCACACCCTCACATTGACGAATTAACACAGAAATTGCGACGCTATGGAATACTATCTGTTCTGTGACTTCTTCTTCTAAATCGAATAACGTTTCTATATAAACGACAGGATTTTCTTTTGGGATACTAGTATCTCCTTTCCGATGCACTATTCCTTCTTTACTGCATATCTCACTCCCACACATTGACGAATTAACAATGAAATTACGTCGCTATGAAATACTATTGCTTCTATGACTTTTCCCTCTAAAACGAGTAACTTTTCTATGGAAACGACAAGATTTTCTTTTGGATACGAGTATCTCCTTTCAGATGCACCATTCCTTCTTTACTGCATCCCTCGTTCCCTCACATTGACCAATAAGAATAAAAATTGCGACGCTATGAAATACTATGGGTTCTAATACATCTCCTTCTAAATTCAGTAATGTTTCTATGGAAACGAAAGGATTTTCTTTTGGGATACGACTATCTCCATTCCGACGCACTATTAATTCTTTACTGCATCCCTCGCTCCCTCACACTGACGAATTAACACAGAAATTGCGTCGCAATGAAATACTATGAGTTCTATGAGTTCTCCTTCTAAATCGAGTAACGTTTCTATGGAAACGACATGATTTTCTTTTGGTATAGGAGTATCTCCTTTCCGAAGCACTATTCCTTCATTACTGCTTCCCTCGCTCCCTCACATTGACGAATAAACACAGAAATTGCGTCGCTATGAAATACTATGGGTACTATGAATTCTCCTTCTAAATCGAGTAACGTTTCTATGGTAACGACAGGATTTTCTTTTGGGATACGCCTATCTCCATTCCGACGCACTATTCCCTCTTTACTGCATCCCTCGCTCCCTCACACTGACGAATTAACATAGAAATTGCGTCGCAATGAAATACTATGAGTTCTATGACTTCTCCTTCTAAATCGAGTAACGTTTCTATATAATCGACAGGATTTTCTTTTTGGATACTAGTATCTCCTTTCCTATGCACTATTCCTTCTTTACTGCATATCTCACTCCCACACATTGACGAATTAACAATGAAATTACGCCGCTATGAAATACTATTAATTCTATGACTTCTCCCTTTAAAACGAGTAACGTTTCTATGGAAACGACAAGATTTTCTTTGGGATACGAGTATCTCCTTTCAGATGCACTATTCCTTCTTTACTGCATCCCTCGTTCCCTCACACTGACCAATAAGAATAGAAATTGCGACTCTATGAAATACTATGGGTTCTAAGACTTCTCCTTCTAAATCGAGTAATGTTTCTATGGAAACGAAAGGATTTCCTTTTCGGATACGACTATCTCCATTCCGACGCACTATTCATTCTTTACTGCATCCCTCGCTCCCTCACACTGACGAATTAACACAGATATTGCATCGCAATGAAATACTATGAGTTCTATGATTTCTCCATCTAAATCGAGTAACGTTTCTATGGAAACGTCAGGATTTTCTATTGGGATACGTGTATCTCCTTCCGATGCACTATTCCTTCTTTACTGCATCCCTCGCTCCCTCACACTGACGAATTAACACAGAAATGGCGTCGCTATGAAATACTATTGGTTCTATGACTTCTCCTTCTAAATCGAGTTACGCTTCTACGGAAACGATTGGATTTTCTTTTGGGATACGAGTATCTCCCTTCCGATGCACTATTCCTTCTTTACTGCATCACTGGCTCCCTCACATTGAAGAATTAACACAGAAATTGCGACGCTATGGAATATTATGTGTTCTATGTCTTCTCCTTCTATATCGAATAACGTTTCTATGGAAACGACAGGATTTTCGTTTGGGACACGAGTATCACCTTTCCGATGCTCTATGCTTTCTTTACTGCATCCCTCGCTCCCTCACATTGACGAATTAACACAGAAATTGCGTCGCTATGTAATACTATGGATTCTATGACTTCTCCTTCTAAATCGAGTGACGTTTCTATTGAAACGACAGGATTTTCTTTTTGGTTACGACTATCTCGTTTCCGATGCAGTATTCCTTCTTTACTGCAACCCTCGCTCCCTCACTTTGTCGAATTAACACAGAATTTGCGTCGTTATGAAATACTATGTGTTCCATGACTTCTCCTTCTAAATCGAGTAACGTTTCTATGGAAACGACAGGATTTTCTTTTATGATACGAGTACCTCCTTTACGATGCACTATTAGTTCTCTACTGCATCCCTCGCTCCCTCAGATTGACGAATATGCAGAGAAATTGCGCCGCCATGAATCACTATGGGTTCTATAACTTCTCCTTCTAAATCGAGTAACGTTTCTATGAAATCGACAGGATTTCGTATCGGGATACAACTATCTCCTTTCCGATGCACTATTCCTTCTGTACTGCATCTCTCGCTCCCTCACATTGACGAATTAACACAGAAATTGCGTCGCTATGAAATACTATGTGTTCTATTACTTCTCCTTCTAAATCGAGTAATGTTCCTATCAAAACGACTGGATTTTCTTTTGGGATACGACCATCTCCATTCCGACGCACTATTCCTTCTTTACTGCATCCCTCGCTCCCTCACACTGACGAATTAACACAGAAATTGCGTCGCAATGAAATACTATGAGTTCTATGACTTCTCCTTCTAAATCGAGTAACGTTTTCTATGGAAACGACATGATTTTCTTTTGGTATAGGAGTATCTCCTTTCCGAAGCACTACTCCTTCTTTACTGTTTCCCTCGCTCCCTCACATTGACGAATTAACACAGAAATTGCGTCGCTATGAAGTACTATGGGTTCTATGAATTCTCCTTCTAAATCGAGTAACGTTTCTATCAAAACGTCAGGATTTTCTATTGGGACACGTGTATCTCCTTTCCGATCCACTATTCCCTCTTAACTGCATCCCTCGCTCCCTCACATAGGCAAATTAACACAGAAATTGCGTCGCTATGAAATACCTTCGGTTCTAAGACATCTCCTCCAAAATCGAGTAACGTTACTATGGAAACGACAGGATTTTCTTTTAGTTTAGGAGTATCTCCTTTCCGAAGCACTGTTCCTTCTTTACTGCACCCCTCGCTCCCTCACATTGACGAATTAACACAGAAATTGCGTCGCTATGAAATATTATGGGTTCTATGACTTCTCCTAAATCGAGTAACGTTTTTATTGAAACGACAGGATTTTCTTTTGGTATACGAGTATCTCCTTTCCGATGCACTATTCATTCTTTACTGCATCACTCGCTCCCTCACACTGACGAATTAACACAGAAATGGCGTGTCTATGAAATACCATGGGTTCTATGACTTCTCCTTCTAAATCAAGTTACGCTTCTACGGAAACGATTGGATTTTCTTTTGGGATACGAGTATCTCCTTTCCGATGGACTATTCCTTCTTTACTGCATCACTGGTTCCCTCACATTGCAGAATTAACACAGAAATTGCGACGCTATGGAATATTATGTGTTCTATGTCTTCTCCTTCTATATCGAATAACGTTTCTATGGAAACGACAGGATTTTCGTTTGGGATACGAGTATCACCTTTCCGATGCTCTATGCATTCTTTACTGCATCCCTCGCTCCCTCACATTGACGAATTAACACAGAAATTGCGTCGCTATGTAATACTATGGATTCTACGACTTCTCCTTCTACATCGAGTGACGTTTCTATTGAAACGACAGGATTTTCTTTTATGATTCGAGTACCTCCTTTAGGATACACTATTAGTTCTCTACTGCATCCCTCGCTCCCTCAGATTGACGAATATGCAGAGAAATTGCGCCGCAATGAATCACTATGGGTTCTATAACTTCTCCTTCTAAATCGAGTAACGTTTCTATGAAATCGACAGGATTTCGTATCGGGATACAACTATCTCCTTTCCGATGCACTATTCCTTCTGTACTGCATCTCTCGCTCCCTCACATTGACGAATTAACACAGAAATTGCGTCGCTATGAAATACTATGTGTTCTATGACTTCGCCTTCTAAATCGAGTAACGTTTCTATGGTAACGACAGGATTCTCTTTTGGGATACGACTATCTCCATTCCGACGCACTATTCCTTCTTTACTGCATCCCTCGCTCCCTCACACTGACGAATTAACACAGAAATTGCGTCGCTATGAAATACTATGGGTTCTAAGACTTCTCCTTCTAAATCGAGTAATGTTTCTATGGAAACGACTGGATTTTCTTTTGGGATACGACTATCTCCATTCCGACGCACTATTCCTTCTTTACTGCATCCCTCGCTCCCTCACACTGACGAATTAACACAGAAATTGCGTCGCAATGAAATACTATGAGTTCTATGACTTCTCCTTCTAAATCGACTAACGTTTCTATGGAAACGACATGATTTTCTTTTGGTATTGGAGTATCTCCTTTCCGAAGCACTGTTCCTTCTTTACTGCACCCCTCGCACCCTCACATTGACGAATTAACACAGAAATTGCGTCGCCATGAAATATTATGGGTTCTATGACTTCTCCTTCTAAATAGAGTAACGTTTTTATTGAAACGACAGGATTTTCTTTTGGTATACGAGTATCTCCTTTCCGATGCACTATTCCTTCTTTACTGCATCCCTCGCTCCCTCACACTGACGAATTAACACAGAAATGGCGGCGCTATGAAATACTATGGGTTCTATGACTTCTCCTTCTAAATCGAGCTACGCTTCTACGGAAACGATTGGATTTTCTTTTGGGATACGAGTATCTCCTTTCCGATGCACTATTCCTTCTTTACTGCATCACTGGCTCCCTCACATTGAAGAATTAACACAGAAATTGCGACGCTATGGAATATTATGTGTTCTATGTCTTCTCCTTCTATTTCGAATAACGTTTCTATGGAAACGACAGGATTTTCGTTTGGGATACGAGTATCACCTTTCCGATGCCCTATGCATTCTTTACTGCATCCCTCGCTCCCTCACATTGACGAATTAACACAGAAATTGCGTCGCTATGTAATACTATGGATTCTATGACTTCTCCTTCTAAATCGAGTGACGTTTCTATTGAAACGACAGGATTTTCTTTTTGGTTACGACTATCTCGTTTCCGATGCAGTATTCCTTCTTTACTGCAACCCTCGCTCCCTCACTTTCACTAATTAACACAGAAATTGCGTCGCTATGAAATACTATGTGTTCTATGACTTCTCCTTCTAAATCGAGTAACGTGTCTATGCAAACGTCAGGATATTCTTTTGGGATACGAGTATCACCTTTCCGATGCCCTATGCATTCTTTACTGCATCCCTCGCTCCCTCACATTGACGAATTAACACAGGAATTGCGTCGCTATGAAATACTATGTGTTCTATGACTTCTCCTTCTAAATCGAGTAATATTTCTATGATAACGACAGGATTTTCTTTTGGTATACGAGTATCTCCTTTCCGATGCACTATTCCTTCTTTACAGCGTCCCTCGCTCCCTCACTTTGACGAATTAACACAGAAATTGCGTCGCTATGAAATACTATGGGTTATATGACGTCTCCTTCTAAATCGAGTTACGTTTCCATGGAAACGATTGGATTTCCTTTTGGGATACGTCTACCTCCTTTCTGATGCACTAATCCTTCTTTATTGCATCCCTCGCACTCTCACATTGACGAATTAACCCAGAGATTGCGTCGAAATGAAATCCTATAGGTTCTATGACTTCTCCTTCTAAATCGAGTAACGTTTCTATGGAAACGACAGGATTTTCTTTTGGTATAAGAGTATATCCTCTCCGTTGCACTATTCCTTCTTTACTGTATCCCTCGCTCCCTCACATTGACGAATTAACACAGAAATTGCGTCGCTATGAAATACTACGGGTTCCATGACTTCTCCTTCTAAATCGAGTAACGTTTCTATGGAAACGACAGGATTTTCTTTTGGGATACGAGTATCTCCTTTCCGATGCACTATTCCTTCTATACTGCATCCCTGGCTCCCTCACATTGACGAATTAACACAGATTTGCGACTCTATGGAATACTATGTGTTATATGACTTCTCAATCTAAATCGAGTAACGTTTCTATGGAAACGACAGGATTTTCTTATGGGATACGAGTATCTCCTTTCCGATGCACTATTCCATCTTTACTGCATCCCTCGCTCCCTCACATTGCCGAAATAACACAGAAAAATTGCGTCGCTATGAAATACTATGCGTTCTATTACTTCTCCTTCTATATCGAGTAACGTTTCTATGGAAACGAGAGGATTTTCTTTTGGTATAAGAGTATCTCCTTTCCGATGCACTATTCCTTCTTTACTGCGTCCCTCGCTCCCTCACATTGACGAATTTACACAGAAATGGCGTCGCTATGAAATACTATGGGTTCTATGACTTCTCCTTCTAAATCGAGTTACGCTTCTACGGAAACGATTGGATTTTCTTTTGGGATACGAGTATCTCCTTTCCGATGCACTATTCCTTCTTTACTGCATCACTGGCTCCCTCACATTGAAGAATTAACACAGAAGTTGCGTCGCTATGAAATACTACGGGTTCCATGACTTCTCCTTCTAAATCGAGTAACGTTTCTATGGAAACGACAGGATTTTCTTTTGGGATACGAGTATCTCCTTTCAGATGCACTATTCCTTCTTTACTGCATCCCACGTTCCCTCACATTGACCAATAAGAACAGAAGTTGCGACGCTATGAAATACTATGGGTTCTAAGACTTCTCCTTCTAAATCGAGTAATGTTTCTATGGAAACGACTGGATTTTCTTTTGGGATACGACTATCTCCATTCCGACGCACTATTCCTCCTTTACTGCATCCCTCGCTCCCTCACACTGACGAATTAACACAGAAATTGCGTCGCAATGAAATACTATGAGTTCTATGACTTCTCCTTCTAAATCGAGTAACGTTTCTATGGAAACGACATGATTTTCTTTTGGTATTGGAGTATCTCCTTTCCGAAGCACTGTTCCTTCTTTACTGCACCCCTCGCTCCCTAACATTGACGAATTAACACAGAAATTGCGTCGCCATGAAATATTATGGGTTCTATGACTTCTCCTTCTAAATCGAGTAACGTTTTTATTGAAACGACAGGATTTTCTTTTGGTATACGAGTATCTCCTTTCCGATGCACTATTCCTTCTTTACTGCATCCCTCGCTCCCTCACACTGACGAATTAACACAGAAATGGCGGCGCTATGAAATACTATGGGTTCTATGACTTCTCCTTCTAAATCGAGTTACGCTTCTACGGAAACGATTGGATTTTCTTTTGGGATACGAGTATCTCCTTTCCGATGCACTATTCCTTCTTTACTGCATCACTGGCTCCCTCACATTGAAGAATTAACACAGAAATTGCGACGCTGTGGAATATTATGTGTTCTATGTCTTCTCCTTCTATTTCGAATAACGTTTCTATGGAAACGACAGGATTTTCGTTTGGGATACGAGTATCACCTTTCCGATGCCCTATGCATTCTTTACTGCATCCCTCGCTCCCTCACATTGACGAATTAACACAGAAATTGCGTCGGTATGTAATACTATGGATTCTATGACCTCTCCTTCTAAATCGAGTGACGTTTCTATTGAAACGACAGGATTTTCTTTTTGGTTACGACTATCTCGTTTCCGATGCAGTATTCCTTCTTTACTGCAACCCTCGCTCCCTCACTTTCACTAATTAACACAGAAATTGCGTCGCTATGAAATACTATGTGTTCTATGACTTCTCCTTCTAAATCGAGTAACGTGTCTATGCAAACGTCAGGATATTCTTTTGGGATACGAGTATCTCCTCTTAGATGCACTATTCCTTCTTTACTGCGTCCCTCGCTCCCTCACTTTCACGAGTTAACACAGAAATTGCGTCGCTATGAAATACTATGTGTTGTATGACTTCTCCTTCTAAATCGAGAAACGTTTCTATGGAAACGACAGGATTTTCTTTTATGATACGAGTACCTCCTTTACGATGCACTATTAGTTCTCTACTGCATCCCTCGCTCCCTCAGATTGACGAATATGCAGAGAAATTGCGCCGCCATGAATCACTATGGGTTCTATAACTTCTCCTTCTAAATCGAGTAACGTTTCTATGGAAACGACAGTATTTCGTATCGGGATACAACTATCTCCTTTCCGATGCACTATTCCTTCTGTACTGCATCTCTCGCTCGCTCACATTGACGAATTAACACAGAAATTGCGTCGCAATGAAATACTATGTGTTCTATGACTTCTCCTTCTAAATCGAGTAATGTTTCTATGATAACGACAGGATTTTCTTTTGGTATACGAGTATCTCCTTTCCGATGCACTATTCCTTCTATACTGCATCCCTCGCTCCCTCACACTGACGAATTAACGTAGATATTGCGTCGCAATGAAATACTATGAGTTCTATGACTTCTCCTTCTAAATCGAGTAACGTTTCAATTTAAACGACAGGATTTTCTTTTGGGATACGAGTATCTCCTTTCAGATGCACTATTCCTTCTTTACTGCATCCCACGTTCCCTCACATTGACCAATAAGAACAGAAGTTGCGACGCTATGAAATACTATGGGTTCTAAGACTTCTCCTTCTAAATCGAGTAATGTTTCTATGGAAACGACTGGATTTTCTTTTGGGATACGACTATCTCCATTCCGACGCACTATTCCTCCTTTACTGCATCCCTCGCTCCCTCACACTGACGAATTAACACAGAAATTGCGTCGCAATGAAATACTATGAGTTCTATGACTTCTCCTTCTAAATCGAGTAACGTTTCTATGGAAACGACATGATTTTCTTTTGGTATTGGAGTATCTCCTTTCCGAAGCACTGTTCCTTCTTTACTGCACCCCTCGCTCCCTAACATTGACGAATTAACACAGAAATTGCGTCGCCATGAAATATTATGGGTTCTATGACTTCTCCTTCTAAATCGAGTAACGTTTTTATTGAAACGACAGGATTTTCTTTTGGTATACGAGTATCTCCTTTCCGATGCACTATTCCTTCTTTACTGCATCCCTCGCTCCCTCACACTGACGAATTAACACAGAAATGGCGGCGCTATGAAATACTATGGGTTCTATGACTTCTCCTTCTAAATCGAGTTACGCTTCTACGGAAACGATTGGATTTTCTTTTGGGATACGAGTATCTCCTTTCCGATGCACTATTCCTTCTTTACTGCATCACTGGCTCCCTCACATTGAAGAATTAACACAGAAATTGCGACGCTATGGAATATTATGTGTTCTACGTCTTCTCCTTCTATTTCGAATAACGTTTCTATGGAAACGACAGGATTTTCGTTTGGGATACGAGTATCACCTTTCCGATGCCCTATGCATTCTTTACTGCATCCCTCGCTCCCTCACATTGACGAATTAACACAGAAATTGCGTCGCTATGTAATACTATGGATTCTATGACCTCTCCTTCTAAATCGAGTGACGTTTCTATTGAAACGACAGGATTTTCTTTTTGGTTACGACTATCTCGTTTCCGATGCAGTATTCCTTCTTTACTGCAACCCTCGCTCCCTCACTTTCACTAATTAACACAGAAATTGCGTCTCTGTGAAATACTATGTGTTCTATGACTTCTCCTTCTAAATCGAGTAACGTGTCTATGCAAACGTCAGGATATTCTTTTGGGATACGAGTATCTCCTCTTAGATGCACTATTCCTTCTTTACTGCGTCCCTCGCTCCCTCACTTTCACGAGTTAACACAGAAATTGCGTCGCTATGAAATACTATGTGTTGTATGACTTCTCCTTCTAAATCGAGTAACGTTTCAATGGAAACGGCAGGATTTTCTTTTGGGATACGAATATCTCCTTTCTGATGCACTATTCCCTCTTTACTGCATCACTCGCTCCGTCACTTTGACGAATTAACACAGAAATTGCGTCGCTATGTAATACTATGCGTTCCATGACTACTCCTTATAAATCGAGAAACGTTTCTATGGAAACGACAGGATTTTCTTTTATGATACGAGTACCTCCTTTACGATGCACTATTAGTTCTCTACTGCATCCCTCGCTCCCTCAGATTGACGAATATGCAGAGAAATTGCGCCGCCATGAATCACTATGGGTTCTATAACTTCTCCTTCTAAATCGAGTAACGTTTCTATGGAAACGACAGGATTTCGTATCGGGATACAACTATCTCCTTTCCGATGCACTATTCCTTCTGTACTGCATCTCTCGCTCGCTCACATTGACGAATTAACACAGAAATTGCGTCGCAATGAAATACTATGTGTTCTATGACTTCTCCTTCTAAATCGAGTAATGTTTCTATGATAACGACAGGATTTTCTTTTGGTATACGAGTATCTCCTTTCCGATGCACTATTCCTTCTTTACAGCGTCCCTCGCTCCCTCACTTTGACGAATTAACACAGAAATTGCGTCGCTATGAAATACTATGGGTTATATGACGTCTCCTTCTAAATCGAGTTACGTTTCCATGGAAACGATTGGATTTCCTTTTGGGATACGTCTACCTCCTTTCCGATGCACTAATCCTTCTTTATTGCATCCCTCGCACTCTCACATTGACGAATTAACCCAGAGATTGCGTCGAAATGAAATCCTATAGGTTCTATGACTTCTCCTTCTAAATCGAGTAACGTTTCTATGGAAACGACAGGATTTTCTTTTGGTATAAGAGTATATCCTTTCCGATGCACTATTCCTTCTTTACTGTATCCCTCGCTCCCTCACATTGACGAATTAACACAGAAATTGCGTCGCTATGAAATACTACGGGTTCCATGACTTCTCCTTCTAAATCGAGTAACGTTTCTATGGAAACGACAGGTTTTTCTTTTGGGATACGAGTATCTCCTTTCCGATGCACTATTCCTTCTATACTGCATCCCTGGCTCCCTCACATTGACGAATTAACACAGATTTGCGACTCTATGGAATACTATGTGTTATATGACTTCTCATTCTAAATCGAGTAACGTTTCTACGGAAACGACAGGATTTTCTTATGGGATACGACTATCTCCTTTCCGATGCACTATTCCATCTTTACTGCATCCCTCGCTCCCTCACATTGCCGAAATAACACAGAAAAATTGCGTCGCTATGAAATACTATGCGTTCTATGACTTCTCCTTCTATATCGAGTAACGTTTCTATGGAAACGACATGATTTTCTTTTGGTATTGGAGTATCTCCTTTCCGAAGCACTGTTCCTTCTTTACTGCACCCCTCGCTCCCTAACATTGACGAATTAACACAGAAATTGCGTCGCCATGAAATATTATGGGTTCTATGACTTCTCCTTCTAAATCGAGTAACGTTTTTATTGAAACGGCAGGATTTTCTTTTGGGATACGAATATCTCCTTTCTGATGCACTATTCCCTCTTTACTGCATCACTCGCTCCGTCACTTTGACGAATTAACACAGAAATTGCGTCGCTATGTAATACTATGCGTTCCATGACTACTCCTTATAAATCGAGAAACGTTTCTATGGAAACGACAGGATTTTCTTTTATGATACGAGTACCTCCTTTACGATGCACTATTAGTTCTCTACTGCATCCCTCGCTCCCTCAGATTGACGAATATGCAGAGAAATTGCGCCGCCATGAATCACTATGGGTTCTATAACTTCTCCTTCTAAATCGAGTAACGTTTCTATGGAAACGACAGGATTTCGTATCGGGATACAACTATCTCCTTTCCGATGCACTATTCCTTCTGTACTGCATCTCTCGCTCGCTCACATTGACGAATTAACACAGAAATTGCGTCGCAATGAAATACTATGTGTTCTATGACTTCTCCTTCTAAATCGAGTAATGTTTCTATGATAACGACAGGATTTTCTTTTGGTATACGAGTATCTCCTTTCCGATGCACTATTCCTTCTTTACAGCGTCCCTCGCTCCCTCACTTTGACGAATTAACACAGAAATTGCGTCGCTATGAAATACTACGGGTTCTATGACTTCTCCTTCTAAATCGAGTTACGCTTCTACGGAAACGATTGGATTTTCTTTTGGGATACGAGTATCTCCTTTCCGATGCACTATTCCTTCTTTACTGCATCACTGGCTCCCTCACATTGAAGAATTAACACAGAAATTGCGACGCTATGGAATATTATGTGTTCTATGTCTTCTCCTTCTATATCGAATAACGTTTCTATGGAAACGACAGGATTTTCGTTTGGGATACGAGTATCACCTTTCCGATGCTCGATGCATTCTTTACTGCATCCCTCGCTCCCTCACATTGACGAACTTACACAGAAATGGCGTCGCTATGAAATACTATGGGTTCTATGACTTCTCCTTCTACATCAAGTTACGCTTCTACGGAAACGATTGGATTTTCTTTTGGGATACGAGTATCTCCTTTCTGATGCACTATTCCCTCTTTACTGCATCACTCGCTCCCTCACTTTGACGAAATAACACAGAAATTGCGTCGCTATGAAATACTATGTGTTCCATGACTTCTCATTCTAAATCGAGTAACGTTTCTATGGAAACGACAGGATTTTCTTTTATGATACGAGTACCTCCTTTACGATGCACTATTAGTTCTCTACTGCATCCCTCACTCCCTCCGATTGACGAATATGCAGAGAAATTGCGCCGCCATGAATCACTATGGGTTCTATATCTTCTCCTTCTAAATCGAGTGACGTCTCTATGGCAACGACAGGATTTCGTATCGGGATACAACTATCTCCTTTCCGATGCACTATTCCTTCTGTACTGCATCTCTCGCTCAATCACATTGACGAATTAACACAGAAATTGCGTCGCTATGAAATACTATGTGTTCTATGACTTCTCCTTCTAAATCGAGTAACGTTTCTATGGTAACGACAGGATTTTCTTTTGGGATACGACTATCTCCATTCCGACGCACTATTCCTTCTTTACTGCATCCCTCGCTCCCTCACAATGACGAAATAACACAGAATTTGCGTCGCAATGAAATACTATGGGTTCTATGACTTCTCCTTCTAAATCGAGTAACGTTTCTAAATAAACGACAGGATATTCTTTTGGGATACTACTATCTCCTTTCCGATGCACTATTCCTTCTTTACTGCATATCTCACTCCCACACATTGACGAATTAACAATGAAATTACGTCGCTATGAAATACTATAGGTGCTATGACTTCTCCCTCTAAAACGAGTAACGTTTCTATGGAAACGACAAGATTTTCTTTTGGTATAGGAGTATCTCCTTTCCGAAGCACTATTCCTTCTTTACTGCTTCCCTCGCTCCCTCACATTGACGAATTAACACAGAAATTGCGTCGCTATGAAATACTATGGGTTCTACGAATTCTCCTTCTAAATCGAGTAACGTTTCTATGGAAACGTCAGGATTTTCTATTGGGATACGTGTATCTCCTTTCCGATGCACTATTCCCCCTTAACTGCATCCCTCGCTCCCTCACATAGGCAAATTAACACAGAAATTGCGTCGCTATGAAATACCTTTGGTTCTAAGACATCTCCTCCAAAATCGAGTTACGCTTCTACGGAAACGATTGGATTTTCTTTTGGGATACGAGTATCTCCTTTCCGATGCACTATTCCTTCTTTACTGCATCACTGGCTCCCTCACATTGAAGAATTAACCAGGAAATTGCGACGCTATGGAATATTATGTGTTCTATGTCTTCTCCTTCTATATCGAATAACGTTTCTATAGAAACGAGAGGATTTTCGTTTGGGATACGAGTATCACCTTTCCGATGCTCTATGCCTTCTTTACTGCATCTCTCGCTCCCACACATTGACGAATTAACCCTGAAAATGCGTCGCTATGATATACTATGGCTTCTAAGACAACTCCTACTAAATCGAGTAACGTTTCTGTAGAAACAACACGATTTTATTGGGGATACGACTATCACCTTTACGATACACTATTCCTCCTTTACTGCATCCCTCGCTCCATCACATTAACGCATTAACACTGAAAATTCGTCGCTATGATATACTACGGGTTCTATGACATCTCCTTCCAAATCGAGTAACGTTTCTATGGAAACGACAGGTTTTTTTCCTTTTGGATAGACTGTCTCCTCTCCGATGCACTATTCCTTCTTTACTGCATTCCTCGCTCCCTCACATTGACGAATTAACACTGAAAATGTGTCGCTATAATATACTATGGGTTCTATGACATCTCCTACTAAATGGAGTAACGTTTCTATGGAAACGACAGGATTTTCCGTTGGGATAAGAGTAAATCCTTTCCGATGCACTATTCCTTCTCTACTGCATTCTTCGCTCCCTCACATTGACGAATTAACACAGAAATAGAATCGCTATGATATACTATGGTTTCTATGACTTCTCCATCTAAATCGAGGAATGTTTGTATGGAAGCGACAGCATTTTCTTTTGGAACACGAATATCTCCTTTCTGATGCACTATTCCCTAATTACTGCATCACTCGCTCCCTCACTTTGACGAATTAACACAGAAATTGCGTCGCTATGAAATACTATGTGTTATATGACTTCTTCTTCTAAATCGAGTAACGTTTCTATGGAAACGACAGGATTTTCTTTTGGTATACGAGTATCTCCTTTCCGATGCACTATTCCTTCTTTACAGCGTCCCTCGCTCCCTCACTTTGACGAATTAACACAGAAATTGCGTCGCTATGAAATACTATGGGTTATATGACGTCTCCTTCTAAATCGAGTTACGTTTCTATGGAAACGATAGGATTTCCTTTTGGGATACGACTATCTCCTTTCCGATGCACTATTCCTTCTTAATTGCATCCCTCGCTCCCTCACATTGGCGAATTAACACAGAAATTGGGTCGCTATGAAATACTATGGGTTCTAAGACTTCTACTTCTAAATCGAGTAACGTTTCTATGGAAACATGCGGATATTCTATTGGGATACGTGTATCTCCCTTCCGATGCACTATACCCTCTTAACTGCATCCCTCGCTCCCTCACATGGGCAAATTAATACCGAAGTTGCGTCGCTATCAAATACCATTGGTTCTAAGACTTCTCCTTCTAAATCGAGAAACGTTTCAATGGGAACGACAGGATTTTCTTTTGGGATACGAGTATCTCCTTTCCGTTGCACTATTCCTTCTTTACTGCATATCTCGCTCCCACACATTGACGAATTAACAATGAAATTGTGTCGCTATGAAATACTGTGGGTTCTATGACTTCTCCTTCTAAAACGTTTAACGTTTCTATGGAAACGACAGGATTTTCATTTGGGATACGACTATCTCCTTTCCGCTGCACTATTCCTTCTTAATTGCATCCCTCGCTCCCTCACATTGACGAATTAACACAGAAATTGCGTCGCATGGAAATACTATGAGTTCTATGACTTCTCCTTCTAAATCGAGTAACGTTTCTATGGAAACGACAGGATTTTCTTTTGGTATAGGAGTATCTCCTTTCCGACGCACTATTCCTTCTTTACTGCTTCCCTCGCTAGCTCACATTGACGAATTAACACAGAAATTGCGTCGCTATGAAATACTATGGGTTCTATGAATTCTCCTTCTAAATCGAGTAACGTTTCTATGGAAACGTCAGGATTTTCTATTGGGATACGTGTATCTCCTTTCCGATGCACTATTCCCCCTTAACTGCATCCCTCGCTCCCTCACATAGGCAAATTAACACAGAAATTGCGTCGCTATGAAATACCTTTGGTTCTAAGACATCTCCTCCAAAATCGAGTTACGCTTCTACGGAAACGATTGGATTTTCTTTTGGGATACGAGTATCTCCTTTCCGATGCACTATTCCTTCTTTACTGCATCACTGGCTCCCTCACATTGAAGAATTAACCAGGAAATTGCGACGCTATGGAATATTATGTGTTCTATGTCTTCTCCTTCTATATCGAATAACGTTTCTATACAAACGACAGGATTTTCGTTTGGGATACGAGTATCACCTTTCCGATGCTCTATTCCTTCTTTACTGCATCTCTCGCTCCCACACATTGACGAATTAACCCTGAAAATGCGTCGCTATGATATACTATGGCTTCTAAGACAACTCCTACTAAATCGAGTAACGTTTCTGTGGAAACAACACGATTTTATTGGGGATACGACTATCACCTTTACGATACACTATTCCTCCTTTACTGCATCCCTCGCTCCATCACATTAACGCATTAACACTGAAAATTCGTCGCTATGATATACTATGGGTTCTATGACATCTCCTTCCAAATCGAGTAACGTTCCTATGGAAACGACAGGTTTTTTTCCTTTTGGATAGACTGTCTCCTCTCCGATGCACTATTCCTTCTTTACTGCATTCCTCGCTCCCTCACATTGACGAATTAACACTGAAAATGTGTCGCTATAATATACTATGGGTTCTATGACATCTCCTACTAAATGGAGTAACGTTTCTATGGAAACGACAGGATTTTCCATTGGGATAAGAGTAAATCCTTTCCGATGCACTATTCCTTCTCTACTGCATTCTTCGCTCCCTCACATTGACGAATTAACACAGAAATAGAATCGCTATGATATACTATGGTTTCTATGACTTCTCCATCTAAATCGAGGAATGTTTGTATGGAAACGACAGCATTTTCTTTTGGAACACGAATATCTCCTTTCTGATGCACTATTCCCTACTTACTGCATCACTCGCTCCCTCACATTGGCGAATTAACACAGAAATTGGGTCGCTATGAAATACTATGGGTTCTAAGACTTCTACTTCTAAATCGAGTAACGTTTCTATGGAAACATGCGGATATTCTATTGGGATACGTGTATCTCCCTTCCGATGCACTATACCCTCTTAACTGCATCCCTCGCTCCCTCACATAGGCAAATTAATACCGAAGTTGCGTCGCTATCAAATACCATTGGTTCTAAGACTTCTCCTTCTAAATCGAGAAACGTTTCTATGGGAACGACAGGATTTTCTTTTGGGATACGAGTATCTCCTTTCCGATGCACTATGCCTTCTTTACTGCATCCCTCGCTCCCTCACATTGACGTATTAACACAGAAATTGCTTCGCTATGAAATACTATGGGTTCTATGACTTCTCCTTCTAAATTGAGTGACGTTTCTATTGAAACGACAGGATTTTCTTTTTGGTTACGACTATCTCCTTACCGATGCAGTATTCCTTCTTTACTGCATCCCTCGCTCCCTCACATTGACGAATTATAACAGGAATTGCGTCGCTATGAAATACTATGTGGTCCATGACTTCCCCTTCTAAATCGAGTAACGTTTCTATTGAAACGACAGGATTTTCTTTTGGTATACGAGTATCTCCTTTCCGATGCACTATTCCTTCTTTACTGCATCCCTCGCACCCTCACATTGACGAATTATAACAGAAATTGCGTCGCTATGATATACTATGTGTTCTGTGATTGTCCTTCTAAATCGAGTAACGTTTCTATGAAAGCAACTGGATTTTCTTTTATGATACGAGTACCTCCTTTCCGATGCACTATTAGTTATTTACTACAACCCTCGCTCCCTCAGATTGACGAATAAGCAGAGAAATTGCGTCGCCATAACTTACTATGGGTTCTATAACTTCTCCTTCTAAATCGAGTAACGTTTCTATGGAAACGACAGGATCTCGTTTCTGGATACAACTATCTCCTTTCCGATGCACTATTCCTTATTTACTTCATCCCTCGCTCCCTCACATTGATGAATTAACGCAGAAATTGCGTCGCTATGAATTTCTTAGGGTTCTATGACTTCTCCTTCTAAATCGAGTAACGTTTCGATGGAAACGACAGGATTTCCTATCGGGATACAACTATCTCCTTTCCGATGCACTATTCCTTCTTTACTGCATCTCTCGCTCCCTCACATTGACGAATTAACACAGAAATTGCGTCGCTATGAGATACTATGTGTTCTATGACTTCTCCTTCTAAATCGAGTAACGTCTCTATGGAATCGACAGGTTTTTCTTCTGGGATAGGAGTATCCCCATTCCGATGCACTATTCCTCCTTTTCTGCATCCCTTGCTCCCTCACATTGACAAATTAACACAGAAATCGCGTCGCTATGACATACTATGAGCTCCATGACATCTCCATCTAAATCGAGTAACGTTTCTATGGAAACGACATGATTTTCTTTTCGGATTAGACTGTCTCCTTTCCTATGCACTATTCCTTCCTTACTGCATCCCTCGCTTCCTCACATTGAAGAATTAACACTGAAATTCTGTCGCTATGATATACTATGGGTTCTATGACATCTCCTTCCAAATAGAGTAACGTTTCTATGGCAACGACTGGATTTTCTTTTGGGATACGTGTATCTCCTTTCCGATGTACTATTCCATCTTTAGTGCATGCCTCGCAAACTCGCATTGACGGATTAACACAGAAATTGCGTCGCTATGAATTACTATCGGTTCCATGATTTTTCCTCTTAGATCGGATATCGTTTCTATGGAAATGACAGGATTTTCTTTTGAAATACGTGTATTTCCTTTCCGATGCACTATTCCTTCTTTACTGCATACCTCGCTACCTCACATTGTCAAATTAACGCGGAAATTGCGTCGCTATGAAATACTATGGGTACTATGACTTCTCCTTCGAAATCGCGTAACGTTTCTATCGAAACGACAGAATTTTCTTTTGGGATACGCGTATCACCTTTCGGATGCACTATTCCTTCTTTACTGCACCCCTCGCTCCCTCACATTGACGAATTAACACAGAAATTGCGTCGCCATGAAATATTATGGGTTCTATGACTTCTCCTTCTAAATCGAGTAACGTTTTTATTGAAACGACAGGATTTTCTTTTGGTATACGAGTATCTCCGTTCCGATGCACTATTCCTTCTTTACTGCATCCCTCGCTCCCTCACACTGACGAATTAACACAGAAATGGCGGCGCTATGAAATACTATGGGTTCTATGACTTCTCCTTCTAAATCGAGTTACGCTTCTACGGAAACGATTGGATTTTCTTTTGGGATACGAGTATCTCCTTTCCGATGCACTATTCCTTCTTTACTGCATCACTGGCTCCCTCACATTGAAGAATTAACACAGAAATTGCGACGCTATGGAATATTATGTGTTCTATGTCTTCTCCTTCTATTTCGAATAACGTTTCTATGGAAACGACAGGATTTTCGTTTGGGATACGAGTATCACCTTTCCGATGCCCTATGCATTCTTTACTGCATCCCTCACTCCCTCACATTGACGAATTAACACAGAAATTGCGTCGCTATGTAATACTATGGATTCTATGACTTCTCCTTCTAAATCGAGTGACGTTTCTATTGAAACGACAGGATTTTCTTTTTGGTTACGACTATCTCGTTTCCGATGCAGTATTCCTTCTTTACTGCAACCCTCGCTCCCTCACTTTCACTAATTAACACAGAAATTGCGTCGCTATGAAATACTATGTGTTCTATGACTTCTCCTTCTAAATCGAGTAACGTGTCTATGCAAACGTCAGGATATTCTTTTGGGATACGAGTATCTCCTCTTAGATGCACTATTCCTTCTTTACTGCGTCCCTCGCTCCCTCACTTTCACGAGTTAACGCAGAAATTGCGTCGCTATGAAATACTATGTGTTGTATGACTTCTCCTTCTAAATCGAGTAACGTTTCAATGGAAACGACAGGATTTTCTTTTGGGATACGAATATCTCCTTTCTGATGCACTATTCCCTCTTTACTGCATCACTCGCTCCGTCACTTTGACGAATTAACACAGAAATTGCGTCGCTATGAAATACTATGTGTTCCATGACTACTCCTTATAAATCGAGAAACGTTTCTATGGAAACGACAGGATTTTCTTTTATGATACGAGTACCTCCTTTACGATGCACTATTAGTTCTCTACTGCATCCCTCGCTCCCTCAGATTGACGAATATGCAGAGAAATTGCGCCGCCATGAATCACTATGGGTTCTATAACTTCTCCTTCTAAATCGAGTAACGTTTCTATGGAAGCGACAGGATTTCGTATCGGGATACAACTATCTCCTTTCCGATGCACTATTCCTTCTGTACTGCATCTCTCGCTCGCTCACATTGACGAATTAACACAGAAATTGCGTCGCTATGAAATACTATGTGTTCTATGACTTCTCCTTCTAAATCGAGTAATGTTTCTATGATAACGACAGGATTTTCTTTTGGTATACGAGTATCTCCTTTCCGATGCACTATTCCTTCTTTACAGCGTCCCTCGCTCCCTCACTTTGACGAATTAACACAGAAATTGCGTCGCTATGAAATACTATGGGTTATATGACGTCTCCTTCTAAATCTAGTTACGTTTCCATGGAAACGATTGGATTTCCTTTTGGGATACGTCTACCTCCTTTCCGATGCACTAATCCTTCTTTATTGCACCCCTCGCACTCTCACATTGACGAATTAACCCAGAGATTGCGTCGAAATGAAATCCTATAGGTTCTATGACTTCTCCTTCTAAATCGAGTAACGTTTCTATGGAAACGACAGGATTTTCTTTTGGTATAAGAGTATATCCTTTCCGATGCACTATTCCTTCTTTACTGTATCCCTCGCTCCCTCACATTGACGAATTAACACAGAAATTGCGTCGCTATGAAATACTACGGGTTCCATGACTTCTCCTTCTAAATCGAGTAACGTTTCTATGGAAACGACAGGATTTTCTTTTGGAATACGAGTATCTCCTTTCCGATGCACTATTCCTTCTATACTGCATCCCTGGCTCCCTCACATTGACGAATTAACACAGATTTGCGACTCTATGGAATACTATGTGTTATATGACATCTCATTCTAAATCGAGTAACGTTTCTATGGAAACTACAGGATTTTCTTATGGGATACGAGTATCTCCTTTTCGATGCACTATTCCATCTTTACTGCATCCCTCGCTCCCTCACATTGCCGAAATAACACAAAAAAATTGCGTCGCTATGAAATACTATGCGTTCTATGACTTCTCCTTCTATATCGAGTAACGTTTCTATGGAAACGAGAGGATTTTCTTTTGGTATAAGAGTATCTCCTTTCCGATGCACTATTCCTTCTTTACTGCGTCCCTCGCTCCCTCACATTGACCAATTTACACAGAAATGGCGTCGCTATGAAATACTATGGGTTCTATGACTTCTCCTTCTAAATCGAGTTACGCTTCTACGGAAACGATTGGATTTTCTTTTGGGATACGAGTATCTCCTTTCCGATGCACTATTCCTTCTTTACTGCATCACTGGCTCCCTCACATTGAAGAATTAACACAGAAATTGCGTCGCTATGAAATACTACGGGTTCCATGACTTCTCCTTCTAAATCGAGTAACGTTTCTATGGAAACGACAGGATTTTCTTTTGGGATACGAGTATCTCCTTTGCGATGCACTATTCCTTCTATACTGCATCCCTCGCTCCCTCACACTGACGAATTAACACAGATATTGCGTCGCAATGAAATACTATGAGTTCTATGACTTCTCCTTCTAAATCGAGTAACGTTTCTATTTAAACGACAGGATTTTGTCTGGGATACTAGTATCTCCTTTCCGATGCACTATTCCTTCCTTGCTGCATATCTCACTCCCACACATTGACGAATTAACAACGAAATTACGTCGCTATGAAATACTATTGGTTCTATGACTTCTCCCTCTAAAACGAGTAACGTTTCTATGGAAACGACAAGATTTTCTTTGGGATACGAGTATCTCCTTTCAGATGCACTATTCCTTCTTTACTGCATCCCACGTTCCCTCACATTGACCAATAAGAACAGAAGTTGCGACGCTATGAAATACTATGGGTTCTAAGACTTCTCCTTCTAAATCGAGTAATGTTTCTATGGAAACGACTGGATTTTCTTTTGGGATACGACTATCTCCATTCCGACGCACTATTCCTTCTTTACTGCATACCTCGCTCCCTCACACTGACGAATTAACACAGAAATTGCGTCGCAATGAAATACTATGAGTTCTATGACTTCTCCTTCTAAATCGAGTAACGTTTCTATGGAAACGACATGATTTTCTGTTGGTATTGGAGTATCTCCTTTCCGAAGCACTGTTCCTTCTTTACTGCACCCCTCGCTCCCTCACATTGACGAATTAACACAGAAATTGCGTCGCCATGAAATATTATGGGTTCTATGACTTCTCCTTCTAAATCGAGTAACGTTTTTATTGAAACGACAGGATTTTCTTTTGGTATACGAGTATCTCCTTTCCGATGCACTATTCCTTCTTTACTGCATCCCTCGCTCCCTCACACTGACGAATTAACACAGAAATGGCGGCGCTATGAAATACTATGGGTTCTATGACTTCTCCTTCTAAATCGAGTTACGCTTCTACGGAAACGATTGGATTTTCTTTTGGGATACGAGTATCTCCTTTCCGATGCACTATTCCTTCTTTACTGCATCACTGGCTCCCTCACATTGAAGAATTAACACAGAAATTGCGACGCTATGGAATATTATGTGTTCTATGTCTTCTCCTTCTATTTCGAATAACGTTTCTATGGAAACGACAGGATTTTCGTTTGGGATGCGAGTATCACCTTTCCGATGCCCTATGCATTCTTTACTGCATCCCTCGCTCCCTCACATTGACGAATTAACACAGAAATTGCGTCGCTATGTAATACTATGGATTCTATGACTTCTCCTTCTAAATCGAGTAACGTGTCTATGCAAACGTCAGGATATTCTTTTGGGATACGAGTATCTCCTCTTAGATGCACTATTCCTTCTTTACTGCGTCCCTCGCTCCCTCACTTTCACGAGTTAACACAGAAATTGCGTCGCTATGAAATACTATGTGTTGTATGACTTCTCCTTCTAAATCGAGTAACGTTTCAATGGAAACGACAGGATTTTCTTTTGGGATACGAATATCTCCTTTCTGATGCACTATTCCCTCTTTACTGCATCACTCGCTCCGTCACTTTGACGAATTAACACAGAAATTGCGTCGCTATGAAATACTATGCGTTCCATGACTACTCCTTATAAATCGAGAAACGTTTCTATGGAAACGACAGGATTTTCTTTTATGATACGAGTACCTCCTTTACGATGCACTATTAGTTCTCTACTGCATCCCTCACTCCCTCCGATTGACGAATATGCAGAGAAATTGCGCCGCCATGAATCACTATGGGTTCTATATCTTCTCCTTCTAAATCGAGTAACGTTTCTAAGGAAACGACAGGATTTCGTATCGGGATACAACTATCTCCTTTCCGATGCACTATTCCTTCTGTACTGCATCTCTCGCTCAATCACATTGACGAATTAACACAGAAATTGCGTCGCTATGAAATACTATGTGTTCTATGACTTCTCCTTCTAAATCGAGTAACGTTTCTAAATAAACGACAGGATATTCTTTTGGGATACTACTATCTCCTTTCCGATGCACTATTCCTTCTTTACTGCATATCTCACTCCCACACATTGACGAATTAACAATGAAATTACGTCGCTATGAAATACTATTGGTGCTATGACTTCTCCCTCTAAAACGAGTAACGTTTCTATTTAAACGACAAGATTTTCTTTTGGTATAGGAGTATCTCCTTTCCGAAGCACTATTCCTTCTTTACTGCTTCCCTCGCTCCCTCACATTGACGAATTAACACAGAAATTGCGTCGCTATGAAATACTATGGGTTCTATGAATTCTCCTTCTAAATCGAGTAACGTTTCTATGGAAACGTCAGGATTTTCTATTGGGATACGTGTATCTCCTTTCCGATGCACTATTCCCTCTTAACTGCATCCCTCGCTCCCTCACATAGGCAAATTAACACAGAAATTGCGTCGCTATGAAATACCTTTGGTTCTAAGACATCTCCTCCAAAATCGAGTTACGCTTCTACGGAAACGATTGGATTTTCTTTTGGGATACGAGTATCTCCTTTCCGATGCACTATTCCTTCTTTACTGCATCACTGGCTCCCTCACATTGAAGAATTAACCAGGAAATTGCGACGCTATGGAATATTGTGTGTTCTATGTCTTCTCCTTCTATATCGAATAACGTTTCTATAGAAACGACAGGATTTTCGTTTGGGATACGAGTATCACCTTTCCGATGCTCTATGCCTTCTTTACTGCATCTCTCGCTCCCACACATTGACGAATTAACCCTGAAAATGCGTCGCTATGATATACTATGGCTTCTAAGACAACTCCTACTAAATCGAGTAACGTTTCTGTGGAAACAACACGATTTTATTGGGGATACGACTATCACCTTTACGATACACTATTCCTTCTTTACTGCATCCCTCGCTCCATCACATTAACGCATTAACACTGAAAATTCGTCGCTATGATATACTATGGGTTCTATGACATCTCCTTCCAAATCGAGTAACGTTTCTATGGAAACGACAGGTTTTTTTCCTTTTGGATAGACTGTCTCCTCTCCGATGCACTATTCCTTCTTTACTGCATTCCTCGCTCCCTCACATTGACGAATTAACACTGAAAATGTGTCGCTATAATATACTATGGGTTCTACGACATCTCCTACTAAATGGAGTAACGTTTCTATGGAAACGACAGGATTTTCCATTGGGATAAGAGTAAATCCTTTCCGATGCACTATTCCTTCTCTACTGCATTCTTCGCTCCCTCACATTGACGAATTAACACAGAAATAGAATCGCTATGATATGCTATGGTTTCTATGACTTCTCCATCTAAATCGAGGAATGTTTGTATGGAAACGACAGCATTTTCTTTTGGAACACGAATATCTCCTTTCTGATGCACTATTCCCTACTTACTGCATCACTCGCTCCCTCACTTTGACGAATTAGCACAGAAATTGCGTCGCTATGAAATACTATGTGTTCTATGACTTCTCCTTCTAAATCGAGTAACGTTTCTATGCAAACGTCAGGATATTCTTTTGGGAGACGAGTATCCCTCTCCGATGCACTATTCCTTCTTTACTGCGTCCCTCGCTCCCTCACTTTGACGAATTAACACAGAAATTGCGTCGCTATGAAATACTATGTGTTCCATGACTTCTCCTTCTAAATCGAGAAACGTTTCTACGGAAACGACAGGATTTTCATTTATGATACGAGTACCTCCTTTCCGATGCACTATTCCTTCTGTACTGCATCTCTCGCTCGCTCACATTGACGAATTAACACAGAAATTGCGTCGCTATGAAATACTACGTGTTATATGACTTCTTCTTCTAAATCGAGTAACGTTTCTATGGAAACGACAGGATTTTCTTTTGGTATACGAGTATCTCCTTTGCGATGCACTATTCCTTCTTTACAGCGTCCCTCGCTCCCTCACTTTGACGAATTAACACAGAAATTGCGTCGCTATGAAATACTATGGGTTATATGACGTCTCCTTCTAATTCGAGTTACGTTTCTATGGAAACGATAGGATTTCCTTTTGGGATACGACTATCTCCTTTCCGATGCACTATTCCTTCTTAATTGCATCCCTCGCTCCCTCACATTGGCGAATTAACACAGAAATTGGGTCGCTATGAAATACTATGGGTTCTAAGACTTCTACTTCTAAATCGAGTAACGTTTCTATGGAAACATGCGGATTTTCTATTGGGATACGTGTATCTCCCTTCCGATGCACTATACCCTCTTAACTGCATCCCTCGCTCCCTCACATAGGCAAATTAATACCGAAGTTGCGTCGCTATCAAATACAATTGGTTCTAAGACTTCTCCTTCTAAATCGAGAAACGTTTCTATGGGAACGACAGGATTTTCTTTTGGGATACGAGTATCTCCTTTCCGTTGCACTATTCCTTCTTTACTGCATATCTCGCTCCCACACATTGACGAATTAACAATGAAATTGTGTCGCTATGAAATACTATGGGTTCTATGACTTCTCCTTCTAAAACGAGTAACGTTTCTATGGAAACGACAGGATTTTCATTTGGGATACGACTATCTCCTTTCCGCTGCACTATTCCTTCTTAATTGCATCCCTCGCTCCCTCACATTGACGAATTAACACAGAAATTGCGTCGCATGGAAATACTATGAGTTCTATGACTTCTCCTTCTAAATCGAGTAACGTTTCTATGGAAACGACAGGATTTTCTTTTGGTATAGGAGTATCTCCTTTCCGACGCACTATTCCTTCTTTACTGCTTCCCTCGCTAGCTCACATTCACGAATTAACACAGAAATTGAGTCGCTATGAAATACAATGGGTTCTAAGACTTCTCCTTCTAAATCGAGTAACGTTTCTATGGAAACATGCGGATTTTCTATCGGGATACGTGTATCTCTTTTCCGATGCACTATACCCTCTTAACTGCATCCCTCGCTCCCTCACATAGGCAAATTAATACCGAAGTTGCGTCGCTATCAAATACCATTGGTTCTAAGACATCTCCTTCTAAATCGAGTAACGTTTCTATGGAAACAACAGGATTTTCCTTTACGATACGGGTATCTCCTTTCCGATGCACTATGCCTTCTTTACTGCATCCCTCGCTCCCTCACATTGACGAATTAACACAGAAATTGCTTCGCTATGAAATACTATGGGTTCTATGACTTCTCCTTCTAAATTGAGTGACGTTTCTATTGAAACGACAGGATTTTCTTTTTGGTTACGACTATCTCCTTACCGATGCAGTATTCCTTCTTTACTGCATCCCTCGCTCCCTCACATTGACGAATTATAACAGGAATTGCGTCGCTATGAAATACTATGTGGTCCATGACTTCCCCTTCTAAATCGAGTAACGTTTCTATTGAAACGACAGGATTTTCTTTTGGTATACGAGTATCTCCTTTCCGTTGCACTATTCCTTCTTTACTGCATCCCTCGCACCCTCACATTGACGAATTATAACAGAAATTGCGTCGCTATGATATACTATGTGTTCTGTGATTGTCCTTCTAAATCGAGTAACGTTTCTATGAAAGCAACTGGATTTTCTTTTATGATACGAGTACCTCCTTTCCGATGCACTATTAGTTATTTACTACAACCCTCGCTCCCTCAGATTGACGAATAAGCAGAGAAATTGCGTCGCCATAATTTACTATGGGTTCTATAACTTCTCCTTCTAAATCGAGTAACGTTTCTATGGAAACGACAGGATCTCGTTTCGGGAAACAACTATCTCCTTTCCGATGCACTATTCCTTATTTACTTCATCCCTCGCTCCCTCACATTGATGAATTAACGCAGAAATTGCGTCGCTATGAATTTCTTAGGGTTCTATGACTTCTCCTTCTAAATCGAGTAACGTTTCGATGGAAACGACAGGATTTCCTATCGGGATACAACTATCTCCTTTCTGATGCACTATTCCTTCTTTACTGCATCTCTCGCTCCCTCACATTGACAAATTAACACAGAAATCGCGTCGCTATGACATACTATAAGCTCCATGACATCTCCTTCTAAATCGAGTATCGTTTCTATGGAAACGACATGATTTTCTTTTCGGATTAGACTGTCTCCTTTCCTATGCACTATTCCTTCTTTACTGCATCCCTCGCTTCCTCACATTGACGAATTAACACTGAAATTCTGTCGCTATGATATACTATGGGTTCTATGACATCTCCTTCCAAATAGAGTAACGTTTCTATGGCAACGACTGGATTTTCTTTTGGGATACGTGTATCTCCTTTCCGATGTACTATTCCATCTTTAGTGCATGCCTCGCAAACTCGCATTGACGGATTAACACAGAAATTGCGTCGCTATGAATTACTATCGGTTCCATGATTTTTCCTCCTAGATCGGATATCGTTTCTATGGAAATGACAGGATTTTCTTTTGAAATACGTGTATTTCCTTTCCGATGCACTATTCCTTCTTTACTGCATACCTCGCTACCTCACATTGTCAAATTAACACGGAAATTGCGTCGCTATGAAATACTATAAGTACTATGACTTCTCCTTCGAAATCGCGTACCGTTTCTATCGAAACGACAGAATTTTCTTTTGGGATACGCGTATCACCTTTCGGATGCACTATTCCTTCTTTACTGCTTCCCTCGCTCCCTCACATTGACGAATCAACACAGAAATTGCGAAGCTATGGTATACAATGGGATCTATGACTTCTCCTTCTAAATATATTAACGTTTGTATGGAAACGATAGGATTTTCCTCTTGGGATACGACTATCTCCTTTACGATGCACTATTCCTTCTTTACTGCATTCTTCGCTCCCTCACATTAATGAGTTAACACTGAAATTGCGTCGCCATGAAATACTATGGGCTCTATGACTTCTCCTTCTGAATCGAGTAACGTTTCTATGGAAACGACAGGACTTTCATTTGGGATACGACTGTCTCCTTTCCGATGCACCATTCCTTCTTAACTGCATCGCTCTCTCCCTCACATTGACATGTTAACAAAGAAATTTTTTGGCTATGAAATACTGTGGGTTCTATGGCACCTCCTTCTAAATCGAGTAACGTTTCTATGGAAATGATTGGATTTTCTATTGGGATACGAGTATCTCCTTTCCGATGCTCTGTTCCTTCTTTACAGCATCCCTCGCTCCCTCACATTGACGATTTAACACAGAAATTGCGTCGCTATGAAATACTATGGGTTCTATGACATCTTCTTCTAAATCGAGTAACATTTCTATGGAGACGACAGCATTTTCTTTTTTGATACAACTGTCTCCTTTCCGATGCACGATTTCTTCTTTTCTGCATCCCTCGCTCCCTCACATTGACGAATTAACACAGAAATTGCGTCGCTATGAAATACTATGGGTTCTATGACAACTCTTTCTAAATCGAGTAACGTTTGTATGGTAACGACTGGATTTTCTTTTTGGATACGATTATCTCCTTACCAATACACTATTCCTTCCTTACTGCATCCCTCGCTCCCTCACATTGACGAATTAACCCTGAAAATGCGTCGCTATGATATACTATGGCTTCTAAGACAACTCCTACTAAATCGAGTAACGTTTCTGTGGAAACAACACGATTTTATTGGGGATACGACTATCACCTTTACGATACACTATTCCTTCTTTACTGCATCCCTCGCTCCATCACATTAACGCATTAACACTGAAAATTCGTCGCTATGATATACTATGGGTTCTATGACATCTCCTTCCAAATCGAGTAACGTTTCTATGGAAACGACAGGTTTTTTTCCTTTTGGATAGACTGTCTCCTCTCCCATGCACTATTCCTTCTTTACTGCATTCCTCGCTCCCTCACATTGACGAATTAACACAGAAATAGAATCGCTATGATATACTATGGTTTCTATGACTTCTCCATCTAAATCGAGGAATGTTTGTATGGAAACGACAGAATGTTCTTTTGGAACACGAATATCTCCTTTCCGATACACTATTCCATCTTTACTGCAACTATCGCTCCCTCACATTGACGAATTAACACAGAAATTGCGACGCTATGAAATACTATGGGTTCTATGACATCTCCTTCCAAATCGAGTAATGTTTCTGTGGAAACGGCAGGATTTTCTATTGGGAAACGACAATCTCCTGTTCGATGCACTATTCCTTCTTTACTGCATCCCTCGCTCCCTCATATTGACGATTTAACACAGACAGTGCGTCGCTATGATATACTATGTGTTCTATGACTTCTATTTCTAAATTGAGTAACGTTTCTATGGAAACCACAAGAGTTCCTTTGGGATACGAGTATCTCCTTTCCGATGCACTATTCCTTCTTAACTGCATCCCTCGCTCCCACACATTGACGAATTAACACAGAAATTGCGTCGCTATGAAATACTATTGGTGGTATGACATCTCCTTCTAAATCGAGTAACGTTTCAATGTAAACGACAGGATTTTCTTTTCGGATAAATCTTCTTTCCGACGCACTATTTTTTCTTTACTGCATCCCTCGCTCCCTCACATTGACGAATTAACAGAGACTTTGCGTCGCTACGAAATACTAAGTGTCCTATGACTTCTCCTTCTAAATCGATTAACGTTTCTATGGAAACGACAGGATTTTCTTTTGGGATACGAGTACCCCCCTTCCGATGCTCTATTCCTTTTTAACTGCATTCCACGCTCCCTCACATTAACGAATTAACACAGAAATTGCGTCGCTATGGTATACCATGGGTTCTATGACTTCTCCTTCTAAATCGAGTAACGTTCCTATCGAATCGACAGGATTTTCTTTTGGGATAGGAGTATCCCCATTCCGATGCACTATTCCTCTTTTTCTGCATCCCTCGCTCCCTCACATTGACGAATTAACACAGAAATTGCGTCGCTATGATATACAATGAGTTCTATGACATTCCCTTCTAAGTCGAGAAAAGTGTCTATGGAAACGAAATGATTTTCTCTTGGTATATGACTGTCTCCTTTCCGATGCACTATTCCTTCCATACTGCATCCCTCGCTCCCTCACATTGAAGAATTAACACAGAAATTGCGTCGCTATGAAATACTATGGATTCTATGACTTCTCCCTCTAAATCGAGTAACGTTTCTATGGAAACGACAGGATTTTCTTTTGGGATACGAGTGGCCCCCTTCCGATGCGCTATTCCTTCTTTACTGCATTCTTCGCTCCCTCAGATTGACGAATTAACACAGAAATTGCGTCGCTATGGTATACCTTGTTTTCTATGACTTCTCCTTCTAAATCGAGTAACGTTCTATGGAAACGACAAAATTTTCTTTTGGGATACGAGTACCCCCCTTCCGATGCTCTATTCCTTTTTTACTGCATTCCTCGCTCCCTCACTTTGACGAATTAACACAGAAATTGCGTCGCTATGGTATACCATGAGTTCTATGACTTCTCCTTCTAAATCGAGTAACGTTCCTGTAGAATCGACAGGATTTTCTTTTAGGATAGGAGTATCCCCATTCCGATGCACTATTCCTCCTTTTCTGCAACCCTCGCTCCCTCACATTGAAGAATTAACACAGAAATTGCGTCGCTATGAAATACTATGGATTCTATGACTTCTCCCTCTAAATCGAGTAACGTTTCTATGGAAATGACAGGATTTTCTTTTGGGATACGAGTAGCCCCCTTCCGATGCGCTATTCCTTCTTTACTGCATTCTTCGCTCCCTCAGATTGACGAATTAACACAGAAATTGCGTCGCTATGGTATACCTTGTTTTCTATGACTTCTCCTTCTAAATCGAGTAACGTTCTATGGAAACGACAAAATTTTCTTTTGGGATACGAGTACCCCCCTTCCGATGCTCTATTCCTTTTTTACTGCATTCCTCGCTCCCTCACTTTGACGAATTAACACAGAAATGGCGTCGCTATGATACACTATGGCTTCTAAGACAACTCCTACTAAATCGAGTAAAGTTTGTATGGAAACAACACGATTTTATTGGGGATACGAATATCACCATTACGATACACTATTCCTTCTTTACTGCATCCCTCGCTCCATCACATTAACGAATTAACACTGAAAATTCGTCGCTATGATATACTATGGGTTCTATGACATCTCCTTCCACATCGAGTAACGTTTCTATGGAAACGACAGGTTTTTTTCCTTTGGGATGGACTGTCTCCTCTCCGATGCACTATTCCTTCTTTACTGCATCCCGCGCTCGCTCACATTGACGAATTAACACAGATATTGCGTCGCTATGATATACTATAGGTTACAAGACTTCTCCTTCTAAACCGAGTTACGTTTCTATGGAAAAGACAGGATTTTCTTATGGGTAACGACTTCCTCCTTTCCGACGCTTTAATTCTTCGTTACTGCATCCTTCGCTCCCTCACATTGACGAATAAACACATAAATTGCGTCGCTATGAAACACTATGTGTTCTGTGTCATCTCAGTCTAAATCGAGTAACATTTCTATGGAAACGACTGGATTATCTTTTGGGATTCGAGTATCCCCTTTCCGATGCACTATTCCTTCTTTACTGCATCCCGCGCTCCCTCACATCGACGAATTAACACGGAAATTGCGTCGCTATGATATACTATGGGTTCAATGACATCTCCTTCTAAATCGAGTAACGTTTCTATGGAAACAACTGGATTTTCTTTTGGGATACGAGTATCTCCTTTCCGATGCACTATTCCTTCTTAACTGCATTCCTCGCGCCCACACACTGACGAATTAACACAGAAATTGCGTCGCTATGATATACTATAGGTTCTAAGACTTCTACTTCTAAATCGAGTTACGTTTCTATGGAAAGGACAGGATTTTCTGATGGGTAACGACTTCCTCCTTTCCGACGCACTAATTCTTCGTTACTGCATCCTTTGCAACCTCACATTGATGAATTAACACATAAACTGCTTCGCTATGAAATACTATGTGTTTTATGTCATCTCCGGCTAAATCGAGTAACATTTCTATGGATACGACTGGATTATCTTTTGGGATTCGAGTATTCCCTTTCCGATGCACCATTCCTTCTTTACTGCATCCCTCGCTCCCTCACATTGACGAACTAACACTGAAATTGCGTCGCTATGAAATTTTACATGTCCCATGACTCCTCTGCCTAAATCGTGTAATGTTTCTATGGAGACGACTGGATTTTCTTTTGGGATACGAGTATCCCCTTTCCGGTGCACTATTCCTTCTTTACTGCATCCCTCGCTCCCTCACATTGACGAATTAACACGGAAATTGCGTCGCTATGAAATACTATGGGTTCTATGACTTCTCCTTCTAAATCGAGCAACGTTTCTATGGAAACGAGAGGATTTTCTTTTGGGATACGACTACCTCCTTTCCGATGCACTATTCCATCTTTACTGCATCTCTCGCTCCCTCACCTTGACGAATTAACACAGAAATTGCGCCGCTATGAATTACTATGGGTTCTATGACATCTCCTTCCAAATCGAGTAATGTCTCTGTGGAAACGGCAGGATTTTCTTTTGGGTAACGACAATCTCCTGTCCGATGCACTATTCCTTCTTTACTGCATCCCTCGCTCCCTCATATTGACGATTTAACACAGACAGTGCGTCGCTATGAAATACTATTGGGGGTATGACATCTCCCTCTAAATCGAGTAACGTTTCAATGTAAACGACAGGATTTTCTTTTCGTACAAATCTTCTTTCCGATGCACTATTCCTTCTTTACTGCATCCCTCGCTCCCTCACATTGACGAATTAACACAGACTTTACGTCGCTACGAAATACTAAGTGTCCTATGACTTCTCCTTCTAATTCGAGTAACGTTTCTATGGAAAAGACAGTATTTTCTTTTGGAATACGGCATTCTCCTTTCCGATGCACTGTTCTTTCGTTACTGCATCCCTCGCTCCCTCACATTGACGAATTAACACAGATATAGCGTCGCTATGTAATAGTGTGGGTTCTATAACTTCTCCTTCTAAATCGAGTAATGTTACTATGGAAACGGCTGGATTTTCTTTTGGGATACGAGTATCACCTTTTCGATGCACTAATCCTTCCTTAGTGCATCCCTCGCTCCCTCACATTGACGAATAAACACAAAAATTGCGTCGCTTCGAAAACTATGGGTTCCATGACATCTCCTTCTAAATCGAGCAACGTTTCTATGGAAACGACAGAATTTTCTTTTGGGATACGACTAACTCCTTTCCGATGCACTATTCCTTCTTTACTGCATCCCGCGCTCCCTCACATCGACGAATTAACACAGAAATTGCATCGCGATGAAATACTATGGGTTCTATGAATTCTCCTTCTAAATCGAGTAACGTTTCTATGGGAACCACAGGATTTTCTTCTGGGAGACGAGCATCTCCTTTCTAATGCAATATTTCCTTCTTTACTGCATCTCTCGATCCCTCACTTTGACGAATTAACACAGAAATTACGTCGCTACGAAATACTATGCGTTTTACACATTCTCCTTCCCAGTCGAATAACGTTTCTATGGAAATGACAGGATTTTCAATTGGGAGTGGAGTGTATCTTTTCCGATGCACTATTCCTTCTTTACGGCATCCCTCGCTCCGACATTGACGAATTAACACTGAAATTGCGTCGCTATGAAATACTATGGGTTCTATGACATCTCCTTCTAAATCGAGTAACGTTTCTATAGAAGCGACAGGATTTTTATTGGGAGGCGAGTATTTCGTCTCCGATGCACTACTCCTTCCTTACTGAATCCCTCGCTCCCTCACCTTGTCGAATTAACAATGAATTTGCGTCGCTATGATATACTATGGGTTCTATGACATCTCCTTCTAATTCGAGTAACGTTTCTATGGCAACGACAGGATTCTCTTTGGATGGCGAGTATCTCCTTTCTGATGCACTATTCCTTCTTTACGGCATCAATCGCTATCTCACTTTGACGAATTAACACAGAAATTGCGTCGCTGTGAAATACAATGGATTCCACGCATTCACTTTCATAGTCGAGTAACGTTTCTATGGAAATGAAAGGATTTTATTTAGGGAGTCAAGTATACCTTTTCCGAAGCACTTTTCCATCTTTACTGCATCCCTCGCGCCCTCACGTTGACCAATTAACACTGAAATTGAGTCGCTATGAAATACTATGGGTTGCATGCATTCTCCTTCCCAGTCGCGTAACCTTTTTATGGCAACGACCTGATTTTGATTTGGGAGGCGAGTATCTCGTTTCTGATGCACTATTCCATCATTACTGAGTCCTTCGGTCCCTCACATTGACGAATTATCACAGAATTTTCGTCGCTATTAAATACTATGGGTTCTATGATTTCTCCTTCTTAATCGAGTAACGTATCTACGTAAACGTGAGGATTTTCTTTTGGGAGGCGAGTTTCACTTTTCGGATGCAGTATTCATTCTTTACTGCATCCCTCCCTCCCTCACTTTGCCGAATTAACACAGAAATAGGGTCGCTACGAAATACTATGCGCTCTACGCATTTTCCTTCCCAGTCGAATAACGTTTCTATGGAATTGAAAGGATTTTGCTTTGTGAGTCGAGTATAACTATTCCGATGCACTATTCCTTCTTTACTGCATCCCTCGCTCTCTGACATTGACGAATTAACACTGAAATTGCGCCGCTATGAAATACTATGGGTTCTATGACTCCTCCTTCTAAATCGAGTATCGTTTCTATGGCAACGACAGGTTTTTCTTTTGGGAGGCGAGTATCTCCTTTCCGATGCACTATTCCTTCTTTACTGCATACCTCGCTCCCTCACTATGACGAATTAACACAGAAATTGCGTCGCGATGAAATACTATGGGTTCTATGAATTCTCCTTCTAAATCGAGTAACGTTTCTATGGGAACCACAGGATTTTCTTCTGGGAGACGAGTATCTCCTTTCCTGTGCAGTATTCCTTTTTTACTCCATCCCTCGCTCTCTCACATTTACGAATTAACACAGAAATTGCGTCGCTATGAAATACTATGAGTTCTATGACTTTGCCTTCTTATTCGAGTAACGTTTCGATTGGAAACGACAGGATTTTCTTTTGGGAAACGAGTATCACCTTTCCGATGCACTACTCGTCCTTTGCTGCATCCCTCGCTCCCTCACAATGACGAATTAACACAGAAATTGCGTCGCAATGGATTACTATGGGTTCTATGACTTCTCCTTCTAAATCGAGTAACGATTCTATGGAAACGAGAGGATTTTCTTCTTTGAGCCGAGTATAACGTTTCCGATGAAATATTCTTTCTTTACCGCATCCCTCGCACCCTCACATTGACGAATTAACACAGAAATTTCGTCGCTATGCGATACTATGGGTTCCACGCATTCACCTTCCTAGTCGAGTAGCGTTTCTACGGAAATGAAAGGATTTTCTTTTGGGAGTCGAGTATATCTTTTCCGATGTACTATTCCTTCTTTACTTGATCCCACGCTCCTTCACTTTGACGAATTAACACTGAAATTGAATCGCTATGAAAGACTATGTGTTCTATGTCTTCTCCTTCTATGAAAACCACAGGATTTTCCTTTGGGAGGCGAGTATCTCCTTTTCAATGCACTATTCCTTCTTTACTGCATCCCTCGCCCCCTCACGTTGACAAATTATCACAAAAATTGCGTCGCTATGAGATACTATGGGTCCAATGAATTCACCTTCTAAATCGAGTAACATTTGTATGGGAACGTCAGGATTTTATTTTGGGGGAAGAGTATCTCCTTTCCGGTGGTTTATCCCTTCTTTACTCCATCCCTCGGTCTCTCACATAGACGAATTAACACTGAAATTGCGTCGCTATGAAATACTATGAGTTCTATGACTTTGCCTTCTTATTCGAGTAACGTTTCGATTGGAAACGACAGGATTTTCTTTTGGGAAACGAGTATCTCCTTTCCGATGCACTACTCCTTCTTTACTGCATCCCTCGCTCCCTCACATTGACGAATTAATACAGAAATAGCGTCGCTATGAAATACTACGTGTTCTATGACTTCTCCTTCTCAATCGAGTAACGTTTCTACGGAACCGACTGGATTTTCTTTTGGGAGGCAAGTATCTCCTTTCCGGTGCACTATTCCTTCTTCACTGCATCCCTTGCTCCCTCACATTGACGAATTAACACAGAAATTTTGTCGCTATGAAATATTATGGGTTCTATGAATTCTCCTTCAAAATCGAGTAACGTTTCTATGGAAACGACAGGATTTTGTTTTGGGAGGCGAGTATCTCCTTTCAGATGCACTATTCCTCCTTTACTCCATCCCTCGCTCTCTCACATTGACGAATTAACACAGAAATTGCGTCATTATGAAATACTATGAGTTCTATGACTTCTCCTTCAAAATCGAGTAACATATCTATATAATTGACAGTATTTTCTTTTGGGAGGCGAGTATCTCCCTTCCCATGCACTACTCGTTCTTTAGTGCATCCCTTGCTCCCTCACAATGACGAATTAACACAGAAATTGCGTCGCTATGGAGTACTATGAGTTCTATGACTTCTCCTTCTAAACCGAGTAACGTTTCTATGGAAACGAGAGGATTTTCGTTTGGGAGGCGAGTATCTCCTTTGCGATGCACTATTCCATCTTTACTGCATCCCTCGCTCCCTAACTTTGACGAATTAACACTGAAATTGAATCACTATTAAATACTATGTGTTCTATGCCTTCTCCTTCTAAATCGAGTAACGTTTCTAAGGAAACGAATGGATTTCCTTTTGGGATACGTGTTTCTCGTTTCCGATGTACTGTTCCTTCTCTACTGCATCCCTCGCTTACTCAGTTTGACGAATTAACACAGAAATTGCGTCGCTACGAAATACTATGGGTTCCACGCATTCTCCTTCCCAGTCGAGTAACGTTTCTATGGAAATTAAAGGATTTTCTTATGGGAGTCGAGAATATCTTTTCCGATGCACTATTCTTTCATTACTGGATCCCTCGCTAACTTACACTGACAAATTCACGCTGAAATTGTATCGCTGTGAAATACTATGGGTTCTATGACTTCCCCTTCTAAATCGAGTAACGCTTCTATGGAAAAGACAGGATTTTCTTTTGAGAATCGAGTATCTCCTTTCCGATGCACTATTCCCTCTGTACTGCATCACTCGCTCCCTCACATTGACGAATTAACACAGAAACTGCGTCGCTATGAAATACTATGGGTTCTATGACTTCTCCTTCTAAATCAAATAACGTCTGTATTGCAACGACAGGATTTTCTTTTGGGAGGCGATTATCTCTTTTCTGATGCACTATTCTTTCTCTACTGCATCCCTCGCTCCTTCACTTGACGAATTAACACTGAAATTGAGTCGCTATGAAATACTATGGGTTCCATGACTTCTCCTTCTAAATCGAGTAACGTTTCTATGGAAACGACAGGATTTTCTTTGGGAGGCGAGTATCTCTTTTCTGATGCACTATTCCTTCTTTACTGCACCCCTCGCTCCCTCACTTTGACGAATTATCACTGAAATTGAGACGCTATGAAATACTATGGGTTCCGTGACTTCTCCTTCTAAATCGAGTAACGTTTCTATAGAAACGACAGGATCCTCTTTTGGGACGCGAGTATCTCTCTTCTGATGCACTATTCCTTATTTACTGCATCCCTCGCCCTCTCACATTGACGAATTAACACAGAAATTACGTCGCTATGAAATATTATGGGTTCTATGAATTCTCCTTCTAAATCGAGTACCGTTTCTATGGAAACGACAGGATTTTGTTTTGGGAGGCGAGTATCTCCTTTCAGATGCACTATTCCTCCTTTACTCCATCCCTTGCTCTCTCACATTGACGAATTAACACAGAAATTGCGTCGTTATGCAATACCATGTGTTCTATGACTTCTCCTTCAAAATCGAGTAACGTATCTATGAAAACGAAAGGATTTACTTTTGGGAGGCGAGTATCTCCTTTCCCATGCACTACTCGTTCTTTACTGCATCCCTCGCTCCCTCACATTGACGAATTATCACAGAAATTACGTCGCTATGAAATACTATGGGTTCTATGACCTCTCCTACTAAATCGAGTAACGTTTCTATGGAAACGACAGGATTTTCTTTTAGGAGGCGTGTATCTTTTTTCCGATGCACTATTCCTTCTTTACTGCATCCCTCGCTCCCTCACATTGACGAATTATCACAGAAATTACGTCGCTATGAAATAGTATGGGATCTATTACTTCTCCTTGTAATTGGTGTAACTTTTCTACGGACACGACAGGATATTCTTTTGGGGGGCGGCTATCGCCTTTCCTATGCACTATTCCTTCTTTAGTACATCCCTCGCTCCCTCACTTTCACGAATTAACACAGAAATTGGGTCGCTATGATATACAATGTGTTCTATGACTTCTCCTTCTAAGTCGAGTAACGTTTCTATGAAAACGACCGGATTTTCTTTTGGGATGCGAATATCTCCTTTCCGATGCACTATTCCTTCTTTACTGAATCCCTCGCTCCCTCACTTTGACGAATTAACACTGATATTGAGTCGCTATGAATTACTATAGGTTCTACGACATCTCCTTCTAAATAGAGTAACGTTTCTATGGAAACGAGAGGATTTTCTTTTGGGAGAGGAGTATCTCCTTTCCAATGCACTAATCCTTCTTTACTGCATCCCACGCTCCATCACAATAACGAATTAACACTGAAATTGCGTCGCTATGAAATACAATGGGTTCTATAATTTCTCTTCTAAATCGAGTAACGCCTCTATGGAAACGACAGAATTTCTTTTGGGAGGCGAGTATCTCCTTTCCGATGCACTACTCCTTCTTTACTGCATCCCTCGCTCCCTCACATTGACGAATTATCGCAGAAATTCCGTCGCTCTGTTATACTACGGGTTCTATGACTTCCCCTTCTAAATCGACTAACGTTTCTATGGAAACGACAGGATTTTCTTTTAGGAGGCGTGTACCTCCTTTCCGATGCACTATTCCTCCTTTACTGCATCCCTCGCTCCCTCACTTCGACGAATTAACACAAAAATTGCGTCACTATGATATACAATGTGTTCTATGACTTCTCCTTCTAAATCGAGTAACGTTTCTACGGAAACGACAGGATTTTCACTTAGGAGGTGAGTATCTCCTTTCCGACTCACTACTCCTTCTTTACAGCATCCCTCGCTCCCTCACATTGACGAACTAACACAGAAATTGCGTCGCTAAGAATTACTATGGGTTCTATGACTTCTCCTTCTAAATCTAGTAAAGTTTCTATGGAAACGATAGGATTTTCTTTTGGGAGGCGAGTATCTCCTTTCCGACGCACTACTCCTTCTTTACAGCATCCGTTGCTCCCTCACATCGACGATTTAACACAGAAATTGCGTCGCTGTGGAACACAATGCGTTACACGCCTTCTCCTTCCCAGTCGAGTAACGTTGCTTTGGAAATGAAAGGATTTTCTTTTGGGAGTCGAGTATATCTCTTCCGATGCACTATTCCTTCTTTACTGCATCCCTCGCTCCCTGCCTTAAACGAATTAACACTGAAATTGACTCGCTATGAAATACTATGGGTTCTATGAGATCTAATTCTCAATCGAGTAACGTTTCTATGGAAACATCAGGTTTTTCTTTATGGAGGCGTGTGTCTCCTTTCTGATGCACTATTCCTTCTTAACTGCATCCCTCGCTCCATCACAATGACGAATTAGTACAGAAATTGCGTCGCTATGAAATAGTATGGGTTCTATGACTTCTCCTTCTGAATCGAGTAACGTTTCACTGGAAACGACAGGATTTTCTTTTGGGAGGCGAGTATCTCCTGTCCGATCCACTATTCCTTCTTTACTGCATCCCTCGCTCCCTCACATTGACGAATTATCACAGAAATTGCGTCGCTATTAAGTACTATGGGAGCTATGAGTTCTCCTTCTAAATCGAGTAACGTTTCTGTGGAAACAACAGGTTTTTCTTTATGGAGGCGAGTGTCTCCTTTCTGATGCACCATTCCTTCTTTACTGCATCCCTCGCTCACTCACATTGACGATTCGTCGCTATGAAATACAATGGGTTCTATGACGTGTGCTTCTAAATCGAGTAACGTTTCTATGGGGACAACAGGATTACCTTTATGGAGGGGAGTATCTCCTTTCCGATGCACTATTCCTTCTTAACTGCATCCCTCGCTCCCTCACATTGACGAATTCACACAGAAATGGCGTCGCTACGCAATACAAAGGGTTCTATGACTTCCCCTTCTAAATCGAGTAAATTCTCTATGGAAACGAAAGGATTTACTTTAGGGAGGCGAGTATCTCCTTTCCGATGCACTATTCCATCTTTACTGCATGCTTTGCTCCCTCACATTGAGGAACTAACACAGAAATTGCGTCGCTATGAAATACTATGGGTTTTACGACATCTCCTTCTAAATCGAGCAACGTTTCAATGGAAACGTCAGGATTTTCTTTTGGGAGTTGAGTATATCTTTTCCGATGCACTATTCCTTCTTTCCTGCACCCCTCGCTCCCTCACATTGACGAATTAAAACTGAAATTGAGTCGCTATAAAATACTATGGGTTGCATGCATTCTCCTTCCCACTTGAGTAACGTTTCTATGGTAACGACAGGATTTTGTTTTGGGAGGCGAGTATCTCCTTTCTGATGCACTATTCCTTCTTTACTGCATCCCCCGCTCCCTCACTTTGACGAATTAACACAGAAATTGCGTCGCTATGAAATGCTATGGGTCCTGTGACTTTTCCTTCCAAATCTTGTAACGTAGCTATGGCAACGACTGGAATATCTTTTGGGAGGGGAGTATTTCTTTTTTGATGCACTATTCGTTCTTTACTCCATCCCTCGCTCTCCCACATTGACGAATTAACACAGAAATAGCGCCGCTTTGAAATACTTTGTGTTCTATGACTTCTCCTTCCAAATGGAGTTACGTTTCTATGGAATAGACAGGATTTTCTTTTGGGAGGCGTGTATCTCCCTTCCGATGCACTATTCCTTCTTAACGCATCCCTCCCTCCATCATATTGACGAATTATCATAGAAATTTCGTCGCTATGAAATACTATGGGTTCTATGACTTCTCCTTCTAAATCGAGTAACGTTTCAATGGAAACGACAGGATATTCTGTTGTTAGGCGAGTATCTCCTTTCCGATGCACTATTCCTTCTTTTCTGCATCCCCCGCTCCCTCACGATGACGAATTAACACAGAAATTGCGTCGCTATGAAATAGTATAGGTTCTATGACGTCTTTTTCTAAATCGAGTAACGTTTCTATGGAAACGACAGGATATTCTTTTCGGAGGCGACTATCGCTTTGCCGATGCACTATTGCTCCTTTACCACATCCCTCGCTCCTTCACTTTCTCGAATTAACACTGAAATTGCGTCGCTATGAAATACTATGGGTTCTATAACTTCTCTATCTAAATCGTGCAACGTCTCTATGGAAACGACAGGATTTTCCTTTGTGAGGCGAGTATCTCCTTTCCGATGCACTACTCCTTCTTTACTGCATCCCTCGTTCCGTCACTTTGACGAATTATCACAGATATTGCATCGCTATGAAATACTACGGATTCTATCACGTCTCCTTCTAAATCGACGAGGATTTCTATGGAAATGACTGGATTTTCTTTTTCGAGGCGAGTATCTCCTTTCCGATGCACTATTCCATCTGTACTGCATCCCTCGCTCCCTCACATTGACGAATTATCACAGAAATTGCGTCGCTATAAATTACTATGGGTCATATGACTTCTCCTTCTAAATCGAGTAACGTTTCTATTTCAACGTTAGGATATTCTTATGGGAGGCGAGTATCTCTTTTCTGATGCACTGTCCCTTCTTTACTGCATCCCTCACTCCCTCACTTTGACTAATTATCACAGAAATTGCGTCGCCATGAAATTACTACGGGTTCCACGCATTCTCCTTCCCAGTCGAGCAGTGTTTCTATGGAAATGAATGGATTTTCTTTTGGGAGTGGAGTATAATTTTTCCGATGCGCTATTCCTTCTTCACTGCTTTCCTCGCTCCCTCACTTTGACGAATTGTCACAGAAATTGCCAGGCTATGTAATAGTATGGGTTCTATGACTTCTCCTTCTAAATCGAGTAACGTTTCTATGGCAACGACAGGATTTCCTTTTGCGAGGCGAGTATCTCTTTTCCGATGCACTATTCCTTCTTTACTGTATCCCTCGCTCCCTAACTTTGACGAATTAAAACAGAAATTGCGTCGCTATGAAATACTATGGATTCCACGCATTCTCTGTCTCAGTGGAGTAACGTTTCCATGGGGATGAAAGGATTTTCTTTTGGGAGTCGAGTATATCTTTTCCGAAGCTCTATTCCTTCTTTACTGCATCCCTCGCTCCCTCACATTGAAGTTTTAACACTGAATTTGAGTCGCTATTAAATTCTATGGGTTGCATGCATTCTCCTTCCCACTCGAGTAACGGTTCTATGGTAACGAAAGGATTTTATTTTGGGAGGCGAGTTTTTCTTTTTGATGCACTATTCCTTCTTTACTGCATAACCCGCTCCCTTACTTTGACGAATTAACACCGAGATTACGTCGCTATGATATCCTATGGGTCCCATGAGTTCTCCTTCTAAATCGAGTAACATTTCTATGGCAACGACAAGATTTTCTTTTAGGAGGCGAGTATCTGTTTTGTGATGCACTATTCCTTCGTTACTACATCTCTCGCTCCCTCACTTTGACGAATTAACATCGATATTGCGTCGCTATGAATTACTATGGGTTCTATGACATCTCCTTCTTAATTGAGTAACGTTTCTATGGAAACGACAGGATTTTCTTTTGGGAGGTGAGTATCTCTTTTCTGATGCACTATTCCTTCTTTACTGCATCCCTCGCTCCCTCACTTTGATGAATTAACACAGTAATTGCGTCGCTATGCAGTACTATGGGTTCTATGACTTCTCCTTCTACATCTAGTATCGTTTCTATGGCAACGACAGGATTTTCTTTTGGGAGGCGAGTATCTCCTTTCTGATGCACTATTCCTTCTTTACTGCATCCCTCGCTCCCTCACGTTGACGAATTAACACAGAAATTGCATCGCTATGAAATACTATGGATTCCACGCATTCTCCCTACCAGTCGAGTAACGGTTCTATGGAAATAAAAGGATTTTCTTCTGGGAGTCGAGTATATCTTTTCCGATGCTCTATTCCTTCTTTACTGCATCCCTCGCTCCCTCACTTTGACGAATTAACACAGAAATTGCGTCGCTATGAAATACTATACATTTCACGCATTCTCCCTCCCAGTGGAGTAACGTTTCTATGGAAATAAAAGCATTTCCTTTTGGGAGTCTAGTATATGTTTTCCATTGCACTATTCCTTCTTTACTGCATCCCACGCTCCCTCGCTTTTACGAATTAAGACTGAAATTGTGTTGCTATGAAATACTATGTTTTCAACGCATTCTCCTTCCAAGTCGAGTAACGTTTCTATGTAAGTCAAAGGATTTACTTTGGGAGTCGAGGATATCTTTTCCGATGCACTATTCCTTCTTTACTGCATCCCTCGCTCCCTCACTTTGACGAATTAACACAGATATTGCGTCGCTATGAAAAACTATGGGTTCCACACATTCTTCTTCCCAGTCGAGTAACGTTCCTATGGAAATGAAAGGATTTTCATTTGGGAGTCGAGTATATCTTTTCCGAAGCACTATTCCTTCTTTACTGCATCCCTCGCTCCCTCACATTGACGAATTTACACAGAAATTGCGTCGTTATGAATTACTATGGATTCCAGGCATTCTCCTTCCCAGTCGAGTAGTGTTTCAATGGAAATGGAAGGATTTTCTTTTGGGAGTGGAGCATATCTTTTCCGATGCACTATTCCTTTTTTACTGCATCCCTAGCTCCCTCACGTTGACGAATTAACACTGAAATTGAGTCGCTTTGAAGTACTATGGGTTCCACGCCCTCTCCTTCCCAGTCTGAAAAAGTTTCTATGGAGATGAAGGAATTTTCTTATGGGAGTCGAGTATATATTTTCCGAAGCACTATTTCTTCTATACTGCATCCGTTTCTCCCTCACTTTGACGAATTAGAACAGAAATTGCGTCGCTGTGAAATACTATGGTTTCCACACTTTCGCATTCCCAGTCGAGTAAATTTCCTACGGAAATGAAAGGAGTTTCTTTTGGGAGTCGAGTATAACTTTTCCGATGCACTATTCCTTCTTTACTGCATCCCTCGCTCCCTCACGTTGACGAATTAACACTGAAATTGAGTCGCACTTAAATACTATGGATTCTATGACTTCTCATTCTAAGTCTAGGATCGTTTCTGTGGCAACAACAGGATTTTCTTATGGGAGGCGAGTATCTCTTTTCCGATGCACTAATCCTTCGTCACTGCATCTCTCGCTCCCTTACTTTGACGAATTAACACAGATATTGCGTCGCTATGAAATACTATGGGTCCTCGAGTAACGTTTCTATGGAAACGACCGAATTTTCTTTTGGGATGAGAGTGTCTCTTTTCTGATGCACTATTCCTTTTTTACTGCATCCCTCGCTCCCTCACTTTGACGAATTAACACAGAAATTGCGTCGCTATGAAATATTATAGGTGCTATGACTACTCCTTCTAAATCTAGCACCGTTTCTATGCAAATGAAAGGATTTAATTTTGGGAGTCGAGTATATCTTTTCCGATGCACTATTCCTTTATTACTGCATCCCTCGCTCCCTCACTTTGACGAATTAACACAGAAATTGCGTCGCTATGGAATACTATGGGTTCTCGAGTAACGTTTCTTTGGAAACGACCTGATTTCCCTTTGGTAGGCAAGTATCTCTTTTCTGATGCACTATTCCTTCGTTACTGCATCTCTAGCTCCCTCACTTTGACGAATTAACATAGAAATTGCGTCGCTAAGAATTACTATGGGTTCGCGAGTAACGTTTCTATGGACACGACACGATTTTATTTGGGAGGCGTGTTTCTCTTTTCTGATGCACTATTCCTTCATTACTGCATCCCTCGCTCCCTCACCTTGACGAATAGACAAACAAATTGCGTCGCTATGTAATACTACGGGTTCTATGACTTCTCCTTCTAAATCTAGTATCGTTTCTGTGGCAACGACAGGATTTTTTTTTTTGGGAGGCGAGTATCGCTTTTCCGATGCACTATTCCTTCTTTACTGCTCCCCTCGCTCCCTCGCTTTGACGAAATAACACTGAAATTGAGTCGCTATGAAATACTATGGATTCCACGCATTCTCCCTCCCAGTCGAGTAACGTTTCTATGGAAATGTAAGGATTTTGTTTGGGAGTCGGGTATATCTTTTCCCATGCACTATTCGTTGTTTACTGCATCCCTCGCTCCCTCACATTGACGAATTAACACTGAAATTGAGTCGCTATTAAATACTATGGGTTGCATGCATTCTCGTTCCCACTCGAGTAACATTTCTATGGCGACGACTGGATTTTCTTTTGGGAGGCGAGCATCTCTTTTCTGATGCTCTATTCCTTCATTATTGCATCCCTCGCTCCCTCACTTTGACGAATTAACACAGATATTTCGTCGCTATGAAATACTATGGGTTGTTTGACATCTCCTTCTAAATCGAGTAACGTTTCTATGGAAACGACAGGATTTTCCTTTGGGAGCTAGTATCTCTTTTCTAATGCACTATTCCTTCTTTACTGCATCCCTCGCTGATTCAGATTGATGAATTAACACAGAAATTGCGTGGATATGAAATACTATGGGTTCTATGACTTCTCCTTCTAAATCTAGTATCGTTTCTGTGGCAACGACTGGATATTTTTTTGGGGGGAGAGTATCTCCTTTCCGATGCACTATTCCTTCTTTACTGCATCCCTCGCTCCCTCACTTTGACCAATTAACACAGAAATTTAGTCGCTATGATATACTATGGATTCCACGCATTCTCCCTCCCAGTCGAGTAACGTTTCTAGGGAAATGAAAAGATTTTCTTTTGGGAGTCGAGTATATCTTTTCCGATGCACTATTCCTTCTTTACTGCATCCCTCGCTAACTCGCTTTGACGAATTAACACTGAAATGGAGTCGCTATGAAATACTGACGGTTCCACGCATTCTCCTTCCCAGTCGAGCTACGTTTCTATAACAGAGAAAGGATTTCCTTTTGGGAATAGAGTATATCTTTTCCAATGCACAATTCCTTCCATACAGAATCAATTGCACCCGCACTTTGACGAATGAACACAGAAATTGCGTCGCTGTGAAATACCATGGGTTCCACGCATTCTCCTTCCCAGTCGAGTAACGGTTCTATGGAAGTGTAAGGTTATTCGTTTGGGAGACGAGTATATCTTTTCTGATGCACTATTCCTTCGTTACTGCATCCCTCGCTCCCTCACATTGTCGAATTAACACAGGAAATGCTGCGCTATGAAATACTATGATTTCTATGACATCTCCTTCTAAATCGAGTAACGTTTCTATGGAAACGACAAGATTTTCCTTTGGGAGGCTAGTATCTTTTTCTGATGCACTATACCTTCTTTACTGCATCCCCCGCTCCCTCACATTGACGAATTAACACAGAAATTGCGTCGCTACGAAATACTATGGGTCATATGACTTCTCCTTCTAAATCGAGTAACGTTTCTGTTTCAACGTTAGGATATTCTTATGGTAGGCGAGTATCTCTTTTCTGATGCACTGTCCCTCTTTACTGCATCCCTCACTCCCTCACTTTGACTAATTATTACAGAAATTGCGTCGCCATTAAATTACTACGGGTTCCACGCATTCTCCTTCCCAGTCGAGCAGTGTTTCTATGGAAATGAATGGATTTTCTTTTGGGAGTGGAGTATATCTTTTCCGATGCGCTATTCCTTCTTCACTGCTTTCCTCGCTCCCTCACTTTGACGAATTATCACAGAAATTGCGATGCTATGTAATAGTATGGGTTCTATGACTTCTCCTTCTAAATCGAGTAACGTTTCTATGGCAACGACAGGATTTCCTTTTGCGAGGCGAGAATCTCTTTTCCGATGCACTATTCCTTCTTTACTGTATCCCTCGCTCCCTAACTTTGACGAATTAAAACAGAAATTGCGTCGCTATGAAATACTATGGATTCCACGCATTCTCTGTCTCAGTGGAGTAACGTTTCCATGGGGATGAAAGGATTTTCTTTTGGGAGTCGAGTATATCTTTTCCGAAGCTCTATTCCTTTTTTACTGCATCCCTCGCTCCCTCACATTGACGATTTAACACTGAATTTGAGTCGCTATTAAATTCTAGAGGTTGCATGCATTCTCCTTCCCACTCGAGTAACGGTTCTATGGTAACGACAGGATTTTCCTTTGGGAGGCGAGTTTTTCTTTTTGATGCACTATTCCTTCTTTACTGCATAACCCGCTCCCTTACTTTGACGAATTAACACCGAGATTACGTCGCTATGATATCCTATGGGTCCCATGAGTTCTCCTTCTAAATCGAGTAACATTTCTATGGCAACGACAAGATTTTCTTTTAGGAGGCGAGTATCTCTTTTCTGATGCACTATTCCTTCTTTACTGCATCCCTCGCTCCCTCACTTTGATGAATTAACACAGTAATTGCGTCGCTATGAAGTACTATGGGTTCTATGACTTCTCCTTCTACATCTAGTATCGTTTCTATGGCAACGACAGGATTTTCTTTTGGGAGGCGAGTATCTTCTTTCTGATGCACTATTCCTTCTTTACTGCATCCCTCGCTCCCTCACGTTGAAGAATTAACACAGAAATTGCATCGCTATGAAATACTATGGATTCCACGCATTCTCCCTCCCAGTCGAGTAACGGTTCTATGGAAATAGAAGGATTATCTTCTGGGAGTCGAGTATATCTTTTCCGATGCTCTATTCCTTCTTCACTGCATCCCTCGCTCCCTCACTTTGACGAATTAACACAGAAATTGCGTCGCTATGAAATACTATGGGTTCTATGACTTCTCCTTCTACATCTAGTATCGTTTCTATGGCAACGACAGGATTTCCTTTTGCGAGGCGAGTATCTCTTTTCCGATGCACTATTCCGTCTTTACTGTATCCCTCGCTCCCTAACTTTGACGAATTAAAACAGAAATTGCGTCGCTATGAAATACTATGGATTCCACGCATTCTCTGTCTCAGTGGAGTAACGTTTCCATGGGGATGAAAGGATTTTCTTTTGGGAGTCGAGTATATCTTTTCCGAAGCTCTATTCCTTCTTTACTGCATCCCTCGCTCCCTCACATTGACGATTTAACACTGAATTTGAGTCGCTATTAAATTCTATAGGTTGCATGCATTCTCCTTCCCACTCGAGTAACGGTTCTATGGTAACGACAGGATTTTCCTTTGGGAGGCGAGTTTTTCTTTTTGATGCACTATTCCTTCGTTACTACATCTCTCGCTCCCTCACTTTGACGAATTAACATCGATATTGCGTCGCTATGAATTACTATGGGTTCTATGTCATCTCCTTCTTAATTGAGTAACGTTTCTATGGAAACGACAGGATTTTCTTTTGGGAGGTGAGTATCTCTTTTCTGATGCACTATTCCTTCTTTACTGCATCCCTCGCTCCCTCACTTTGATGAATTAACACAGTAATTGCGTCGCTATGAAGTACTATGGGTTCTATGACTTCTCCTTCTACATCTAGTATCGTTTCTATGGCAACGACAGGATTTTCTTTTGGGAGGGGAGTATCTTCTTTCTGATGCACTATTCCTTCTTTACTGCATCCCTCGCTCCCTCACGTTGACGAATTAACACAGAAATTGCATCGCTATGAAATACTATGGATTCCACGCATTCTCCCTCCCAGTCGAGTAACGGTTCTATGGAAATAGAAGGATTATCTTCTGGGAGTCGAGTATATCTTTTCCGATGCTCTATTCCTTCTTCACTGCATCCCTCGCTCCCTCACTTTGACGAATTAACACAGAAATTGCGTCGCTATGAAATACTATACATTTCACGCATTCTCCCTCCCAGTGGAGTAACGTATCAATGGAAATGGAAGGATTTTCTTTTGGGAGTCGAGCATATCTTTTCCGATGCACTATTCCTTCTTTACTGCATCCCTCGCTCCCTCACGTTGACTAATTAACACTGAAATTGAGTCGCAATTAAATACTATGGATTCTATGACTTCTCATTCTAAGTCTAGGATCGTTTCTGTGGCAACGACAGGATTTTCTTATGGGAGGCGAGTATCTCTTTTCCGATGCACTAATCCTTCGTCACTGCATCTCTCGCTCCCTTACTTTGACGAATTAACACAGATATTGCGTCGCTATGAAATACTATGGGTCCTCGAGTAACGTTTCTATGGAAACGACCGAATTGTCTTTTGGGATGAGAGTATCTCTTTTCTGATGCACTATTCCTTTTTTACTGCATCCCTCGCTCCCTCACTTTGACGAATTAACACAGAAATTGCGTCGCTATGAAATATTATCGGTGCTATGACTTCTCCTTCTAAATCTAGTACCGTTTCTGTGGAAATGAAAGGATTTACTTTTGGGAGTCGAGTATATCTTTTCCGATGCACTATTCCTTCATTACTGCATCCCTCGCTCCCTCACTTTGACGAATTAACACAGAAATTGCGTCGCTATGGAATACTATGGGTTCTCGAGTAACGTTTCTTTGGAAACGACCTGATTTCCCTTTGGCAGGCAAGTATCTCTTTTCTGATGCACTATTCCTTCGTTACTGCATCTCTCGCTCCCTCACTTTGACGAATTAACACGGAAATTGCGTCGCTAAGAATTACTATGGGTTCGCGAGTAACGTTTCTATGGACACGACACGTTTTTATTTGGGAGGCGAGTTTCTCTTTTCTGATGCACTATTCCTTCATTACTGCATCCCTCCCTCCCTCACCTTGACGAATAGACAAACAAATTGCGTCGCTATGTAATACTACGGGTTCTATGACTTCTCCTTCTAAATCTAGTATCGTTTCTGTGGCAACGACAGGATTTTCTTTTGGGAGGCGAGTATCGCTTTTCCGATGCACTATTCCTTCTTTACTGCTTCCCTCGCTCCCTCGCTTTGACGAAATAACACTGAAATTGAGTCGCTATGAAATACTATGGGTTCCACGCATTCTCCTTCCCAGTCGAGCTACGTTTCTATGGTAATAAAAGGATTTTATTTTGGGAGTCGGGTATATGCTTTCCAATGCACTATTCCTTCTTTACAGCATCCCTCGCACCCTCACTTTGACGAGTTAACAGAGAAATTACGTCGCTGTGAAATACTATGGATTCCACGCATTCTCCCTCCCAGTCGAGTAACGTATCTATGGAAATGGAAGGATTATCTTTTGGGAGTCGAGTATATCTTTTCCGATGCACTATTCCTTCTTTACAGCATCCTTCGCTATCTCACTTTGACGAATTAACACAGAAACTGCGTCGCTATGAAATACTATGGATTCCACGCATTTTCCTTCCCAGTCGAGTAACGTTTCTATGCAAATGAAAGGATTTTCCTTTGGGAGTCGAGTTTTTCTTTTCCGATGCACTATTCCTTCATTACTGCATCCCTCGCTCCCTCACATTGACGGATTATCACCGAAATTGAGGCGCTATTCTCCTTCCCACTCGAGTAAAGTTCCTATGGCAACGACAGGATTTTCTTTTAGGAGGCGAGTATCTCTTTTCCGATGCACTATTCCTTCTTTACTGCATCCCTCGCTCCCTCACATCGATGAATTAACACAGAAATTGCATCGCTATGAAATACTATGGGTTCTATGACTCTCCTTCTAAATCTAGTATCGTTTCTATGGCAACGACAGAATTTTCTTTTGGGAAGCGAATATCTACTTTCCGATACATTATTCCTTCTTTACTGTATCCCTCGCTTTTGGGAGGCGAGCATCTCTTTTCTGATGCTCTATTCCTTCATTATTGCATCCCTGGCACCCTCACTTTGACTAATTAACACAGAAATTGCGTCGCTATGAAATACTATGGATTCCACGCATTCTCCCTCCCAGTCGAGTAACGTTTCTATGGAAATGAAAGGATTTTGTTTGGGAGTCGGGTATATCTTTTCCCATGCACTATTCGTTGTTTACTGCATCCCTCGCTCCCTCACATTGACGAATTAACACTGAAATTGAGTCGCTATTAAATACTATGGGTTGCATGCATTCTCGCTCCCACTCGAGTAACATTTCTATGGCGACGACAGGATTTTCTTTTGGGAGGCGAGCATCTCTTTTCTGATGCTCTATTCCTTCATTATTGCATCCCTCGCTCCCTCACTTTGACGAATTAACACAGATATTGCGTCGCTATGAAATACTATGGGTTGTTTGACATCTCCTTCTAAATCGAGTAACGTTTCTATGGAAACGACAGGATTTTCCTTTGGGAGCTAGTATCTCTTTTCTGATGCACTATTCCTTCTTTACTGCATCCCTCGCTGATTCGCATTGATGAATTAACACAGAAATTGCGTCGATATGAAATACTATGGGTTCTATGACTTCTCCTTCTAAATCTAGTATCGTTTCTGTGGCAACGACAGGATATTCTTTTGGGGGGAGAGTATCTCCTTTCCGATGCGCTATTCCTTCTTTACTGCATCCCTCGCTCCCTCACTTTGACCAATTAACACAGAAATTTAGTCGCTATGATATACTATGGATTCCACGCATTCCCCCTCCCAGTCGAGTAACGTTTCTATGGAAATGAAAAGATTTTCTTTTGGGAGTCGAGTATATCTTTTCCGATGCACTATTCCTTCTTTACTGCATCCCTCGCTCCCTCACGTTGACTAATTAACACTGAAATTGAGTCGCAATTAAATACTATGGATTCTATGACTTCTCATTCTAAGTCTAGGATCGTTTCTGTGGCAACGACAGGATTTTCTTGTGGGAGGCGAGTATCTCTTTTCCGATGCACTAATCCTTCGTCACTGCATCTCTCGCTCCCTTACTTTGACGAATTAACACAGATATTGCGTCGCTATGAAATACTATGGGTCCTCGAGTAACGTTTCTATGGAAACGACCGAATTGTCTTTTGGGATGAGAGTATCTCTTTTCTGATGCACTATTCCTTTTTTACTGCATCCCTCGCTCCCTCACTTTGACGAATTAACACAGAAATTGCGTCGCTATGAAATATTATCGGTGCTATGACTTCTCCTTCTAAATCTAGTACCGTTTCTATGGAAATGAAAGGATTTACTTTTGGGAGTCGAGTATATCTTTTCCGATGCACTATTCCTTCATTACTGCATCCCTCGCTCCCTCACTTTGACGAATTAACACAGAAATTGCGTCGCTATCTAATACTATGGGTTCTCGAGTAACGTTTCTTTGGAAACGACCTGATTTCCCTTTGGCAGGCAAGTATCTCTTTTCTGATGCACTATTCCTTCGTTACTGCATCTCTCGCTCCCTCACTTTGACGAATTAACACGGAAATTGCGTCGCTAAGAATTACTATGGGTTCGCGAGTAACGTTTCTATGGACACGACACGTTTTTATTTGGGAGGCGAGTTTCTCTTTTCTGATGCACTATTCCTTCATTACTGCATCCCTCCCCCCCTCACCTTGACGAATAGACAAACAAATTACGTCGCTATGTAATACTACGGGTTCTATGACTTCTCCTTCTAAATCTAGTATGTTTCTGTGGCAACGACAGGATTTTCTTTTGGGAGGCGAGTATCGCTTTTCCGATGCACTATTCCTTCTTTACTGCTTCCCTCGCTCCCTCGCTTTGATGAAATAACACTGAAATTGAGTCGCTATGAAATACTATGGGTTCCACGCATTCTCCTTCCCAGTCGAGCTACGTTTCTATGGTAATAAGAGGATTTTATTTTGGGAGTCGGGTATATGCTTTCCAATGCACTATTCCTTCTTTACAGCATCCCTCGCACCCTCACTTTGACGAGTTAACAGAGAAATTACGTCGCTGTGAAATACTATGGATTCCACGCATTCTCCCTCCCAGTCGAGTAACGTATCTATGGAAATGGAAGGATTATCTTTTGGGAGTCGAGTATATCTTTTCCGATGCACTATTCCTTCTTTACAGCATCCTTCGCTATCTCACTTTGACGAATTAACACAGAAACTGCGTCGCTATGAAATACTATGGATTCCACGCATTCTCCCTCCCAGTCGAGTAACGCATCTATGGAAATGGAAGGATTATCTTTTGGGAGTCGAGTATATCTTTTCCGTTGCACTATTCCTTCTTTACAGCATCCTTCGCTCCCTCCCTTTGACGAATTAACACAGAAATGGCGTCACTGTAAAATACTATGGGTTCCACGCATTTTCCTTCCCAGTCGAGTAACGTTTCTATGCAAATGAAAGGATTTTCCTTTGGGAGTCGAGTTTTTCTTTTCCGATGCACTATTCCTTCATTACTGCATCCCTCGCTCCCTCACATTGACGGATTATCACCGAAATTGAGGCGCTATTCTCCTTCCCACTCGAGTAACGTTCCTATGGCAACGACAGGATTTTCTTTTAGGAGGCGAGTATCTCTTTTCCGATGCACTATTCCTTCTTTACTGCATCCCTCGCTCCCTCACATCGATGAATTAACACAGAAATTGCATCGCTATGAAATACTATGGGTTCTATGACTCTCCTTCTAAATCTAGTATCGTTTCTATGGCAACGACAGAATTTTCTTTTGGGAAGCGAATATCTACTTTCCGATACATTATTCCTTCTTTACTGTATCCCTCGCTTTTGGGAGGCGAGCATCTCTTTTCTGATGCTCTATTCCTTCATTATTGCATCCCTGGCACCCTCACTTTGACTAATTAACACAGAAATTGCGTCGCTATGAAATACTATGGATTCCACGCATTCTCCCTCCCAGTCGAGTAACGTTTCTATGGAAATGAAAGGATTTTGTTTGGGAGTCGGGTATATCTTTTCCCATGCACTATTCGTTGTTTACTGCATCCCTCGCTCCCTCACATTGACGAATTAACACTGAAATTGAGTCGCTATTAAATACTATGGGTTGCATGCATTCTCGCTCCCACTCGAGTAACATTTCTATGGCGACGACAGGATTTTCTTTTGGGAGGCGAGCATCTCTTTTCTGATGCTCTATTCCTTCATTATTGCATCCCTCGCTCCCTCACTTTGACGAATTAACACAGATATTGCGTCGCTATGAAATACTATGGGTTGTTTGACATCTCCTTCTAAATCGAGTAACGTTTCTATGGAAACGACAGGATTTTCCTTTGGGAGCTAGTATCTCTTTTCTGATGCACTATTCCTTCTTTACTGCATCCCTCGCTGATTCACATTGATGAATTAACACAGAAATTGCGTCGATATGAAATACTATGGGTTCTATGACTTCTCCTTCTAAATCTAGTATCGTTTCTGTGGCAACGACAGGATATTCTTTTGGGGGGAGAGTATCTCCTTTCCGATGCGCTATTCCTTCTGTACTGCATCCCTCGCTCCCTCACTTTGACCAATTAACACAGAAATTTAGTCGCTATGATATACTATGGATTCCACGCATTCTCCCTCCCAGTCGAGTAACGTTTCTATGGAAATGAAAAGATTTTCTTTTGGGAGTCGAGTATATCTTTTCCGATGCACTATTCCTTCTTTACTGCATCCCCCGCTAACTCGCTTTGACGAATTAACACTGAAATGGAGTCGCTATGAAATACTGACGGTTCCACGCAATCTCCTTCCCAGTCGAGCTACGTTTCTATAACAGAGAAAGGATTTCCTTTTGGGAATAGAGTATATCTTTTCCAATGCACAATTCCTTCCATACAGAATCCCTTGCACCCGCACTTTGACGAATTAACACAGAAATTGCGTCGCTGTGAAATACTATGGGTTCCACGCATTCTCCTTCCCAGTCGAGTAACGGTTCTATGGAAGTGTAAGGTTTTTCATTTGGGAGTCGAGTATATCTTTTCCGATGCACTATTCCTTCTTTACTGCATCCCTCGCTGACTCACATTGACGAATTAACACTAACATTGAGTCGCTATTAAATACTATGGGTTGCATGCATTCTTCTTCCCACACGAGTAACGTTTCTATGGCAACGACACGATTTTCTTTTGGGAGGCGAGTATCTCTTTTCTGATGCACTATTCCTTCTTTACTGCATCCCTCGCTCCCTCGCTTTGTCGAATTAGTACAGAAATTGCGTCCCTGTGAAATACTATGTGTTCTATGACTTCTCCTTTTAAATCGAGTAACGTTTCTATTGAAACGACAGGTTTTTCTTTTGGGACGCCAGTATCTCCTTTCCGATGCTCTATTCCTTATTTACTGCATCCCTCGCTCCATCACTTTGACGAATTAACACAGAAATTGGGACGCTATGAAAAACTATGGGTTCTAAGACTTCTCCTTCTACATATAGTTGCCCGCATCTCTTGGTCGTGCGGTATCGTTCTCGCTTCCCACGCCGGGTTCCCGGGTTCGATTCCCGGCGGGGTCAGGGATTTTCTCTGCCTCGTGATGGCTGGGTGTTGTTTGCTGCCCTTAGGTTAGTTAGGTTTAAGTAGTTCTAAGTTCTAGGGGACTTATGACCACAGCAGTTGAGTCCCATAGTGCTCAGAGCCATTTGAACCAATTTTTCTAAATATAGTATAGTTTCTATGGCAACGACAGGATTTTCTTTTGGGAGGCGAGTATCTTCTTTCCGATGCACTATTCCTTCATTACTGCATTTCTCGCTCCCTTACTTTGACGAATTAACACAGAAATTGCGCCGGTAAGAAATACTATGGGTCCTCGAGTAACGTTTCTATGGAAACAACAGGATTTTCTTTTGGGAGGCAAGTATCTCTTTCCTGATGCACTATTCCTTCATTACTGCATCCCTCGCTCCCTCACTTTGACGAATTAACACAGAAATCTCGTCGCTATAAAATACTATGGGTTCTATGACTTCTCCTTCTAAGTCTAGTACCGTTTCTATGGAAATGAAAGGATTTTCTTTTGGGAGTCGAGTATATCTTTTCCGATGCACTATTCCTTCATTACTTCATCCCTCGCTCCGTCACATTGACGAATTAACACCGAAATTGAGTCGCTATTAAATACTATGGGATGCATGCATTCTCCCTCCCAGTCGAGTAACGTTTCTATGGAAATGAAAGGATTTTCTTTTGGGAGTCCAGTATATTTTTTCCGATGCACCATTCCTTCTTTACTGCATCCCTTGCTCCCTCGCTTTGTCGAATTAACACTGAAATTGAGTCGCTATTAAGTACTATGGGTTGCATGCATTCTCCTTCCCACTCGAGTAACGTTTCTATGGCAACGACAGGATTTTCTTTTGGGAGGCGAGTATCTCATTTCTGATGCACTTTTCCTTCTTTACTGCATCCCTCGCTCCCTCACATTGACGAATTAACACATAAATTGCGTCGCTATAAAATACTCTGGGTTCCATGCCTTCTACTTCTGAATCGAGTAACGTTTCTACGGCAACGACAGTATTTTATTTTGGGAGTCGAGTATCTCTTTTCTGATGCATTATCCCTTTTTAACTGTGTCCCTCGCACCCTCACATTGACGAATCAACACAGAAATTGCGTCGCTATGAAATATTCTGTGTTCCATGCCATCTCAATCTCAAGCGTGTAACGTTTGTACGGAAACAAAGGGATTTTCTTTTGGGATTCAGTTTCTCTTTTCCAATGCACTATTAATTCTTTACTGCATCCCTTGCTCCCTCACATTGACGAATTTACACAGAAATTACGTCGCTATGAAATACTCTGGTTTTCATGCCTTCTCGCATTTATGGTGTAACGTTTCTATAATAAAAATAGGAATTTCTTTTGGGAGTCCATTATTTTTTTCTGATGCATTATTCCTTCTTAACTGTGTCCCTCGCACCCTCACATTGACGAATCAACACAGAAAATGCGTCGCTATGATATATTCTGGGTTCCACGCCTTCTCCTTCCTAATCGAGTAACGTTTCTACAGCAACGAAAGGATTTTTTTTTTTTTTTGGGAGTTGAATATCTCTTTTCAAAGCATTATTCCTTCTTTACTGCATCCCTCGCACCCTCACATTGACGAATTAACACAGGGACTGCATCGCAATGTAATATTCTGGGTTCATAGCCATCTCCTTCGGGATCGAGTTACATTTATACAGCAAGGACAGGATTTCCTGTTGGGAGTCGAGTATCTCTTTTCTGATGCATTATTGCTTCTTAACTGTGTCTCTCGAACCTTCACATTGTCGAATCAACACAGAAATTGCGTCGCCACGAAATATTCTGGTTTCCATGCCTTCTCCTTCCCAATCGAGTGACCTTTCTTCGGCGATGAAATACTCTGGGTTCCATGCCTTCTCGTACTGAATCGAGTAACGTTTGTACGTCAACGACAGGTTTTACTTTTGGGAAGCGAGTATCACTTTTCCGATGTATTATTCCTTGTTTACAGTGTCCCTCGCACATTCACATTGACGAATCAACACAGAAATTGGGTCGCTATGGAGAACTCTGGGTTCCATGCCTACTCCTTCTGATCAAAGTAACGTTTCTACGGCAACGACAGGATTTTCTTTTGGGTATCTCTTTTCCGATGCTTTAATCCTTGTTTACTGCAACCCTCGCTCACTCACATAGACGAATTAACACAGAAATAGCGTCACTATGAAATACCCTGGGTTCCTTTCCTTCTCCTTCTGAATCGAGTATCGTTTCTACGGAATCGATAGGATTTTCCTTTGGGAGTCGAGTATCTCTTTTCCGATGCATTATTCCTTCTTTAGTGCATCCCTCGCTCCCTCACATTGACGAATTAACGCAGAGAGTGCGTCGCAATGAAATATTCTGGGTTCCATTGCTTCTCCTTCTGATTCGAGTAACACTTCTACGGCAACGACATGATTTCCTGTTAGGAGTCGAGTATCTCATTTCTGTGCATTACTCCATTTTAACTGTGTCCCTCGCACATTCACATTGATGAATCATCACAGAAATTGCGTTGCTATGAAATATTTTGGGTCCCATGCATTCTCATTCCCAATCGAGTAACGTTCCAACGGCAACGACAGGATTTTCTTTTCGGAGTCGGGTATCTCTTTTCTGATGCATTATTCTTTCTTTACTGTATTCCTCGCTCCCTCACATTGACAAAATAACACGTCTGGTTTCCTTGCCTTCTCCTTCTGAATCGAGTAACGTTGCCACAGCAAAGACAGGATTTTCTTTTGATAGTCGAATATCTCTTTCCCGATGCATTATTCCTTCTTTACTGCATACCTCGCCCCCGCGCATTGACGAATTAACACAGAAATAGCGTCGCTATGAAATACTCAGGGTTCCATGCCCTCCCCTTCTGAATCGAGTAACGTATCTATGGCAACGACAGGATTTTGCTTTGGGAGTCGAGTATGTCTTTTCCGATGTATTATTCCTTCTTTGTAGCATCCCTCGCTCCCTCACAACTAAGAATTAACACAGAAATGCGTCGCTATGAAATACTCTGGGTTCTATGCCTTCTCCACCTGAATCGAGTACCGTTTCTACGGAAACGATAGAGTTTTCGTTTGTAAGTCATTTCTATTCCAATGCATTCTTCCTTCTTTACTGCATCCCTCGCTCCCTCACATTGACGAATTAACAAAGAAATTGCGCCGCTATGAAATACTCCGGTTTCCATGACTTCTGCTTCGGAATCGAGTAATGTTTCTACGGAAACGAAAGGATTAACTTTTGGGTGTCCAGTATCTCTTTTCCTTTGCATTATTCCTTCTTTATTGCATACCTCGCTCCCTCAAATTGACGAATTAACACAGAAATTCCGTCGCTATGAAATATTCTGGGTTCCATGCCTTCTCCTTCTGAATAGAGTATCATTTATACGGCAACGACAGGATTTCCTTTTGGGGGTCGAGTATTTCTTTTCTGATGCGTTATTCCTTTTTAACTGTGTCCCTCGCACCTTCACACTGACAAATTAACACATAAATTGCGTCGCTAGGAAATACTCTGGGTTCCATGCCTTCTCCTTTTGAATCGAGTAACGTTTTTTTACGGCAACGACAGGATTTTCTTTTAGGATTAGAGTATCTCTTTTCTGATGCATTATTCCTTCTTAAATGTGTCCCTCGCACCTTCACATTGTCGAATCAACACAGAAATTGCGTCGCTATGAAATATTTTGGGTTCCATGCCTTCTCCTTCGCAATCAAGTAACGTTTCTACGGCAACGACAGGATTTTCTTTTGGGCGTCGAGTATCTCTTTTCCGATGTATTATTCCTTCTTTACTGCATTCCTCGCTCACTCACACTGAGGAATTAACACAGAAATTGCGTCGCTATGAAATACTCTGGGTTCTATGCCATCTCCATCTGAATCGAGTAACGTTGTTGTATTGCTAGAGAAGGCCGAAATGCACGCGTCAAACTCACGCAGGCTGGCGTGAGGTCTGAAACAGGATACGGAATGAATGCTATAAAATAAAGTACGTAGCTGCTGGAATACTTATCATTAATCCATCATTTGTATACATCGTTCTTGACGGTACGTTATAAAGAATATAAACTGTTAATGGCGCCTTGCTAGGTCGTAGCCATTGACTTAGCTGAAGGCTATTCTAACTGTCTTCTCGGCAAATGCGAAAGGCTTCGTCAGTGTAGTCGCTAGAAAAGTCGACCGTACAACTGGGGAGAGTGCTAGTAAGTCTCTCGAGACCTGCCGTATGGTGGCGCTCGGTCTGCTATCACTGACAGTGGCGACACGCGGGTCCGATATGTACTAATGGACCGCGGCCGATTTAAAGCTACCACCTAGCAAGTGTGTTGTCTGGCGGTGGCACCACAAACGTTCCTACGGAAACGATAGGATTTTCGTTTGGGAGTCATCTCTTATCCGATGCATTATTCCTTCTTTACTGCATCATCGCTCCCTCACATTGACAAATTAACTCAGTCACTGCGTCGCTATGAAATACTCTGGGTTCCATGCCTTCTCCTTCTGAATCGAGTAACGTATCTCCGGCAATGACAGTATTTTCTTTTGGGAGTCGAGTATCTCCTTTCTGATGCATTATTCCTTCTTAACTATGTCCGTCGCACCCTCACATTGAAGAATCAACACAGAAATTGCGTAGCTATGAAATACTCTCGGTTACATGTCTTCTCATTCTGAATCGAGTAACGTTTCTACGGCAACGACAGGATTTCTTTTTGGAGTCGAGTATCTCTTTTCCAGTGCATTATTCCTTCTTTACTGCATCCCTCGCTCCCTCGCATTGACAACTTACCACAAAAATTGCGTCGCTATGAAACACTCTGGGTTCCACGCCTTCTCCTTCTGAATCGAGTAACGTTTCTACGGAAACGACAGGATTTCCTTTTGGGAGTCGAGTATCTCTGTTCCGATGCATTATTCCTTCTTTACTGCATCATTCGCTCCCTCATATTGACGAATTAACACAGAACTTGCGTCGCTATGAAATACTCTTGATTCCATGCCTTCTCGTTCGGAATCGAGTAACGTTTCTACAGCAACGACAGGATTTTCTTTTGGGAGTCGAGTATCTCTTTTCTGATGCATTATTCCTTCTTAACCGTGTCCCTCTCTAGCGTTAAAAGGTTTTTTGCTTTTCACATTTAACCAAAAATAACATTGATGATGATAATTTATGGCAATGTTTGCTGACAAGATAAAGAATGCAACCTTTAACACTAGATTGCGTACTCATGGCAGTTCTCCTTGACCGTTTTTTGGTACGAGTTGGAAAGAGAGAAAAATTAATGAATGATCGCTCATGCGTCGGTTCTCGATTATGTTCAGATGTACAGATTGATTGCGCGAAAATAGTTTCTCAAATGACCTCTTAACCCGGATTTCTTTCCCGCAATCAGACTCTTCAATGAAATTACCTAAGGGACCTATTTGAATAATAAAAAAAAATTGGAAATGAATGCAAAACAGTGAAATTTTGTAAAACAAGTTGTAATATCGGAAATTCAACACATTAATGGTCTCCCAAATACAATCGAGACACCGCGATAAAGAGCGAACCTGTAACAAAGTTCATTTAAACAAATACATTATTTGTGGCTAATTTAAAGAAAAGAATAAGTATAGAGTTTCTGTACAGTGAAGCATCAATATATTCTCAAAGAACAAAGGCGTTAAACTATAAAAATTAAAAATTTTTTCAGTGAATACAAAACTTCCATTTTTTATGTTTTTCTCATACATGGAGCAGTCCAACTATCGCTGCTTTTGTATGTGTGGTATTTTGTAAAAATTAAATGTCCTGGCGTGCGCGTAAGAATTTTTTATCGTCACAAGGTTTACTAAAGCGTTTTCTTTCTTGATGATAACGTGGTTTTTCACACTAAATGAAATATAACTTGTAGCGGTACTACACAACACCTCTTAACAAGTCGGCGACCAAACATCAAAAGTAATGAAGTACATGTTAACATATCGGCGACCAGAAGTACAAATAACTATAAAGACTCTAGAATTTTCCTATCAAATGATAAATTGTTATTTCTTCTGTTTCGCAGCTTCTTGCTATCAAGCGCTGCGGCAATGATTTTAAATATCTGCGACCAGCGAGTCATAGTGTTTAAAAGTACTTTTTAAACGCTGGCCGCGCGTCTTGGTATAAGCGCACATTATAGATTTCGTTCCCTTACTCTCGTGTTGTCATGCTTATCATCATTACAAACTACAGCTCGGTGGCTGTCCTTTTCTCATATGCAAAATGTCTGAAATCCAATAATATCACATCGCTTCCCGCGTGAGGAGCGATGACTCCGTCAGGATCATCGCGACTCACGCGTAGTCGTGATATTATTGCTTTCGTGAAACAAGTTAGTATTACTTGCAAAAATTCTTTACAATAGATTTTGCACACTACATCAGGCAAAGTGGTTAACATACAGAGTATCAGGTAAGTATATTCGTACAACTGAAATTGATAGTAATTTGTCCATAGTGTAACTACATGACAATTGAACTGTGCTCTTTCTAATGTATTGTACAAGGATAACAAATGTTCATTTCTCGGTAAAAGATAATGAAATTAAGATAAAGATACACATACATAGATACATTATACATGGCATAATAAATATTAAAAAATAACAAAGAAATAAATTGCTTGACTTCGCAGGAAGTCTTGGTGCTGTGTACACTCGTGGAAAAAATATGTTACAAAAAAATTGACATTCTTGTTTTACAATGATATATTACAGGAATATTTTTGTCTTTGTTTCGTCGAAGATTTCTTGCAGTAAATACGTAGCACTTTACATATTTGTGGCTTTCATGATCTGCAAAAAAAAAATGTTTCACTACAATTGGGTAGGTATGAGTTGCACTGGGAGTGGCAGAACTTCGGGTATAAATGATAGCACTGCGCTTGAGTGGGGAAATTGATTACACTTTCACAGTGGAGGAAAAGTAGGGCATCACTTTCACTGTGGAAGTTGGAGTAGTTGTCGGGGTGTGATGTTGCGTTGGAAATACGTCGTTGGTCAGGAACTGGAAGATTGGTTCTGCAACATGTTGAGCCGTGTGGTGGCGGTCTCTATTTCACTTGACACATGTCCGTGCTTCCATTTATGTTTTCGTACATGAAAAATACAGAAAAAAAATCTGTATTAGAATGTGCTTACTTACTAATAACTTAGTCTAAAAGAAAATTGGATTAGGTAAGGATAACAATTGTTTATGTACATAAGGTCTCATTCTCTTAGGAATGCTTAGTTCTCATATTTATCTATTTTCTGGTTTTATTTGGTTCGACACGTTTTCGTCATTACTCGGCCTGGTCAGTAAATTCGGTAGCAACTGTCAAAATCGAGCTTTAGACTCTTCTGACTAGAGTCTTTAAAATTTCACAAGGTACATGAGTGCTTAATTCATTGCTTTATCATATTTTATTTTGAATGCATTTCAAACACATTTGGCATTCACGCTCGTTGTGCAAAGAAAAATTGATTGTTGAGCGCTCAGCGTACACAGTGTTACGTCCGTTGGTCACAATCACGTGATAATAACTTGAGAGTTCCACAACGCTAGCAGCAGTATTCTGCGAGAAGCAGAGCGTTTGGTGTCTACTAGAGTTGGGCAACTCGATTCTTTTTCCCGATTCGATTCCTACGATTCAATCTCACATTGCGAATCGATTCCTACGATTCGTTCACGATTCTTTCACGATTCATTCTAGTCTGCGATGGCACGATTCGTACGGAATGCAAAAAGTTCTACATCTTACTCACAGATGGCAGGACATGTCTGAAATTGTCAATGGGGTTAGAATCGAACTGTATCATGATAAGATATGCCAGAAATAGTTTTACGAGATGGCGTTATAAAAAATGTGAAATAGCGTTTTTATAATATAAAATTGCTTTTTTACGAATGGAACTATGAAGTATATATATATTGTAAAACTTGACTTTTTACGAAAGAATGGAACTATGTAAGTGAACTCAAAAAGCATAAACCAGTGTAAATACAAAATTTCATCCAAATCGTTGGGGCCGTTTTCGAGATACGCTAAATATAATACATAATTCAAGTGCTATTGCTCGTGTGTAAGAGAAGGTGTGTGTGTTTTGCATTGCATCTGCATCAAATAAGAGGTACGTATTTATTCATCATACTTGGATTTCTTGATTTTGATCGTGTGTATTGGGAGCTGTGTACTCGCGGTATATCGTTTGTGTCATCACTAGTTCGTGCATTACTCGCGCAAACTAAGCTGACGTCGGCCCGGTGGCTGATGGTAGCGATAGTAAATGGGAAATGCCTTTAAGCTCGTTCCCGTCAGCCACCGCCAAGTGTCAGCTTGGTTTTCACGAGTAATATTACGGCCCACGAACTTCGTTTGTTCGTTCCGAGCTTCCTTTGATCACATGCATCCTCCACTTGACTGCCATCTGGCGGTCGTAATCATTCGGCATGATTCGGAAGTTGCCTTCGAAGCATGGCGTACAAGGAACCGATGAATCGTTGGAACTTGGAATCGTCACGACTCGGAAACACGCAATCGTTCTTACGATTCTTTTCAACGACGATTCGTCCGTATCACGATTCGATTCTTACGATTCTTTATTTAGAGTCGTTCAAATGAACGACTCATTCACGAATCGCCACAACTCTAGTGTCTACTAGCTGTGGTGTGAGTTTTTACACAGTTTTTCATCGACTCTGGATTACGGAAGCAGCCAGATGCGACGACTCCCGCAGCTGTTTCGAAGAATGTGTCCGTGGAAAGGCGTGCAGTACCGTTTGTGGTAAGTACAATACCTATTCACTTTCACTCTTCGGCTTTCTACATCGTGGTTTCGTGGTACAAGTACTTATAACAACGCGGTATTTCACACGTGTCCTTGGAGTTATCACCTTTTCAGTTCACACGTTATTATTAATTCGTGTTCACCTTTTGCTTGGTCGTCATGTTAAGGTTCACACGCACCACTTTTATACGTGTCCATTAATTACTTGTCTATAGTCGGTTCACACGCAGCAGCATATACGTGTCCATTTATTACTGACTGCATTATTACTACAAAGTACAGTTAACAGTTAGTATATATATATATCATGGCTAAAAATTATTTACAAAGAAATATTTAGTCTCTGTGACTACAGGCCTGACGAGAAGCATTCTCTTGTTCGTAGTTTGTGCTTCCAAGGCACTTTAGGTTTACACTTTGTTCGAAATCTTGTTATTCTTCTCTTTTTACAATAGTTACTCTTTTCTCAAGTTCAGCTCTTTAATTTTCTCTCTATTGCGTCGTTAGTTTGAAGACATAGTCAATGTGGCTTCGTTTACGTGATGAACAGTTCGTGTTCAAACTACCATTAGGGAAATTGGGAAGCTTGGTGTTCCCTGTCATGCAATTGCACATAACAAATCTTAATTGAACTCGCAATTTGCGGAGAATAAGCATAGCCCGTCGACAACCAATGTGTCACGACTATCCATTCGTATAGCCTGTGTGTATCAATCATGCATCCAGCTCGTAAAATTCACTTCTCTACTGGATAAGGTAGGATGGTAAGGATACTGGTTAGAGGAAAACAGAAAAGACTTTTATGGAGTGAACAGATTTGAAGACACAGTGTTAGTAACGTATGATATATAAATTGTTATCACCTGAGTTTTTCATGACAAATAGTATAATTAAATCGATACAGTAGTTTCAGTGTCGCCTGATCCAGCTCTCTAAACAATTTTCTATGCATATCTGAAATTACTTAAACCATGCATTAGCAGTGAACTATGTCTGTTAACTATCTTCTGTTCCATGTATCGTAAAATTGGTTTTCTAAAAAAAAATCGTCATACCTCGAGGACCTGAAATAGATATTTCTAGTACTAAATTAGTTTATTTATAAATGATCTTTGTAAGTATTTCAGCTGCACTATGCCGTAAAATTCTTATGTGCGTATACGGTTTTCTCCGTATTATAATAAAATAATTGAGTTGCGCACTTCTTTCCTGCTACCTGGATCGTTATTGACTTACTTGGTTCTTATATGCTAAGCTGCTCCTTTTTGCCTGTTGCGTTTCATAGGTGGCCTCATAAAATTTGTTGTCACACACTCCTTATGCACAACATAACATTTACCTCATTAGAGTAAGCGACCTTAACCATTTTTTTTCGAGCAATCATTCTGGTCTGAATGATAATTTAAATTTATTTCATTCAAGAGGAGAGAGCTTTGCTATACTTAAAACTAGTGATAGCAGGTGGCACTTAGCACTACTATAATATTTGTCAGCTCTTTCGGCTGTGGCCGCTCATGGCTCAATTAACTTAAAACTAACTTACATCTAAGGCAAATCTTGGTCTCCTACAATAAATGTGTTTTACTTCAGGTGCTCATATAAATTACTTATCTTGTTGTGGCAGGTCGACAGGCTGTTAGTCCTGTGCATTACTCTTACATACGTTGGTACTTCACACATAGTATGACAACTTATAGTGTGTGTATATTTTATTTTAGCAGCTTAACTTAACAGATATTTTCAATGGTAGACTCTGTATTTCTTCAAGTCTGCGTGATGAAACAATCCTTTTATTCGTCCAGATACAGGGTCAGCTAATAGATAGCAACCAATGTGCGGCTTTCTTAATATAATATATGGTCCTTCATACAAGTGCTGCCACTTGCGATTCTTATGATGAATCAAAGATGGTTTGAAGTGGGTCTGTAATAGCACTCGTTCATTTATACGATACGATAAGACTTTGCTAATGTGTTTGTCATGCGTTCATTTATACGATACGATAAGATTTTGCTAATGTGTTTGTCTTGCGCCTCTTTTCTAAGGTTGGCATGAGTGGTTAAAGATATGAGAGCTTGTCTTAACTTGTCGTCTAATGTTACTTCAGGCTGTTGTAATTTCGGTCCGCAGCTTCCCCGTGGAGGCCTAAACTAGCTGCTAATGGTTTTCCGACTGGGGTGGAGCTGAAATGTAAGTTATTTTTACTTGACTAGTATTTTGCGACCTACCAGGTCGAAAATTCGCGTTCGTATCCCATACGACTTGTGCATCACTTGATTGCGTGTTAATTGACATCGCGTTTGGTGCTTGGTTCGCCTGTGTGTAAAAAATAGTCGGATTTCCTTGGCTATTATGACCGGCGGTGTCAGGAAAAGCATCCGACGAATTGTCCTGACTATTGTTCCTGAACTGTTGGTTGGGTTGGTGAGAAAATGTCGCATTTTTCGGCTGTGAAAAATTTATTTGGTGAGATGGAGTGAAGTGACTCGGCTGACTGTACTGTTGTGGTCCGTTATAATTGTTCCATTTCTTTCCCTTGTGAAGATTTCCATTATTCGTGTTGTTGTTCTGGTACTGGTAATTACCGTTGTGATTTATCGGTAAATTACCGTATTGTTGCTGTGTGTTTTGATAAATCGGATTGTATCTATTCTGGTGTGGATATTTGTTATATTGTTTTCCATTACGGCTGTTGAAACTGTTATGATTGCCGTAAGGCTGAGCGTTTGGTTGTCCCGTGTTATGTTGGTACGACATTCCATTGACGCAATTTATGTGCTGCTGCGGAGCGGGCGGTCCATTATTATAATTATTCCGCGCGCTCGCACGCACATCCTCATAGATCATATCCAAATTGTCAAGAACAGAAAGAAAGGCTTCTAGGTCTTCTTCACTCACATTAACTAGTTTTTCTCTTATTGACACAGGAAGTTTTGACTTTAAGATCATGATTACATCTTTGGTTGAAATGGGCGTGTCCCAATACTGAATTTTACGTAGATATTTTTCAAAATAACGTCTCAAACCTCCTCCTTTGGTGTTGAAAGGTTCGGCGTTGTAAATCTCCTTTCGGAGTCTTTGTTGTATACCTGAACTCCAGAATTTATTCAAAAAATGCTCTTCAAAATCTGCATAGGTGTGACATTTGTCTATTATTTCTGTACCCCAAATTGATCCTTCACCGTGTACATAGCCTAAGATGAACTGTATCCGCTGCCTGTCGTTCCATGATTCTGGTAAAGCGCCTGTGAATGATTTTAGAAATACCATTGGATGTATATTTCGTTTTTCAGATATAAAAGGCTGAAAAACTCTGTGTTTTAGCACACTCTCGTCTCGCAGTAGTTCAACGAGAGTTAGTTGATCGGCATGACTACGTGACGTAAAAGTTTCGCCACGCGAATTGTTTACTGTTGGTGAGAATTGTACCTGACACTCGGGATATTGACGATTATCGTGTTCTGGCGGTAGCGAATACTCACTTTGATTGTCACCTTGCAATTCCGTAACTTGTCGTTTCAGTTGATCTATATCATTGCTTAGCTGACGTTTCCATTCCGGAAGATCGTGGCTAAATGCTCGTCTGATTTCACCTAATTCACTGGTTTAAGTGTGACCAGAAGTACCGGGAGCGGTTAAGATTTCTGCTGTAGCAGATTTAACCGTACCCTTTAGTTCAGCGTGTACCTTGCTGACAATGTACTGTTCTTTGGATTGCATCCACTCTTCAAATTCCTTATTAAGTGTATTGCTTATACCGGTGTTGACATCTGCGATCTTCTTCTAATAATTTCCGGGTATGCAGCCGGATCCCGTCGACATTCTGCCACGATATTTCGGCCCAGAGACGTCCGGCCATCATCAGGTGAGTACACAACTACTGAAGATCCCTGGTGCAGTCGCGGTATTTATGCCGAATCTCGCGCATGTGAAATGTACTGGCATCCTACAGCGCATGCGTCAGGTGTTGACATGCGCAGCATAGCCGAGTTGTACGTGCTGCCCTCGGTGGTGGAAATAAAGGTTCATCTAGTCATTGAGTATCGAATGACACTGTCGATTCCGCTGTGATTGTATAATTTTAATAACAGGATTCCAGTTTTTATCCAGCTGAAAGCCGTTGTCACGATTTATAAGATTATTGGCAAGACGTATTTCCACTGATTCCTTGATTACGGAATCCCAAAAACCGGAAACCGGGGATAAAATTTTTGTTACATTGTATTCCATCGAATGTCCCAAAGAAATACAGTGCTCTGCTACTGCCGATTTTGACGGTTGCCGCAGACGGGTGTATCTTTCATGTTCTATACATCGTTCATGGACAGTTCTTGTCGTCTGGCCAATATTTGCAGAGCCACATTCACAGGGAATTTTGTAGACGCCTGCCTTCTTCAGTTGTAAATCGTCTTTAACGGATCCAACCAGGGCCCGGTTCTTTGCTGGTGGACGGAAGATAACCTTGATTTTATTTTTCTTCAGTAATCGGCCTATTTTCGACGACACATTCCCGGCGTATGGAAGGAACGCAGTTGATTTAAAGTCATCATCTGCGTCCTCAATGCGTTGCTTCTTGTTATGATAGTTGCGCATGGCCTTCCTTATTTGGCGAGAAGTGTAGCCATTCTCTTTGAAAACCTTCTCCAAGTGTTCTAATTGAATGGCTACACTTCTCGCCAAATAAGGAAGGCCATGCGCAACTATCATAACAAGAAGCAACGCATTGAGGACGCAGATGATGACTTTAAATCAACTGCGTTCCTTCCATACGCCGGGAATGTGTCGTCGAAAATAGGCCGATTACTGAAGAAAAATAAAATCAAGGTTATCTTCCGTCCACCAGCAAAGAACCGGGCCCTGGTTGGATCCGTTAAAGACGATTTACAACTGAAGAAGGCAGGCGTCTACAAAATTCCCTGTGAATGTGGCTCTGCATATATTGGCCAGACGACGTGAACTGTCCATGAACGATGTATAGAACATGAAAGATACACCCGTCTGCGGCAACCGTCAAAATCGGCAGTAGCAGAGCACTGTATTTCTTTGGGACATTCGATGGAATACAATGTAACAAAAATTTTATCCCCGGTTTCCGGTTTTTGGGATTCCGTAATCAAGGAATCAGTGGAAATACGTCTTGCCAATAATCTTATAAATCGTGACAACGGCTTTCAGCTGGATAAAAATTGGAATCCTGTTATTAAAATTATACAATCACAGCGGAATCGACAGTGTCATTCGATACTCAATGACTAGATGAACCTTTATTTCCACCACCGAGGGCAGCACGTACAACTCGGCTATGCTGCGCATGTCAACACCTGACGCATGCGCTGTAGGATGCCAGTACATTTCACATGCGCGAGATTCGGCATAAATACCGCGACTGCACCAGGGATCTTCAGTAGTTGTGTACTCACCTGATGATGGCCGGACGTCTCTGGGCCGAAATATCGTGGCAGAATGTCGACGGGATCCGGCTGCATACCCGGAAATTATTAGAAGAAGAAATACGCCGGGAAAATTTCAGAAGTCACATCTGCGATCTTTTTGTCTATATTGACATCGGATATTTGCTGAGCAAGGTCTTCAACTCGCTCGCCAACGTGGTTGACACTTTCTGTCAATTGGCTTACTCTCTTTGAAACATCGCTGTAATGTTTCAAAGAGTCACTCGCAGTTGATTTACACACATCTATTTGGCCCTGCATATCTATGAACTTGCTACCAATATTGGTCTCTGAGTACTGTTTGTGATCCTTCTCAATCAACCATCACAGTCGATATATCGAAGAACATCTGACAAGGCATCAAGACAAAATGCGTTAGAAATACTGGAGAAATTTCTAGCGGCGGTGGCGTGAGGGAGTTGCAAATACTGGTTTCATACCACGTTCCTTAGCTGACTCACTTTCTAAATTCGGTGATCTTATAACGAGGATGCGTCGTCGGCGACGTTTAACCGCACTGTTGACCTGATAATATACACTCTGGCAATCACCATCTACAGTACATTCAGTGTTGCGGTATTTGTCTGGATAAAAAAAAACCACGTCATTCGTATGTAATGTCATACCTCGATTTATAAAGCCAGTACAGCTTTAGCATGGGTACTTGTGTGCACCTGTAGGACCAAGACTGCTTTTGATAGTAATATGTTCATGTTCCTTAACATATGGCGGTTTGTAAGACGATTACGTCTCTCCTTCTAAGACACATTGGTACCGCTAGCAAGAAAAAGTTATGAAACATGTCCACCTGTCGTTGATTCTAAGTCAGTATTATTTCGTATCGCCGGCGAAAAAAAAAAAAAAAATGGTTCAAATGGCTCTGAGCACTATTGGGCTTAACTGCTGTGGTCATCAGTCCCCTAGAACTTAGAACTACTTAAACCTAACTAACCTAAGGACATCACACACGCCCATCCCCGAGGCAGGATTCGAACCTGCGACCGTAACTGTCGCGCGGTTCCAGACTGTAGCGCCTAGAACCGCACGGCCACTCCGGCCGGCGCCAGCGAACATTTATTGGCGAAGCATTCTACATAGCAGTAGGGGATGCGTGATAGGTTCGCCATGAGCATCAGGCTTATAAAGTATGTGTTTGTGTTCCGACATGTGCAAAGGAAATGGCTATGTCCAGTCTCCAGGAAGGTCTGGATTTGACGTGGAATACTGTGGTAGCAAAGGGGAGAGTATGTGAAGTCATAAGAATGCTATAGATATTTCTATTTCAAGAGCCACAGTCGTCAGCAGGATGTAGTTCCCACCCTTGGCTCACTGTCGAATGTCGTTCAACTGAGACCACGATCGTAACATTTAATTGTAAGTATGTTGTTGTTGTTGTGGTCTTCAGTCCTGAGACTGGTTTGATGCAGCTCTCCATGCTACTCTATCCTGTGCAATCTTCTTCATTTCCCAGTACCTACTGCAACCTACATCCTTCTGAATCTGCTTAGTGTATTCATCTCTTGGTCTCCCTCTACGATTTTTACCCTCCACGCTGCCCTACAATACTAAATTGGTGATCCCTTGATGCCTCAGAACATGTCCTACTAACCGATCCCTTCTTCTGGTCAGGTTGTGCCACAAACTTCTCTTCTCCCCAATCCTATTCAATACTTCCTCATTAGTTATGTGATCTACCCATCTAATCTTCAGCATTCTTCTGTAGCACCACATTTCGAAAGCTTCTATTCTCTTCTTGTCCAAACTATTTATCGTCCTTGTTTCACTTCCATACATGGCTACACTCCATACAAATAGTTTCAGAAATGACTTCCTGACACTTAAATCTATACTCGATGTTAACAAATTTCTCTTCTTCAGAAACGCTTTCCTTGCCATTGCCAGTCTACATTTTATATCCTCTCTACTTCGACCGTCATCAGTTATTTTGCTCCCCAAATAGCAAAACTCCTTTACTACTTTAAGTGTCTCCTTTCCTAATCTAATTCCTTCAGTATCACCCGACTTAATTCGCCTACATTCCATTATCCTCGTTTTGCTTTTGTTGATGTTCATCTTATATCCTCCTTTCAAGACACTGTCCATTGCATTCAACTGCTCTTCCAAGTCCTTTGCTGTCTCTGACAGAATTACAATGTCATCGGCGAACCTCAAAGTTTTTATTTCTTCTCCATGGATTTTAATACCTACTCCGAATTTTTCTTTTGTTTCCTTTACTGCTTGCTCAATATACAGATTGAATAATATCAGGGAGAGGCTACAACTCTGTCTTACTCCCTTCCCAACCACTGCTTCCCTTTCATGTCCCTCGACTCTTATAACTGCCATCTGGTTTCTGTACAAATTGTAAATAGCCTTTCGCTCCCTGTATTTTACCCATGCCACCTTTAGAATTAGAAAGAGAGTATTCCAGTCAACATTGTCAAACGCTTTCTCTAAGTCTACAAATGCTAGAAACGTAGGTTTGCCTTTCCTTAATCTTTCTTCTAAGATAAGTCGTAAGGTCAGTATTGCCTCACGTCATCCAGTGTTTCTACGGAATCCAAACTGATCTTCCCCGAGGTCGGCTTCTACTAGTTTTTCCATTCGTCTGTAAAGAATTCGTGTTAGTATTTTGCAGCTGTGGCTTATTAAACTGATTGTTCGGTAATTTTCACATCTGTCAACACCTGCTTTCTTTGGGACTGGAATTATTATATTCTTCTTGAAGTCTGAGGGTATTTCGTCTGTTTCATACATCTTGCTCACCAGATGGTAGAGTTTTGTCAGGACTGGCCCTCCCAAGGCCGTCAGTAGTTCCAATGAAATGTTGTCTACTCCCGGGGCCTTGGTTCGACTCAGGTCTTTCAGTGCTCTGTCAAACTCTTCACGCAGTATCGTATCTCCCATTTCATCTTCATCTACATCCTCTTCCTTTTCCATAATATTGTCCTCAAGTACATCGCCCTTGTATAGACCCTCTATATACTCCTTCCACCTTTCTGCATTCGCTTCTTTGCTTAGAACTGGGTTTCCATCTGAGCTCTTGATATTCATCCATGTGGTTCTGTTATCTCCAAAGGTCTCTTTAATTTTCCTGTAGGCAGTATCTATCTTACCCCTAGTGAGATAAGCCTCTACATCCTTACATTTGTCCTCTAGCCATCCCTGCTTAGCCATTTTGCACTTCCTGTCGATATCATTTTTGAGACGTTTGTATTCCTTTTTGCCTGCTTCATTTACTGCATTTTTATATTTTCTCCTTTCGTCAATTAAATTCAATATTTCTTATGTTACCCAAGGATTTCTACTAGCCCTCGTCCTTTTACCTACTTGATCCTCTGCTGCCTTCACTACTTCATCCCTCAAAGCTACCCATTCTTCTTCTACTGTATTTCTTTCCCCCATTCCTGTCAATTGTTCCCTTATGCTCTCCCTGAAACTCTGTACAACCTCTGGTTCTTTCAGTTTATCCAGGTCCCATCTCCTTAAATTCCCACCTTTGTGTAGTTTCTTCAGTTTTAATCTACAGGTCATAACCAATAGATTGTGGTCAGAGTCCACATCTGCCCCTGGAAATGTCTTACAATTTAAAACCTGGTTCCTAAATCTCTGTCTTACCATTATATAATATATCTGATACCTTTTAGTATCTCCAGGGTTCTTCCATGTATACAACCTTCTTTCATGGTTCTTAAACCAAGTGTTAGCTATGATTTCTTGTGCTCTGTGCAAAATTCTACCAGGCGGCTTCCTCTTTCATTTCTTAGCCCCAATCCATATTCACCTACTACGTTTCCTTCTCTCCCTTTTCCTACACTCGAATTCCAGTCACCCATGACTATTAAATTTTCGTCTCCCTTCACTATCTGAATAATTTCTTTTATTTCATCATACATTTCTTCAATTTCTTCGTCATCTGCAGAGCTAGTTGGCATATAAACTTATACTACTGTAGTAGGTGTGGGCTTCGTATCTATCTTGGCCACAATAATGCGTTCACTATGCTGTTTGTAGTAGCTTACCCGCATTCCTATTTTCCTATTCATTATTAAACCTACTCCTGCATTACCCCGTATTTGATTTTGTGTTTATAACCCTGTAGTGACCTGACCAGAAGTCTTGTTCCTCCTGCCACCGAACTTCACTAATTCCCACTATATCTAACTTTAACCTCTCCATTTCCCTTTTTAAATTTTCTAACCTACCTGCGCGATTAAGGGATCCGACATTCCACGCTCCGATCCGTAGAACGCCAGTTTTCTTTCTCCTGATAACGACATCCTCTTGAGTAGTCCCCACCCGGAGATCCGAATGGGGGACTATTTTACCTCCAGAATATTTTACCCAAGAGGACGCCATCATCATTTAATCATACAGTAAAGCTGCATGCCCTCGGGAAAAATTACGGCTGTAGTTTCCCCTTGCTTTCAGCCGTTCGCAGTACCAGCACAGCAAGGCCGTTTTGGTTATTGTTACTAGGCCAGATCAGTCAATCATCCAGACTGTTGCCCTTGCAACTACTGAAAAGGCTGCTGCCCCTCTTCAGGAACCACACGTTAGCGTGGCCTCTCAACAGATACCCCTCCGTTGTGGTTGCACTTACGGTACGGCTATCTGTATCGCTGAGCCACGCAAGCCTCCCCACCAATGGCAAGGTCCATGGTTCATGGGGGGGGGGGGGGGGGGATTGTAAATATAGCGATCAAATACATATGTGACCGATGTCTTAGGATAATGATTCTACCTAGGCGTGCAGTGCTGGTGGCCTGTAGTGGGAATTATTCACGTTTACATATAACGGTAGGAGCTGTCCGAATGGAGAGGCCTGTTGGGGTGCAGGAATGTAGCTGACTTAACTGTGTACACAGCCGAATAGCGACCTAATACTTAGTATGACAGCTTTCCTGATCTTGTGGAAATTTGAGAAGATTCAATATGGACGTGTGTTTGTGCTGGGCCATTATTGCCACCCATGTAAACTGTTTAGCTGACTGGTTCTTCACATTTCGCGTCTTTATTTAGTAGAGAGAACATCGATTGTGGTGTGTGCATCTACCAGGTGGAAGACACGTTTACTGGTTCTCTAGACGTGAGAAACACCTTAGTTGACTCTGTAAACTATTGGGATGATTTAGAATCTGGTACATAACCGACATAAGTGTTCGCGAGTGGAAATATCAGTTTCCTCTATTTTTTTTTTTTTTCGAGTTCTTTTTCTGTAAAGGTCTTCACAGATGGCATAAGTTTCTAGTTTCTCTATGGTTTACAGCATGCTGCACCTAGCTAAAATTTTGGGTTTCTAGAGAAATAATTTCCAGTCTATATCTTTGGAATAATGTCACACGAGTAATACTGCTATGCAAGCGATATTGCTGTTTGCTTGATGTCGAGAAGTACCGTGAAAATAGTATGATATTCTACCAAACTGTGCGAAATTACATGCATATGTTCTTGTAATCCCAGAGTGTGGAGATGAATGTACTAAAGCAAGCAGGTTGGGCCTGAAACAGTAATGCCTTTGTGCCGAAGGGAGCCGATCCAGAATATGTAGATCAGTTATGTCACATGAGTGATACTTCCATGCAAGCGATATTGCTGTCTGCTTGATATCAAGAAGTACCATGAAAATAGTCTGATATTCTACCAAACTATTTATCTTGTAATCCCACAGTCTGCACATGTGTGTAAGAAAGCAAACAGGTTGTGTTGGAAAGAGTAATGCGTTTTTGCCGAAGGGAGCCGATCCAGAATTTGTAGATCAGTTGTGAGATTGACTTCAATCCACTGAATGTGCTCTGGTCATGCGTTGGTTGTCCATAACCGCCCTCGTTGGAAATATCTAGTGCCGCGAGTATACCTACAGTGCATGTGCTCATGCTATCTGTCTTCACAGTATATGTACGAGTGATGGAAAAGGGGTTATTTTGTATCGTGCAGGATATGAATTGTTTGTTTACTACACTGACACAGTACGCAGTGATATATTGCTGAGTTGGAGATCAAATGGCTCTGAGCACTATGGGACTTAACTGCTGAGGTCATCAGTCCCCTAGAACCTAGAACTACTTAAACCTAACTAACCTAAGGACATCACACACATCCATGCCCGAGGCAGGCTTCGAAACTGCAACCGTAGCGGTCGCGTGGTTCCAGACTGTAGCACCTAGAACCACTCGGCTACTCCGGCCGGCAGTTGGATATCAGTTTCACGCTCTAATATTCAAGCTCTTGTCCTCATTGAGAGAGCAGTGTAACTGAGTAAGAGTCTTTCCGTACCTGACGATATGCAGAGCACCTTGCAAGGTTTAATTGTCGGTGCAATATGGCGACCTGTGTAAAATAGTTCTTGCTGCTGAAACTATCGTCTGCAGAAAGAAAAAAAAGGCAGACTGTTCTTCCACACTGGTGGCATTAGTAATTCGGCGGGTAAATTCGATAAGAGCCAATCATAATTCTTCATTCACTCACCAGACATCATTTGTCCTGGAATATAGGTGTCTCTACACAGTGGTGAGAACGTTTGCGTATGTTGAAAGCAGTACGTGTAACACAAGATGGCTGGGATGTGTTGTTAGGACCGAGAGGAAGAATGCATTCGATGTTATTCTGCGCTATTTCTGTAAGCAGGTCCTGTTAGGGCAACCATTTCCATGCAGACAAGTTGAGACATCACAGAAGCTCCTACAAAAGCAAGTGTTACCTATTTCGGAGGCACTATACAATTACCGGGAGGTTGACTTGGTTCTTATTTTACATAGCTATGTGACATCACTATAACACTGAGAACCTCTTTAGATGCACTTGCGATGGCGTGTAGCTATGCGTATGCAATTCACAGTCATGTGTCAGCCACACTGGACACTTAAGCACGACTATACCCAGCTCGAATGTCCCGGTAGAATCACGAGGAAGAGAAAGCAGCCTGTTCCATTCTGGGAAACAATGGAACGGATTTCAGCATCTGTGAGGGTGAGTCCCTCTGCAAATTGGTGTTCATTCCTGTCCAGTCACGTCAGCAATTTTGCCCAGGTCAACATGTATTTCCAGAGGAATTTCTCACAAGTATGAAAGGGATGCCACTGCCTCATATTTGCAGGATCCAAATGTGCACCTGTGCATGACTCGGCAGCTGATGGTCGCGTCATCCCTTTGCGGGGGCTGCCGGTGGAACCCAACTCCTGGGAGCGTGTGTGGTAGCATCCTGTGCGGCCCAGTAGACAGGGGGTGGTGGGCAGTGCATGCGCTCATTCTTTGCGTGTCTGTTGTATTATTTTGTGGGCTGGCCTGTAGGCCATGCTATGCATTACTTAGACAGTTTACAAGTAGTGAGCGTGCCTGCAGAGCGTTTTACATGCGTTAATTTGATAATTTACGAGTTGTTTTCGTGTCTGCACTTCAGTGTACTGCACTATTTCGGTGATTTATGAGTAGTTTACAGGTCTATGAGCTGTGTGTTGCATTATTTTGGTAATTTACGAGTTGTTTGCATATCTGTACATCAGTGTACTGCATTATTTCCGAGTAGTTTGCAGGTCTGCAGACCGTTTATTGTGACTCCAAGCACATCAGGGCGAGTACTTCTTTTATCATTGTGATACATGAATTACGTGAAATCTGTCCCTAAATAAATTGTTCCAAAATAAATAAAGTACACTCCTTCCTCTCTCCAACAGCCCAGTGCTGGCTGAGCCATTTTCCCACCATTTTCCCCTCCAGACCACCATATTGGATTATGTCATAGGAGGGACGATAGCACTCTCTGGTGGCAGTATTGTGTACTAGGGCAGTTGGACTCCAGACTTCATGGTGGACACACTGGATGGCAGTACTGCCTCAAATTGTTTAAATAATGACTGCATGCAAAATAAAGACTTACGTCCATCCTATGCGGCAGAGGCCAAGTCCTTTTCCCACCAATTCCTAGGAATAGGTGGTGGTCGGATGACTTAGGTTAGTGGAGGTAGCCCAAGTGACCTATTTTCCTGCCACTTTCTTAGGTTAGTAGAGGTATCCATGGTGTGTTGCAGCGTTCTGATGAAATTTGAATTTCCCACCATTTTGTGGGGGAGGGGAGGGGATGGGGTGGAGAGAAGAGGGTTAGGTTAGTGGAGGTAGCCCAATTAACATAATCTTGCCGCCAAAATTCAAATTTCCAGCCAAAAGCGGTCATTTTCGATAGTGGTACTCGTGTCATCATCTGACATCATGTATGCCATCTTGGATGATGTCATCACCACCATGTTGGTCACATCTGGCAACAATGGACAGTGGGGCAGAACGAAGTTTGCTCTACTTCTTTTCTGGCCATCCAGGACTGCCCTGCCACATGGAAAGTCATGGAATTGAAGTCAGTTCTCAGGAAGATGAGACATTGTATCCGATTTTTCCCAGCACACCTCGCATCGTTGCTCTATTCCATCGGTTGTGAATGGACAATGTGTCTTTTGTTTGGACTAAAGATTGTCAGGATGCATTCCAGTAACCTATAAATGCCTTTTTGAGTGACAGGTGACTTTCTCTTTTAGATCCTGTTAAGCCAGTGGTTTTTGCAGTGGACACCTCTTCGTAGAGAATCAGACCTGTATTCTCGCACATATTTGCTTTACAGCAAAGTCCGAGCACTTTGGCTTCCAAGACTCAATGTAACTATTCCCAGATCAATAACGATGCACTCACTATTATCTATGGCATGAAAAAGTTTCACCATTATCTGTCTGGTCGGAAGTCTCACCTAGTGATGGACCAGAAGGTAGGTCAGTCTTTGATTCATCCATCGAAACCTCTTCCGTCGTGTACGGCTCAGAAGCTGCAACTCTGGGCTTTGTTATTGTCACAATATCAGTACGAGGTATTGTACCGATCCATGTCGAAGCATGCTGACGCCTTCTCTCGGCTTCCTATTGGTTCTGATTCTGAATTCGACTCTACTGCCGCATCTTGTTGTCAGACAGATACGCGGGGCACTGAACTCTTACTGAATTTTCCACTGCACTATTGGAAAACTGGTCAGGCCACAGAACCAGAGCCTGACAGGTACCTTTTGTTGCACTGCATCTGTACTGCTTGGCCTCCTTCTGTGAAAAACATTCAGAATTTCTTTGTGTGCCACTATTTTGTCGTCAGCATAACCTCTCCGTCCAAGATGCTGTGACTTTATTACGAAATGACTGGAAAGTAGGATGTGCTTATTTCTAAAGTGTTGCAAAAAGCTCCTACAAGAACATTCAGGAATTGGAAACACGAAACATGTAGCGTGCCGGCACTTCCATGGACTGGTATGCACGCCCATATTCAGCAGATGATGTTCACAGACTTGCACATAGGGTGAAACCCTCCTCGCCCCTTAGCAAACGTTTTCAGCTTGGCCAAAGTCTCAGTCGCCATGGCATCATGTGCATATTGACTCTGCTCGTCCCTTTTGGAACGCTAGTTGGCTTACTGTAGACAATTCTTTTACCAAATATCCGTTTGCAGTGCCCATGAACTTGACTACGTTGCGTAGTCCCATTCAGCCTTTGTCATCAATTTTCTCCTTGGAAGGTTAGCCAGAAGTGTGGCTCACAGGCAACTGACCACAGTTTACAGCTTAGAACTTCGAATAATCTTGTATAGTCTGTAGTATCACTCACCATACCACTGTTCCGTTTCATCATTAGTTGAATGAAGAACCTGAATGATTTGTGCATACATTCAAGATAGTTTTGTTTGTGGGGGGTTGAAGGGACCAGACTACAAAGGCAATCAGTCCCTTTTTTCACGACCATGAAACACCCACAAGGAACAAAAACAAGCAACAGAGATGACAAGGGACGACACAGGACAAGAAAGGCACAGACAAAGACCAGACAAAAGGATTAAAAGCACAAAGTGGTTGGTGGACCATGGAAACAAAAAAGGAAAAGCCAACCACAAAGAGGCACACCAAAACCCCTATCTAAAACAATAGGCCAAAGGCCAGACGCAACACAAAATCGGACAAACCCTCAGATTGAGCGATAAAAATCCCACACTCGAATAAAACTCAAAACTAAGCCTGCCATTGCAGCATCATCCGTAAAAACAGCAGGGAGAGTATCAGGCAGCACAAACGTCTGCCTGAGTGCCTTTGAAAGTGGACAGTCCAACAAAATTTGAACCTCTGTCAACACTAATCCACAGCAACATAGAGCCAATCTCCAGGGCCAAGGCACTGATAGCCTGTTTGGGCAGCCTGTCAACAATGTTCAATACCTGGGATGCTGACATGACCCATGGTCCACACAAAAACCATGAAATGGCTACAACTGGCAAAAGTATGGATGGACTCCAGGATAGCCATCACCAGACAAGAGCGAGGAAAACACTGATCAATAGCTTGTAAAAGGCTCAGAGAGTCACCAAAGATGACGAAGAACTCACCTAATCAGAACAGATATACTATAGGGCGTGAGAGATGGCTACGTACTCGGCAGTGAAAACACTGCAGCCATCCGGCAATGAGCCTTGTTGAGAATGATCCCCAAGAGTAATAGCATAATCAGCTCGAACAGCAACCATCGTCAGTATAGACCACGTCAGAGCCACAAAACGTGGCAAGGATGGAAAGAAAGCAGCAGCAGTGGGTCTCAGGAGCGACTGAGTCCTTCGTGCCCTGTGCCAAATCCAGCTGAAGGCGAGGACGGGGCACACACCATGGGTGTATACGTATATGGGCCCAGAAAACAGGTGGAAGAGAGAAGAATTCAAGCCCAAAAAAAAGAGCCCAGGTGTGAACTGTGATGGTACACTCTGACTAGGGCCACCATTCGGGAAGATGGACGACCGAGTTGCGGAACAGGAGACCGTAATTTTGATGTCTGGGCAAGCTACAAACATGTGCAGCATAAGCGGCCAGTAGTCATCGGCGCCGGATCCGCAATGGCGGGGCACCAGCCTCCACAACGAGTATGCTGTTTACAGGGCTTATGCCGAAAGTTCCAGTTTTGAGTAGGATCTCGCAGTGAAGTATGGGGTCAAGCAATTGCAACACGGAAGGCGATGACAAACTATAAGGCAGGCTCGCATAATCGAGACAGGACTGAATCAGTGCCTGATACAGTCGTAGAAGGGTAGACCGATCGGCACCACAGCTGGTGTGATGCAAGCAACGAATAACGTTAAGATGACACCAACACGTTTGTTTAATCTGCCAAATATGAGAGAGCCAAGTCAACTGGGCACCAACAAGCCCAAAAACAGATGCATCTCCACCATGGCAAGAGGTTCACTGTCAAGATAAAGCTGTGGGTCAGCGTGAACAGTACGACGCCAACAGAAATGCATGACACAGGTCTTGGCAGTCGAGAACTGGAAGCCGTCTATGATGGCCAAAGACTGCAATCTGCGGATAGCGCCCTGTAGCTGCCGTTCAGCAACTGCAGTGCCAGTGGAGCTATAGTAAGGCAAAAGTCATCAACATTCAAATAAGCCAATACAGACGTTCCCACAGCTGCAGCTAGCCCATTGACACCAACTAAAAAGAGGTATACACACAAGACAGAGCCTTGTGGGACCCCATTCTCCTGGCCTTAGGAGGGACTATGGGAAGGACCAACGTCCACATGGAATGAATGAAGCGACAGAAAATTTTGAATAAAAGTCGGAAGTGGGCCCCTTAAACCCCACCCATGAAGTGTGGTGGTGATGTGATGTCACCATGTTGTATCGTATGCCTTCTGCATGTCAAAAAAGATGGCAACCTGTCGGCGGGATAATGCTGTACACATGGCTAACTCCAGGCAGACCAGATTATCGGTGACATAGCGGCGCTTGCGGAACACGCCCTGGACTGTAGCCAAAAGGCCCCAAGACTAAAGTTGCCATCTCAACCTCTGGCTCACCATGCATTTGAGCAATTTGCATGGAACATTGGTGAGGCTAATGGGGCAGTAGCTGTCCACCTCCAGTGAGTTCTTGCCAGGTTTCGGCACAGGGTTAATGACGCTTTCCTGCCATTGTGATGGGAACTCACCCTCAACCCAGATACAGTTGAAAAGTGTTGGAGGCGTCGCTGGCAGTTAACTGAGAGGTATTTAAGCATCTGATAGTGGATGCCATCTGGCCCAGGATCCATATCAGGGCAAGCAGCTAAGGCACTTTGGAATTCCCAGTCACTGAATGGAGCATTGTACGATTTGGGGTGCAGTGTATGGAATGAAAAGCTCTGACGTTCCAACCACTCTTGCAGGGAGTGGAGGGCCTGTGGGTAATTTATAAAAGCAAAAATCTGAGTGTAATGCTCCGCTAAGATTTCTGCATTTGTGTTGGTGTCAGTACAGACTGCTCGATTCAGGGAAACCCAGGTACGCCTAATCTTGGTCCAAACGTGAGATGGAGAGGTATGGATACCAATGGTGGAGGCATACCATTCCCAGCACTCCTGCTTCCGTCAGGGAATGAGGCATCGGGCTCTGGCATGGAGCCACTTAAACTCAATGAGGTGGTACAGTGATGAGTGCCACTTATGACGTTAGAGGGCCCGCCTGTAATAGCAAATCGCCTCAGAGATCTCTGGTGACCAGGCACAGTTCTCTGCCGACGGGACCCAGAAGAACAGGGAATTGCCGATTCCACTGCAGAAACGATGCCGGTGGTGACTGTGTGAACCACCACATCAATGGCATCATGAGAAAGAGCCTCAATAGTGGCAATGGAGGCAAACAAGTCCCATTCAGCCTTATTCAAAGCCCATCTGGGTAGGCGCCCAAGTGTGTGACACTGGGTTAGTGACAGAAAGATCGGAAAGTGGGCACTACCGCACAAGTCATGCACACTCCACCAGACAGGGGGTAGAAGGCCAGGGCTGCAGACCAAAAGGCCAATGGATGAGTACGTGCCATGCACCACACTGAAATGTGTGGAGGCATCATTATTCAAGATAGAACGGTCGAGCTGTGCCAACACTCGCTCAACGACAGTGCCTTGGGCTGTTGCCACCAATCCACCCCACAAAGGGTTAATGGCGTTAAAGTCGCCCAGTAATAGAGAAGGTGGTGGCAGCTGGGCTAACAGCGCTGCCATAGATGCTGTAGGACATCACCATCCAGTGGAAGATAGAGGCTGCAGATAGTAACAGCCTGAGGCGTCCACACCCTAACAGCAACAGCTTCTAAAGGTGTTTGAAGAGGGACACACTCGCTATAAAGAGAGTTAAGGACATAGACGCAGACAACACCAGATAGCCTCTCATAAGCTGCCCGATTCTTGTAATAACCCCAATACCCATGGAGGGCAGGGGTTCACATCACCGGAAACCAAGTTTCCTGGAGGGCAATGCAGAAGAAAAGTTGAAGGCTGAGAAGTTCTCAGAGCTCAGCAAAATGGTGGAAAAACCACCGCAATTCTACTGGAGGATAATAGCATTGTGAGGCTGGGAAGGCAATGAACATTCAATGAGGCAGTTTACACCTCAGAGTCACCTCCTGCCACCAACGTATTGCTTGAACAGTCTGTATCTATTGTGTCTGAGGGTTCAGTGAGATCCAGGTCCACAGCGGACACCAGAATCTTCACCTCATCCTCAGACACAGAACTTGTAGGCAGCGGTGGTGTAGGTGCCATTGCAGTGCCTTGGATCTGGGTGATATTTTGCTTTTTTGGTTTCTCTCACTGCCCCTTAGGTTGATCACACTGGGACTGAAGAGGACCGTGAAGCCCTACAACCAGCTACCTGTGGTTGCTTCAGCCACTGGTGGGTCAGCTCTACCACCGGTAACAACCTCAGAAGGGAGTGACCCAAGGGAACCCTTCCTAGTGAGGAGCCAAAGAAATAATATGCTTCTCTGGCTCGAAAGTGGGGATGTATGTCCCTGATGGTGAAGGTGGGGGGGGGGGTGTTACTGCTCCCAATGTCGGTGGTGCAGGAGCAACAGGAAGGGTTGTGCCCCCACCCCCCATGGGTGATGTGGCAGGTGTAGTCTTACAGCTCGGAGAGCCGACTGGAATTCGCTTAACTGATGAGGGTACTGTTGTCGTTGCGGTGGCATAAGAGGAAGTCGTTTGCACAGGATGGACTCGTTCAAATTTCCTCTTAGCCTCAGTGTAGGTCAGTCGGTCCAGGGTCTTACATTCCATGATTTTCCCCTCTTTCTGTGAAATTCTTGAGTCCGGCCAGCAAGGTGAATGATGCTCTTTGCAGTTGACATAGATGGGAGGCGGGGCACATGGAATATTGGGATGTGATGGGCGTCTGCAAGATCGACATGTCAGGCTGGAAGTACAACACAATGACATACAGACGAACTTCCAGTATTTAAAGCACCACATCGGGAGAGGGATATAGAGCCTGATGTCACAGCAGTAGACAGTCACCTTGACCTCCTAAGGCATGGCCCTTGAAGGCCATGATGAAGGTGCCGGTGGCAACCTGATTATCCCTCATACACCGATGAACGAGCAGGACAAAATGAACACCTCGCCGCTCCAAATTGGCGCGCAGCTCGTCTTCAGACTGCAAAAGAAGGTCCCTGTTGAATATAATGCCCTGGACCATATTTAAGCTCTTGTGGGCCATGATGGTAACAGAAATATCCCCCAACCTGTTACAAGCGAGTAATGCCAGTGACTGGGCAGATGGTGCTCTTTTTATCAAAACTGCCTTTGAGCGCATTTTGGACAAGCCCTCCATCTCCCCAAACTTGTCTTCTAAATGCTCTAGAAGGAACTGAGACTTCATCGTCATGAAAGACTCTCCATCAGCTCTCGTACAAACCAGGTACTGGGGCGAATAAGTCTCACTGCTATTCTTAGCCTTTTGCTCCTCCCATGGTGTGGCCAGCGAGGGGAACGATTTTGGGTCATACTTCTGTGCATTGAACTGAGCCCTAGAACGCTTAGAGACTGCTGATGTCTGACCACCAGCAAGAGATGATGTACCATGCTTCATTGACGGCGATCCGCCCGGATGCCACCCAATCCGACCAAGAGCCCTCCCCACAGGCGCCATGCAGCCTCAGCAAGGGCCACCTGGCAGGATGGCCATTGCTGGGAGTCTCAGTGCCCCAGGGAGATAGGGATCTACTCCTCGGCGTACGTGGGGGGTGAACAGCACAGTCATCAGCAGAGCGATCCCTAGGTCTACAACCAGCTAGGTACATGGCAGCCCCACCACAACAGACCGTCTACCGTGCTGGATAACAGGTGCAAAGAAGACCACGGTCGTCGTCGGCGCAGAAGGCGAGACTGCATAGTGGATGGGGGAAACCGCACCCAGGAATGTAGCCTCACTCAAGAGATGGAGAATGAGCAGGGCTGCAATGGGACGACGAGAAACGGGGCTTATGATCTCATTGCCCTATGGACACGATGCACCGTGCAAGGCGCCCTTCCCCAATTGGCACGCTCTTCAGGAAAATTACCTAATATGAAGGTCAAGCCCTACTGGGGGACCATGACATAAAGGCCGAAACGTGTGAGACTCCTTTTAGTCGCCTCTTAAGACAGGCAGGAATACCGCCTATTCTAACCTCCGGCCCCGCAGTGGGATACATTCAAGCAACACACGAACAAAATACATTCCCGCCACACGGGGGAGCAAGCGCTGCAGCTCCTTCTCGCCACGTACTGCTCACATTCCCGTGACGGTTCGTTGCCGGCGGAGCTTCTACATGGCCGGCGCCACCGCACGCTGCTTCAGTTGCTGCACCCACCACAGAACACGGCGCCTCCCACGCTACGCAAGTATCGCTTTGCAGCTAGTGAGTATACTCTATTCACATTTTTTCTTCGCACCAGACACGGATGAGAGAACAGCCGTTCGAATGGGCTCCTGAATGCATTTAATTCGAGGTCCTGATGGCTTACTGCGCCGCCATCAGAACGAGATTCTTGCTAGTCGATTGTGAGACTCTTCCGCAGATTTTCGTCCGCAGATTTTCTTCCGCAGATTTTCTGTTCCCAGATTCGCGTCCTACCGTGATACTGTGAGTGGCAAGAAACCGATGGAGCTGGACCGACGAACACGCCAATGGAACGACACCTCCAGGAAGACAGCGTTGAGCGCCCCATGTCAACGCCACCCATCGGTCGGCCCCAGTTCGGTCGCAGACTTAGGGAGCATTAGCACTGAGTAATAGGAAGACGATTCTATCAGTAGTAATAATGTATGAATGTAATTTCATGTATGAGGCACGGCAAGCACAGGAAGCCATCTCACAACGAAAAGAGTTCGGTTTTATTTATTTCCTCTTTAGAAATAAAAAGTTCTACTAATTGAAAACTATTACGTACAGACTATTTTAGATTCTTGCCACCGGCCATCGCAACTTCTCTCCTTTTTTTTGTGGGTGCTGGCCCCACAGAAGGTGATGCAACAGTCAGTAAGACAAAACTGATTATTTTAGAAACTCCTCAAAGGCATGAACTGACGGTTTTATGCAACGCTCATGTCATGAATGAAAAACACAATACTTTCATTAATCAAACCACGGATTTAGTTTAAAGTCGTTTTTCCCCAAAAGTATCCCAGATTAGTCTGAAGTCTACAAAGAGACCATATGTTTCTGAAAGATTAAAGACAACCAGTACAATTAATAGGAAACAGTACCTACGAGTCACAAACAGGTCTGATGTTGATGGTATTCCATAATATCGCAGGCACTAACACAGAATATTATGCAAATGCGTTATGAGAGAAAGATAGGCACGTCAGGTGACACAATGAAGACAATCTATGATATAGTGAAGGAGAAATGTAATATAGCCGCATAAGAAGTGGACGAGATAGCATTAAGATTAGAGGATGCTTTCGTGACGAATGTGAACAGTGTTGCGAAACTCATTAACAAGAGTCTCATGAATGTTGCTGAACAAATGGGATTGTCAGGTTCAGTAGGCTCTACCACGGAATACCTTAACCCAGCCACTATTAAAAAGAGTAGGAACCTCAGTATAAAACTAATGTCCAACACAAAAGCTTTAAAATCAAAAAATTCTTATAGTGGAAATAACATATCAAGAGTTATCTAAAGAGTGTTGTTTAGAGTTTAGTAACATACAAAATTATTTGTGTAGCCAGTTATTTATCAGTGGAACTTTTCCCAAACGGCCGAAATAAGCTGAAGCTGAAGACTTGAGGTCCAGAAATACTGCCAAACTTCTATCCAATTTTCTTTTCTCGCCATTATCAAAAATTATAGTTAAAGAATTATACGGTTCACTACTTGTTCATTCGGCAATAAATAATTTAATGTCAAAAGCACAGGTTGGACTCCTCCAGGTTGTAGATACTGAGAACGACGTTTACACACACAGCGATAATGTACTTTGTTCTTTAGCTGTATATTATAGGCTACTGGTATATTTTGTGATGGGTCGAATCTATCTGACTGTGTAGATGATTATATTTTACGTAACCTAAAATATTATGGTGTAATAACAAACGCTGCAAAATGATTCAAGTCTTTAAATGCGAATATTTTAGGTTAGGCTTTACCGTTACTGATGCCAATCACCGTTTATTTATCTCCACGACGAATTTCAAAGGTTTAAACCTCCATATCAGGCTGATTTACATTTGTTAGTATGACATACACCAAAGAGCCAAAGAAACTAGTACACCTGCCTATTATCGTGTAGGGCCACCTTGAGCACGCAGAAGTGCCTCAGCACGACGTGGCATGGACTCGACTAATGTCTGAAGTAGTGCTGAAGGGAACTGATACCATTAATCCTGCAGGTCTGTCCACAAATCTTCTGAACAGCACATTGCAAAGCATACCAGATTGCCCAAGAATGTTCATGTCTGGGGAGTTTGGTGGTAAGCGGAAATGTTTAACCTCAGAAGAGTGTTCCTGGATCACGGCGTAGCAATCCTGGACGTATGGGGCGTCGCATTGTACTGCTGGAATTGCGCAAGCCCGTCGGAATGCTAAATGAACATGAATGGATGCAGATGATGACATAGAATACTTACGTAGGTGGCACCTGTCAGAGTCGTATCTAGATGTATCAGGGGTTCCGTATGACTCCAATTGCAGGCGTCCCATGCCACTGCAGAGCCTCCACCAGCTTCAACAGTCCCCTGCTGACATGCAGGATCTATGGATTAATGACGTTGTCTCCATACCCGAACACGTCCATCCGCTCGATACAATTTGAAACGATACTAGACCGACCAGGCAACATGCTTCCAGTCATCAACAATCCAATGTCGGTGTTTACGACACATACGAGGCGTAAAGTTTTATGTCATGCAGTCATCAAGGGTACACGAGTGGGCCTTATCTATGATATTTCGTTGCATGGTTCGCACGCTGACATGTTGATGGCCCAGCATTGAAATCTGCAGCAATTTGGCCGAGGGTTGCACTTCTGTCACACTGAACGATTCTGTCCAGTCGTCGTTGGTCCCGTTCTTGCACAATCTCTTTCCGGCGGCAGTGGTGTCGGAGGTTTTATGTTTTACCGGATTCCTCATATTCACGATACATTCGTGAAATGGTCATACGGGAAATTCTCCACTTCATCGCTACCTCGGAGATGCTGTGTCCCATCGCTCGTACGCCGACTGTAACACCACTTTCAAACTCACTTAAATCTTAATAACCTGCCATTGTAGGAGCAGTAACAAATCTAACAACTGCACCAGTCCCTTGTTGTCTTATATAGGCGTTGCCGAACGCATCGCCGTATTCTGTCTGTTTACGTATCTCTCTATTTTAATACGCGTGCCTACACCAATTTCTTCAGAGCGTCATTGTATGTGTGTATTGTGTTAAAATTTTTGGAGGAACGTACTTTCACCACCGTAACGCATCACATGTGTACTGTCATATTTTGTAAACAAAAATTGCGTCTGAAGACTATTAGGTACAAGGATCAAATCACAAAAGAGGACAATTATCAGAAAGTACAAAGAGTATACAGCATAACATCATTATTACAGAATAAGCTTGAAAGGTTTTTAAAGATCTTTTTTTCGAGGTGCTGAGCACATGAGTTCGAGCAAATATTTGAAATGATATATAAATCCGATTTTGTCAAGCTTAAACTTCATACTTGTTTATATAACCCGGTGACATAATGAAAAATTTAAGAGCAATAATTATTTTGGCTACAGTGGTAAAATTATACATAAATAACAATTTTTGTTGGTATTCTCAGATAGGATTGAAAGGCTAGAGGCAGGGAGAGAGGAAGAGAAACAGAGAGAGAGAGAGGGTAGAAAGAGTGATTGGATGAGAAGAAACTTTCCAAACCGAGGGGTTCTTAAGATTGTATCTGTTACACGCAATAATTGTGTGGAGGCAAACATTTTCTCTTAGATGGCCAACCTTTTCAAACAACCCTCACACCATATCCAGTCACTGTAATAAATATACATTCACACAGATATAGCTTATAACAAGAGTAGGAAACATGACAGAAAATGGTAGACGAAATAAGCACTGCCTCGGGATGAGTGACCTTGACCTTGTTACATCCTCATATGCACAGTCAGTATAAGCCACTGAGTGTTAATATGGTAACCTCGCCATACATAAGATCCACCTTCATCTTCACAGCTTCCTCAGTCTGGCTCAAATATCGAACAAACGAGGCATCTTTCGTATCGTATGCTCATGTGACACAGACCAAGAGACAACCATTGCGAATCAGTACTCACTATTCAACGTACTATGACAGAACCACCCCTTATCCTGACAGCTGTGGAATCCTAGAAGTATAATAGAAACTTCTGAAAAATATAAATATCCACAACATGCCAGATCGTGCCTACAAATATCTTTCATAAAACTGGTTTCTATCAAAGAAGAACGTCACGCATCCAAGAAAACATCAAGTAAAATATCAAGTAAATCCTAACCATAACTGTCATAAATCATCCCATAGATCATTCTCAGCATGTGCTGAACCTCACAACATAGAAAATATCTACTCATAATCACGTGTCACAGTTTGAGACTCTTAAAAAAATGCAAGTTCTTGCCCCATATATTCTCATTATATCACACATTATTCAGATAATCCAATACTGCTACATCAAAACATTCATGATAATCATATGATGAAACTAGTCGTTCATCAAATCAGATCTGACACTCAAAAGTGCCTGTCTTTCAAATCCAATTGCACCTGGAATATCCAGGTACTACCCTGGCCTGATAGTGATGAACTTTGTTTATTGTGTGAGATACAATGTGGCAAGACCGTTGGTTATATTGCCATTCTTAGGGAAGAAACTAACAAAAACGTATGACTAAGGCTTCATTCATGAAAATAAATCTTCAAAACGTGGAAAAATACTCATAGGAGATCACTTCGAAGCAGCCTGGTTACACGAAGAATCTTAACTAGGACATAAGCACAAACTGTAGATATGTTACGCTGAATACCTTAACACGAGAAAATTTTGTACCTATTAAGTACCACACACACTGAGGTCTGCATCGACACTGCGCAAATTCTGTAGGTTCTAAGACTTGTATTGAACTTTTCATTGACATTGAAGTCATTAGAGACGGTCATTTAGCAACAAAAATTGATATATATTAGTGTTCAGCAAAAAATTTCGAGTTTTGAAGATTTACTCCTTCTTGGGACAGCATTAATAAAACCACTGTAAGTGTGAAGTCGCTTCTCCTTCCTAACGTTTGGTTTGCTTCCTCTTTATCTGTTCATTTTCATCGAAGCCTATGACAGGCTATGTAGCTAGTTAATCCTGTTCCTCCACTATCAGATTGACGACTAAATCGTGTTATACATTTACGGTAAATAATTCTAACTCAGATTTATGTCCCAACGTTGGTCTGACATGAACTGTGGGTCAGTGTGGCATCAACCAGCTCCTTCAAACAAACTGTTAGCTCTGTCCACAATCACTGGGCTATCCGAGCTCTACATACCACCAGCGGCCAGTTTGGCTACAGCAGTAGAAAGTTCATCAACCTTCTCTGATTCTTGAAATGCTATTATCTCTACTGACCTTTCATACTTCTACTCCATGTTCAAGATTTTCCAAAGCTGTCGCCTGACTAGTTACTTGCTCGTTAACCTGACTCGCTACAGCCTGACTTGGAGCAGCTTCTAGACTATTATGTAACTCAGATTGTTCCTTCCTCCACAAACATTAACCTCCTTCCAGAATGAGATTTTCACTCTGCAGCGGAGTGTGCGCTGATATGAAACTTCCTGGCAGATTAAAACTGCGTGCCCGACCGAGACTCGAACTCCAGACCTGTTCGAGTCTCGGTCGGGCACGCAGTTTTAATCTGCCAGGAAGTTTCATTAACCTCCTTGTCTGTCACTTCTTTTTAACTAATTTTTGACAGATATAATTTTCTTATATTTCCCACCACAAGTACTATTAATCTGTTTAGCTCTACCATTTCCTTTTATTCCAGTGCAATCTGTTGTTGCAACATGGGAATTTCATCCCCTTTGAAAACTAGAAATTTTCTAAACAAACATCTAAAGAGGGATAACATAGGGACTGGAGTAACATAAACCACATTCAGCTGAATTCAGGCTTCCTTCCCACAACAAGATAATATTAGTTTCAATGCAGGTTCACACTAAAGGGTAGAGTAATATTTCAGCAGGGCATTAACAACGAACACAAGCACTAGACGATGCAAACTGTACACCTGAGACAATTCAGATTTCTGGCATTAACTTGCTCATGCGACATTTACAAACATCATTATACACATCCCTGAGCAAATAAGTCCAATGAAGTCATGAAATCCATGTATCGGAATGTATATAGTACTCTCAAGAAATCTGAAAATAGTTATAAATTCCACTCTGGCCAAATCACAGTTGCCATCATCGTGCGGGATGGGGGACGAGAGGGTTAGAGGTATGTCCACTCTCCGCTCTACTAAGCTACCACTTCTCACCACTGAAAAGTACAATGATGAAACTGGCAATCTAAGTTGTGCTTACTACTCCACTGTAATTAAACTAATTGTTGCAACAGCCCACATAAAGCCAGTAATAAGTTTCGTTACAGATGCAGAAATCACCATCTGGCATCAGATAAACTCCAGATCCGTAAGAATGCTCAGTGACAAAGACACAACTCCATTATATTAGTTTTTGACTATTTTAGACTAGGCTTCCATACAATTCGGTACATTGAATGCACAGTAATATTTCGTAAAGTTACCAGAAACAAGCAATTGCACTCAGAACTTCAATATAGGTCTTAAATCAAGTGCACAGCTCGAAACATATTTATTAGAAATGTTTGCTTAACCTAAAACTAAGTTAGTACTGATTTCACAAGATCTTAAAGTGCAATCCAACGTCAGTACTATCACTCAACAAGTTCCGCCTACCGAAACATCACTATCTAACAGAAACTTCACTTAGCGATACCACTGACTTTGCTAATCCTGATAAATCCCTTGACCCGTCCTCCGTTCCTAAATATTATTCTCCTGCTAAACATTGAAAATCATCTTAAATCCACCTACCTGACAAAGGTTCTCTACAGAAAGTAGTGTTCTAGCAACTCACATTTGATCATTCAGTGCAAATACAAGTTCCTTTTGCAGAAAAACCCACGAACATTTTGCTTCTCCCAATTAAACAAGCAGAAAGTATGCAAATGTCCCAGTATTGAGTTGCCACTTCAAAACAACAATCCACAACGTTAGTTTCATAACATCAACCCAACATATTAATATATCAGCCCTCCTAGTTTGTAATTTATCTATACATAAGAAATATGGTACCACAGAAGAAGAGAACGATTGTAGTTTAGCAATAAGAGACGTAACTACACTCCGCCAAATGTGAGTGGACCATTCCCCTTAGTGTGCATTCAAAAGTCTCCTCTGACAACTTGAGAACAAAAATCCATACACATGTGTACCAGTTATTGTGTCAGTATTTAATAAGCAACATAGCAATAAGGATATAACTAACATAAGAAGCTGTGTAAGGATCGATTTAAGATGCATGACTGTAACAGTTATTCACTAGAGTATATTTCAAAATGGGTAAATTACCTTTCATTAACACAGACCAACTGCAATGACGTTCAAACATCAAGTGGAAAAAGAAAGCGCTATCAGAGAAGCACCATATTGTAAACTACAATTTACATCGAATAAACGGGAGATATTCTGTGGGATATTTTCAAAGTATTCATTCTTCTTGTATGTACGGAATCACTGTATTTTAAAACATTATTATGTATGGTTAGTGAGTTACAATAATTGTTCCGCGAGTAGATGGACATCTACACTAGAGGCTGCAATCTTACGAATATTATTTCGAATTCAACTTACGAGAAGAAAGAAAATATATGACAATGGTAATCGTCAACTCGGCGAAATTATATCACGCATTGTAATCCACGCAAATACATCACCAACATCAGAAACAAAAAATAGATTAAGTTTAAAAGCCTGCACATAAATGCAATGAAAGGTTGTCACTAAAAGTAAATTCATAAGTGTTCAAATAATTTAATTGTATTATAATGGTCTCCTCAGAGCAGACCTATAGTAAGATCTACAAATTTTCTTTGTGTTATTATACGCCTTACAATAGTAAACTTCATGTTTCCTTGTTTGACGCAGTGGAAATATTGGAATATGGGGGAAGACGAAACTACCAGGTGGTTATAATTAAAGTACAGCTGTTCACAAGGAGCAGTGTGACAGTACGGCAGGGAAACTTGGTAGATATTCCAATGCGTTTACTTGGATCTGAGTTACGTCGGGAAAAGGTTAGTTCCAGTTTTGATCAGCAGGTGGAAATCTAGGACTATCACTGCGAGAAAGACTTATAAAAACGTTTCCATATTTCGTGGAGTAGTGAACCCGTCAATGCTCCACAATTGCTAAATGAAATGGCGGCCACTGGGAGAGATCAACACACAAATGTGTGGAGTGGGAGGGCTAACCCATCAACAGCAACATCATTCACAGTTTTCATGATGACAATTCATTTTTACAAGTTTAACCAGCGAGTGCATGGACACAATTAAGAAAATTTCTTCGTGTATAAAATACATGAATGAAATGAAAATTACGCAGTAAATAAATTTTAGCTAAGAAAAATACATCACGACACACTGTAAACCAGACTTTACTAAGAATTTCAGTAAATTTTAGATTTAAGAAAGCTAGTGGCTAGCGCTTACTGAACTATCTATCAATAACAATTTATCTTTTCAAAAGAATTTGAATATTATTTACAATTTTAGAAAAAAATGTGCGCCTGGCTCTTAGCAAACTCTAGTAATAATCTTCCAATTAATAATTGTAATTAATAAACATGCTACACTGCACTCACTAAGGCTTTAATTTACAGCCGTTCAGGTTACAATGTATTTAGGAGCAAACAGGCCAGGTCGCTCACTAATGATTAAGTAAATATCAGCAGGTTAGTGCGAAGTATTCTCCCAACTTAAACGCTGACAGGCATCAGAGCAAAGAGAGATGTGCTTAACAAAGTAACAAAGTTGTTCCTGTTTTACAGCTCCTGCCTCGAACTGTCAGCAGTCCGACAGGAGATGGCTCGGCGTTTTATAACACCGGCACGTCGGTCGGTCGGTCACTGTGAGAGCAGCGCCAGACCCGTGGCCGACAAGGGCAGTGGAAACCCCGCCCTAAGCTCTCGCCTGTTACCTGGGGAGATTTCACAAGGCCCTGGATGGACTGAACTGAAACAGACTAAAATTCTAAATGTACAAGTTGTCGCACACCAGGATGAACAACTGCAAAGGGGGAATAAACCAATTCCGCTTAAGGGAAGTGAGAGTGACTTTCCTACATTGGTCTCCTTAAACACTGCTTGGCTTTGAATTCAAGTAACAAGAAACTGGGAGCTCAGCCACAAATCGGGCAGTTACCTGAACATCAATATCTTCCCCTAAACTCAAGGTAGAAAATTAGACTTACGACGGCACAGCGACCTGTCTAACAGTCACAACTATATAACATTTTGACTGTCACATGTTATACTGCTTTGGATCATAGGCTATCCCAAGCGCTGGCTCATTACGCCGGATAAAATGATAGAATTCTTGTCCGTCAGTCCCACTTGAACTTAAAAGCAGTGCAAGATGTATTTTACTTGTAAACAAGAACTAATCGGACGAATCGTCTCACCAGATTCAGGAACTGGAGTTGGCCACACAGGATGCCGAGACGTCCTGGATCGAAGTTAGCACCTGACAATTGTGGCTCCACCCAACAGTGGTATCAGTTTCCAGACACCACAAGCGGCAACATGCAGGCAGCAGCCCCGCAAACAGTGCATGGTTCCTCTCTTTGTCTGCACACATGCCACTCCTCGCAGCCACACCATGTTCCTGACTGCCTCTGCACTTCACGGTTCGGCGCCCACTCTGTATCCATTGGCCTCACTCGTTGCTGACGTACCACTCACGCCCTCTCTTGGACTTACCTCACACCATCAATCAGCCAGTTTTGCATGCAAGAATAGCTAACGAGCCCACTAGCAATATATCGAATCGAGCGCCACGGCTCATCCTTTACCACCAAAAACTCAAGAGAGCCCGTCCGCCAATTTATCTCAAACAGAGAACAGAAAATTTAGCTCCCTCCCTTGACCTTGGAGACATGTACTCTAGAAAACTTTCCTGTAGCGATGTTACGTACCAGTAGGGTGACTGGATTAAGATTAAGAACCTAGATAACCTCACAAGGTCCTACTAAGCGAGGTGCCAATTATCAGGAATTGCGCCGTACTTTGACCCCTGGGAGAAAGATTTTGTAAACGAAACCTTATCACTACCACACACCTTAAACTTGCTTTGTCCAAGACTGTAATGGCGCGCCTGCCTCTTGGGTGAGACATTAATATTTCCTACCACTTGTGACCAGTTCTCCTGAATCAGGCTAGGTGTGATATTCTCAGGGAACAGATCGTTAACTCATCACAGATTGTACAATGGGGAGTTGAAACGATGACCAAACACCAAGGAAGTGAAGGTGGTTTTAAGGGCTACATGGTTGGCGGAATTAAACACCAAATTGAGACATGCTACTGAATAACCGCGCTTGTGGAGTAAAGGGAATGGAAAATAATTAAGGACGTCTTCAGACTGCAGTTCAGTCCCTCCATAAATGAAGGTTGTGGACAGTTCGGTACAATTGTGGAGTGAATTATCACATTACCGAAGCTAAGTCTTTTAAACTCTTGTGAGAGGAAAGGAGAAGTGTTCTCACTGACAATGGTATCGGGATTGCCCAATGTGGAATATATCTCCGACAATTGACGAATAATTAACCCAGCTGTCAGCCTACTACTGTGTACGAACCAGACAAATCTGGAGGTGTCATCAGTCACGACCAGGACATACTGACTGACACTACCAGTACGTGGCAGGCGGCCGACATAATCAACAAAGAGTTTATCAATGGGAGAGTGTTCTCTTCAAGATTGTGAAAATCCCCTGACAGTATTAAAATTGTGTTTAGGAATTTTACAGTTATGGCACTCACCCCTCGAAACTCCACATATACCTATACAAGGTTGGCCAACTAAGAAATAACCTAAGCTTGCTAAGGATTCTACCGATTCCTAAATGTCCTCCAACCACAGACTTTCCGGGCAGCATTCTGAATAATCACTTTTGTTAAAAATTATAACAGGGTTATTGGTTAACATGGGCTGTTCTACACTCATTTCTGCAGTTGTGTTGCTATGACTTTCAAATCGTAGAATTCATCACCCGTTTTATTAATTTGTACTTGAAGCACCGTTATTTGTTTATTGTTTCTAGTATTGTAACAATTCATATTCGACGACTTATTTAGTTTTTGCCCTGTTTCCTTACTTAATATTGCACAATATGTCCAAGGAGCACGAAGACAGACGTGTTAGAGTTTCTGCACAGCATAACCAGGGTAACTGGGAGAGCTTCACTCACCGAGCGAGGTGGCGCAGTGGTTAGCACACTGGACTCGCATTCGGGAGGACGACGGTTCAATCCCGTCTCCGGCCATCCTGATTTAGGTTTTCCGTGATTTCCCTAAATCGTTTCAGGCAAATGCCGGGATGGTTCCTTTGAAAGGGCACGGCCGATTTCCTTCTCAATCCTTCCCTAACCCGAGCTTGCGCTCCGTCTCTAATGACCTCGTTGTCGACGGGACGTTGAACACTAACCACCTAAGAGCTTCACTCAAAAGTAACAGCTAACTCGCCAGTTCTGGAAACTAGAGGAGACCAATTCTGACAGCTAGACTTGATTTAGTACGTTAAGCTTTGGGAGACTGGTAATAAAAAATGTTAAAACTGAAATGATTTACTTAACTAAAGAAAATAACTTGCACACTTTTATAATATCGTGAACCACGTTAAAATATAATGCCTTCAACGAAAGGGAAATGTGGAAGAACACCAGTGGGATTAAGTTCTGGAGGGTGGAGAGTGGTAGAGTGCAGGAAAAGACCCTGTAGAACACCACTTTGTCAGAAAAAAGGTTGAAGGCTAGAGAGAGTGGACCACAACACGGAGTTACGGGAACTGTCAGTGAGGCACCAATGCACCGGAGGAATAGAAGATGGCCAAACACACAAAGCAGCTGACATAGCCGAATGCAGACCTTTTCCATAAAGTTTCGGGTCTGCAGCCGCAAGAATTCTCCTTGATCTTCTAATATTTAGGCTGTGTAACGCTCAGCCACCTTCAGAGTGAGCCGCAAGACTGCCGCTCCACTTTTTTTTTTTTCCTTTATTGAATTTCAATTCCCCCCAAAGGGGGCGGGCTGGCAGCAGCTTAGTATGCCGCTCTTCAGCCTACATACTTTGTTAGAAAGATGAAGAGAATAAATAATAAAAACAGGCGATAAAATCGGAGACTTAAAGAGTAACATGGCGAAAAGAAATCGTGGAACTTAAAACAAAGAACAGAGGGATGATGACGCTAAGAAAATACATACAAAGCAGACAGGTAAAACAATAGACAGACAATTAAAAAAACACAGCGACAGTCTGGTGTCTGTTCGCAAAAGACATAAAATTCACACCCAGCAACAGCATGGTTTCTGTTCGCAACACGAGAAAGACGAACAACACTGAACAGTCACTGGAACACTGCACTAAAAAGTTGGCAAATGTGACATACCACAGCCGAGAGCAGGTGGGGGGAAACTGGACAGACGATGGGAAAATAGAAAAGGGGGGGGGGGAACCAGGAAATGAGCTGATGGAAAATGAGGACCCATAAGAGGGGTGGGAGGGCGCTGGGCAGACGTGACAGGGGTAGGCAGAGGAGGGGAATACAAAAGGACATGGGGGGGGGGGGGGGAGAAGGGAGGTAGGGAGAGGTTTAGTGGGGAGAAAACAGGACGGAAGGGGATAAGACGGAGCCCAGGGAAAGGACAGAGGAAAGGAGGGGTAGTGAGGATCAGAGTTGATAGGAAGGATAAATGGAGGGAGAGAGGGCATCATCCGGGAGGGGGAGTTGATGGACGCCACCTTGGGAAAGGAGATGTAAGGTGTAGAGATGGAGGGTAGGGGGGACACAACGGTGAAGACGTGGCAGGGGGCGGGGATGGGAGAGGAGAGGAGCAACCAGGGGGTGATGGGGTTCAAGACGGCGGGGGTGTAGAGGATGCGGATATGTTTGTGGAATAGGAGCAGATGGGGGAAAGGAATGAGATCATAGAGGATCCGCATGGGGGATGGGAGGCGTATACGGAAGGCGAGGCAGAGTGCATGACGCTCAAGGATTTGGAGGGACTTATAGATTTGGGGGGGGGGGGGGGCGCTCCAGTGCTCGCTTCGTCCCTTTATACTCGTGTAACGCACAACTGCGCATGCGGCCACAGATACAAATGCGCCAGAGACGTTGATTGGCGGCATAGGCGTGCACAATGGACGAGTTACATCTATGACACTGTAGTCGATCGGTGTTGGCATGTCCATATATCATTGTGAGTTGCACTGTGACGACCTCTTTGTGAGTCAATTACACCAAGTGCCGGATTTCATGATTTATCAAGGTTGAAATCACTATCTCTAGTAATTACATTTGTCGTCAAGCGAATCTGAATTGCCTCCTTCACTATCGAGTCCCAAAAAGATGATTTAGTTGGCAAAATTTCGACGTTGTCATACAAAATACTGTGACCTATATCAATACAGTGCTCTGCCACTGTCGACTTGTTAGAGTGTACCTCCGGTGCTCTGTACATCTTTCTTGGACAGTACGAGTTGTTTGTCCAACGTAAGAAAGGCCACATTCACATCGAATTTTGTGAACTACACATGTTCGGAGCAGCAAATCATCTTTGATGGAGCCCACGACTGCAGCTGTCTTGGGTGTAGGACGAAAAATCACTTTTACTGCTGAGAATCCGACCTATTTTTGCTGAGGGGCTACCAACATGTGGCAGGAAGGCCATCGGCTTAAAGGTTTCTTCGTCTTCTTCTGCTTTCTTTGTAGCCTCTTTCGGTTTCATTTTCAGTGCCTTCTGTATTTGCTGTGGCGAGTACCTGTTGTCTTCAAACACTCTTTGTAGATGGGAAACCTCATCTTGCTTTCGTCACAAATAATATAATAATATGCGATCTATGGGTCAAAGTTTGGACAACACTCATCATCTGTGCAGGATGTTGTTGTTGTTGTGATCTCCATGCTACTCTATCCTGTGCAAGCTTCTTCATCTCCCAGTACCTACTGCAACCTACATCCTTCTGAATCTGCTTAGTGTATTCATCTCTTGGTCTCCCCCTACGATTTTTACCCTCCACGCTGCCCTCCAATACTAAATTGGTGATCCATTGATGCCTCAGAACATGTCCTACCAACCGATTCCTTCTTCTAGTCAATTTGTGCCACAAACTTCTCTTCTCCCCAATCCTATTCAATACTTCCTCATTAGTTATGTGATCTACCCATCTAATCTTCAGCATTCTTCTGTAGCACCACATTTCGAAAGCTTATATTCTCTTCTTTTCCAAACTATTTGGTTGCTCCTCTCCTCTCCCATCCCCGCCCACGTCTTCACCGTTATGTCCCCCCTACCCTCCATCTCTACACCCTACATCTTCATTTTCCTTTACCGTCCATGTTTCACTTCCATACATGGCTACACTCCATACAAATACTTTCAGAAATGACTTCCTGACACTTAAATCCATACTCGATGTTAACAAATTTCTCTTCTTCAGAAACGCTTTCCTTGCCATTGCCAGTCTACATTTTATATCCTCTCTACTTCGACCATCATCAGTTGTTTTGCTCCCCAAATAGCAAAACTCCTTTACTACTTTAAGTGTCTCATTTCCTAATCTAATACCCTCAGCATCACCCGACTTAATTCGTCTACATTCCATTATCCTCGTTTTGCTTTTGTTGATGTTCATCTTATATCTTCCCTTCAAGACACCATCCATTCCGTTCAACTGCTCTTCCAAGTCCTTTGCTGTCTCTGACAGAATTACAATGTCATCGGCGAACCTCAACGTTTTTATTTCTTCTCCGTGGGTTTTAATACCTACTCCGAATTTTTCTTTTGTTTCCTTTACTGCTTGCTCAATATACAGATTGAATAACATCGGGGAGAGGCTACAACCCTGTTTTACTCCCTTCCCAACCACTGCTTCCCTTTCATGCCCCTCGACTCTTATAACCGCCATCTGGTTTCTGTACAAATTGCAAATAGCCTTTCATTCCCTGTATTTTACCCTTGCAACCTTTAGAATTTGAAAGAGAGTATTCCAGTCAACATTGTCAAACGCTTTCTCTAAGTCTACAAATGCTAGAAACGTAGGTTTGCCTTTCCTTAATCTTTCTTCTAAGATAAGTCGTAAGGTCAGTATTGCCTCACGTGTTCCAGTATTTCTACGGAATCCAAACTGATCATCCCCGAGGTCGGCGTCTACTAGTTTTTCCATTCGTCTGTAAAGAATTCGTGTTAGTATTTTGCAGCTGTGGCTTATTAAACTGATTGTTCGGTAATTTTCACATCTGTCAACACCTACTTTCTTTGGGATTGGAATTATTATATTCTTCTTGAAGTCTGAGGGTATTTCTCCTGTTTCATACATCTTGCTCACCAGATGGTATAGTTTTGTCAGGACTGGCTCTCCCAAGGCCGTCAGTAGTTCTAATGGAATGTTGTCTACTCCCGGGGCCTTGTTTCGACTCAGGTCTTTCAGTGCTCTGTCAAACTCTTCACGCAGTATCGTATCTCCCATTTCATCTTCATCTACATCCTCTTCAATTTCCATAATATTGTCCTCAAGTGCATTGCCCTTGTATAGACCCTCTATATACTTCTTGCACCTTTCTGCTTTCCCTTCTTTGCTTAGAACTGGGTTTCCATCTGAGCTCTTGATATTCATCCATGTGGTTCTGTTATCTCCAAAGGTCTCTATAATTTTCCTGTAGGCAGTATCTATCTTACCTCTAGTGAGATAAGCCTCTACATCCTTACATTTGTCCTCTAGCTATCCCTGCTTAGCCATTTTGCACTTCCTGTTGATCTCATTTTTTAGAAGTTTGTATTCCTTTTTGCCTGCTTCATTTACTGCATTTTTATATTTTCTCCTTTCATCTATTAAATTCAATATTTCTTATGTTACCCAAGGATTTCTACTAGCCCTCGTCTTTTTACCTATTTGATCCTCTGCTGCCTTCACTATTTCATCCCTCAAAGCTAGCCATTCTTCTTCTACTGTATTTCTTTTCCCCATTCCTGTCAATGGTTCCCTTATGCTCTCCCTGAAACTCTGTACAACCTCTGGTTCTTTCAGTTTATCCAGGTCCCATCTCCTTAAATTCCCACCTTTTTGCAGTCTCTTCAGTTTTAATCTACAGGTCATAACCAATAGATTGTGGTCAGAGTCCACATCTGCCCCTGGAAATGTCTTACAATTTAAAACCTGGTTCCTAAATCTCTGTCTTACAATTATATAATCTATCTGATACCTTTTAGTATCTCCACGTTTCTTCCATGTATACAACCTTCTATCATGATTCTTAAACCAAGTGTTAGCTATGATTAAGTTGTGCTCTGTGCAAAATTCTACCAGGCGGCTTCCTCTTTCATTTCTTAGCCCCAATCCATATTCACCTACTACGTTTCCTTCTCTCCCTTTTCCTACACTCGAATTCCAGTCACCCATGACTATTAAATTTTCGTCTCCCTTCACTATCTGAATAATTTCTTTTATTTCTTCGTCATCTGCAGAGCTAGTTGGCATATAAACTTGTACTACTGTAGTAGGTGTGGGCTTCGTATCTATCTTGGCCACAATAATGAGTTCACTATGCTGTTTGTAGTAGCTTACCCGCATTCCTATTTTCCTATTCATTATTAAACCTACTCCTGCATTACCCTTATTTGACTTTGTGTTTATAACCCTGTAGTCACCTGACCAGAAGTCTTGTTCCTCCTGCCACCGAACTTCACTAATTCCCACTATATCTAACTTTAACCTATCCATTTCCCTTTTTAAATTTTCTAACCTACCTGCCCGATTAAGGGATCTGGCATTCCACGCTCCGATCTGTAGAACGCCAGTTTTCTTTCTCCTGATAACGACATCCTCTTGAGTAGTCCGCGCCCGGAGATCCGAATGGGGGACTATTTTACCTCCGGAATATTTTACCCAAGAGGACGCCTTCATCATTTAATCATACAGTAAAGCTGCATGCCCTCGGGAAAAATTTACGGCCGTTGTTTCCCCTTGCTTTCAGCCATTCGCAGTACCAGCACAGCAAGGCCGTTTTGGTTATTGTTACAAGGCCAGATCAGTCAATCATCCAGACTGTTGCCCTTGCAACCACTGAAAAGGCTGCTGCCCCTCTTCAGGAACCACACGTTTGTCTGGCCTCTCAACAGATACCCCTCCATTGTGGTTGCACCTACGGTACGGCTATCTGTATCGCTGATGCACGTAAGCCTCCCCACCAACGGCAAGGTCCATGGTTCATGGGGGGATGTGCAGGATGGTGGCAGCTATTTGCACGTAAATACAAATCAGTGTGCATCGGCTTCCGATACACTTCGTGTCCCAAAGTACCATCATCTCTGCGCCGAACCAGAACATCCAAGAATGGAAGGCATCCCTCCTTTTCTATTCCCATTGTGAACTTTATTTGATTGTGGAGGGATTTCAGATGTCTTAAGAAGTCTTGCAAGTTATCTTCACCATGGGGCCAAACTACAAAGGTCCAACATGCCCCAGAATACCATGGGTTTCAAGTCAGCGGATTCAAGCACCTTCTCCTCGAAGTCTTCCATAAATAAATTGGCCACCAGGGGGGATAAGGGACTACCAATGGTGACTCCGTCCATCTGTTCAAAAAATTCGTTGTTAAATAAGAAGTATGTAGAGATCAGAACATGTTTGAATAAAGCTGAAATCTTTTTTCTGATACTTCTTTCAACAAGTTGTAGAGATTCTGGAAGGGGAACCTTTTTGAATAAAGACACCACATCGAAACTAACTAATATATCAGAAGGGTTTGGTTTCAATGATTTGAGTTTACTAATGAAATCAGCTGAATTTGTTATGTGGTGAGCACATTATCCCACAAGAGGCCTCAACAACGATGCCAGGTGTTTGGCCACGTCATAGGTTGGAGAGCCTATGTTACTCACTATGAGGCAGAGAGTAACATCTTTCTTGTGGACCTTTGGTAGTCCATAAAATCTAGGAGGCACTGCACCACTTGGTTTCAATCTCCGGGAAACCTCTGGTGGGAAGGGAGAATCATTCAGAAGCGAAGCAGTTTTCTTCGCCACTCAATTCGTGGGATCCCTGATGACCTCCCGGTAGATGCTTTCACTCAATAATTGTACATTTTATCATGGTATTCGTCCCGAGACAATAAAACAGTAGCATTACCTTTATACGCTGGGAGTACCACCGTCTGAGTATCCTGGCGAAGCTTACGTAGTGCAGCCCTCACTGCCACAGATACATTGCTCCTTTGTGGGCGAGCCTTCATAATTGCGCGGCATGTTTCACGTCTTATTTCCTCTGCTGAATCCGAGGGAAGTGGCCGAACCACTTCTTCAGTGGCGCTGATAAAAGAAGGTAATGGCAGGACCTATGGCGTGGGTGCAAAATTCAGTCCCCCACTCAAGACCATCATCGTAGTATCATCCAAATCTCTACCTATCATATTAATGACAGGGCGTCGAATAACAGTTTCTCGCTGCGATGTCGTCTTCAGTCGACTAAATTTTGCAGTCTGTCTGGACGTGGCCACCTCACGAATCCAGTCTGATTTAGCCCAAGTTGTACCATCAGTCCAATTCCAGGAATCATAGGGTATCACCACAGACATCTTCAGATAATGTCGATAAAGTTCTTCAGAAACCAGGTCTAATTTTCGGCGAGTAAAGTGGATCCTCTCCTTAACAAAAGCAGAACCAGCTTTGGTTAAAATTTTATTCATAGACATCCATTTTATAAAATGTAGTAATCTGGCAAACTTCGGAATTATGCCCTTTTTCACAGCACCTTAGTAGGAAACTTAAGGAGCTCAGTAATCTTGCTCTCAAGTGTCGAAGCTTATCCAATCGCCGAACACATAAAACCATCTCCTCCCCACTGAGGTACCTGACGTCAATCTTCAGGTTTTGGCGGCACAAAGACTGTTCCATTAAGTTTCGGGTTCCGCCGCAAGAATGCTCCTTCTTCTTCTAATATTTCGGCTGTATAACATTCAGCCATCTTCAGAGTGAGCCACAAGACTGCCGCTCCAGTTTTTTTTTCTTTATTGTTATTTTAAACCTGTACAACAGGCAGGCTGTCAGCAGCATTCTACGCTGCTCTTCAGCTAGAGGATACACAATGAGAAAAAAACACGGAGAAGACACATAAGTTACAGAATGGTGGGCAATAAAACAGGAGACACATAAAAACAAACACGGAGCCGTTCACACTCGACGATAATCCGCACTGTAAACTGTTGATACGACGCACAAACACTGAAGAAGACGATGGCACTGGCGAACGATGGAGTGTGACGGTGAACACTGAACACTAAACATGACGGCACACACGAGACACTGATGGCGGTGATCTCCGGCGCGCGAATGTCCACTTATCGTGTGCGAGTCCGGGGACCTGCCAAGAGGGGAACAGGGGTGAGGTGGGGGAGAGAGGAGAACAAGGATGCCAATGGCTGATGACACAGGGGCAGGAGGAGAGGGACAGGAGAGGGGAAGCCCGGGGGAGGAGTGGGGAGAAATGGAGGAGGGAGGGAAAAGGGAGAGAAGGGAGGGAGGGTGCCCAGAGGAGCAAGCACAGGAGGAATGTGGGAGGATCAAAGTTGGTAGGAGGGGTAGATGTCTTGGATTATCCGGAGGTGGGGAGTCCAGGAGAGGCGACGGTCGAGGGTGACGCCAAGGTACTTAAGGGTGGGAGTGAGGGCGATAGGACGGCCATAGATGGTGAGATAGAAATCAAGGAGGCGGAAGGAAGGGGTGGTTTTGCCTACAATGATCGCCTGGGTTTTGGAGGGATTGACCTTGAGCAACCACTGGTTGCACCAAGCGGTGAACTGGGCAAGATGGGAGAAGGTGTTGGGAGCGCTGCAGGGTGGGGGCAAGGGCAAGGAAGGCGGTGTCATCGGCAAACTGGAGAAGGTGGACGGGGGGTGACGGCGGCGGCATGTCCGCCGTGTACAAAAGGTACAGAAGGGGGGAGAGGACGGAGCCTTGGGGCACACTGACGGAGGGGAAAAAGGTGTAGGAATCTGTGTTATGGATGGTGACATAGGAAGGAGGGCGGTAGAGAAAGGAGCCGATCAGACGGACATAGTTAATGGGAAGGGCGAAGGTTTGGAGCTTGAAGAGGAGACCGGAATGCCATACGCGGTCATAGGCACGTTCGATGTCCAGGGAGAGGAAGATTGCGGAGCGACGGGAATTAAGCTGGTCGGAAAGGAAATGAGTGAGGTGAAGGAGAAGGTTGTTGGAAGAGAAGGAAGGCCGAAAACCACACTGGGTAACGGGAAGGAGATGGTGCTGACGGAGATGCTGGTGGATGCGTCGGGTGAGGATGGATTCCAGGACCTTGCTGAAGACCGAGGTAAGGCTGATGGGACGGTAGGAGGAGACGGCGGACGGCGGTTTGCCAGGTATAAGGAACATGAGGATATGGGAGGTTTTCCAGAGGTCGGGGTAGTAACCGGTGGACAGGACTACATTGTAGAGCCTGGCCAGGGTGGAGAGGAAAGATACAGAAGCTTCACGAAGGTGACGGTAGGTGACACGATCGTGACCAGGAGCGGTGTTGCGTTTTGTGCGGAGTGTAGCTATGAGAGCCTGTGTAGTGATAGGGGCATTGAGTTCCGTGTGTGCAATGTTGTCCAAGTACTGGAAACCAGGAGCGAGGGGAGGGACAGAGGTGTCAGTTCGATCGCAGATATCCGGGAAGAGGGAGTAATCGAACTGGGGATCATCGGGGATGGAAAACACATCGGACAGGTAGGAGGCAAAGTGATTGGCCTTACTAAGGGCGTCAGGGAAGGGGTGATCATCATGGAGAAGAGGATAGTAGGGGGAGGGCTTAGTTCCGGTAAGGCGACGGAAGGCTGACCAGGACTTGGACGAGTTGATAGGTAGGGTAGCAGCCGCTCCTGTGCTCGCTTCGTCCCTTTATACTCGTGTAACGCGCAAATGCGCATGCGGCCACAGATGCAAATGCGCCAGAGACGTTGTTCGGCGGCAGAGGTGTGCACAGTGCACGAGTTACATCTGTGCCACCGTAGTCGATCTGTGTTGGCATGTCGATATATCGTCAATATATCTATTCGTGTACTTAAAAGTAAGTAACAGGAAATATTGGTTTTCTTAACAGTTCCACCAGTTTCGAATTTGAGAAAACAGAAACACTGTGTCTACTTGGTGGCTATCGAGCTAGGGCTATCAGCGGAGTTTGGCGTGGAGCCCTGCTCCAGCAGCCCCACGCCTCCAATATAGGCAGCAGTTGACGCTGGTCCACGCCCCCCGACGCATGATGAGTCACCAGGGACCCTACCCCCCCCCCCACCCCCTCCCTTTGTACGCCATGGGCCTGCGGACAGGCAGCCGCCGCTCATGTATATACACTAATCGAAAAGAAAAACAAAGAAAATTGCTGTTAGTACTTTGAGATCTTTTGCACAAGAGTAAACTTTGCTGGTTGTTGCAGTTCCACTATCAGTGAAAAATACACCAAACAATTCATAACAGACTACACGAGAATCAGTTTAGGTAAAGATGGCAGATTGAACTTACATGAAAAAAAGGAGGCTGCACTTTACCTAATACCACAGGCATCGGTCGTTAAGGCATTGGAGTAAAGTGCTGCTTTGCGACGAAAGTAGAGTGAACTTCCGTGGAAACGATGGTCGTATCGGGGTATGGAGAACTCGTGAGGGGCCGGCCGTTGTGGCCCAGCGGTTCTAGGCGCTTCAGTCCGGAACCGCGCCGCTGCTACGTTTGCAGCTTCGAATCCTGCCTCGGGCATGGATGTGTGTGGTGTCCTTAGGTTAATTAGGTTTAATGTAGTTCTATGTCTATGGGACTGATGACCTCAGACGTTGAGTCCCATAGTGCTTAGAGCCATTTGAACCATTTCTGAACTCGTGAGAGACATAATAAGGAAGCTGCAGTGTCTCCAACAGTCAATTTTGGAGAATACGCTGTAACGCTGTGGGAAGTAATTACAGTGTATACTGGAAAAGAACTGGTCATGGATCACAGAAGGAATAACACACGTCTAATAGGGGAGAGGTACATCAACGAAATGTTTGATCCTAATTTACAACCTTCGACACAAGATGTTTGGTAAAGATTTCTTCTGATGCACGACATCACGACAACGCTCACGACCATGTTGCAACCCCAGAGCAAAATTTTATTCGGCGACACAATATCAGTGTTCTAGAGTGGCCAGCATGTAGTCCCGACGTAAACTACATAGCACAAGGATGGGATTTTCTGAAGAGAAGACTCAGGACGTGTGCAGATGCTCCGGAAACGGTGCAGCATTTGGAGGGAGCCTTACTAGAGGAGTGGCGAGAAACACCACAGGATTTCATTCGAAAGCTGATTCGAGATATGCCGAGACGCTGTGCTGCCATTATTGAGAAAGAGAGGGCAACACGGGCTACCAGTGTGCATCAAGTGCAACAAAACTTTTTTTTAACAATAGTATTATAAGCAAAGATAGACACAACAAAAAGACTCTCACAAGTAAAGCTTTCTGCCATTAAGGTGTTCGTCAACACTAGACACAAACACACACACACACACACACACACACACACACACACGAGCGCGCAAAGGTAAGTCACACACACAACTGTAGCCTCACGCAACTGAAACCACACTTTCCTTATGTGCAGCAAGATCCACTTCACTTTTGTGCTTCTTCACAGTTTTCTAAACAAAAAAGGAAGGAAAGCAGGTCGCTACTCTGTATTCATTTCCTTGTGAAAAGACGTCGACTGTTCTGTAAACTAACCTTTTATTTGCAAAATCTAATATGCTGATTTGTAAGGCACACCCGCACGATCTCGATGCTTCGCCAGAAGCTGATGACAATGGCACTCATCGAAACGTCGTGGAAATTCGGCGTAGCCACGAGGACTGAAACTCGAGAAGATTTCATCAGTACCAGTAACTTTCAGCAACTAGCATGGCACATTTGAAAGGCGGAGAGGGAAAAATTACAAATACGTATTGTTATTCTTATCCAAGTCCTTGACACCAGTAACCTACTTCTGTGATATAAAAAGGATTCGTAGATACACGCAAAAATAAAAGCTGTCATGAATATGCAAAAAACGACTCAAAAACTTGAGTTTAAAATACCGTTACGTCTTTTTCAAGCTGGTATTGAACTGTTCACTACAGCAGTAACGCTTACCGTGATGTAGAGTTCTAAGAATCTGTGGTGTAGCATACTATCACGTACTGTGCTTTCTGGCTTCTGGATGTGAATAACTGCTTGTCAGAGGAACAACTCAATCAGCTAAACCAATTTATTCCCGTAAGAAGTAATTTATCTTATTCCTCCAGATCATCTTCGTTTCTAAATACACTCCTGGAAATGGAAAAAAGAACACATTGACACCGGTGTGTCAGACCCACCATACTTGCTCCGGACACTGCGAGAGGGCTGTACAAGCAATGATCACACGCACGGCACAGCGGACACACCAGGAACCGCGGTGTTGGCCGTCGAATGGCGCTAGCTGCGCAGCATTTGTGCACCGCCGCCGTCAGTGTCAGCCAGTTTGCCGTGGCATACGGAGCTCCATCGCAGTCTTTAACACTGGTAGCATGCCGCGACAGCGTGGACGTGAACCGTATCTGCAGTTGGCGGACTTTGAGTGAGGGCGTATAGTGGGCATGCGGGAGGCCGGGTGGACGTACCGCCGAATTGCTCAACACGTGGGGCGTGAGGTCTCCACAGTACATCGATGTTGTCGCCAGTGGTCGGCGGAAGGTGCACGTGCCCGTCGACCTGGGACCGGACCGCAGCGACGCACGGATGCACGCCAAGACCGTAGGATCCTACGCAGTGCCGTAGGGGACCGCACCGCCACTTCCCAGCAAATTAGGGACACTGTTGCTCCTGGGGTATCGGCGAGGACCATTCGCAACCGTCTCCATGAAGCTGGGCTACGGTCCCGCACACCGTTAGGCCGTCTTCCGCTCACGCCCCAACATCGTGCAGCCCGCCTCCAGTGGTGTCGCGACAAGCGTGAATGGAGGTACGAATGGAGACGTGTCGTCTTCAGCGATGAGAGTCGCTTCTGCCTTGGTGCCAATGATGGTCGTATGCGTGTTTGGCGCCGTGCAGGTGAGCGCCACAATCAGGACTGCATACGACCGAGGCACACAGGGCCAACACCCGGCATCATGGTGTGGGGAGCGATCTCCTACACTGGCCGTACACCACTGGTGATCGTCGAGGGGACACTGAATAGTGTACGGTACATCCAAACCGCCATCGAACCCATCGTTCTACCATTCCTAAACCGGCAAGGGAACTTGCTGCTCCAACAGGACAATGCACGTCCGCATGTATCCCGTGCCACCCAACGTGCTCTAGAAGGTGTAAGTCAACTACCCTGGCCAGCAAGATCTCCGGATCTGTCCCCCATTGAGCATGTTTGGGACTGGATGAAGCGTCGTCTCACGCGGTCTGCACGTCAAGCACGAACGCTGGTCCAACTGAGGCGCCAGGTGGAAATGGCATGGCAAGCCGTTCCACAGGACTACATCCAGCATCTCTACGATCGTCTCCATGGGAGAATAACAGCCTGCATTGCTGCGAAAGATGGATATACACTGTACTAGTGCCGACATTGTGCATGCTCTGTTGCCTGTGTCTATGTGCCTGTGGTTCTGTCAGTGTGATCATGTGATGTATCTGACCCCAGGAATGTGTCAATAAAGTTTCCCCTTCCTGGGACAATGAATTCACGGTGTTCTTATTTCAATTTCCAGGAGTGTAGTTTTCGTTTTCGTTTCTTTACAAGTAATCCTCCCTACCCCTCCCTCCCCCCTCCGCCAACGCCTTGTACCCGCCAACACCGATTGGTAAAGGAGTATGTTTCTTGAGTATAAAACAACATCAACGTCTGATTATTGTTTTAAATGTGTTAATACTTGCCTTATTGTACGTAATCTTTAATGCAACAATATTCTTCTTAGTGAGTATGACATTCCAGCACTTTCAATTTTTAACATCGCTCCAAAATTCTATGAAATGTTGCTATCAGTTTTTTTGTTGCACTTACAAGCCGTGGCATAGGCAAACTGCATTTGGGGCCAGGTGACCTTTTGGCTGTTTTGCAACAGAGATTGGTAAAAACATGAATAATTAATAATTACATATTACTTGAGAAATTTCACATGCAATGTATGTGGTATTTTAGAGCATAGCATTTGACTAAGATAGTCAATAAATAATAACAAAAAACGTGTTGTAACAACCGTCGCTCCATTCATGTAATACAGGAAGAGATTCTCACTGTACACATTCACAGTGCTACCGGTAATTTCCTACCTGTTATTTCCCTGCCCGATGTTTCTTTTCTGATCTGAATAGTAGCTTATGTGGTACTCGATAGTCGCTAGATTATTAATTCGGAGAGTGTGAAACAGGATAAATTAAATTGATGACATCAAAGTATCTGATAAAATACTAGATACTGAAGTTCACGAACAAACTGGCGTTTTGGTAAAAGTAAAGTTCAAAGAAATTAAAATCGTAACAAGAACGAATAGTATTCTTCATTTAATAACTTGCAACGAAAAAGGATTGTAATTAACCTTTATTTAGACAGGGAAAGCAAGTTTACATTTTATTGAAAAGTTATTAATTATAAATGAAACGTTATTCCATTTAATTCTGGAAAGTAGAGACTGACGAAATAGATTATTACAATAAAATTACAAAAGGTTCAAGGATACTGTTGTTGCAAGGAGCTAATTATAGAGGTTACCGTTGATTGACAACGAAAGACAAACAATACTAAATTATATCTTTGCCTTGTGAACGTATTCTCTTATTTACGTAAAAATTTATAACTTTTACTCTGATTGCTTATACATATGATTATTCGTTGATGGTTTAAAAGACGAGTAACTACTAGAGGCAACGGATCTATATGACATATTCGTCACTTGCTCATGGAAGCAGTCGTTTCCGGTAGCTACGTTGTTGAGAAAGTGTTTGGTTGTGTTGTCAGAGTACACAGAGAACGCTTCGCTATAGGTTGTTCTTACTGGTATAGTAAATAAACCATTTCCATTCCCCGTGGACTTTCGCATCTAGTGTTTTTCAGGTGACTGACACTAGCTTTGGTGGTAGTTTATCTTTCCAGCGTGGTGGATCCTGATAGTCAGATGAGGTGTTGTAATAAACATTCAGATACTTACCACTGTCCCCTTTATACCACGAAAAGTGTTATTGTGTCCATCCTTTTGTACACAGTGATTCGTAGTCAGCTGCAGTTTTAAGTTGTAGTGTGAGAAGTTGAATATCAAACATTACGTGATGTAGAGACGTTTATTTCAAATCACACTGACTACGTCGTTGAATGCAGCAACGTAGTGTTCGTACAACTTATTGTAGTATTACGAGAGTGAACTACATTATCCAACGTTGCCTTTCACCTATGTATTGGAGTATTGTTAGAGCCAGTTCATACAATATATCTCCTACGAGTGGTATCTGAAGGGTGGCACAGTACGCTGTCGGATCAGCATTCCGCTCGGTACTGATTCTGTATGCCTCGTCAAGACTATTTAAATGACTGTCACCTTGAAACAAACGATCTTCCTCAGCTACGTGACCATCAGATAGATTTTCTTCTGATACATCATTAATGTATTATCTGTCTTTACCAACATACACCATCTAGGACATTTTTATCGTTCAGTGTTCCCCCTTCTTCTGCATTATTTCATGCGATAGCAGGAGCCAAGAAGGATAAAGTAAGAACACAACCATTCCTGATGAACCGCATGTTCTCCTTGTGCTCCCTTAACATGTTAGTATTATCCTTACAAAATAGTGTGCAATGACAACCGATGTACGTGTAACACAAAATTTAATACGAATAAAGTAATATACTCGTTTTATATGGAATGTAGTAAGTGCACATTAGTGTCTAACTAGATTAGTCTTTATTTTCTTGACGCCAGTACTTCACATTACTTTTCTCTTGTTTCAGTAGCCTTTCTGACAAAAATATTGTAATTATAATGTCAGCAGAAATTACTGTGAAGGACAGCAATTCTTGATCGTAACAAAAAAAATCTCTTTATCATAAACTCCTTCCGTGTTTTAAGTCTTCTTCGTTCACGTAATTTTCTCTCTTTGCATATTAACTCACACACTTTGGTTTAGATGTACTTGTTAGCCTTCTGTAAATTGTAGTAAAGGTTAGTCACCGGGTTTTAACGAAAATAATCACGTATAACTGAAGCAGTCAGCTGAATCGTTTCATGAATGTGAAGAGCATTTGGCTTCTTAACATTCGGGCAGTGTTAAGCCCGTTTGATGTATCAATCTGTCAATAGAAGTAGCTTCTGGAAAAGGGAGGAACAAACTTCGTCTTCTTCACTCATATTTGAACTTCCCGATTTATTCTCATTTTCCGCGTATGTGCTTGTGTGTGAGTGAACGCATGCATGAGTATTTTGCAGATACATCCAGAGTGGCCATAGTTCGAAGAACCGTGTGTTTGCATTGTCAACATATGTTTGTAGGAGGAAAACGTTGAATCTGGTGAGTTTGTCTAGTGAGTGAGGTCAGTAGACTTCAGGAGTGTGGTTGGTATTCCGCACCTGCACTAACGGTGACTTTTTCCACGTGTCCAGGATGCGTTGGATTGACTGAATAGCTACAAATGGCTCAGATTTTTTTGCACGCTCCCATCCTGAGTTCCCCATTTCGGATCTGTATTTCCAAACGTTTCACCATGGTCATTTTACAGTGCAAAATTACCATCTGTTCATGAAGACAATTTCTTTAAGTTGCTGAAGTTTTTTCCTTGCATTTGGGTACTGATTCTGAAAATTCTTTCACAGGTCTGACGCATTTCACTAACACTATCGACTTCCCTCTGGTCAGTGGAATAAGAATGGATTCCAGTGCAACTATTGTTCCTTTTCTGTCTTTTTCTTAACATAGCTCACCATTTTCGAAAGCCAGATTGTGATAGCTTATGTGTTTATACATGTTTTGTCAATTTATTTTATTTGCGTGCTGAAAGTCTACTGACACCGAGAGATGGAGTTGAAACATTACGAGTCAAGATAGCTGCAACGGAAATTGCATAGCGTAAAGTTATCATTAAAAACGCACGCCGCGCGATTTAATTGGATAGCGTAAAGTTATCATTAAAAACGCACGTCGCGCGATTTGTGACGATTTGGTTGGTCATAATAGTAGTAACATGCTTTTGAATACAATTAAAATATAACGGCGATACCTGTTTAGTGTTATTGGAAACAATATGTAGTAAATTAATGAGTAAGGTAGCCGATCCTATAAGAAGAGGTGAAATTGGGCATATTAAGGTGTTTTGCTTTATGTCGACTAAGCCGATTATACGGCGTCATTTTTTTTGGTTAACCCTTAGAAAGAAAAAAAATAAGTAACGAAGTGCTAGTTGTGCGTTGTGAAAAATATAGGGGCGAATTTTAAATAGCTACAGTGTATAATCAGACTAACAAATTGACATTCAGTTACGCGAAATAGCGGACAGCGAAGTGTGGTCATTAAATTGAGTACACCTAGAGGGTGGTCAATTCCGGGATAAGTCTATTCGCATCTCACGAGGGACGCGGTATTGAGGCCGTTTTTTTTTTTTTTATTATATCACGGAGAGCGGGCTTCAATTTATAAAAAGGAGAAAAGATGTATCATTATCATTGACTGTTGGTGTTAAGCAACCAAAACTGTTCATCAAAGGGTTTCGGTGAATGAGTGGTGAATGCGAAATGAAACTGTGAACGAAGTTATATTAAATAAAGCAGAAGAGACAAGACAGTTTGGTCGTATCTGTTATTATTCAATCAACCGTAACATTTCTTCTCGTTGTACGAAGCCTTTATAGACGATCGTTATGACAATTTGCTTTGAAGGGATCTCGTTACGAGTTAAGTTTTGGGGACCTGGCCAACAAGGGATAGTTCGTAGATCTTAACTATTGCAGCTATTCTGGAATCAAGTGCTAGCGTGACCGTTGTGTGTTGTCAATGGCTTAAGGTCATCATATCTCATGCTCTAAGATCGACGCGCCTTTCCTCTTGGTATAACGGTGTCTCATGGTAACAACGACAACGCCGACGGCTAAGGAGGATACGGTAGAAGTGGCGCCACAACGTGCGGCTCGATCGATCGAGGATTGCTGCATCGAGTCGAGTGTCATCCGGATTCACGAACCCTAGAGTTGGAAAATATAGTAGCAGCCAGTGAGTCTGTCCAATGAAAGAGGTATTCTTCAATAATCGCTAAAAGTGAGCGATACTACCAGGTATGATTAAAATAACTGTGTAATTATAAAAAAAAATAAGTTGAGACTTGTGTTTTCGGTAGAGAAATATATATAAATCCATTGTGAAAATAAGTGTATGTCTTGGTAGTGAATAATCATGTTAAAACGAACGAAAAGAATACATAATAATGTGCAGTTGAGTAGAGTAATGAGTAGAGAGAGGAAAGTGAAGAGGATATGGATGATGCATCCCATGAGCTCAATCTGGGACAGGAGACATGTACAGATAATAATACAGTTATTGATTTAGAGCCGTTAGGAGATTCAAGTACAATGATAAGTAAGGTAAGCAGCGTGGGAGAACATAAAGATCTTGAGGTTTCGGAAGTAGATCGGCAAGTTGATCCTCAAAATGGAAATATTAATCAAAAAATGTTTGATATGCTGGTATCAATAAATATTCAAATGGGTGTAATGAATGGAAGACTTGGTTCACTAGAAAAAGATAATAAGCAATTAAAAGAGGACAATCAAAAGTTAAACGAAAAATTTGAGGCCAAATTTGGTTCATTAGAAGTTAAAATGGATTCTTTGGAAAGCAAACTGAACACCTTTGATTATAAACTGGAAAATACTAAGAAAGAATTAAAAGCGGACTGGGAGACTCAATTAAATGCGAAATTTGGAGAACTAGATGTAGAGTTTTCTAACACCTTAGAAAGGCAATATAATATTTTAATGGGAAAACTTCATGACGTAGAAAAGAAATATGAGGTAGTTTCGAAGAGTTAAGATGGCCTGTCCAATAGGATGGTTAAGTGTGAAAGCAGCTGTTTCAATGCTAGCGCACAGATAGAAGAGCTTTCGAAACAAATAGTTGAGTTTGAGTCCGATGCTCGTAAGGGGATTGACAAGTATTTAGTAGATCAAACTAAAAGACTTGACGAAGATCTATCTGAATGGATAGAAATAAAAGAAAAGGAAATTGTAGACAAGGTTAAGACTACTATTGTATCCCAGCCAAATGAAAATATCAATGAGCACCTAAGTAGAAATGATGAATTAATTAAGCTCTTCACTAGCAAAATTCAGAAAATAAAAGAGAAAATAGTTGATGAGTTACCTAAATGGCAAAAGGAAACCAATCATAAATTGGCGGAGTTAGAAAGTCATCACAAAATTTGTTGACAGAGGACGAACGTTCGGCGAATAGGTTGAAAAACAACCGAACATGTGAAAATACGAAGTGCAATTGTGGTGAAAATTTGCATTGGGAAGTTGATGATTCGGTTGGTAAAGATGATGATTCTTTTGGTCAGCGAGGATATTTGTCTTGTTTAAAGGTGGAGAACAGCATTTTTAAAAGTAGACAATTCCCAACATTCTCCACTGAAAAGAACAACCTGCATCCGAAAATCTTTATCAATAATTTCAAAAGAATATTTCCACGTAGCTGGTCAGAACACGACCGACTTCAATTTATAGTATCCAAAATTACCGGAGAAGCCGCATTATGGGCCGCTGAAGTAAGTGAAAGTTGCCATACGTGCGCTGAGTTTGAACAACTTTTTTTGGCTAAATACTGGTCGTCGAGTAAACAAGAGAAATTAAGAAAAGAGGTTTACCAACCTGAGTATTTTAACAGTAAAGGGAGTACTTTAAGGCAATATTTTGAAAAGTACATAAATAAGACACGTTATTGGAGTGATCCAATTTCTCACAAGGAAGTGATCAGAATTTTGAAGGGAAGGTTGCCCATAAATACACGTGAAAAGTTAATAAATGTTCCTGACCACGATGCAGAACAGTTCTTGTCGGTGATTGACTCTATAGATATGATTATGGAAGACGCAAGACAAATGAGTGGTAATCAAATGTCGACTCACACTCATAGTAATACGAATAATTATAATAATAATAATAATTTAACATATGATAATAACAATACCGAAAACCAGGTCAAACCCGCATCACAGGAGCGTGGACAATCTTCATCCTATGGTTGCAATAAAAACAATGATTATAATAAATATAGAAGTGATACTTACTGTGCTAGAGGTAAACCTCGATATGGTGACGCGAGTGTGCATAGTAATGATAGTAATAAGAGTAACAGGTACCCAAGTGATGATCCCAATTGTATTCGACCTTGGGAAGATAATTCGAAGCATAATGTTCATCGGCAGGATGGAACAAATGCCTCGAGTCCTCATCCAGCACAAGGAGTTATACCAATGGGCGAAGGAGCCTCCAATGTGCGACGAGGTGAATACCATAACTCGGATCATACTGTACGGATTGTGGAAGTTCATGAACCCACACCGATGACTCAACGAGATAGATTAAACTAATACCAGTCACCAAATGCCTTCCTAGGATGACTGGAAAGGAGAAGGAAGGCAGGCATCAATTTGAACTGAGAGTATTAAGGTACAATAATGATCAGGATATAAGGAATGAATTAATTGAAGAAAAACCTGAAGTTTCTAATAAATGCGGACAAATTTTACAGGCAATAATTCCAACAAGTATAAATAATGTTGATGTTGAAATATTAATTGATACTGGAGCAACTATTAGTGTCATGACGCCGGACTGTTTAAAACAGATAAGCCGAGGGGTAAAAATACCCACTTTTCCTATCACAGGATGTACCGTGTCTGGCGCGTTCAGCGCAAAAATGCAAATAGTTGTGAAACAGGTACGTGTCGACGTTACAATACGGGGGGCTCAAATAGAAAGTACATTCCTGGTTCTTCCTAAAATGACAGTACCATGTGTCTGGGGTTTGGATTTTTTATGTGAGACCGGTGCAATCATTAATTTAGAGAAAGGTGAATGTATATTTAATTCCAATGGTAATGTTTTGACAACCACACTGAGAAAGGGCCGAGTAATTCCAAATCAGTTGTGTATGAATCTAATGGTAAAATATGTCAGTATTGATGATGAAAATGTGTATGATATATGCCTTATTGAATGTTCTGAAGAAATGATTGATAAAATGTCATTGCAGGAAAAGGTGTTAGAATCAGAATATTTATCTGTTATCCAAAGGGACGAACTGTACTACTTGTTGGATGCATATCAGTCGATTTTTAGTAAACGTCCGGGTATAATAAAAGACTTTGAATTCCACATAAAGACGTATGCACATAAACCCTTTTGTCATACTTCCTATTCTATCCCATGGACAAAGAAAGAAGTAGTCAGAAAGGAAATCAATAAAATGTTAGAATGGGGTATTATTGAGCCCTCAGATTCCGAATATTGTAACCCTCTTGTGGCGGTAATTAAACCCAATGGCGACATCAGATTGGTGTTGGATGCCAGAGAGATCAATAAGATCATTATACCTGTACAAACGCGACCGGAAACCTAGAAGAGTTAGTACAAAAGTTTTATGGTGACCGCTTCTTAACTTCTTTGGATATGCGTAGTTCATATTGGCAAACTAGAATATCGAAAGAATCTATAAAATATACTGCATTCATTTTTCTGGGCCGAAGTTACCAGTTTACCGTCATGCCATTTGGGTTGAAAATAAGTGGTGGTGTTTTCATATCGGCATTAGATACCGTACTGGGCAGAGACCTTTTGAATGAAGTTACGTTATATGTGGATGATTTGCTAATTGCTTCTGAAACTTGGGAGGAACATTTGGACTTATTAAGAAGAGTTTTTGCAAAATTTTTAGAATACTGAGTTACTGTAAATTTGAGCAAATCCAAGTTTGCTCATAACCAATTGAAATTTCTTGGACATATAATCACTCCTGAAGGGTTAAAACCAAATCCTAAAAAGATGGATGCGATTAACAGATGTGCATATCCAAAAAATAGGATGGAACTAAAGTCATTTATAGGCTTATTTTCATTTTTTTGACGATTTTTACCCAATCAGTTAGGAAGCCAAGACTGTTTGTTACGGCTGTTAAGAAAAAATGTCATGTGGGAGTGGAACTACGAATGCATGCAAGCTTTTGATAACATTCGCAATGCTTTTACTAATGCTCCACTATTACATTATCCGAGACTTGATCAAGATTTTTATATTGCTGCGGATGCTTCTGAAACAGGATTGGGTGCCACTCTTTTCCAGATGGACAATCCAGAAGATATCAGTACCATCAAAATAATTGGGTTTGCCAGCAGAACACTCTCTAGCTGTGCATATTGTACTACTGAATTGGAAGTACTGGCCGTGGTCTGGTCCCTTAGAAAGTTTCGCTATTTTGTATATGGAAAGAAGATCATTGTATTCTGTGACCACAAAGCTTTATCTTTTATTTTAACAGGAAGGATGTTCCATTCACGTTTAACCCGGTGGGCCTTGCTACTGCAAGAATATGATATTATGCTCAAATACATCAGAGGGAAAGACAACATCATAGCCGATGCTCTTTCAAGACTACCGAAAAGAAAGAATGACGACGAGTGTGAAGAACGGACTATTGACTTTAAAGTTATGAATTTGTCAAGGCAATATTGTGAGAGGCAGATTTCACAGCTATGTCGAAGTCTTCCACAACTGCAAGAAGATGATAAGTTGTGGAAAGCCATTAGGCATGCTGTTGAAAGCAAAACGCTAAGTCACTCTCAAGAACAGTATCAATTAAAATCTGGAATATTGTATCGAAAGAAGGATGAAGAAGATGTTTGGAAAGTTTGTGTTCCAAATAAATATTTAGAATCACTAGTATGGTAGACTCACTTGAATTGGGTTCATTTTGGTGCCCCTAAATGTACAACCAAAATAGCACAATACTTCTATCATCCAAATTTGGGACGTATAGCTACAAATATTCTTAAGAAGTGCAAAATATGTCAGAAGGCGAAACCCATAAACTATTGTCGGAAGATAGAATTACATCCTATCATCCCACAACAACCTTTAATGTTGGTGTCATGTGATGTCTGTGGGCCATGTCCCATGACACGTGGACGGTTCAAATATGTATTGGCTTTCTATGATCTCTTTTCAAAATATGTGAAATTATATCCTTTGAAAAATCTCCACGTTCGACCCATGTCACGCAAATTTATCAGCAACTATATAACTGAGCTTGGCAAACCTATAATGGTCTTGACAGACAACGCTGCTTATTATACAAGCAAAGTATGGAGAGACACTATGAAAGAACAAGGAATCCAGCACATTTACATCTCAAGATTTTACCCTTGTGGAAATCCGGTTGAGAGAATCTTCCGAGAGTTGAACCGATTTTTACGGACGTACATACCCAAACAACATTATAAATGGATCGACTGGATTTATGAATTTGAGAAAGTGTATAATGACTTACCACACTTATCGACTGGTTATTCACCTAACCAAATAGTATTTGGTGAAAGTATTGTGCCAGAATGGATGGAGAAAATACCTGCGATAGAACAAAAGATTACCAAGAAAGAAGAAATGGTGAAGAAGGTCTACGAAAACCTGAAGCATCAAGCACAATTGAGAAAAACCCGTTTTGATAAAAATGTGAAGAAAGTAGTCACATATGATGTAGGGGAAGAAATTTTATTGAGAAATCACCCAAAAGCATCAACCAGGAAACGAATGAATAAGAAATGGCAATATTTATATACAGGTCCTTACAAAATAATGAAAATACCTCATGAAGGGAGCTACCTCCTGGCAGATTGTGATAGTGATGTAATTAAAGGCTTGTTCCCTCACATAGACCTGAAGAAGTATTATCAATAATGAGCAAAATATAGATTCAAGAAACACTGAATGATACCAAGGCTACACTCAGTGGACTAAATAAAAGCACCAGTGGATAAATACGTACTTATACCAACTTACAAAGAAAATTAAAGAATGTACCGACGATTTCCATGAGATACCTTCTTGGTATCAGCAACAATGTCGACGCTGAAATACGATTTATCCTCTCACCGAACAGCGAGGATGGATGATTTAAAAGTGGAATTAAGAGGAACAGAAAAAGACCAAATGCTCTCTGGTTAAGCAATTGGCCTAATAAGGGTTTTGGCCTAGGATGCCAATCGTCGAACCCGGCTGTGATCCCTGCCTTGCACAGTCGGTTGAAGAACTGATGGCTTCATCCAAGAAAAGTATATGGTGTGAATATGAAGTGATTAGTGCGAAGTGTTTTTAAGACAACCTATAAACAAATGTGGAATTTAGGCACTTTGTCTAGGCCCATTAACTCAACTTAAATATTGTAGAATGTATGTACTGACTTGTTGAGTGAATCTGAGAGTGAGTGTATTCACCGAAACAAATACCCTCTCCTGTAACTGTACAAAAAAAGCCTGTTCTATCTGGAACCCTCTTCAAGACATCACAGTCTGGGGGCCCGTGTAACATTACGAGTCAAGATAGCTGCAACGGAAATTGAATAGCGTAAAGTTACCATTAAAAACGCACGCCGCGCGATTTGTGACGATTTGGTTGGTCATAATAGTAGTAACATGCTTTTGAATACAATTAAAATATAACGGCGATACCTGTTTAGTGTTATTGGAAACAATATGTAGTAAATTAATAAGTAAAGTAGGCGATCCTATAAGAAGAGGTGAAATTGGGCATATTAAGGTATTTTGCTTTATGTCGACTAAGCCGATTATACGGCGTCTTTTTTTTCGTTTACTCTTAGAAAGAAAAAAAATAAGTAACGAAGTGCTAGTTGTGCGTTGTGAAAAATATAGGGGCGAATTTTAAATAGCTACAGTGTATAATCAGACTAACAAATGGACATTCAGTTACGCGAAATAGCGGACAGCGAAGTGTGGTCATTAAATTGAGTACACCTAGAGGGCGGTCAATTCCGGGATAAGTCTATTCGCATCTCACGAGGGACGCGGTATTGAGACCGGTTTTTTTTTTTTATATCACGGAGAGCGGGCTTCAATTTATAAAAAGGAGAAAAGATGTATCATTATCATTGACTGTTGGTGTTAAGCAACCAAAACTGTTCATCAAAGGGTTTCGGTGAATGAGTGGTGAATGCGAAATGAAACTGTGAACGAAGTTATATTAAATAAAGCAGAAGAGACAAGACAGTTTGGTCGTATCTGTTATTATTCAATCAACCGTAACATTTCTTCTCGTTGTACGAAGCCTTTATAGACGATCGTTATGACAATTTGCTTTGAAGGGATCTCGTTACGAGTTAAGTTTTGGGGACCTGGTCAACAAGGGATAGTTCGTAGATCTTAACTACTGCAGCTATTCTGGAATCAGGTGCTAGCGTGACCGTTGTGTGTTGTCAATGGCTTAAGGTCATCATATCTCATGCTCTAAGATCGACGCGCCTTTCCTCTTGGTATAACGGTGTCTCACGGTAACAGCGACAACGCCGACGGCGAAGGAAGATACGGTAGAGAGTGTTATTGCTAAATTAATAAAGCCATTATTTTCATCATGGCAGCAACACCAGCAACCGTTACGAAATTGTCTCTAATGAAAATAATGAAATACGTACCTGCCCAGTTAGTGAAGGCAGCACATAGGTATATGAATACGTCTTAAAAACTGTGAAAACAGGATATCTGAAGAAGGCTATATTATTATAACATGGTCAAGGTTTAGAATAGACATAATTAGTGCAACTGTGGGCCGTTTTTCATTCGAGATAATAAATTCATACTTTGATTTCTGAATCTCACGCTTTAGAAGTACCCAAAGTTGCTCGTCCTCGGCCCCTACTCCATTGCATTAAATGATCAGAAATATAGATGGTCGCCCAACGCCTAATAGCTCTGAAATTTAGACAGGGAGTAAACGAGTGCGAAGCTGTTCATGTTATTTACAAACTACCTGTCGTCTGCATATCAGCCTTCCCTTCTCTCACATGCCTGTCATGAAGAATACCTTTTTCATCCTAATTATCCGTTGCACGTAATAAAAATACAACTTTTAATTATGATAATTGCTCTTACGCGTATTAATTTTGATGGTCACGTTGAGCAGCGAATGTGACAGAGGTTGTCAGTAATACAAGCCTAGGCGATCCTAGAGCTCAGGATATTCTCCCAAGACAACTGTGATTCAGAAGAGGATTCCAAACGAGGAATGTCATTGAAATGTATAATCAAAATTTCTTTAAAACACCTTCCTTTCAAAATGCTTGGCGGAGCTCACCAGTAGACATCAATTTGTTCTTCTGTATACGAACAGCGGGCCATTAACAGCACCAGAGGGGTGCATTGCTCATTATTGACAGTGACGGACATCACAAGACGCAAACACAACATGACGTAAAAGTAAAATATAAAACTAAAATCCACATTTAAGACACTTTCGATGCACTCTGTAATGAATCGTCCCAACAGTAAACAAGCTTAGTCTTTAGAATGTGTGTGCTGATAACACGTGTGGCTGATTGGTTTGTGGGATTGAAGGAACCAGACTGCTACAGTCATCGGTCCTTTTTTTCAAAACTTCAAACACCCACACAGAATAAAAACGAACAATGGAAAAGACAACAGACGACACAGGACAAGCAAGACTTAGACAGAGACGGATAACACGTGTGGATGTACTAAACTATGCAGGATGTCCTCTGTCTGAGGGTTTTGTTCCGATTGTCGTATTTAGCCTAAACACTGGTTCACGCAGCTCTGTACGTATATTTTTTGCTATAGTTCCATTTTAGCGCAATGAATTTCATGTGACATTTATCACTTAATAACGTCAGTCTCTGAAGTGGAAGTCTCATCGATTTGCCAACTACCTCTTGTATGACTACAAAAACTTTTCCATTATAATCAGTGCTTTTTTTGTAAGAAAAAGTTTGAGGGTACTCCGACATTGAATATAATGCAGTGAAAATTACTTGTAACCGAAGCATGGGATACGTCATCAACATGTCGAACTACAAAAAAATGGTATCGGACTCTTCAGTTCACTTTACAACTCAAACGAAGCAGGCGATACTGAGAAACACCCAAACAGACAAGCGAATGTGGTATCGAAGACTTCAGTTTATATCACCTAAAATGAAGCATGCGATTCCCATCAACCCCCGACCATTGAAAAAAATGGTATCGTACACTTCAACTGACCTATAATAGACCTCAAATGAAACAGGTGAGTCCAATCAACCCTCCGACATACAAAACAATACAAGGAAATCTTACCGAACACATATTTTACCCTGTAAAACACCACTAAAAGACACAATACAACAAAAACCATCCACACCTATGATCAACAACAATAGAAACTATATTACAAAAATATTTTGTAACCTGGTTTGGCTCTCGAAATGGCATAGATGATGGGTGGTATCCCATGCTTCAACTGACCCAATTTTTAATACTGCTGAAATTTTATTTCACTTTAAAACTACAGTATAACTTACATTAATAGCAATTCAACAGTTTCCAAACTGACTTTAGTTCATGGCTGGTCTTGACGCTTTCTTACTTTACTCTTGCTATCAGTAGCAAGATGTCTGCCTTTCGTGAACTAAGAGCGTACATAGTCCATAGGCTGGAACTGCATCAGTGGAGGACCAACCGACTTTATGAACATCGGCTTGCTGACTATGCAAAGATGAAATGAAGCTCTTGTTGGCGAGACGATCAGATTCATTTGGGAAAACCCACGTTCACATTCACTCGTTCAACGCAAACGTATCAAGAACAACAGAACAAAGATGAATCGCGAAGGATCATAGTAGTGGGACCGAAGAGACATCTATCGGTAGCTCGGCGTTTGAGCATACGGATATCCGTTTTGCACTACCATCGCCGACTATTAGCGGGCGAGGGCACTACATGCTCGTCGAACTGGCTGCCAGCGACTCAGTTGTCGAGAACCGTTGCCGCAGCTTCGAAATGCTTGAAACAGTCAACGACATATCTTTTCCCACCAAAAACTGCACTGGTGTCGTTCGTATTGCAATTAACAACACGATAAAATGAAATAAAAAAATTACTTTCGTGAAATAAATCTTTGGCACTCTTCCAAGTTCTCAACATAATAATAAAAAAAAAAAAAAATACGCTACTGGCCATTAAAATGGCTACACCAAGAAGAAAAGCAGATGATAAACTGGCATTCATTGGACACATATATTATACTAGAACTGACATGTGATTATATTTTAACGCAATTTGGATGCATAGATCCTGAGAAATCGGTACCCAGAACAACCACCTCTGGCTGTAATAAAGGCCTTGATACGGCTGGGCATTGAGTCAAACAGAGCTTGGATGGCGTGTACAGGTACAGCTGCCCATGCAGCTTCAACACGATACCATAGTTCATCAAGAGTGGTGACTGGCGTATTGTGACGAGCCAGTTGCTCGGCCACCATTGACCAGACGTTTTCAGTTGGTGAGAGATCTGCAGAATGTGCTGGCCAGGGCAGCACTCGAACATTTTCTGTATCCAGAAAGGCCCGTGCAGGACCTGCAACATGCGGTCGTGCATTATCCTGCTGAAATGTAGGGTTTCGCAGGGATCGAATGAGGGGTAGAGCCGCGGGTCGTAACACATCTGAAATGTAGGGTCCACTGTTCAAAGTGCCGTAAATGCGAACAAGAGGTGACCGAGACGTGTAACCAATGGTACCCCATAAGATCATGCCGGGTGATACGCCATTATGGCGATGACGAATACACGCTTCCAATAAGCGTTCACCGCGATGTCGCCAAACACGGATGCGACCATCATGATGCTGTAAACAAAAACTGGATTCATCCGAAAAAATGAAGTTTTGCCATTCGTGCACCCAGGTTCGTCGTTGAGTACACCATCGCAGGCGCTCCTGTCTGTGATGCAGCGTCAAGGGTAACCGCAGCCATGGTCTTCGAGCTGATAGTCCATGCTGCTGCAAACGTTGTCGAACTGTTCGTGCAGATGGTTTTTGTCTTGCAAACGTCCCCATCTGTTGACTCAGGGATCGAAACGTGCCTGCACGATCCGTTACAGCCATGCGGATAAGATGCCTGTCATCTCGACTGCTAGTGATACGAGGCCGTTGAGATCTAGCACGGTGTTCCGTATTACCCTCCTAAACCCACCGATTCCATATTCTGCTAACAGCCATTGGATCTCGACCAACGCGAGCAGCAATATCACGATACGATAAAACGCAATCGCGATAGGCTACAATCCGACCTCTATCAAAGTCGGAAAGGATATGGTACGCATTTCTTCTCCTTACACGTGGCATCACAGCAACGTTTCACCAGGCAACGCCGGTCAACTGCTGTATGTGTATGAGAAATCGGTTTGAAATTTTCCTCATGTCAGCACATAGTAGGTGCCGCCACAGTTGCCAACCTTGTGTGAATGCTATGAAAAGCTAATCATTTGCATATCACAGCATCTTCTTCCTGTTGGCTAAATTCCGCGTCTGTAGCACGTCATCTTCGTGGTGTAGCATTTTTAATGGCCAGTAGTGTACTTTGTTGACGAAAAAGTTTAGGGGTACGCATCCCCCAGCGTTCCCCCAGAAAAACAACACTGATCATAATCAAAAACATATATCAGTGATAAATATATTTATGTGTCGCGGTAAAGGTACACGTGATAGAGCTGGCAAAGAATGAATATTTCGAAAAACATTCTTCAGACTCCTCAGTTTTCCCAGTCTCAATAGTTTTTTGTAGGCAGATAGTTTAGTGTGAAGATTCCAAAGGCCTACTGAAGCTGTCTGTTGTTAGTTCTTTCTTTTTCACACTAGCTAATGTTTATGTCACGACTATGTCTGCGATATTAACCTTCAATACAAATCTATTCTGACATATTTGCAAACCCTTTGCATTGCCACTGCATTGGAAAGTTCTCATTGGTGACGGAGAATTCGTATGTGCTCCTTGTTTGAAGTTGGTGTGCGAATACACATTCGTGTACAGTGCTTGGAGTGTTGAGACGTGTCTGGTTTGGAGCTATATTTAATGTAGCATACTATTCTGATTAAACTATGCTTGCCTCATGGAGAGTTGTAATGTTGAATAGTTTGTACTGCTTGCAAGATTGCTGGAAAAAATAATTCAAAATTTTCTTTTTGTTCGGCATTCTATGGTACCATTTAAGGTGAATTCGGTCGTCACTTTGCATTCTTCCACGTTCCGGTTTTCACTCGCATATATCTACAAAGTGGCCGTAATCAACGTACCAGTTTCAAAACGTTGTAGAAAGAGAACACTGCTCAGAATGACGCCATATTTTAACATCATATTACTGACACAGGGGGGGGGGGGGGGGGGGAAACGTCAAAAAAAAAAAAAAATTGACCAGTAGTAAGCATCAGAGTACGCTCCACAACAGACAGACGCGCGCCACGCGGCTGTCCCTCAGTTTGCTCCGACACGCCCAGCATGGCTGTCTACTTGAAGGGTCGCGCGCTGCTGGTAGAGCTCTTTTTACCAGAACGGTGGCTGTGTGCCAGTAGCCATGCAGAAGCTTCGGACACTCAGGGGTATGGAAAAAGGCACTGGTCCGATGTATGCTTGGGTTATGGAGAAAAATCATTACAAAATTCGAAAAGATAGACCTTCATTTCATTATATACCTTTTTAATTTTTAGTGCAGTGTAACATAGGGAGGAAAGCACTTGATGTGACATCTGTCGAAGGTATGGACACAGCACTGCAGTAGGGGTCGAGTGGTAGTGAGGAAAAGCCGGCCGCGGTGGCCGTGCGGTTCTGGCGCTGCAGTCCGGAACCGCGAGGCTGCTACGGTCGCAGGTTCGAATCCTGCCTCGGGCATGGGTGTGTGTGATGTCCTTATGTTAGTTAGGTTTAACTAGTTCTAAGTTCTAGGGGACTTATGACCTAAGATGTTGAGTCCCATAGTGCTCAGAGCCATTTGAAACTTTTTTTTTTTTTTTTTTTGTAGTGAGCAAAAATGCAGTGCATGGGGAACTGCCCGAACGTTGGACATGCCTACGAGCAAGTCCTACGAAACATCCTGCATTTCTAACCGTACAAGATGACCCATGTTCAGGGGTTCCTTCCTGCTGACTTGCTAGCAAGACAAACTTTCGCTCTGGAATTTCTTGTTCACTTGTAAGTGGACAATGATTGACTATGCAACATTCGGTGGACAAACGAACAAACGAAGACCTCCAGAGACATTTCATTGCAGAGTATGGGCAAGAGAAAATCCACACGCACATCAGTCGGTACCACTTCCATCTGCAAAGGCGACTATGCGGCTCGGGATGACGACGCCGTTGATCGTGTTTTTCGAGGCAAGTAGCCCTGTTGATCCTATTATCTGTACCGTCACTGGTAAACGCTACGAGATTGTTAAGCGCACCAACGTCAGTCCGACCCTTCCACAGCGTGCATGCGTGTCTGTAAGGTCATTTTTATGCAAGATGGCTCTCTTCCGCACGTTGTACAGCCAATGAATCGGCTGCAGGGGAATTTCGGAAATGTTAGAATTATCAGCCGTCATTTCCCTACAGCCGGTCTTCCGGGTCACCTGATCTTTATCCGTGCGTCTTACGTGGGGTTATATGAAAGATGTTGTGTTCAGTGCTCCAATTACGGACGTAGCTGAATTAATGGAACGCATTGCACAACGCATTCTGAACGTGATCACCAAGATACTGCGATCAGTTGCGGAATATGTTGTTTCTCGAGATATCAGCTTGTAGCAGAAAACAGTGGGCAGAATTATTAACATGTCTTGCGGCAGTTTCACAAGAATTAGAAACCCGTGTCATCTTGCTTTTTATGATAATTTTAGTCGAATTACAAGTAAAAACCGATGTCATTTTACCTTTTTAGTGACTTGTAGGCTGAGTGCAATTAGAAACCCATCCTATGTGGTACGTCACTACCATGGTGGATCGACCTACCTAACTGATCGTGCCAGAACTGATGAACTTGTGCTGCCATGGACATCAAACAGTAATGTGCAACTGCGTTATCTGTTGGTAAATATTGTCGTTAAATCTTTTTGTTCCATGAAGTTTCCCCATGTCAATAATATTCTGTTAGAATGTCATGTCATCATGGGCAGTTCTTCTCTATCTACTGAAACTTTAGTTATGGATACCCTCTATATGCAGTGGTGTAGGCTGAGAGCGGATAGAAATTTATCATACGTTGAAAAATTGGTTTCTGAATAATTTCTACGTGCGTTTATTTCTATTTTGTCTTTCATTCCTCCCTGTTAAGATTTACGAGAAAGAGAAGATCAGCATAATATCACACTCTGCTTCCAACGATGTAAGCTTGTTTTGTGAAGCTGAATGTGCATACGATTCTCACTATATTCTTGTAATTTGTTTCTATAACTTTCAAGAACACTATATTATTTTTTAACAGAAAATTATAGTTCTAGCTAGATCGTGTCCTTTATTCGTGTTTTACTTAAATATACTGAACGCAAAGCACCGACATATTGTTCACCTAAGTTTGGGGGAACAGCGACCGAAAAGAAAGCTATTCTTTGGACGTAACATAGCATCGCTGAAAGTTAGTCATTTTGTGTAAGAGAAATGTGGGAATGCTTTTGAATGGCATCCTACTCGGATGCTTAATTATTACATTTACTGTGACCAGGTAAATACATATTCGAGGTAGAAGAGGCATTGCATTGCGGATCGTTGAAGGTGTGAAGCTAACACAAATTAGAAACACCTAGTTACTTTCATGGATTTTGTACTTCTATATTTTGTAATACACTGATATTTTGAGGCCCGTTACTACCTGTTTCTCTCATTTGTATGAGACTGTATGTTGTGTAACTACTTCTGAGGCATTATTACCATTTAGATAGCATATTACTATAATATCAAGGCTTGCACATCAACACCTCTGGAAGTGATTGATGCCAACATAGGAACACGTGCACCTCGCATTATTGGCGACCCAAATAAAACGTGCATCTTATGTTCCTCTGCTCAGTAAAAACTACACTTTCATAAAATCTGAGACTGCAGTTATCTGAAAGTGTTCTCATGCTGTGTAGTCCTGTAGCGACTTCTTTTCACATCATTTTTTTCAAGCGGTGCCGACGTTAATTTTTTACCCGGGATTATTTAGAATTTTGGATTATTTTGATCAGTTATTGGTAACAAAATATTTTTGTTTTCCAAACCAGTCCCATCTATCAGAATTTTTGAGTATCTGTAACATACTTCTTTTTATCAGATTCCGTTGTACATACAAATACTTTCATGTAATTGCAACATATATGCTTTTATCTATCATTTGTAATTGTGAAATGCAGTAGCAATTATATTTTTAACAATTTTGTGAACACAGTAAGTGATGCTATAGTTGATCTTGCTGTGTGGTTGTGAAGGACAGTGCATTTATGAGTTGGAATAATATCTTTGGTTACACGTCATAAGCTGTTAAAAGGATTTGGTAATACCATCAACATTTATCTTGCAATTGGGAATGGTTATCATTTATTTTTGGACTAAGAAGTATATCTGTAATTTTGTGGGTCCCTCCTTTTACCCTTCTTATACACAGAAGTCGCCTGCGCTCTTTTACTGTGGATTTTGCAATGTTTGTATGTCTATCTCGTCTTCACTTTCTGTTTTTGATACCGCTTCCGACTCCGTGTCGATTTGTGTCTGTGTCGTTTACTATGTACTGCTGACCTGTTCGATGTGGAGCCTGTCCTATTCTAGAGTATGTCTTTCCTGCTTGTATGCTGCATGTAGTGTTCGCGATACTTCGTCTGTGATGTTGTTTATAGATTTCCAGTCAACTTGTCTGCGTATTAACTGTCCTATGTCCTTGTGTATTAACTGTCCTAGGTCCTGTTTTCCTAAACTTGGCCTTCTGTGTCTGAACTATGTGTTCACATGTACCATTCTCACCACAAGAATAACTGTGAGTCTGTTTTACGCCAAACCTGTGGAGATGCACAGAATACGGGCCATGGCCTTGAGAAAGTGCACCATTCCGCGTGTTGGATTTATGTAATTTAAATTCATCTGCTCTCGTATACTGTGGAGGAAAGAGTAGATTCCTCTTCCCCTGTCTGTTGTGTCCCATTCTGTTTGCCACGTATCAATTCTCCACTTGTTTAATCTCCGTTTGTCGGTTATGTCTTGTCCAATTATTTCTCTTATTTCGTTGCGTCTTCACATTTCGGGCAGGAAGCAGCTGCTGTGTGGGGAATCGTAATATCTACAGGGAAAAGTCCCAGTATCACGCACAGTGCCTCAGTCGAGGTCGTGTCAAAAAGCCCCCAACATTCTGACTAGAATACTACTCTGGCCGCGCCTCACAATGGTTTTATGCGTACCGTTACCTAAGCGTAATCGATGTGCCCAAGCACTAGCCTAAAAACAAGTTATTGGCTCAAAAAGTGCTGTGTAACATGTGCTCATTGTCTGAAGAAGTGGTCTGTATCTTATAGACTTCAGTCTTGCAAGTATATGCATAATTTTCGTCGCTTTGTTAATTGTCAATCTGGGATGTCCGTTAAAGTGTTTATGTTCGTCTTTATAAATGACGAGGTATCTTATCGTAGCTTTCGTTTTTGTAGATATGTTGTTTATAATTGGATTTATTTTCAGTGTGCTTCTTAGAAGTAGTGAACTGTTTTGTTTGTTGCTATCGTGATTTTGTTGTTCGTGCACCATTCACCAGTGAACGCGTGGATCAGCGGGGCTTTATTCTCTGATTGGAACTTGTGGAGTTTGCAGATGCCGTGAACATAAGGTCATCGGCTTACGCAACCACCCTCTCAGCCATGTAGTTGTCTCTTAGTGCATTCAGTAGAGGTTCTATGGGTATGTCCCAGAAAATCGGTCCGCATACATGTCCTTGCGGACACCCATTTCTTACACTCTTTACAACCTATTGGTCACCAGTCTTCCATTCTACCATCCTGTTTTTACAATAATATCTATGGCTGTTGTGTAAAGCAAGTGGAATATTCATCTCTCTAAATCTTGCAAACTGCGCCGGCCACCAAGGTTGTCGAAAGCACCAGTTATGTCAACTAGGATTGCTACTATGTATTTGTCATGTACTGTCTGTGTCATCTCTATATCCCGAAGATCTGTCGGTACAACTGAAGTCTGTCATACATCAATCCTATGACAGAATATTAATGAGGCATATTGGTGCGTATGTCTTAGAGTCACTCGGATCTTTGTCCTTCGCTTTCTTGATTATAACTGCATTTTCTATTTTCCATGTATTCGGTATTCGTCCTTTTATTAGAGTAGAGTAAGTCTGTCAGGTATGGTAGGATAAGTGGAGCAGCTTGTTTGATAGTTCAAGGGTGGATGCAGTCAGGGTCCAGAGGCTTTTTCTTCTTTATTTTCTCTATTGCCAGTGCGACTTCCTCGCGTGCAAAGGGGCTGGTGATACCTTCGTTTTCGTATTTGTCGTAAGGTAGTCTGCAAAGGGCGGTGTGAAGTTGGTTGTCCCGAGTGCGGTCGTCGTCAGGAAGTAGTCTGTTGAGGAGATGCTGTGCTGTGAATCTCCAGCCTGTTGTGGTAGTACCATCTCGTTTCTACAGTGTTGATAATACTGAAGGGGTCTTTATACGTTCATTCTGCACTTAAACTGCTCTCCGAAGATGTTTTCCTGTAGGTTTGTCCAAACATATGTGTCCCAGTGATCTTTCTTGGTCGTATGCAGTTCGTCTTGTATCGTGTTTTAGCTTCACGATAACGTTAAAGTCTAATTTCTCTCCCCTGGGCTTTCTTTGATGTTTGGTATCGTTGCTCATCATGAGAGTGTTTTCTTAGTCTTCTTAATAGTGCTGACCATGGTGCCCTTTGTTTAGGTGCGTCGCGTGCTGCAGGTATTCCTGTAGGTTGTGCTCTCTGTAAGATGTTTGTAAGAATGTGAGCTCTGTAACCTATGCTTCCTTGGGTGATTAATGGAGGAAATTCCTCAGTCACGTGCCTTAGTTTTTGCCAGTTCGCTTTGCGTTGCAGCAACATTGGGTGTTCTATTGTGTCTGGGTCTGGCTTAGTTTTAGTGTATATAATTACTGCGTTATGATCACTGAGTGTTCTCTTATCGAGCACCTGCCAGTTCGCTACCTGTATTAATGATAATCTGTTTGCAAAAGAATTGCCTTGTGCTGCCTACTCCACTATTTCTGTGATAAATTGGCGGCTGACCTGCTTTGTTTGAAACGAAAACATTACATTCGTTTATAACGTCCTATTTTATTTGTCCCCTGGCATCTTTTCTGTCAGAGTGTCGGAGAGTTGACCTAGTATTTATGTCAGTTAACGTAAGTAGTCGTCTGGCATTTTCAAATCGAGAAATATCTTTTATTACTTCAGCAAAGAGCTCTATATGAAGTGAGTACTAGGCGTAGCTCGACGAGATAATACGTTGCCCTGGCTAAAGTTATTTCGACTGTAACCGTATGATGTCTACGCAATTGCGTTATGTGCGTTACAGTAATGTTATTGTTTACTACAATTATTGCAGCCTTGGCCTTGTTCGTAACTGTGATTTGCATGTACTGCCTCGGAAGGCGTGGAATTCTTTCGTCTCCTGTGTACAGTTCTCGGAAACACAATATGTCAGCGCATACCTCGTTCACCAGCCTACCAAGCTCTGCAGCCACCGCCGTGCTACACATACCGTTTAGCTGCAAGACTTTCACTATGGAAAATTAGTAAGAACAAATAACTTCGGCCGCCTTGGATGTAATCGTGGTACACGCGTCCATCCGCCCTTACCAAGCCCTTGTAGACATTGCCATGGTTAAGCTCTTCATTTCTTCGTTTACATGATGTTGAGTTCGAGTTTATGTGTTGGTAGGTTTTCGGTTCGCAAAATCATTCTGTCTGTTTGTTCCGTCGTGGGGTAGCATATAGTGTCGCCCATGTGTGATTCAGTCTTGTTGCCAGTCTTTGTGCAGTTTGATAAACTCCTTTCTTTTCCTGTCGATTTAGTCGCCCTTCTATTCGCTGTCATCGTAGTCTTGGTTGGTTGGTTGTTTTGGGGAAGGAGACCAGACAGCGTGGTCATCGGTCTCATCGGATTAGGAAAGGATGGGGAAGGAAGTTGGCCGTGCCCTTTCAGAGGAACCATCCCGGCATTTGCCTGGAGTGATTTAGGGAAATCACGGAAAACCTAAATCAGGATGGCCGGACGCGGGATTGAACCGTCGTCCTCCCGACTGCGAGTCCAGTGTCTAACCACTGCGCCACCCCGCTCGGTCATCGTAGTGTATTTTGTTTCTAAAGTCATGGTTTTGTAACTCTGTATGGTGTTCTGGCTCGTGTTATTTATCCGTTGATGTAGTTTCCGGTTTTCGGTGATGTGATGTCTCATCAGTTGAGGATTGGTGTGATTTGTAGTGTGAGCTTTTTGTGCGTTCATATTGTTTTTCGTATCCAAACGGTGTGTAGTCACTTTTTGTTTGACTGAAGTTTTCTGTTTGTGTTTCTTTCTCATTGACAACTGTCTCTTGTTCCTGAGTTGTCTTTTTGTGTTCGCTGCCACCGTAGACGAAACGTATATTTTACATCTATGGTTTACATTTTGATGCGTCATATTCACATCTTTCTAAAGCTGTTATTTCATTATATGGTAACTTATTCTCTGGCGCGGGAAGAATTAATTTACGTTTATGTCGGTTCCGTGTGTCTAGAGATACTGGTGTTATGCCTGTGTCATAATCCTGTTCTAGATGGGCTTGACCGTGCCTCGGACTTTTGTTGTCATTTATATGTACTTCTGTTGTGTGTGATGTGTTGTGTTTAACGACTGTGTCATGGTCCTTGTCTTGGTGGGCATGACCCTATCTTGGATGTCTATCGCCATCTTTATGTACTTCTGTTGTGGGCAGTGTGTTGTTTTTAAACTCTTCTTCACTCAGGGCTTCCTCTTCCAGTTCTATTATTCTAAGAAAAGTCAGCGTTTGGAGTGTTTCCCACAGGAAAACTCGTGCTTGATGTGCCTCGCCACATATAGTCCATGGCGCAGTAGAAACACACATCCCCGATGTAATCTGTTAGCCTAAATATTTTTCTTCCACAATATCGCAACTATTGATGGGATTCATATCCGTTGGAGTGTTTGTGGTTAGCAGCGGCCCAAGTTGTTGCCTCCAGGCTACTGCACGTCGCCACGCTCTTGTTTTGGATGCTGGTGATTTCTGTTTACTTCTGCGAGGTCGGATCCTGGTGATAATATCCGTGTTTTGTTGAGAGGACTTCTGTACATTTCCGTAGCTGATACTTGGATTCATATCTCTTCCTAGAAATCCAAAGAGTGTTGTCTCAGTGCTTCTGTTTTGGTGTGTGCTAGTTGACATTTTTGGTGACGTCATACTCCTTTCATTGTATTTGCCTTTTGTAGAGTTCTTTGTAAGTAGCGTACTCCAATCTCTCCGGCTTTGTTACATGTTCTTTTCCTGTTATTGCAAGGAATACAGCCTACAGCTATTCTTCATGGCACTGGAACTTTTTATGACCGGGTTTTGCACATTTCCCGCAGAAAGCTTCCCTATCCCTATCTAATGACAGTGATCTGACCCGCGGAGTCGCCTGTAGACTATTATTTAACATTCTTTTCCCTTTCGGACCTGTTTTGAATTGTATTTTGACTTCTTGTTAAAATTCCCTTTTGTTAATGTGGTCACTGAGATTTATTTCTGATAGTTCTTCTAGAAAGTCTTGATTTGATAGTGTTGTTGGAATCTTGCGTCCTGCCAGTAGTATCTTACTTTTCTGGGTTCTTCGCATCTTATGTCCTTTAAGCTTGCTGTTTCTTCTATAATCTTCCTCTTCTCTGTCTGCTTGTGTCTCAGTTTGAAGAATTACTGTGATTGCTGTGTTCCTTATTGCTTTAACTTTTATTATGTCAGCTCTAGGGCTTACTGCTTTAATTAGGGTTTCCCTTATGGCTTTATCACCCTCGTTGCTCCCTAATGTAATAAAGAGGAGAGTTGCATGTTATTTGTTTGTAATTCAACTTGTTCTTCAATCCTGGATTTTGGCTTCGTGACAGGACCACCTGCCGTGACAGGAGTGGAAGTCAGTGGTGTTGGCATCGCTTCAATGGCTCGCTCATGCCGCAGGAGGGTTTCTCCCTTTCTCCCCCTGCCAGCTGCTCAGTCCCTCTGAGAACTGTCACTTCATTTGTGACCAGGAAGGCCATATATCGGTGAGAGTCCCAGGGGCTGGAAGTGAGGAACAATAAACTACGTTCCATCAAAACTTCAGTGCCACCATGAATCACCTCCTTCCGCCCACGACGGTGTAAAGAGGTAGCCTTTACTAAGCTTAATCTCGACGCAATTTCTATGCCGCATCATTGCATCCTTAGTAGAAGGTTATGAGAGTTACAGTAAATCAGCAGTAGTTCGTCGGTTACAAACTACGAGATCACAGAAGAGCTTTCGTTTGGCAACTGCACCGTGTTACTCTGTTGGAGTTAAGCCACCATGGAGCCTATAGTCTTTAACCTCGACGCAATTTCTGGATCGCATCCTTAGTAGAAGGGTGCGAGGGTGACAATAAATGGGCATTAGTGCGTCGGATACAAACTACAAGACTCCCAACAGAGCTTTAATGTGGTGACCGCAACCGTATAACTCTCTAGGAGACACGCCGCCACGGAGCCTCTAGTACTTAATCTAGACGCAATTTCTGTGTCGCATCCTTAATAGAAGCGTGCGAGGGTTACCGTAAATGGGCAGTAGTGCGTCGGCTACAAACTAAAAGATTCCCAGGAGAATTTTCGTGTGGCGACCGTAGCCCTGTTACTCCGTGGGAGTAAACCCGCCCTGGAGCCTATAGTATTTCATCTCGACGCAATTTCAGTGTCACATTCTAAGTAGAATGGTGCCAGGGTCACAGTAAATGACAGTAGCGCTTCGGATACAAACTACAAGACTCCCAGTACAGCTTTCATGTGGCAACCGTAACCATGTTACTCTGTAGGAGTAAACCAGCCCTGCAGCCTACAGCATTTAATCTCGACGCAATTTCTGTGTCGCATCATTGGTAGAATGGTGCGACGTTTACGGTAAATAGGTAGTAATGCGTAGGATAGAAACTACAAGTCTCCCAGGAAAGCTTTCATGTAGAGGCCGCAGCGGTGTTACTCTGTAGGATAAAATCCGCCCTGGAGCCTATAGTATTTAATCTCGACGCAATTTCTGTGTCGCATCATTAGTAGAAGGGTGCGAGGTTTACAGTAAATAGGCAGTATTGCGTCGGATACAAACTACAAGACTCCCAGAAGAGCTTTCATGTGGAGGCCACAGCGGTGTTACTCTGTAGGAGTAATTCCGCTCTGGAGCCCATAGTATTTAATCTCGACGCAATTTCTGTGTCGCATCATTAGTAGAAGGGTGCGAGGTTTACAGTAAATAGGCAGTATTGCGTCGGACACAAACTACAAGACTCCGAGGAGAGCTTTCATGTGAAGGCCGCAGAAGTGTTACTCTCTAGGACAGAACCCGCCCTGGAGCCTACAGCATTTAATCTCGACGCAATTTCAGTGTCGCATCCTTAGCCTCTTCAGTCCCGACATACACATATGTGCACATCAGGTCCTTGTAGTGTCACCATGCCAAATGACGTTTTCCTCAATTGAGACCAGATATGCACGACTGTGCACATTATGCGATTTCTGTTTCTGCCGCTAGATCGTGCGCAAGTCAGTTTTGGCGGGTTTTCTTGCATCCTGAAACTTCCGATCTGAAGGATGGCGTCATCTGCGACACGCGAGAAAGGTAAATTCAGTTTCAGTAATCCTTTTTGAATTGTATTACTGTTTCTATCGTGTCTTACTCCAAACAAGACATCAAGAAAGTGATATGTGTATGCAATGAAACCGATAGTTTCGTAGTTTTACAAACATCGACTGTTGAATTTTAAGTACACATTTGTGTACATCCGGTCTTAGCTCACAGAATCTAGTGGTACTAACGCTAAGACTGATGTCATTGTGAAATCGTAATTTAAAACGTAATCTAAATTAAAGTCGAAAGTTTAGCTACTAATACTCTAGGAGTGCTCGTAAGTTATTGTGGTTGTTGTGGTTTAATGGAACCGGCACGGTAGCTCAGCGTGTTCGGTCAGAGGGTTAGTCGCCCTCTGTAACAAAAAACTGAGTTAATAGATCAACGATGAACCTGAATGGCTGTCATAGGACGTCCGCCCCGAACAAATGGAACGAACAATAAAGAACAAAATGAGATAAAAATAAGAAAAAAAATGGGTAGCGTGTTGGATTCGGAACACATAGATTCTGGGTTCCAATCCTGGTGAAAACTCAAAAGTTTTTAATTTTGTTATTAGGTTCAGTTTCATTTCTTTATTCCATTACATCAACAGTTACTTTATTTCATTTTCGCTTCTGAGCTCTAATAGACGATGAAATTATAAAACTGCTCGAGACGAGTGACTTGAGTTCCTTCAGACGAAGTTGATCCTGTTGATGAACCTCCAACTCCACCTGAACGAATTGGTGTGCTTGAAGTTGAAGGATGCAATGTGGATGTTACTCCTGAGGCACCTGCGTCAGCTTCATCTCCTCACTGTCGTCCCCTAAGATGGAGGCAATCTAAGTAAGCAATACATTTGTGTAGTTTTGTGTGTCATCTGACACGATTTAGATCAGTATTTTTCAGTGGTACTATTTGTTTGCAGGATGTGTAATCGACAGCCTTCTGACGACAAATTTGAAGAACAGACTGTTGGTGAACTGAGAAACACTTCACAGTTTTTCTTCGAGTACTTCGATAAAAATTTCTGGAAAAATGTTGCAGGACAAACTAATTTATATCATTGCCAAAAGAACTCAAAAAGTCTGGATACAAATACTGATGAAATTTTGTCCCTTGTCGGAATTGAGATATTGATGGGTACATTGAAATTGCCCCAGGCAAGACTTTACTGGAATATGCAACTGGATATTCCACTTGTATCATCAATCATGACAAGAGATAGATACTACAAATTACGAAATAATCTGCATTTTGTAAATAATTTGGAAGATCATGACGTAAATGACAAACTTTGGAAGGTTAGACCTTTAATTGATGCTTTTAGAACTAAATGTATTAGTTTACCCTGGTCTCAACACCTTTCTGTGGGTGAACAGATGATTCCATTCACGGGGAGGTGAAAGATGCGAACATATGTACCTTCCAAACCTAATCCACTTGGCCTCAAAAATTTTATTTTAGCGTCATCAGATGGACTTGTCCTTGATTTTGCTATATACACTGGCAAAGGAACAATTCCTGACAGCGATGAAAAGGCGCATGGCCTGGGAGTGGGTATACTCAAACTACTGGCTAGAACTATATCCAATGATTACAATCATGTAATTTACAGTGACAGATTTTTCACCAGTTCAAAATCTGTTCAGCTTTTACTAGACAGGAATATATTTCAGACAGGACCTGTGGTGGCCAGTAGAATAAAAGAAGTAGCTTATAAGTTCAAGAGAGATCAGGAGCTGCAGCGGGGGCAATGGGATGAGTACGTAAGGGAGGACCAGGAAATTTGTGCCCTCAAATGGAACGACAATAAATCCGTCACTTTGTTATCCTCGCGCGTAGGGAGCGAACCAGAGGGTACCTGCAAATGATGGTGCACTACAGAAAAAAGCAAAGGTTAGTGCCAAACAACCAGCCATCATCAAAAGCTATAATCGCAATATGGGTGGCATTGATCTTTGCCGGCCGAAGTGGCCGTGCGGTTAAAGGCGCTGCAGTCTGGAACCGCAAGACCGCTACGGTCGCAGGTTCGAATCCTGCCTCGGGCATGGATGTTTGTGATGTCCTTAGGTTAGTTAGGTTTAACTAGTTCTAAGTTCTAGGGGACTAATGACCTCAGCATTGAGTCCCATAGTGCTCAGAGCCATTTGAACCATTGATCTTTGTGATAGATACATGGCATACTATAAGTCAAACATCAGAACAAAAAAGTGGACTGTCAGAATATTCAACCACTTCACTGATTCAGCCATAATTAATTGATGGCTTATGTATGAAAGGTATTGTCAAAAAGAAGGGATACCGAAACAAAAGTGGATGTCTCTCATAAACTTCAGAATTCACTTGTCCCACGACTTGGTAAAGTCTTCAAAAATTGTAGACTCACTGGAACTGTCTAAAGAAATTTCTCCGAGTGTGACACAGGAGTATGTCAGCAGTTCTGATGAAGATGAGCAGCATCAGCCCACAAAACGAAGACGAATTGTACCAAAGCCAACTAGAGGAAGCAAATGTGACAGGGTTGACCACCTTTCTGAATATATTGAGAGTAGTTTTGCCTCAAGGTGTCGGTTACCAGGTTACAAGTCAAGTTCCTGCATAATGTATAAAAAGTGCAAAGTTTTTTCGTGCGTATCAAAAAACAATTGTTTGGCTAAATTCCATAAACATGAGAAGTAATGTGTTCATAAAATGTAATGTGTGCATAAAAATGAGAAGTAATGTGTGCATTTTTCATTGATAGTAAAAATATGAAAATACTATGGGATCGGCATTTTTTTCTCTGTTGAGACCCAATGTACACACTTGTGTACATTCAATTACTCAAACATTATATAAAATAAAATTTCAAAATTAGTTTTTTTGTGTTACTTTGACATCATATGCACCAAAAAAGCAATGGAACATTTTTCCATTCTTTGTTTATCTTCTGGACTGAAGAGGTTAGTAGAAGGGTGCCAGGTTTCACTAAACAGGCAATAGTGCGTCGGATACAAACTACAAGGCTCCCAGGAGAGCTTCCATGTGGAGGTCGCAGACGAGTTACTCTCTAGGATAAAACTCGACCTGGAGCCTTAAGTATTTAATCTCGACGCAATTTCCGTGTTGCATTATTAGTAGAAGGGTGCGAGGTTTACAGTAAATAGGCAGTAGTGCGTCGGAAACAAACTACAAGCCTCCCAGGAGAGCTTCCATGTGGAGGCCGGAGCCGAGTTACTCAGTGCGTCGGAAACTAACTACAAGCCTCCCAGGAGAGCTTCCATGTGGAGGCCGGAGCCGAGTTACTCTCTAGGATAAAAACCCGCCCTGCAGCCTATGGTATTTAGTCTCGACGCAATTTCTGTGTCCCATCGTAAGTAGAAGGGTGCGAGGTTTACAGTCACTAGACAGTAGTGCGTGGGATACAAACTACAAGAGTCCCAGGAGAGCTATCATGTTGAGCCGCAGCAGAGTTACTCTATAGGATAAATGTCGTCCTGGATCTTTAAGTATTTAATCTTGACTAAATTTCTGTGTCGCATCAATAGTAGAATTTTGCGAGGTTTACAGTAAATAGACAGTAGTGCGTCGGATACAAGCTACAAGGCTCCCAGGAGAGCTTTCATGTGGAGGCCACAGCCCAGTTACTTCCTAGGAAAAACCCGCCCTGAAGCCGATTGTATTTAATCTCAACGCAATATCTGTGTCCCAACCTAAATTAAAGGGGTGCGAGGGTACAGTCAATGGGCAGTGGTGCATCGGATACAAACTACAAGACTCGCAGGTGAGCCTTCTTGTGGAGGCCGCAGCCGAGTTACTCTCTAGGATTAAACCTGCCCTGGAGCCTATAATATTTAGCCTCGACACAATTTCGGTGTCCCATACTAATTAGAAGGGTGAGAGGCTGACAGTAAATAGGCAATAGTGCGTCGAATAGAAACTACAAGACTCGCAGGAGAGCCTTCTTGTGGAGGCCGCAGCCGAGATACTCTCTAGGATAAAACCCGCCCTGGAGCCTATAATATTTAACCTCGACGTAATTTCGGTGTCCCATCCTAAGTAGAAGGGTGAGAGGTTTACAGTAAATAGGCAATAGTGCGTCGGATACAAATTACAAGACTCACAAGACAGCTTTAATGTGGAAGCCGCAGGCGTGTTACTCTGTAGGATTAATTCCGCTCTGTCACCTATAGTATTTAATCTCGAAGCAATATCTGTGCCGCATCCCTAGTAGAAGGCTGCAAGGTCTACAGTTAATAGGCAGTAATGCGTCGAATTCAAAGAACAAGACTCCCAGGCGAGCTTTCATGTGGAGGCCACTATAGGCTCCACAACAGAATTCCTCCTAGAGAGTAACACGTCTGCGTCATCCCAATGAAAACTCCCTGGGAGTCTCATAGTTTGTATCCGACACACAACTCCCCATTTACTGTAACCCTCGCACCCTTTTACTTAGGTCTGCGTAACACGAATACGGCCTCCACATAAAAGCTTTCCTGGGAGTCTTGTAGTTTGTATGTGACGCACTACTGCCTATTTACTGTAAACCTCGCAACCTTCTACTTAGGATGAGACACAGATATTGTGTCAAGATTTAATACGATATACTCCAGGGCGGTTTTTCTCCTAGGGAGTAACTCGGCTGCGGCTCCTCATGATAGCTCCCCTGGGAGTCTTGTTCTTTGAATTCGACGCATTACTGCCTATTTTCTGTAGACCTCGCAGCCTTGTACTAGCGATGCGGCACAGAAATTGCGTCGATATTAATTCTCTAGAATAAAAGTCGCCCAGAATCCTTAAGCATATAATCGCGACGCAAATTCTGTGTCGCATCAATAGTAAAAGTGTGCGAGGTTTACAGTAAATAGACAGCAGTATGTCAGATACAAACTACAAGACTCCCAGGAAAGCTTTTATGTGGAGGCCGTATTCGTGTTACGCAGACCTAAGTAAAAGGGTGCAAGGGTTACAGTAAATGAGGAGTTGTACGTCGGATACAAACTACGAGACTCCCAGATAGTTTTCATTGGGATGACGCAGACGTGTTACTCTCTAGGAGGAATTCTGCTGTGGAGCCTATAGTGGCCACCACATGAGAGCTCTCCTGGGACTCTTGTAGTTTGTATCCCACGCGCTACTGCATATTTACTGTAAACCTCGCACTCTTTGACTTACGATGGGACACAGAAATTGCGTCGAGATTAGGTACTATAGGGTCCAGGGCGGGTTTATCCTAGAGAGTAACTCGGCTGCAGACTCCGAGAACAGCTTTCATGTGGAGGCCACAGCCCTGTTCCTCTCTAGGAAAATCCCGCCCTGGAGCCGATAGTATTTCGTCTCGACGCAGTTTCTGTGTCCAGCCCTAAGTAAGAGGGTGCGAGGGTTACAGTTAATGGGCAGTAGTGCGTCGGATACAAACTACAAGATATCCAGGGAGGTTTCAATTGGATGCTGCAGCCGTGATACTCTGTAGGAGTAATTCCACTCTGCAGCGTATAGTATTTAATCTCAACGCAATTTCTGTGCCGAATCCTTAGGTTTGCAGTAAATAGGCAGTTGTAAGTTGGATACAAACCACAAGAATCGGAGGAGACCCTTTTTGTGGAGGCTGCAGAGGAGTTACTCTCTAGGATAAAACCCGCGCTGGACCCTTTGGTATCTAATCTCGGCGCAATATCTGTGTCCCATCGTATTTAGAAGGGTGGGAGGTTTACAGTAAATAGCCAGTAGTGTGTAGGATACAACCTACAACTCCTATGAGAGCGTTCATGTTTAGGCAACCGGCGAGCTACTCTCTAGGATAAAACCCACTCTGGAGCCTATAGTATTTAATCTCCACGCAATTTCTTTGTCCCATCCTAAGTAGAAACGTGCGAGGTTTACGGTAAATGGGCAGTAGTGGGTCGGATACAAACTACAAAACCCCCAGGAGAGCTTTCAAGTGGAAGCTGCAGCCGTGTTACTCCTTAGGAGTAATTCCGCTATGGACCCTACAGTTGTCAATCACGACGCAATTTCTCTGCCGCATGCTTAGTAGAAGGGTGCGAGGTTTACAATAAAGAGGCAGTAGTGCGTCGGATACAAACTACTAGACTCCCAGAAGAACTTTCATGTGGAGGCCTCAGCCGAGTTAATCTATAGGATAAAAGTCGCCCTGGACCCTTAAGTATTTAATCTCGACGCAAATTGTGTGTCCCAACATAAGTAAAAGGGAGCAAGGGTTACAGTAAATAGGCAGTAGTTCGTCGGATACAAACTACAAGACTACCAGGGAACTTTAATGTGGATGCCGCAGACGTAATACTCTGTTGGATTAATTCAGCTCTGGAGCCTATACTATTTTATCTCGACGTAATTTCTGTGTAGCACCGTTTGTAGAAGGGTTTGAGGTTTACTGTAAATAGGCAGTTGTGCGTCGGATTCAAACTACAAGACTTCCAGGAGAGCTTTCACGTGAGGCAGCAGACGAGTTACTCTCTAGCATAAAAGTCGCCCTGGATCCTTATGTATTTAATCTCAACGCAATTTCGGTGTCGCTTCAAAAGTAGAAGTGAGCGAGGTTTACAGTAAATGGGCAATAGTGCGTCGGATACAAACTACAAGAATCCCAAGATAACTTTCATGTGGGGGCCGCAGTCGAGTTTCTCTCTAGGGTAAAACCCGAACTGGAGCCAGTAGTACATAATCCCGACGCAATTTCGCTGTCGCATCATTTGTAGAAGGGTGCGAGGTTTACAGTAAATAGGCAGTAATGCGTCGGATGTAATCTACAAGACTCCCAGGGTCCTCTCATGTGACTGCCGCAGACGTGCTGCTCTGTAGAAGTAATTCCGCCTTGGAGCCTATAGTATTTAATCTCGACGCAATTTCAGTGTCGCATCATTACTAGTAGCGTGTAAAGTATATAGTAAATAGGCAGTAGTGCGTCGGAAACAAACTACAAGCCTCCCAGGAGAGCTTCCATGTGGAGGCCGGAGCCGAGTTACTCTCTAGGATAAAAACCCGCCCTGCAGCCTATGGTATTTAGTCTCGACGCAGTTTCTGTGTCCCATCGTAAGTAGAAGGGTGCGAGGTTTACAGTCAATAGACAGTAGTGCGTGGGATACAAACTACAAGAGTCCCAGGAGAGCTATCATGTTGAGCCGCAGCAGAGTTACTCTATAGGATAAATGTCGTCCTGGATCTTTAAGTATTTAATCTTGACTAAATTTCTGTGTCGCATCAATAGTAGAAGTTTGCGAGGTTTACAGTTAATAGACAGTAGTGCGTCGGATACAGACTACAAGACTCCCAGGAAAGCTTTCATGTGGAGGCCGCAGCCCAGTTACTCTCTAGGATAAAAAACACCCTGGAGCCGATAGTATTTAATCTCGACGCAAATACGGTGTCCCATCCTAAAAAGAAGGGTGTGAGGTTTACAGTAAAAGGGAAGTAGTGGGTCGGATACAAACTACAGGACACCCAGGGAGCTTTCATGTAGATGCCACAGACATGTTACTCTGTAGGAGTAATTCCGCTCTGGAGCCTATAGTATTTAATCTCGGCGCAATTTCTGAGTCCCATCGTAAGAAGAAGGGCGCGAGGTTTACAGTAAGTAGACAGTAGTGCGTCGGATACAAACTACAGGACTCCCAGGAGAGCTCTCATGTTAAGGCCGCAGCCGAGTTACTCTCTAGGATAAAAGTCGCCCTGTATCCTTAAGTATTTAATCGCGCCGCAGTTTCTGTGTCGCCTCAACAGTAGACGTGTGCGAGGTTTACTATAAATAGACAGTATTGCGTCGGATACAAACTACAAGACTCGCAGGAGAGCTTTCATGTGGAGGCCACAGGCCTGTTCCTCTCTAGAAAAAACCCGCCCTGGAGCCTATAGTATTAAATCTCGACGCAGTTTCTGTGTCCTATCCTAAGAAGAATGGTGCGAGGTTTACAGTAAATAGGCAGTATTACGTCGGATACAAACTACAAGAGTCCCAGGAGAGCTATCATGTTGAGCCGCAGCAGAGTTACTCTATAGGATAAATGTCGTCCTGGATCTTTAAGTATTTAATCTTGACTAAATTTCTGTGTCGCATCAATAGTAGAATTTTGCGAGGTTTACAGTAAATAGACAGTAGTGCGTCGGATACAAGCTACAAGGCTCCCAGGAGAGCTTTCATGTGGAGGCCACAGCCCAGTTACTTCCTAGGAAAAACCCGCCCTGAAGCCGATTGTATTTAATCTCAACGCAATAGGAATGTGTGAAATCAAATTATGTGATGTAGGAATTGTGCAAAGAAATGTGTGAAAAACTGAATAAGTTAAGCACACCAGACAGTATTAAACTACAAAATAACAGTCATTGACTATGGACTAAAGTAAGAAATAGACTATCGATAAAAATAAGTCATTAGTTCTGAAATGGACAGTTTATAAAGAACAAAAGTAAAGCATAATAAACTCTAAAACCATAAGCCACTTATTTTCTCCTCATAAAAATAAAAGAATAACTAGCTATATTTTACTTATTTTCTCCTTATGAAAACAAAGAATAAAAAATTATCTTGTTGGATGTTTTCCCTTTTTTTAAACATTTGTACCATTTGTTAGGATAATATCTCAATACTTGTGCATGTATAGTTCTTTGTCAAAGCAATTGTATTTAATCTCAACGCAATAGGAATGTGTGAAATCAAATTATGTGATGTAGGAATTGTGCAAAGAAATGTGTGAAAAACTGAATAAGTTAAGCACACCAGACAGTATTAAACTACAAAATAACAGTCATTGACTATGGACTAAAGTAAGAAATAGACTATCGATAAAAATAAGTCATTAGTTCTGAAATGGACAGTTTATAAAGAACAAAAGTAAAGCATAATAAACTCTAAAACCATAAGCCACTTATTTTGTCCTCATAAAAATAAAAGAATAACTAGCTATATTTTACTTATTTTCTCCTTATGAAAACAAAGAATAAAAAATTATCTTGTTGGATGTTTTCCCTTTTTTTAAACATTTGTACCATTTGTTAGGATAATATCTCAATACTTGTGCATGTATAGTTCTTTGTCAAAGCAATTCTTGGAAATAATTCTTATTTGTTACTGTAACAATGATGAAATGAGTGTCTAGAAACAAAAACATTTTACTTGTACATGATATTTAGAAAATGTGTTAGGAATAGATTTTACTTAATTACAACATTTATAAAAAAATATTTCTAAGAAAATCGATGTGAAAGACTCCTCACTTTCGATAACAAAATTCTCAAAAAACAAACTTCACACTTAAATAAAGAAAGAAAATAATTAAGAATTAATAATATATAATATTATAAAAATATTCTTCTCTTGTCAATATAAACATATTTTTGAGAATAATGTGGAAGAATATAAAAATATAAATTAGTAATACAAACCAGCATAGAACCAGAATAACGTGGCTGAACAGTAGGCAACAAAATTTAGATAAAGGAATAATTTTTGACTGGCTTGGACAACGATTCAATCATTGCCTAACTTCAGTGCAAAAATTAAGTTCAAGGGTGGTGATATGTAAGGTGTCACGCAAATCCAACACCTTCCATGAAAACCCTGACATGATAAGCAAATCCAGTAGTCTGTCACATAGCTCCGAATTAATCGTGACATTAAATTAACCAAAGTAATACGAGTAACGAGTGAGCAAATGAAGTACCACAGACTAACACAAGAATGTCTAAATGCATGTCATACCTTCCCACCGTGAGACAGACGCATTTCCGAGGGCAGAAACGTAAACAGAAGCCGAGAGCAGAACTGTGTTAAGCTAGAAGGCCCTACGATAAGGGACGGACACCCACGTCGCCAGCTAACCGCTAGGACAACCCCCCAGCCCATGTTAAAAGGTAGAGCCCTCCAGAAGAACAGTGTAGATCTTACGATAAAACAAAAGGAGTCACACTAGCCGCAAGTTTTAGCGTGAGACTTTTCCACGTCTCCGTTACGTTGCAAACGTTAAAAACATTGCCCCACCACAAAAAGTAACCGCCAGGACTACCCCCCTGCCCGTGTTAAAAGATAGAGCCCTCCAGAAGAACAGTATAGATCTTATGATAACACTAAAACGGCCACACTAGCTACAAGTTTTAGCGTGAGACTTTTTCGCGTCTCTGTTACGTTGCAAACTTTAAAAACATTGCCCCACCACGAAAAGTATAACGTTTCTCATTGGATAGACAGAATTTTTGTAGGTGGAGCTTAAGGTTAACATTGAGACCCTGATTGGTCAGATGAAAACACAGCCTGATAGTTTTTCTTTTCTTTAAACCAGCTTCGGTAAATTGTAGTAAGGAGAAGTTAGAAAAGAGTTGCTTCCGAGACGGCGAGATGCATGGAGCTGCCCTGGCCGCCGCCCCCTGATGAACACCGGCAAGGTGAGCGCATAGGACTTCACTTAGAACTGCAGAAGTCTCATCTATTACATCCCCTTTTTACGTAATACTAGTGTCGATCGTCAATTGATGCTCATGGTATTCACATTTGCTACATAAGTTAAAATCTGAAACGCGATGATTTTTCTATTATAAAATTATTGAGAAGCCACATCATCCACTGTAATTTACGACAAGTTAGATAAGTAATTAAAGATAATTGAGGGTCACTGTAGACCATTTTGATAGTTTTCTCTTTTGTGAAACTTAATTTAAACCTAGATTATAGATGAGATATGGCATAGGTCATTCTTCAATCCATGATAGAACTTGGAAACCCATTCAGGGAATATTCGTTCACATTTTTGTTGAACGCAGTTGGTTTTTATCATCCTGTATTAAAACATTTCCTTTTATCAATAGTGCAATTTATAAACAATGTTTTGAGAGTAGAGTAAAATTTCCAGTGGTAAACTTAACTGCTTTTCGACGTTAGTTTACCAGCTAACTAAAAATAGGAAAGCCTTGTACCCCTTCCACTAAATTTAGTTAGCATTAAGATTCTTTTACAGGGAGTGCAGTGGAGCTGACGCTGAAATCATTAAGTATTAGGTTATATCATCGCAAGTCTCACTGAACTCTTCTGAACTCTACATGTCATGTGTGGTCTGGCGTCTCCTTACCAGCAACAGGTCCCATGTTCAAACTAGTCAATTTCCTAAAAAACACGCTCAGAGCGTCGTTGCGCGAAAGTCGTAGGGAGACAGGACTTAGAACAAACAGAGTCTGGCGGATACAATCTACAAGACTGCCAGGAGAGCATACATGTAGAGGCCGCGCCGTGTTTCTTTGTAGGAGTTAACTCGCCCTCGAGCCTATAGTATTCAATATCGACGCAATTTCTATGTCGCACCCTTAGTGGAAAGGAGCGAGGTTTAAAGTAAATGGGCCGTACTCCGGCTGATACAAACTACAAGGCTCCCAGGAGAACTTTCTTGTGGAGGCCGCAGACCTGTTACTCTCTAGGATAAAACACGACCTGAAGCCTACAGTATATAATCTCGACGAAGATTCTGTGTCGCATCCTTAGTAGAAGGGTAAATGGGCAACAGTGAGTCGGATAGAAACTGCAAGACTCCCAGTACAGCTTTCATGTAGCGACCGTAGCTGTGTTACTCTGTAGGAGTAAACCCTGCCTGAAGCCTACAGTATTTAATCTCGACGCAATTTCTGTGTCTCATCCTTAGTGTGCGAGGGTTACAGTAAATGGGCAGCAGTGCGTCAGATACAAACTACAAGGCTCCCTGGAGAGCTTTCATGTGGAAGCCGCAGCCGTGTTACTCTGTAGGTGTAATCCCGCACTGCAGCCTATAGTATTTAATCTTGATGCAATTTCTGTAACGCATCATAAGTAGAAGACTGTGAGGGTTACAGTAAATGGACAGTACTGCGTCGTATTGTTGAGTTTGAAACAGCTATGCCACTTACTAAAAATACGTAAATTACGCACTACTCCATTACACCCTCAGTGCAACGGACGCACAGAAAGAGTCCATCGGACAATTGGCAAGATGCTTAGTTATTATATTAACGAACAACATTCTAATTGGGATACGTATTTACCAATAATCGTGTCGGTATACAACGCAAAAACGCATGAAGCAACTGGCATGTCACCTTATGAAGTGGTCTATGGCAGAAAAATGCCATCCCCTTTTGATGTAATCAGGCAGAAAAACGGAAAAGTCGGAGATACAGTAAGAGATTTCAGTCGAATGATGAAGGATGTATGGAAAAAGGTTCAAAAATCTAATACAAAGGCTTTGGAACGACAGGAAAGATTAGGTAACGCCCAAGCTAAATATCCAAATTACAAAATCGGTCAGTGGGTGATGCTGTCTACCCCATATATTGCGAAAGGAAAAACGAAGAAATTTGTAACAAACTACAGAGGTCCTTATCAAATTATTGAGATCACGTCACTAGTCCACGTTAAACTGCAACTTCCCACCCGAACTATTATTGTCCATGCAAGTCGTTTAAAACCTTTTAAGGGCGCTCCAGATGTAATTCCTTCAACAATAGTGTCTGCTTTTCCAAAGGGTGGAGGTAGTACCCAGAAAGGAAAAAGAGTGGTCACGCCAGCACAACATACAGACATGGCACCATACAATCTTCGACCAAGGGTGTGAATGTCCTAGTTGACTCGTAGTTGACTGTGGATAGTATACAAATCTAAATAATTAATAAATGATAATGGTTTATTATTTAGGAAAACCAAAGTTGAACGTAGAAGCGTGTTGATCTTGAAGTTAACTCCTTCTTTTTCTTGTTTTTGTTTTTACTAGGATCGTAGGACCATAACCACGTTGTTTGCTCTTTTCAGAAAACGCCATGCAAAGCATTTCCTTCACAAAACCTATCCTAACTCAATGGCTCCCTTAACAGTTCCATTCTGAAGTCATTAGATATGTTCATAAACTCACAGCAAGGCAAAATTGATGCCAATGTTGTGATGCAACATGTCTTAAAATTAAAAAGTGAACACAAAACTGAAATTATAGTGCTAGGAGCGGGTATATCTGGAACCTTTGTGTTGGTGTTTCTGCTTTGTACAGTTTTCTTTTATTTAAGACGAAAAAATAAGCCAAATAATAATATACCACTTCATCAAATCCCCATTAATTGGATACCACACTCTTAACTGGTGTACTTCAGTGGTTACTTGTGAGCATTAGTGTATTAATTTTGTTTATTGTACTTCACTCTTTACTAAACAGTCTTATGTTAAAGTAAACAATACTGTAGAATAGATATTCTAGCATTAATATAGGGTAGATTAAACAGGTGTTGCTATGTAACTTTCTAAGTGAATAATCTATTTTTGTTTATTCATTGTCATCAAGATTTGTTACACTTCTTATATGTGTGAACTATGTGATTCATGAGCGTACAGTGCTTTTGTAAGGTGATAAAGTATTTTCAACATACTTAATGTGAAGCGTGTGTAATCTTCTAAGTGGAGAGTTTTCATTGCTTCTGTTAGTTCTTTTGCCATGTGAAGAGTGGAGGAATGTTGAGTGGTAAATTCGAGGGCGAATTTCTCTGAAGGGAGGAGGAATGGTGAGTGGTACTTAAGTAAATAAATTAGTGAAATCAAAGTGAAGTAGAAATTAGAATATAAATGAAACACTTGATTTAGTTTAGAGAGTTACATACTGGCGAACAGCGGGCAGAACAGCAGAGCAGAAGAGACAATGACCGTGAAGTCAGCAAGTTCCACATAAGCAGGCACTGTCGATTCAGCCGTCAGGCCATCGCCCGACCGGCACACATGTTTCTCAGTTGTCGCATGTGAGCAAAGGCCCTCGCCTACATTCCAAGAGCCAATGACCGACGTTAAGAAGATTCTTCGAGAAGCTTCTCAACGTGACAGAAGAGGCAATGACCGTGAAGTCGTTCACCTCCAGTAAACTGAAGTGAATAAATACGCGAGACGCAGTGGGCCCGACAGACGGAGACGAGAGACGAAGAAGACGAAGGAAGAAGAGAAGAGTAGCAGTAGTTTCCAGTCGGTTTCGGTGCTGAAGACCGTCATGCAAGAAGAGACTACATCATGCACAGACGCACCAAGACCGCCACTGTAATGGAATAGCAAGCAGCAGCCGCGGCGCCAGAAGACAGAAGTTAAAAGGTGTTTGAAGTCTGATTTTTTTGTACCCGGGTGACACGTGAGGATGGGAAGGAGACGGCCTCACATCAGCAGTCGCCTTTGAGCTGGGATGAAGATCTGTCAGCCGAAGTCTGGCAAGCGGGAGACCATTGTTCGCGTCCGGGACACTGGCCTTCCCCCACTGTGCCGCTCCACTGGCCAACGCACAACACACGCGGGCGCTTAGAGAACACAGCTGCTGCTCTCCGAGCCAGTACAATCCAGTAAGAAAACCGTAGTACGAAACTTGCAATAAAAGTTATCTTATGTAAATATGCTGTTTCATTCTACCTCATAGCTGAGCCAAGGAAGAACCCACCCTGCCCACAGGTTGTTAAGAGAGAAAAATTAATTAATTTAGAATTTTCACACTGACATAATGCTTTAGAAACAAATGCCCTTTGCAGAAATGCTCATCCTGACAATTGACTAGTATCAAAAGAGAAAACCCAGTTACATTTAGTATCAAAACTGTTACAGGATACAAATTACAGGACTACAAGTACAACTTTCATGTGAAGACCATAGCCGTGCTACTGTGTAGAAGTAAGACCCGCCCTCGAGCCTATAGTATATAATCTTGACACAATTTCTGTGTCCATTCCAAATAGAAGGGTGCGATGACTACAGGAAATGGGCAGTAGTGCGTCGGATACAAACTGCAAGACTCCCAGGAGAGCTTTCGTGTGGAGGCCGCAGCCGTGTTACTCTGTAGGTGTAATCGCACCCTGAAGCCTATAGCATTCAATCTTGACGCAATTTCTGTGTCCATTCCAAATAGAAGGGTGCGCGGGTTGCAGTAACTGGGCAGTAGTGCGTCGGATACAAACTACAAGACTCCCAGGAGAGCTTTCATGTTGGGGCTGCAGACGTGTTACTCTCTAGGATAAAACCTGCTCTGGAGCCTGTAGTAATTTATCTCGACGCAATTTCAGTGTCGCATCCTAAGTAGAGTTGTGCGAAGATTACAGTAAATGGACAGTAGTGCGTCGGATAAAAACTACAAGACTTCCAGTACAGCTTTCATGTGGCGACCGTAGCAGTGTTACTCTGTAGCAGAAAACCCGTCCTGGAGATTACAGTACTTAATCTCGACCCAATTTCTGTGACGCAGCATTAGTAGAAGGGTGCATAGGTTACAGTAAATGGGTTTTAGTTAGTCGGATACAAATTTCAAGACCCCCAGTACAGCTTTGATGTTGCGACAGTAGCCGTGTTACTCTGTAGGAGTAAACGCGCAGTGGAGCCTATAGTATTTCATCTCGACGCAATTTCCGTGTCGCATCCTAAGTAGAAGGGTGCGAGGGTTACAGTAAATGGGCAGTAGTCTGGCGGATACAAACTACAAGACTCACAGGAGAGCTTTTATGTGGAGCCCGCAGACAAGTTACTCTCTAGGATAAAACCCACCCTGAAGCCTATGGTGTTTACACTCGATACAGTTCCTGTGTCGCATCCAAAGTAGATATGTGCGAAGAATACAGTAAATCGATAGTACTGCGTCGGATACAAACTACAAAACTCCCAGTACAGCTTACATGTGGCGACCGTAGTCGTGTTACTCCGTAGGAGTTAACCCGCCCTGGAAATTATAGTATTCAATCTCGACGCAATTTCTGTGTGGTATCCTAAGTAGCAGGGGGCGAGGTGTACAGTAAATGGGCAGTACTGCGTCTGATATGTACTACAACACTCGCAGTACAGCTTTCATATGCCGACCGTAGCTGTGTTACTCTGTAGGAGTAAACCCGCCCTGGAGCCTATAGTGTTCAATCTCGACGCAATTTCTGTGTCGCATCATAACTAAAAGGGTGCGAGGGGTACAGTAAATGGGCAGTAGTGCGTCGAATAGAAATTACAAGACTCCCAGTACAGCTTTCATGTTGCGAACGTTGCTGTGTTACTCTGTAAGCGTAAACCCGTCCTGGAGCCTATAGTATTTAGTCTTGACGTAATTTCTCTATCGCATTGAAAGTAGAAAGGTGCAAGGGTTAGATTAAATGGGCAGTAGTGCGTCAGATAGAAACAACAAGACTCCCTGTACAGCTTTAATGTGGCGACCTTAGCCTTTTTACTCAGTAGGAGAAAACCCAGACTGGAGCCTATAGTATTTAATGTCGAAGCAATTTCTTTGTCGCATCCTTAGTAGAAGGGTGCGAGGAATACAGTAAATTGGCGTTAGTGCGTCGAATGCAATCTACAAGAATCCCAGTACAGCTTCCATGTGGCGAACGTAGCTGTGTTACTCTGTAAGAGTAAACCCGCCCTGGAGCCTATAGTATTTAATCTCGACTAAATTTCTGTGTCGCATCCTTAGTAGAGGGGTGCGAGGGTCTTAGTAAATGGGCAGTGGTGCGTCGGATACCAACTACAAGACCCCCAGGAGAGGTTTCATGCGCTGACTAGATCTGTGTTATTCGCTTGGCGAAATGGCAAAATGGAGCCTTTAGTAATGAATCGCGAAACATTTTCTCAGTCGCATCCTTACTAGGATGGAGCAAGGGTTACAGTAAATGGGCAGTGGTTCCACGGATACAAACTAAAGGACTGCCAGGAGAGATTTCATGTTGTGACTACAGCCATGTTAGTCTCTTGGATGAAAGTCGGCAATGACCCAGTAGTATTCTATCGCGACGCAATTTGTGTGTACATCTGATAGAAACTACAAGATGACCATTAGAGTTTCCACGTGGTGACCGCAGCCCGTTAGTATCTTGGAGAAAAGGTGGCATGGAGCCTGTAGTATTCAATCCCAACGCAATATCTGTGTCGCATACTTATTTTGGCGATGCAAAGGTAACAGTTAATGGTGAGTGGTGCGTCGGATACAAATTGTAGGTCTCCCAGGAGAGCTTTCTTGTGGCGACCACAGTCGTGTTACTCTCTAGGAGAACAGCTGCATGGAGACTGTAGTATTTAACCTCGACGCAATTTCTGTGCCTCATCGTGAATAGGATGGTGCAAGGTTTACAGTAAATGGTCTGTGGTGCGTCAGATACAATCTACAAAACTCCCATAGACCTTTTATGTGGAGACCTCAGCCGTGTTAGTCTCTAGGTGAAAAGCCACCATGGAGTCTGTAGTATTTAAACTCGACGCAGTTTCTGTGTCACATCCATACTAAGATGGTGCGAGGATTACTGTAGATGGTCAGTCGTGTGTCGGATATGAACTACAAGACTCCCAGGAGAGCTTTCATATGGCTACCGCAGAAGTGCTAGTCTCTTGGATGAAAGCCGCCATGGAAGCTGTAGTATTTAATCTCGACGCAATTTCTGTGACGTCACCTTACTAGGGTGCGAGGGTTACAGTGAGAGGTCAGTGGTACGTCGGATACAAACTACAATTCTTCCAGGAGAGGTTTCATGTGGCAACACAGCCGTGTTAGTCTCTTGGAGAAATGTCGGCATGAAGACAGTACTCCCAGAAGAAATTTCATGTGGCGACCAAAGCAGGGTTAGGCTCTTGGATAAAAACCGCCATGGAGGCTGTACTAATTAATCTCGACGCTATTTCTGTGTCTCATCCTTACTAGGATGGTGCGAGGGTTACAGTAAATACTCAGTGGTACGTCAGATATAAACTACAATTCTTCCAGGAGAGGTTTCATGTGGCAACACAGCCGTGTTAGTCTCTTGGAGAAATGTCGGCATGAAGACTGTAGTATTCAATCACACTCAATTTCTGTGTCTCATATTTACTAGGTCAGTAAATTCTCAGTGGAGCATCGGTCATTAACTATAAGACGCCCAGGAGTGGTTTCATGTGGTGACCGCAGCCCAGTTCGTCTCTCATATAAAAGTCGGCATGGAGCCTGTAGTATTCATTCGCGACGAAGTTTCTGTGTCGCATTCTTACTAGGATTCTGCTGCAGTAAATGGGCAGTGCTGCGTCGGATTCAAAGTAAAGGACTGTCAGGAGAAGTATCATGTGGCGACCGCAGATGTGTTAGTCTCTTGGAGAAAAGTCCCCATGGTGCCTTTAGTATTGATTCGCGACACAAGTTCTGTGTTTCATCCTTAGTAGGACAGTATGCATGTTACAGTAAATGGGCAGTGGTGCGACAGATACAAACTACAGGACTGCCAGGAGAGGTTTCATGTGGAGGCCGCAGCCACGTTAGTCTCTCGGAGGAAAGTCGGCATGGAGCCTATAGTATTCAATCGCGACGCAATTTCAGTGTCGCACTCTTACTTGGACAGTGCGACAGTTACAGTAAAAGGTCATTGCTGCGTCGGATACATGCTACAGGCCTCTCAGGTGAGATTTCAAGTGGCGACCGCATCCGTGTTAGTCTATTGGCGAAAAGTCAGCATGGAGTTTGTAGTATTCAAACTGGACGCAATTTCTGTGCCGCATGCTTACTAGGCTAGTGAGACGGTTACAGTAAGTGGGCATTGATGCTTCGGATGCGCATTACAGGACTCCCAGGACTGGTTTCATTTAGCGACTGTATCCGTGTTAGTCTATTGAAGAAAAATCGTCATGGAGGCTGTAGTATTCATTCGCGACGGAGATTCTGTGTTGCATCCTTACTAGGACGGTATTAGTGTTACAGTGAATTGACAGTGGAACTTCGGGTACCAACTACAAAACGCCCAGGAGAGGTTTCATGTTGTTAACACAGATATGTTAGTCTCTTGGAGACAAGACGGCATGCAGCCGGTAGTATTCAATGGCGATAAAATTTCTGTGTCGCGTTCATACAAGGACGGTGTGACGGTTACAGTAAATGATCCCTAGTGTGTCGGATACATGCTACAAGATTCCCATGGAGGTTTAATGTGGCGACCACAGCCGTGTTAGCTTCTTGGAGAAAAGTCGGCATGCAGCCTGTAGTATAAAACCATGGCGTGTTTTCTATGTCGCTACAAAAGACGAGACTTACAGCATTGCTTTTATGTGGCAACCGCAGCCGTGTCACTCTCAATGAGAAAAGCCACCATGCAGCCTGTACTATTTAATCTCGACGCAATTACTGTGTCGCATCTTTACAAGGACGGTGCAAGGGTTACAGTGAATGGGAAGTTGTGCGTCGGATATAGACTACAAGACTCCCAGGAAAGGTTTCATGTGGCGACCGCAGCTATGTTAGTTTCTATGAGAAAAGTCAGCACAGAGCCTGTTGTACTCAAACATGTTGCACTCTGTGTTCCATTCTTACTATGATAGTGTGAGGGTTACAGTAAACGGTCAGTGGTGTGTCGGATACGAACTACGGGACGCCCTGGATAAGTTTTATGTGGCAACCACAGCTGTGTTATTATCTTGGAGGAATGTCGGCATACAGCCTGTAGTATTCAATCGCGACGCAGTTTATGTGTGCATCTGATAGAAACTACTAGACGCCCATTAGAAGTTTCATGTGGTGACCGCAGCCCTGTTAGTATCTTGGAGAAATTGCAGCGTGGAGCCTGTAGTATTCAATCGTGAAGCAAATTCTGCGCTGCATCCTTACTATGACGCAGCGAGGTTTACAATAAATGGACAGTGATGTGTCGGATACAAATTACAGTCGTCCCACGGTAGGTTTCATGTTGCGATCGCAGCCCTGTTAGTCTCTTGCAGAAATGTCGGCATTGAACCTGTAGTATTCAGTCACGCCGCAATTTCCGTATCACATTCTTACTACGACGGTGCGAGGTTTACAGTATATGGGCAGTGGTGCATCGGATACAAACTAGAGGACTCGCTGGAGAGGTTTCATTTGGCGACCGATGCTGTGTTATACTCTTGGAGAAAAGTCGGCAACGAGTCTGAAGAATTCAATCTCAAGTAATTTTTTGTGTCGCATCCCTACTAGGACGGTCAAAGGGTTACAGTAAATGGGCAGTGGTGCGTCGAATACAAACTACGGGACGCTCTGGAGAGGTTTCATTTGGCGACCACAGTCTTGTTAGTCTCTTGGAGAAAATTTGGCATGGAGCCTTTAGTATTCAATCGCGAGGCAATTTCTGTATCTCATCCTTACTAGACATGTGCGAGGTTTACTGTATATGGGCAGTGGTACATCACATACAATCAGTCAGCCTGCAAGGCGAGCTTCCATGTGGCCATCGCAGCTGTGTTAGTCTCTTGGAGATAAGTCGCAATGGATACTGTAGTAATCAATCACGGCGCAGTTTCAGTGCCTCATCCTTAATAGGACGGTGGGAGTGTTACAATAAATGAGCAGTGGTGCATCAGATACATAGTACATGACTCCGAGGCGTGGCTTTATGTGCCGACCGCAATCATGTTAGTCTCTTAGAGAAAAGTTGGCATCGAGCCTCTAGTATAGTAGCGCAACGCAGTTTCTGTGTAGTATCCTTACTAGGACGGAGCGACGGTTACACTAAATGGGCAGTGGTGTATCGTATACAAACTGAAGGATTCCCATTAGATGTTTGATGTGGTGACCGCACCCGTGTTAGTCTCTTGGAGAAAAGTTGGCAAGCAGCCTGTAATATACTATTGAAACGGAATTTCTGTGTTTCATTATTATTAGGATGGTGCTACTGTTACTAAATGATCAGTGGTGCGTCGGATACGAACTACAGGTCTCCCAGGAGTGCTTTCAAGTGACGACGCCACCATGTTAGTCTCCTGGAGAAAAGTACGCATGAAGCCTGTAGTATTCAATCGCGATGCAGTTTGTGTGCCACATTGTTACTAGGACGGTGCGAGTGTTATAGTAAATGGGCAGTGGTGCATCTGATACATAGTACAAGACTCCCAGGAGAGGCTTCATGTGGCGATTACAGCCATGTTAGTCTCTTGGAGAAAAGTTGGCATACAGTCTGTAGTAAACAATCGCGACGCAATTTCTGTATCAGATCCTTATTAGGACGGTGCGACGGTTACAGTATATGGGCAATGGTGCTTCAGATACAAGCCAATAGAATCCCTGGAGGGGTTAATTTGGTGACAGCTGTTGTGGGTTGGCAGGAGAGCCAACACGGGTTTACTAGAGGAAGCCGAAAGGCACGCGTTTTAGCTCACACAGGCTGGCGTGGGGTCTGGAACAGGACAAGGAAATTAGGATTTAGAAAAACGGACGTAGCTGGTGGAATACTTATCTTTAATCCATAACTGGTGAACGTCGCTCTTGACGGTACATTATTCATAATATCAATAGTAACTGGTAATGGCGCCTTGATAGGTCGTAGCAAATGACGTAGCTGAAGGCTATGCTAACTATCGTCTCGGCAAATGAGAGCGTATTTTGTCAGTGAACCATCGCTAGCAAAGTCGGTTGTACAACTGCGGCGAGTGCTAGGAAGTCTCTCTAGACCTTCCGTGTGGCGGCGCTCGGTCTGCAATCACTGATAGTGGCGACACGCGGGTCCGACGTATACTAACGGACCGCGGCCGATTTGAAGGCTACCACCCAGCAAGTGTGGTGTCTGGTGGTGACACCACAACAGCATCCGTGTTAGTCACTTGGACAGATGTCGGCATGGAGTCTGTAGTATTCAGTCGCAACGCTATTTCTGTACTTCATCCTTAGTAGGATAGTGCGAGGGTTACAGTATACGGGCAGTGGTGCATCAGATGCGAACTACAAGACGCCCATCAAAGGTTTCATGTGGTGACCGCAGCCCTGTTAGTCTCTTGGAGAAAAGTCGGCATGGAGCCTTTAGTATTGTAGAGGACAAGGGTTATTTTCAGAAAATATGGTGCGGAATTGTGATTTAGTGTGCTTCAGTGCGCGATGCGCCAGCCTCACGGCAGATGGCGGACGAAGACTGGCCGGCGCGTTATGCAGGTGACACAGTTTTGCAACGAGTGTCGGTATGTGTGTACGTGCGCGGCAGCTGTCAGAACGCAGCATTAGCAGAATTACGCAGGCGCGGGTCGCGTGTGGCTCGGTTGTGGTTCCCAACTCGTCGAGAACCTTCTAATAAACACGCCGCCGTGTAACCGGCGGATTCAGCAGCAGTCTGCACTATTTAAGGGCATCAGAGGTGAGCGTCGGCATTCGGTTCGACCGATTGGGCGTCCGGTCGCTGTCATGTCGTCGTCATCAGTGACGCTGTCCCTGAGGACTGGCCGAAGGAGGACACTGCCCGCTGCTGCACCGGCTACTCCCGGCGTCGTCTCGCGCCGCTGCGTCTGCAGGGGGCGAGCTGCGCCGGGCCTCGTGCTGCCAACGTCCTGCCGCCTGCAACAGCCGCTGACCGAGCATGGCGTCGCGTTCCCCAGGCTGCGTACACCTGCACGTCTCCACCACGACACGAGCGGAGGGGCTGAGATACCGGAAAATGTATTGGAAGAACCAACAAAAAAGTGAAACATTGCTAAAAACAACCACCTTCTTCTACCCAGCCACGCCCTACAACGCCGACCACGTCACCCGCTCCTGTCATCCTATTACAGTATTCAATCGAGATGCAGTTTCTGTGCTGCATCCTTACTAGCACGGTGCGAGGGTTACAGTAAATTGGCAGTGGTGCATCGGATACGTAGTACAAGACACCCAGGAGACTTTTCATGTGGCGACCGTAGACGTGTTCATCTCTTGGAGAAAAGTTGGCATGAAGCCTGTAGTATACTATCGCAACGCAATTTCTGTGTTGTATCCATACTAGGATGGTGTGACAGTTACATTAATGGGCAATGGTTCATTGGATACAAACTACAGGGCTCCCTGGAGATTATTCATGTGGCAACCGCAGCCGTGTTAGGCTCTTGGAGAAAAGTTGTCATGGAGCTTGTAGTGTCCAATCGCGACGCAATTTCTGTATCTCATCTTATTAGGACGGTGTGAGGCTTACAGTATATGTGCAATGGTGCATCAGATACAAACCATAAGACTCCCAGGAGTCTTTTGGGGACGGCACCTGTGTTAGTTACTTGGAGAAATGTCAGCATGGAGCCTGTAGTATTCAATCGCAACCCATTTTCTGTGTGGTATCCTTACTAGGACGGTTCGAGGGCTACAGTAAATGTGCGGAGGTGCATTGGATACAAACAACAGCACTCGCAGGTGAGGTTTCATTTGGCGACGGCACCCGTGTTAGTCTTTTGGAGAAATGTCGTCACGGAGCCTGTAGTATTCAAGCGCGACGCAATTTCTGTGTCGCATCCTTACTAGGCCGGTGCGAAGATTACAGTAAATGGTCAGTGTAGCATCGGATACAAATAACAGGACTCCCAGGAGATGTTGCATGTGCCGACCGCAACCGTGTTAGTCGCTTGTTGTTGTCAGCATGTTGTTGTTGCGGTCTTCAGTCCTGAGACTGGGTTGATGCAGCTATCCATGCTACCCTATCCTGTGCAAGTTTCTTCATTTCCCAGTACCTACTGCAACTTACATCCTTCTGAATCTGCTTAGTGTATTCATCTTTTGGTCTCCCTCTATGGCTTTTACCCTCCACGCTGCCCTCCAATGCTAAATTTGTGATCCCTTGATGCCTCAGAACATGTCCTACCAACCAGTCACTTCTTCTCGACAAGTTGCGCCACATACTCCTCTTCTATATTCTATTCAATACCTCCTCTTTAGTTATGTGATCTACCCATCTAATCTTCAGCATTCTTCTGTAGCAACACATTTCGAATGCTTCTATTCTCTTCCTGTCCATACTATTTATCGTCCATGTTCAACTTCGATACATGGCTACACTCCATACAAATACTTTCAGAAACGACTTCCTGACACTTAAATCTATACTCGATGTTAACAAATTTCTCTTCTTCAGAAACGCTTTCCTTGCCATTGCCAGTCTACATTTTATATCCGCTCTGCATCGACCGTCATCAGTTATTTTACTCCCCAAATAGCAAAACTCATTTACTACTTTAAGTGTCTCATTTCCTAATCTAATTCCCTCAGCATCACCTGACTTAGTTCGACTACATTCCATTATCCTCGTTTTGCTTTTGTTGATGTTCATCTTATATCCTCCTTTCAAGATACTGTCCATTCCGTTCAACTGCTCTCCCAAGTCCTTTGCTGCCTCTCACAGAATTGCAATGTCATCGGTGAACCTCAAAGTTTTTATTTCTTCTCCATGGATTTTAATACCTACTCCGAATTTTTTCTTTTGTTTCCTTTACTTCTTACTCAATATACAGATTGAATAACATTGGGGAGAGGCTAGAACCTTGTCTCACTTCCTTCCCAACCACTGCTTCCCTTTCATGCCCCTCGACTCTTATAACTGCCATCTGGTTTCTGTACAAATTGTAAATAGCCTTTCGCTCCCTGTATTTTACCCCTCCTACCCTTAGAATTTGAAAGGGAGTATTTTAATCAACATTGTCAAAAGCTTTCTCTAAGTCTACAAATGCTAGAAACGTAGGTTTGCCTTTCCTCAATCTTTCTTATAAGATAAGTCGTAAGGTCAGTACTACCTCACAGGTTCGAATACTTCTACGGAATCCAAACTGATCTTCGCCGAGGTCGGCTTCTACCAGTTTTTCCATTCGTCTGTAAAGAATTCGTGTTAGTATTTTGCAGCTGTGACTTATTAAATTGATAGTTCGGTAATTTTCACATCTGTCAACACCTGCTTTCTTTGGGATTGGAATTATTATATTCTTGTTGAAGTCTGAGGGTATTTCGCCTGTCTCATACATCTTGCTCACAAGATGGTAGAGTTTTGTCAGGACTGGCTCTCCCAAGGCCGTCAGTAGTTCTAATGGAATGTTGTCTGCTCACGGGGCATTGTTTTGACTCAGGTCTTTCAGTGCTCTGTCAAACTCTTCACGCAGAATCGTATCTCCCATTTCATCAGCATGTAACTTGTAGTATTCAATCGCAACGCAATTTCTGTATCGCATCCTTACTAGGTTGGTGCAAGCGTTACAGTAAATGGTCAGTGGAGTGTCGGATACAAAGTATAGGACTCCGAGGAGAGGTTTCATGTGGCGACTGCAGACATGTTAGTCTCTAGGATATAAGTCGACATGGGGCCTGTAGTATTCAATCGCTACGCGATTTCTGTGTCGCATACTTACTATGAGTGTGCGAGGGATACAGTAATTGGGCAGTGGTGCATCGGGCATCAACTTCAAGACTCCCAGGAGAGGTTTCATGTGCTGACCACATTTGTATTAGTCTGTTGGAAAAAATGCCGACATGGAGTCTGTAGTATTCAACCACGACGTAATTTCTGTATCTCATGCTTACTAGGATGGTGTGAGGATTACAGTATATGGGCAATGGTGCATCAGATACAATCTATAAGACTCCAAGGAGAGGTTTCAAGTTGCGTTTGCATCTGTGTTAGTCACTTGCAGAAAAGTTGGTATTGACAATGTAGTATTCAATCACGACGCAATTTCTGTTTCGCATCCTTACTAGGACGGTGCAAGTGTTACATTAAATGGTCAGTGAAGCGTAGAATACAAACTACAGGACTCACAGGAGAAGTTTCATGTGGCGACCGCAGCCGTGTTAGTCTCTTGAAGAAATGTCTGTATGGAGCCTGTAGTATTCAATCGCGACGCAGTTTCTGTGCCGCATCCTTACTAGGACGGAGCGAGGGTTACAATAAACTGGCAGTGGTGCATCGGATACATAGTACAAGACTCCCAGGGAAGGCTTCATGTGGCGATCCCAGCCGTGTTAGTCTCTTGGAGAAAAGTTTGCATGGAGCCTGTAGTATACTATCACAACGCAACTTCTGTGCCACACCTTACTACGATGGTGCAAGGGTTACAGTAAATGTGCAGTGGTGCATCGATTACATAGTACAAGACTCGCAGGAGAGGCCTTATGTGGTGACCTCAGCCGTGTTTTTCTCTTGGGGAATAGTTGGCGTGGAGCCTGTTGTATATTATTGCAATGCAATATCTGTCTTGCATCCTTACTGTACACGTGTTCAGCATTTTACAAGAACTGATCACATTAATAAATGAAATAAAGTACACACACACTGTATAAATCTTTAGCATTTTTACAAGAATTAGGAAAGGAATGGGATTGATAGCATCATTGTTGTTCACTTTGGGTTCACGTAGCTGCACTAAAAGTCCATATCTTGCTACAGAAGCACAACACTAAGTAAGACAATCTGAAGTTCCCTTCCATGAAGTATTTATCAGTGTAGCCAAGACAATGAAATGCTTATTAATATTGGATGTTATCATATGGGCAGTACATTAGGTACACCAAACAGTAGAATGATAATGACATTCCTTCAGTTAGAATAGTGGACAGCTTGATGTCAACACCACATTATTGTAGAATCCATACTCTTACATCAACGTAGAATTAGTGCAAAAACCAAATAGAATGCTCCATTATCATGAGGATGGACAGGACATACGGATATCGCAGCTATTGGTGTTAATTCGGGCAGATGGTGAAGGATACATTAAGTCTTATGCTGGTCATAATTCGGAACTACACTAGTGTGTCATCTGATTTGAATAATTAATTATTGGCACTCATTTGCCAGTTACATAGCATGTATGTAGTATGTATGGAGTATTACAAAACATCTCATTACAATAATTATTGGCATAGCAGTTATGGAGTATTACAAAACATTATTCATAAGTTATCTCATTTCAATAATTATTAACACTCATTGGCCAGTTACAAAGCATTTATGTAGTAATACAAAACATTATTCACTATTATTCAGAAGTCATTATTCAAGACAGGAGTTATTGCGTGTAGCAACAAGCTGCTAGAGACTATATTTGATATCATGCAAGTGACATAAGACATATTTATAATGTAAGACAATGGAACTAGTACTCAAGGTGTTTAGTCCAATAATACATAGACATAATGGAGTTAAAACATCAGAAAAAATTGCATTATATTTAGGACTAGAAATATATCTTAAACTGCTAGCACTATTTAGTTGTATACTGGTAATAGTTGTGACTAGTATTAATTATTTTATGCTAGCAATGCATTGCATTCGGATCAATAGTCAATTGCTGGGGCATGAAAATATTTGCTTTTGACTTATTGCTGGAAATAAGGATTATGAACGTCATTTGTCATCAGTCAGCTGTAGCAAGGTTATGAAACAAGTAGAGTATATGTGATCACATTCATGAATGACAGAGACAACTGGGTAAAAAATAAATAAATGCAAGTACTAGAACAGGTTTAATAACTAAGTGCTTGTAGCATATAACATAACGACATATTTCAGAAATCATGTTAGTATCATGAAAAGCGTCTCCTGGAAAAAATACAAAGTAGATTATTGAGCTGAAAGAAGAAATGTATTCATATCATGCTGAAAAGCAGTAAACTTCGAATTAACAGGTAATGAAACGTGTACTTAATACGTATGTACTCCAGCTGTCTTTCCCAAAACATTCAGTCATTATACTATGCAACATATGACATACTGTCAAAAAGAACTGCAACAAATAGTTAAATAATTACATAGCATCTCTTAACTAATAGAAAATATATAAACTTCATCATTATCATCATCTGCAAAGAAAAACTTCAGTAGTCATATTACCATATTCTTCATATAACCATTCATCATCATTTATTATCATGTGTAAAAAATAGACAATTCATTATTCACATTACCATTTTCTTTATACAACTATTCATTATCATTCATTATTTCATATATTATAGAGTTTTTTACTTCTAGCATGTTTCATCACTAAAATTAACATGTGTAGTTTTGTCTGACTTCCTGTCACAATCGCCTCGTATTCTGAAAGAAAAATAATTAGTCAAGACTGCTATCATACGGTGTGTATAGTATATTCTTGATAATGCTTGTTAATTCCGATCCATTTACTTTCCATGACAAAGTATTGCATCTCCTTTCTTTCATTCTGATGGTAAAATTTCGATTTCATAGTAAACCATTGTGGTTGTTTAATTTATTTCTTTTACACGGTATTGATTTCAAAAAATGATGAATATGGATTAATATCTTGCATTTAAATCAGATACCTATTAAATGAAAACTTCTTTCTAGTGACATGAGTAAGCACACTGCATAGCATGACGGAAAACGTATTAGGTCAAAACCACAGACGATTTTCAAGTGCAAAAATGTACACACAATATCATAATGTAGTAGCAAAAAGCTGTAAAAGAGTCAAGACATTGGGATATCATAAGGCAAAATGTCAAAGTCATCTGGTGTTTGTTATATCTTAAAGGTTTCATAGTACATACAGAGAAAGTTCTACTTTCGATAGGAAAACCATAATACATACATTAGAAAAAATGGAAAATGTGCACAGTCTGATATATAACGACAAGAAAAGCGACCTGCTAACCTTACCTTGCCGGGCACTTGCCAAGAAAAAATATAATCCTCATCAATAAGTGGTCATATAAATATCTGGAAATGGCATTACAGTGTGATAAGTCATAAAATGTTTATTCAATAAAGGTTTTAATTTTGGAAATATGGTGATTGCCCTTGGTTTTTCTCGTTCTCAAAGTTTCGACATGTACTATATTGGGGTGAGGAATGCTGCGAATTATATATGGACCAGCGTATAGAAGCTCAAATTTACTGTATCTACTCTTTCTTCTGATGGATAAATAGTGTGTGCGTACTAATATCTTCTATCCTATGTGAAATTCACGGCGTGTACAAACCTGTTTTTGCTGTCTTCTGCGACGCCTGCAGCACGTCTGATGTTGTTGAGCGCAATGTCAATTATTTCATGGTGTCGACTAGATGTAGGAAAGGATACTAATTCTTTAATTTTGTTGGGTGGTTCAACATTTTTCACTATAACAGTCAGACATAACATAGTAGATTCATTTGGTATGGAGTTAATTACATCCAGGAATGAGAGTATGTGTGTGTCCCAATCAACATGTCTTTTATGGCAGTATATTCTACATAGTTTACCGGTTTCTTTCATCAATCGTTCAAAAGGGTTAGAAGAAGCGTGATACCTGGATATATACGAGGGTTATTCCAAAAGTAAGGTCCGGTTATAAAAAAAAAATCAAAACTAAAATGTTTTTTCAAAACAATTGTTTTATTTACATTCCTTACATCTTTATCTATTTTTCTACATAACTTCCATACTTATTTAAACATTTGTCACATCGTTCAACAAGCTTTTGAATGCCCATGTTATAGAAATCGGCCGCCTGTGACGATAACCAGTCCTTAACTGCTTCTTTCACTTCATCATCTGTGTCGAAGCGCTTGCCGCCGAGAAACTCCTTTAAGTAACGGAACAGGTGGAAATCACTTGGCGCCAGGTCCGGACTGTAAGGAGGATGGTCCATCTGTTCCCATCCAAATTTCTTGATCAGAGCTTGCGTTTCATTTGCAGTGTGGGGTCTGGCATTGTCATGCAACAACAAGATTCCAGACGACAAAAGACCACGTCGCTTATTCTGGATTGCACGTCGAAGTTTAGTCAGGGTAGCGCAGTAGGCGGCTTTATTAATCGTTGTTCCTCTCTCCATAAAGTCGACTAACAATACTCCACGTCTATCCCAGAACACAGTCGCCATAACCTTACGTGTTGAGATTGTCTGCTTTGCCTTGACATTGACTGGCGATGACGTGTGACGCCATTGCATTGACTGACGTTTAGACTCTGGAGTGATGTGAGAAACCCATGTCTCATCCCCTGTGACAACATTGTCTAAAAGACTGTCACCTTCCTTATGATATCGCTCCAAAAATCAAGAGCAAAAGCCATTCTTTTCATTCGTTGGGGCTCAGTAAGCAGCCTGGGAACCCAACGGGCACACAATTTGTGAAACTTCAAATGTTCAGACACAATTCTGTACAAAGTTGTTCTACTCACATTCGGAAAATGCATGTCTACGTCTGTAATAGTGAATCGGCGATCTTCACGAATTTTTTTGTCAACCGCATTGACCAAATCGTCTGAAATCACTGATGGTCGGCCACACCGTGGTTCATCGTGCACATTATCCCGTCCTTCATTAAAAGCTCGCACCCACTTGCGCACTTTACTGTCGCTCATTATGTTAGGACCGTACACTTCAGTAATCTGCCGATGGATTTCCGCCGCTGAATTGTTTCTTGCAGACAAAAACCGTATCACTGCCCTTACTTCACAATCGGCGGGCTGATCAATTGTCTTAAACATTGTAAAGTGACACTGTGAACTACACTCAGCAACAGTAACAAAGCGAATGGCGGCGTTTGACGCGCAAGGCTTGCCGGGAGTCGGCGCGCATGCGTGTTTTGTCATTGGCGCCAAATTTCAATAGTTACGGCGAATCGGACCTTACTTTTGGAATAACCCTCGTAGATCGGAGAAATGTTTCTAGCTCGTAACATACGTGTCCATATCGCAGATCGAAATTGTGGTCCATTGTCGGAAACTACTTTCGATCCTTGTCCTACATGAAATAGAAAATGTTTTACAAATGCATTCGAAGTAGATTTAACAGTAGCTTTGCGTAACAGACTGAAGGTAACAAATTTCTAAGTGAGTTCAACAGCGACTATGATGTAACAAAAACCTCTGTTAGATCTGGGAATCGATCCAAAAATGAGTACAGCGGCCATATGTCTCAATTTAAAGGGTACAATGGGATGTAACGGAGGAATATGTGAAGTCGTGTCTGATTTAGCTTTCTGGCAGATTGTACATGACGCTGAAAGTCGTCGAATACGTTTCTCCATGTTGGCAAAGTAACAGTTCTGTCTCAGTATAAGAACTCATTTTCTGTATCCATAATGTGCGTAACATAAATGAGTATGCCAAATTAATTTGTTATCAAGCTAGTCAGGAAATCACCAAAAGAGAGAAATACTGCGTACTTTCTGCAGTTCGGATAGAGCTGAATTTGCAAAAATCCCGATTTTAAATCTAAAATGGTATAAATAGCAGTACCATCAAATTTCTGTAGAGGTTCTTCTAGTGTTTGTAGGCGATCTGTTTCATTAATAATAATGACGTTGACATGACGCGAATCAAGTACGAGGCAAAGTGAGCCATCCTTTTTCTTAACAATATGGAGCGTATTTATGTAAGGACTAACTGCCGGTTCAATAATGCCTTGGTCAAGCATAGCTAGGAATTCTTTCTTCATTTGTTCTCTGTGAATATATGGAATGGAATATGGTTTGGCCTTAAATGTGTCATGCTGTTTAATTTGAAATTCATACATAAAAGCGGACATAGTACCAGGGATAATGTCAAAAACTGGAGCTTGCTGTAAAAGAATATTGCGTAGTTGAGTACGTTCGTCATCTGCATTTCCACTGCTCTGCTTTACTTCCTCAGAAGTCATTTGCATAACGTCATAGTCGGCTTCGCCTGGTGTATTGGAGCTGTGTACACACGTATCTCTGAACAATGTGGAACGACAGTCTTTGTTACACTGCTGATAAATCGTGCTGAAATTCGAATGTCAGTTGTACCTTTTCATCCTTTAACATTAAATAGGAATTTTGAAAGTGAATAATTGCGTCGTGTTGCACCAAAATAATTCGTACCTAAAATAACGTCTGTTGTCAATAAGGGAACAATCCAAAAATTTGAGTGGAATGTATGATCTGCAATACAAAACGATAAGTGTGTCTTTAATTTTACATCTACTACTTTATCAGATACTGCTCCTTTTACTTTAGTTTTGCCTAATGGTAGCGTAGGATAGGTATTTTCTTTCTTACATTCGTTGAAAGTTTCTTCATTTATAACTGACATAGGTGATCCACAATCGATTACTGCTGAAAATGTGGATGATCCAATCTTTACTTCAATAACAGGGTGGGATTTTTTTTTTTTTTTTGTATAACTGGTTTTTCATGTAAAAGTGTGTGTCGGATGTCGTCAAAAGTAATCACATTTTCGTGAACAAGATTCTGTGTATCAAAAGTATTGCTTACGTTGCTGGAAGATGCAACCTGTGCTGTATCTAGTCCTATTCTTTCTGACGTGCTGTTGTTTGCAGGAGGGTGCTGTGGCACTTCGACTGTTTGTACTGTTCTGTTATTTCGTCCTGACGCATTAGGTTGTGGATGATATCGACTGTCTGGTTCATTCATGATAATCTGTTGTTGTGGATGATTCTGCTGCTGATAAGACCTACTGTTATTAAACGTGCGATGAAAACTGTGCTCAATACTTTTACGTATGTCATGATGGTCATTACTATACGGCGCGTTGACATAGGAGTTGAAATAATGTGTCTTCAGTACGTAGTATTTCCTTGTTGCTGTGGTTAGGTATGCTAACCGGCTGGTTTTGTTGTTGTGGGGGAAACCCTCTATTGATGCCAAAATATGTTTGCTGTTGCTGATAATTATGACGATATTGATGATTAAAATTTTGTCACTTATTAAAATTATGCTGGTAGTTCTTGTCATTTCAGGAGTGTCTAATGAAAATTGTCACTTTCAGGTAAAACTTGTCATATCAGGTTTTCTTTACTCATTTCTAATCCTAGATAAATCGACAGTTGAAGAGTTGTTCTGATAGATATAAAGGACAGTAATAGAGTAGGCAGCAGTGCAGAAAACTGAAGAAGAAATAGCACCCATACGGCTCAGGGCCCTGTGCACCCTGTGGCACATATTCATCGAAGTGTAATGAATCCCCTGAGGTCAAAATCTGCAAATAAATTTTAGTTTCTGCGTTACAGGCCAAGCCGGTGGAAATGCAAAAGTAAATTGTTGTATCCAGCCCAAAGGGTGAATCTGTGTTCTGTCATTCTTAAATACCTTAAATTTCCTAACGGATAGAAAGCGCTTGTAATCAAAATTATCGTCTCTGAATGTCTGAGCAGGTTCAGAATTGTATGAGAATCTATTTGTCCGTGTCTGTTCGGAATCTACGTCACGCACTCTCTGTAAGTTACCTAAGTTATATTGGCTGTGTGAGTGTGACAAATGTTCAGAATGTGGCGTATGCTGTGACGCGGTAGAGGCTGAAACATTTTTCATTTCTGTCACTTCTTGCTGTAAAGATGACAATTTTCTTCGTACTGTATTGTTGGATGTACCTATCTCACTGATTGCCTGTTGTATGTTTTGGAATTCGGGTCATTTTTAGTGTCACAGGCATCGATTTGTTTCTGCATTTTACGTGTGGTTATATTTCATTTCTTAACGTCTGATTTAATGGTATCGGGATCCTGTATTAATTCCAACTGTTCACGCCTGTTGGTCACTGTCTGAAAGTCTACTGTGTATTTATTTTCCAAAGTCTGAATATTAGTGTCTGTTTTTGTTTTTAGATCGGAGATTTCACCATGCAGTTCCGTGTTCAACTGTTAGATAGTATTAATTTCGTCTGATACTGTAGCAATGTTGGTGTCTACGTATGTTTTTGATTTTGTAAACAACTTACGCTTGTCTTCCCGTCTCTGTGTAGTAATTGTTTCCGTGACTTGTTTCTTTACTTTGTTCTGTTCCTGTATGAATTTACGGTAACGCGTTTCACGGTTTTGTAGGTGGTGATTAAAACGTTCATCAATTTGGCTGTTCTGTTGTTCAAATTTCTTGTCGACTTTCGCATCCAGAGTGCGTTAAAGTTCTGCTGACATTAATTTAAACTCGTCGTGTAACTGTGTAGCGTTTTCTGAACATTGTTTAGCAACTGCACTAATTTCATCTCTAAGTAATTTTGTTGTGCCTGCATGTGTATTACGTAATTCTTGGGCAACGGATCTAATTTCTTCAGTACTATTCCTAGCACAAGCCTTAATTTCCTTCCGTAATTGTTCTTTAGTAACATGAGATTGCACGGCGACGGTTGTAATCTGTTCATTAATCTGTTTAAAGTTCTCATTAAATTGCTTGATCGACGTGTCGTGTTTTTCACTAAGTTGTTGCTCGATTCATTAAGGTTGTTGTGTTTTTCATTCAACTGTTTAAGATTTCCATTAAGTTGTTTGTTCGATTCATTAAGTTGTTTATAATTGAATACCTGCCAGCAAAAACGTTGTAACTCTCAAAATGCAAATTGTACAGGAGGCGCGAAAAACCATTACCTATGCAACAGGTTTACGAACGGCAGAAATAGCATTCTCAATCACTTGAAATGAGTCCATTGCTGATTAATGTCTACACGTTGTGGCAGTACGTGACCTGAAAAGCTAGATATTACAGATTTTCGTTCGGCATCCATACAAAAATGTTGTAACTCTAACTAGAGTAGCACACTTTTGTGAGTTATAACGTTTATTCCACTGATATTATTTAACCTCTAACAGTGTTTATTGGTTTTGTTCTGATTAGGAGTAAATACAATTTGCACTATACAATGTCGGAACTTGCGGGTGTTTGACTGAAGGTGGAAATATTGTTACAAAAGAATGGTTTGTAGTGATAAACGTTCACATTTTCATTTCACAAGAATATAACGAAACAGAATCGATACTGCACCCGCAGTTTAAACGAAACAGTATTAATAGTTCCCACTGTGTAACACGATTATTCATGGCACACAAGACGTATTGTTGCAAACGTACGTTTTGCGTGACCGACCATTACACTGTCACTTTACTTTATCCTTAGGTTCTCATAAACTCTCGGTATTTCTCATGACTGCATCTGCACATGTCTAGCAGATTAACTTTCTTTTCCACAGAAACAGGCAATGGCTCACCATAAAGTCTAGGTAGGCCATTCAAGCTAAACACCACCGGCGGAACCGTAATACTATTTTTACCCCGGGAGCGTTTTACTAAGTTTGCTGAATAACAAGGCTGAAAGTAGTTACGGCTCTTGCGGCTCTGAAGTACTGTTGGGGAGTATGATGATATCTTCATCCAAACATAATCCGTTATTTTGCATTTTGGATCTTTGCGGACGTGCTTTTCTATACCGCATAAATCAATAAAATCGTCCTGCTCCATGTAACGAACCAGAAACGAGTTGTTTGGTTGTGCAGTAGCTATGACTAGAACCCACCAAATGGTTCATACACAGAGTAGTTCTTCTTATGTTAATGTGAAATCCCTGTCACAAGGCAAAATGCTGTGTCCTGTGATAAGAACTTTTTGCTTCACAGAGGTGAAATACTTCATGTTCAGGAGATATTGATACAAAGCAATATTTTTCCAGTTACTGTTCTTTCCTGTACATCGATCTGAACACACCCCTAAAGTTCTTTCTTCACACGGGTTTAGTACTGAAAATGTAGATGTTACGTACTTCAGAAGGCACGAAGTAATTTCGGCTGATCCCCGCTTAGCAACAGTTTCAGGCCATACACACATCCACATCTTATTGTCACCAACGTTATGTATTGCCTGACTGTAGGTTGATAGCTGACGTTGATAGAAAACCGCACAATGGTTTAGGGTAGGACAATACAGCACCTGTTGAAGGACTGAGCATATTACAACATTGATTTCGTTTGCTTTAGCTTTTGCTGTATTCTTCTCCAGCATTGAATAGGCTGCTTCCGCATGTAAATGGTGCAGTTCGCTTTCTTCGTCGATTTTCTTTCTCTCTGTTTCATTTTTACTGTTAACTAACTGCAGGAACAGTCTGTCACAATACCCACATGAATCCGAACTTGGTACTCCAAAGCGAAAATTATATTGTCCCCTGAAAATATTTCTGTGAGGTCTTTCACTGCACTGTACTGTCGGATTATCTTCTTTAAAGAATCGGCAAAGTTTAGAAATATTCAAATCGGATCTCAGGCAGAGCTTTTCATTCTTTTGTCTTGAGTAGTGGCTTTCAAGCTGTCCTGCAGCGTATTTGGACGATTCAAATGCCTACCCCTTCTGTCTTCTAACGGCACGCCACATTTCATCTTCCCTTGGAGCATTTGTACACGTCTAGCTGTAATCCTATATACCATGTAAGACGTATGCATTGCCGGCGATGGGCGAGGCATGGCAGAGTCTCTGACCAGAGAGTAGTATGTAGTTAGTTGTTGCTTGTCGCTAGTGGGCATTAGTCTTCAGTCTGTGCTAGTAAGCAGTTGTCTGCAGTAGTCTTGAGTAGTCTGCAGTAGTCGACAGCAGTCGGCGCGTGCTTGCGCGTGTCCGCAGTCTGCTCTGGTCGGGACTTTGGAGGATGAGTGTTATTGTAGAAGGTAAAGAAGCAGACTTGCGCATATCTAGTAATGTATATTGACTGTCATTGATTTCTTTTAAAAAAAAATGCCTCAATAATAATTTTTATAATATAAAGTAATTTTTTAAAGAAAAGCATTCATTTCAATTTAAAGAATATTTCCAATGCATGATCATTCCTTCCAAGAATCAGAAAAAAAATATACGCCAGCATTGCACGAAGCTGTGCCGAAAAATTTCTACATAAGAGCAGATATATTCGCAGTTTTTATTGAGGTAACAATTTTTCCTTTTTTTTATTCAGAATACAGGTCCGGGGCGCAGCGCTGCTGTCGTCATAAAATTTACCAGGTTACTGAATTTTTTTATTATATCCGGATTTAGGAATTGAATTTTGTGGTTACATTAGTGTGAATGCATTTCTGCACGGAGACTATAAATAGGAGCCAACTTTGTTCAGAGGTTACATTAAAAATCAATTTTGTTCAGAGGTTACAATAGTTTTAAAAAAATCATTTAATTATTATTTTTGTGCGGAGGTTACACTTGGTTCATGGTTTCTTATTCATTTAAAATTTCTGTGGGGAGGTTACACTTGGCGACATCCGGCCAGGATCGTATTTCTTTGTGAATCTTCTGATAAGTAGTCATATATCTGCTCTTATTTACTTAAATGTAGTTTGCATCTGGCGCAACGCATTTACTAATTTGTCACTCTTTCTTTCACAGATCATCGGCAATTTGTTGGTCTTTGTTGTAATTGTGTTTGTTGCATTTTGCATTGTCCTTGTTTCATATGTGCTTAATTCTGATTTGTGAAAAAATGCCGCGAAAAACTGTTAACAGTACATCGCGATGTGCAATGAATGAAGTAGCCGATTCGAATAATTTGACCGATCATACTAGCGACAGTTTGTGTAGTAATTATAAAGCTCCATTTACAGACAATCAGTGCGTACTGATCACCAGTAATGATTTTGATGCAAATGATGAGCAAACAAATTCAATTGTGTCCTCTGTTAATTTAAAGACAATTGATGACGCGGGACGTTCTGTTACAACCAACGCTGCCCAGTTCGACACGCCAGATTTGCAAAATTTACGTAGCAGACAAATAATTGTTTCTAACGAAAATGAACAGTATACTCAAAGTAGGACAGATTTATTTGATTCTGAGGTAGTGACTAACAGTGCACATCCGATTGGGAAACCTTTTCGAGAATCACAGAATGACCAAATGGTTACACAAAACGTGACAATTGCAGGTACGCCATCAAACAGCACAGAAAATAGAGTAGGTAATATTGGCTTGGATCAAATTATGGCAGTATTGCTACAGTTTAAAAAGGAACACAACGACAATTTCAAACGACTTAATGAATCGTACAAACAACTTAATGAAAGTTTCGACAACCATTTCAAACAACTCAATGAAAAATATGACAGGTCGATCAAACAATTTAATGAAAGTTTCGAACAGTCGAATGAAAAACACGACAACCTTAACGAACAGAACAAACAACTTAGTGAACAGATTACAGCTGTTACCGTGCAACGTCATGATACTAAAGAACAATTACGTGACGAAATTAAGGCTTGTGCTAGTAACAGTAGTGAAGAAATTAGATCTGTTACACAATAATTACGTAATAGACATGCAGGCACAACAGAATCACTTAGAGATGAAATTAGTGCAGTCGCTGAACAATGTTCTGAAAATGCGACACAGATACGCGACGAGTTTAATTTAAAGTCACCAGATCTTTCACGCACTCTGGATACGGAAGTCGATAAGAAATTTGAACAACAGATCAGCCAAATTGACGAACGTATTAACGTGACAGAAATGAAAAATGTTTCAGTCACTAACACGTCACAGCATACGCCACATTCCGAAATTTTACACACTCACACAACCAGTATAACTTAAGTAATTTACAGAGACCACGTCGATTAGAATACGAAGTGACACAGACAAACAGATTTTTATGCAATCCTGAACCTGTTCACACATTCAGAGACGATAACGTTGATTACGAGCAACTTTTATCCGTAAACAAATCTAAGGTATTTAATAATGACAGAACACAGAGTCACGCTTTGGACTGGATACGACAATTTGCTTTTGTATTTTCATCAGCATTGCCTATAATGCAGAAACTAGAATTGGATTTGATACAACAGCTTGCTTTTGAATTTTCATCGGCATTGCCTGTAATGCAGAAGTTAAAATTTATTTGTAGCGCGTAATTGACCTCAGGGGATTCATTACGCTTTAATGAATATGTACCGTAGCGTGCACAGGGCCCCGAGCTGTAGCAGTGCTATTTCATCTTTAGTTTTCTGCACTGCTGCTTTCTCTTCTACTATCCTTTATATCTCTTAAAACAGCAACTGTCGATCTATCTAGGACTAAGAAACGTGTAAAGAAAACATGATACGACAAGTTTTTACTGAAAGTGACAATTTTATCATTATACGTTCCCGAAATGACAAGAACTACCAGCATAATTTTAATATCAGAGAAAATTTTAATCATCAGTATGTGTAAAATTATCAGCAACAGCGAACGCATTTTGGTAACAATAGAGGTTTTTTACCGCAACAGCATGAAAGCCAACCGGTTAGGATACCTAACCAACAATGTAATGTACAAGGTCAACCAAGCTTTAATGTTTCGCCGCCTACACATATAGCGTCAGCTCCAACAAATAGTAACGCACAGCAACAAGGAAATAACTACGTACAGAAAACACACTGTTTCAATTCCTATCGCAATGCACCGTATAGAAATGACTATTATGACAGACGTGAAAGTAATGAGCACAATTTTCAGCGTACGTTTAATAACAGTCGGTTTTACCAGCAGCAGAATGAACCACAATAACAGATTATCATGAATGAACCAGACAGTAGATATCATCCCGAACGTAATACGTCAGGAAGAAATAACAGAACCGTACAAATAGTTGAAATGCCACAGCATCCTCCCGAAAATAATAGCACGTCAGATAGAATTTGACTAAATACAGTACAGGTTGCATCTTCCAGTAACGCAAGCAATACTTTTGACACGCAGAATCTTGTTCACGAGAATGTTATTTGAAACATGCTTTGTTCAATGCACCACTTTTATCACATCCAGATCTTACTAGAAATTTTTCCATTGCCACCGACAGTTCTAACACCGCTTTCGGCGTATATATTTTTCAGGAAATTGAAGAATATGGCACTACAGTAATTAAAAACATAGCCTTTGCGAGTCGCATTCTGTCACCTTCTGAACGCAATTATTCTGTTACAGAACTTGAAACATTATGTGTTGTCTGGGCATTTACGAGATTTTGGCATTTCCTTTATGGAAGACATACCACCGTTTACACAGACCATAGAGCTATACAGTTTTTACTTTCGGCTAAATTTACACACGACAGATTAAGTAGATGGAAACTTTATTTACAAGAATTTAATTTTACAATTGTTCACATTCCCGGCACACAAAATATTCTAGCAGACTCACTATCCCGTTCTCTTAGCAGCAATCAGCAAGACATCGCAAACAACTTCTGCAAAGCAAATTTCAGCGTCATGTACAGTCAACAAGTTTCATTTGAAAATTTCATTTCGTCGTCATTACAAGAGATAGCACAAGAGCAGAGTAAAGACAACGTGTGGAAAGAAATTAAACACCTTTGGCAAGATAGGATTAAGGTTACCATTAGAAACCATTACACTGTACGAAATGACATTCTGTTTCGCCGCTCTCACCCTGACAGCAACAATTGGTTATTATGCATTCCTGATGAACTTGTTAACAAATTAATCTGGTATACTCATTTAAGTTACGCACATTACGGAGCCAGAAAATGCTTTCTTATACTGAGACAGAACTGTTATTTTACCAACATGGAGAAACGTGTTCGACGAGTTTTAGCGTCATGTAAAATCTGCCAGAAAGCTAAATCAGACACGACTTCACATGTTCCTCCATTACATCCCATTGTACCTGTTAAATTGAGACACATGGCCGCTGTAGACATTTTTGGTCCGATTCCCAGAACTAATAGAGGTTTTTGCTACATCTTTGTCGCTGTTGAACTCACTTCAAAATTTGTTACCTTCACTCCGTTACGCAAAGCTACTGCTAAAACTGTTTCGAAAGCATTTGTAAAACATTTTCTATTTCATGTAGGGCATGTACTGAAAGTAATTTCCGACAATGGATCACAGTTTCGATCTGCTATATGGACACGTATTTTACGAGCTAGAAACATTTCTCCGATCTATATATCCAGGTATCATGCTTCTTCGAACCCTTGTGAACGATTAATGAAAGAAATTGGTAAACTGTGTAGAATATACTGCCATAAAAAACATATTGATTGGGACACACACATACTCTCATTCCAGGGTGTAATTAATTCCATACCAAATGAATCTACTATGCTATCTCCGTCTGTTATACTGAAAAATGTTGCACCACCTAACAAAATTAAAGAATTAGTATCCTTTCCTACATCGCGTCGACTACGCCACCATTAAATAATTGACATTGCGCTGAACAACATCAAACGTGCCGCAGAGCGCCGGAGAAGACAGCAAAAACAGGTTTGTAAACGCCGTGACTTTCACATTGGACAGAAGATATTAATACGTACACACTATTTATCCAACAGAGGAAAGAGTAGATGCAGTAAATTTGAGCTTCTATACGCAGGTCCATATCGAATTCGCAGCATTCCTCACCCCAATGTAGTACACGTCGAAACTTTGAGAACCAGAAAAAGCAAGGGCAATCACCATGTCTCCAACATCAAACCCTTTATTGAATGAACATATTTTATGATTTATCAGACTGTAATGCCATTTCCTAGTTTTTTTTATGACCACTTATGCAATTATATTTATGTGACTACTTACTGATGATTATCGTATTTTTTCTTGGCAAGTCCCTGGCGAGGTAAGGTTAGCAGGTCGCTCTTCTTGTCGTTACACATCAGACTGTGCACATTTTCCATTTTTCATGTATGTATGATTGTTTCCTGTTTTGTTTGTATGCACTATGAAATATTTAAGATATAACAAACACCAGTTGACTTTAACATTTTGCCTTATGATATCTCAACATCGTGACTACTTTACTTTTTTTTTTTTTTTTTTTTTTTTTGCTGCTACATTGTGATACACTGTGTACATTTTTGCCTCTGAACACTGTCTATGTTTTTGATATATTACGTTTTCTGTCATGCTATGCTGTATGCTCAAATATATCACTAGAAACTAGCTTTTATTTAATGGGTATATGATTTAAATGCAAGACATTAATCATTGTTCATCATTTTCAGAAAGCAATAACGTGTCAAAGAAATAAATTAAACAAACCACAGTGGAATACTATGAAATGGGAATTTCCCCTTCGGAATGAACGGAAGAAGATGCAATACCTCGTCACGAAGAGTAAATGGATCAGAATTAACAAACATTAACAAGAATATACTATACACATCGTACATATATATTTAATACACATTTCATTACCTGTTAATTCGAAGTTCACTACTTTTCAGCATAATATGCGTTTCTTCTTTCAGTTTAATAATCCATTTTGTATTTTGCAGGAGAAATTATTCATGAAATTAATGTGCTATAAGCAGTTGGTCATTACCGTTGCATTTTTTCCCATTTGTGTGTCATTTATGAATGTGATCACATATACTTTACTTGTTTCATAACCTTGCTACAGCTGACTCATGACGAATGACGTTACACATCTTCATTTACAGCAATAACTCAAATACAAATATTTTTATGCCCCAGTAATTAATTATCGATCCCAACGCAATGCAATGCTAGCACAAAAAAACATGTATTACCAGTCCCAAATAATGCTACCAGTTTAAGAGAATTCTGAGTAATACTGAATAATGTTTTCTAGTCACAGACCTTGAATAATAGTTACAGTATGTTACATTTTCAATATGTCCTATGTCACTTGAATGATGAGTTCTGCGTAATGTTTTCTAACCACAGACCTTGAGTAATAGTTACAGTGTGTTACATTTTAAATATGTCCTATGTCACTATCATTCATGATCAGTTCTGAGTAATACTGAATGATGCTTTGTAATAATGCATAAATGCTATGCCAATAATTTCTGTAAATAATATTTTTCTTATACTCTATAAATCCTATGCCAATAATTGACTCTCATTTTGAATGATAACTTCTGAATAATACTGAATAAGGTTTTATAAAAATGTAAGAATACCTTGTAACTGGCCAATGAGTGCCAATAATTATTTTAAATATGTCGTATGTCACTTGAATGATGAAAAATGTTTTGTATTATTCAATACTTGCTATATGTTTAGTAACTGGCCAAAGATTGCCAATAATTGTTTTAAATATGTCGTATGTCACTTGAATGATGAAAAATGTTTTGTATTATTCAATACTTGTTATATGTTTTGTAACTGGCCAATGAGTGCCAATGATTACTATAACTAAGTGAATTATGTTAATACTATGCCATTCATTAGCTCCTGTTTTGAATGATGACTTCTGATGGTTTGTAACTGGCCAATGAGTGCCAATGATTACTATAACTAAGTGAATTATGTTAATACTATGCCATTCATTAGCTACTGTTTTGAATTATGACTTCTGATGGTTTGTAACTGGTCAGTGAGTGCCAATGTTCTCTGTAAACAGATTACTTATGAACATTATTCTGTAAAACTTCATACATGGTACAGAAATGTTCAGTAACTGGGCGATGAGTGCCACCAATTACTCAAATCAGTTGTTAGACCAGTGTAATTCTCAATGAAGACTAGTATGTGACTTAATGTCCTTCACCTTCTGACCTAATTACCAGAAATTACTGCAATATCCGTTTCTATTGTCTATCCTCATGAGCATGGAGCACTATATTTGGTTTTTGCACTAATTCTATGTTGGTGTACCTTACAAGAACGTGGTGTTGACACGACACGCTGTCCACCACCTTGAGCGATGGAGATGTTATTATGGTCCCACTGTTTGGTGTACCTAATGTACTACCAAAATGATAACATGGAATATTACTACGACATTTCAGTGTCTTGGCTACACTGATTAATACTTCAAGGAAAAGAACTTCAGATTGTCTCACTTGGTGTTGTGCTTCTGTAGAAAGATATGGACTCTCAGTGCAGCTGCGTGCAACCTAAAGTGCTACAACCATGATGCAATCCTTCCCTTTCCTATCCTAGTTCTTGTAAAATAGTAAAAAAAGTATATCAGTGTGTGTGCACCTTTGTCATTTTGTTAACATGATTTGTATTCATTGCCTATACATTTGTGATTTCCTGATATGTTCAATACTACAGTGCGTGTGCACTTTATGTCATTTGTTAATATGATTTGTACTCATTCCGTGTACATTTTGTGATTTGCTGATATGGCTCTGAGCACTATGGGACTTAACTTCTAAGGTCATCAGTCCCCTAGAACTTAGAACTACTTAAACCTAACTAACCTAAGGACTTCACACACATCCATGCCCGAGGCAGGATTCGAACCTGCGACCGTAGCGGCCACGCGGTTCCAGACTGTAGCGCCTTTAACCGCTTGGCCACACCGGCCGGCTTGCTGTTATGTTCTGAACTACAGTGCGTGTGCACTTTTGTCATTTGTTAATATGATTTGTACTCGTTGTGAATACATTTTGTCATTGCTTGATATGTTCTGTACTCAGTGCATGTGCACTATATTTTATTTCATGTTCTGCACTTATATATATGTATATATTCTGTGATTGTAAATTTAGTTAATTAAGAAAAATTTGTTGCTCATGGCAAGTCCAATTGACTCACCATCGCTAGGAAATTCCCCCCCCCCCCCCCCCCCCCCCAGTGGAGGGTTATGTAAGACGTATGCGTTGCCGGCGATGGGCGATGCATGGCAGAGTCTCTGACCAGAGAGTAGTATGTAGTTAGTTGTTGCTTGTCGCTAGTGGGCATTAGTCTTCAGTCCGTGCTAGTAAGCAGTTGTCTGCAGTAGTCTTGAGTAGTCTGCAGTAGTCGACAGCAGTCGGCGCGTGCTTGCGCGTGTCTGCAGTCTGCTCTGGTCGGGACTTTGGAGGATGAGTATTATTGTAGAAGGTAAAGAAGCAGACTTGCGCATATCTAGTAATGTATATTAACTGTCATTCATTTCTTTTTTTAAAAAAAAGCCTCAATAATAATTTTTATAATATAAAGTAATTTTTTAAAGAAAAGCATTCATTTCAATTTAAAGAATATTTCCAATGCATGATCATTCCTTCCAAGAATCAGAAAAAAAATATACGCCAGCGTTACACGAAGCTGTGCCGAAAAATTTCTACATAAGAGCAGATATATTCGCAGTTTTTATTGAGGTAAGAATTTTTCCTGTTTTTTTATTCAGAATACAGGGCCGAGGCGCAGGGCTGCTGTCGTCATAAAATTTACCAGGTTACTGAATTTTCTTATTATTTCCGGATTTAGGAATTGAATTTTATGGTTACATTAAATGTGAATGCATTTCTGCACGGAGGCTATAAATAGGAGCCAATTTTGATCAGAGGTTACATTAAAAATCAATTTTGTTCAGAGGTTACAACATTTAAAATTCATTTAATTATTATTTTTGTGGGGAGTTAACACTTGGTTCATATTATAAATAAAATTTCTGCGGGGAGGTTACAACCATGCACCACGTTTTTTGACATACCTGAATTTTTTCTGCTCCTCATCTTAAAAAATACTTGAATGTGCAGTGTCTGCGCGAAATGGTCTCCTCAGTTTCCCTATCTTTGATGTCTACTATTTCAATGCCCGACGAAGCCAAAAGTCTGGTTTGTACATTATAGTCTAAAGCGTAGAATTCTTGAAACAGCTCTGTGTTGTCCCCTATTTTTAGTGTTTTACACACCGGTATCGACATTTGCAGGTAGCAATCTATAAAGGGAGCACGACGTAATGATAAGTATAGTTGACCACTTTAACGCCAAAGGTAAAGGCTATGACTTTGCATTACAATATAATGTTTGCGAATAAGGTATGGAATCTTCCATTTCACAGTTATATTGTGTTGGATTGACATACAACATTTATGTATCCAGCTGTTCAGCAGGTACTGGTTTGCTATTGTGGGCCAAATATGGTTGCCCCGAATTCCGTTTGTGTTTCTTCACAATCCTCTTTCATTTACTATACTTAATTTTCCGTTTCCGGCCCCTTTTTATATCTTCGCACATGCTCTGACTTAACGTCACACAACGTTCCTGCTCCATGTTTACAACGTTTCTGCATCCGAGCGCCTCGCGACGAATGGGAAACAAACGAAAAATGGCGCTTAATGTACATGTTTGCCAACATTACTTCATACAAGCCTTACTCTTGGCACATACAACGTTTATACGTGACAAACCTTAGAAAAGTGAGGGTTACAACGTTTTTCCCGGCAGGTATTCAATCGTTGTCTTGTTTTTCATTCATTCTACAGTTTGAGATTTTCATTAAGTTGTAGCAATACTGCCATAACTTGATCCATTCCAAAATTAGCGACTCTATTCTCTGTGCTGTGTGATGGTGTATCTGCATTTGTCACGTTTTGCATAACCATTTGGTCATTGTCTGATTCTTGAAAAGGTTTGCTAATTGGATGTGCACTGTTGGTCATTACATCGGAATCAAATAAATCTGACGTATTTTGAGTACATTGTTCATTTTCGTCAGAAGCATTTATATGTTCACTGTGTAAATTTTGCAAATCAGGTGTACCAAACTGGGTAGCGTTCATTGTAGCGGAACGAGCCCCGTCATCAATTATCGTTAAATTTACTGTGGACATAATTGCATTTGTTTGATCATCATTTAGATTAGAATCATTACTGGTGGTCGGCACGCACTGATTACCTGTGATTGGAGGATTAGCAGTATGACTCTGAGTGTCGCTAGTATTATCAGTCAAATTATTCAAGTCGGCTTTTCGCTCATTACGCATCGCGATGTACTGTTAGCAGTTTTTCGCGGCATTTTCACAGCTCAAAGGTAGGCACAAAATCAGACAAAGCACAGCAGAAATGGAAGAAATACAACAACAACAAAGAGCAATAAATTGCCTATGATCTGTGAAAGAAGGAGTGAAAAATTAGTAAATGCGTTGCGCCAGATGCAAACTACATTTAACATTAGGTAAATAAGAGCAGATATATAGCTAACTACTTCACAGAAATTCACAAAAAAATACTATCCTGGCCGGCTGTCGGCAAGTGTAACCTCTCAACAGTTTAATTCCGTAACCTCGGAATAAAACTGGGTGACTAACCTCTCAATAAAATTGTGACTCATATACAACCTTTCAATAATTAACTGACGGTGAATCTAAACTGGTAAATCCCGATGTCAGCAGTGCTGCGCCATGGCCCTGAAAAGTCATTCTGAATAAACTGAAAATTCTTACCTCAATTATGTCGCCGGATAACGCGTATATATCTGCTCCTATACGAAATTTTTCTGTCACAGCCCAGTGCAATGCTGGCCGCTAGATTTGTCATGTATTAAAAGGAACAACTGATTTTTCTTTACGATAATCCGGATGACCATGGATAGGAGAAATTAGTAAATTTTTAAATTCTGATGAATGATTGTCAAAAGTTAATTTTATAAGAAAGATTATTATTAAAAGATTCTTTTTAAAAACATTTACATGGGGCTTGATATAGCAATAGTACAAAATCAGTTGTTACAAAGCACCTATGCGCGCGGCTATAAATAGTAATTTTTGGTTTTACCTTATACTACATCGCTCAGGCACCGCCATCGCTCTCCGTGACCGGAACTGCAACTCCATACGAGATACAACTGCTCTCTGTGAGCTGTACAACTGGACAACTGCTCTCTAAGAGCGACCTGACCCAACCGCCCGACTGCGAGCTGCTACTACTGCTGCTGCTGCCGACACTGCTCCCTGGTGTGAGATTCTATTGTAGCCTACATATCGCAGGCAGCGCGTGAGCATTCCACCGAAGTTACATCTGCTCGAGTGCGCCAGCAATAAATTCCTTAGTCATGGACCTCTTACATGCGTAGGGTAATTTTACACGCTAAGAAGGATATCCGATGAAGTTGAAACTGTGACGAAAGCTTTCTAAAAATGTAAAATTCGCATTGTGCCAACTCATACTCGTATTAGTCGCCATGTAACAACGTATCACGCTTGCATGTTACCTTTCTTATACTATATTATTTTATAACGTTAATTGAATTCCCTTTCAGTATTTGACGGAACGTAATAGAAATTACAAGAGGAAACACTGTCTTTACGTTCTGCAATTGTTTCAGTGTGTCACGTGTCAGGTTCCTTGCTGAACCTCAGGAGACATGCGACGGCGGCATCGCCAAATGAAAGATCTATGCGACGGGCAGTAAACATTACATGATTCAAAGCTATGGCGTTAAAAATACCGAAGGTTGCCTTCAGTGCAGATTTTGGGCAAATATTAAATAGTATGTCTAAATTACTGGATATTACTGTCGGAATTTTCTCGTTGTCTCATTTACGGGTGATGTTAAGTTACTTTGTAAAAGAAGTAGTACTCGCATTGATGTTCATTACTAAACTCTTTTCATTAACTCGGAGCTTACAGTCTCTTTCACACAAGGTGGAAGAAGTTTAATATTAACTTCCACGTTCCGTGTCTGCCTTTTACTCGTAGACTAGAGTGCAGATTCCTTCATTTGTTTCCCCTGAGACCTCAGGTAAAATAGGGACCAGCGGTCAAACAAAATACTGATGACAGAACTAAAGAGAACTTCTGCAGCAATTCCCGTAGGAACTGTAACTTTTAACTCGCCACCTGTGACAATTCAACTGTTGTAGAACTCCCACAGAGCACAGAGAATAAACAGTGCTACCAAAATGAACTGGTCGCTAATGCTTGGAATATTAAATCACACCTTATAAAGCACCAATCGTTCATTGTTGTAAATACAGCCCAGTTCGTTCTCGTCGCATCGGTTTTTCAGGTGTCGGACTTCGTTGTAGCTATAGTGCGAGTCAGATTAAACACTATAGCATCCGCTTGCTTAAAGCAAATTCGTACGAAGGCTGGGATTCGAGTCCGGGTCTGCTGCTCACTAGCCAGATGCGCCAACCACTACGCCTCCCTGGCACTGTGGCTGTCCACGCCTCCTTCCTCAAACCAAATTCCCATTCACGCCTCACCCCACAAAAACTCGAACAGCGCTTCAGATGCCCCTGCGAGATTTTCCATTCTTCTCGAATTCGTGCCAGTATTTTGTACCATGACTTATTAAACTGATGTTTCGGTAATACGCACACACACACACATACATACACACACACACACACACACACACACACACACACACACACACACACACACGCAAATACGCACACACACATACGCTTGTCAGCACGTGTGTTATTTAGAATACAAATTATTCTTCAAGTCTGGGGATTTTTTGCCAGATACATATTTGCATAGCAGGTAAATAATTTTTAAAGGTTTACATCTTGATTTCAGCGCTCAGAATTATGTTCTGTGATTACAATTTCGGCATGAAACCATTTTAATCGTCTCTGTTTATACACTCCTGGAAATTGAAATAAGAACACCGCGAATTCATTGTCCCAGGAAGGGGAAACTTTATTGACACATTCCTTGGGTCAGATACATCACATGATCACACTGACAGACCCACAGGCACATAGACACAGGCAACAGAGCATGCACAGTGTCGGCACTAGTACAGTGTATATCCACCTTTCGCAGCAATGCAGGCTGCTATTCTCCCATGGAGACGATCGTAGAGATGCTGGATGTAGTCCTGTGGAACGGCTTGCCATGCCATTTCCACCTGGCGCCTCAGTTGGACCAGCGTTCGTGCTGGACGTGCAGACCGCGTGAGACGACGCTTCATCCAGTCCCAAACATGCTCAATGGGGGACAGATCCGGAGATCTTGCTGGCCCCGGTAGATGACTTACCCCAGGAGCAACAGTGTCCCTAATTTGCTGGGAAGTGGCGGTGCGGTTCCCTACGGCACTGCGTAGGATCCTACGGTCTTGGCGTGCATCCGTGCGTCGCTGCGGTCCGGTCCCAGGTCGACGGGCACGTGCACCTTCCGCCGACCACTGGCGACAACATCGATGTACTGTGGAGACCTCACGCCCCACGTGTTGAGCAATTCGGCGGTACGTCCACCCGGCCTCCCGCATGCCCACTATACGCCCTCGCTCAAAGTCCGTCAACTGCACATACGGTTCACGTCCACGCTGTCGCGGCATGCTACCAGTGTTAAAGACTGCGATGGAGCTCCGTATGCCACGGCAAACTGGCTGACACTGACGGCGGCGGTGCACAAATGCTGCGCAGCTAGCGCCATTCGACGGCCAACACCGCGGTTCCTGGTGTGTCCGCTGTGCCGTGCGTGTGATCATTGCTTGTACAGCCCTCTCGCAGTGTCCGGAGCAAGTATGGTGGGTCTGACACACCGGTGTCAATGTGTTCTTTTTTCCATTTCCAGGAGTGTATAATAATACTGTCCAATGTAATAATACTAGAACCCAATATCTTTACACGCACTCATCCATGAAACCCCTCCACAGAATATTGAAACGAAAAGTCAAATCATCTGTCATCAAAATTTTCAACCACTCGCTAACAGCTAGTACACCCACCCCCCTCCCGCCACCCCATCCCCCCCTCCCAAAAAAAAACTCGTCGTCTCTATCCGCCTCTCTTTCTCACTCATACACACACGGTATAAACATCATAAATAGAAGTTAGTCTCGAACATATACTTCGTTTGGTTGGCAACAAATAGGTAAACATGCCAAAGAAGATAAAACACGTAACGGAGTCGCAATATTTACTTTGTGTAAAACAGTGTATGACGAAATAGTTGTATGGAGTGACAAAAGAACAATAGTCCACAACAAAAAAGGGTGAGAAACATGGCGAACAGTGTGTGGAAGCGACAACGCAAAGATGTGATTATATGGCAGTGATAAAAATGGTAGTGTGACCTCCAGACCAGATGTGAGAAAACGCAGATCAGCAAGTCGTAATTAATTAATTTTTTACAAAAGAAAATCGCGAAGTGAAGTGTTTAATAACCTACAACTAACAAAACTGTATCGTTATAGATCTCACTGATGATGCCTTAGATCTGGAGAAGGCGGAAAGCGTATGGGATAAATAAAGTAATTAGCAGCAGGAAAAGGCAGTTTTATTTACAAAACAAGTATTTATATGGAGATGTGTTGACAGTCTGTATGGTTACATCGTGAATTAAACATAGTATAGGGAAATAGCGGTTTGTTGCTTTAATTTTGTACATCAGTATATATACTCATAGGAGATACTTGATGACATTGGTTTCATGTAGTGTTTGTATAAGGTTTGAGAGATCTGCGTTGAGAAATTTTCCCATTGTCTTTCTCTGTGAGTGACTGTGTTTTGACTAAGAGCCATATCGGAATTCCGGTCTTCCTGTTTACTGCTTAGTATCGTGCTTCTTGGGGCTTTCTTAAGGCTCCTCTGAGCATTTTTGCGCGAATGATCCACTGCCAATTAAAACTTCGTCCTTTGGAACTCGTGCACTGTGGGTCCTTTGCCAACGTATGTGCCAGTTTATCGAAGTCGTGTGAGATACAACTGCTTCTGCACCATTTTTCCGTGGTTCCTCTAAAGGCTACCAAACGATCGGTAACACTAGACTGCGTTTCTTAAAATTTTCGTCACATTATCTCTCGTAGCTCTGTGTTGCAGAATCGATTTTGTTTTCCTGACTCTGAAAATTACTTTCACTCTTTTGTATAACATCACAATTTTTCCTTAAATAACAGCCGGCCGGTGTGGCCGTGCGGTTAAAGGCGCTTCAGTTTGGAACCGCATGACCGCTACGGTCGCAGGTTCGAATCCTGCCTCGGGCATGGATGTGTGTGATGTCCTTAGGTTAGTTAGGTTTAAGTAGTTCTGAGTTCTAGGGGACTGATGACCACTGATGTTAAGTCCCATAGTGCTCAGAGCCATTTGAACCATTTGAACCTTAAATAACACCTCATATTTCAAAGATTTAAGTAGTCGGAGCACAAATATTGAAAATTACTCACTCTATTTTTGTATAATTATAGTTTTATTTTTTGGTAATAGACGCATACTACATGAATCACAAACAGTTGTCTCAGAACATCATGACTAGTGTTGCATTTAATATTCAGAATTTCTCATTTTTTATTTCCATGCAGAATTTTCTGCTTTGCTAACCCTCATCAGCAGCCATCACATTTTCATCCCGTCTTCACCGCTACCTGCGATCCGTCTCCTTAATGTCCCGTATTTTCAGGGAAGTAGTCAACACGTGAGTGTACGAAATGGCCTTTTACACTCATGCTGCCAGCCCAATTCTCGCAACTTGCCGACACGATTTTGACAAAGTTCTTGTAATTTTGGAGGTTTGTTGTTCCATAAAAAGTTTTCACACGGAGGCCTGATGATACTTCATGTACCGTACTCTTTTCTCTAACATTCAAAGTCTTTGTGGATTTGAGAGCCAAGAAACAACACAGATTTCAGCTTCTTGACTAATGGAGGGAAATTACATTGAGAAGTACTGAAAATGGGCTTTGTAATGTGGAAGAAATCTTGCAAAGTACTTCATCAATCGCAATGCCGGACCCGGTGGTGAAGCACGTGCCTGGAGATGGAGAGGACGGGCTCGATTCGGTCGGACCACAGAAGTATTCAGTCTTCGGCTCTCAAGGAAGTAACGAGTCGCAGGAACGTGACGCGATTCGTATTCCACTTTTAACTGTAGATCCTCTGTCACAAGTTGGATAACGCAGGTAGTTTACGTACACGCAAGTCGCCGAAGTCGAATAGAAAGATTTGTATCCGCCCACTAAACTATACAAAATTAAAGCCGTTGTACCCCATGTATGAATACCAGCTTGATGTGCAGCGCTGGAAGCATTATTTCTGGTAGTCCAAAAGAGATTCATGCAAGATATTTTTAGTGCCAGGCACAGATGTCTCTCATTTGGCAAAACATAGTATTCTAATTCTTCCTCTTTGACCGACTACCCCACTCTCCTAAAAATCAGGACACTTTTGTGTATCCAGACAGCTTTCCTAAAATTTGTACGGCTGAAAGTAAAACAAACTTTATTACGTTATGAAGATACTGCACTAGCAACAATTTTGAAATCAAAATATTTTTTGATCGAACAATCCACGGGTGTACTGCCGGTTGATAGCGTCCAACGGGCACTATACTACTGTGATCAGGCACGTCGACATCGTCAGGCGATAACATGCAGAATGATGAAATTATTGTTACTACGGAATGATTTTTTTTGTATTACTTCATGTACATCACTTGCAAATTAGATATTTCGTGTTGACAGTAACAATTTTATTTTGAAAGACGAAGACAACAAAAGAAATTATCTTGTCCATACAAGGTACCACAGGCATAAATGTCTTGAATGAAAGCGACGTTTTTTCACTTAAACTGTTGTATTTATTAGGAAGTCACCTTAGTTGTTGTGGTCGAGCGGTTCTAGGCGCTTCAGTCCGGAATCTCACGGCTGCTGCGTCGCAGGTTCGAATCCTGCCTCGGACATGGATGTGTTTGAAGTCCTTAGGTTAGTTAGGTTTAAGTATTCCTAAGTCTAGGGCACGGAAGACCTCAGATGTTAAGTCCCATAATGCTCAGAGCCATTTGAACGAAGTCATCTTAGTTCCAAATATAGTTTCGGATTAAGAAGCCATTTTCAAAAAATGGTGAAATGGCTCTAAGCACTATGGGACTTAACATCTGAGGTCATCAGTCCCCTAGACTTGGAACTACTTAAACCTAAATAACCTAAGGACATCACACACATCCATGCCCGAGGCAGGATTCGACCCTGCGGCCGTAGCAGCAGCGCGGTTCCGGACTGAAGCGCCTAGAACCGCTCAGCAACAGCGCCATTTTTAAGAGACTGCCTTAGAAGAAGGTGTCAGTCATTTGAAAATAACAGCCCATTCACTCCCTGTATACATTTTCTGATGGTTTTACAAATTACAGTGTTTGTTATCGATTGAAAAGTAGCCGGCGCGCTTAAGACACATCTTTTCCGTCTGAAGCGCCCTGACTACGTGTCAATCTATTACGAACAGTGCGACTTGTAAAAACATCACGCGTGGTAGAACATTCTGTAGCTAAGAAGTGATATTAATGCATACGTAGTCCAAGAGGACAAATGTCAGCTCCTTGGGTGAAACAACGGATATCTCCGTCATTGGGAATGGAAGGGGGATCAGTCATTATAGCAAGTTGAATGCTGAGCATTAAAATTGGCGTACTTTGATGGGGGTATGCAACGAACGCCACATTGGTGCACTACGGGCTTCGACGTGGGAATGATTAGAATTTCACTAGACCGCATAAGGTGTAACGGGCGATCAAAAAGTTTCTGTTCGAAGGTCGTACAGTCCGGAAACGGAACGCTAATGAAACAAAATTGCCGTGAGCACTGAGGCAGATATCTCATCGACGCACCAGGTTGCAGATCCCAATTTGATGTAACGCCGTGTCCCGCTGCGTGAAGAAGTCTGCAGCTCCCTGCTGCACATCCTCGTACTGCAGGAACCGTCGTCCCTTCAGATCGTTTTCTGAGGCACCGGCGACGTGATAATCGCACGGGCAGAAATTATGACTGTAGGGCGACCGCTCGAGTGTCTCCCGTTTCGAGTTGGCGTAACTTCTGCGTTACGACATTTACGATAGGGGGACGTGCGTTATCACGAAGCACCAGCACGCGTCTAGGGTTTTGACAGACGTGCTGCCGCATACACATTCTTCAATCTCCGATGGATGTCTACTGGTGTTTGTCCTTCAGCAGCACATTAGTCCTGTCTGGACGCATTTGGCAATAATGGTGCCACAATTCACGTTTCCGCATTTGCGTCGGGAAGGCACGAATGCCACACTAGTCCCTCGCCTACAGGCCGGTGCTTATACACCCGCATCGCAGCCGCGCAGCAGCAACGCCCTGAAACTGAGACGTTTGGTTGCCCATTGAGCATAGGAGTGGCACCATCTACATTCTATACATCAGAACTGATTTCACAACGAGTTGCTCATTCATTAATTGCATGTGTATGCTGGGCGTTTGTAAGGCGATCATGTTATGTCTGGTATAAGAAAGAGAAACATCTACGAGCCTGTGACGGAATTCTACTGCGGCAGCATCATTGACCATCGAGACTACAGTTTATCATTCCGTGATACTGATGATAGAGTTGGTCACGATCCATTGGCTGCCATGCAGGTATGCAGTCACGATTCTTGAGGGCCACACAGGAAACCGTGTAAGATCTAAATGGTCCCCGTAACAGCTGCCCCAGACGACAGTGATATTGCATTTTTCGACTGTGCAGGCTCGTACAATAAGTGAAATTTCATTACTTTCTGTCCCTCATGGCACTGGATATTTCATGACCAGCAATGTGCAGCAAAGAGGTTGTAGGTTTGGGCTCTGCATATGAAAGATCTGGTTTTGCATGAGCAGGGTGGCGCTGCCTTTGCACGTAGAAGGCACTGGTTTCGCATGAGGAGGGTTTTGGCTTTAGATGAGGGAGGCTCTGGCTTTTCATGAGGAGGGCTCGAGTTTGGCATCAGGAAAGGACTGGTTTTGCATGAGGAGAATTTTAGATTTGCACGAGAAGAGTGCTGGATTCACATAGGGAGGGGACACTGGCTTTGCGCGAGTAGAGCACTGGCTTTGTACGAGGAGGGTTCTGGATTCACACGAGGAGAGCACTCACTTTGCATCACGATGAGTAGGAGTCTGGCTTTGCACAAGGAGGATTTTGGCTTTGCCTGAGGAGAATTGTGGCTTTACATGAAGAGGTCTCGGGCTTTGGCATGAAGATAGCCCTGGCTTTGCACGAGGATGGTCTCTAGCTCTGCTTGAGGAGAGCACTGCCTTTGCTTAAGGAGGGCGCTGCCTTTTCATGAGGGGGCCAATAGTTTTGCATTGGAGACACTGCCAGTGTTTTCACAGACTCCGATTAAACAGCCGTTTATTGGGAAAGCAAGCACTGGAGCTAATTACCTTCACATTTCGTTCGTTTGTAAATAAGAGAAGAGTAGCTGAGTAAAAGAAAACGAGCTGAGGGTATATGAGACTACAGTAGTCTTACATTTCTGGCACAGTTCTTTATTTTTTATAAATTTATCGAATATACTCATAACTGAGGTCTGTGACTGTAAATTAACTTACTCCATGAAACACGACCATCTGCCATTTTTAGTGCTTTATTCCGAAATATGCATTTTGGGTTTTCACTTATCTTCAGTATTGCTGGAATACAGTCGTGTATTAACATTAGGTTTGTTTCTCTGCAGCTGCTGTGTGTAGATTACCAATTCATTTAGTTACGATATTTTCAGGGGTGTTGCAGTTTAGTAGCTGTACTCTTACGTAATTTATAAGATTTCGCTTTCTGCTACATTTTTTTCCTCTGTATTATAGGATTAAATGTATGTATAGTATATAATATTGTTTCTTGACTATACTACTGCCATTTATGTGCTATGCAACAATTATTGATCCACTAGTCCAATTAAATATCGAAACTGTACTTTTTAGGTAATATAACCTTATATCAAAGGTATATTATATTCCTTTTGTGTCATTTTTGTTAATTTACTTCTCATAATGCCAATGCTTCACTGGTTAAATAATCATTGAAAATCTCTTCAAATAGGCTAACTGCCAATTTCTTAGTTTTCACGTCATTAGTCAAGAATGTTAGTGTTTATCTTTGTACCAATGAGTATTCAATTACATGCCTGACTTCAGAAGTAGTTTCTGGATAAAGACGAGAATGGTTACTTGACATCGAGTGTTTTTATTCAGAAATAAAAGAAGAAAAAAGACGCCTACGTCTGCTCCCATGACCAAGGCTGCATCGTGTTAGTACATCAATGACTCTAAAAGATGTGTTATGAATAAAATAGTGAAACGAGAAGCTACAAGTTATAGAACAGAAGTAAGTGCATCTAACTACATCAGTTATAAATGTCCAATACAGGAAACATAGTAGCTGCAGCAATAGTTATTTGCTATGTCTTTATCTATGTATATCCTTTCAAGGCACTATACAGTGTATGGCACAGCCTGTTCGGTAAAAAAAAAAAAAAATTGCACAAGATGCTTGCAGCGCTCACAATGTAGTAGCATTAATGATATGGATATGTATTAAATCCACTGAAGATAGGTGAAAATGGCGAATGTCGTAGCACAAATAAAGCTGCACTATGTGATCAAAAGTATCCGGAAACCTAGCTCAAAATGAGTTACAAATTCGTGGCACCCTCCATCGGTAATGCTGGAATTCAATATTGTGTTGACCCATCCTTAGCCTTTATGACAGCTTCCACTCTCGCAGGCATACGTTCGATCAGGTGCTCGAAGGTTCTTCACGGAGTTCTGCACTAAGGAGTGATATCGATGCCAGTCGGTGAGTCCTGGTACGAAGTCGGCGTTCCGAAACATCCCAAAGCTGTTCTGAAGGATTCAAGTCAGGACTCTGTGCAGGTCAGTCCTTTACAGGGATGTTATTTTCGTGTAACCACTCCTACACGGACCGTGCATTATGAACCGGTGCTCGATCGGGTTGAAAGATGTAATCACCATCCTCGAATTGCTCTTTAACAGTGGGGAGCAAGAAGGTGCTTAAAACATCAGTGTAGGCCTGTGCTGTGATAGTACCACGGAAAACAACAAGAGGTGCAAGCCCCCTCCATGAAAACACGACCACATCATCGACTCCGAATTTTACTGTTGGCACTACATATGCTGGCAGACGACGTTCATTGGGCATTCGCCATACCCACAATCTGCCAACAGATCGGCATATTGTGTACCGTGATTCGTCACTCCACACAACGTTTTTCCACTGTTCAGTCGTCCAATGTTTACGCTCCTTACACTGAGCGAGGCGTCGTTTGGAATTTACCAGTATGATGGGCGACTTACGAGCAGCCGCTCGACAGTGAAATGCAAGTTTTCTCACTTCCCGCCTAACTCTCATAGTACTTGCAGTGGATCCTGATGCAAATTGGAATTCCCGTGTGATGGTCTGGATAGATGTCTGCCTATTACACATTACGACCCTCTTCAACCATCGCCGGTTTCTGTCAGTCAACAGACGAAGTCGGCCTGTACGCTTTTGGGTTGCATATGTCGCTTCACGTTTCCACTTAGCTATCATCGGAAACAGTGGACCTAGGGATGTTTAGGAGTGTGGAAATCTCGCGTACAGACGTATAGCACAAGCGACACCCAATCACCTGACCACGTTCGAAGTCCGTGAGTTCCGCGAAGCGGCCCATTCTCCTCTCTCACCATGTCTAATGACTACTGAGGTCGCCAATATGGAGTACCTGGCAGTAGGTGGCAGCACAATGCACCTTATATGAAAAACGTATGTTTTTGGGGGTGTCCAGATACTTTTGATCACATGGTGTATATGCAAAGTGGCTGCCTGCTGTACTTTTTCAAGTAGCTTCTTATGTATGTATCTCTTGTGCAAACAATTGGCAGTAGCTCATTTTTTTCTCGTGGTACAGATCAAAACCACCAGACAATGGTAATAAGATGCATTCACATACATTTATTTGACTGTTACCCTCCCAAGATTCGTACAGATAACAGTGAGTATCTACACTCAGATGGCTATGTGTCCCACCTGCCTCATGCATCTCCCCCTCCTCCCCGCTCTATCCATTTCCTCTTCCTCTTGCTCTGTCCATCTTCTCCTCTATTCATCTAATCTGTTTGCAACCATACTCATCGGCACAAGTGGATGATGCAATACTTCTTAGTAAACCAGGCTTATACTTATCCCACAACATGTATGTCATACAGGGCACGCTACACATCAGGGGCTTGAAAATCGTTTATTTGCCCCTGACATACTGGGAGTCATGGAAAGAAGGTCACTGAAGCAAGCTGGTAATGATCGAATACAGCACACCTGTCAAGCAGAGCAGTCTGTATTTTGGAGCCTGGGAAATGTGTCTTGCTCTTATCATGTTGGCTGTGTTGCAAAGCAGGTAGGTTTGGCTGCTCAGTACTGTTCCCACACAACATGCTTGTCGTGCAGGGTAGCCTCTACGCCAGGGTCTGCGGAAGAGAGGTGCCTATCGGATCAAGGAGGTTATCAATCCTGCAGTGGTGATACTTGTGCTGCCTGCTGTTTCTGTGGCAAATTTGCTTGAAATAAATCCAGAGGTTTGGGAGGAGATCCCACACATACACACATAAATGCACTCTGTTAAATATATGTAACAGACAGACAGATATTGCTTTGTGAAAAATGCAGTGCACAAGAAAGCAAGGACTGAACAACTCAAAACTTAGAGTAGTTATATGACATTTTACTATCAACAAACAACTGGGTTTTCAGAAGGATGTTGTAAATGCAAAGCCAGTAGCATGCCCTCTTGGGAGTCACAAATAGACGATGTTGCACCAAGGTTAGTGAGTTAAGAGTCGTCCAAATACGTGCAAAACGGTTTGTCAACAAGAGAGGGTCCAAACGAGACAGCCGGCCGCAGTGGCCGAGCGGTTCTAGGCGCTTCAGTCTGGAACCGCGCGACCGCTACGGTCGCATGTTCGAATCCTGCCTCGGGCATGGATGTGTGTGATTTCCTTAGGTTAGTTAGGTTTAAGTAGTTCTAAGTTCTAGGGGAGTGATAACCTCAGATGTTAAGTCCCATAGTGCTCAGAGCCAAGCCAAACGAGACATATGTATGGGTTCAAATGGTTCAGATGGCTCTGAGCACTATGGGACTTAACATCTGAGGTCATCAGTCCCCTAGAATTAGGACTACTTAGGCCTAACTAACCTACAGACATGACACACATCCATGCCTGAGGCAGGATTTGAACCTGCGACTGTAGCAGCAGCACGGTTCCAGACTGAAACGTCTAGAACTGCTCGGCTACAGTGGCCGGCTGGGAGATGGGTTTCCGATATCGTGATATAAGGACTTCACAAGAAATTGATGAGTGTGTGCGACCAGTACATAGAAGAGAGTTGCACATGCCAAGCACCGTGTAACCAATGGCAGGGGTGACCATCATACAGTCCCTATGGGCATCACGGACTATACAAAGATGGCCACGGCACGACTTGCAAGTCACACGAAGCTCTTGTCCCAGTGTGGCTCCTGTTGTTGACTTGACAGATATGACCTCCTCGTCGCCTTGATGACGCTGTGCATTCAGCCACTCTCTTAGCGACCAATGTGGTTGTTATTCTCTGTACAGTAGCCAGTAGCCAAACTGAGATTATTCCTGGTGCTTTGTTACGATGTTTCGTAAGAGATGTATACGTGAAGAGGAGAATAGTGTTTTAGAAAGAGTAGGAAGAGAAAAAGTACGTGTGGTACTGCTGAGTGAGATGGGAGTCTATACACTCATCACCAGAGTGAGTGATCATAAACTGTTTTCTACAACGCCGGGTGGGATAGGAAATGATGCTGTCAAAGAATTTTCTGCAAAGAAAAAGGAAAATTAGTGGGTTTTAGATATGATTTTTATTTCGATGTTGTTCAGTGTTTGCATATCAAGTCCAGTGTATGATAAGCATACGATTTCATTAGAGTGAAAATCTTATTTATGGCTTATAATGAAACTAAGCCTCTTTCGGAAAGAACTTTAGGGTAAAACGTTTGCCCATTTGAAGCGTATAAAGAAAATTACTGTAAATCTTCCTGGACTCGTATAGACAAAGAAAAATCATTTATGTAAAATATTTGACCTTGTCAAAGAAATAAATGGTTTACTTTGTGATTTGAGAGCAGTTCACTAACGAAATGAAAATATGTCTTCATTATTGTTAACTATAGTCTCCAAACAATGCGGCTCTCTTCGAACCGTATCAGTGAGTTCGCAGCTTCCAGAGGTAAAGTTAGTGGCCACAGCTGGACTGTAAGGTCCTATGGTGGTCGTCAACACACACTCGATGAACGCTAAATTACTGATCCATTGGCTAATAATAAAATTTCGTTGCTGTACCTTAAGAAGCTCATAAATTAAGATATATGTATCTCTCCTTCCTTCTATGTGCTACTATTCAGCACGTTGATACAGTTTCTGCTCTATGTATTATCACGTTAAGTGGTAGGCAAAAGCGTCCATCGCGACGTCACTACATTTCTCGTGTTCACAGGTATGGTGTTTATGCAACCATTTGTTTTCAAGTCCTTTTCGTGCAACGGGGGTTTCGTGAGCCGAGACCATTAAGGCCAACGGTTTCGCGTGAAGTGGTCGTCGAAGCGGAAGGCCGTCGGGACTATGGTCCCCTTGCCAGGGTCAAGTCTTCATAGCTTTGCATTGGTCAAGCAGCAAATATCTGTACAGAAGCGATCTTGGAACAGGAGTATTGCCATAGTATGAGGTTTGGACACCGAACCTCTCCTTCGTAACAAGTAATGCAGGAAATGAAACGTGCAACACCCTCACCGATTCAAAAGGTGAACATTTCGTTAGCAGTCCGAAGTAACCGATGATAATGTTCTATGTGTTCGTTAATGTCATCCACTAAAACACAAAAATGAGTCGCCATTAATTTAATGCAGATGGTTCGGACAGACAGTCCTGCGAAGTACTTCTGAACACGTTTTTCCAAAAACTGCCCTGAACAACCCACACGCAATGAAAATACGAGGGCGGTTCAGAAAGTAACCTCCGATTGGTCACAGTGCGGGTTGTGGGGGGAGTAGCGACGCCATCTGTGCGTTCACGCACTCAACAGGTCAGTCGGCATCAAGCCGTGGTCGAGTGAACGTCGTACCTGCGCTAGTTTAGTTTTTGTGGCAGTTTGAAATGTATGCTGCAATAGAAAACCCCGCCAAATGTGAAGTGCGTGCTGTCATAAGGTTTTTTACAGCCAAAGGATATTCTGCAGCAGCTATTCATCGTGAGCTTTGTGCCGTGTACGGACCAAGAGTTATGAGTGAAGGAGTTGTCCGTGAATGGGTACGTTTATTCTAAAGTGGACGAGAAAACGTTCATGATGAAGAGAGGAGTGGTAGACCATCATTGGTGACTGACGAACTCGTTCAGGCAGTTGATGCAAAAGTTCGTGAAAATCGACGTTTCTCAAGGTCGGAGTTGTCTACTGGTTTTCCACAGATTTCTAAGACTCTCTTGTACGAGATAGTGACAGCAAGATTGGGTTACCGTAAGTTCTGTGCACGATGGGTGCCCAAAATTCTTACCGACCACCACAAAACTCAAAGAATGGCCTCTGCATTAGACTTTCTGTCACGTTATGAGGACGAAGGAGAACCATTGTTAAACAGAATTGTGACCGGTGACGAAACCTGGATTAAGTACGTGAACCCTGAGACAAAAGAACAATCAAAGATGTGGGCACATTCAAATTCGCCTACCAAACCAAGAAAAGCCTCGCAAGATTTTTCTGCCAGAAAACTGATGGCAACAGTGTTTTGGGATGCCAAAGGGGTGTTGTTGGTTGAATTCATGGAACGTGGTACGACCATTAATCAAGACGTGTACTGTGAAACAATAAAAAAGTTACAACGGGCTGTACAGAACAAACGCCGTGGTATGCTGACTTCCAGTATCGTTTTTTTACACGATAACGCCCGTCCTTACTCTGCTCGCAGAACAACGGCCCTTCTTGAGTCCTTCAAGTGGGACGTTATCAACCATCCACCTTAAAGCCCAGACCTGGCGCCAAGTGATTATCATCTCTTCATGCATTTGAAGAAATGGCTCGGGTCACAGCGGTTTGATGACGACGAAGAGCTCAAAGATGCGGTCACAGGCTGGCTCCAGGCACAAGCGGGTGATTTTTATGCAGAAGGAATTTCAAAGCTTGTGAAGAGATACGATAAGTGCCTCAATCGCTATGGAGACTATGTAGAAAAATAGTGCAAAGATGTAGTTGTAAGATGTATATATTAAAATATTTTTATTTAACTTGGTGTATTTTTTTAAATCAACCGGAGGTTACTTTCTGAACGGCCCTCGTATTTTAGACCTTGTAGTTCCAAACAGGCCCGACCTTATCGACAGTGTCAGTGCAGAAACAGGGATTAGTACTCATGATGTCATAATGGCGGCGATGGTTACCGAAGAAGACCAGAAGAATGTTGATGATAGAAAAAGCAGATAAGCATTTGTTAGCATCCAACTTGAGACAGTGACTGGACATCATTTAGCTCCAGTGTGACGGACATCGTCAAAGTTTAAAGCAATTGTAAAACGCCCTCTGGGGTATACAGGGTGGTCCATTGATCGTGACCGGGCCAAATATCTCACGAAATAAGCGTCAAACGAAAAAACTACAAAGAACGAAAACTTGTCTAGCTTGAAGGAGGGAACCAGATGGCGCTATAGTTGGCCAGCTGGGTGCCGCTGCCATACTTCAAACGGATACCAACTGCATTTTTTAAAATTGGAACCCCCTTTTTTATTACATATTCGTGTAGTACGTAAAGAAATATGAATGTTTTAGTTGGACCACTTTTTTCGCTTTGTGACAGATGGCGCTGTAATAGTCACAAACATATGGCTCACAATTTTAGACGAACAGTTGGTAACAGGTAGGTTTTTTAAATTAAAATGCAGAACGTAGGTACGTTTTAACATTTTATTTAGGTTGTATCAATGTGATATATGTACCTTTGCGAATTTATCATTTCTGAGAACGCATGCTGTTACAGCGTGATTACCTGTAAATACCACATTACTGCAATAAATGCTCAAAATAATGTCCGTCAACCTCAATGCATTTGGCAATACGTGTAACGACATTCCTCTCAACAGCGAGTAGTTCACCTTCCGTAATGTTCGCACATGCATTGACAATGCGCAGACGCATGTTGTCAGGCGTTGTCGGTGGGTCAGGATAGCAAATATCCTTCAACTTTCCCCACAGAAACAACTCCGGGGACGTCAGATCCGGTGAACGTGCGGGTCATGGTATGGTGCTTCGACGACAAGTCCACCTGTCATGAAATATGCTATTCAATACCGCTTCAACCGCACGCGAGCTATGTGCCGGACATCCATCATGTTGGAAGTACATCGCCATTCTGTCATGGAGTGAAAAATCTTGTAGTAACATCGGTAGAACGTTGCGTAGGAAATCAGCATACATTGCACCATTTAGATTGCCATACATAAAATGGGGGCCATTTATACTTCCTTCCATAATGCCGCACCATACATTAACCCGTCAAGGTCGCTGATGTTCCACTTCTCTCAGAAATCGTGGATTTTCCGTTGCCCAATAGTGCATATTACGCTGTTTTACGTTACCACTGTTGGTGAACGACGCTTCGTCGCTAAGTAGAACGCGTGCAAAAAATCTGTCAGCGTCCCGTAATTTCTATTGTGCCCAGTGGCAGAACTGTACACGACGTTCAAAGTCGTCGCCATGCAATCCCTGGTGCATAGAAATATGATACGGGTGCAATTGATGTTGACGTAGCATTCTCAACACCAACGTTTTTGAGATTCCCGATTCTCGCGAAATTTGTCTGCTACTGATGCGCGGATTAGCTGCGACAGCAGCCTAAACACCTACTTGGGCATCATCATTTGTTGCAGGTCGTGGTTGACGTTTCACATGTGACTGAACACTTCCTGTTTCCTTAAATAACTTAAGTATCCGGCGAACGGTCCGGAAACTTGGATGATGTCGTCCAGGACACCTAGCAGAACACATAGCACACGCCCGTTGGGCATTTTGATCACAATAACCATACATCAACACGATACCGACCTTTTCCGCAATTGGTAAACGGTCCATTTTAACACAGGTAATGTATCACGAAGCAAATATCGTCCACACTGGCGGAATGTTACGTGATACCACGTACTTACACGTTTGTGACTATTACAGCCCCATCTATCACAAAGCGAAAAAAGTGGTCCAACTAAAGCATTCATATTTCTTTACGTACCACACGAATATGTAATAAAAAATGGGGGTTCCTATTTAAACAAACGCAGTTGATATCCGTTTGACCTATGGCAGCGCCATCTAGCGGGCCAACCATAGCGCCATCTCGTTTGCCCCTTCAAGCTAGACGAGTTTCGTTCTTTGTAGTTTTTTCGTTTGATGCTTATTTCGTGAGATATTTGGGCCGGTTACTATCAATGGACCACCCTGTATATGGCAAATAAGTGGATTAAGAATGAAAAGGACAGCCGGCGAGTTTGCATAGCGCGTCTAAGCTTTAGTAAAGCTTCACATTGCCTCTTAGCATTTATTGTGATTCGTCTTGCGAAAAAAATTTAACAGAAAAATGTCTTTCGGGTCACAAAAAATCGCGGCTATGATGTTCAGTGTTGGAGGTCCTCGTTTGAAATTTTGTGGTTTCGTCGTGGAGTTTGAATGATGCCACTCACTGGTTTGACGTTTATTCTCTGGAATGTAGTGCGCAATCCACGTTTCATCACCGGTCACAGTTTGACTCGAAAACTGGTCACCGTCATAGTGATAGCGCTCCAAAACGGTTAAAGAATGTGCCTTTCTCTTTGTTTTGCGTTCTTCTGTCGGCATTCGCGGCACCCATCTCGCACACATTTTTTTTAGTGAAATTTGTCAGTAACAATGTGAAAAAGTACTGATCTTGAAACTGGTGGACATTTCTGATACAGCTCGTCAGTAGTAAATTCATCATGAACATTGTTCGATCCTTCATTAAACAGCCTACACCATTTAAGCATATTTCCGTCGTTCAGTACAGCTGCACCATAAATTTCAAAAGCTGCAGGTGAATTTCAGCAGGACGGAATAGTTTTTCATTTAAGATGTGAACGCTGGAGCACACCACACAATCGACGGGATTAGTGATTGACATGGCGACAAACGGAGCGGCATAACCATACAACCAACTCCGGCAGAAACGCGAAACGTAACGGCAGCGCAGTGAGACACTGGGCAAGATTGGCCGACCGTCACGTGACATGATGCGTGACGCGGTGTGCTATCGCTTCTTACTTTAAAAATGACAGTCGTATTTTGTGTGCGTGTGTAGTGTATGTTTGTATTGGATGATGACGATGATGTTGATGATGATGACGCTGACGATAGTAGCTCCTAGGGAGCTGCCGAGCTAATCGTCGCCATTCGACGGACGTGTCACTGGCAGTGAAATTTTTTTCCACCACCAGTATTCGAACCGGCATACTCCTGGATCGAGCGCCACCGCAAAAGCCTTAGCCACTACGGCGACAGCGGCAGCTTGTACGCTCGCTACTATAAAAACTGTGTGACAGATGACGCTACTCGTTAAACATAGCATTAAGAAGTGTATTTTACTGTTCGCTTGGCGTGCTGCTGTGAGATGGTTCAAATGGCTCTGAGCACTATGGGACTTAACATCTGAGGTCATCAGTCCCCTAGAACTTACAACTACTTAAACCTAACTAACCTAAGGACATCCATGCCCGAGGCAGAATTCGAACTTGCGACCGCAGCAACCGCGCAGTTCCGGAGTGAAGCGCCCAGAACCGCTCGGCCACAGCGGCCGGCCAGTGCTGCTGTCGCCGTGGTTAACAAAACTGAGCAGCAGCGTCGCGTCTGTGTGTCAAGACAGCGTTAATAGAGACATAAATATTTTAGAAATGAAGTCGTGGAATCTATAGAATAAACTACTCAGTCAATATCTTTGGATTTGAAGCAGCTTGAGATCGTCGAGAGCGTAGTATCCACAATTCACATGTTGATAAACACTGCCATATTATCAATTACATTGCTGTTATTGGCAAACGTCTTCGCCATGTCCTAAGAGACAAGGAGGCATATATCGCTCAAGTTAAATTATATAAAAAAACCAGCTTTTACTTGAAACGCCATACACTAAAAATAAATGTATTTTGATAGAGATTTTGTGTTCTATTCTCGAGAAGTCGATGATGATGTGAATTCCGGCAATAAATGAATAAAAGTAATACATATTGGGCAAATTACGTCAATATATACAGGGTGTCTCTTCTAGGGGTCATCAGGAGCATTTTGTCTGGTGTTTCGAAATATTTTTACAAATTTCGTTTTTGCGCTGTGTAGCTGGTGTCAGCCGAGACGATCGACGTTCGACATGTCTTTCATGCGTTGCCCAGCGTGGACGGGAAGCTTCGGTTTGTTTCCTATTACAAACAAAATTATTTTTAAAGCTGAATTTTATGTGCCAATTGGCAGAGCGGTCCCAGATTAGTCTAGTGCGATGTTTCTTTTATCGATATGTGTTACGAGAAACAGTAAAAGATGAGGAATAATCAGTACTGCAGATGCTACAGCAAAGCCCTGCCACTGTCAAGCGTGCAGCGCTACTCACTCGCAGCTGGAATACTGATTATTCCTCGTCTTTTACTGTCTCTCGTAACACATACCGATGAAAGAAATATCGCACTACACTAATCTCGGACCGCTCTGACGAGTGGCACATAAAATTCAGATTTAAAACTGCTGAAACACCAGGGAAACGGCGCCGCCGGCCGGTGTGGCCGTGCGGTTCTAGGCGCTTCAGTCTGGAACCGCGTGTCCGCTACGGTCGCAGGATCGCATGGATGTGTGTGATGTCCTTAGGTTAGTGAGGTTTAAGTAGTTCTAAGTTCTAGGGAACTGATGACCACAGATGTTAGGTCCCATAGTGCTCAGAGCCATTAGATTTTTTTTGAAACTGCGCCTGAAGTCTCTTAGGAGAGACACCCTGTATATAATAGAGTATTTCAGTTGTCCCTACCAATATCGTTTTATGCAACCTGCAATGTAGTGTCTGGACTTCAAAACCCACGCGCGAGATTTTCATATTCTGTTGCTCGCTACGGGCAAATTATTAGCCCTACAGAAAAGAATGAACAAGTCCTTTTTGTAGGAAACGTAATGTAGCTAAATTTTGTTCAAAGTTCTCGCGGGAGGCCACGACTTTCAAGTTATTCAAGAAAAACGCACAAAAGTGACTTTCAAATGTACCTCCGCCACCACACTCATCTCTCACCGATGAGGATTTATGGGTGTGTTGTCCGTGACTCTCCCTCCCACCACTGTACAAACATTCCCGACTACACGAACTATTCCCAATGTTCGACTTTTTTTGGTCTCCATTGATCTCGGCTCGATTATGGGTGCACGGTGTACGGGTCTGCGAGGCCTTCTTGCTTAAAGATGTTGGACGTTGTGCACCATGAAGGGCTTCGGTTGGCCACTGGGGCATTCAGAACTAGTCCCATACCACGCCTCTGTGCAGAGGCTGGTGAACCGCCACTTCATATGCGGCGGCGGCTACGTACGGTGCGCCAGGCGTATAAAACTTTGTCCACACCATACACACCTGCATACCATACCGTTGCTCAGCTTCCTCTGGCACGGCTATTTCATAACCGGCAACGAGCGACGCGGCCCTATGGGATTCGCGCACAGGATTGCCTTTCTGCGATGAATATGGCTGGTCTTCATGTTTTCCGTAGAAGTTGGAGCAGATTTACACCTTGGCTCCTCCGGAGACAGAGACTTATTTTAGATTTGACTAATTTTAAGAAAGATAGTACACCAGATTTTACATTCCAATCTCAGTTTTTTAACATTTTAGATGCGCATCACGGTTTTACCGTCGTTTACACTGATGGCTCCAAACAGGAGAATTTCCTTGGCTGTTCTGCAGTGTTCCCTGATCGTGTTACCCGGATTCACCTCCCTGATGAATATACCGTCTTCGCAGCGGAGCTCCACGTGATCCTGAAAGCACTGGAGTGGATGAATCGCGTTCGGAGCAATCGATTTCTCCTCTGCTCCGATTCTCTTAATGCCTTACAATCATTTCAGAATCTGCACCCAACTGAGGAGATGGTTCAGCTGATATATGACTAACTGTTCTTGCTCCTACGGCGGGGTAAGCAGGTGTCCTACTGCTGGGTGCCTGGTCATGTAGGAATATGGGGCAATGAACAGGCCGATCGGGCTGCCAAGAAAGCCTGCAGAGAGCAGGATGTGGTCCAGTGTCCTATTCCCTTGCAGTCTGTGCTTTCTGCACTCCACAAGAAGTGCATGGAGTTGTGGGAGGAATAATGGCTGGCGGTGGTGAAGTCAACAACTCGGCCATGGCGTTTCTCCTGCCGGTTGCTCAGGCGGGAAGAAGTGACCCTCACGCGTCTTCGGATTGGGCACTGTCCTCCCACACATAGCTTTCTATTACAGAGGGAGAATCCCCCATTTTGTGATGGTTATGGTGTGCACATCTTTGTCCGCCACATTTTAACAGACTGCATTTTATACCGTGATGCAAGGGCAGAAGCACAAGTTGATGGGGGTCTGCCCTGTGTTTTAGCTAATGATGAGACGTGTGTGTCTAGGGTTTTAATGTTTTGTGATGTGTCTGGACTCTGGCCGAAACTTTTAGGCTGTAGGTCTTAGTGTATTGCACAGTGGCTGGCTCCTCCCTTTATCCTTGCGGTCTGCCAGCCACTTCCGTCTGCTATATTGTTTTAGCTCCCTCTACCACTTTATTCCTGTGTTGTTTTACTGCTGCCGGCATGCTTCGTCCCACGCTTCGGTGTGGGTAGGCCCATATTTTTCCAAGCTTATTACCTGTGTTTTACGTTCTCTTTTATCTTACTGTTCTGAGTCTTTTCTTGACACCCGTCTCAATCTGTTACTGAGCGGGCGCTGAAGACCTTGCCGTCGTGCGCCCATACAACCCTTTCCATCCATCATCTGTTTACTGGGCTGTTATGCCGCCAGTATAGTTGGCTATTTCGTTAACAGTATCAATGTGAACGCGCCCGTGAGGGTACGGAAAGAAAAACGAGTTTTGTAAACGTCACGCTAAAACTAATTACGTTGACAATTTAATCCAAACTTAAACCTTACAAACGCACTAGTTTCGTAGTCAGAAGACCTGACGAATATAACAATATAACTACGAGGGTTGGAACTTTAACAGTTAACTATTTACAGCTCGTACAAAATAGATACGTGTTTCAAAGTTTTACTGACCTTCAAAGGAGTCACCAGCATTGTGTATAATCCGTTGCCAGCAATGCGGAAGTCGTAGGATACTCTTAGCAGTGCCACTGGTGTTGACAGTACGAGCGGCGCGGTCTATTGCCCGATGAACTTGTAGCAGTTCGGTAGCAAATGCCGTGAAGTGTTTCCTTCAGTTTAGAAATCGAGTTGAGCTCACGAGGGCTTAAGTCAGGGGAGTGCAGTAGGTGGTATAGCACTTAGCAGCACCATCAGTCAAACAAATTAGTAACAGCTTGCACTGTACGTGCTTGAGCATTGTGCTGCAAAATGATGGTCAGGTCTTGCAGAAAGTGTCATCACTTCTGCCTCTAAGCTGGTCGTAGGATGTGTTCCAAAACCACAACTGGCACTGCTAAGAGTATCCTACGACTTCCACATTGCTGGCAACGGATTATACACAATGATGATGACTACTTTGAAGGTCAGTGAAACTTTGAAACACGTATCTATTTTGTACGAGCCGTAAATAGGTAGTTGCCACTGTTAAAATTCCAGCACTCGTATTTATTTTATGCTGTTAAAATTCACAGAATTGCTAGGTAAAATTTACACAAACATCAATTGCAGAATATGTGATTGCTCTGCTAAGTCGGTGCCTAATAAGGCCAGTCAAGGCAGCTCTAAAAAGGCCGAATGTGAGAAATAATTTGTCAATCTCAAATTTTTGTGCAGTGGTAGGACGGATTTCCATGAACAACATACTAGAAATCCTGACCTATTGGGGCTGAGTGAGGGGGTATTTTGAAGGTCACTTTTGAGTGTTTTTGTTGAATAACTCAAAAACTACGGTCTCTATCGAAAACGTATCCCAGCGTAATATTTAACTACATTACATTTCCTACAAAAAGGTTCTGTTCATTGTCCCTGTAGGATTAATGGTTTGCCAGTGACAGACTATGAAAATCTCGCCCGTGGTATATTGCGGGTTGCATAAAATTAAATTCGTAGGGGCAGCTGAATCTCATATATTGTGCAGAAAATGGAAGCGCCAGCTCGGCTAGCAGGTTCACCATTCAGTTAGTACTTGTGCGGTCCGCTGTTGTTTCCCATCGTCGCTTGCCCCGGAATACACACACCATTTGCACTGACGCATCTGCCGCCCGCGACTGGTGGCGGGCATTAATGCAGATGAACGGCACCTGGATCCGCGCTGCCGCCCACAGCCGGATAGAGTCATTCGCTCCCCGAGCACGCGAGCCCCGACAGCTGCCGGCGACCGCCATGGCGTCTGTCCGGTCAGTGCCCGTCACTCTTCCTAAAGATGGCGCTCTTCCTCCGTCAAACGAGTTCCATGTCTTTGACGAAACTGCTCTAAAAGCGGTATCCTTCAATATAAGGAGCCCAATACTGAAAGCGATCTATATTGCTTACTAATGGGAATCCAACTGTTTCAGTGATATTTCCGCCATCTAACAGTACAAACTTCTTTATTCTGTACTAGCTTAGCCCTCACTGCTTCGCTCGCGTAGATTCTATGCCCTGCAGAGATATTTTTTTCCTTTATTGGAACTTTTATGTTGTTCACAAATTGGAACATCTTCTAAGCTTTTCAAGCTAATGAAGGCCGTATCAGCAAGGTCTTTCCGGAATGTACTTCTGACAAAAAAGCGATTCTGCTAGGTGGAGTCCAAAGTTTTTGTTAAACACGCATTTTGCGTTCCTTTGGATGTATTTCTATAGCAACTTTCATCCACTAACAAGTTTCCTTAATATCCAAGCGAGAAGTGAAATACAAGTTTCATTAATTTAGCTTTAAAATTTGTTTAATGCAACGAAATAATATTTTCTTGAAAGTTTTTATCTCTTATTGCACTCCCTTCGGGGGTTGAATTTCCAAAACCACTGAAACATTTAGTTTTTGGTTTCTGACTGAGAAACCAAATACCATTTTGCTCTCTGTGGTGTCACCGCCAGACACCACACTTGCTAGGTGGTAGCCTTTAAATCGGCCGCGGTCCGTTAGTATACGTCGGACCCGCGTGTCGCCACTGTCAGTGATTGCAGACCGAGCGCCGCCACACGGCAGGTCTAGAGAGACTTCCTAGCACTCGCCCCAGTTGTACAACCGACTTTGCTAGCGATGGTTCACTGACAAAATACGCTCTCATTTGCCGATACGATAGTTAGCATAGCCTTCAGCTACGTCATTTGCTACGACCTAGCAAGGCGCCATTACCAGTTACTATTGATACTGAATCATGTACCGTCAAGAGCGACGTTCACCATTGATGGATTAAAGTTAAGTATTCCACCAGCTACGTCCGTTTTTTCTAAATTCTAATTTCCAGGGCCTGTTCCACACCTCACGCCAGCCTGCGTGAGCTAACACGCGTGCCTTTCGGCTTCCTCTAGTAGCACGGTGTTGCGTCTCCTGCCAACCACAACACTCTCAACGCCGATATACTTTCAAAAGGCCCTTCATCCCCTATTGTACCCCGTTAGCAGTGGAATTTCCGACCATCCCTTCTTAAACGATACCGGCAGTATCGGGTGTACACCCTCTCCAAACTTCAAGTTTCTATCCTTAGCGCTTTGGGCTGGGCCGTCGTGAGTTAGTGAATCAGTGTGAGCGTATTTCATCTCCTTATGGGTTTAATTTCCAAAAAACTGTGACAAGCATATATTTTATTCTAACACAGAAGCCAAATACAAATTTTTATGCTTGCATAGTGAAATATTTCCATAGAAAGATTCATCCCCCTTTCCACCCCCATAAGGATTGAATTTCCAAGAACAATAACTTACGTGTTTTTTTTCTTATTTTTGACTAAGTAAAAAGCGATTTTTCGTAGCTACAAAAATGCTTGCATAATGAAATGATTCTACAGAGAATTTCATCCCTTATTTCACCCCCTTACGGGTTGAATTTCCAAAGATACTGAAACACTTATCTTTTTAATTTGTAACCGAGAAGTCAAATACCAATGTTCATAGATGTAGCTTTAGAAATACTTCAGCACTTGTTTAATAATGATATATTTTCAAAAAAAGCTTTCACCCTGTATTTCATCTCCATAGCATTAAATTTCCAAAAATGCTGAAACTCGTACTTGTTTATTTCTAGCCGAGGAACCAAGTACCAATTTGCGTGGGTCTAACTTCAGAATTGCCTTAATAGCGACTTTTTTCAAAGAAAACCCATCATCCCTGTTTCGCCCCCTTAGGATTGGAATTTCGGAAAATCCCTCCTTAAACGACGCCTACAGTATAAAATCCACACCATCTCCAAATTTGAAGTTTCTATCCTTAGCGGTTCGGGCTGGACGGTGATGAGTCAGTCAGTCAGTCAGGACGCTGCCTTTTACGAGAGCCAATCAATTATTATCCACGATTTAGTTAATACTTTTGTTCATTTTGGTAGTACTGTTGTTTTACGTTGATGACGCATGCTTTGTTTATTTGTTGTCATATCTTTGTAACTTTGAAGCTGCTGGGTTAGTTTCGTTATCGCTGCCGTGCTGTTAATCATGGCTGCTCCGCTGTCTATTTTTTATTTCGACAAAGAAGTCAAAACGAATTTTCGTAGATGTAGCTACAAAAATGCTTGCTTAATGAAATATTTCCACAGAGAATTTCATCCCTTTTTTCACCCCCTTACGGGTCGAATTTCTAAAGACGCTGAACGCATCCTCCATATAGTCCCGATCTCGCCCCTATTTGCACCAAAGAAGAGCAACGTTCAGTGATCCGTTTTTTGTGGTCAGAGGGAGTATCAGGGGCCGAAATTAATCGAAGACTTCCGGTACAGTACGGCAGCAGTGTTTTGTCACAACGGAGTGTCTACGAATGGCCTGAAAAATTCCGAAATGTTCGCACAAGGGTTACGCCAGAAATGAAGAAACCATTGTGCGTTCACGTCAAATAATTCTCTGAAACAGACGATTCACTATTTACGAAATGGCACATCGTCTGCAAATTAGTCATGGTTCTGCCTACTTCGGTTTCATAAAGTTTGTGCAAGATTACTCCCAAAACAACTCACAGCGGTTGGACATCTGCAAAAAACATTTGGATCGCTATGGGGACAACTTCTTAGACGGGATCATTGTTGGTGACGAGACATGTGTCCATCATTACGAGCCGGAAAGTAAACGGCAGAGTATGGAATGGAAACATCCAAATTCGCTGTGCAAGAAAGAGTTCAAGACCCAACCGTCCGCAGGAAAACTGATGCTTACGGCTTTCTGGAACGCACAAGGTCCACTACTGGAACATTACGGGGAAAAGGACACAACAGTAAACAGTGTACGTTACAGTGAGATGCTTACTGCCAGCCTAAAGCCTGCAATTCGAAGCTAACGCCGAGTATTGCTGTCAAAAGGTGTTCTGCTGTTGCACGACAATATCCGTCCGCATACTCCTCCCCACACTGCTGAAACGCTCCAGAAACTCAAATCTGAAGTACTGGATCATCCTTTATATAGTCCCGATGTTGCCCCTTCTGACTACCGCTTGTTTGGTCCACTGAAACAGGCATTAAGGAGCCGCCGATTTGCCTCGGACGAAGTTGTGAAAGTAGCGGTGCATTAGTGGCTCGCAGCTCAAGCTAGAACCTTCTTTTATGAGGACATCGGGAAGCTTGTACAATGATGGACCAAGTGCGTTGAAACGCAAGGAGACTATTTCGAGAAATGGTGTTCTTGTGAGTTTCCTATTTGATTACAATAAAATTTTATAACTACTTTGCTGATAATAATGGACTTACCCTCGTATATTCAGATATTACTGTCATGATTTCGGCCTTAGTCCATTATCAAGAAGAGAAGTGTTGGGTATAATTAGACTTTGATAAATGAAACTATCGTCAAGCTGCATTGAACTGGGTGTCCCAGCTTGCAGGTAAGTACAAAATGATACATTTCCATAGTTTTGTGCTTATCTACACTCTGGGACATCCAGCTCAGTGCAGCTTGACGATAACTTCACTTAACAAAGTCTAATTATAAAAATGTTCAAATGTGAGTGAAATTTTATGGGACTTAACTGCTAAGTCATCAGTCTCTAAGCTTACACACTACGTAACCTAAATTATCGTAAGGACAAACACACACACCCATGCCTGAGGGAGGACTCGATCCCCCGCCGGAACCAGCCGCACAGTCCATGACTGCGGCGCCCTAGACCGCTCGGCTAATACCGCGCGGCGTCTAATTATACCCAGCATTTCTGTTCTTGATAATGGACTAAGGCCGAAATCATGATAGTAATACGAAATAAAGAAGTTTTTACAGTCATATGGCGGAAATATCGTTCAAACATTATTACCTCACTGTGGCCCAAAAATATGAGATGATTATCGGAATCTGATGGCTTGCAGGGACGAAAAATTTATTTTATTCACCTAAATTAAATACGCAAAACGCTGTCAAAAATCTGCTCATTAAGAAAGAATATTCTTATTCAAAAATTGATACACAGGTAAGACAAGGATTAAAGTTAGAAACTATATATACGTCTAGACGTAGCGTAACTGATGGCGTGCAAGTCACCCAGGCTCTATTCATCTAGAATTTGAGGAAGAGAGCACTTAGCGACTACGAAAAACTGTACACGTAATGTCTGACCTTCTGGAAATTTTTCTCGCTGACACCGCCCACAAAACAATGAATGCAGAAATGTTTGGCTGTACATTTTCTCTGTTCGTGCAGTGTAACTCTAGTATCAGGTATTACGTTTTCATTTATTAGTTCTTTACTACTGACTATTCGCAATATATTTTGATGCCAGTACCCACATATACCAATCTATATAACAGCAAAATTATATCATTGTACGACACATATTTCACGAGATATGACATTTTCACGTGGAAGTTCGAATGTTTGAAGAATAGTGTTTTGGGGAGGGTATGAGTTACTGGTTATGTACAGTCGTACATATTTGTATTTGCTTCATATAAAAATATGAAGCAAATACCAATATTATTATATTTCATGCATCTTTTCTTACGATCAACTTAACATCACTTTTCAAACGTATCGCTTATAAACGGGACATTAAGCACAGGTAAAATACATACAGTACACTGGAGAGTTTTTTTGGGACAATACGCTACACGTAAATGAGAAAACACTTTCTGGCAATTACGCGTAGTATTACATAAATATGTTCCCTCCCTTCAGATTTTCTGTCTAATAATTTTAATTAATTCGGTATATGGTAAAATACAACTCAAAAGGACCTCACCAAAAAACTTTATGGAATGCGTCAGGCCTTCCATAGCGTGACGTAGTTGAACCGCCTATGTGCGAACTGGGTGGCGTCTCATTAATTTGGCAAATACACTTAATTTTTATTTCTAGGTTGACTATACTCTCGTCTAAAGGTGATGTCACACACCAGAGATAAAATTTTGGTCGTTGGAAAACGTGCAAATATTTTTTGAGAGTAGAAAACTCGAGGACTTCAGAACAGCTAACTTTAGTTTACTACAAACATTTTTAAATCAGATAAATGCACGTGATAAGTTACGCAAGGGCTTCGAATATTGTGTCGCTTACTCGTGGGTTTCACCGTTCTTCGAACGCTTTTCATAAATGGTCAGAACCGTTTGTTTCAGTGGATTTTCTCATTTGCAGACAATATCGCCTCTAAAATGGTTTCCCGTTCGTCTGTGCTTCGCTTATGCACTTCCTTTAAGGGTGTAGGACGCCAAACGTGCCGACTTGGAGCAGGAGAGGCACCACAGCAGATTTTAATTTCCACTGTCTATACTTTTACAAACAAATTCATAAAAAATTTGTCAGCGTGACCAGGAAGGATTCAGGATTCACACTCAAGGCAGTGGAAGTTCAAAAACATAACAAAATAATTTTTTACATGTGAAATTCCATGATCTTTTTCACTTACTATTGCCTGCATTTGTTGCTATAGGTACACTTTTCTTCAATAAGTAAGAGAGATTCTTCGATGAATTTTGCACAGAATACAATCCATACTTACAGGTGTATGAAACTCTAGAATTTTCCAAATATATTAAGCGCCTATCCCCGCAATGTTAAAATGTGCCTACTGTAAGGAACATTTTCGCACAAACTACTGGAGACAGAGAGATAAAATTTTTACTGTATGTGCATTGATATGTTGTAACAATACTGAAAACACAGTTCATTGTCGAAGTATTTTTACAGACATATTTTACATTTATTTTTAAGTAAATTTTTTCAAATCATTTTTACTAGGTAATCACCCCTAAGTGTTTTGTAAAGAAAATAATTAAAAAATCGTTGTTTCAGTGTGTAAAGGAAACCCATGTGATTGTCATAATAATTTCAGACTTCTAGGTGCACCAGTAGCTGAGATAATGTCCCTAGAAGAAGTAAAAAAGCAAACTTACGGGAAACGGAGAAAGGTGATAAAAACATTCTTCATCCATAGTCAATACCCCCTTCACAGTCTTTATAATCATCTTCAAGTCTTCTTTTGGCACCCCTCTGCACCTGTCTTGCTTTTCTCACTAATGTCTTGGTTATATTGCCAGCAAGCCTAATTCTGTGCACGTACTGTACGGGAACCAACACGCAACTCCAACTTTTGAAGGACCTGTCATTTTGTTATATTCCCAAGATTGAAGGTTTCCACAGCATCATACACACCAAAATGCAGTGCATTAATTCCGACGAACACTGTTTTTAGGAGACGATACCATACCACACTACTCAAGCACTCGTTGGGGTTCTGCGTTTTTCCGTGAAGATATTTCTTCAGAAGACTTCTATCAGCCAGATTTCTGAAAATGGGCTTTATTTCTTCCATAATGGCTAATGGTAGACTGTGGTGGTGAATGTATTTCTCTCCAGTAGTTAGTCCCCTATTGTATTTACACCAGCTCTTTTCACCTTTGGGGCACAAACCACGTTCTGGGTGCTCATCTGTGGATGCGGTGTGGAAATACAAAGCCCATATAGCTTTCCTCATTTCTTCAAGATTGCCTGTATTTTGCCTGATTTCAAGGCCATACAAATTCTGAATTTTATCAGTTATGTAATTAGTCAATCTTCCTTTGCCATGCAAGTTTTTCCCTTTCATACCTGATTTCAACCTTCTCAGCCTGGCACCCATTCTCTTCTGCACACGTCCGACACATTCAAGTTTGCTTATATTTACACTGTTCCCATATGGTTTGCTTTCCAAAACTTATTTGAATGCTTTAGAGTCACCATCTCCCAGATACTTGACATAGCGAACATTATACCCCTCTGAACAGCGATGAAAATTTTATTTCTCCCCAGAAACCTCCATTCCGCCACTACTACCATAATAATTAGCAACACAGTCATCACTATGTTCATTTTTCAGCCTGTCATCCATCTACAATATTTAGATGGTGGTGGTTAGTGTTTAACGTCCCGTAGACAATATTTAGATATTATTGCAACATCAATAACCTTGCCAGTGTCAACGCTAGTTGCTGTTACAAAACCATTGTTGCAGATGTGACCCCTTTTTTGCCACGTGCCATCAAAAGCTACTGTGAGGTCACGACATGACATTTTTTGCAGCACACACTACATTCAAGAGCTTCGCACAATATACTCGTATCAATGCGTTCAAAAACTTCTTTCCCTTTATCAAGTAAATTATATTTCTCTTCCAAAACTCTTAGTTTTTTATGAGAAGCACTGTTTTCATTTGTAGTAAGTTGGTTCGGCAAATCAGTAGTAAGTGGACTCACATTTTCCAACAGTGATGATGAAGAATTGCTTTTCTTTGCTAATGAATCATCATTTCTTTTCGTTTGCCAGTTCACACGCTTTTTAAACACTTTTGCTCTACCTCTAGGCATTTTCACTGCGAAAAAGGAAGAACTAAATACGAAATAACTCGACAACAACAACTTTCATAAAGCACACTGTTTACAAACTATTCTGTCACAAAGTCAAAGAGTAACTTGAGGAAACCAGAAGGAAACATTTTCGAACAAATAGTGTATAAAGAGTCGCTGGAAAGCGGGATATTTGAATTCATGTCACATAAATGTACTGCCAAAAACTAAAGCGCAATACTCAATCTCGCAAATCCATAAAAATAAAATAGTTATAAATCTAGTAGAGCTATATACCATACGTCATTTTAAAGAGGAAACTTGGTGGAATACAATGCATCAATAAAACGAAAATCGATTTTTAAACCCAAATTCCGATTTCGTGTACCCTTAATAACTGTGGAAAAATTGAGATAATTAACGATAACATTTGGGCTTTTGCTAAACACGAAGTTCAAAATGTAATAGGTCATTCTTTTTTTTATCATAAATTAAATAAAATCTAGTGTTTCATACATCTGTAAGTATGGTTTGTATGCTGTGCAAAAGTTTATTTTGTTATGTTTTTGAACTTCCATTGCTATGAGTGTGAATCCTGATCCCTCCTGGACATGCTGACAAATTTTTATGAATTTGTTTGTAAAAGTATAGACAGTGCTGTGTTGCCCCTCCTGCTCCACATCGGCCCATTAGACGTCCAACCTCCCCCCCCCCCCCCCCCCCCCCGAAAGCCGTCGGCACACGGACCGTGCATTCGAACACCAGCGTTGAGCGTGACGAATTCTAATGTCATAGGAAGAAGCACGTTGGCAAGTCTTTCAGAACATGCAGAGCGATATTCTTAGCACGTCTGATATTCTGAACGTGCGTTTGAACGCAGACCGGTGAGATGGAAGAACGCCTCCTACGTCACTCGACGCAATCTCTGTTCAGCACAGGGCCAGGAGGCGCCATATTGGATACCAGTTGAGGCCCATATGTGTATATGCTGTTTATAAGCACGAGCAAATTAAAAATCTTTTGAAAACACATCGATAGCTGTTGTAAGAAAATGAGGGAAACGTGATACTGTTGGTTAAAGAATTTATGTAACCTTCGAATTATGAAAATACACTACGGCTGTTTAAGATAACGGCACATTAAGAATCTACCAAAAACACAACTGTATTGGTACAATTTGTTACAAATAAATGTCAGCTAATAACATGCAGTATCAACGAATAGAGCCTTCAAGAGATGCTAAGATACTTTTTTTTGGTCATCAGTCTACTGACTGGTTTGATGCGGCCCGCCACGAATTCCTTTCCTGTGCTAACCTCTTCATCTCAGAGTAGTACTTGCAACCTACGTCCTCAATTATTTGCTTGACGTATTCCAATCTCTGTCTTCCTCTACAGTTTTTGCCCTCTACAGCTCCCTCTAGTACCATGGAAGTTATTCCCTCATGTCTTAGCAGATGTCCTATCATCCTGTCCCTTCTCCTTATCAGTGTTTTCCACATATTCCTTTCCTCTCCGATTCTGCATAGAACCTCCTCATTCCTTACCTTATCAGTCCACCTAATTTTCAACATTCGTCTATAGCACCACATCTCAAATGCTTCGATTCTCTTCTGTTCCGGTTTTCCCACAGTCCATGTTTCACTACCATACAATGCTGTACTCCAGACGTACATCCTCATAAATTTCTTCCTCAAATTAAGGCCGGTATTTGATATTAGTAGACTTCTCTTGGCCAGAAATGCCTTTTTTGCCATAGCGAGTCTGCTTTTGATGTCCTCCTTGCTCCGTCCGTCATTGGTTACTTTACTGACTAGGTATCAGAATTCCTTATCTTCATTGACTTCGTGACCGTCAATCCTAATGTTAAGTTTCTCGCTGTTCTCATTTCTACTACTTCTCATTATCTTCGTCTTTCTCCGATTTACTCTCAAACCATACTGTGTACTCATTAGACTGTTCATTCCGTTCAGCAGATCATTTAACTCTTCTTCACTTTCACTGAGGATAGCAATGTCATCAGCGAATCTTATCATTGATATCCTTTCACCTTGTATTTTAATTCCACTCCTGAACCTTTCTTTTATGTCCATCATTGCTTCCTCGATGTACAGATTGAAGAGTAGGAGCGAGAGTCTACAGTCTTGTCTTACACCCTTCTTAATACGAGCACTTCGTTCTTGATCGTCCACTCTTATTATTCCCTCTTGGTTGTTGTACATATTGTATATGACCCGTCTCTCCCTATCGCTTACCCCTACTTTTTTCAGAATCTCGAACAGCTTGCGCCATTTTATGTAGTCGAACGCTTTTTCCAGGTCGACAAATCCTATGAAAGTGTCTTGATTTTCCTTTAGTCTTGCTTCCATTATTAGCCGTAACGTCAGAATTGCCTCTCTCGTCCCTTTACTTTTCCTAAAGCCAAACTGATCGTCACCTAGCACATTCTCAATTTTCTTTTCCATTCTTCTGTATATTATTCTTGTAAGCAGCTTCGATGCATGAGCTGTTAAGCTGCTTGTGCGATAATTCTCGCACTTGTCAGCTCTTGCCATCTTCGGAATTGTGTGGATGATGCTTTTCCGAAAGTTAGATGGTATATCGTCAGACTCATATATTCTACACACCAACGTGAATAGTCGTTTTGTTGCCACTTCCCCCAATGATTTTAGAAATTCTGATGGAATGTTATTCATCCCTTCTGCCTTATTTGACCGTAAGTCCTCCAAAGCTCTTTTAAATTCCGATTCTAATACTGGATCCCCTATCTCTTCTAAATCGACTCCTGTTTCTTCTTCTATCACATCAGACAAATCTTCACCCTCATAGAGGCTTTCAACGTATTCTTTCCACCTATCTGCTCTCTCCTCTGCATTTAACAGTGGTATTCCCGTTGCACTCTTAATGTTACCACCGTTGCTTTTAATGTCACCAAAGGTTGTTTTGACTTTCCTGTATGCTGAGTCTGTCCTTCCGACAATCATATCTTTTTCGATGTCTTCACATTTTTCCTGCAGCCATTTCGTCTTAGCATCCCTGCACTTCCTATTTATTTCATTCCTCAGCGACTTGTATTTCTGTATTCCTGATTTTCACGGAACATGTTTGTACTTCCTCCTTTCATCAATCAACTGAAGTATTCCTTCTGTTACCCATGGTTTCTTCGCAGCTACCTTCTTTGTACCTATGTTTTCCTTCCCAACTTCTGTGATGGCCCTTTTTAGAGATGTCCATTCCTCTTCAACTGTACTGCCTACTGCGCTATTCCTTATTGCTGTATCTATAGCTTTAGAGAACTTCAAACGTATCTCGTCATTCCTTAGTACTTCCGTATCCCACTTCTTTGCGTATTGATTCTTCCTGACTAATGTCTTGAACTTCAGCCTACTCTTCACCACTACTATATTGTGATCTGAGTCTATATCTGCTCCTGGGTACGCCTTACAATCCAGTATCTGATTTCGGAATCTCTGTCTGACCATGATGTAATCTAATTGAAATCTTCCCGTATCTCCCGACCTTTTCCAAGTATACCTCCTCCTCTTGTGATTCTTGAACAGGGTATTCACTATTGCTAGATAAAACTTGTTACAGAACTCAATTAGTCTTTCTCCTCTTTCATTCCTTGTCCCAAGCCCATATTCTCCTGTAACCTTTTCTTCTACTCCTTCCCCTACAACTGCATTCCAGTCGCCCATGACTATTAGACTTTCGTCCCCCTTTACAAACTGCATTACCCTTTCAATATCCTCATACACTTTCTCTATCTGTTCATGTTCACCTTGCGGCGTCGGCATGTATACCTGAACTATCGTTGTCGGTGTTGGTCTGCTGTCGATTCTGATTAGAACAACCCTGTCACTGAACTCTTCACAGTAACACACCCTCTGCCCTACCTTCCTATTCGTAACGAATCCTACACCTGTTATACCATTTTCTGCTGCTGTTGATATTACCCGATACTCATCTGACCAGAAATCCTTGCCTTCCTTCCACTTCACTTCACTGACCCCTACTATATCGAGATTGAGCCTTTGCATTTCCCTTTTCAGATTTTCTAGTTTCCCTACCACGTTCAAGCTTCTGACATTCCACGCCCCGACTCGTAGAACGTTATCCTTTTGTTGATTATTCAATCTTTTTCTCATGGTAACCTCCCCCTTGGCCGTCCCCTCCAGGAGATCCGAATGGGGGACTATTTCGGAATCTTTTGCCAATGGAGAGATCATCATGACACTTCTTCAAATACAGGCCACATGTCCTGTGGATACACGTTACGTGTCTTTAATGCAGTGGTTTCCATTGCCTTCTGCATCCTCATGTCGTTGATCATTGCTGATTCTTCCGCCTTTAGGGGCAATTTCCCACCCCTAGGACAAGAGAGTGCCCTGAACCTCTATCCGCTCCTCCGCCCTCTTTTGACAAGGCCGTTGGCAGAATGAGGCTGACTTCTTATGCCGGAAGTCTTCGGCCGCCAATGCTGATTATTTATCAAAATTTAGGCAGTGGCGGGGATCGAACCCGGGACCGAAGACGTTTTGATTATGAATCAAAGACGCTACCCCCCCCCCCCTTTTTTTTTCCTCTCTCGTTCGTTGTATCTGCTCGGGGCGGACGTCGTGACATCCGTTTTAAGTTCGTTGTTGATCGATTGACTCCGTTTTTTTTTTTATTACAGAGGGCAACTAACCCTCTGACCGAACACGCTGAGCTACCGTGCCGGCACCCCTAGACCACGGATACAAGATACAGCCGCGTATTATTTGTGGTTAATGCAACGTAATGAATAGATACGAGACATTGTAAAATAATAGCTGATGTCTTGATGGTTTGCATCGCACTGAAATACAGTACCTTTTCTTCTACATCTACATCTACATTTATACTCCGCAAACCACCCAATGGTGGCGGAGGGCTTACAAACCTTCCCGTTGCCTAGTAGGTTCTGATACATTCTTAGTAGTTTAATTGAAGTACGTTCTATGAATTTCGATGTTAAGATACCAGTATGTAAATATAAGTGTGCCCTTTCTGATGAGTGCGTTAGTTCGATCGACTTTATCTACAAGTCAGCTCGCACTACTTGCATTGGGACACTTTTGCAGCCGGCCGGAGTGGCCGAGCGGTTCTAGGCGCTACAGTCTGGAACCGGGCGACCGCTACGGTCGCATGTTAGAATCCTGCCTCGGGCATGGATGTGTGTGATGTCCTTAGGTTAGTTAGGTTTAAGTAGTTCTGCGTTCTAGGGGACTGATGACCCCAGAAGGTAAGTCTCATAGTGCTCAGGGCCATTTTTAAACACTTTTGCACTTTCCTGTTTCGAGTTTTGAATTTCACACGTTTTTAAGAATGTGCTGCTGAATAGGGGCAATATCAAGTAAGAACGACCTGAGCGATTTACGAATTAATGAGAATGATAAATTTTATCTTAACTGCTGAACTAACGCGAATTTCTATTGTGCCCTTTGTAATACAACTTTTATGAGCCTATGTAACGGTCTACGGGTTGCACGCAGTTGTACGGTACGAAACACGCGCTCTCCAGCCGGCCTATCTGGAATGCTGACCATTTGCTCGGTCAGTAGATGTGCGTCCGGCCGCAGTGCGATGCAGGGAGTGAGCAACCGGCCGCCGTCCGCAACGCGCCGTTTTAACTGGCGTGGCCTCCGGAACTAATACGTCTCTTTTCTTAGCTCTCCACGGAGCCTTTCGATACGACCGTAATTAGGATGTCAGACACAGTGATGATGGGAATGTGTAGCGTCCGTGTTTTATAATCAGCCTTTGTTAATAAAACTGTTTAAACTTACTTTTCGGTGTTCGCGTATTGCCGTACCTCGAGGACCCACCGCTTACAAATCCTGACGAAATATTCGTGTAATCATCATCCGGGGCAACAACACCAACTACCCCAATATACCTATGTCCTTCAAATAGTTCAAATTGCTCTAAGCACTATGGGACTTAACGTCTGAGGTCATCAGTCCCGTAGCCTTAGAACTACTTAAACATAACTAACCTAAGGACATCACATACATCCATGCCCGAGGCAGGAGTCGAACCTGCGACCGTAGCAGCAGCGCGGTTCCGGACTGAAGCGCCTAGAACCGCTCGGCCACAACGGCCGGCACCTATGTCGTTATTGACTGAACACGGTACTTTCCTTCTTGCCTCGACATGTTCACGGTTATTGAAGTTTTTGTTTGTAAACTGAAGCGACAAAAGTAATGAGATAGCGATACATACATTTACGGATGACGACAGTATCACGTACACAAGTTATAAAAGGGGAGTGCGTTGGCGGAGTTGTCCTTTGTACTCAGGTGATTCATCTGAAAAGATTCCCGACGTGATTACGGCCGCACGACCGGAATAAACAGACGCTGAACGCGGAATGGTAGTTCGAGCTAGAAGGATGGGACATTCCATTTCGCAAATTTATAGGGTATTCAATATGCAAGAACCCGTGGTATAAACACTGTGCCGAGAATACCGCATTTCGAGCATTACGTCTCAGAGTGGACAGCGAAGTGGTCGACGGACTTTACTTAACGACCGAGAGTAGCGGCGTTCACATACAGTTGTCTGTTCTACCAGACAAGCAACACTGCATGATACAACCGCACCAATCAATGTAGAACGTACGACGAACGTATCCGTTAGGAAAACGCGTCAGAATTTGACGTTAATGGGCTATGACAACAGAAGACCTATATCTCTTACGTCGATCTCTTGTAGAATTTTAGAACATGTTTTTTGCTCGCGTATCATGTCATTTCTGGAAACCCAGAATCTACTATGTAGGAATCAACATGGATTCCGGAAACAGCGATCGTGTGAGACCCAACTCGCCTTATTTGTTCATGAGACCCAGAAAATATTAGATACAGGCTCCCAGGTAGATGCTATTTTTCTTGACTTCCGGAAGGCGTTCGATACAGTTCCGCACTGTCGCCTGATAAACAAAGTAAGAGCCTACGGAATATCAGACCAGCTGTGTGGCTGGATTGAAGAGTTTTTAGCAAACAGAACACAGCATGTTGTTATCAATGGAGAGACGTCTACAGACGTTAAAGTAACCTCTGGCGTGCCACAGGGGAGTGTTATGGGACCATTGCTTTTCACAATATATATAAATGACTTAGTAGATAGTGTCGGAAGTTCCATGCGGCTTTTCGCGGATGATGCTGTAGTATACAGAGAAGTTGCTGCATATGAAAATTGTAGCGAAATACAGGAAGATCTGCAGCGGATAGGCACTTGGTGCAGGGAGTGGCAACTGACCCTTAACATAGACAAATGTAATGTATTGCGAATACATAGAAAGAAGGATCCTTTATTGTATGATTATATGATAGCGGAACAAACACTGGTAGCAGTTACTTCTGTAAAATATCTGGGAGTATGCGTACGGAACGATTTGAAGTGGAATGATCATATAAAATTAATTGTTGGTAAGGCGGGTACCAGGTTGAGATTCATTGGGAGAGTGCTTAGAAAATGTAGTCCATCAACAAAGGAGGTGGCTTACAAAACACTCGTTCGACCTATACTTGAGTATTACTCATCAGTGTGGGATCCGTACCAGGTCGGGTTGACGGAGGAGATAGAAAAGATCCAAAGAAGAGCGGCGCGTTTCGTCACCGGGTTATTTGGTAACCGTGATAGCGTTACGGAGATGTTTAATAAACTCAAGTGGCAGACTCTGCAAGAGAGGCTCTCTGCATCGCGGTGTAGCTTGCTGTCCAGGTTTCGAGAGGGTGCGTTTCTGGATGAGGTATCGAATATATTGCTTCCCCCTACTTATACCTCCCGAGGAGATCACGAATGTAAAATTAGAGGTATTAGAGCGCGCACGGAGGCTTTCAGACAGTCGTTCCTCCCGCGAACCATACGCGACTGGAACAGGAAAGGGAGGTAATGACAGTGGCACGTAAAGTGCCCTCCGCCACACACCGTTGGGTGGCTTGCGGAGTATCAATGTAGATGTAGATGTAGATGTAGGGGTGCCCTTGCTAACAGCACGACATCACCTGCAGCGCCTCTGCTGGGCTCGCGACAATTTCGGTACGATATGAAGACAGCATCTCTTCTTTCGGACATGACCGAAAGAACAGATCGTTAACGCTAACTTTCTTCAGTGTGGATGCACACGAATTGCCTGAACTCTTACGGGACTCCGTGGATTGTCTGCCGCGAGTAATGGGTATAATGGCAGGGGCACTACGAATGTAGTGTGTGGACTATAAGTTACAAGGGTCTCACGGGGGGCGTGCCGGCGATAAGTCTCTGCAGTCGTACTATCCTCTGTGCCCTCGGTGGCTCAGATGGATAGAGCATCTGCCATGTAAGCAGGAGATCCCGGATTCGAGTCACAGTCGGGGACACATTTTCAATTGTCCCCGTTGATGTATATCAACGTCTATCAGCAGCTAATGGTAGTGATTTAATTTTAATATCAGTATGACGCTAGACGACTGGAAGTCAGAGTCCTGGTCAGATGAATTCCGATTCCAGTTGGTGAGAGCTGACGGTGTGGTTCGAGAGTGGTGCAGACCTCACGAAGCCGTGCACCCAACATGTCAACGAGGCACTGTGAAAGCTGGTGGTGGTTTCGTAATGGTGTGGGTTGCGTCTACAAGGATCATTGACTGGAAACGGCTATGTTCAGCTACTTGTAGACCATTTGCAGCCATTCGTGGCCTTCATGTTTCCAAACGACAGAATTTTTATGGATGACAATGCGCCATGTATACCAGGCCACAGTTGTTGATGATCAGTCTGAAGAACATTCTTGACAGTTGAGAGAATGATTTGGCCACCCCGATCGCCTGCCATGAATCCCATCGAGCGCTTATGGGACATAACCGAGAGTTCCTGCTCCGGCAACACTTTCGCAATTATACAGGGTAACCCATTTATCTTGACCACCCTAAATAACTGTTTGTCCAGATGAAAATTACAAAATGTTTCAAGCAAATGTTCTTTAGTCGTCAGGGGGACATCAATCAGCACAATTTCCTTCGTTTCAGCTTTGTTTTTTACAAAGATGTGAACAGCGATATGGCTTTTTTAAATGGCACCCTGTATTTTTTATTCGGTAATTTATTTCCTCTCCTAAAGACCTATTCAAACATGTATCACAGTGTGCCATTCACTGAAACACAACGTTATTAATTACATACCACAACATTGACTTTGACTCTGCTGTACCACTGCCCAGGAGTGGAACATTTAAAGGTGCTCAAAGTGGTGACCCTGGACACCGATACACTGGTGCACTCGCTGAATGAAACAATTATTTACTCCACTCTACATCTACATACAAACCACCACATGGTGTGTGGTGGAGGGTTGAGAGGCACCCACATGCCTTGCTCATACTGTGGCATCAAGCAATCAGGCCTGCAAGATGAGTGGTCTGCCAAGCGAGTGGATTCATTCTTATTTATCGAGTAACATGAACTCTCGTACTCACAATTAAGTTAAAAATTATCCTCCTGTATGAATAATACGCAACGGAAACGCACATCTGACTATCAGTGATTTACAGAACTCAGACTGTTCACTACGCACTGGCAATACCACATTTTCTTTATGTCTTTTATTTAACGGCTTTTATCAACACGTGGCCACCGCACTGAACATGAATGGCGCACACATTATAAATTCGGGACATCATGACAACATACAATTCGAAGGAAAAGTCCACCAATCTTTTTCTTTTCACTATCTTATTTATTCCGATAAATTCTATAACCTAAACACACAAATTCTATAACCTACAACAATAACACATGAGAAATCCCGCCCAGTGGGCATGGCTTTACATTGGTGAATCTCTATATTATGGTCTCGTAATTATTTAACGCTACAGTGCACTTTCTGGATAGGATGGTGGATCTTTTATTATTTCTCACACTTCGACTCTCACAATCATCATCACGAAACTTTCCTCCAGACCGAGCGGTACAGAAGGAACAAGCATAACCCACTAATCTTTTGAAACTACCTCGCTACTCTCCCATGCAAACCACACATACCCAAATTACATGACATACACCACACTACAATATGAAATACTACACAAGTAATAGTCACAACATTATCACTTTCAGCTTTCCTACTTCAATTAATATTTATCCCAGTTTCACACGACACTGCCCCACTTCGTAATTCTACTTTCCTACTATGAACTCTGGAGATATATGCACGTCTTCCTGTGCAATGCAAGCCAAGTGGCGTTGCTGGATAACCGGCCGACTCACCTTGTTTCTCTCTCAGAGTTTGAATCTAGCGTCACACGGAATCATATCACGCAAAGTAATATTAAGAACATATTCATCACACACGCGAGTCCTCAACTGATACCATGGACGAGTACTTCTCTTTATCCTTTGTCTCATACACAGTTTGAGACTCACACAGTACTCACCACGTGGAAGTACTCGTCTCTAATTTCAAGTCCTGCACACGACATTTCTTAAATATTTCAACTTGTGGTACACACGCTATTTCTTAAATATTTCAACTTATTGTACACACGCTGGTAATTCAGCTTAACTTAAGCACACGGAAGTATTTCAACTTACTGCTACACGTGGTTTCATTGTGACCGTTGGTCACTTCCGAAGACAATCCCATTAATATTACCTGCCTGACATTTAATTCTCCCCACAAAAGTTCCTGAAATAGAGAAACTATTATTTCAAACTACTCTTAAATATTCCACATGCATACCATGTCTCCACTCTTTCGTCATTACGGAGCACAACTAAAACAGGTCATAACAGCACAAGATCCAGCGGCAGAGTGCTGAAACATGGCCGTCCTCGAGGTCCTCTCGCACCTCTGCTGAAGTGGGGGAGCACCTTGCTACCGTATTGGTCAGCCACATTTCAGGCGCTCAAAGCTCAGGTAAATTTCATCTCTTTGGTCCCACCAAAGGTGGCCAGAGGATCGACTCAAAGATGATCATATATTCACATTCACTATCTGCGGTTAGCAGACGACCATACATTCATTCATTTCACAGATCTCAACTGGATGTAGGGATTTACTTTGTGGGAGTGCACATGTGATCAGTTAAATAAATAGATTGTCATTCTTTCCCACACTGGTATCCGGCTTCGCTGTATTAATTGAAATTGAGTTATTTTACAAAAAAAATGTGTTGTTCTGACAAAAATAATGAAGTATGTTGTACCTATTTTCAATGTCGGACGGTACTGTACCCTTTCAGGATATCCTGTACCGCTACTAGTCATTTCCTTTTCTGTTCCAATAACAAATACAGCGAGGGAAAAACGACCGTCTATATGCCTCACAACGCTCTCTAATTTCTCGTATCTTATCTTCGTGGTCCTTAACGCGAAACGTAGGTTGGTGGTCAGCCTACATCATCGGTTCTCTAAATTTTCACAGCAGTGCCACTCCCCATTACCCTTCAGCCGATCTTCAGCATGTTAGTAAGGCCAAGTTTTGAACTGGGAACAGGGAGGGTTATGTATAAAACAAAGGTAAGCCTAAACACTGATTGCGGATTAGGCCTTAGCGCTATTCTGACTGGTTACCTGGTGCCTACAAGGCAGAACGAGAAGCGATGTATGATCGTCGGACATGTGATCAGCACGTTACCAACCCCTTACAATGCGACTGCCTTTTTATTCAAGCAGTTCCTCATTAGGCCTCTTAAGGCCGAATATACACCGTTCAGAAAAATCCGAGGAGGCTTCGGGAATCCAACCTAGGGCCTTGCACACCAAAGGCAGCAACGCTAATCATTGATTTACAGAGGCTGTCATTATGTACTGTGTAATGCACAGGTTGATGTCGTGACGATATTACGAACTTCCGTGGATGATGGAGAACAGTAAATGTGTCACTTTAAGGTAAGGGGTCCTGGTCCAGAATCGACCGACTCGGAAGTTATAAGCGAGAATCGTTTTGATGCACTAATGTACACACTGTTCATCAGAGACACACTATCCAGATTCCTGGAACATATCCCTCTTGCTATTCGTCGACAGATGTCGTTCCAGTATGACGGAGTGCGGTCTCACTTTGCACTGTGGCTTCGTGAACATCTGGATGAGACATTCCGTGAAACGTGGATAGGCGAAGGAGGTCCTGTTTCGTGGCCAGTACGTTCACTTCACCTCACCACAATTTATTCTTGTGCAGCCATGTGAAACGTCCTGTATACAATACGCCTGTCCAGATTGAAGGCAAACATTCTCGCTGCCTGCGACAGTCTTCAAATGACACCAAGTGTCTTACGACGGGTACAACACAGTTTTCTGTGATGGTACCATGCCTGCATTGACTTTGGGAGACGCCATTTTCAACAACTGTTGAAAATGTAGCAGCTAGTGAAACTTGTGCACGTAAATGGAGGTCATAATTACTGTATCACAGAATTAGTATTTCCAACGACCTTGCCACTATGGTAACAAAGTTTCCATTCAGATCGCCGAAGTTACGAGCTGTCGGGCTTGTCTAGCACTTCGCTGGTTGACTGTCCAGGTCTGGCAAGCGCTGTTGGCGAGTGGGGTGCACTCAGCCCTCGTGTGGCCAGCTGAGGAGTTAACTGACTGAGAAGTAGCGGCTCCGGTCAGGCAAACTGACAACGGCGGAGAGAGCGGTGTGCCTCTCCACGTGCGCATTCAGTGACGCCTATCGGTTGAGGATGACGCAGCGGTCGGTCGATACCGTTGGGTCTTCCGAGGCCTGTTTCGATGGAGTAGTAGTAGAGGTAGAAGACTTAGGATTTTCATTCTCTCTGACATAAAATCAGATGCGCAGTTTCTAGTTCATCAACAGTGGAGATTATCAAAGGGAGTTCTGGAGGATTCAGAGCGAATTCTGTACTTCACAATGAGGGTTTGGAAGTTTGGGCCCTTAGTTTTAGCGCTGCGCCAGGCTCAAGCGGAACTTAGACCTTTCGATACGGTCGTTTATGCACTAGGGTACTTATCTCAGATTGATGCATTTAGCATTCTCCATCATCCCTGAAATTTGTGACGGCATCATGGAATCACCCTATAGAGAAATGATAGTGATGTGTAAGAAAATCTTAATGTCGAAGCAATATACTCAATTCCACGCTTGTGCAGGCGAAGCGTAGGAATGAAACAATACACTGAGGTGAGGAACGTTATGGGATAATGATAGACACATATATAGATGGCGGTAGCATCGCATAAAGGACTATAAAAGGGCAGAACATTGTCGGAGCCGTCGTTTTTACTAAGGTAATCCACTTGGAAAGGTTTCTGACCTGACGTGATTGTGGCCGCACGAAGCGAATTAACAGACTTTGAACGCGGAATGGTAGTTGGAGCTAGACGCACAGGATATTCCATTTCGAAAATCGTTAGGGAATTTAATATTTGGTGGCTCACAGTGTCAAGAGTGCGCCGAGGATACCAGAGTCCAGGCATCACCTCTCACCACGGACAACGCGGTGGCCGACGGCCTTCACTTAACGACCGAGAGCAACGGCGTTTGTGCAGAGTTGTCTGTGCTGACAGACAAGCCACGCTGCACGAAATAACCGCATAGAGCCCATCGTCAGCGGAGAATATAGGATGACTGTGTGATGATGGATAAAGGAAAATGTAGGAATTTGAGGTAAAGGACACTGGTCTGCAAATGACCAAATAAAAAGTTACAAGAGAAAATCGTTCTGCTACCTCTGACAGTGATACACGTATTGGTGCTGTTGTTGCTGGGCAATTTTCAAAGGTGATACTATGGACCACAACAAGAAAAATATGTCCATTAAAGATGGGCTTTAAAATGCACACCTTAATAGCTATGAGCACTTGTACAGTAAGCGGATGTCGTTTCGCAGTAGCAAAGATGAACAAGCGTTCCTAGCTCCTAAGGTATGAACTTTAGAGCCCATGTTTAATGCAAGGTTTTTTCTTGTTTTGGTCCACATTACCATTTCTCAGAATATGGATAGCAAACAGTTTTCAGTAGAAGTAGTCCACTTTCAGACATATCAGGACGATTCTCGCATTTCTCGCTTCGAACTTCCGGCTCAGTCGTTTCCCCAATAGGGTCGCTTATCTCAAACTGATACATTTACCATTCTCCGTCATCCCCCAGAGGTAATAACATCATCACGGAACCACCCTGCATAAATGTGACCTACTGTCAATTGGACATATTTACTGTATCCGTATACTGCCTACATAAGAACCAGTAGATATGCGAAAAACAGTATAAGACTGAAAATAGGTGGCAAATCACGACTACATATTTGTAAACAGGTGATACAAATGTGCTTCCGGGTGAGGTGTCACCGCCGGACACCACACTTGCTAGGTGGTAGCCTTTAAATCGGCCGTGGTCCGTCAGTATACGTCGGACCCGCGTGTCGGCACTATCAGTCATTGCAGACCGAGCGCCGCCACACGGCAAGTCTAGTCTAGAGAGACTCACTAGCACTCCCCCAGTTGTACAGTGTACAACCGACTTTGCTAGCGATGGTTCACTGTCTGCATACGCTCTCAATTGCAGAGACGACAGTTTAGCATAGCCTTCAGTTACGTCATTTGCTACGACCTAACAAGGCGCCGTATTCAGTTACTATTGTGAACAGATAATATTGTGAATCATGTACCGTCAAGAGCGACGTTCATCATTAATGGATTAAAGTTAAGTATCAAAGTAATTACGTCCGCTTTCTGAATTGTAATTCCTTGTCATCTTCCAGACCTCACGTCAGTAGAATCCTTCCCTCCTCACGCCAGCCTGCGTGAGGTAAAACGCGTGCATTTCGGCCCCCACTAGTAACACGGTGTTGGCTCTTCTGCCAACACAACACCGGGAAACGCTACACACCTCCTAACAGAATACACACATCAAACAAAGTTTTACATCGCCCCATTTCTCAGAACTGCTGAAGATAGGCGTTGGCTGTGGATATTGTATCACAGACACAGTCCCTCTGACTCTTCAGATATGTCACTAAACCCGCCCAAAGATCTAAACAACCATGCATGAGCAGCGCCTATTAGACGGAGGGGGTCCGACAACCTATCAGTTCCAGTCATTCCACCAGAAAGGAGGTAAAAGGCTCGTGTTGTCTGTAGTTCAACCACGCTTAGACAGTCAATACCGCTGTTCGATCGCGTCCGCATTGTTACTTTGTGCCAGGAAGGGCTCTCAACAAGGAAAGTGTCCAGGCGTCTCGGAGTGAACCAAAGCGACATGGAGGGGATACAGGGAGACAGGAACTGTCGATGACATGCCTCATTCAGGCCGCCGGAGGGCTACTACTGCAGTGGATGACCGATACCTTAGGATTATGGCTCGGAGGAACCCTGACAGCAACGCCACAGTGTTGAATAATGCTTTTCGTGCAGCCACAGGACGTCGTGTTATGACTCAAACTGTGCGTAATAAGCTACATGATGAGCAACTTCACTACCGACGTCCATGGCGATGTCCATCTTTGAAACCACGACACTATGCAGCGCGGTACAGATCGGCCCAACAACATGACGAATAGACAGCTCAGGACGGGCATCACGTTCTCTTCACCGATCAGTGTCGCATATGCCTTTAACCAGACAATCGTCGGAGACATGTTTGGAGGCAACTCGGTCAGGCTGAATGCCTTAGACACACTGTCCAGCGAGTTCAGCAAGGTGGAGGTTCCCTACTGTTCTGGGGTGGCATTATATGGGGCCGACGTACGTCGCTGGTGGTCGCGGAAGGCGCCGTAACGGCTGTACGATACGTAAATGCCATCTTCCGACCGATAGTGCAACCATATCGGCAGCATATTGGCGAGGCATTCGTCTTCATGGACGACAATCCGCGCCCCCATCGTGCACATCTTGTAAATGACTTCCTTCGGGAGAACAACATCGCTCGCCTAGAGGGGCCAGCATGTTCTCCAGACATGAACCCTATCGTACATGCCTAGGATAGATTTAAAGGGCTGTTTATGGACGACGTGACCCCCAAATCACTTTGAGGGATCTACGTCGAATTGCCGTTGAGGAGTGGGACGATCTGGACCAACAGTGCCATGATAAACTTGTGCTGCGGCGAATACAGTCATGCATCAATGCAAGAAGATGTGCTACTGGATATTAGACGTACCGGCGTGTACAGCAATGTGGACCACCACCTAGTCTCCCAGAGTGACTGCGCGATTTGAGGCGCCTTGTCACGGATTGCACAGTGCTTCCCGCCCGAGGTTCGACTCCTCCCTGGGGCATGGGTGTGTGTGTTGTCGTTAGCGTAAGCTAGTTTAAGTTAGATTAAGTAGTGTGTAAGTCTAGGGACTGATGACCTCAACAGTTAGGTCCCCTAGGAATTCACACACACATTTGAACATTTTTGAACCGCCACCTCTGAAGATCTCTCTGTATGGTGGTGCATAATGCAGTGTGTGGTTTTCATGAGCAATAAATAGGCCGGAAATGACGTTTACGTTGATCTCTATTCCAATTTTCTGTATAGGTTCCGGAACTCTCCTTACCGAGGTGATGCAAAAGTTTTTTATGAGTGTACGTACAGTTATATAATTTCGGTCATTTTATATACCATTGATGATAGAAACAAAACAGCCATTCAGTTGTGCAGGATGGAATTTTTGTTGCCCACGTGGAAGACGTAATACGGGTATTCTGCAGGAGAAAGGGATTCGCCTGTAGCTGTCCTTCCGCCTTAGCGACTCTGATAACAAATGGTGCCGTCGGCTCGGAGAGCAAAACACTTTATCAGGGGCGCCGCCTTCTCCAGACCGCAGAATTACGTTCCGCAGTTCGCGCCACATCTGGTCTTTAATGCAATTTCCAGCGACGCGATCCGACTGGATTATCGTACCACTGGCCAACACTTTACTGCAGCTGGGGTGAGCGAAGCGTATGCAAATATCTCCGATCCCACTTAGTAGATACAGGAAAGCTCTACACAAAACTTCCGCTTTTGTGATGCAGTCTTTCCATTGTCAGTGGATTGTAATTCCATTAGGCGATTCATATCTTCAAATCACGTAGCCAAGGCATTTTATCCTCTCAAGAGGCCAGGCAAAGTAATTCAACGTTCAGCGAGCCACAGGAGAGTTGAGTGGTGTACCAAAGATGCAGAAAACGAACTGCCCCCTTACCTAGCCGTCGCATTCCGCGAGGAAAAGAGAGCCAAGGTCACCCGCCTAGCGAGCAACGAAGAGGCACGGTCATAACGTGTACTTGTATTTTCATTAATTATTGATAAGAAAATTGATAAGAGCCATAAGAATAACACATATGGGAAGTTAATTTTCCAGCAACACGGGTTAAGTAAATATACTGGACGGGTTCAACAATGACCAAAGATAATAAAACAATGTAAGAACAATATATAATTAGAGACTGAGACAGAGAGTATCCCAGAGTGACCCAGAGAGCATGTACTTGTATTTTCATTAATTATTGATAAGAAAATTGATAAGAGCCATAAGAATAAGACGTACGGGAAGTTAATTTTCCAGCAACACGGGTTAAGTAAATATACTGGACGGGTTCAACAATGATCAAAGATAATAAAACGATGTAAGAACAATATAATACGGGTTAAGTAAATATACTGGACGTAGCCAACAATGACCAAAGATAATAAAACAATGTAAGAACAATATATAATTAGAGACGGGTTCAAGAATGACCAAAGATAATAAAACAATGTAAGAACAATATGTAATTAGAGACTGAGACAGAGAGCATCCCACAGTGACCCAGAGAGCATCCCAGAGAGCATCCCAGAGTGCCCCAGAGAGCAACAACAAGAAGAAGAATCGCTTCTCAGCTTTTGGCAAGATGAATGTGTAGTTTTTTTAAAATATAATAAAACGATTAATCAGATTCCACTGAGGTTCTACTTCATTAATGACAAGATTAAAGGACAATTAGTGTCTTTTATTTAAAAAAAAAAAATTTCTCGAGCGGTCTGGCGTGACCAATAACCACCACAATCAATATTTTGTTCACACTGCATACGCAGGAACGCTGTGCCGCAGGCGACGTCGCCAAGCACGTCGCTGAGGCATTGCTGTGGCACGTTAACACAAGTGAACGTAGCAAGCCAACGTGCCACAGCAATGCCTCGGCGACGTGTTTGGCGACGTCGCCTGCGGCACAGCGTTCCTGTGTATTGTGCTTTGAAGGCCATAGACATTGATCTGGCTGGACAGTTCAATAAGCAACAATTAATTGGAGGCCCGAATGTTTTTCGAGGCCTCCGTTTGCAATTCACTTGTGATGTACAGGCTCTGTTTGGAGGTAGTACGTGGCTCACACTTGCTGTAGTGTGGGGGAATCACTGTGACTACGGTGGCCTTGAAGCCTTCCCAGATGCAAATATTTTGGTCTGGAAAACATGGAGTATAGCAGAGACTACAGGACTCTTGGCTAAAGTTCCTTATGGTACGCTTGTTCTATCTATGCCTTTTGTTTTGAATACTAGAAGAAAGAAGAAATTGAATGCTGACGAGTACCTGTTCATATGGGCTAAAGTTGGCAACGGAAACCGTAAAATTAAAATTACTGATGACCATATGTTGTATTATAGACAATAAAGATTGATCCACTTACCCGAGAACCATCCTTATCTATCCCGTGAGATTTTTTTTTTAAAAAAGACTAAAAATACTTTTCATTTGGAAGCAGTAGGCTGGGCCCCTCTTGATTGCTCGCTAGGCGGGTGACCTTGAAGCGGACTTAGTTGCTGCGCTGAGCGCTTGGCGCGCTCTTATTGGCTGGGCGGCCTGTGGCGCGCAGTACGAATCGGGGCGGGAATTCAAATCCCGCCCGAATTATATATTGTTCTTACATTGTTTTATTATCTTTGGTCATTGTTGAACCCGTCCAGTATATTTACTTAACCCGTGATGCTGTGTGAGACAGAGTATAAAAATAAACCAAGACTTCTCCCTTTGAGTATTGCCGCTACATTCCCAGGTGTTCTGCTCGCGGGAAACAGCCAAAATTCCTCGGGTCATTTGAGATTCTGGGACACCCCAGTCGTGCTGTTGCTATTCTACTCGCCGCTGTGTCCGCGTTACCTAGAATCGTGACAAAACTGTTCTTCGCTCTAAGTTTTTAGTTTCCGCTGCCTCGGGCACACGTGCGAATGTCCACGGCTTCCCTTGACAGCATGTTGATGTGTGCAGCGTCTTCGCCTGTCGCTCATCCTCTGGGGGCCTGCCCTCTGTGAAGCGTGCCGACATGGGCGCGCGGCCGCCGCTCCACCTGGCCGCCGGGCTTCCCAGCTAGGAACGCATCAGAAGAATTCCTTTCATGCACAAAGTGCACCAAGTTTGCAAAGAGAAGAATCATAGCCCTTTACCGATGCTCAATGACACAATAATTCACCTCCATCACACTTCATATATTGCCATAAACTAATGACTGATTTTAAAAGCAGTTATCTCCTTTAGTTAAAACATGAAAAGCTTTGACACTTTTCAATACATTCCTGTTGCAAAGAATTTTTATAGGGAGTATGGCTTACTTCATTCGCAGTAAGTCATATGTACAAATAAAAATTTTAAACCCTCTATGTCTGGATGTGTAAGACAAATTTCTATCATTGAACAGCTGTTTTTGCGGATTTGGCAAGGATTTACACCTGGCCAACACCAGCATAAATAAATACATTATTAGTTTCCCACTCAAACACTGTATTCATACCTTCACAATGACATCCTACAAAACCTTATTTCGTGTCTAACTGCCACTATTGAAAGTCTAACAGATAAACATGTGAAATTTCCCGAAAACTGGCAGAAATGCCTTCAAAAATGTGAGCGTATAAAGCTTATATCCTAACGTCACCAAGACATAAGAAACTTCTACTCCGAATTTTTCTTTTGTTTCATTTACTGCTTGCTCAATATACAGATTTGCAAGATACCACGTGTGTGAGGGAGAAAGAGGTGTGAATTTTTTACGTAAGTATTAAAAACTGAGTTTCTTGGCCAATGCCTTCTGGAAAAAATAAGAAAAGCATGTCTATTATTGACTGATAAGAAAACTTTACCATCTGCATAAACATTAAAACATTAAATTTCAAATTGCGCTCTTCAGAGCTAATAAAACAAAAGTGAAACTGAAGCAAACATATTAAAAATGTCCTACATCTTTCGGCAGAGTACCTGATATTATATTTAACAGATTACAGACATCCTTATTAGTATTTACATACGCTCACATGAGTAACATTTGTTTTATGTCGTACGCTTACAGCATCCATACCAACTCTGTATTCTGTTTGCAGGCATTCATTCATTTTTATTTTTTTTCAGTATAGACATTTCATCACATATATTAAACCAAAACAAAAAAGCTCTTTACCTCACAACTAACGCTAGAAGGTATAAGAACATCATAGTTATGAAATAAAGTCTTAACTAAACACAAAAACATATGAAAAACATAGTAGGCATCAGTTCCCTATAAACACATAATCGTCATAAGAGGAACATCTTAACTAACACAAGAACACATAGAACGAGAACACACAAACAAACGAATGCAAAACTTAATGTTGGCAGTCCTATTTGTTGCCTGAAGTGAGGTTCTTTGGGTTGTTTGATTTCTGTGTGTGTAACTGTAGTGCACGTATGAAAAAAAGTGTTCTCATATTTGTTTTACTTTTAACGGTCACCTGCTGCTGCTGTTGCACTAATTAGGGATCACTGTTTATAGGGAGAGAGCCATGAAGCAATTGCAGACTGCTGGGTAAGGTTACAGTTCGTTTTCTGCATCTATGGTACGCCACTCAACTCTCATGTTGCTCGCTGAACGTTGAATTACTTTGCCTGGCCTCTTGATAGACAAGCCACAAACATGGTGACGTTGTGCTGCTGTGATTGGCCTCTTGATAGACAAGCCAAGTCATTGTAACGAGCCAAGGGCGGTAAGCACACTAGCCTGTGCTGTCCGCTGCCGTACTTCATCTAAGTGTCACCATCATGCGTGTTTTCCACGCTCTTCTTTTCTTCTTGTTGACGCTCATAGTATGGCGTGATTTGGGCGTTTTCTTGATGCACGAGAGGACAATTTGGTAGGCGCCGTTTGTTGCCACTTGCGCAGTATGGCGCCGGGAAGGTACATGGGATTTCCCGGATGGTTCAATATTTCCGATGGCAGACAGGAATACAGATCGACAGATGGAATATTAGGTGAGGTTTTCGCCTTCCAATTCTTCTGTGGTGTTGTTCTGTGCCTTCGCCAAGAATCCCTTGAAGAGTGACGTGTGTCAGCTGTGTTTATGTCTGGAGCGTTGAACTGGCTGCACTTCGGCGTCGCCAATTGTGCTACGCTGTCGCTGTCGGCGGTAACCAGATTACAAGGTGTTTCCTTGCAGCCGCTCGACCGTTCTGCCCAGGTTACAAGGTGTTTCCTTGCAGCCGCTCGACCGTTCTGCCCAGGGGCTGCGAAGCCTGGTCCCTTGTGACCGGTAAGCTCCCCTTTCTCTCTCTATGTTCAGCCTCCCAAAGTTCCTTGTCGTTTCTGTGTACAGAACTTTAAAGTACATTTTAGAAACAAATACAAATCTCCCCTACTTGCATTCATTTAGATGTTATTATAGTAAGGCCCTTGTTGCTGGTCACCTCCCGTGACCTTTCCATACATCACAATTTACTGCAGAACTTCTCAATCGTTCGATCGTTATTTTCATTTAAAAGGACTGAGTTATTTTACTCAATTCAGTTATAAAAGTTACATCCACTTTTATTAAATGGTTCAAATGGCTCTGAGCACTATGGAACTTAACATCTATGGTCATCAGTCCCCTAGAACTTAGAACTACTTAAACCTAACTAACCTAAGGACATCACACAACACCCAGTCATCACGCACTTTTATTGCAATAATAAACAAAACAATATAACTTATACCCGCAGTGGTCTACCGATTCTAGGCGCTCAGTCCGGAACCTCGCGACTGCTACGGTCGCAGGTTCGAATTCTGCCTCGGGCATGGATGTGTATGATGTCCTTAGGTTAGTTAGGTTTAAGTAGTTCTAAGTTCTAGGAGACTGATGACCACAGCTGTTAGTGCTCAGAGCAATTTGAACTAATATAACCTATACCAATCTAATTATCTAGGCCTTTGGATTACAAAAAGAAATATCATTTCTATGAAAATATACATTTACACTCTTCTTTCTATCTGTTTACTAATAGTTTTTAACAATAATATTCCAGCTGGAATCTCGTTTTACGTTCTTTTCTATCGTACCTTTATGTTTGGGACATGTGGATGTGCTGAGGAATTTAAGGATGGCCATCTGGAACAGTTATTAAAAGACAATTACAACAATAGGCACTGTTGTTTGGCTGCAGTACTCGTGTGAGTCTGTTACGTGGTCTTCTTCTTTGTCTCCCGTCTGTAACATTAGAATACATTCAATGGTTAGTGTCTCTATGCGTCTTTTTACTTACATCCTTGTGTTTACGCTCTGCAGTTTATGTTACCCTTTTCACTGGATTTAGGCTTTCTTTGTCAGTCCTTCCTTGCGTACCTTTTGGTCCGATTCTGTCTTCCTTTGATCTTCCTTGACGTTCAGTTTTCCTTCTTTCGTTCCCTATCCTACACATAAAAAAACAGAATGTTTAATTATTACAGCTAACTGCTTTAATCTCGCATCGTTTGATTTTCCGTCGCGTAACTCGGATGTTGTTACATTTCCTAGAATTTTTTGTTCGCCATGTTGAAGGCTTGCCCTACAATCCATTTCTCCCCACACCGAAGACAAGACACAAAAATAAGACACTACACAAAACATGATGTACCTGATACACTCTAAATCCTAGTCATTTCAAGAACTTATTACTAACTGTTGTGTACATAGTTCCGCGTAGTCAGCGCGCACACAACTTTCCCAATAGAGCGCGCCCCGCTAAGCACAACAGCGCAGGCGCAGCGCTCGTCCGTCTCCGCACTACGAGATGTCGCTGCCATAAAGACGGACCAAATTCTGCTTCCGCCGATCCGCGTATTAATATGTAATGCAGCCAATGGGATTGCTGCTAACGTAGAACCTTTTCTCATCGCGGATCACACTCGCGCAGTGATACATGAACGCGCGAGGTATTATAACGAGTGTACAGACCTCCAATCAATCAGTCTGCATTAGTCTGCATTAGTCTATAGTCAAGTTTCAGTCTGCGCCTAATAAGATTATCATATTCCTGCACATAGCCATGAAGAGAAATGTATAGACACTTTGTCAAGTGTCAGAGATATGTGAGAATAAGATTAACGTACCAAGACCAAAGGAACTTCAGATTGTCAATTGTCAATAGCATCCAGAATCAAGTTAAGTAAGGTTTATGATTGTTATTATTTTAATAAATGTGTGTGAAAATTAATGAAGTTCTGTTTAAAGTTGGTCACGGTCAATCTGTTGCTCTAAGCGTGCAAGTGGCGTTTCTATCGTCTGACTTAACGGCAGAAGATAAACACGCCACGGTAAGACCACGAGACATATTGCTGATACTTGCCTACTTCGTTAGAGCGACAAGTCAAATAATCTGATGGTGTGTGTACCGAAGGTCTTACAGTACGCACACCACACTAACGCAACACAAGAAACACAAAGGCAAACAAATTACCATTTCTAACCAATAAAAGGTTTCATATGCGTTATACGATGTAACCCTAATGATAGTTGACTCTTAATGTACTCTAACTCGTATGAGTTCGGGTGGGCCGCCCTTCTTACTATAAATGGTGCATCATAAACAGAAAAAAATTTCTGGCAGAGCCCCTTTTGCTTGCGTGACAAAATGGTTCAAATGGCTCTGAGCACTATGGGACTCAACTTCTGAGGTCATTAGTCCCCTAGAACTTAGAACTAGTTAAACCTAACTAACCTAAGGACATCACACACATCCATGCCCGAGGCAGGATTCGAACCTGCGACCGTAGCGGTCTTGCGGTTCCAGACTGCAGCGCCTTTAACCGCACGGCCACTTCGGCCGGGGCTTGCATGACAGTCGGTGCGGTTTCAATAGGACTTTCTGTCCGACCTCAAAGTGTCTGACCTTCGCCCCTCTGTCTGTGAACCTTTTGCGTTTTTCTGCCGCCGCCTGTATATTTTCCAGTGCCATGTTTACTACAGCTCTGTGCTGCGTCCGCTCTCGAGAAGGGAAGTCAACCAGCTCCCTGATTCGGTGTGTCGGGTGTCTGTTTCTTAATACCGTAATCGGCCGAAACTTCGTTGTCCCTTGAGGCTCATTCATAACCTGTTGAAAATCAGATAAGAAAACCTCGCAGTTGGAGTGCTGCTTAGCGCAGTACACTCGGCCAAGGTTTCTTAAATCCTTAATCACGCGCTCGGACGGATTCGAAGACGGTGGAATGCTGAAATGAAAATGTGCTTTATACCGCGTCGTCCCAGTGTTTCAACACATTTCCTCGCCCTGAATTGCGGCCCACTGTCGGTAATGATGCTCTCAACTTTACCTACTTGCGATAAGAAGTCCCTGCAGATTGCCTTTGATACCGTCGCTGCTGTTGCCTTACGTGACGGGGTGAACGTTGCTGTGGGTTGGCAGGAGAGCCAACACCGGTATGAGAGGAAGCCGAAAGGCACGCGTCTTAGCTCACGCAGGCTGGCGTGAGGTCTGGAACAGGCCCTGGAAATTAGAATTTAGAAAAAACGGACGTAGCTGGTGGAATACTTAAATTTAATCCATTAATGGTGAACGTCGCTCTTGACGGTACATGATTCAGTATCAATAGTAACTGGTAATGGCGCCTTGCTAGGTCGTAGCAAATGACGTCGCTGAAGGCTATGCTAACTATCGTCTCGGCAAATGAGAGCGTATTTTGTCAGTGAACCATCGTTAGCAAAGTCGGTTTTACAACTGGGGCGAGTGCTAGGAAATCTCTCTAGACCTGCCGTGCGGCGGCGCTCGGTCTGCAATCACTGATAGTGGCGACACGCGGGTCCGACGTATACTAACGGACCGCGGCCGATTTAAAGGCTACCACCAAGCAAGTGTGGTGTCTGGCGGTGACACCACAAACGTTACGTATTTTGACATAATCTCGACCGCAACGAGCACATAGCAATAACCACGACTGGTCCCTGGTAATGGACCGAGAAGATCCGCGGCCCCTAACTGTTTCAGTCTTTGTGGGATCGTCGGATACAAGGGAGCTCGGGAATTCTGGTTGTTGTGCTTGGACTTTTGGCACAACTAGCAGACGGAGAGTACCTTCCTGATGCGCCTCTCCATATTCCTAAAATGGCACAGCGTTTTTAATTTTAGATAGCACTTCCTGGGGCCGAAATGTGCATAGCTCAGGTGCGTGTACCATATTATTTTATTGATCGTCTCTTCGGGGATGCACAAAACCCAAGGCGCATCCTCGATTTCCCTACGGTAGAAAAGGATGTTTTTTCTTACGATATAAAATTGCCGAATTCTGATCTGTTCTTTATCCCTCCATTGTTCCTTAATCTTTCGCAAGACTGGGTCCTTATCCTGTTTCTTGCAATATCTTGCATGGAGGCCGTTACGAAATTCTCGAACGCAACCTTCCTCATGTAGAAGATGCTAAAATTACTTTCCTCGAGATGATCTTGTACAGCGGCGGTTAATCCGATAGGGGATCTGGACAGTGCGTCGGCGATAATATTAGTCGAACCCGGAATGTGTACGATCGAGAATTCGCATTGTTGCAGATAAAGTACCCATCTTCCTAATCTCCCGTGGTGTGATTTGGCTGTTAGCAGGAATTGTAGCGCTTTATGGTCAGTGTAGACGCGATATTTTCTCCCAAACAGGAAATACCTGAACTTCTCAACCGCCCACACAACAGCCAATGCCCCTAGTTCTGTTACCGAGTAGTTCCTTTCGCATTTCGACAGGGTTCTGCTGGCGAAACCGATTTTCGGTCTTTCGATGCCCCCCTCGGACTCGAACTCCTGGAACATTACTACACCCAATCCTGTTTTCGCCGAGTCTGTAGCTATACAGAAGTCTCTGCTGAGGTCCGGATGCGATAGTATGGGAGCTTCTACTAAGGCAGCCTTTAGCTTATGGAACTCAGTCTCAGCTGTCTCTTCCCACACCCAAGGTGTTTTCTTTCCCGTAAGGGCACAGAGACGAGGGGTAGCCAGACAGTCTAGGTTTATGAATTTTTTGTAAAAATTGCATAAACCTAGAAAGCCTCTAAATTGCTTTCTGGTGGTGGGGGTGGCGAACTGTTCAAATGCCTCTAATTTCTCCGGGTCGGGATAGATCCCTTCGGCCGAGATTATGTGGCCTAAAAACTTTACCTGAGACCTTCCAAAGCATGATTTTTCTAAATTTACCGTGACACCGTATGCTTTGAAAGTACTCAATGGGTTCCCCAGTTCTTCATTAAGTTTCTCCCACGAGGCTTCGGCGATAATGATGTCATCCACGTATGTCGTGATCCGATCCTTTAGGGTGTAATGCAGGATCGTATCTAGGCTTCTGATGAATGCAGCCGAGGATACATTCAACCCGAACGGCAGTCTTTTGTATTGGTAGCTACGTCCGAAGGCCAGGAACGCTGTGTATTGCCGACAGGAAGGTTTTAGTTCGTGCTGCCAAAAACTACTACGCAGCTCGATCGAAGAGAATACGGTGACGCCATAAAATTTCTCTAATAATTCTTCTGATTTTTCTGGCCTATCGGTTTCGGGTTCTATGATCGTGTTGATCTGGCGTGTATCCAGAACCAACTGAATCCAACCGTCCCTCTTTGTCACTATATGTATGGGGCTAGAGTATGACGATGTAGCGCTACAGTCTGGAGCCGCACGACCGCTACGGTCGCGTGCTCGATTACATCGTTGTCTAACATAGTTTTCAGCTCGCGAGTGACCTTTTGTTTCATCGCCAATGGAATGGGGTTTGGAGTAACTCTAAACTTTCGATGTTCCTTTGAGAGGCACCCACATGCCTTCTCATATTGTGGCATCAAGCAGTCAGGCCTGCAAGAGGAGTGGTCTGCAAAGCGAGTGGATTCATTCTTATTTATCGAGTAACATGAACTCTAGTACTCACACTTAAGCTACAAGTTATCCTCCTATATGATTAATACGCGGCGGAAAAACGCTTCTGACTATCAGTAATTTACAGAACTCTGACTGTACACTACGCTCCACATTTTCTTTTTGTCGTTTATTCAATGGCTTTTGTCAACACGTGGCCACCGCACTGAATATGAATGGCTCACACATTATAAATTCGGGACATTATGACAACATACAATTCGAAGGAAAAGTCCACCAATCTTTTTCTTTTGACTATCTTATTTATTCCGATAAATTCTATAACCTAAACACACAAATTCTATAACCTACAACAATAACACATGAGAAATTCCGCCCAGTGGGCATGGCTTTACATTGGTGAATCTCTATATTATGGTCTCGTAATTATTTAACGCTACAGTGCACTTTCTGGATAGGATGGTGGATCTTTTATTATATCTCACACTTCGACTCTCACAATCATCATCACGAAACTTTCCTCCAGATCGAGCGATACAGAAGGAACAAGCATAACCCACTAATCTTTTGAAACTACCTTGCTACTCTCCCATGCAAACCACACATACCCAAATTACATGACGTACATCACACTGCAATAAGAAATACAAAACACTAAATAGTCACAACACTATCACTTTCAGCTTTCCCACTTCAATTAATATTTATCCCAGTTTCACACGACACTGCCCCACTTCGTAATTCTACTTTCCTACTATGAACTCTGGAGATATATGCACGTCTTCCTGTGCAATGCAAGACAAGTGGCGTTGCTAGATAGACGGCCGACTCACCTTGCTTCTCTCTCAGAGTTTGAATCTAGCGTCACACGGAATCATATCACGCAAAGTAATATTAAGAACATATTCATCACACACGCGAGTCCTCAACTGATACCATGGACGAGTACTTCTCTTTATCCTTTGTCTCATAAACAGATTGAGACTCACACAGTACTCACCACGTGGAAGTACTCGTCTCTAATTTCAAGTCCTGCACACGCAATGTCTTAAATATTTCATCTTATGGTACACACGCTATTTCTTAAATATTTCAACTTATTGTACACACGCTAATAATTCAGCTTAACTTAAGCACACGGAAGTATTTCAACTTATTGGTACACGTGGTTTCGTTGTGACCGTTGGTCACTTCCGAAGATTACTACGATCCCATTAATATTACCTGCCTGACATTTAATTCTCCCCACAAAAGTTCCTGAAATAGAGAAATTATTATTTCAAACTACTCTTAAATATTCCACATGCATACCATGTCTCCACTCTTTCGTCATTACGGAGCACAACTAAAACAGGTCTTAACAGCACAAGATCCAGCGGCAGAGTGCTGAAACATGGCCGTTCTCTAGGTCCTCTCACACCTTTGTCGAAGTGGGGGGAGCACCTTGCTACCGCATTGGTCAGCCACATTTCAGGCGCTCAAAGCTCAGGTAAATTTCATCTCTTTGTTCCCACCAAAGGTGGCCAAAGGATCGTCTCAAAGATGATCATATATTCACATTCACTATCTGCGGTTAGCAGACGACCTTACATTCATTCATTTCACAGATCTCACCAAACTGGATGTAGGGATTTACTTTGTGGGAGTGCACATGTGATCAGTTAAATAAATAAATTGTCATTCTTTCCCACACTGGTATCCGGCTTCGCTGTATTAATTGAGATTGAGTTATTTTACAAAAAAAAATGTGTTGTTCTGACAAAAATAATGAAGTATGTTGTACCTATTTTCAATGTCGGGCGGTACTGTACCCTTTCACCTTCACTCGGAACTCGTACTGGAGGTTTCGTATAGCCCCTGGTTTCGGCCAAAAAACTTCTAAGTTGTCCTTTAGAATGTTCCTCAGATCTTCTCGTTCAGCCGGCCGGAGTGGCCGAACGGTTCTAGTCGCTACAGTCTGGAACTGCAAGACCGCTACGGTCGCAGGTTCGAATCCTGCCTCGGGCATGGATGTGTGTGCTGACCTTAGGTTAGTTAGGTTTAAGTAGTTCCAAGTTCTAGGGGACTCATGACCTCAGATGTTAAGTCCCATAGTGCTCAGATCCATTTGAACCATTTTTGAATCTTCTCGTTCCTTTATCGCTATATTCCCGCATGCGTCGACGTTGCCGTCTATCACCTGTGCTAGTTCATCCTTTACATGAACTCCCTCTTCTAGCCACCTCAGAATGCGTTGTTCGTGTTCTTCTTCCTCACCATTTCTGCCTCCTTGCTCTACAATATGTAGTCGCAGACAGTTAGTAGGGAGCTGCGCCGGAATAGCCTGTTCTTCAAATCTGACCTGCCTTATCTTGCCCTTCTGGAAGGTGACCGTGCCGCTACCTATATCAATTACGGCCTGGTTCTCGTACAAGAAGTCCATGCCTATTACAATTTGATCGCCAACTTTGGGACCACAATGAAATTGCCTTCGAACTGGTAGCTCTGACAGGTAAATTCCAGTCGTACCTGTTGCCCTACTTCCATGCATTTTCCCGCGATTGCCCCCCGCATTTTAATCTTTTTTATTTTTAAAGGTTCAAATGGTCTGAGCACTATGGAAGTTAACTGCTGAGGTCATCAGTCCCCTAGAACTTAGAACTAATTAAACCTAACTAACCTAAGGACATGACACACATCCATGCCCGAGGCAGGATTCGAACCTGCGTCCGTAGCGGTCGCGCAGCTCCAGACTGAAGCGCCTATAGCCGCTCGGCCACACTAGCCGGCTCATTTTAAGGGTAGGCCATGTTTGATCACCCTTGCACCCTTCGAAGGCTGCCTTGAAATAGCCGAAATCTGGCTTCCGCTATCTATGATTCCTTGGAAGGTTACTTTTCCAATCGCTATCCTTACTACCGGGTGTAGGTCATTCGTGGTGTTTTGTTCGTTTTCTTTAAGCAAATCTTCAAGAATTCCTTTCATGCACAAAGTACACCAAGTTTGCAAAGAGAAGAATCATAGCTCTTTACCGATGCTTAATGACACAATAATTCACCTCCATCACACTTCATATATTGCCATAAACTAATGATTGATTTTAAAAGCAATTATCTCCTTTAATTAAAAACATGAAAAGCTTTGACATTTTTCAGGTTGAATAACATCGGGGAATGTCTACAACCCCGTCGCACTCTCTTCCCAACCATTGCTTCTCGACTGTTATAACTGCCATCTGGTTTCTGTACAAATTGTAAATAGCCTTTCTCTCCCTGTATTTTACCCCAGCCACCTTCAGAATTTGAAAGAGAGTGATCCAGTCAACGTTGTCAAAAGCTTTCTCTAAGTCTACAAATGCTAGAAACGTAGGTTTACCATTCCTTAATCTATTCTCTGAAATAAGTCGTAGGGTCAGTATTGCCTCACGTGTTCCAACATTTCTACGGAATCCAAACAGATCTTCCCCGAGGTCGGCTTTTACCAGTCTTTCCATTCGTCTGTAAAGAATTCATGTTAGTATTTCGCAGCCGTGGCTTATTAAAATGATAGTTCGGTTAATTTTCACATCTGTCAACACCTGCTTTCTTTGGGATTGGAATTATTATATTCTTCTTGAAGTCTTAGGATATTTCGCCTGTCTCATACATCTTGCTCACCAGATGGTAGAGTTTTGTTAGGCCTGGCTCTCCCAAGGTTGTCAGTAGCTCTAATGGAATGTTGTCTACTCCTGGGGCCTTGTTTCGACTTAGGTCTTTCAGTGCTCTGTCAAACTCTCCCGGCAGTATAATATCTCCTATTTCATCTTCATCTACATTCTCTTCCATTTCCATAATATTGTCCTCAAGTACATCGCCCTTGTATAAACCCTCTATATACTCCTTCCACCTTTCTGCCTTCCCTTCTTTGCTTAGAACTGAGCGCCTCTACATCCTAACATTTGTCCTCTAGCCATCCCTGCTTAGCCATTTTGCTCTTCCTGTCGATCTCATTTTTGACAGGTTTGTATTCCTTTTTGCCTGCTTCATTTACTGCATTTTTGTATTTTCTCCTTTCGTCAATTAAATTCAATATCTCTTCTGTTACCCAAGGATTTCAATTAGCCCTCATCTTTTTACCTACGTGATCCTCTGCTGTCTTCACTATTTCATCTCTCAAAACTACCCATTCTTCTTCTACTGTATTTCTTTCCCCCATTCTTGTCAATCGTTCCCTAATGCTCTCCCTGAAGCTCTCTGCAACCTCTGGTTCTTTCAGTTTATCCAGGTCCCATCTCCTCAAATTCCCACCTTTATGCAGTTTCTTCAATTTTAATCTACAGAGCCGGCCGCGGTAGTTGAGCGGTTCTCGGCGCTACAGTCCGGAACCACGCGATTGCTACGGTTGCAGGTTCGAATCCTGCCTCGGGCATGGATGTGTTCAGATGTTAAGTCCCATAGTGCTCAGAGCCATTTGAAGCATTTTTTTATTCTACAGATCATAATCAATAGATGCTGCAGATAGGAGGCTAAAATACGGAGAGCGAAAAGCTATTTACAACTGGTGCAGAAACCAGACGCAAGTTATAATGGGCATGAAAGGGAAGCAATGGTTGAGAAGGGAGTGAGACAGGGTTGTAGCCTGTCCTCGATGTTATTCAACCTATGGATAGAGCCAGTAGTAAAAGAAACCAGAGAAACATTTGGAGTAGTAATTAAAGTTCAGGAGGAAGAAATAAAAACCTTGAGATTTGCAAATGAGATCCTCATTGTGCCAGAGACAGCTAAGGACTTGGAAGAACAGCTGAACGGAATTGACAGTGTCCTGATAGAAGCATATAAGATGCATATCAACAAAAGCAAAACAAGTGTAATGGAAAGACAAATTAAGTGAGGTGATACTGAGGGAATTACATTAAGAAACGAGACACTACATGAGTTTTGTTACTTGGGTGGCAAAATAACAGATGATCGCTGAAGTAGAAAGTATATAAAACGTAGACTGGCAATGGGAAGGAAATCTTTTCTGAAGAAGAGAAATTTATTAACAAAGAATGTATCTTTACTGTTAGGAAGTCTTTTCTGAAAGTATTTGTATTTAGTGCAGCCATGCATGGAAGTGAAACATGGACGATAGTTTACACAAGAAGAGAATAGAGGCTTTTTAAATGCGCTGCTACTGAATAATGCTGAAGAATGGATGGACAGATCATGTAACTAATGAGAAAGTGCTGAAGAGAACTTGGGAACGAAAGAAATTTGTGGCAAACCTAGCTAGAAGAAGGGATCGGGTGAGAGGACACATTCTGAAATATGAGGGGAGCATCAATTTTGTGTTGGAGGGAAGCGTGCAGGGTAAAAATCGTAGAGGGTTACCAAGAGATGAACACAGTAGTCAGATTCAGAGGTATGTAGGTTACACCAGAGATGAAGAGGTTTGCAAGGGATAGAGTAGCATGGGGAGCCGCGTCAAACCAATTTTCGGCCTGAAGATTGCAACATCATCCTAGAAAGCGTTGTCTTCGCAGGGGTGCACATGAGACTGCACGGCTGTAGCAGATGGCGTTTGCAGACCGAGAACAGCCCAGTCATCCAACCTCTGTGTTGTGGATCGTCGCGATGTCCAGAGAGGATCCGCAGCAGCGCAGACCATTACTCGATGAAACCCAGATGTTGCTCGTATGCGACTCCAAGAAGAGCACATGCCACGGGCTGTCGAACAAGAGCGAACTACCAGCGCAGACAAGTCTCCCAGGCATGTTGTGACATCTCCAAGTTTAGCATGGTGGATACTTGAACACGAACTCATGTATCTGTATCATCTTCAATGTGTACTGAGCCTTACACCTTCTGGTCATCCGCCACAGAACTTGTGCCGATGGTTTGTTGGACAAAGTGCCAATGCGTCGTATTTCTCTTCAGTTTTGATTAAAGACGAGGCAGCACTTGGAAGAGAAGCAATAAAAACTTCACACAACCAACACATATGGCCCTTCACAATACCGAGGATACAGTACAGATTAGGCATCACTATCAGTTTAGTTTCATATGTGAGCTGGAATTGTAGGTGACCATCCGATAGATCATACATTCTCCGAGCAAGTCTTACAGGTGTCATGGGGACTTCATTCAGAACAGCCTCTAAGACTTAGTGGAAGATGTAAAAACATATGCCCCTCCGAGAACTGAACTGGAACCTGCGTTGTTCTTAGCCCGAGTTACACGCGCTACCCGCTGGGCCACAGAGCCCATGCTTGTTGTCATACCTCTGCTGAGTATCTTGCAAAGCGGAAATGAGCACTAAGATTTGCCAATAATTATTTTACTGTGCTTTGAGTCGTATTCCATGACAGATAGTCGCAGCCTATTTGTAATATACGGATCCATTTGCAAAATTTCGGCAGTTCCTTAGCTTTGAACATTTTTAATGACGTTGCAGGGAGCAGGCAAAAGAATGTCCGTCTTGCACATATCGCCGCTCTAAACGAGTAGAGCATAAACACGTCAATTTTCATAAGCTTTGCACTATCAGCGTTCACGAAATTTCGTTCTATTGTTACTTAAAATTTGTAAATGCATTTTACTTCACTTGATAGCTAAATTATTTGCAGAAAAAGTACGCAAAAAGCGGGCAACTACGGCTAACATTCCTGTAACACACCCATAGCTTCGTCTTAGTTCTGGTCCGTGACGTCACTAGAGCGTCAGCCAATAACAGTGTGTTTTCGATCACGTGACGGAATCTTGATATTTAGTTATTTTTAAGCTTTGATTACATAAAAAAGAGATGTTTTGTGGGAATATTGACTGTAAATGCGACTTGAATATTATAACAACTCCGAATAACAACAACGCGAACCATATTTTTAACATAGGAATACAGCCTGTTGTAAGGTTTTATTAATAACTCGAAAACGAAGGCTTTTCAGAAACACGTTTATATAATCTTTTTTGCTTGCTTTGCTGTGAGGAACCTGTCCCCTAATTTTGTGAAATCATTTTTGAAACACGCTATATTGTGATACTTCGTAGTAGATTAAAAAGTTTCATAGGTAGGATATGAGGTACAGTACAGCTGTGAGGACCAGTCGAGAGTCGTGCTTGGGCAGCTCACTCGGTTTGCCTGCACGGGAGCTCAGCGTGTTGCGCCAGAGGGCTGGCTACACGCGGTAATAAAAAATGAAGTGTTCAACAATCAACTTGGACAGCTGTAATGTGACATACGCCCTGACCAACTGTTGTGGGGGAAAAAAAACGAGAGAAAAACAGAACAAAAAAAATGGGAGACGCACTTGCCCGGAAACGGCAAAGGTCCGCAGTTCGAGTGTCGATCCTGCACACAGTGTTAATCTGCCAGGAAGTTTCATATCGGCTCACATTCCTCTGCAGAGTGAAAATTTCATTCGGGGCTATGTATTGTGTTTCATCACACATTTGCGTCTATACATACGACGTCCTACAATTGCAGTTTTGCTATAATGATAGATATTGTTTCAAATACTACTTTACGGAGAAAAGTAACAGCATCTACAGCTATAAGAGCTGCATATTTCTCTCCTGTATTCTGCCAGTTGGTCGATGATGTGACCTGAGCGAAGGTAGAATGGAGCCATAAGGTTTCTATGAATCGACAGAGTTCACAGGAGATAGCATCGACAAGTACAGAGTCAGCTCGATGGAGAGAAGCTTGTACAACGCAGCGCCTTCTGTACCAAGTGAAGGCTCTAACGTTGCACCGACATCGGATACGCCATTTTTAATACTTTTCGTTTGAAGTATTGGAGAAGTCGAGAGACGCCTTCCTTTGGATACGGTGTAAAGAAATTTGTCGTGGGCTTATAAAAATTTATCTGATACGAGGCAACATAACCTCAGCACAAAAAGGCTGCACTGGGAGTAATGTGGAGGTTCTGTTAACTCCTAGCATTTATGTCGATAAGATGTACGGTTCGTTTGAGTAATTCTCTCGGGCTGTCAAGTAGGATGACGCAGGACTCATGGAACGGAAAACTCTCCCGCTATCCTGGGTTCTCCTTGTTCCCTCAATCAATTACCAAGAGACAGAACAGACGGTAGGAGTCCACATTGTCTATACAATCAGTTAATGAAGTTATCAAGAGCCTCTAATTTTACATCCAGTAGAGAGCATGAAATCTGCGACCAAAGAAATACGTGGAAAACATAGCAAGAAGAAGGAACAGGATGGCGGGACACGTGTTAAGACATAAGGGATTATCGTCCATTGCACTCGATATAAAGGGTAAAGTTAAAGGGGAAGACTCAGACTGGAATACATCAAGTGACTGGCGACGTAGCTAGCAAGTGCTACTCTGATATGAGGAGTTTGGCGCCGAAGAGGAATTCATGGTGGGCCGCATCAAACCAGCCAGAAGACAGATAACTGAGGAAAAAAGTAACTAACAATGGTAGGGGAAGGGCGGCCATAACGGCCATTTGAATCTGAAAGTCCGTACGGAGCTTGTGTCGTACGGAAACTGCATAAATTTGTGACGCGAAACTCCACTGTTAGTTCCACACAGTCATTTGAAGGCGAAGACGCTAAACGTTCAACATGCATTCGCTCCAGACGTAAATGGCTCGACGTGGCAGACGCCATATTTCTTTGGCACACTTATCTGTTTTATACTGCAACTTACAGTAACGGCACATTGAAGATTTGTCACAAACACGTCACCCCTGTCATCAGCAATATAAGCCTTCAAGAGACACTGTGATACCCAAGACTTCTTTCTGTCTTTCTTTCGCTTGTGTCTCATCCCGCAGTTTCCTCAGGGTCGGCATGGTTACAATCTGATGTGGCCTGGCTAATTTGAAGGGGTTGCTGACCTCACCCTGTACCACAGGCGAAAGGATCAGTGTACCCCAGCTGTCTGCATCTAGTGTAAATCATGAAATAGTGCGAATGTGTTTCAAATGTCTGTGGGTCGTGTAACTGAGGCGGGACCAGCTCGGTATTCAACTAGTGGGATGTGGAAAACGGCCTAAAAACCACATCCAGGCTGACCAGCACACCGTGTAATGCTAATGTAAATATAATACTGCCATTAATCTGTATATTTTAAAATTTTTTTGTTCCGTAATAATTTTGCAAAATGAATAAAATACTGTAACGAGAGTAAGCTCTTGTTAAGTGTAGTTTATCTGTTTAAAATAACGTCTTTGACGTAGGTGGAATAAATGTATTAAAACATATTTTCTAAATAATTATGTAATATTTCAAGTACAACTGTAATTAATTATGTTAATTTTGTATGTATATGCTGTCATGCAATTGTAGATGGTTCATACGTAGGTTTTTCGTAAGCAGAAGTGTAGGGATCATAGGTAGAACGGAACTCCGTTCTGTGGTGGAATGGAAAAGCTGGTGGGGCGCGCGAGTGAGAATTGGCGCGCGAGTAGCATAGAGTCGGTAGCTGCAATGCAAGTGGTGAACACGCATTTCGTTGGTCAAGCACTAGAGGCCCCTAATTTGCCTGCAAGACTGGGTTTTGGCCTCTGATATGTTCTACATGATTGGCGCAGCACGGCAATAAATTAATAGCTCAAAAATTTGCAATTTCATCGTCGCCACCAAGAGGAAGACAGAGATAAGTAAATCAAGAGCCGTACCTGCGCAATGTTACTACGCAGCACCGCCTCACGCCACCTTCGACATCAGTAACAGGCAAAGTACTTTATTTAGAAGTGTATCACAGTATGAACCATCCTTCTTCAATCAGTGGGATATAAGTGTTCAATGTACCTTTGTGTTTAACCGTAATTTTCCTATTTCATTTACCTCAGTAGGGTCCTTACCTAAACGAATTTATTCCGAATATCCTGATGCTTATTGAAACTTGAATAATAGTAAATTACTGGCAATAGTAATGTTTTGGTAGCAAATTCTGAATCTCATTATTAAATACTAAAGTTTGCACGTATCAGTTTAAGAGCCACCGCTTTGCGTGACCATGAGGATAAGTTTTCAATAGTATTTCTCAAAGTAAAGTAACATAAATGTTTAACTGCAACAGTCTTAACAGTAATTGTTCGTGTTGCTTCTCCATGTCAAAGAAAGCCAGATAAATATTGGTGTTAGTAAAACGTTAATAGTCCTAAAGAAATGAAATTTAGTCGTACAGAAAGTGGGATTAATAGTACTTACTGCCAAGTGACCGTAGTAAGTGAAAGTAGTTATTTATTCAGTGTCGAAAATTGACTTCATCTTTTTGTGTGGACACTGTGCCCGAATTGGCCTGATGGCCGTTTTATTAAGCGAAACAGTTTAATGTTATAACAGGCTTTGACTGATAAAAGGTTTCCAAAAGTAATTATTCTCACTGCTTTTCCCCCAAACTGTATGATTCGGAGAAAAATAGTTCGATACGTTACCACTGGGTTGAACACGGTTAAAATCTCTATCCGAGAGTGGATAGTTTGGAGTGTTAGTGCTGGGTAATTTTGTGGTGGTGCTCCGGCCGCTACTTACTGCACAGTTCTGACATTCCGAATCGCGGATCTTCCGTCTCTACGGTGGTAGAACTTAAACGTTCTGGTTCCGTACTGACGAGAACGCGAAAGTAGCAACCGGCCCTCGTCGTTAATCCGCCGGGCGGATTCGATCCTGGGACTATGCGCCTACCCGAGTCCAGGAAGCAGCGCATTAGTGCTCTCGGCTAACCTGCCGGGTCCCTGTGATACCCAAGACAAAAGGCCGAAATTACATAACTATAGTGTAGCGTAAGGGCTGAAGGAAGTAGGCCCTCCTGTGCGCTAAATGTTTCCTCTTTTGTTTGTTTTTTCTTTCATGTTAGCACTGATAATACATTCTGGGATTTTCCTATGTATGTAACACATCTACATCAACATTGATACTCTGCAAGTTGCCTTCAGTGCCTGGCAGAGGTATCACGTTATCTCACGGCAGTTGCGACACATCACCTTTCATTACGTTCTGCTTCGCAGGAAGCATGGTTCCAAAAATACAATTTCCATCTTATTATTTATGGTATCACGTTATCTCAATAAAAACCATGACTATTTTACAGCTTTATTATATCCCATTGATACATTTCACGAAAATAAAATTAAATGAATGAATCAGTCCTAACACTTTAGCAACCCAAATGAGCCAGCTTCATCACTTTTTTATTTCTTCTCTTGCTCCTACAGAATAGTTCTTGATTCATGAATTTAATAATGTAAAAGAGCCTCACTTTCACAAACAGTCTTATTAACAGCAGCTTGGTACAGCACAGCACCCAGGTGGATGTTCACAAAGGAAGCACCACAATTACTTATGTGAGCATATTCATCAAAAGTAAAAGTCATCTTAGTCTCACAATGAGTTGCAAATTCTTTGACATCTTCTTCACAAATCAATAGGCTTCCAAAGTTGCCTTCATAGCTTTTAAAATGACAATAAACTTTGTCATTTGCGTCTAAGTCTTGGCTGCCATCTACAAGTACTGTCCTACATTTATAACAGTCATGAATTGTAAGCAGTTTCTTTAATACATAACCAAACACTTATCTCATGCTGTTTACCTCTCCGAGGTCTGTTTGAACTTCCACATTTGGTAGTCTGATCACTGAACTCGTGTCACTGATGTCCAACAGCGGTGAAACAAGTAATTTGGCCGCTGCTTTCATATCCACTATTGTCTGAACCCAGCTGATCCCCTCACAATTGGAGGTAGCTACACTGTGTGTGTTCATTAATTTGCTTAAAGCACAATTACTGAATGCAGCACAAAACTGTCGTGGTGATGGGTTGCTACAAAAACCGCCTTTATGCCTTATCACTGAGAAAAAGTTTTCCAGTGGATCTTGATTAATTTTGCGTGTTAATAAATATAACTTGGTTCCATCCACAACATCATCAAAAAACATGTTCAAAGCGCTTATGTTACCCAGAAGTCCTTTAACACACTTAATCCTAGGTGAAAAGATTTCTCCATCAGCATCTACTAATTTCCGTAACTGTATCTATGGCTTTCCCCCCCCCCCCCCCCCCCCATGAACCATGGACCTTGCCGTTGGTGGGGAGGTTTGCGTGCCTCAGCGATACAGATAGCTGTACCGTAGGTACAACCACAACGGAGGGGTGTCTGTTGAGAGGCCAGACAAACGTGTGGTTCCTGAAGAGGGGCAGCAGCCTTTTCAGTAGTGCAAGGGCTACAGTCTGGATGATTGACTGATCTGGCCTTGTAATAATAACCAAAACGGCCTTGCTGTGCTGGTACTGCGAACGGCTGAAAGCAAGGGGAAACTACGGCCGTAATTTTTCCCGAGGGCATGCAGCTTTACTGTATGATTAAATGATGATGGCGTCCTCTTGGGTAAAATATTCCGGAGGTAAAATAGTCCCCCATTCGGATCTCCGGGCGGGGACTACTCAAGAGGATGTCGTTATCAGGAGAAAGAAAACTGGCGTTCTACGGATCGGAGCGTGGAAAGTCAGATCCCTTAATCGGGCAGGTAGGTTAGAAAATTTGAAAAGGGAAATGGATAGGTTAAAGTTAGATATAGTGGGAATTAGTGAAGTTCGGTGGCAGGAGGAACAAGACTTCTGGTCAGGTGACTACAGGGTTATAAACACAAAGTCAAATAGGGGTAATGCAGGAGTAGGTTTAATAATGAATAGGAAAATAGGAATGCGGGTAAGCTACTACAAACAGCATAGTGAACGCATTATTGCGGCCAAGATAGATATGAAGCCCACACCTACTACAGTAGTACAAGTTTATATGCCAACTAGATCTGCAGATGACAAAGAAATTGAAGAAATATATGATGAAATAAAAGAAATTATTCAGATAGTGAAGGGAGACGAAAATTTAATAGTCATGGGTGACTGGAATTCGAGTGTAGGAAAAGGGAGAGAAGGAAACGTAGTAGGTGAATATGGATTGGGGCTAAGAAATGAAAGAGGAAGCCGCCTGGTAGAATTTTGCACAGAGCACAACTTAATCATAGCTAACACTTGGTTTAAGAATCATGATAGAAGGTTGTATACATGGAAGAACCCTGGAGATACTAAAAGGTATCACATAGATTATATAATGGTAAGACAGAGATTTAGGAACCAGGTTTTAAATTGTAAGACATTTCCAGGGGCAGATGTGGACTCCGACCACAAACTATTGGTTATGACCTGTAGATTAAAACTGAAGAAACTGCAAAAAGGTGGGAATTTAAGGAGATGGGACCTGGATAAACTGAAAGAACCAGAGGTTGTACAGAGTTTCAGGGAGAGCATAGGGGAACAATTGACAGGAATGGGGGAAAGAAATACAGTAGAAGAAGAATGGGTAGCTTTGAGGGATGAAGTATTGAAGGCAGCAGAGAATCAAGTAGGTAAAAAGACGAGGGCTAGTAGAAATCCTTTGGTATCAGAAGAAATATTGAATTTAATTGATGAAAGGAGAAAATATAAAAATTCAGTAAATGAAGCAGGCAAAAAGGAATACAAACGTCTCAAAAATGAGATCAACAGGAAGTGCAAAATGGCTAAGCAGGGATGGCTAGAGGACAAATGTAAGGATGTAGAGGCTTATCTCACTAGGGGTAAGATAGATACTGCCTACAGGAAAATTAAAGAGTCCTTTAGAGATAAGAGAACCACTTGTATGAATATCAAGAGCTCAGATGTAAACCCAGTTCTAACAACGAAGGGAAAGCAGAAAGGTGGAAGGAGTATATAGAGAGTCAATACAAGGGCGATGTACTTGAGGACAATATTATGGAAATGGAAGAGGATGTAGATGAAGATGAAATGGGAGATACGATACTGCGTGAAGAGTTTGACAGAGCACTGAAAGACCTGAGTCGAAACAAGGCCCCTGGAGTAGACAACATTCCATTGGAACTACTGACGGCCTTGGGAGAGCCAGTCCTGACAAAACTCTACCATCTGGTGAGCAAAATGTATGGGACAGGCGAAATACCCTCAGACTTCAAGAAGAATATAATAATTCCAATCCCAAAGAAAACAGACGTTGACACATGTGAAAATTGCCGAACAATCAGTTTAATAAGCCACAGCTGCAAAATACTAACACGAATTCTTTACAGACGAATGGAAAGACTAGTAGAAGCCGACCTCGGGGAAGATCAGTTTGGATTCCGTAGAAATACTGGAACACGTGAGGCAATACTGACCTTACGACTTATCTTAGAAGAAAGATTAAGGAAAGGCAAACCTACGTTTCTAGCATTTGTAGACTTAGAGAAAGCTTTTGCCAATGTTGACTGGAATACTCTCTTTCAAATTCTGAAGGTGGCAGGGGTAAAATACAGGGAGCGAAAGGCTATTTACAATTTGTACAGAAAGCAGATGGCAGTTATAAGTGTCGAGGGACATGAAAGGGAAGCAGTGGTTGGGAAGGGAGTAAGACAGGGTTGTAGCCTCTCCCTGATGTTATTCGATCTGTATATTGAGCAAGCAGTAAAGGAAACAAAAGAAAAATTCGGAGCAGGTATTAAAATCCATGGAGAAGAAATAAAAACTTTGAGGTTCGCCGATGACATTGTAATTCTGTCAGAGACAGCAAAGGACTTGGAAGAGCAGTTGAACGGAATGGATGGTGTCTTGAAAGGAGGATATAAGATGAACATCAACAAAAGCAAAACGAGGATAATGGAATGTAGTCGAATTAAGTCGGGTGATGTTGAGGGTATTAGATTAGGAAATGAGACACTTAAAGTAGTAAAGGAGTTTTGCTATTTGGGGAGCAAAATAACTGATGATGGTCGAAGTAGAGAGGATATAAAATGTAGACTGGCAATGGCAAGGAAAGCGTTTCTGAAGAAGAGAAATTTGTTAACATCGAGTACAGATTTAAGTGTCAGGAAGTCATTTCTGAAAGTATTTGTATGGAGTGTAGCCATGTATGGAAGTGAAACATACACGATAAATAGTTTGGACAAGAAGAGAATAGAAGCTTTCGAAATGTGGTGCTACAGAAGAATGCTGAAGTTTAGATGGGTAGATTGCATAACTAATGAGGAGGTACTGAATAGGATTGGGGAGAAGAGGAGTTTGTGGCACAACTTGACCAGAAGAAGGGATCGTTTGGTAGGACATGTTCTGAGGCATCAAGGGATCACCAATTTAGTATTGGAGGGCAGCGTGGAGGGTAAAAATCGTAGGGGGAGACCAAGAGATGAATAAACTAAGCAGATTCAGAAGGATGTAGGTTGCAGAGATGAAGAAGCTTGCACAGGATAGAGTAGCATGGAGAGCTGCATCAAACCAGTCTCGGGACTGAAGACCACAACAACAAACAACAACAACATCTATGGCTTCAGTGTATTTAAAATTTCCAAATGTCTTGAGGCACTTGTAATGCAGTTCCTTAAGGATACAGGCCCTTTAACACTATATGCATTAAATATGTCAAAAATATCGTTTACTTTTTGGCAAAAATCTGCAGTAGCAATAGCAGATGATGATATGGTGCCACAAGTAACAAGTGTCTAAATGCGTGCTGCTACCGTATGACTCAACACACGAACTGCAGTGTTTACCTTCATTTTTGAAAATGCTAGCAGTTGGACAGCTCTTTTAGTGAGCTTGGGGGCCAACTTGTACTTCCTTTCATAATCACTTGAGTATAAATGACAAATGTCCTTCCTTGAAGCAGTGCCAATCCCTCCTTCATCTGTTGTGTGGATAATGTTATACCTGAATAAATTATTGCGTATGCTTTTTATCAAGTGTGAGGTGTCATAAAAAAGATCTTACTCCCTTCGTGTACTAAGCATGGATTAACTGGTGTGATACCCAGTCTGTGCCTCCACTCCACAAAATTCGAGCCTTGGTCTGTCACACATGTTTTTACAACCAAACCAATTTCTGTGAGTTTTCTGACAACTTCAAAAAATATGCGCGTCAAATGGGTGGCTCCTACTGGTCCTTTGGAGAAATAATATACTAATGGCTGTTTAAAATTTGAGAAGATGCCGTTAATCATTATAACTAATGCAGTATTGGCAACCACAGATGTCCGTATGAAACCCATGTCTTCAAATCCAATAACACGATCCCTAGAGCTGTCATATATCAAATTTTCCGTTAGTGACATCTCATCCATAGACAAATTAACAATTATATCAGTTTATGGTAACTGCTGCACTTTCTGCTTTAAAAGATGAAATATGTTATTATTTATCCCACAATTCAACTGTATATCTTCCACATACCTTGAAACGTCCCCTTAGAAAAATCTATACAAGATTGTGCTTAAACTGACACACAATATTTTTAGCGCAACGCAATCTGACTTTCAAAAATCCCTACAAAAGAATGGCCCTGACTAACATTAACCTATACGTTTCACAAATCACTTACCTCACAAAAATCTTCATTACTCGAACTACTGCAATATAGCGAGCGCCACTACTGCCAGCTAAATAAAAGATTCAAACTACGGAAGGCACTAACTACTGATAGGCATAGTTAGCAAATGTAAGATTTTTGTAGAGAACAAACAATGTATTTACCTTAATAGTCATAATATATATAGCAGTTCATGACATCCAGTCTAACAAATTTCAAACCTCCGCCATCTCTCTCCCCACATCCACCACTGCTGGCGGCTCGCCTCCAACTGCGCAACGCTACGCGCTGTTCACATCCAGCTGCCGATTTTCATACAGAGCGCTACGTAACGTTGCCAATAAGAAAACATAAACAGCCTACTTACAACCTTTGTAAGGTACGTACTGATGGAAGGCTAAAACAGCGTGATAAAAAAACTGTATGCCTGAGTACTACAATACAACAAATTAAGTGCAAATTACTTAGTTTCATCTTCCCATCTCGCACCACGTTTTCCATTCAGTGGTATACTGATTTGGCTTATCAATAAATCGAGAGCATCTTTTTTCAAGTACTTGGAACCAACACTTTTTAAAATGAGCTTATCCTTTTGTACTTGTGTCCTGTGACGTGGTTGCAGTTTATTCTTACAATGGGCACTTTCCTTGTCACGTAGTAATTTTGTACTAAGTCTAATGATTTGCACGTTTTTACATTTCACACGATTTTCCAACACGCGAATAATTTCACGTAATCTAAGCATTTCATCTTCAAAAGATGTCTGTGTTGCAGATTCCGTTGTTAGTGATTTTATATGTCTCTCGTGTAGTAACACTTGTGGTAGTTGTTTCTTCTGTGTCAGGAGACAGTTTTGTTTTTGCAGTAACACTTTCACGTTTGTATGGCAATTTTCTCTTCATCGTCACTAGTTGTGGCTTATTCGGCACGACAAATAACGTAGGAACAGCATTGCATATCGATGTCTTCTTTTCCGTGCTCATGAACTGGTTTGACTCGAAATGTAACGCACAAAACTTCACGTTATTGTGCAAATAAAGGGCATCTTTTTGCAGCAGGTCCTGTCTTCTACTGTTTATTCACCATTTCTTGCTCCTAAAAAAGAAAAACAAATTCAGTAATTCAATAAAGTTTAGAAAAAAATCGTAAATAAAGAGCGCTCTAATATGATGTTTCATACCTCTCAGGGTCCTTAGGAAACCTGAAGAATGACAAATTTGGTGTCTTCTTCCTATTATTACTGCAATTTCTTGAACTACATACGCTGCCTTTCGTAAAAAACATCTTAAAAATGAATATAAACGATACTGTTTACAGTTAATGAATACCGTATTCAGCAGCGTAGCTTCTCCACCGCTTGAGGCGCTGTTGTCGCTGTGTATAACAATGTAAGCCCAGGATAGCTACTCCAGTCAGTCAGATTGCAGGCCGAAGACGCGTCTGGAAACGAGGAAATGTCTCGCATTCTCGTCTTTCGATAAAACTTTCACGATCTGATTCGATGAGCTCAACATAATGTGTAGAGATCTCAATACAATTTTTTCGTATACAAGATACAGCACGAGAAGCTTTAGGTACGAAAACAGCAAGTGTAATGGGAGGCGGTGCTACACACGAAACACCGTAGTTTAACCGAGATGTTCAAGAATTACTTGTTAAGTCAGTGACAGGCGGGAAGACTGCATGGGGTGTAAAATTAACAGTAATAGGTCTAAATCGAATACACGAAAAATAAAACAGCATTATTGCAAGTGATAGACAAAACGCATGAAACGAGACCTTTATGGAACACAATGTGTGGTGAATGTCCCTGGAGATAATGAACGATGCTATTGAACACATTCAGATATAGAATATGCAAAAAATTCAGTGGGAAAATTATTTTCGACCTTTCTTTGCCTGCGTTGATTGGGGTATCACGCCACCAGCATAGTCGGTTATACCCTTAACATTACTACCCTGTCCGCGAGGGTAATGAAAGAAAAACGACTTTTGTAGATGTTACGCTTAAACTTAACCCTCGCAAGCAGAGTACATTCGTAGTCTGAAAGCCACACGAATTCAACTATGTAACAGTTTTGTTTATTTTGTACTGTTAGAATTCACTAAATTGTTAGGTAAAATTTACACAGTTCTTAAGTGCTCAACTAATCCAGTGGTGGAATATAGGAATAAACTTTATTAGGCTTGTAAGCCCATTTTCGAGTACAGAACTGTTTCCCAAGATGGAAACCACGTGAAGGAAAGTGGGAAATAATTCGTGCAGTCACAAATCTTTGTCGAATAGTAGGAGCGAGTGCCGTGAACAACGTACTAGAAATCCCGACTGGTAGGGGCTGAGTGTGGGAGTAAGGATGCATTTGAAGGTCACTTTTGTACGATTTTCTTGAGTAACTCGAAAACTACGGCCTCTAGCGAAAACGGACCCCAGTGTAAAATTATTCCTACAAAAATGTCCTGTTAATTGTTTCTCAAGGATTTGTAGTTTGCGCGTGGCGAACGAGAGAATGAAAATCTCTCGCATGGTCTTTGAAGGCCAGTTATAACACGGCGGGCTGCATAAAACAAGATCCGTAGGGGCAGCTGAGTCACCTTGTATATTATACACCAATTGAAATGTGTACAATGCGAAATATTTAAGAATGCTTCACGAAACATAACCTTCTATCAGTGCTAAAACTAAAGAAAATGGCGTAAACTGCTTATGGCGGTCTCCAACGAGAATTTCTTCATGTGAGTCTAAGATTTGTCATGTGACTGAAGTAACGACCAAAAGTAAACACGTGTTCCTAGCTACACTATCCGCTAGGTACAACACTCTCCCTACCTAAAACTAGCGTAATGGCATTTCAGGGAATATTCCCATTCTGTTCAACGACTATTATCAACTCAAAAGCTACAGAACAAATCCCTTATTTCTCCTATCTGGCTGCTGAAATAAGTGACAATAAAGGCTGATATACTGAAACTACGTTTCAACGTTTTTGAACACATTTGTGGTGACGGTGAGTAACAAGACAGGAAAGGGCATGAGAATAAAAGTAAATAAAGGCATCACCAGGTTTAATGAATGGGAGTGAGACAGACGGACGTCAGTAACACCGAAAGGTCGGAAATGAGGACTTCAAGATATGTTAGAGGGTGTACAAAATATTAGACCCAATACGTAATGAACACGGAAGATCAGAACTTAACGTTTAGAATATTAGAGAGTGGACGGTAACAGAAGAAGATCGAAAGAAGGTATTAACCGGATAAATGAAGACAGATTGCCAAAATTCCCGGCGGGGTCAGGGATTTTCTCTGCCTCGTGATGGCTGGGTGTTGTGTGCTGTCCTTAGGTTAGTTAGGTTTAAGTAGTTCTAAGTTCTAGGGGACTTATGACCACAGCAGTTGAGTCCCATAGTGCTCAGAGCCATTTGAACCATTAGTGAAGTTCCGTGGCAGGAGGAACAATTGCCAAAACGCATTGGGCTAATAAGCCATAACCAAGAAGAGATTCGGGAAGGCCCAGGAAATGAGGGGAACAACTCTGAGTGTGAAGTCAGAAGACGTATTTTTCCTTCCTAAATCGTGGAGTGCAGAAGATCAAACAGACTTTTACTCATGTCGTTATTTTATAGCAGGTATCTTATCCAGTGATTCCAGTAATGATTTATTACATTTTTATTGTGTGTCTAAAGTTTTTCCGCATGTCTCTGTTGCAACATACTCAACAAGGAATGCAGGAGTATCAACTGGCCAACAATTGTACGGGCCGTGCAGTGGGAGGCAGGGAGGGTGTACGAGGTCAGTTGCGGCGCTTCGCCAATCTTCACAACGTATCGTTCGCGGTCATTCAGTTGGAATTCACTTTTTCCCAGCATTCGACTTACTTCAGTTATTCACTGATTTTAGAAAATGTTGCAACTAGAAGGGGAACCTTTGTGCTATCGTTCATAAATAAGTAATCACAGAAATACTCATTCCTCTGCACACAGATCTACACCAGTCCGCTTATTCGTAGCTGGAGTAAACACTGTCCTATTAAATGTCATAAAGTTGTTCGATGAAAATATAAACGTCAAAATAGGCAACATTTATAGTTTAAGGCGAGATTTCGTAGATTAAGAAGTTGACATGCATTTACCTGCACGTGGTTTCCATCTTCGGAAATAGTTCTGTATTCGAAAATGGGCTTAAAGTCCTAATAAAGTTTCACGAAGCAAGGCAAAAAGAATCCCGTTTAATCAACACAATACGAAATGTTTCTCCAAGATCCTACAGTGAAATCAGTCTCTTGCAGCCAGGAGTGTGGAGTATAATATGGTGTACTGAAACCCAAAATAAAACCAATCTCCTTTCAGAGAAAAATGTTTTTGCATTTCTTTCTGAACGCCCCTCGTAATTCTTGATCAGCTTCGAATGTGAAAAGCTTCTCCCACTGGAAGCGACAGTCACTGGCATGGTTAGCAGTAATTGTTGGGTCATGGATTTCCAATTTCATTTAAGTATTTCAATATTAGCACTGAAGTTCTCATATTCTTGTTCACTTTTTCTCTGAACACTTTGATTTCTGTCAAAAGTTCTGACGCAACAATGTCTTTTCATTATTCACCATTTACCTTTTATACTTAGCTCTCTGACACGTTTATTTCATAGCGTTTTCAGTTCTTTATCCTATAAGTGTCTCAAGTTTTTTGATGAAAAAACTGAATATTTCGGAATACTTAGTCAGCTGCCCAAACTTTTGTTGCAAACTTATTAATACTGTGTCAACGACAGGGTAGAAAAAATCAGTTTCGTCTTCTCCTCTGGAAGCTGTGCTCTGCAAAGCACATCGTCATTTTTACAACCAAATTGGTTTCTTTTGGTGCCAGTTCTCTTTTGTTCAAATTTTGCCCAATCTGTAAAGTTTCAGCTATCACTTTCGTAGTGAAAAAAAATCTTCCTCACGGAAATTCTCACTTAAATTTTATTTAACTTTCGAGCGATTTGGTTGTTAATTTCAAATTCATGTTTTCTGCCTGGAGGGCCTTACTTGCTGCTATAAGGGCAAAGAGAAGCTCATACCGTATGACAACACCGTCAATAAACTAGAAGTTATCTAATTCGTTCACAGCAAGTAAGTGTTCTTCGCTTTTTGTTTTCAATTCATCAATGCTATTGCTCACCCCAAGAAGGGCATCTGTGACTTCTCTTGATTGGTACGTCATAGTTTCGACACTCTCCACCCAGCTTTCCCATCGAGGTTCTGAAAGCTTCTTCACTGTTAATTTTGGTACTCTGTTCAATATGATTTCCGCTCTCTGGGAGGATGCACCGAAAACAAAGTATAGTCTTTGAATTACACGAAAAATGTGACTGCTTTTGCTGTAGGTTTTGCCGCATCTGATAGCACAAGATTAATATTCCAGCTAGCACATGTCAAATAAAATGCTCTTGGATTACATCGGGATTCTGGTTTGAACACCACTTCAATTACCTTCTATATTTGTACCATTTTCGTAACTTTGGCCTCCGCAGCCACGAATATTGAGACCTAGTTGGTCTACTTTCGATGCACGGGTTTTAGGCAAACTTTCTCCTGTTGTTGAAGAGACATCCATAAAGTCTACAGTCATTGTGTGTTCTTATAGGTTTACAAACTTAACAAGCAATGTCATTTGTTCATTGTTGGTTGTATCAGGAGTACAATGAGGGATGACTGAAAAATATTTACTTTCTTCTAGAAAATTAACGTTTTGTACTTTGAGTGCAAGCAAATTTATGAGTTAATGTTGAATGTTTTTGTACACAAGAACGGTCAAGAATTTCTTAAGTTTTTAACCGCGATTAAAATTTTCTGCAAAACAGGGTCAAATTCTGCAATTATTTCGATTAAACCAAGAAAATTGCCATAATTATATTGACAGAGCTTTTAGCTGGCTCCTATGAAGGCCATATTATGCTCAGCCAGATACCTGGTGGCGCGTATAATTCTGTTTAGAGCCGAAAACAAGTGTTCCTTTTCTCTTTCTAGTAGTTCACTTCCATAGCTACCACTTTTTTGTTTCAACTGTCTCACACTGTATGCATCTTTTTGCAGAGTGTATGTGGGCAACTAATTGTTCATGGCCTGTAAGCCGATCTCCTAAATGAACCCAGTCACAGAGTCTGTCACTTGACAGCTTGTTTGTAGGAGATCGAAAAATTTTACAACAGTAACAAAGAACGTTTTTGGTGCATTTCGAATACACAATCCATTTTCGATCCCTTTTTTCTCCATTGGGTAAAGTTGGTACGTAAAAATGAATTGAAAATTTTCCTCCCCTCTCGTATTAAAGATAATAAAAATATACAATTTTAATAGAGCCTTTCTGTACAATTTCACTTATCATGGAGGATGTTAACGTATTAGGTCAAGTGCCTGGGTCTGGATTTGTGATTATTTCACGGTCGCTATCAGTAGACCTAGCTGAATGTGGGATACCAGTTGGTTCACATAACAATACATTTTCAGTTTTTTATAAAGCACCACATTATGAGAGGGTAGTGTTAATGACATCACCATTTGAGCATAAATTGGTTTTAATGTGTGAAGATAAGATGCTTGTCGTAGAACCTTTTCGAAAGCGTCTTTCTTTTTGCAGTTGAAAATTGTTCGTGATGAAGCTTTTTATTGTATAACCTTATTCTTTTTTTATTTTATTTTATTTTTTATTTTTTAGCACACGGGAGGAACACTATATCGTAACACAGAACGCACATACAGCACAAGAAACGGTTTGAACTTGAAACGTACATTTAAACTCATGACAACTAACAAATTATTTTGTGAGATACCGATGAAAATAATGCTTAATTGTTAGCCACAGAAGTGAGCTGCAAGAGTGCAGAGAAAGAGAAGAGCTAAGAGACAATGAATAACGTTTCTCTTAAATTACGGATGAGCAGATGTTAACAGAAGACACTGCTGCCGCATGGTGGTTATCGTTGAAACAACTGGTTTTCCGTTATATCGGTTTATTACAACGTCAGTGCCACGGACACCTGACCGCTCAAATTTTGAAATAACCGATTTAAGTTTTTATTTCTGTTATTTCGTGTAATAAATGTAGAAAAAAGTTGACTTCCTCAGTTTCAAGATAAATAGAATCAAAATTATGAATAGGCAATAAAAGAAATCTTAGTCCGACCATTGTTCACTCATTTTCTCGACAAGTGTTAAGTGGTTGAATACTACGAAAAATTACTAGTATTATCCTATTGATTCTAATTTTATGAAACTCAGCTCAAAAATCATGTTGTAATCAAGGATCACACCATTATTTGGGCATTATAAAAAGCCAGCGCTAAAGGATGAAAACTGAGGTTGAGGAGCTCGTATTTTGCGTGGTGGTTTGTCCTTTTTCAAGGGCTATAAGCGGATAAACGCATATTATGTAGACACAGATAGCAGGTGAGCTACTTTCTATTCTTATTGTATACGATGAACAAATTATTGTTAAGCTTAAGATTTATTACGGTTACCATAATGTTGTTGTTGTGGTCTTCAGTCTGCAGACTGGTTTGATGCAGCTCTCCATGCTACCCTATCCTGTGCAAGTTTCTTCATTTCCCAGTACGTACTGCAACCTACAGCCTTCTGAATCTGTTTAGTGTATCCATCTCTTGGTCTCCCTCTTCGATTTTTACCATCCGCGCTGCTCTCCAATACTAAACTGGTGATCCCTTGACGCCTCAGAATATGTCCTATCAACCGATCTCTTCTTCCAGTCAAGTTGTGCCACAAATTTCTCTTCTCCCCAGCTCTATTCAATACCTCCTCATCAGTTATGTGGTCTACCCGTCTAATATCCAGCATTTTTCTGTAGCACCACATTTCGAAAGCTTCCATTCTCTTTTTGTCTAAACTATTTATTGTCCACGTTTCACTTCCATACATGGCTACTCTCCAGAAAAGACTTCCTGACACTTAAATCTTTACTCGATGTTAACAAATTTCTCTTCTTCAGAAACGCTTTCCTTGCCATTGACAGTCTACATTTTATATCCTCTCTACATCGACCATCATCAGTTATTTTGCTCCCCAAATGGCAAAACTCATTTACTACTTTAAGCGTCTCATTGCCTAATCTACTTCCCACAGCATCACCCGATTTAATACGACTGCATTACATTATCCTCGTTTTGCTTTTGTTGATGTTCATCTTACATCCTCCTTTCAAGACAGTGTCCATTCCGTTCAGCTGCTCTTCCAGGTCCTTTGCTGTCTCTGACAGAATTACAATATCATCGGCGAACATCAAAGTTTTAATTTCTTCTCTATGGATTTTAATTCCTACTCCGATCATTTCCTTTGCTTCCTTTACTGCTTGCTCAATATACAGATTGAATAACATCGGGGAGATGCTACAACCCTGTCTCACTTCCTTCCCAACCACTGGTTCCCTTTCATGCCCCTCGACTCTTATAACTGCCATCTGGTTTCTGTACAAACTGCAAATAGCCTTTCGCTTCAGGGTATTTTACCCCTGCCACCTTCAGAATTTGAAAGAGATTAATTCTGTCAACGTTGTCAAACTCTTTCTCTAAGTCTGCAAATGCTAGAAACGTAGGTTTGCCTTTCCTTAATCTATTCTCTAAGATAGGTCGTAGGGTCAGTATTGCCTCACGTGTTCCAACATTTCTACGGAATCCAAAGTGGTCTTCCCTGAGGTTGGCTTCTACCAGATTTTCCATTCGTCTGTAAATAATTCGTGTTAGTATTTTGCACCGTGGCTTATAGTTCGGTAATTTTCACATCTGTCCACCCCTGCTTTCTTTGGGTTTGGAATTATTGTAATTCTTCTTGAAGTCTGAGGGTATTTCACCTGTCTCATACATCTTGCGCACCAGATGGTAGAGGTTTGCCAGCGCTGGCTCTCCCAAGGCTATCAGTACTTCTAATGGAATGTGTTTCCAGACTATAGATGTAATCACGAACAATGGCTTTCGAATTTAGGCTCGTTCTGTGCACCTACGTCGCGCGTTCTTCGGTAGCCAATGAGTCTTCAGCAGTGTTCTGAGAGCTGTGCTGTGACTGTTAGCGCAATGCGACCATCATACGCGATCGTAGCGAGTTCTTTGTCGAATTTTTATTCCATTTGTTTCGAGTTGTCATGGTTGATGGTGGTGGTAGGAGACTAATTCTGCACTAGCAAGCGAGAGATATAATCTGCAGGATACACGCTTTCATCTGGTGTATGCGAGTACGGCAACTGCCACTTGTAACCGGCAACAATGCAATCCCCGTCCTTGCCTGCGCGAACCGCCATCGCTCGTGGATGGGACTCTAGGATTGGTGCCATTCTCCAATGGGATTGATGTCCGGTGACGACAGGGAGAAACTACCATATAGACCAGGTGGGGGTAAGTCTTCTACACTGCACGCACACACGTTTACGTTAAGCCACGACACATGGCAACAGGGACATAACTGTCACAGCAATGCTGTACCATTTCTTATGCCATGTATTTGTTGGTCGTTTCTGTCGGCAGTATTATTAAAATAGCGCTGATCACTTTTCTCTTTTTCTACAATAATGCAGTATTTCAAAACAATGGAAAATGTCTGAATAAAACTGCTGTTTTTCCAAAAAAAAAGATCTATTTAAAAACAAACCATGGGAAATTCCAAGTAGGAACACCAACAATGCAGGAAAGATAGGTTGCTACTTTCCGTCAAGAAGACATGTTAAGTTGCAGACAGGCATTCTGACCGCAGATGCTGGAGTTGGCGGTCGTGTTTGCATGAGGTGTGCTTGCTTGTGTGTGTGAGTGGTGTGTGTCTCGTTTTTGCTGATGAAGGCTGTGGCCGAGAGCTAGCTTTTAATTGTGCCTGTCTGAAAATAAACGCGTCTTTATTAAAAAACAAAAATTTTGCACTGCTGCTATGGCTAACTGATACTTCAGTACTTTTCCCAGCTATTAGTGACAAATAAAATCACCTGTTATTACCTAGACCCAAAAATACGGAAAAATACCGGTTATGAAGAACATAAATACCGGTATCGGTTTTAACCGGTCAGTTTTTTCCATCCTAATCCTTATCATAGACCTTGGTTCCCTCGACTCCGATGCTGCGATAGTTTTCTACGATGTACACTAGTAGCATGTGGTAATGAAACAATGGGTATATACCTAAACACTTAAATACTTGATTCATGCCTACGATTGTCATATCTATCTGGGGCCTCGTCGGGGCGCTCTGAGATGGGGGTGTAGAAATGAAGTAAAAATTTCATTTAATATAATCACTTTTTATTTAGAAACGAAATACGTGGAATTTGTTGCTACCGAAGTAGTTGGTACACAATAATGTCCGGAAGATTTCACCTTTTCCTGCAAGTCTTTTTTTCCCTTTTAAGTATTTATAAAAATCCGTGCAAGTTAGTTTGCAGTTAAATGGCAGTGTAGGATTGATTCCACAGTCTTTGGCAGCAGTCAGTTTCTTTCATCAATCCACTGGGCCGACATCAGCGAAAGTACTCTTTCCACAGTGGCGTTGAATGTGGGAATAGAAAACAAATACTCGCATGATTTTAGCCGTTGGCATTTGCGTTCATGGTTTTCGATTTGCTTAAGAAAATATGTACACTTTTCTTCCAGTCACGCTTAGTTTCTAAAAAGCCCTTCATGTACACATATTCCTGAAAATAATTGTCGCCTGAAGTATTCACATTTTTAGTCAGGTATATAATAATGTTTTCAATCTTCACCCGATCTGGGGTTTCAGGCCCAATCAAAAACTTGATATTTATTAAAACAGAAAGCCAATCTCTCACACTAATCAAATGCTATGGTATAGAGAACCATTGTGTCTACGTCAAACTTCGAAATAAAATTAATTATTTCTTGTTTATGGTTCCCATTCTTTAATTTGTTCTAATTCATCTTGATTTTGCATGCCAATAACATTTCCAGTCTTCCTTTCATTCAGACATCTTTGTGTGTCGATTAATGATTGTATTTCTTATTTCAGTTATCGAGGCTTTATCATTCTCCACGATTTTTATATTTTTTTCAAAGAGCCGAGTTTGACTGCAGAAACATGAAGTTAATTTCACTGATCGGACTACTCAAAAAATTTGAAATTATTATAGGTGACCTGTCTTCACCGTCAAAATCTGTATTAATGGAATCCACGGCTTAAGAATCTCTCAGTTGTGGGCATTAACGACAGCCATCTTGCTTTTGAGTGAGACAGAGGAACCTGATGATTGACACCATCGTGTAAGCAGAACTCTTTCTACTTCTCTGTCCTAATCGTGTATATTGAAAAGTTATGAAATATTTTCATGACGATTATTTCCGTCAGTTAAGTCTGCAGCAACACTTGATATACACTGAAGCGCGAAAGAAACTGGCATAGGCATGCGTGTTCAGATACAGAGATATGTAAACAGCCAGAATACTGCGCTGCCTATATAAGACATGTGTCTGGCGCAATTGTTAGATCGGTTACTGCTGCTACAATGGCAGGTTATCAAGATTTAAGTGAGTTTGAACGTGGTGTTATAGTCGGTGCACGAGCGATGGGACACAGCATCTCCGAGGTAGGGATGAAGTGGAGATTTTCCCGTATGACCATTTCACGAATGTGTCGTGAATATCAGGAATCCGGTAAAACATCAAACTTCCGACACCGCTGCCGCCGGAAAAAGATTGTGCAAGAACGGGACCAACGACGACTGGAGAGAGTCGTTCAACGTGACGAAAGTGCAAACCTTCCGCAGCTGAAGATTTCAATGCTGGGCCATCAACAAGTGTCATCGTGCGAACAATTCAACGAAACATCATCTATATGTGCTTTCGGAGCCAAAGCTCCACTCGTATACCCTTGATGACTGCACGACACAAAGCTTTACGCCTCGCTTGAGCCTGTCAGTACCGACATTGGACTGTTGATGACGGGAAACATGTTGCCTGGTCGAATTAGTCTCGCCTTGAATTGTATCGAGCGGATGGATGTATACGGATGTGGATACAACCTCATGAATCCATGGACCCTGCATGTTAGCAGAGGACTGTTCAAGCTGGTGGAGGCTCAGTAATGGTGTGGGACGTGTGCACTTGGAATGATATGGGACCCCTGATACGTCTAGATACTACTCTGACAGGTAACATATACCTAAGCATCCTGTATGATCACCTACGTCCATTTATGTTCATTGTGAATTCCGACGGACTTGGACAATTCCAGCAGGACAATGTGACACCCCACACGTCCAGAATTCCTACAGAATGGCTCCAGAAACACTCTTATGAGTTTAAACACTTCCGCTGATCACTAAACTCCCCAGACCTGAATATTATTGAGCATATCGGGATGCCTTACAACGTGCTGTACAGAAAAGATCTCCAACCCATCCTACTCTTACAGATTTATGGGCAGCCCTGCAGGGTTCACGATGTCGGTTCCCTCCAGCACTACTTCAGACATTATTCGGGTCCATGCCACGCTATGTCCCTACACTTCTGCGTGCTCGCGGGGATCCTACACTAGATTAGGTAGGTGTATCCGATTTTTGGCTCTTCTGAGTAGTAATGTCGAGAACATGAGCAGAGCATCCAATTCCTTGTTTTTTTCCTAGTTCCTTAATTTTCAGGAACGAATTCCGGTGACCATGTTAATGAAGCGCTCCGAAGTTGGTATTGATACTGCTTCCACAAAAAGGGATTAATTTGTCTAATGGAATTGGCATTTGTCTTTAAAGGTCAGGATAAAACTTTGCACTTGTCTCCGATGTTTCGTATTCAGCGAATCAAACTTCAGTAACTTCTGTTGGATTCCACCAGTTTCAGTAAAATATTGAACAAGTAAAGGAAAAAGAAGAAACATCTTTTCAACGTTGTGGCTCAATGCGTCACTGCCTGCGTCGTAGAATGAAACTTATTTCAGTTGTTTTATGCATTCGGACACAGAGTGCGGTGAGAGGATTCTAACAATCGCTGTAGCTTTGGTCCTGTCTGTAGACTGCTGCCGGCCGGGGTGGCCGAGCGGTTCTAGGCGCTACAGTCTGGAACTACGCGACCGCTACGTTCGGAGGTTAGAATCCTGCCTCGGGCATGGGTGTGTGTGATGTCCTTAGGTTGGTTAGGTTTAAGTAGTTCTAAGTTCTAGGTGACTGATGAACTCAGAAGTTAAGTCCCATAGTGCTCAGAGCCATTTGAACCTTTTTTTTTGTTGTTGTTTTGTTTATGCGGCGACTTTGGAGTCAAGATACATTGCGGAAATCAGTTTTGCGGTACAGTCGAGAGAGCTGAAGGATTGATGCTTGACAACGTTATAAGCCGTTTTTTAGTTCTGCAGCAGCAACGAGAAATTCTTCCTGGGTATCTTCTTTAATCATGAATGTAGACATATACCTTGATGTCGAATCTATTTGTATGATTCTTGGTAGAATTGTGATGCCTCACATCTACCTTATCTCCACGAGTTACTGAAACGAAACAGCTACATAACACTCACAACGCTTCCTGATCCGTACGTCCTTTGTTTTTTGGCAATGTTCCGCAGAGTTTCACGTGCCCCAAGATTGCAAAATAAATCTACGGCACGAAAAACAGAATAATTTCCCATTAACAAAGTGACAACCAAACGCTGCGGTGATTTGCTACAGCCAGAGTAAAATGGCTCTGAGCACTATGGGACTTAAGATCTGTGGTCATCAGTCCCCTAGAACTTAGAACTACTTAAACCTAACTAACCTAAGGACATCACACACATTAATGCCCGAGGCAGGATTCAAACCTGCGACCGTAGCGGTCGCGCAGTTCCACACTGAAGCGCCTAGAACCGCACGGGCACCAGCCAGATTACTTCCTCTTGGATTCAGCAACGCTACAATCAGTGACAGTCATTTCTAGAAATTCATGAGAATTCTGAAAATAATAAAAAGTCTACATTCCATTCTAGGAGGGGGTAAGAACTCCCCTTGCTGAGCCTATGAAGACAGTGATTAAAGGTACATGATTTGTGAGGAACTTACGTTTCAACTCATAGGAGAAAGCCAGTTTGGTTAGTGCACCACATAGTGGTTCTCTACTCGCAGTTGAAACGACGTGTGTAGCGGATTAATAAGAACAGCCTGTACTATGTAACTAAGAATTTGTAACTAGATATCGCAGAGATGTGTTTTAAATAGCAGGAGTAAGCGATGCACAGAAAGCAATATGTTTTCTCAGTAGAGCGCATGACGTCACGGGGGAAGCAGCTGTGCCAAACAGTACACAGTTCGAATTGTGTTGTGTTTGAAAGAGTATGTTGATTGAGTTCTTCCTTCTGAGGTACTCAAGTCAATAGCGGAAACATTCGGAATTCGGGAGTGTTACGGTTTTTGCTCTAGTTGATATTTCATTCGGAACTGAAATAGTTAGCAATAATGGACAGCGGGATCAACATTGTGTTCGCCAGCTCTGTAGTTTATTGTTCGTCCTGTGAAATTCTTATTGGAGAATCTACAAGACAGTGAGAAAATTAATTTTTACAAAGCCAGGCTGTGCTGTTACGGGCTGTTTTTCGTACAACCGGAACACAAAGGGAACTGACGTAATGTATCACAGTTCCCGCGTAATGAAACATTATAAAAACTATGGTTGTCGAAATGTTGTAGGAAAGACAGTGTAAATGTTGCACATACACGAATATGCTCTCACCATTTCGCAGAAACAGATTACTTAAGGCATTTACAGTCTGAATTACTTAATTTGCACCGAAAAAGAATGCTCAAGCCAGATGCAGTTCCTTCGTGCAATTTGCCGTGCAGTAGTGCGACTGTCAATGTGTCACCCGCAACAGAAGACAGAACCAAACGGTATAAGAAACGAGAACTACATAAGAGATCTCTGGAAACTCGGGAAAAGCTGTCACCAAATAAGAAACATCATAATAACACATGTACAGATGACAGTTTTTTTTCAGACACAGATAAAGTTACTTTGATGAATACTATAGCGGCATTAGAAAGAAGGAATGCTGTTCTTACAGACAAGTGTGTGCAACTTCGATCGAGAAATAAATACCTTCGGAATCAGCTGTCTAGACGCGACGACTTACGCGCGAGGAAGAAATTAATAAGGAGTTTCTTGTGTCTAAGGAAATTACTCGTGTGCTGGGAAAAATATTTTCACTCAATCAAATAAAAAGTTTATTAAGTGACTCAAAAAGGGTTAGATGGAGTAACGAAGACATTTGTAAATCAATTACTCTCCGTGCTATATCTCGGAAGTGTTATAATTTTCCGAGGGAAAAAATCGGGTATCCTCTACCAGCTGTGTCGACGTTGAGGGCCTGGATAAACCGCTGTTTTAGTTGCAGTCGTGGCATTTTGAAAGATGTTTTGATTATGATAAAAATGCGGGCTAAAACATTCACTGACAGGCAACGTGTTTGCGTTTCGTCCTTCGACCAAATGAACATCGACAGTAGGATTTACTATGATCAACAAGAGGACAGAGTGTCAGGACCCCACAGTAATGTTTTAGTTGTTATGGTGCGTGGACTATTTGCAAGTTCGAAACAACCTGTTTATTTTGATTTTGATGTTCGCATGACAGCTGCCCTCTTGAATGAAATTATTGTCGCCTTAGACAGTAACTCGTATAAGGTTGTAGCTTGTGTAGCAGACATGGGAACAAAAAACTTATAATTTCAAACGGACGTGAAACTTATTCTCACTATGACTCTTCATAAAGTAGGAAAAAAAGTTTCTCATGTATTAAAGTTTTAGGATCCGGTTTTTTGTTGTTGCAGTCTTCTGTCCGAAGACAGATTTGGTACAGCTCTCCATGCTACTCTCCTCTATGCGAGCTTCTTCATCTCCGAATAACTACTGCAACCTACATCTTTCTGAATCTGCTTAGTTTATTCATCTGTTGGTCTCCCTCTACGATTTCTACCCTCCACTGTTCGCTTCCAGTACTAAATTGGTGATCCCTTGATGTCCCAGAAAGTGTCTTATCAATGGATCCCTTCTTTTAGTCAAATTATGCCACAAATTTCTTTTCTCCCCAATTCTGTTCGGTACCTTCTCTTTAGCTACGTGATCTACCCATCTAATCTTCAGCATCCTTCCGTAGCACCACATTTCAAAAGCTTTTATTCTCTTCCTGTTTAAACTGTTTATGATCCGTGTTTCACATCCATACTTTGTTACACTCCAGACAAATAACTTCAGGAAACACTTCCTAACACTTAAGTCTATATTCGATGTTAGCAAATTTCTCTGCTTCACTAATGCTTTTTTGCCATTGCCAGTATACATTTTATATCTTCTCTACTTCGACCATAATCAGTTATTTTGCTGTCTAGATAACAAAACTGATCCACTACTTTCAGTCTCGTTTTCCTAATCTAATTCCATCAGTATCACCTCATTTAATTCCTCTAAGTGTCCGCCCGTTGCCCTCTGTAATAAAAAAAACTGAGTTAATTAAACAACAACGAACTCAAACGGGTGTCTTTCGACGTCCGCCCAGAACGGATACAACGAACGAAAACGAACTAAATTAGATTAAAAACAAAACAAAAATAAATAAAAAAGTGGTCAGAGCGACGGAATGTCATACCTAACGGCCCGGGTTCGATTCCCGGCTGGGCCGGAGATTTTTCTCCGCTCATGGAGTGGGTGTTGTGTTGCCCTTACCATCATCATTTCATCCCCATCGACACGTAAGTCGCTGAGTTGGCGTCACCTCGAAAGACTTCCACCAGGCGAACGGTCTACCCGACGGGAGGCCCTACTCACACGGCATTTCCATTTTCCTTTCATCTAAATTCCATTATCCTTCTTTTTGGTTTTCGTTAATGTTCATCTTATATCTTCCTTTCAAGATACTATCCATTCGATTCAACTGATCTTCCAACCCTTTTCTGTCTCTGTCAGAATTACAATGTCATCGGAAAACCTTGAAGTTTTTATTTCGTCTCCCTGGACTTTAACACCTTCTCCATATTTTTCTTTGGTTTCATTCACTGCTTGCTCAATGTACAGATTGAGTAACATATGGGACAGGCTACAATCTTCGTGACAAAAAATAAAAACGTTTACAGCTGTCTTCGTGATTTTAATTTATTTTGTCGCTACCAGTTTCAACGCTTCATTGCGTCATCTTCAGGCTGTCTTTGATGCGGTACAAAATAAGTTAAAATCATAAGGACAGCTGTAGGTGTGTGGTTTTTTTTTTTGTCACGATAGTAAACGGCCGTCGTCCCAGAGACCTCCTGCTAAAAGGATGAACATACAAAAGGCTACAATCTTGTCTCACTCCCTTCTCAACCACTCTTCCCTTTCATGCCCCTCAACTATTAAAACTGCAGTCTGGTTTCTATACAAGTTGTAAATAGCCCTCCACTGACTGTATTTTATCCCTGCTACTTTCAGAATTTCGAAGAGAATATTCCAGTCGTCATTGTCAAAAGCTTTCCCTAAGTATATAGTTGCTATAAACGTAGGTTTGTCTTTCCTTGAATTATATTCTAAAATACGTCATAGGGTCAGTATTGCCTCATGTGTACCTACATTTCTTTGAAATCGATACTGATCTTTCCCGAGGTGGTCTTCTACCAGGATTTTCATTTTTCTGTAAAAATTCCTTAGTATTTTGTAGCCATGATCAGTTATGACATTTTAATTCATTATTTATTTACTACTGACTCAATTCGCAACATATTTTGCAGGCAGTATCCACATATATACCACTACACGGACCTGCAACAGCATATCGTTGTACGACGCATAGTTCAAGTGATATGACGTATGACGTCATATACATTGAGATGGGTGAAAAACTAGCTTAACATATTAACTGATTTGTAAAGCAATCAGACGTTTCAAGCTCTTATACATAAGGGAGTTCGATCCTGTGGCGAATCTGGAGTTGGATTTTGAGGAAGGGGGGGGGGGGGGGGGGGGGTTACTGATAACTTTAAAACAACCACGAATTGGGTCAAACGGAGCACTAAAAGCATCGTTTGCACTTTTACGCCGCGCGTAAGTATGAACACAACTAAGTAACTGCCTTTTACCACTCATGCAGACTCTTCCACTTCACCACTCGTTCTGCAAGGGAAGCAGGTTGGGTGAAATAGGCGGTGAAGTGTTTTATGCACATATTTCATTGTGAAAGCATTTTTAAAGCTAAATCTATGAAAATTGGTATGTGGCGTCTTGTTTGGAAATGAAAGAAAAAACGTGTTTCACTGTTTTTGGAAAACCAACCCCTAAGGGGGTCAAATAAGGCCAGGCTGAGATTTTCACTCTGCAGCGGAGTGTGTGCTGCTATGAAACATCCTGGAAGATTAAAACTGTGTGCTGGACCGATACTCGAATCCGTTACCTTTCGCGGGCAAGTGCTCCACAAGTTCTGCAAAGTTCGCAGGAGAGCTTCTGTGAAGTTCGGAATGAAGGAGACGAGGTATTGGCGGAATTAAGGCTGTCGGGACGGATCGTGTGTCGTGCTTGGATAGCTCAGTTGGTAGAGCACTTGCCCGCGAAAGCAAAGATGCCGAGATCGAATCTCGGTCCGGCACAGAGTTTTAATCTGCCAGGAAGGTTCAGGGCCAGACTGTTTCACTGACTCATCATCGCCCAGCCGAAACCGCTATGGATAGAAACTTGAAATTTGGAGAGGGTGTGAATCTTATACTGTAGATATCGTTTAAGTAGGGATCATTCGAAATTGAAGACAAAAAAGAGGGTGAAATAGGGGACGGAAGGCTTTCTCAAAATATGTCGCAATTAAGGCAGTTCTGAAGCTAGAACTACTAAAATTAGTATTTGGTTTCTCGGTTAGAAGTAAAAAAATACACGTTTCAGCAATTTTGGAAATTCAACCACTAAGTGGGGAAAATAGTGAACGTTTTCTGGAAATAATTCATTATCACTATTTAAAAACAGTCGTAGGTTGCACAATATTCATTATTACAGAACAACTAATCTATTTTAAAGCTAAATCTATGAAAATGGATGTTAATTAAAAAAGTTTCACTTTTTTGGAAATTCAGTGCCTTAAGGGAGTGAAAGAGGGGATAAAAGGTTTTATAAAATTATTTCATTATAGAAACGTTTTCAAAGCTAAATCTTTGGAAATTAGTATTTGAATTCTCTGTTAGAAATTAAAAAAATATGTATTTGTTTACTCTTTACAGAAATTCAATCCTTTAGGGCGTAAAATTGTTAGGAAAATATTTCGTTACATTAAAAAAATTGTAAAGCTTAGCCTACGAAATGGGTACGAGTATTTCACTTCTAGGTTAGCTATAAAGAAGTATGTGTTTCAATGGAAATATGATCACAAGAATGCAAACGGCAAGATTAACAGAATCCTTGAATTACAGCTCCTGGAATTGCTTTTTGGTCAGAATTACATTCGGAAAAGATCATGCATATATGGCCTCCATTAGCGTGAAACGTTTAGAAGGTGTTGCAATTTGTGAACAATATAAAAATTTGATTAAAGAAAAACAAAAAAAAATCTGTGCAGAGGATACAGACTACGCGTGAAAAGTATCGGGTGCTAAGCTAGTATGTGATATAGATGGAACTACGGTTCGTGATACAAACACGTGGGGTCGCAGAGATTAAAATCTGCTAAACCCGAACGTTGAGGGGATTTCCTCAATTTTACAACAGAATAAATACCGTTCGCACACTTGCGTTGATCGAAACGTTGAACTAACTTTACCGAATTGTCTGTGCAGTCGAGGATATGGCTCTTGGGGTAATATTGTATAAGATTGTTGTAAATTCCTGTAGTGGACTATATTAGAGGTCATATCAGCTCAAGTGGGAAGTAATGAGGAGGTAGATTAGCAGTCACAACCATGAACGGACTGACAAATAAATCGAAATCAGTTTTCGACGTGCAAAGTCTTGACTTTTGTCTGAGAACTGGTGACGAAATTTTTCAATTACTGAAACGAAGGTAATCATGTCTGGTCGAGAAATGACTGCCTTGAGCTGTGAGAAATGTTCTATGTCATGAACTAGAAGCTGATTTTTCCACAGGATTAACTTTTGTTTTATAACATCAATATAGTCGGCCATATATGTAAATCATCCTCCCCTTGGATTAAGAGACTTGATGAAATCAAATAGCTGGTGACGTCGACCATAAAAGATTTTGTCCCTCCCCTACTTTTCTTTTAACTCTTCTTTGCCTAATGAAGTCGTCTTTGTGCCTGGTGGTGTAACGACGTTCCAATGAACGTTTTTCACAGCTCATGATAGTGCGATGGTGTATAAGCAATTTGCATGGCGTTCAAAGAGCAATTTCCATTTAGCACTGAATGATGTGACTTGTCCACCTTTCTTTCAAGTGCGTAAACGCAGTGGTGTTCCTAATTCAGAACGTAAATCTAATTTAGCAGAGTCGGCGACAAGGCGACTGGCTCTCTCTAGCGGCGTCCGGCTGCTGACTCGCTTTTCATTTCCTGTTCTCCACCGCTCGCCCCTCAGCGCCATTTGTCCAGACCGGCTCTAAATATAACCAACTCACTTTTCTTAAAATATATAGAATTCAATCAGTAACTTTCTTCAGTTTGGTGCAAAAATGGCTTATTAAAATAATGTTAACGTTTCCTTTGTCTTACAAGAAATTATGAAAAAGATGTAAGAAATGTTTTCAAATGTAGTTTTAGACATGAGCTGTTAGCATATATACTAGGTGTCGAAGACTTTCTCACACCAAACGCTGACTGGAAATATCTTGTATGATGAGGGGCCCCATAATCTGCAGGTTGACAGAAACTGTTCCGTCAGTGGAGGCGCGCCTATTTGGTAAAACATCCACACCTTCACCTCCGTGCGACTCATCGCCTGCCCCGGGTGGGTCCTGCACCTGTCCTAGAGAGAGGAGGCGTGTTTCAGCCCGAATCAATGGAGCGCTCTGCTAGTTCAGAGGCAGGTCTCCGTGCCGGCGCTGACGCACGGCGTGGTAGGAGGTCCACAAAACCTCAGGTGTTGGTGGGGATGTTTTGCACTTTTCCAGAGAATACTCCTACTCGCACGACATCCCGACAAGGAAATTCATCACTCGGTCCGTCTAAACGCCAGACGCATCCAGTTTGTCGCTCGGCCAGTTGGTACGTGTGTAGAGCGCTTTGAAAAGTTGCGAGCTGCGGCCGTATTGGCTGGCCAGCTCTTGTGACGTCACATCCCCGAACCACGGGTTCGTGGCGCCTCAGTTAGCGGGTTGTATCCAGCGATTGCGGTTCGAAACTTCTAATCTGCACAATTCCGGGTTCCTCACTTCCAATTTATCCAGCCGGGTTGCTGTTTAGACTTCCAGAGAAAGGTAAACCTCCCTACGACGTAACAGTTACGTGTTGTATACGTTTCTTACGATATCTCTTACAGAAATCGAATTATTCTTGTTTCCGTGGCGGTTCAGTAAGTCGCGACTTGTAAGACGACCTCTGGAATTGATAGGCCGACTAGAAAGATTGCTTTCGTTAACGAAGTGGGTCAACGGAAGCGTCCGATTCCACCCGTCGGCTTTTGTGGTGTGTGACGTCACGAAGGCGCGGAATTTAGTTTGTGAGAATGGCGTGCTTGTAGGTGTCGTTTTGATGTGATCTATGGTGCTCTCTGGTGGTGTGTTTATGTGTTGTGTGACAGGTGATGTATTTGGTTTAGTTTGCTTGTGTGGCGTGTTTATAGGTAGCGTGTTGTTGCGGTCGGTGGTTCTCTCTGGTGGTGTGTTTATGGGTAGCGTGTTATGTGGCGTATGGGGTTCATTTGCGCGGTATCATTGCACGTGTGTGGTGTCGATAGTGCCTGTGCTTTCAGCGGAATATTTTTCAGTGGGTTAACGGTTTTGGTTTTGTTATGTCGACGTTATTGTAGTTTCTTTCTGTTCGTCGTGTGTGAATTTTGGTAAATTGCATTGTTCATGTCTTTGATAGATGTGGATATGACTGACAACGTCAATAGTTTTCGGTTGTTGGCGATGATGGGGGACACTGCATTGTCTCTAACAAAGTTCCTTAAACTATTCGGATTTGTGGAAGAAGTCGTGAAGAAATGAGGCTTACTGATGTTCCAGGATCTCGGACCAGGGACGGCTATATGTGGTGATGTCTTAAGAATACCTTGTCAAGGGAAGTGTTCGATTCCATTTTGATTCTTTTTTTATGGTAGTAATAAGTGTGGTGGTGGCGAAAGTTCTGAGATTTATAGTGTGGTATCGGTAGTTTCTGTTGCCCTATATAACTCGAGGGAAATGTTCCAGTGGATATTGTTTTTAGTTGATTTCGGGAAGGTTGTTGTCGTTTTATTTTATCGTTTTTGTCGTCTGGTTTAGTGGCGTGTGTTTATTTTTAGTTTGTCTCCACCCAAAAACCCCCAATTTCCCCCGCTTGTCCCGTTAGGTTCACTATATTTTTGGAGTAATATTGTGTCTGACTGTTTTTCGATCTATTTTTATGTTTGTTGTCATGTTTTCGTAACGACGTCATAGTCGCGATATGGGAGTTGTGAATGGTCGTTTCCGCCATATTGGTGACGTTATTGGTCAAACTAGACGGGTGGAGTCGGACGTTTCCGATAACCCATGTTTGCTTTGTGGGCTCTATGGAAGACGGTGAATGACCGACAGTATATGGTACACTTGCGAGAATTTGCGACGTACACACACTGAATACAAGGGGGTGTTAAAACATAGGACCTTGTGTATTTAGTTATTTCGACAACATACATTATTTTCAGGGTATATGTAGAACTGCTTTGGCTCGTAATAGTCATGCTGCCTCGAAATAGCGGCATGCTCTTGCTAACTGAATAACATATTTGCATCATATCGTACACTGCAGATTGGTACTGTATGACACTAATCTGCCTTCTACGTAATGCAACCAATTCTATTCAATACCGCCTCATTAGTTATGTGATATACCCATCTAATCTTCAGCATTATTCTGTAGCACCACATTACGAAGGCTTCTATTCTCTTCTTGTCCAAACTATTTATCATCCATGTTTCACTTTCATACATGGCGACACTCCATACAAATACTTTCAGAAACGACTCCCTGACACTTAAATCTATACTCGATGTTAACAAATTTCTCTTCTTCAGAAACACTTTCCTTGCCATTGCCAGTCTACATTTTATATCTTCTCTACTTCGACCATCATCAGTTATTTTGCTCCTCAAATTGCAAAACTACTTAAGTACTTTAAGTGACTCATTACCTAATCTAATTCCCTCAGCATCACCCGATTTAATTCCACTACATTCCATTATCCTCGTTTTGCTTTTGTTGATGTTCATCTTATATCCTCCTTTCAAGACACTGTCCATTCCGTTCAGCTGCTCTTACAGGTCCTTCACTGTCTCTGGCAGAATTACAATGTCATCGGTGAACCTCAAAGTTTTTATGTCTTCTCCCTGGATTTTAATACCTACTCCGAATTTTTCTTTTGTTTCCTTTACTCCTTGCTCAATATACAGATTGAATAACATCGGGGAGAGGCTGCAATCCTGTCTCACTCCCTTCCCAACCACTGCTTCCCTTTCATGCCCCTCAACTCTTATAACTGCCATCTGCTTTCTGTACAAATTGTAAATAGCCTTTTGCTCCCTGTATTTTACCCCTACCACCGTCAAAATTTGAAAGAGTATTCCAGTCAACATTGTCAAAAACTTTCTCCAAGTCTACAAGTGCTAGAAACATAGGTTTGCCTTTTCTTAATGTAGCTTCTAAGATAAGTTGTAGGGTCAGTTTTGCCTCACGTGCTCCAATATTTCTACAGAGTCCAAACTGATCTTCCCTGAGGTCAACTTCTACCAGTTTTTTCATTCTTCTGTAAAGAAATTGTGTTAGTATTTTGCAACCATGACTTATTAGACTGATTGTTTGGTAATTTTCACATCTGTCAACACCTGCTTTCTTTGGGATTGGAATTATTATATTCTTCTTGAAGTCTGATGGTATTTCGCCTGTCCCATTCATTTTGCTCACCAGATGGTAGAGTTTTTTCAGGATTGGTTCCCCCAAGGCTGTCAGTAGTTTTAATGGAATGTTGTCTACTCCCGGGGCTTTGTTTCGACTTAAGTCTTTCAATACTGTGACAAACTCTTCACACAGTATCATATCTCGCATTTCATCTTCATCTACATCCTCTGCCATTCCATAATATTGAACTCAAGTACATCACCCTTGTATAGACCCTCTATATACTCCTTCCACCTATCTGCTTTCCCTTCTTTGCTCAGAAATGGGTTTCCATCTGAGCTCTTGATATTCATACAAGTGGTTCTCTTTTCTCCAAAGGTCTCTTTAATTTTCCTGTAGGCAGTATCTCTCTTACCTCTATTGAGATAAGACTCTACATCCTTAAATTTGCCTTCTAGCCATCCCTGCTTAACCATTCTGCACTTCCTGTTGATCTCATTTTTGAGACGTTTGTATTCCTTTTTGCCTGCTTCATTTACTGTATTTTTATATTTTCTCCTTTCATCGATGAAATTCAATATTTCTTCTGTTACTCAAGGATTTCTACTAGCCCTTGTCTTTTACCTACTTGATTCTCTGCTGGCTTCACTACTTCATGCCTCAAAGCTACCCATTCTTCTTCTACTGTATTTATTTCCCCCATTCCTGTCCATTGTTCCCTTATGCTCTCCCTGAAAATCTGTACAACCTCTGGTTTAGTCAGTTTATCCAGGTCCCATCTCCTTATATTCCCACCTTTTTGCAGTTTCTTCAATTTTAATCTACCATTCATAACCAACAGATTGTGGTCAGAGTCCACATCTGCCCTGGAAATGTCTTACAATTTAAAACCTGGTTCCTAAATACTTGTCTTACCATTATATAATCTATCTGAAACCTATCAGTATCTTCAGGTTTCTTCCATGTAGGCAACCTTCTTTTATGATTCTTGAACCAAGTGTTAGCTATGATTCAGTTATGCTGTCTTAGGCATAATAAACCGCTTTCAATTACAAACACATATGGAAAATTTTATTGCCTGTTTTAGACCCTGTCAAGGGGAGATCTAAATGAGGGGATGGGATGGAAGTGGCCTATAAGAAATGAAGAAAGAATTGCAGATAGTGAGAAATTACTAATTTTAGTAAAGGAAAGTAGTATTTCTAATTTGTCTGCTGTTGTGCAGGCAGGGAGAGTATCATACAGTTGTGGTGTGTCCTAGTAACTATGTAGATCCTACCCTGAGGCAATCACATCAAGCACCTACTGCACAAACCTTTGGCCAATGGCCATCGATCTACATCTACATCTACATTGATACTCCGCAAGCCACCCAACGGTGTGTGGCGGAGGGCACTTTACGTGCCACTGTCATTACCTGCCTTTCCTGTTCCAGTCACGTATGGTTCGCGGGAAGAACGACTGTCTGAAAGCCTCCGTGCGCGCTCTAATCTCTCTAATCTTATATTCGTGATCTCCTGGGGAGGTATAAGTAGGGGGAAGCAATATATTCGATACCTCATCCAGAAACGCACCCTCTCGAAACCTGGCGAGCAAGCTACACCGCGATGCAGAGCGCCTCTCTTGCAGAGTCTGCCACTTGAGTTTATTAAACATCTCCGTAACGCAATCACGGTTACCAAATAACCCTGTGACGAAACGCGCCGCTCTTCTTTGGATCTTCTCTATCTCCTCCGTCAGACCGATGTGGTACGGATCCCACACTGATGAGCAATACTCAAGTATAGGTCGAACGAGTGTTTTGTAAGCCACCTCCTTTGTTGATGGACTACATTTTCTAAGCACTCTCCCAATGAATCTCAACCTGGTACCCGCCTTACCAACAATTAATTTTATATGATCATTCCACTTCAAATCGTTCCGCACGCATACTCCCAGATATTTTACAGAAGTAACTGCTACCAGTGTTTGTTCCGCTATCATATAATCATACAATAAAGGATACATTATGTTTAAAGGGTGCTGTGATAGAGGCAGAGATACATTTGTGTCTAGCTGCTGTGAACCACCTGTCTTCTTGGAACATTGGCAGCTTGTTTATCTCTTACCAATTGTGTTCCCAGAGAGTAACATTGCCTCTGAAATGCAGCTTTAAGCCAAAAGTAAATTACAGTATTGTGTTCAGACTGAGCCATTTTTAACCAAACAACTGTAGGATACTGTTGCCGCCTGTGACATGGTAGTGACTGAGTTTGATCTATTTGTACATTTTTGGATTAGTGTTGGGCCAGATTCAGAGCAGCTGCCTCACTTCAGGGTTTTTTGGGACAAAGAAGTGCAGTAAAAGAATGTTGGATTTGAGACAGGTGACTGCTAGTCTAAGGTAAAAGTGGAAAGACGAGTTGTTAGGTGTCTGTGGATGGCCCTGATGGCATTTCCAAGAGAGTTAAAGAGCTCAAAGTCTAGGGTAATCCAGAGGGTCCTGCATTTATATACTTTGGGATATGAGGCTTACATATAGTGCTGGCTGACTTAGATGGGTTGTACTAACGTGTAAGAGCTCTTTACATGGTTTATTTAAAACCATTCTGTCCCGCCTTGTTGATTTCAACAATATTACAATCACATCTGTTTTCCCACAGATGTTTTGCACTATTTGGTGAATGGAAAATAAAATGGTGAGAGTCTGGGCTCAGAAAATATTAAGGGCTGTTTAATAATGTGTGAAGGAAGTAGGAACACAAGTAGGTAAAATCAGAGCCTAAGGTAACTATCAAAATTCCTAAGAGTCTTAGCTGCCTCTTGCTGACAGCTCATTTAAAATGTTTTTAAGACTGGATGCACAGACTGAGTCATTTCTGACTAAATTTGAGTCATGTACTCCCTTATCTCAATTTACCTATACTGCCTTCCAGTCTATGGCCAGAATTTATTAGAAAATTTGTCAAACAAGGAGACTGGCTGCAAAATAGATCTGAATGACGAGATTAATTAGTTGCAACTTCCATGAAAGTGGAAATCAGGCACAGAACCAAACAGGCTTGTTCTACTTGGTTGGAAGGAGCTTGCCATTAGAGACCCTGGCAGTCATTGGCAATTCTTTCACAATGGGCCACTTACCTTAATCTCAGTCTCATTCAACGAAACGCAAAAGGTATGAGGCTGAAGAATCAGGCACTCAGAGTTGCAATTTGGTATCTCATGATATCATGTACTACATATGGTCATTCTTTTGCTACAGTTAATCCACTCCTTATTCAGAAAGGTGTTGATGTAATTGCTGACCGAGTGAAATCTTGATTTTGTCTACATAATGATATTTTGTTTTTTGAAACCAATAATTATTTTAAAGCCCAACAACTACATAAACCTTTTTCCCACCATAGCTATACTGTTCATGTTGAGGACCATCAAACACAAAATTCTTCTTGTGTTGTTAGTTACACTTGTATGCTTGATTGTCTGACCGAGGGAGAAATCCATAATACCTCTCTGATCAGGTCATCACTGTAGTGCATCAAGTAATGTAAATGGTTAATGCCACCTTACTCCTATACACTTTTGATCAAGTTGTGCTTCCATCAAAGATCAAAGCAGGTTATGAAGTTATTACAGTCTGACCATACATTTTAAATGTGATGCTTTGCTACTAGTGTCAACATTAAAAACACACTCTAATGTCCTGTAAAAACACTGTAAAATGTGTTACTCACTGTATCAATTGTAATGGAGACCATGACACCTCATCACGAGAATGTCCTGCGCCTCTTGATGAGCAGACTGTCCAGGAAATCCACATGAAGGAAAAAGTACCTTACCATGTTGCTCTCAGGTTGTTGGCTGGTCAAAAGCCCTGTGATTTACCATATGGCACTTACGGTGCCATTCTTGCCATGTCTCGTACCACAAATGACATGGTCATTCAGACTTGTGACCTTACACCATCGAAATATAATCCACCATCACGGAATCTGTTTAGTAGCTGGCAAGTTTTAAACTAGCCTGGTTGAAAGTACCTATGCAGAAGCTGCCAAACTACTGCTGTCATACTGGCATGATCTTCTAGTCAGCAGATACACATGCCATTTGTCTGCCATGCTCGGCCACTCTTCCTATGCTTTCTTCAATGACTCCTTTGACTGGCAGTTTGGGGAGTCTCTCTCTTCTGTTACCTCCTGTAATTAACTTTCAGCTATTGCTCTGGCAGCTTAACTTCATGCTACCCCCCACTTTCCTCATTGGTGTGAACCATTCACCACCTTCACTTCGTGTGGCAGCCCATGTTCACCTTGGACCTCATTGGCTTCCTAAAGAACCTAATCCAAATTCTGTCTATTGATGTAAGTTTCTCGAACATCACTGGGAACTTTGTGAGAGTACATTTGTGTACACAATGGCACTCAGACTGACTGTGGTTTAGGTGTGGCTTCATCATTGTCACTGAAGATTTTTGGTATTGACTTCCAGAGCACTGCTTAGTGTTTACACTAGAGCTCTTTGCACTGTATTGGGACACACTGTACATCTGGCGACACAGGCTTTTCAATTGTCATCTGTTCAGATTCTCTCTGTGCCCTTCCAAGTCTGTGTGTGTTGTACACAGTTCAGCCTTTAGCGCAACTGGTCCAAGAAAGATTCCAGTTCCTCAGTCTCAAGGGAGCCACTCTGACAATTAGTAGATCCTCAGTCACGTCATCTGACTGGAAACGAGGCTCCTGATGCTGCTGCTGAGGCTGCAGTACGCCTACCTTGGCCCACTAGTTCTTCCAAACTGACGATCTCCATGTTGCCGTCTGTCAGCAGGTGGTGTCACTTTGGCACCACCTCTCATCTTCCCTTTATGGCAACAAGGTCCAGGGAAAACAACCTCTCCCAGCCCCCCCAGGGGGTCCACAACTCTTTTGTGGACACGTGCGTAGCGAGCACGGGACCCCGAGCTAATGTGGCCCTCCTTCCTTTCCGGGCTGCATACCTTACCTTCCCTTCCCTTTCCGCATCCTTCCCCCATCTTCGCCCCCCTCTCACCTCTGGCTCTTTCCTTCCCTTTCTCCCCCTCTGGGAGTATGGTTTGTGCCTAAGTCCGGAGACGGACGCTCGAAACTGTTCCAAATTCCTTGCTTTCTACACTTGCAAGTCCTCGTCCTTCCTCTGTCCTTCTCTTTTCCTTCCCTCCTCTCTTTGCCCTTTTCTCCGCTGCGGCGTTTGAGACCCCCCTCTTCTTTCCTTTCCCTTTCTCTTTTTTCCTCCCTGTGCGTGTCTGAAGGCCGACCCACGCACTTCCATGCGTAGCCGGTGACGGGGTAACGCGTAATTCCCCGCCCCGGGTAGACAGGTAGGACACGTACGTACTCCCTGGTAACGGCCAGGCCCAGGGAGGGGTGATTACCCGAGCTGATACCTTCCGAAAGTGCCGATTGGTCCCTCCGTCCGTTTGTCGGGAGGTGTGACCTGAGGTGTGAACAATCACCTAAGGCGGGTGTGCCCTCAGTGAGGGCCCCCACAAGGGAGGAGCGCGCCATCGGAGACGCCGGTAATCATGGGGGATTCTTCCGCAATGGTTTCCTCACCTTCCACTATGTCTGCTCACAAACGTAAGTTCACCGAGTCTCAGCCACAGACGGTTCTTCCATCGTTGACACAATTCCTTGTTGTTTTTCGGTCTGACAAAGGTCACGACTTCTCCACGGTCAACCCTTTCATTATTCAGAAAGGTGTCGACGCAATTGCAGGTCCTGTAAAGTCTTGTTCCAGATTACGGAATGGCACCCTGTTGTTAGAAACACACAGTGCCCTCCAGGCACAAAAATTGCTGCATACTTCTCTGCTCCACACCTTCCCTGTCCGGGTGGAACCGCACCGTTCCTTAAATTCCTCGCGTGGAGTCGTTTATACACGCTCCCTCGATGGATTGTCTGATGAAGAAATTCAGCACTACCTGTCTGACCAGGGCGTAACGGCTGTTCATAGGGTTATGAAAAGGGTTGACACGAACATCATTCCAACCCACACTGTCTTCTTGACGTTTGAAAAAGTTCAACTCCCATCGAAAATCAAAGCAGGCTATGAGATAATTTCCGTTCGCCCTTACGTCCCAAACCCTACGCGTTGCTATCGATGTCAGCGGTTCAATCACGCCAGCCAGTCCTGTTCCAATCCGGCCAAATGTGTTACGTGTGGCAAGGATGCCCATGAGGGTGCTTGTCCACCTCCTTCCCCTCGCTGCATCAACTGTATGGGTGACCACGCTGCTTCCTCTCGAGATTGTCCCGTTTTTAAGGACGAAAAGCTCATCCAGGAAATCAGAGTAAAGGAAAAGGTGTCGACCTTTGCTGCTCGAAAATTATTCGCCAGTCGACAGCCCACCGTGCCTCAGAAAGGAACATACAGCACTGTCCTTGCTTCTCCTCGGCCAACAAAGGAGGTGGCCACACAGACTTGCGACCTCACCGTTAGTACCACAGTCGTCAGATCGGCCAGCGCAAAGATCGCCCGTTCAACCTCACCACTTTCGCCTGCCCACTCTATGGCTCACCCTTCGTCGGATTCTGCTAAATCTCGAGCCCAAAAGTCAGACGCCAAGTCTTCGAAAAAAGAGCATACTCGTGAATAGTTTTTACGTACCGCAACTTCACAACCATCGGTTCCTCCTTCATCGAAACGTCATATTTCCAAGAAGGCTACAAAGAAACACAGTTCCTCTCCTTCTCCGCCAAGGCGTGTCCCATCTACAGCACCACCTGGCGGAAATCGCCCTCGGCCGTCTTCTGTGTCGCCGAGGCGCACTGCTGGTGGCCGGTCAACCGGCCGATCGCTGGTGGCAGGAGCTGCTCCTGACCAACCTACGGATCAGGATCTTCTGCCTTCGACTGAATGCCATTCCATGCTGTCGGTCGCAAGCTCTGAGCAGTCGTTGAGTTGACAGCGACCTTGGTCACATTCCTCCATTTTCTGTTCACCCTATGTCCATTATCCACTGGAATATCCGCGGCATTCGAGCCAATCGGGATGAATTGTCGATCCTCTTACGATCCTACTCGCCGGTCATCTTCTGTCTTCAGGAAACAAAGCTGCGTCCCCATGACCACTTTGTTCTCCCTCATTTTCAGTCCGTTCAATATGACCTCCCCTCTGTTGAAGGCACTCCAGCCCATGGAGGACTCATGATTCTTCTCCATGATACTCTCCATTATCACCCAATCCCCTTAAACAGTTCCTTCCAAGCTGTCGCTGTCCGTCTTTCCCTTTCTGGATACACGTTCTCTCTTTGTACGGTATACATTCCATCGTCCACACCAATGGCACGAGCTGATCTCCTTCATCTTCTTGGTCAGCTTCCACCCCCCAATTTGCTGGTTGGGGACTTCAATGCCCATCACCCGCTTTGGGGATCTCCACATCCTTGTCCACGTGGCTCACTATTGCTAGACGTCTTCCACCAAGCGGATCTAGTTTGCCTCAACACTGGGGTCCCCACATTTTTGTCTGCCTCCACGACAAATTTTTCTCATTTGGACCTTGCGGTCGGTACTGTTCCGCTAGCTCGGCGCTTCGAATGGTTCGCCCTTGATGATACACACTCGAGTGACCACTTTCCATGTGTCCTTAGACTGCAGCCTCAACTGCCATATATGCGCTCGCGACGCTGGAAGTTTGCCCAAGCCGATTGGACACTTTTTTCGTCTCTAGCGACATTCGATGACCGTCGCTTTCCCAGCGTCGACGATGAGGTCACACATATTACGGACGTTATTCTTACAGCTGCGGAACGTTCAATACCACGCACCTCCGAATTGCCCCGGCGCTCCCCAGTTCCTTGGTGGAACGAGGCATGCCGTGACGCAATACGTGAGCGGCGACGTGCTCTTCGCATTTTCTGTCAGCATCCAACTTTGGCCAACTGTATCCGATATAAGCAGCTCCGTGCGCGATGCCGTCGTGTCATCCGCGATAGCAAGATGGTAAGCTGGAAATTCTTTATTAGCTCATTTAACACCTTCACTCCCTCCTCGGCAGTTTGGAGTCGGCTTCGACGGTTCTCAGGCGCGCCTAGTTTCTCCCCGGTCTCTGGGCTCACTGTCGCTCATGATACCTTAGTGGACCCCGTCGCAATTTCTAACTCATTGGGTCAGCACTTTGCTGAGATTTCGAGCTCTTCAAATTACCTGCCAGCGTTTCTCCCGAAGAAACGTGCAGCGGAAGTGCGACATCTTGCTTTCTCCTCTCAAAATCACGAAAGCTACAATACTGTTTTCTCCATGCAGGAACTCCAACATGCCCTCTCTTCTTCTAGATCCTCCGCCCCAGGACCGGATGGTATCCATGTCCAAATGTTGCTGCATTTATCAACCCATAGTCTGCGTTACCTCCTTCGCCTTTATAATCGAATTTGGACCGACAGTACCTTTCCCAGACGATGGCGGGAAGGTATTGTCGTTCCCGTTCCGAAACCTGGAAAGGATAAACATCTCCCCTCTAGCTATCGCCCCATTTCTCTCACAAGTAGTGTATGTAAAGATTTGGAGCGTATGGTGAATTACCGTTTAGCTTGGTGGCTGGAATCCCGCAGTCTTTTAACACCAGCCCAATGCGGATTCCGAAAGCATCGTTCTGCAGTTGACCATCTTGTTGCTCTCTTCACTTATATCATGAACAATTTTCTCCGGAAACGCCAAACGGTAGCAATATTTTTTGATCTGGAGAGAGCATACGATACCTGTTGGAGGACAGGCATCCTCCGCACACTGTTCTCTTGGCGCTTTCGAGGCCGGCTGCCCCTTTTTCTTCGCGAATTTATGGCAGAGCGCACATTTAGGGTGCGGGTGAACACTACTCTCTCCCGTACTTTCTCCCAAGAAAACGAGGTACCCCAGGGCTCCGTGCTGAGTGTTGTACTGTTTGCCATCGCCATAAATCCAATTATGGATTGTCTACTTCCTGATGTCTTGGGCTCCCTCTTTGTGGACGATTTTGCGATCTACTACAGCTCTCAACGGACCAGCCTTCTTGAAAGACGTCTTCAAGGATGTCTCGATCGCCTCCACTCGTGGAGCATCGAAACCGGCTTCCGTTTCTCACCCAGTAAGACCGTTTGTGTTAATTTTTGGCGACGTAAGGAGTTTCTTCCGCCCTCCTTACATCTAGGTCCTGTCAACCTTCTGTTTTCAGACGTCGCTAAATTCTTGGGTCTTATGTTTGACAGAAAACTGTGCTGGTCCTCCCACGTTTCCTATCTTTCGGCTCGCTGTCTGCGATCCCTTAACACCCTCCGTGTCCTGAATGGTACTTCCTGGGGAGTGGACCGAGTGGTCCTTCTCCGCCTCTATCGCGCCTTAGTGCGCTCGAAATTGGATTATGGAAGCATAGTCTACTCCTCTGCTCGGCCGTCTATTCTTCGGCGTCTCGACTCTATCCACCACCGTGGATTACGTTTAGTGTCTGGAGATTTTTACACCAGCCCTGTGGAAAGCCTTTATGCCGAGACTGCTGAACCTCCGCTGTCCAATCAGCGAGCAGTACTTCTGAGTCGTTATGCTAGCCATCTGTCTTCCATGCCTGCTAATCCAGCCCATGACCTTTTTTTCGACGCCTCCTTTGATGTAGGGTATTCAGGCCGCTCCTCCTCCCTACTACCCCCGGGAGTCCGCTTCCGTCCACTGCTCCATTCTCTTTCCTTCCGCTTCCCTAAAACCTTCTTGACAACTTGGGGTACAGCGCTGCCTTGGCTCCGTCCCCGGATCTGCTTGCTCCGTGACCTTTGTCAATTTCCCAAGGATGGTACCCCTACACTTGTTTATCGTCGGGCATTTGCTGCTCTATGTGCACAAATGACGGACGCCACATTTATTTACACAGACGGCTCGAAAACATCGTTAGGTGTAGGGAGTGCCTATATTGTTGGCGACACCCCAAATCACTTTCGGCTTCCCGACCAGTGTTCGGTTTATACTGCGGAGCTTTACGCTGTTCTCCAGGCTGTCCACTACATCCGCCGCTATCAGCGGATACAGTACGTAATCTGCTCAGATTCTCTCAGCTCTCTCCTCAGTCTCCAAGCTCTTTACCCTGTGCACCCTCTGGTCCACTGGATTCAGGACTGTCTGCGCTTGCTCCACCTGGGGGGCGTCTCGGTGGCGTTCCTCTGGCTCCCGGGACACGCTGGTATCTGTGGGAATGAGGCGGCCGATATAGCGGCCAAGACTGCAGTCTCTCTTCCTCGGCCAGCTATTCAGTCGCTTCCCTTCACCGATTTACGGAGCGGTTTATGTCGCAAAGTTGCTCATTTATGGCATGCGCATTGGTCAACACTTCCCCATAATAAATTGCGGGAAGTGAAAGCCCTTCCTTGCGCTTGGACCTCTTCCTCCCGAACGCGTCGTCGGGAGGAGGTAATTTTAGCTAGACTCCGGATAGGGCACTGTCTTTTTAGCCATCGACATCTTTTCAGCGGCGATCCTCCCCCACTCTGTCCCCACTGCTCTCAGCTGTGGACGGTAAGACACCTTTTAATTGAATGCCCCTACTTTAATCCGTTACGCTCCCGTCTACAGCTATCGCCTGATCTATCGTCGATTTTAGCAGATGACACGCGCTCAGCCGACCGCGTTCTCCAGTTTATTAGCAACAGTGAAATGACGTCAGTCATTTGAAGCTTTTTTTGGGGACAACCAACCCCTTTCCGTAGTAGATTTTTAAGCATTCCTTCTGCTTTTAGTTTCTTCAATTTTATGACTTTGTTCCCATTGCTGCTGGTTTTCAATTTCGGTTTTTTACTGTTTCCTAAGTCACGGGCTGGGCGCTAATGACCATAGAAGTTTTGCGCCCTAAAACCACAAAAAAAAAAAGATAAAAAAGATAAAAAAAACCTCTCTCAGTGGCTTGGCTGACCTCCTCTTGGCCCTTTCTGAGAGATCATTTTAGCTATCACCTTTTTTAGCTATCACTTTTTGTTAATTGGAGAACCCTCACCAAATTGTGTTCATTGTCATCAACCATTGACAGTTTGCCATTTTAGAACCGAATCCCCTTCCTTTTAACCACTTCAATTCTAATGTATGTTTTCCATCTGAGTTATCAGCCATTTTAGCAAATGACACATGAGCTGTTGACTGCGTTTTACATTTATCCATCTCAGATGGCTGGCCGCTTGTTGATGGGTTCGTGCTTGGCTGCCACAGGGCCCCAGCTGTTGCAGCATCTTTTACCTTGCATGCATCATGTCTATCCTCTAGCACTTCTTATTTCTGTCTCTTGGGTAACATGTATGGGCTGTTTTGGAAATGTATTCTGCAGTTTCAGCAGTCATAATAAGAATACTCTGCACTGTTTTTTGTTCTTTTGTTTTTCTTTGTTAACCACCACCTATCCGGCCCCCGCTTTGGTGTTTGAGGATCTTATTCTTCTTCCCTGTGTGCTCCTGAAGGCTGGCCCATGTGTCTGATGCATAACAGGTGATGGGGTAACATGTAATTCACAGCCCCAGGTCGACAGGTAGGATTCGCACGTAACCCTGAAACAGGCCAAGCCTGGGGAGGGGTGACTGCCTGAGCTGCTACCTTCCCAAATTGCTGATTTGTCCCTCTGTGAGGTGTTTGGGAGGTGTGACCTGAGGTATGAACCCCTTCTCAAGGGGCTCCCAGTAGGAAGAGTGCACCATCGGAGATGCTGGCAATCGCAGGGGATTTTCTGGCAGTGAGCCAATCATCTTCACAGTCAGTGGCTATGAAACATAAATGGAAGTTGGCTAACGTTTCAAAGACCCTCTCAACTGCACTATGGTTCCTTGTGGATTCGTGTACTGAAGATGGTCAGTCCTTCGCTACGTTAAATATGATTGTTATTCAGAAAGGTGTTAATGCAGTTGCGGTGCTGTGAAATGCTGCTCTCATTTATGCAGTGGCACTTTGCTTTTGGAAGCTACTTCTGATACTCAAGCACACGAACTGCTTGCAGCTTCGCTTGATGGCTATCCTATTCGTGTTGAGGCCCATTGAACACTGAATTCCTCCCATGTTGTTGTTTACACTTTGTTGCTCGATGGTCTGACTGAGGCAGAAATCCAAATGCACTTCTCTGATAAGGGTGTCATTGCAGTCCATTGGGTGACGAGAAAAGTAGATGTCTCTTTAGTGCCCACATGCACTCATTTTCTCACCTTGGGTAGAGTGGTGCTTCCATCGGAGATCAAAGAAGGTTATGAAGTTATCACAGTCAAACTGTATATTCTGATAACTTGTTATCGAATCAATGTGTTGGTGTGCAGCATGGAAATAAGAAAAAGTTCAGAAAAGGTACTTAGGGATTACAATTACTAACAATTGGAACTGTTACACATGAAATTTTGTGGGAAGGTGAAGCAGTCTGTGTTTCACTGGCTGAACACTGAGAAGAATCAACAGGTTGACTAAACACACTGCCTACACTGCACTTGTCGATTCTGTACTGGAATATTGCTTTGTAATAAGGGATCCTTGTTGGACAGAAATGACAGAGGCTAGTGAAAAGGTGGCTGGCAGGTGTAGCGCCTGGAAAATTGTCATCCCTTACATAGCTGTTACCACACAGCCTAATTTGTGTGTGCTGAGAGATAGGGATAGACATCAATCATTCCATGACCAGTGGGATAAATTTTTAATTTTTTATGCATGTGGTTCATAAAAAACTTATTTTGAGGGAATTGCTCCCTTTCAGCATTAATACCATTTGTTCTTGAACTCCACTGATCACATTTTCATAGTCCATCAATTTTAAAGTGAAACTGAGAAAAAAATTTTACCAGCCAATGTAAAAATTTTAAAAAATCTGATGAGTTGTGTGTAAACTGTGGGTTTACCTGAAAGACTCCATCCACAAAAGATAATACAAGACGATGTATTATATAACAATGCTGAAAAATACACACTCTCCTTTGATTTTTAGTTATACATACATTAGGTGTGGTCTAAGACAAGTGCCTGGGTCTAATGTCCGTAACAGCAGAAATCACAAAGCACAGAGATGTTGACATCGAAGCCAGTGTCATGCGCCTACTCTGTTGACACTGACAGCATCCATAACAGTAGTAAGTGTGTAAACTGTTTGCACCTAAGTCTTTATTCTGTACTTCAGGAACTTCATCTTGCAGTGGTGTACTGGAATTAAAGGGAAGTTTACCACTCTTCTCACTTTGTCGCCTTTTTTAACATTATCACCATTTGTAATATTTTTAAATTTGCAAACTTGTTAATTTGCATTCTTCCAAAAAGAGTGAAAAAAACTATTCACTTTTGTTTCCAAGTTTGTGTTAGTGTATATTCATTTAACTTTTTGGAATATATAAATATGTATCTACACCCGTAGTCTTCAAAGCTTTGTGATTTGCACGGCAGAGGGTATGTCCCATTGTACCAGTTACTAGGGTTTTTTCTCCATTCCACCCACATATGTAGTACGAAAACAATGCTCATTCCCTGTAATTCCTATGGCAGCAATACGAAGAGGGTTGTAGTACACTTCTGGAGCCATCGTTTGAAGTAACTTACAGAAACTTTGTTAGTGGACCCTCTTGGGATTGTTCATGTTTTAGTGTCTGCCAGTTGCCTTTCTTCAGTGTCTTTTTGATTCTCTCCCTTGAGTCAACCTTGTGACAATTTGTGCCACCCTGTTCTGTATGCATTTCACATTTCCTGTTAGTCCTGTTTGATATGGCTCTTGTACACCTTGTATATGGATTGTATTTCCCCAGTATTGTATAAATAAACAGAAGTCTACTGCATGATTTACTGAAGACTCGATGTGGTTTTCATTCCTCACCGTATGAACTTTTGCACGCAGGTAGTCCTATTGGTTGATCTATTACTCCTGTAACTCGTCGCTATTACAGTCATAAGATAGTGTAAAATTTAACTCGGGGGAGTTCTGAAAATTCAGATAGTTCCTTCCCAATTTTTTTGTATTTTTTTAAATTTAGTGTGCTACTGTTAGTAGTGTCAAATATTCCTGTGATAATAATTTTAATGTAGTAACAGAACTGCTGCCGTGATTCTCTGTTCCATTTCAAAAATAAACTTTCCGAGATGGGGAAATGCCAAAATTTTTAGTGACTGTCTTGAGAACACAGCTTTAAAAGTTAAATCCCTGCATGTGGAAAATGTTGGTGAAAGTTAACTACTGTGCAGTGTTTGTTCCTGCTCCATTAATTATGAGGCAAAAGTTTTTCAGGAAGTGTGTAACCAATCACTTTCAATAAAATGTAAGTGTAGTTTTGAAGTTAATTGTGGACCTTCGCAGTTACATTTACAGCATTCAGATCAAATAAAATCATCGAATTCAGTGTGTAGGCCAATAAGTGGACATTACAAATGATGGATTGTGCACCATCACTGAGTTAATTTCGATAATGAAATTGTTTACTCCATGGATTTTTCAAATATGTTATAAATCGCATGTTAATCATATTAGACATGAAGTTTTGGTCAAACTATCGGTGTTAAAGATGAAAATGAATTATAGACAACCATTTTGTCATGGCCTAAGTGGAATCATTGCATATTAAACTAGCATCTTCATCTGCAAAGCTGATGGAAAAATATCACATCATAAATTTCTGAAGCCGACTTGATCCTAAATAAATGCCTTATGACGGGATCATATGAAAACATTTTCTCCCTCCTCTCCAGGGAGCACACATTCTTCTGTGGGTTCGTGCATGGTGCCCATGGGCCCCTGGGCTGTTGTTACCCCTTCCTCCTCCCTGGGCTGCATTTCCTTCACAGTGCCCCTCTCTCCCTGTCCTTGCTTCTTCCCCTACACCTTTGCCTGTTCTCTCTGTGTTCTTACTTATGTTGATCTGGCTGTTCACCTTGATTCTTGTATTCCTTGTTTTATTTAAATTGCCCCTTAATTTTCATCGTTCCTTTTTGGCATTTTTGGTCCCTCTTTGGGAATTCGACCTTGAATTCTGAATTTTCTGTCTGTAGTGTGAAACATGTGGGAAAGAACTCCCTCCCTTGAGTCTATAGTCTGAATTCCTCCCCACCCTTCCTTCTCCACTTCCTTCCTCGTCACAGCCCATCTCCGCTCCACAGGTCACCAGTATGTGCAGCCAGTCTGTGTGGTAGGGCTGTTATGTACACATCTGGCTGAGCCTCCTGACAACACAGGGATCATACTTCTGGCACCAGAGCTTTTGCCTCTACATGTATGCATAGGAGTGGTTGCTTGTCATTCTGGAGCGTCAAAACTCCCAGCAAAGACCACTGTGTGCCTGGCTGGTGCCCATGGGGAGGGCACCTGATCAGAGGGTGGTATCAGGGCAGATGATTTCCATATGAAACACATCAAGCTCCAAAATTCTGGGCATTCTCCTGTGGCTGTCTCTTCAAGAGGTAAAAGATCATTGACCACTGCTTCATAACACTCTGTGGCATTCACTTCCCTGGCTACACCCTGGAGGGGGGCCAGGTTCACTGAATTGTGGTGAAACACTTTCCCCACTACCTGATCTGTATTAGGATGGACAAGGATACATCCACCACCACAAAGCCATTATCTTTTGAGGAAATACTGGAGACAAGATCGGCAAACGAATTTCTCAGTACAGTGCAGTTGAGTTCCCTGTAGATCAAAACTACTACTGCCGCTCAGTCTGCAGCTCTTCCTGCTTGTGATAATCTTCGTGATGCCCCAGTGTCCAATACAACTTCGCAGTCTCTGAATATGGTACAGAAAGTTGTTTCTCATATGGACATTATCCTTCAGACTGATAAGGAACTCGGAGGCAATTTGGAATGACAGACCGTTCATTTTGTGCAGGAAGGTCATAAGGACAAATACACCAATAACCACCTTTCTTCTGGCATTTGAGGGAGATACCCTCCCAGAGCAGGTCAAAGTTGTGTGTTACTGGTGTGATATGAAGCCGTACATTCCCCACCCTTGAAGTCCTTTGCATGCTTGCATTCTGGGCAATCCCCCTATGTACAGCAGATAATCCATGTGGTGACTGAGGGCACCCACCTCAAGAGGGGAGCCTGTGTTCCACCAGCTACGCATGTTATCATGACCACCAGTCTGCATGCCCACCCAATTACCCACCTTACATGAAAGAAATGGAGATAAGAGTATAAGTTGCTGGATTGTTTCTTACACTGAGGTTTGATAGAAATTTGACCACCTTCTTTCTGTGTCAGTGACATCAACTTTTGACTCTGTTATATCCTTTCCTCTCCTCCCTCTTCCTTAGCCCCACTTGTCATCCCCTCCTCTCTCCTCTCCCCAAACCCAGCTGAAGTAGTGGCCCTCTTCTTCAGCAACTGCTGGTAACGAGGCTCCCTCCCAGAACCCTTCCCCTGTGGTGTGTCTCAGGCAAGAGGCCTGCTGCCACGACCATGTGACACACAGTCTGTGTGCCTCAAAGTCCTCCCACTGTCTTTCAATTATGGATCTTGTAGAATGCTGCTCTACCTCAGTGCCCGGACATCCTCATCCTGAGGAGGAGGAGGAGGAGGAGTCTCAGGACAAAAGCCTCCAGTGCTGCTGGGGGTGTTATCTTCCCACTCCCAATGTGAATCTGGCCTCTTATTTATGGATCTCACCCAGATGCCTTTGGTGATGGATGGTGACCCACTGATGTGATGGGCTCCACATCATTTGCTCCCATTTGGATACACACGCTATGCTTATTCAATAGAAATGTAATGGGTACTACCGTCACTTCCTAGAGTTAATCCAGGGGGATCGCAGCTCTTTGGTGAGTTCATGCTTGGCTACCATAAGGCCCAAGCCTTACATGCTGCATGTATATCCTCTTGCCATACTTCTTCCCCTGCCTTTGGCAACATGTCTGGGATGTTTCTGGAAAAAATGTTCTGCATATTTCGTGGCAGATATCAGGAGAGTCTCTCCATTGTTTTACATTCTTTTTTTTGTTTCCCCATTCCCCTTCCACTATCCTTCCTCCACTTCGGTGTTTGAGGATCTTCTTCCCTTCTTCCCTTCCTTCCTTCCTTCCTTCCTTTCTTTCTTTCTTTCTTTCTTTCTTTTTTCCTCCCTCACTCCCTCTTACACACACACACACACACACACACACACACACACACACACACACACACACACACACACACACCTAAATACTTAAATACATACAAAATAACGGGTGATAAAAAGTTTCCATTAGAAGGACATACAGTCCAGCTTGAGAATGCCAATTGGGCAAACTCACCACGAGCATTGAAACAATCATCCCTCCAATGCACTAGGTTCAAGATACCTATTTTGTAAAAAATCATGTCCTGTAATGTAAGGTAGTTCATAACTGTTGCCACACATCCATATCCAACAGGAACTGTCAACACTTCGAGGCTCTGAAACTTCCTGGCAAATTAAAACTGTGTGCCGGACCGAGACTCTAACTCGGGACCTTTGGAGGAAGTAGTTGTGATACTATTTTGCATCTCCACAATGTGTCTAGAGAAACCTTTAGCAATGCTTGTATCAGAATGGAGTGATGACCATGCTGTGGAGGAACATTATTAAATTTCTGTTAAATTGTGCAAAAGGATGGATATTCCTGACGGACAGAAAAGTAATTTGGAGGTGCCAGATCTTCGGAGAAGACTGAAATGAAAATGAGGACAGGACTTTGTGGTTGAGCATTGTTGAAAGTATACGAGGTACTGCTGTACCTCCTCACAAAAGAGTACCTCCTCAGCAAACAGTTTCCCAGATACTACCATGATTTCAGAATTACATGGGTAAAAGAAATGATAAAGTCACTATTTTGGTCATTTATTTATGTAGTCATAAATACCATATGCTCTTGGGATATTTTCATTGGTATTACATACATTTAATGTAAACTAAGCAATCTGGTGTAATATTACTACAGTTTTCTCTTGCTGTACCAAGGGCATGTCAGAATTCCTATTACAGGTGTGTAAGGGTTGTAGAAGGGACTTTGTACATTTCCAGACATGGGTTTATTAATGAAACCTGGTGGATAAAGTTTTCTCTGGAACCTCTCTGTAATAGGAATTGTGCAACACTCTGGATTTTTAGTGAGCAGATGGATGGCATGTGTTGAGTGTAGACTAACTGATGCTCAATAGTCAATTTCCTTTATATCTATTACAGACATCATTCCACTTGATGCAAGTGTTATAAATATTACTACACAGATAGAAATTTTATATTAATTTTGTGTGAGAGTTCATTTCTTGTCATGTTGCCAATTGGTCAATTGTTTTCTTTAGAAGCTTGTTGTTTGAAGTAAAGCTTATTTTGTTGCCAATGTAGTGAAGACACTAACCCATATATCTGTCATAATGCTCCCTATTTACTCAGGATTATTTGTTGCCAGGTAGTCAATTATGCTTTTGCAACAATTTACACTTAAAGTGGGCATCTGAACTAATAATTATTGATGTAAATACTACTTTGAGAAACCTTTGGGTATAATCTCAGATGACATACCTACAGTCAACTTCCGACATGTATTTTAGCCAAAATATGGAAGGTAGATTTAAGTTGACACCATCTGTAATTGTGTGACTTGGGGTACCTATTTGTAATGAATGAACACTTCTTTGAGCTGTTCAGCATCTCATTCAGGTGGTTGGTAAAATGAGCTATGTAATTATTAATTTTCTTTGAGTTGTCAAACACAACCTATCCATACTAATTCACAAGAACTGTCTACATAAATTTCTCTTCAAGGTAAATTACTACTGACAGTAATAAACATTCTACAACTGACTGTATTTAATCAATTCTTAATGAACACAGTTCAGTAAGAGTTTTGCTGAAATTACTTGTGGTTTAGCCATGTTTGCATACCTAAAATAATTGGAGCCTCAGTGCTTTCTATTAGTGATTGGAGCTCTGAATCTTTCCTAACACAGCAGCAACAATTTACAATTACAATACAAACTGCATCTGAAACTACCTTCATCCTGTTTTTGCCCTGAACTCTTTTAAACTGTCACCCTTTCTATAGCTTACTGAGACCCTTTAATGTAAGAAGCTGGCCAGTCACCTCCTCACGGCCCCCACTATCCGAGTAGTCATCTTCTGTGTGTAGTGGTCCCCTGACATATTAAACATAACCCAGGAAACACACCACCATAAGGTGCAAGCCAGGGAGTCTGCAGACTGGGTGCAGGACTTTTGTAGCCCCTGATACAGAGCTGAATTGATGGTATGTTTCGAAGGACCATGGTTAATTCTGTCATGATGCTATTGATAGTGAGCTCCACATTCAAATAACAAGACTGGCAATCTCTATCACATCAGCTAGCTGCCCAAAAGCAGACACACTCTGTGTGTCACTTTGGATCAGTTCAGTGTTAGTACCGACATAAGACACCATTTGTAATCGGCTGAAACCTCTGGTCATCACGGAATCCAGAAGCACCTGTTCCACATCCTGAACTTTCATATAGATTGGACCACAGATTTCTGCAACATTAGTTAGTGCTAGTGGTAAATTGTGCGCTCAAAGTCATTGCCAGATTTCTGCAGTCACATAAACGTTTTATTGAGTGGCTGCATCTTACAGGTGCAGTGAGAAGGGAGTCCAACTAAATGAACATGATGAATCCTTCTTATAGAAAAGAGCCTCCATGCTTAGGTGGAGATTCATTGGTAACACAGTTCTACATCCCCCCTGCAGGTCAGGGGGTTAGAATAGGCCCGAGGTATTCCTGCCTGTCGTAAGAGGCGATTAAAAGGAGTCCCTCCCCCTCAAGGGGGTAGTTAACATCTGCGTCCGGAGACAGACGGTTCCATGACCTATATTTGCGGTCATTTTGGTTTTCACTTCTTCTGGTTTCTTCCTTCCTTTGGTTGGCTCCTTTCATTGTTCTTCTCCATCTCACTGTCTTACTTACTCTTTCCCTTGCCTTCATCTCCTTGCCTTCATCTCCTTGCCTTCATCTCCTTGCCTTCATCTCCTTGCCTTCATCTCCTTGCCTTCTTCTCCTTGCCTTCTTCTCCTTGCCTTCTTCTCCTTGCCTTCTTCTCCTTGCCTTCTTCTCCTTGCCTTCTTCTCCTTGCCTTCTTCTCCTTGCCTTCTTCTCCTTGCCTTCTTCTCCTTGCCTTCTTCTCCTTGCCTTCTCTGGTCTCCGCCTCGGCGTTAGAGACAGTCTGTCCTTTCTCTCCCTCTGTTCCTTCTTTTTCCTCTTCTTCCTTCCTCCCTGTGTATGCCTGAAGGCCGACCCATGCATTCACACGCGTATCCGGTGACGGAGTAACGCGTAATTCCCTGCCCTGGGTAGACAAGTAAGGCACACACGTATCCCCTGGTAAAGGCCAGGCCCAGGGAGGGGTGATTGCCTGAGCTGACACCTTCCGACCATGCCGATTGGTCCCTCCGTCCATTTCTCAGGAGGTGTGACCTGAGGTGTAAACATTCACCTAAGGCGGGAGTGCCCTCTGAGAGGGTCCCCACAAGGAAGGAGCACGCCATCGGAGACACTGGCAATCATGGGGGATTTCTCTGCAATGGATTTCTCTTCTTGTTCTCTCTTGACTTCTGCCCAAAAACGGAAACTTGACCAGCCACCAGTGACAAAAGTATTACCGCCTGCCCCACAGTTCCTCGTAGTTTCTCGATCTGAGGACGGAAAGGATTTTTCCTCTGTCAACCCTTTCGTTATCCAGAAGGGCGTAGATGCCATAGCCGGATCTGTCAAGTCTTGTACCAGATTGCATAACGGTACATTGTTACTAGAAACTGAGAGCGCCTTTCAGGCACAAAAACTGCTTCAGGCCACACTCCTGTACACGTTCCCTAGTATTCAGTCGCCGTCGCACATCAAAACGGGCTACGAGGTTATTTCTGTTCGCCCCTATGTCCCGACACCTACGCGCTGCTACCAGTGTCATTGTTTTAATCACACTCACCAGTCTTGTTCCAATGCGGCTTAATGTGTCACTTGTGGCAGGGATGCCCATGAGGGTGACTGTTCACCTCCGTCTCCTCGTTGTGTGAACTGTCAGGGTGACCATGCAGCGTCCTCCCGCGACTGCCCCATCTACAAGGAAGAACGCTGTATACAGGAAATTCAGGTCAAAGAGAAAGTGTCCACCTCGGCTGCTCGCAAGCTATTTGCTAGTAGGAAGCCCACGCTGCTCCCAGCAGGGAAATACAGTACTGTCCTCACCTCTCCTCAGACTATCAGGGAGGTGGCGAAGCAGACATGTGATCTGACCTTCAGCACTATGGTCGTCCGTTCGGCCAGTGCTAAGATCGCCCGGTCGACGTCTCCTCTTCCTCCCATCACCCCTCAGACACAAGCACCTTCATCAGCTTCTGGCAAGACGAAGACCCAGAAGTCAGATGCACGGGCCTTCAAGAAGGAACCATCCCGTGCAGACGTCCTACGTACCTTGAACGCCCAGCCATCGGCCAGTATTTCCACTAAATGACCTTCCAAGAAGGCTCATAGGAAGCACAGTTCTCCTTCTCCGCCACGTCGCAGATCTTCTCCTGCGCCACCCAGCGGTTGTGCCCCAGGCCGTCATCTGTTTTGCCTGGTCGCACCGCTGGTAGCTAAACATCTGGCCGTTCACTTGCAGAGCAAGCTCCCCCTCCTGGCCATCTTAACAAGATGGCCGATGAACCTATAGAACCAATGGACGATGACTGTCCGCCTACTGATAGCTGCGGCAGTGCTCGCTCGAAGCCAGGCCCTCAGTGGCCTTTGAGGTGACCCTTTCTTTCATCTTCCTTTTCTTCTCACGATGGCACTTATTCACTGGAATATTCGCAGCATTTGCTCCAACCGAGAGGACTTAAAGTTGCTGCTCTGCTTGCACCGTCCGCTCGTCGCAGCCCTCCAGGAAACGAAGCTACGCCCATGCGATCAAATTGCCTTGGCACACTACACCTCTGTGCGTTTTGACCTACCCCCTGTGGCAAGTATTCCGGCTGATGGAGGGGCTATGTTGCTGGTCCAGGATGATATTTACTACGATCCCATCACATTGCACACCGGCCTGCAGGCAGTTGCCGTCCGAATTACTCTCCCCACTTTTACATTTTCCATTTGTACTGTTTACACTCCATCGTCATCTGCCGTTACCAGGGCAGACAAGATGCAAATTATTGCTCAGCTTCCTGCACCATTTTTGTTAACTGGAGACTTCAATGCCCACCGTCCCCTTTGGGGCTCTCCAGCATCCTGCCCGAGGGGCTCACTGTTGGCAGACCTTTTCAACCAGCTCAATCTTGTCTGCCTCAACACTGGCACCCCTACTTTTCTTTCGGACACATCTCACACCTATTCCCATTTAGACTTCTCTATATGTACTAGCCAACTTGCTCACCGGTTTGAGTGGTATGCATTTTCTGATACATGTTCGAGTGACCACTTCCCGTGTGTTATCCATCTCCTGCATCATACCCCCTCTCCATGCTCAACTAGTTGGAACATATCCAAAGCAGACTGCGGGCTCTTCTCTTCAAGGGCGACCTTTCAGGATCAAACCTTCACAAGCTGCGATAGTCAGGTCGCACACCTCACGGAAGTCATTCTCACTGCTGCTGAATATTCCATCCCTCACACTACTTCTTCTCCACGTCGCGTACCGGTCCCCTGGTGGACTGCAGCATGTAGAGGCGCTTTACGTGCTCATCGACGTGCTTTACGCACCTTTAAACGCCACCCTACAATGACGAATTGTATCAATTATAAACGATTACGTGTGCAGTGTCGTCGTATTATTAAAGAAAGCAAGAAAGCCAGCTGGGCTGCTTTCACAAGCACCTTCAACAGTTTTACTCCTTCTTCTGTTGTCTGGTGTAGCTTGTGCCGGCTATCTGGCACTAAGGTCCACTCACTAGTTTCTGGCTTGACGGTCGCGAATGATGTCCTTGTGGCCCCTGAGGATGTCTCCAATCCCTTCGGCCGCTTTTTCACAGAGGTTTCGAGCTCCACTCATTACCGCCCTGCCTTCCTCCCCCGCAAACAGGCAGAGGAGGCTAGGCCACCTAACTTCTGCTCCTCGAATCGTAAAAGTTATAATGCCCCATTCACCATGCGGGAACTCGAAAATGCACTTGCCCGGTCATGGCCCTCCACTCCAGGGCCAGATTCTATTCATATGCAGATGCTGAAGAACCTTTCTCCTGCGGGTAAAGGTTTCCTTCTTCATACGACCATCAATATGGGTTGTATGTCTCTGCCCTGCTACCCCCTGGAGTTCGCTTTCGTCGCCTCCTTCACCACCTTGATTTTTCACTCCCTGCAACCATTAGAGTCGGCGACAGCCACACGGCACCATGGCTCCAGGCTCGTGTTCGCGTTCACCTTGACCTCAGCTCGCTCCCAAAGGAGGCTACCCCCGGTTGGGTATACCATTCCCGTTTTCTCGAACTTCGTTTGAAGTTCATTAATATGACCTTCATTTACACAGATGGCTCTAAGACCAATGATGGGGTCGGGTGTTCTTTTATTGTCGGGGCACTAAGTTTCAAATACTAGCTCCATGGCCATTGTTTGGTCTTCACAGCTGAACTCTTTGTCCTCTACCAAGCTGTTCTTTACATCTGCTGCCACCGACATTCTGCTTATGTCATCTGCTCCGATTCCCTGAGGGCCATCCAGAGCCTCAGTGATTCGTATCCGGTTCACCCTTTTGTGTACCGGATCCAATGCTCTCTTCAGCAGCTGGTGGACAACGGTTCTCCGGTTAGCTTTATGTGGGTTCCTGGCCATGTCGGTATCCCTGGGAATGAAGCTGCAGATGCTGTGGCCAAGGCTGCAGTCCTCCAGCCTCGGACAGCTTCTTGTTGTGTCCCTTCATCAGATTGTAGCAAGGTCATTTGTCGGCGCATTTTATCGCTGTGGCATGCCGATTGGGCTGCACTTATGGACAACAAGCTTCGGGCCTTGAAACCTCTTCCCGCGGCTTGGACGTCCTCCTCCCGCCCTTCTCGGTGGGAGGAGGTCGTTTTGGCCCGGTTACGAATTGGACACTGCTGATTCAGCCATCACCATCTGCTGACGGCTGCGCCGGCACCGTTCTGCCCATGTGGGCAGCTGGTGACGGTCCACCACATTTTAACGTCCTGCCCCGATTTTAATACTTTGCGTCTTGATCTTGGCCTGCCATGTACTCTGGATGCCATTTTAGCAGATGACCCAGGAGCAGCTGCTCGCATTCTTTGTTTTATCAACTTGACAAACCTGCCTAAGGACATTTGATTATGCTGTTTCTTTTAATCCTATGGCTGTTACTACGTCCTATGTAGTGTTGTCCCTTTTAGTTGCTGTTTTAACCTTGTGCCTCACGGTGCATTCCTAACTTAGTATGGGCGCTAATGACCATTGTAGTTGTGTGCCCTAAAACGACAAAAAAAAAAGAAGAGGTGCAGTTCATATAATAGCCCGTCCATAGTAACTCTGAAGTAGATCTATTCCAGTTTCTGTTGATCTGCCTCAGCCAGACAGAGATCATCCATCTGATAACAACTTTCCTGTCATTTCTCTTTGTAGCTTCCTCAATCTAGCACCCATCCTCTTTTGTACATGTCTACAACACTCAAGTTTCTTTACCAAGGTATCACCATAAACACTGAACTCATTAATTTTATTGAAAGCTTTAGAGTCCCCATTGCCTAGGTACTTCATGTATATAACATTATAAATGGGAATCGACCTCAGAAATGTTTTAAGAGCTCCACCACCCTCCTCCATACCTCCTGTGTAACCATCATAATTCTTGGATCACTGATGTTCAATATGTCCTCCAGTGTTACCATGGCAGGTATGGCAGTACTTAGATAAGCACTCAACATCAACAACTTTTCCATTCTCTAGAGAAGTACCACTTGTCCTCTATGTTTTCATGTTCCGTCAAATGCAACAACAATGTCCCTGGTTCCAATAATATTTACAGTTTCTTCCACTGCACATTTCATAGATGCTTTTGACACAACAGTCAAGGCACCTAAAAGTGTTTTATGTACTTGTTGTTCCTAGTGTGAGGAGGGGGAAGGTCCATCAAACTACAAAACACTTGATAGCCTTTTTCACTTTTCGTATTGCACACATGCATACACCAACTTCAAAATCACATTGAATTACACACAATGTTTGAAGTCATTTTCGAGATTTATTGCAGGATCTACACAGAAAAACTACTTTTGATGCTAAACCCTTCCTGCTAGTTTGTTGTTCAGTTATTTCCAGACAGCCTATACCATCACATTGCTTACATTTCACCACTTCCTTTATCAAAGCAGATAAGGTGCCCACATCAACAACAACAAATCCACTACAAACAGTGTCACTGTTAACACAAAAATTTGAATCAGCAGTAGGATTGGCAGGAGATGATACGTGCGTTACTTTCAATAGTGTGGCTTCCTTTGCTTGTGAACTGGTTACCATGGAATTTCCTTTTATTGAATTTCTTGATGCATGGCATAGTTTGCATTTATTGCACACTAAATGATATATACTTCCACAAATATATGTAGTACTTGGGCAACAAACATTCAGTAACACATGAACAAATTGCTTCAGCAAAACAAAAGTAAATACTAGCAAAGATAATCATTTATGGACACTAGAAACCTGCACTGTTACAACATATACAATGTATCATCACTGGAAACAGAAAGTTATCAGTTCTTTTCGAAATAATACTGGTTTCTGCAACAGAAATAAAGTAGGCATGACTTCATACATTATTGTAACTTTGAAATTTGCTATATATCGGTAATTTTTCATTTTAAACCCTATATATATATTGTATATATTGTGGAAAAATCGAAATTTTTTAAGTACCCTTTATCCTTAATGTGTTCACTTCAATTTTTTTAAAACAGTGGCAATACGCAAATTGTTAACAGGAAATACTGAAAATGCATGGAGGTAGATTTCTGTAAAAGCTCCCGTCCTCCTCACCAAAATAGATGTTGCGACCATAATCCAGCATACTTGGACTTCCATGAAAGGCATTAAAATGTATTTATCAATCTATTTTTACCTCCCTCTATAAATCTTCTTTCACTTCAGTGACAGGTTTGCACTTGGTAGTGTTCGTTGTGACTTGTGACCCATTTCCAACAACTTCAGTTTCGGAGCAGCCCGTTTCCAAAACTTCAATTAGTTTACTGAATCACAACTTCTCATGTTATGCCTTGTTCTTAAAGTTTGGTTTTGTGCAAAACAACGGGATTAAAAATCAAAAATTCCAACATATGCCAGAGACAGAGTGCAAAAACAATGGCCAGAATTTCCACAGGCACATGGTTTAAAATTCTTCACCTTTGGAGTAATTTTTGATTACACAAATGACCCATATATGTGCTTAACATTTCATGTGTCTAACACATGTGTATATTTTGCCCTATTTGTTTAATGTCTCTGAAATAGATGTTTGAACTGTTTGAACCCAACCAAGGCATACATCCTGTGCCCTCTTTTGATTGTCATGAAAGTTCCATTATCTACAATTATTTGAGGTGCATTATCAATGTTAGTCTGTACTTCAGTTAATGCTGCATTAATCTCATGCAGTAGAAACTCTTTATTTATTCCATTTGATGCTTCATCGCAGTGAGTGAATTGCCGGTGGATTTCAGTTCACACTAACACTCACCCACAACCTCTACTGACCTTTGCCACGTGCTCTTGCACATTGATGCTGTAAGGGATATTAGATTTGAAGATGTATAGGTACTTTTCCCTTCATTAGGTACAGTGGTACTTTGTAACGACGACAGCACTTCCTAGCTACTTTACCCTTGCACGTAGCTGAAGTCATACAAATAACGGAGATTATTTTTGGACAACCATGTTGATAATGTGCTTAAACAGTATCTTTCCTAGAATTTGGCCTTTGGTGCAACTAATGCGTCAATGTTCAGTTGACGTGTTTTATTACTTGGTCCCACTTCTGTAGATCTTTGGCCCTGGTAAAGAGCTCTTGATGTGATGATGAGTCATTCGTTCCCTGACTGGTATGTACTTCTCATGTAGTTGGGAGATTAGCCACTTGTGTTTCTTTTTTAGTGCCACTCAGGGATCACATGTAGGGTCCTTTGAGGTTGACATGTGTGCTTGTGAAGCTGCATTGACCCCTGAAATAGTAACAAGTAACTGAAAAAAGGTTAATAAAAATATATTTTACGTTGGATAACTTGTTTATAAACATATTGTACAACATATTGATTCAAGGTAAAGTCAGGACATTTAGTTTTTAAAAGAGATTTACTATTCCATAAGAGTTTGAGCTCAGTGGCAAGGAGATCAAAAATGTTTACAGCAGCATACATAGCATCTCTCTGCAGCAGAGACAGTGTATGTAATTCTTTTTTCTAGTGGCACACCTGTGAATTTTTGAGTTCTGTCACCAAGGATCCAGTCTCCAGGAACACGATACATTAGAGAAAATCAGTGTTGAGAAGCAGTAGTCAGTTATCTCAGCTGGCTAAATTACTTGCAATGGGAGGTTGATGGACTCATTCTATATATGATTATTTTCACTGCTCAGTAGGGAGATGATAGGTGATAGAAATATGTCCTGGGGGAACTCTTCCTTAATCAAACTGATTATGTGCTGGTTATTCAGTGTCACTGAGTGTTTGTCTGGCTTTTCATGACTTTATGTAAATTACATAAAATTTATTGTGTTTAGCTTGGCAGGAAGGGAGTTAACAAACCTGCTACAGAATTTTGGTGAAATGTCATTGGAGATTGTGTTAGACAGATATTCTGTTACAATGATGGTGTCATCTGTAAACATGGTATATTTCCACTGGGCACCATTGACTACTGCAGGCAGATCTTAGCATAAACCAGAGACACTGAAGGACTCAGAAGGACAGAAGGTGTTACTTTACCCAAACACTGTTCTGGGTGTATTACTAAGTGACTAATCGGGTTCATGACAAACAGTGCCTGTTGCATGTAGCCTATATAAGTGCTTTCTTTAATTTTCAATATTTCGTACAGATGTGGGGTGAATTTAAATTCCTGCCATGATTTAGTACATGTAAAATGTTCAAATGTGTTTGAAATCTTGTAGGACTTAACTGCTAAGTCATCAGTCCCTAAGCTTACACACTACTTAACCTAAATTATCCTAAGGACAAACACACACCCATGCCCGAGGGAGGACTCGAACCTCCGCCGGGACCAGCCGCACAGTGCATGACTGCAGCGCCTTAGACCGCTCGGCTAATCCCACGGGGCTTAGCACTTATAACAAAAGCTTAACCCTGTAGGATGAGTATTACAGTCAGAAACAGTGCATATATGTCTTGCAGCAGTGTAGCTCAAGTTGCACAAATTATACCCACTGCATATATCCCATGTTTCATAATGAGAGCACTATGTGATTTCCAAAAAACTTCAAACATAATTTCAAACCTCTCGTAAATGCTTAATGTCATAACATAGTTGTGCATTTCTAAAGCAGTCAGAAGTATGAAGTTGTTTTATACCTTGTAGTTTGAGTCTTTAAACATACTGAATATGATTTATACGGAAGATATTTATTATGCATCATAATTTGAGCGTATTTTTATAATAATGTGGCTCATCACTCATGCTAGAAATTCTCTTATGCAGATGTAACAATAATATACACACTAAATGATTACAAAGTATTATTAAAAATTTCAGTTATAGGTTACTCTTCTAAATGTACTTCACAGATAAGTAATGGATACATGTGTTTGCTGAAATGTATTCTGCCATTGTCCTAATAATCTGAATATTAGTTGTCTGTTACACTGTTACATGCATTAGAACTTGAAGAAGCAGTTCATGGACAGTATTTTCTTTTACAAAATGATTATCATATATGGAGGCTGTGGATCTGCATATAATCAAATGTGGCTACAATAACTGCTGGTCAAGAAGGAATAACTGCAGATGTGAATTTGTTAATGACATTGTAAATATGTGATTGTCATTACTTTTTAAATTTTATGCTAAAGTATGTTTTTTATGAATAAATAATTTACAAACACACAGAGGAATTTATGGCAAGTTATATTCACTTTGTGTTAGGTAACCTGTGTGTACAGGGAATTACGATATTTTGCCATGGTTAAATTGTTACCTGCGCACATTTATATCATTACCACAATAGCAATATGTTTACCCAAAATTGTAGTATCTCTCAACTTTGATATTTCTATATGATGATTTTCTACATAATGACAGTCTGCATTTGTAACACAATGTAGGAGGGGCATTCAATAAGTAATGCAACATATTTCTATTCTCGGCCAATGTCACTTCGAAAAATTCTGCATTTAACATCTTCGGATATGATAAAGCTATAGGGGCTGAAGAAGGAATATTCCACAAAGTTGCAATAAGTGGCAGCACTATTTGTGCCTTAAAAATTGCGTCTATAACAGAGGTGTATTGCAAGCAGGGACCTGTTGAGTTTTCAGTGCAAAAGCAGACCATCACAGATATTCATAGGCACTTGCAGAATATCTACAGAGACCTGGTTGTGGAAAAAAGAAGTATGCCATTTGCACACAGTTGTGATTCTGCAATGTTGGAACATGCGAACACTCTGATTGTGATCTGGCAATCGCGAAGGATGGAACACCTTGCTGCTCAGCTGGACGTCTCTGTTGTTAGTGCAGACACACTCATCCACCAGTTAGGGTACTCAAAGGTGTGCCCCGCCAAACTGGAGACTGTAAAGACCAACAAATGACCACCTGTGCCAAACTGTCTGCACATTACAAGGGTTAAAGTGATAATTTTTGTCAAACATTGTCAGACGGTGAAACACTCTGAACTGAGAAACAAGACAGCAATCCACAGAGTGGCACCACATCACCTGCTCTGAAGAAAAAGTTCAAAGCTGCATCCTCAACCAGTGAAGTCATGGTGGTGGTCTTCTGGAATTTTGAAGTTGTTATTCTGTGTGATTACCTCCATCATGGTGTAGTGTTTTGCACTACCATCATGAAGTTGAAGAAACAACTTCAGCATGTACGTCACCACAAAAATGGAAATGAACTCTTCTTCTCCGTGACATTGCAAGACCTCACCAAATCTGCACACCTGAGAGGAGCACACATACTTCATTGGGACAAAGAGACAAAATCCAGATGGTGCGATGTCCAGACTGTTGGGTAGACAAGGAAGAACTGTCCATTCTGCACTCTGCAGAAAGCAGTGTGTGGATGATGGGGGCAGTTGTTGATGCAACAAGATGGTGCTGTCATCAATTAGTAGAATGGTGTCATGAGGCATACAAGCCCTCCCAGTAAGGTGACGTAAGGCCATCAAATTGAACAGAAATTGTGCTGAAAACTCGGGTTTTGTATCAAAGATCATAGGAAATAATATGGTGTAATGGGATCCTGAATAAAGCCAACCTGCTTTCAGAAAAATTATTGCGTTACTTACTGAACACCCCTCATATAATTAAGTCAGCATTTTAGACAATCGAATGTTCCAGATTAGTAATATGGAATGTACTAACTTGTGTATTATGATTAGCTCAAACAATCTGAATAGCTACTTCAAGTGTAATAGATGTCAAGAAATTTCTTTTAACACTTAGTATTTAATATTATATCTCTCTGTAGTGACTACAGAGGCTTGTTAGATGTTACATTTCATTAATGTTTCTATGTTGCAAGTATTACAGTTTAAAAAATTTAATATCAGCAAGGTACCAGGTACTTGGAAGGAATATCTAACAGCATATATCAGTGCATAAAGTGCTGTTACATTTTTGAATCATTTAATGTTTCACTTTTGTATATTTACCCATTGTTAATTGTGTTATATCCAAAGAATATACTTGTGATGTTAGAATACATGGTATTGTGTCAACTTGTTAGCTCAGCATAAACATGTGAATCTCACATATTAAATTTGACATTACTTTGGTTTTAAATATGGTCAGGTACCACTTGCCATAAACAGAACAGTCATATGTGTCTCACTATCTTCTTTTTAGAAACGTCTGACATTGCTTCCACTTACGTGTGTCAGACGTATTCTGTTTTCTTTTCTGTCGGTCTCTCTTGACCAACTCTTGATCTTTTCGACCCCGATGGTATTAGGTTACGAGGCCAGAGGGTGTCTTTCATTTTCCTTATTTAATCTTCTCTCTGATGGGGGAGGACCTGTTCGGGTATTGAAGAACAAGAACAAGAACAAGAGGAAGAGGAAGTAGTTGTGATACTACTTCGTATCTCCACAATGTGGCTGGAGAAACCTTTAGCCATGCTTGTATCAGAACAGTGATGACCATGCTGTGGAGGAGCATTATTAAATTTCTGTGAAGTTGTGCAAAAGGCTGGACATTCCTGATGCACACAAAAATAATTTGGAGGTGCCAGGTGTTTGGAGAAGACTGAAATGAAAATGAGGACAGGACTTTATAGTTGAGCATTGTTGAAAGTATATGAGGTACTGCTGTACTTCCTCACAAAAGAGTACCTCCTCAGTAAACAGTTTCCCAGATACTACCATAACTTCAGAATTACATGGATAAAAGAAATGATAAAGTCACTATTTTGGTCATTTGTTTATGTAGTCATAAATACCATATGCTCTTGGGATATTTTCATTGGTGTTACATGCACTTAATGTAAACTATGGAATCTGTTGTAAAATTGCTACAGGGTTTTCTTGCTGTACCCAGGGCATGTCAGAATTCCTGTTACAGGTGTGTAAGAGTTGAAGAAGGGACTTTGTACATTTCCAGACATGGGTTCAGTAATGAAACCTGGTGGATAGAGTTTGCTCTGGAACCTCTCTGTAATAGGAATTGTGAAACACTCTGGATTTTTAGTGAGCAGATGGATGGCATGTGTCGAGTGTAGACTTACTGATGCTCAGTAGTCAGTTTCCTTTATATCTATTATGGACATCATTCCACTTGATACAAGTGTTATAAATATTACTACACAGATCGAAATTTTATATTAATTTTGTGTGTGAGTTCGTTTCTTGTCATGATGCCAACTGGTCAATTGGATTCCTTGGAAGCTTGTTGTTTGCAGTAAAGCTTATTTTGTTGCCAATGTAGTGAAGAAAGTTTTTGTAAGGGTTTTGTAAATTCTTGAAACTTTGTTTTGCAAGTAGTTCATTACCTGGCAGTGAAAAAAAAATGCTTGCACTTAGGAAGCTTTGCTTTAGTCTTACCTAATGGATATAAATCTGCAATAATACAAATACATCATTATTCTGTGATGTCCATACGATTATCAGTTTAGATATTTTTGTGGAAATGTTACCCCAGTTTGGAGTTGTCAGTTATCGACTTCCATGTTTCCCTTATAAATTCAGTATTACAGTGATGAAGAATGTTATTGAAACACAATAGGTAATAGTACAATGGTTTGTTCATAAATATGTTCAGAGTGCATGTGCTGTTAATAAGAAAGTATACATGTCACCTTTATTCTATTACAACAAACTTTTTTGTTGTTCACAAGTTACTGCAATAATTTCTTTGTATTCACAATATCAACACCATTGTGACATTGGTATGTACACCAATTATAGTGATATCTCCATGTTCCTGTCATTCATATGTGAAAATTTAGTACCTTACCATCCAGATATTGTACAGGTACCAGTAAATTGCTAATTGTTTAGACTCTGATGCCCTGTTGTACACAAGAGTTAAACTTCTGACTGGTTTGCAAATAAGTTAATGAGCTAAATGTTCCACTTAAAGCATAAGTGCAATCATTTGCTAAACTTTTTCTTCCTTACATGCTTGAAGTTCATCAGAAGTCTGTAAGTGCACTCATCCTGAAATACTCAATAAATAAAGTGTGGGTATTTGCACACATGATCAGTTACACTGCCTTGGCAAGCACACTGTTTCCCACTGTACTACTTGCCAATACCTATTCGCTAAGATGTGTAGTCTTATGTTAAAAATGTCTTGTTGTGTTCAAGTCCATCAATAATTATCCAAAATATTTTTTGTAGTTCCTGGAAGGCATTAATTAGGTAACTTGCAACTGGTACCGGGTTCCTGGACATACAGCTGAATCTCCAGTAGCCCAGTGTAAGAGTTAACTTGAAGGTCAGTTACTCGAACAGCATTAGTTTAATAAGTGATGATGTCATTCATTGTTATGTAAGCAACTTCTGTGCCTAAAGTTAGTTTCGCAATACTGTCTGATTGTAAAGTGACTTTTTTAACATAATAAGCCTTGAGTTATTAATATTAGTGCATCTTCATTGGGGCTCTTGTCTATTTTCATTACACTAGCCATTGGCTACAGATTTTTCTCCATCAGTTGCATGTATCCGTGCACGTCCACTCTATGCACATTTCTTACTTAATGTGTCAGAATTTTGGGTACATGAACATTGATTAGTGTAGATCTTGTTTGCATACATGGTTGTTAGGTGATCATAAATCATTAACTCAATCCATTAATTTATGGCTAATGATAGAAGCAGTTCCTAGTTGTGGAAGGTTCTTCATTCTCCTATATCTTTCCGTACGAGCTCTGATTTCCCTTATTTTATCTTGGTGATCAATCCTCCCTATGTAAGTCAGTGTCAACAAAATATTTTCACATTCGGAGAAGGAAGTTGGTTACTGGAATTTCGTGAGAAGATTCTATCGCAACGAAAAGCACCTATCTTTTAATGATGTCCATCCCAAATCTCATATCATTTCTGTGACACTCTCTCCCATATTTCACTATAATACAAAACCTGCTGCTTTTCTTTAAAGATTTTTGATGTACTCAGTCAGTGCTATCTGGTGAGGATCCCACACTGTGCAACAGTATTCTAAAAGTGGGCGGACAAGCATAGTGTCGGCAGTCTTGTTAGTAGGTCTGTTACATTTTCTAAGTGTCTTGCCAATAAAACACAGTCTTTGGTTAGTCTTCCCTACATAATTTTCTGTGTGTTCCTTCCAATTTAAATTGTTCATAATTGTAATACCTAGGTATTTAGTTGAATTTACAGCTTTTAGATTACACTGATTTATCGTGTAACTGAAGTTTAATGAGTTCCTTCTAGCACTCATGTGGATAACCTCACACTTTTCATTATTCAGAGCCAACTGCCACTTTTCCAACCATTCTGATCCTCTTTTTCTAAATCGTTTTGCAGTTTGTTTTGATCTTCTGATGACTTTATTAGTCAATAAATGACAGCATCATCCGCAAACAACTGAAGACGGCCGCTCAGATTATCTCCCAAATTGTTTAAATAGATAAGGAACAGCAAAGGGCCTACAACACTACCTTGGGGAATGCCAGAAATCACTTCTGTTTTACTCTATGACTTTCCTACAATTACAATGAACTGTGACCTCTCTGACGGAAATCACAGATCCAGTCACATAACTGAGATGATATTCCATAATCACACAATTTCACTACAAGCTGCTTGTGTAGTACCTACAGTGTCAAAAGCCTTATGGAAATCCAGAAATATGGAATCAATCTGAAATCCCTTGTCAATAGCACTCAGCACTTCATGTGAATAGAGAGCTAGTTGTGTTTCACAAGAATGATGATTTGGGGATTACAATACTCAGTCTTGCTACAACAGTCCTGTGTTCACTAATCCCTGAATCAGTTTTTATGCTCGTTATTAACTCAGGATTATTTCTCGCTAAGAGGTCAAGCGTGTTTTCACAACCGTTTACTATTCACGTGGGCTCATGAACTAATTGCTCGAGATCATTTTCAGAGAATGTGTTTAGCACAATTTCAGATGATATTTTATGCGTACCTCCAGAATTAAACATGTATTTTCACCAACATATCGAGGGTAAATTAAAGTCACCACCAACTATTATCATATGATTCGGGTATGTGTTTAAAATCAAACTCAAGTTTTCTTTGATCCTTTCAGAAACTGTGCCATCTGAATTGGGAGGTCGGTAAAAGGATACAATTATTATTTTATTCCATTTGCCAACAATGACTTCTGCCCATACTAATTCACAGGATGTATCTACTTCAATTTCGTGACAAGTTAAACTACTTCTGACAGCAATAAACACGCCTCCGCCAACCATGTTTAGCCTATCCTTTTGGAACACCATTAGGTTCTTCACAAAAATTTTGGCTGAGCTTATATCCAGCTTTAGCCAGTTTTCAGGGCCTATAACAATTTAAGCATCAGTGCTTTCTATTAGCGCTTGGAGCTCTGGTACTTTCCCAACACAGCTACGACAATTTACAACTGTTATACCAGTGGTTCCTGTATCTACATTTTTGCTGTGTTCAGCCTCCACCCTTTGTAACTGAAGTGCTTTTTGTGTTTTTTTCCCGAGACCCTCTAACGTAAAAAACTGCCCAGTCGACGCCACACAGACCCTGCTACCTGTGTATCCGCCACCTGTATGTGGTGGGCACCTGACCTATTCAGTGGAACCCGAAACCCAACCACCCTTTGGCACAAGTCGAGGAATCAGCAGCCTAGCCGTCTGAGCCTCTGATTCTGACCCTTCACTCAGCTCTGTACCAGAGGTCTGGAATTGCCCCTGACGGCTATGCTGCAAATGGTCAGCTCTGCTTTAATCTTGCAAGCAAGAATGGCAGCCTTTACCACTTCTGTTAGCTGCTCGAAACCAAAGAGAATCTCTTTTGATCGAAAGTGACACGCGTAATTGGTACCTACTTGAGCAACCACCTGCAGTTGGCTGCATGCCGTGCTCTTCATGGCATCCGGGAGTACTCTTTCCACATCTGGAGTGACTCCACCCGGTATGCACACGGAATGCACACTGGATTTCTTACCATTCTTGTCATCCAAGTCCCTAAGGGGGCCCTATAATGCACCTAACCTTGGAGCTCCAAACTACCAATAATCTCAGCCTCTGTGATTGCCCAGATCTTGGAGGCTGAATGGTTTCCTCTGAAACAGGACAGGTGACAGCATCTGGCTCAGTGACAGTGTCAGCCACAGACAGAACCTGGAACCTGTTTGTCAGACAAACCGGAGAGGCATTATGTGTGGCCACCTGGGAAGTCTTTCACCATGTGCTTCGCCCCGGGGCAACCTCCCACTCGACAACAGGTGAGGGGTCAGCCTCAGTGCGAGCAGTAACTGGGTTGGCCACTGGTGAGGACTGATCAGAAGACTCTGACGTGCTGGACGTCCGTTGTGTCCCCACGGCCGGCCCACAACAGTGGTGCCCATCCACTGCAGCCTCAAGCTCTGTAACGGAATCCATCACAGCCTGAAGCTGAGAGCGAAGTGTCACCAACTCGGCTCACATCCGCATACAACAATCACAGTCCCTGTCCATACAAAAGACCATGGAAGACTAAACTATGCAGATAAACAAACTGTCAGCACATGCTGTGCAATTCTACTATAGAACCTGCCAAAAACACTAACTGAAGCTGAGAGCGAAGTGTCACCAACTTGGCTCACATTCACACACAACAATCACAGTCCCTGTCCATACAAAAGACCATGGAAGACTAAACTATGCAGATAAACAAACTGTCAGCACATGCTGTGCAATTCTACTATAGAACCTGCCAAAAACACAAACTGTGTCTAGTAATACGCGTATGTTCAGAAACCTAACTACCGAAGCACTCAGGTCAAACTAAATAATTTGACCCTGATCTGGAACTTGTAATATGTCACAAAATCAGTTTACTTTCTGACGCAAATGAAAACACGAAAACTGTGGCTATTAGATGTTAAATTTACACGCAGAAAGTCAAAAATTGAACTATTCAAGTAGACAGATGATATAATAAAATTCGCTCCTGGTTAGGAACTCGTAAATGACAAATGTGGTTACTTATCTGTTGCTGCATCTGTCGCAGTTAGCTACTGCTGCCTGAGTACTGCTATGACATGTTTGCGCACTTCTTTCATTGTTCCCCTCTATTACTGTGATTTAGTACATTTACAATTGAAAAGAAGGCAAAGTGCTGGAGTGTTTCTCTAGAATGTTTCTAAATACTTGTAATGTGGCTATTTAGAGAGACTGCTATACTCATTCATTTTCCGTGGTGGATTAAATGTACTAAGCTAGCAGTAGGAATAAATTGAATCGGTTCCAGTGTAGAAATTTTTGCTTCAGTCAGGATGGTGAAGTATCGGTGCCTCATGCAATTGGTTTTTAATTAACTCAAATGCTTCTTGATATTCCTTATTCCATTTCCAGTGGAGATGTACTTGTGAAGATAAAAAAATCTAGGATAAATACTGTGATAGAAATTGCACAAACTGAGAGATTTTCAGTTGATTACATCATTTTTGTGCAGGACAATTTCTCACTGGTTCCATTTTCATTGGATCAGGTTTGATTCCATGCAAAGAAATTACATGCCCAAGAAAACAAGCGATTTGGCAAATTCTTATTTACCCATCCACTAAACGCTTACATTACACGACATAGAATGTATAAATGTTCTCCCTAAAGGTAGTACTAATTAGAATAACATTATGTAGGTGATAAGTGTATCAATAATTCTTCTCTTAGAACTTCTGTGAGTGCTGTCATAAAGGCCACTGATGATACTGACAGCCCGAAGGCCATCCTTTTAAACTGCTAACACCTTCCATTCCACAGAAAGGCTGTGTTCTTCCTGCTATACCTTCATCCTCCAGTTGGTCACATTGTACAGTAAACTGCATCATTTCTCAATGGGCATCAGTTAGTAAATGCACACAGCCATCCCTTTTTGTTACAGTGTGGATTGCATTAGAACTTTCACTATCTGAGTGTTAAATAATCTGATTCTTCTACACACCCTTAATTGCTTTATTAACTATGGCTTTCTAGGGCAAGGGTACTGGGTACAATTTACTATGGAATGGCTCATGATTCTTAACTTGAGTTTTACAAGCACATCATCTGATTGGACAAGATGTTCTTAAAATAGATCAACATAACACCCTTATATTTTTACCTGTTCCTTCTGTTTAGCTTCAGGCATGTCCCCTAATGTTTGAGTCATACTTTGAGTGCTGGTCAGAGCATTTTAATCATCATTATTCTCCTGGAGCCCAGCATCTTCCCCCGACTTACTTAAAGATGCAGTTCCCAAACTCATATTTACGAATGGACTAACCTAATCGTCTCCCTTGACGAATCCTGAAACACTCTCCTCTTCATTTCTGTCTGACTAGTGGAAGGAACAGAAGTGTGAAAGAATGCATTGACAAACCTATTCAGAATCAGTGAATTCTGAGAACCAAACTGATGTTAAGTCATACAAAAATGAATACACTCTGCTCATACATACTCTCCTAAACTATGAACTTTAACAGTGCCTGGCCTTTAGTGGGTTTACTTTGATTGTTTACAGCAGTGTCAATACACAGATCATTAACAGTAAATATTGAAAATGCAAGGATGTAGATTTTCTGTAATAGCTCCCATCTTCCTCACACGAAAGACATTAAAATGTATTCATGATTCTATTTTTCCTCCCTCTATAAATCCTCTTTCACTTCAGTGACAGGTTTGCACTAGGTAGTGTTCATTGTAACTTCTGACCCATTTCTGACAATTTCAATTTCTGAGCGGCCTCCTTTGATAACTTCATTTAGTTTACTGAATAAAGACTTCACATATTAGGACTTTGACTTGTGGAATTTCTGGCCATTTGTTTTGCACTCTGTCTCTGGCATATGTTGGAAATTTTTATTTTTAATCCTGCTCTTTTTCACACAACCAAATTTTTTTTAAGAATGTGGTTAAAATTCTTCACAGTTGCAATAAATTTTGATTACACAAATGACCCATACATTTGCTTAACATTACATGTGGCTACCGCACGTGTCTACTTTGCCCTGTTTGGTTTAATGTTTGTGAAATAAATGTTTGAAAAGTTTGAACTGTTGGAACCCAAGCAAGGTGAACACCCTGTGCCCTTTTTTGATTCTCCTGAAAGTTCCATTATCTACATTTATTTGAGGTGCATTGTCAATGTTAGTCTCTATTTCATTCAATGCTGCATTAATCTTGTGCAGAAGAAGCTCTTTATTTATTCCTTTTGACCCTTTGTCACAGACTGTGGATTGCCAGTGGATTTCATATTCTCCAGTACACTCTAGCACTTGCCCACAACCTCTACTGACCTTTCTTGCCACACACGCTACTGCACATTGATGCTTGCTAGCCACTTTCCTCTTGCCCATAGCTGATCTCCATTACTTGTATGACTTTGTTGTTGGACAACCATGTTGATAACATGCTTAGACAGCATCTTCCCTAGAATTTGGCATTAGGTTCAACTAATGCCTTAGGTGTTTAGTTGACATGTTTTAATACTTGGTCTCACTTCTGCAGATGGTTTGGACCTGGTAAAGGGCTTTTGATGTGTTGGTTTTGTAGTACCACCCAGGGATCATGTGAAGAGTCGTCTAAGATTGCTATGTGTGCATGTGAAGCTGCATTGTCAGCTGAAATACTTTTATTAATCTTTTGTCAGTTATGCAACTTGTTAGGTATATCTTCTGTTGGATAAGTTGTTTCTAAACATATTGTACAACATAGTGATTAAAGGGACAATTATGGAATAGTAAATAACTATTCAAAGCTGAACTAAATAAGAAAACAACATAAGGTTTTCAGCTCAGTGGGAAGGAGGTTGAAAATTTTTTACAGCAGCATACAAAGCATCTCTCTGCAGCAGAGACACTGCACATAATTGTTTTGTTTACTGCCACACTTGTGAATTGTTGAGTTCTGTCACCAAGTATCCAGTCTCTAGGAACAAGATTTTCTGTGGTGGATTAAACGTAATAAGTGGACCAGTAGGAAGCTGTTTCATAGCCTCTCACAGCCAAACACCACTGACTTTTGTAACAGGGCTACTCACCACTTTATCACCCTTAGGGAAAACACAGTTGCAGTGAATGTTTGCAGATTATGTGGGTTGTTCTATTGTTGTATACAATCTTATTGGTGGATGTGGTCTGCCAGACTGCTGATTCAATTTGTAGATCAGTTAACAGCCCGTTGCAGCTTCTCGCTGTTTTCAACTTTTAGTAGACCTGTAGAACCATTAGCAAATAAGATATCTTTATATTCTTCTATACTTACATGCATTATGTTCAGCTGCTTCGCCTTTTGGTCACTTTACCTAGAGTACCATCTGCTGATGACACTGTAATACACAGAAACGTAACATTGTTTAGGGATTCTAGGAGGAAATATGTTGACGTGGACTGAATTTCTGTTTATTGTGATGAATGGCAGCTTGTTTTACATGTACAAAAATGTAAGCGAATGTGGATGAATAGGAGAAACAAGCCATTAATGTTCAAATACAGTACTGTGATGCTTGACACAATCTACATCCACATGACTGATCTGGAGTTCACAATAAACTGCGTGGCAGATTGTTTGTCTACCCATCTTCAAGCTATCTTTTCCATTCCACTCACGGACAGCATGAGCGAAAAATGAACACTTCAGTCACACCCTGTGAGCTCTAATTTATTTGGTGTTGGTGAAGATGATGATCATTTCTCGCTATGTAGGTGGGTGGCAACAAAATATTTTCACACTCTAGGAGAAAGCTGGTGATTGAAGTTGTAGTGGACTGACCAGACAGCCAATCCACTATGACTTGTAGCCGAATAGCATGCGTTTAACTCACGCAGGCTGGCGTGAGGTCTGGAACAGATTAAAGTAGTTGATTCTAATAAATAAAGTACGGAGTTGATGTAATACTTAACTTTAATCCATAATTGGAGAACATCGCTCTTGTTGATACATTATATAATCTCAATATAAACTGGTCATGGCGCCTTGCTAGGTCGTAGCAAATGATGTAGCTGAAGGCTATGCTAACTATCATCTCGGCAAATGAGAGCGTATTTGTCAGTGTAGCTTCGCTAGCAAAGTCGGCTGTACAACTGGGGACGAGTGCTAGGATGTCTCTCCAGACCTGCCGTGTGGCGGTGCTCGGTCTGCAATCACTGACAGTGGCGACACACAGGTCCGACGTATACTATCGGACCGCGGCCGATTTAAAGGCTACCACCTAGCAAGTGTGGTGTCTGGCGGTGACACCACAGAAGTTTCATCAGAAGATCTGACTGCAATGAAAAAGGGCTTGGTTTTAATGATTGACACCCCAATTCGTGTATTATATCCATGACCCTGTCTCCCCTAATTTCACTATAATACTAATAAAACGGCCCTTGTTTGAACTGATTGTTGTCCTATGCCAATAATATCTTGCACAGATCTCACAAAGCACAGCAATACTTCAGAAGATGGTGGATGTGCTTGATTATATGCAGTCTCTCTTGTAGACCTTTGGCACTCTCCAAGTGTTCTGCCAATAAATTGCAGTCATTGGTTTGGTTTCCTCACAGCATAGTCTATATGATCATTCTGATTTAATTCATCTGTAATTCTAATTTTAGGTATTAAGCTTAATTAGCAGCCTTTATTTTGATGTATTGTGAAACCAAAATTTGGCTGGTATCCCCTCATACTCGTGTGGATTATCTCATTTCTCCTTATTGAGAGACAAATGCCACTCTTTGCACCATACAAATATCTTATCTAAAACATTTTGCAATTTGTATTGATCATCTGACAACTTTACACGACGGTAAATGACGGCATCAACTGCTAACAATCTAAGAGGACTGCTCAGATTGTTTCCTAATTCATTTGTGTAGATCAGGAACAGCAGAGGGCCTATAACGCTCTGGTGGAGATCACCAGATATTACTTCCATTTTACTTGATGGCTTTCCATAAATTATTATAGTCTGTGACCTTTCTCACAGGAAATCATGAATCCAGTGCACAACTAAGATGTGATACAATTTTATTAGAAGTCACGTCTGAGGAATAGTGTTGAAAGCCTTCTGAAAATCTAAAATTATGGCATCATTTTGAGATCCCCCTTTCGATAGCACTCATTACTATATGGAACTAAAGTGCTAGTTGTATTGCGGTGCTCCATGAGAAAAATATTTTCCAAATCCATGCTGACTGTGTGTCAACAGATTGTTTTCCTGGAGGAAATTCATGATGAACACACACAGTTTATGTTCAAAAATCCTGCACCAAATCTGCATAATTGATATAGGTCTGTAATTGAGCAAATTACTCCCATTCCTTTTCTTTGAATTGGTGCAAATTTTGCAGCTTATTCTTCAGGTGTGGATCTTACGAAGAGCAAACGGCTGTGTATGATTGCTAATCATGGAGTTATTGTATCAGCATGCTCTGAAACGAACCTGAGTGGTATACAACCTGGACTGGAGGCCATGCTTTTATTGAGTGATGTAAGCTGCTTCTCAACATGGAGGACACCTATAACTAAGTTAGTAATGTTGGCACTCATTCTTGTTTTGAATACTGGAATATTTACTTGGTTTTTGAAATTGTGTCAGCAAAGAAAACTATGCATCGTAACTCAGCTTTTGTGGCACTTCATCAGTAACATCACCGTTGTTATCATGCAGTGAAGGTATTGATTGCATGTTGGCACTGTTGTACTTTACATACAACCAGAATCACTTTCAATTCTGCCAGATTTAAGGACAGTTTCATTGTGGTAACTATTAAAAGCCTCTCTCACTGCAGTTTGCATTAAATTTCCAGTTTTTGTAAAACCTTTTTTGCCAGTTTTGGGATTTTACATTATTTTACATTTGGCATGCATTTCCTCATAGCTCCTGTAATAGTGTTCTGACCTGTTTTGTGTACTATGAAGGTTCTCTTATCATTTTATTTGATATATAGCCCACAACTGCCACCGATTCTATTTATTCAAATCCATAACATCTTGTCTAGGTCTACATAGTCAGATTAGAAGAAGTTGAGGCTGTCTCTTAAAAAGGGGTCAACCACAATTTTTATCTGCTTTTATATATGTATATAGCGTTTATATAGTGTTTATTTTTGTGTGCTTGGATCTTATGATATCTAGATTCACTACAATATATGTCTGGACGCTAACCCATGTATCAGTCATAATGCTCCCTATTTGCTCAGGATTATTTGTTGGTAATTGGTCTATTATGCTTTTGAAACAATTTATGCTTAAAGTGGGACCCTGAGCTAATAATTATTGTTGAAATACTTATCTGAGAAAGCCTTTGTTACGATCTGAGATGACATCTTATACTTACAATCAATTTGTGATGTCTATTTTAGCCAACATATGGAGGGTAGATTGAAGTCATCACCATCTGTAATTCTATTTCTGGGGTACCAATTTGAAATGACTGAGCATGTCTTTGAGCTGTTCAGCAACTCTTCCAGGTGGTTGGTAAAATGAGCTAGTCATTAATTTGTTCAAGTTGTCAAATATAACCTATCCATACTAACTCACAGGGACTATCTACATAAATAAGTAAAAGGGAATGGTGATGAATTCAGATGACTGAAACAGAGGGGAAACATGATTAATTAAGGCTGTAATTGTATTGTGTCATAAGAAGGTAATGACAGAAGGTTGACGACATTTGAGAGGAGGAGCCATAATTCAGTTGGGTCGAGGTATTTTGTGGTTGACCGATGCTCAGAGCGCATCGAATGTCCCACCTTCACTGTGTCGAGTGTCTATCTTGTCTTTATGTCCTCAGTTGACTTACTTTTCTGATAATTCATAATGTAATTGGATACATAGAGAGTCAAATATATAGAAGGTCTTAAAGTTTACAAGCTTATGGAGCCAGTGGACCTTCCTTGTGGCAGAAATGTTGAAGGGGAAGGAAGAGTGGTCAAGGAAAAGAACTGGTGAGGTTTAGAAAAATGGAGTAGAGATGGGAAAATTTGGAAGACTTCATGCAGCCATAGCCCCTTGTTTTGGTTGACTTTTCCAAATTCACTACTTTTACTAAAATTCATCAGGCCATCTCCGTCACCCTCTTCCTTCCGCTTCAACTCTTCTGCCAGGAGAGGGGCCACTGGCTCCCAAAACTTACAAACTGTAATACCCTCTATATGATTGTTCTCCTGCCAAAGGTTGCTGAGTAGACTTTTTATTTATTCAGTTGCATTATATTTTCAAAAACTGATTATTTTCTTCTAATAACTGCTGTGTTTTACTTCTTGTCATCATTTACTAGGTGAATTTGAAATTAAAACTACATTGATTAGGCCATAATTTGAGGACTACTTTCTCTGAACAGGCTAAACTCTTCGAGCAAAGTTCTTTCACTGCATTCTGAGGAATTTTGCCAGCTTCAGCCAATATTGGCTTTTTGTCCTGAAAGTGGATTCTTTGCTCATACAAGGATTCCTCACACGAGCCTCTAATTACATTAGCATCATCCACTCATCAGTGTCAGACAAGTGCTGCCATTCTGTTGAGTTAATGCAGGATCCCCAATCTGTGGGGACAGATCCTTCTTGGTAGACTCAGTAGAGAATTTGTCACTAGAGTATCGAGTACAGGTGCAAGAGACATGAGTAAAATAATAGACGGCTGACTGCATCTCTGGTTTGTTAATCATATGCGGTATGGCCTCCACGTATTTCCCTACCAGGTTTTTACAATTATCAGAGTTTGCAATGTAAGCTAATTTAACCATCTTCCCAGCATCATCTTCAACACTGATATGATGTGGACATCTGAATTAGTTGCATAATGTCCCTGTTAACATGATGCTGTTAATGTTTTGAGAGAAAATGTGTTTGTCGCTACACGTAGCTATATATATGTCCAATGTGTATTATGTATTTTGCTGCTGTGAGAGCAACTGTGTTGGTTTCTTCCATGCATTTGACATTATCCACATATTTACTTCAGGTTTATACAGATTTTGTCATAATTAAAAGTGAAAGTGACTTGTGTGAAAATACACTCTTGGAAAAAGAATTAGGTAAACCCTTTCAGAGGTTTCCAATTCACTCAAGATTTGTTGAAACATTCACACTCAAGATTTATTGTTGCAACAGTGTGTATGGAGTACATGAAATGACTAAATTTACAGGTTGGTAGCCGAAGTGGTACTGAGGTCTCAGATATCGGCCCATGCTGAAATTTCCGTTTTAGTATGTGGTGCAGCCTCCAAATGTGTCAATGCGGATACTGACTCTGGCATCCATTACATCATACAGATGGTGAATATTGTACAGGAATACACTATGCTACACCTGCCAGACCTGTTCTTGCAGTTTTGTAAGAGCTGTTGGGACAAGAAATGACTCGTGCCATTCGTCAACCATCATCTCTAGCTCGGGCTCCATTGGGGACAAGTGTGGAGAAAGTGCTGGCCCAAGAATTTTCTTCAGGTCTTGCAGAGCATGTTGAGTTCCATGGGCACTGTTTGGGCTAGCGTTATCCTGTTTGAACAACACATCATTGTCATGGTGCAAGAATGGCAAAAAAAACTGGGCTAACAACATTCTGCCCATACAGATCAATGGTTCACATCACTTTCATAAATGCAAAGATAAACGAGAGTTGTAGCTTATCGCAACTCCAAACGTAAGGACTGTGGTGGGACCAGTGTGCCTCGAATGAAATATGTTTGAGACATCGCTCACCAGGTCTGTCATACATGCAAATGAGCATCACTTGCTTGCAGGCAGAATCTGCTTTCATCATTGAAGTCTATGACACACCATGCTGTCATCCAAATGATCCTCTGATAGCATGAACAGTGCAAATCGATGCTGTGCCGTGGTTGGGAGATAGGCTAGCCCGACTGCTAATAACCAATTTTCAACAGTTCATGTTGGCACATGTGGGCTCACAAGACCTCTTATCTGTGTGTGGTAGCTCTATGAACTGCCACTGGAGCCCTTACCATATGTCTGTCTATACAGTTGTCTGTGCGGTGTGTAGGTCCAGGATCTCTTTCATGTGAGTGACACACCGAGGGAGGTGGTGAAGTGGTTAGCATACTGGACTTACATTTGGGAGATAATGGTTCAAACCTGCGTCCAGCTATCCTGATTTAGGTTTTCCATGATTCACTTCAGGCAAATGCTGCGATGGTTCCTTTGAAAGGGTATGGCTAATTTTCTTCCCCATTCTTGCATAATCCAGTAGAACCAATGACCTCATTGTTTTGTCCCTTCCCCCAAATCAACCAACCGAGCAATGGGTGTGACAATACTCACATGACCACTGATAAGAGTGTCATTAGACAGCTGACACAACACATCTAGTCAGTCTCCTCTCTATGACATGCAACACACAAAGGCTCTGTAGTCAGATGTGCTTGACAAGTAAACGTGCTGCACTTCATACAAACTTTTATCATGGAGTTGCCTTTTTTTTCCTTCCACACACATGTAACACCCATTCTTCTTCATCTCTGATGGCTCTGGTGTGTCAATGACAGCTTCTGAAGGGAATTTCTTTCTTAGGTTGGAAATCATCTCAATGAGGACTGATACCTGAATTTCTATTCTTCAAGTGTTCATTTGCCAATGGAAATTCTTCAGATAAATACATTGAATTATGACATTTCCTTTTGGTTGCAAAAGTGAATACAAAATTTGGCAATTTGGCCCAGTTATGTTCAGCATAAGTGCAAAATGGCTAAGCAGGGATGGCTAGAGGACAAATGTAAGGATGTAGAGGTTTATCTCACTTGGGGTAAGATAGATACTGCCTACAGGAAAATTAAAGAGACCTTTGGAGGAAAAAGAACCACTTGTATGAATATCAAGAGCTCAGATGGAAACCCAGTTCTAAGCAAAGTAGGGAAAGCAGAAGCCTGGATGGAGTATATAGAGGGTCTATACAAGGACAATGTACTTGAGGACAATATTATTGAAATGCAATAGCATGTAGATGAAGATGAAATGGGAGATAAGATACTGCGTGAGGAGTTTGACACAGCACTGAAAGACCTGAGTTGAAACAAGGCCCTGGGAGTAGATAACATTCCATTAGAACTACTGACAGCCTTGGGAGAGCCAGTCCTGACAAAACTCTACTATCTGGTGAGCAAGATGTATAAGACAGCCGAAATACCCTCAGACTTCAAGAAGAATAAATAAATTCCAGTCCCAAAGAAAGCATGTGCTGGCAGATGTGAAAATTACCAAACAATCAGTTTAAAAAGTCATGGATGCAAAATACTAACGCAAATTCTTTACAGACTAATGGAAAAACTGGTAGAAGCCAACATCAGGGAAGATCAGATTGGATTCCACAGAAATATTGGAACACGTGAGGCAATACTGTCCCTACGACTTACCTTAGAAGAAAGATTAAGGAAAGGCAAACCTATGTTTCTAGCTTTTGTAGACTTAGAGAAAGCTTTTGACAATGTTAATTGTAATACTCTCTTTCATATTCTGAAGGTGGCAGGGGTAAAATACAGGGAGCGAAAGGCTACTTACAATTTGTACAGAAACCAGATGGCAGTTATAAGAGTCGAGGGACTTAAAAGGGAAGCAGTGGTTGGGAATGGATTGAGACAGGGTTGTTGCCTCTTCCCGATGTTATTCATTCTGTATATTGAGCAAGCAGTGAAGGAAACAAAAGAAAAATTCGGAGTAGGTATTAAAATCCAAGGAGAAAAAATAAAAACTTTGAGGTTCACCGATGATGTTGTAATTCTGTCAGGGACAGCAAAGGACTTGGAAGAGCAGTTGAACGGAATGGACAGTGGTTTGAAAGGAGGATATAAGATGAACATCAACAAAAGCAAAATGAGGATAATGGAATGTAGTGGAATCGGGTGATGCTGAGCAAATTAGGTTAGGAAATTAGGTTAGGAAATGAGACACTTTAAGTAGTAAAGGAATTTTGCTATTTGGGGAGCAAAATAACTGATGATGGTCAAAGTAGAGAGGATATAATATGTAGACTGGCAATGGCAAGGAAAGTGTTTCTGAAGAAGAGAAATTTGTTAACATTGAGTGTCAGGAAGTCGTTTCTGAAAGTATTTGTATGGAGTGTAGCCATGTATGGAAGTGAAACATGGACGATAAATAGTTTGGACAAGAAGAGAATAGAAGCTTTCGAAATGTGGTGCTACAGAAGAATGCTGAAGATTAGATGGGTAGATCACATAACTAATGAGGAGGTACGGAGTAGAATAGGGGAGAAGAGGAGTTTGTGGTACAACTTGACAAGAAAAAGGGACTGGTTGGTAGGACATGTTCCGAGGAATCAAGTGATCACAAATTTAGTATTGGAGGGCAATGTAGAGGCTAAAAATCGTAGAGGGAGACCAAGAGATGAATACACTAAACAGATACTGAAGGATGTAGGTTGCAGTAGGTACTGGGAGATGAAGAAGCTTGCACAGGACAGAGTAGCACGGAGAGCTGCATCAAACCAGTCTCTGGACTGAAGACCACAACACGACACACATGTTCAGCATACTATAAACTAACACCATAGGCCAACTCCTAAATTTGGAAACAGCATAACCTATAATCATTTTATCCACAGTATCCATTCCTCCTTCAGTGTGATTGTAATTTAATAGTGATACCTGGATTTCCTGTTTCAGGGTTGATATCATGCATTGTGGACACGAGTATCAGTGAACAATTACTTTTTGTTGGGTACAAGACAAGAGATTTATTAGCTTGGAAGCCAAGTTTTGAAACTCTACAGGTTGATCTCTTAGATGTGAAATTCAGGAGGGATCTCTCTTTCCTTCTTGTGAAGAGTGCCTAGGATGGTCAATTTTTTTCTCTAACATGTCTTCCACTACTGGCAGCTTGTGTACATTTCATCGATTGTCACATAATCAGCAGGATTATATGATCACTTCAGGTTGATTGCAAAGGAATGTGGACACTTTCTGACAGCGGTTATGCTGTCAAGTTTTTCCTTTCATTTTGAGTGGAAATATTAGCAAACCTCATACAATGCATTACAAGCAGAAATCTGTTGTAGCTCATTAAGGCCGCATATTCAGTGGCTCAGTCTTAGAGTTAAAAATGACAGAGCAAGTGCTTGAGTGTCAGTCACCTCTGATCTCTCTGAAGATGGCTGGATGGTATTCAGCCAAAATATTACAAGAAGAAGAAGAAGAAGAACAAAAAGCAGAATTTATGTGGGTGAATGCCAAAAATTTAATGGAACAGTCTTTACACCATGACAATTTGAAGAACCGTGGACACCAGCTTGTCACAGATTGGGTATTTAGTTTTGCTTTGAATGGTGTTACTTCTTGCCCCTGGGTTATGCTTACTAGTGTTAGTGACTAGAGCATTCTTCCTTGCAAATGCTAAAAATGCAACAGTAGCTACACAAATGTGTTCACATGGTATTAGTAGGATCTACATAAAATAAATATTAGCAGAAATGAATGTACTGGGATCATCCTTCACTCCAATGAAACTTTTGAAGCAAATAAAACTGTCTAGATCATTAAAAATATGGTCTTTGTTCATTGTCTTCATGAGATATCTGCAATAACGATTAAAGGAACATAAAGAGTGATAGATGCTTGTTAACGACATTGAGCTCAAAAAATTTAAAAAGTAAAAATTATTTTAAAGGTTCACTCACAAAGAAACTTCGAACTTGTGAAGCATAATTCAGTGTCAATATTGAAATCTATGTCTAATCAGCACGTCACTTAATAACTGGTTGAAAGTTAATACAAAGATTTGAGTTCTAGCTTACAGGCAGCACTGATGTGGGAAACATTGCCTTCTAGTTTCACTTTTTTATTATTGTATTTTTCCTTCTTCTAGTTATAATTATTAAAAAGCAGAAATAAGTTAAATTACAAATATACACATTCAAATTATAAAACAGGGTTAAATTCAGTAAAATTTCTTACTAATGGGACAACTTTTTAGATATGACATGTAGTCCATGTACAGTGGACCCAATCTTACCAAGTAATCACTGAATCTGTTAATATTATCTACACATCAGGCACATGAAATGGCAGTATTTAATAATAATAATAATAATAATAATAATAATAATAATAATAATAATAATAAATAGAAGTAGTATTGTTACAATTAGGCTTGTATAATGGATAGAAAAACTGTGCCTTATGAACTAAAGCTTACCAAAGAATACACTAACAGATGTAGACTTGTAAAATATATTATTTTCTTAATAGAAAAAGGAACCTCACTATTAAATTCAAATATTTTGGAGGCCACTCTATCTTGTGGAAGAACCAGCAACTAACTTCCAAGTGTTGGTCATTTACTGTGGAACCAGCAGTGAATCCGCCAGACCAGCAGATCTGAGGTGAGGTGTGGCCCAGTCAGCAGCAGGAGAGCATGCCACAGTTGGCATACATTACACCAGCAATTCTGGAAAAATGTCAAAAAACCATTTAGGGCTAAATTTATTTTGTTTCGTTAAGATTGTGGACCTGTGTTTTTTTGTGGTTCAAAATTTCTAGGTTCTCCCTTTGGGGCTCTACACCACACTTCCATGCTTTCATTTAGGTGACATAACTTATGCTTCTCCATTAGAAGTGCATTGTATATGCACTTCCTTTTCTATCATAGGATTACTCCTTAAAACTTGTCATGGATCTGCTCCTCATTTGTCCTATATAAAACTTGTCTCAGCCATTTCAGTTCATTTTGTATACTCCTGAATTACAGTATTTGTCTGGCTTTATTTCCATTTTTGTGGAATAACCTATTTCCCAGGGTAATATCATCTACCAAACGCTTTGGGGACATTTTTGTGTAGATACTACAGTGCGGGATTGCACACAATCTACAGAATTCTAGCCTTAATCAAATTTATGCTGCTGTGATGTTTGACATTCCTAACAGAGAATCATCCCACCCCAGAAACATATCGATCATTATAAGCAAGTATCCTGGTTACAATATGATGTGTGATTTAAATATTATGTAATCACAGGAGATTGGGTCAAAAGTTCTCTCTGTTTCCGGAACACTAATGTAGTGCTTTATCGCTGATACTTTGCCATGAGGATGCCATCTGCTGAGTGCAGGAATTAGTGGATCGTGGAATGCTCGGTGCAGAATCCACAGAATCCAGACTGTTCTGGGACTAGGGTATTGTAGTCTGTAATGAATTACTGGATCAACTGTATTTCAGTATGTTCAAGAATTCTGAATGAGAAAATAAGGAATGAGATTGGACTAGAACTTATGGGAAGAAGCAGATTGGGGTATATGGATGGTGATGGCCTCAGGTGACTTAACCTCAGAGGAAACAGGATATGGCGGCCGAGCAATTCTAGGCGCTTCAGTCTGGAACTGCGCACCTGCTACAGTCACAGGTTGGAATCCTGCCTCGAGCATGGATGTGTCTGATGTCCTTAGATTAGTTAGGTTTAGGTAGTTCTATGTTCTAGGGGACTGATGACCTCAGATGTTGAGTCCCATAGTGCACAGAGCCATTTAAATTTGAATTTGAAACAGGACAAGTGAAGGTAGTTGTTGTATACTCCGGTAAGTAGTAACAACAGAATATGCTTTGCTCATGTAAATCATTTCTGATGCAAACCTCAAGTTGCTTAGCATTATCTGGTCGCCGGTGTTGCAGAAGTGCTTCCACTCCATCCTGTTCCTACGAGATCCCCAATCTGTGGGTGCAGGTCCCTAGCACCAGTTTCAGAAGAGCAAGCATACATGTGAGAGATGAACATATAAAACTCGATAGCAGAGTCGGTCATTGGGGGTTTTTACTCATATGCAGTATTTTCTCCATGTATTGCCTTACCATGTTATTACATTTCTCTGAGTTCATAATGCAAGTTCATTTAAGCACACTCCCAGCATCATCTTCAACACTGGTTAGGTCTGGATAGTTAGAGTAGGTACATAATGCATCTGTTGAGTTAATGTTTGTGTGTTTCTGTTAATATTTTGAGAGAAACTGTGTTCCTCCCTAAACATGGCTAGGTGTACATCTGACATGTATTTAGAATTTTCCTCCTGGAGCAATTGTATTTGGTCTCTCCATGTATTTAGCATTATCCTCCTGTTCAGTTAAGTTTTGTACAGGATAAGGAGAAGTGAATGGTGAGCAAGAGTGAAAATATATGGTCTTGCAACTGCCTCATATGGAATACTGTCTGGCTTAGTGAAAATTTCCATTAAATGCAAACTTTCCTCATTTAATTGTGCTAAGATTTCATCCATGGGGTATTTGAACAGGAAGTTCAATACTACTTCATGACATTACTTGGCAATATCTGTTTCACACAATTACCTGTTAAAGGAAATGTACATGTGTTGGTCATGGATAATATTTGAGCCTAATTAGGTAATTTAAAAGTTTATCTTCAGAAATTTTATACTACTTAGTAGAAATATATTTGACTTAAATCAGTGGCCATTCACAGCTACTTCTACAGTTACATCACTAAAGACTAATTTACTAGCTCGTGTTTGCAGGAATGTTTTCCTTTTTATTGCCACACACATTTGTTATGTATGAGGCGGAACTATGGGCCTCGTGGGAAAAGGGTGACCCGGTTGAGTCACGCAGTTTGACTCTTAGTCTAATAATGCGGTGTGGCCATTAATTGCAGCGTTGATCACGTGGGCTCACATGAGGATCAATGAACTATACTTGACGGGATGTATCTGTAACTTAGGTGGTTAGAAAGTTAGTAGACAGGAATACAATTAAATACTTAGCTTTAATTCAGCATCAGCAGTGAACATTGATCTTGACTTTGTACAATAATATTTAGAAGTGTAGTTATAGACTGAATAATTCTTTACAATTCCGATTGCTTCACGCATATAGATCAATTTTCAATGTGTAAACTGTAAGTGGCACCCGGCTAGGTCATAGCTACTGACTTAGCTGAAGGCTGTGCTAACTAGCGTATCTCTGCAAATGAGATCTCTAATAGGAATGGTTCACTTGTTACGGCTTCAAAGTTGGCTGTAGAACTGGCCAGTGAGCTAGCGTGTCTCTTAAGACCAGCTGAGTGGCGGCACTTTTTCTGCTAGCATTGAGAGTGGCAACTCGCGGGTCCAATGTGTTACTTTTCCATTCGCTGCTACATACCATTCTAGGCATATCTCTTCTTAAACTAATAGGTCGAGATCAACTCTCCAGTTTTTACTCATTGTGGTTTTTTCACTTCTTCTCCCTTATTTACAGTTACAAATTTTCTTCATTGGCTATTTAGGCAGAATCCAATTCCTTGAAATAGTTCTTTTGTCTTGTTATGCTTGGTTGCTATTAAAACACTTGATAGATTTTCTCTTGTTTTTGTATCGAAATTCCTTTTTTCCTTCGGTCGTTTCACACTGGTCACTACATTCTAATGTTTTTGACCACAAGAATGTGTGAAGTTGGATTGCAACCTTCTCACTTCTTTTACATGCATGGACTTACTTGGCATGCTTAGCTGATCTTCTTGTCTGGATAGCTGGCTCTATGTCAGTCTCCAAAAACTTCTTCTCCAAAGAATGATGGTAGTTAAAGGAATATATACAGGGTGATCCAACTGAAGTTTTGGATGAGATTATCTTGAAAACTATACATTGAGTAAAAGTAGTGGGTAAGAAGAGTTCATACGCTCAAAGGGGGACATCAAATGATACTAGACTTAACCTCCATCCCCTGCCCCATTGAGTGGGGCAGGGGGCAACTTTTAAATATTAAACAGAAGCATCCATTTTTTATTCCAGATTTGAATTCTTCATAAAAAAGTAATCAAGTTTTGTCTGAATCAGTTTTTTAAACCATTGACAGATGGTACTGAAATAGAGAAAAAAGTAAAATTGGGGAAGAACTCTGATTTATCTAGAATCATCCAAGAAAGATGCGTAAAATCACTAAAGAATGTGTGCCAAATGTTTTGTTATGCCAAATTAACCTATTTTTGTACAAAACGTACTGTATCCTACTTTTAGCATTACCCAGGAACGACAACATGGATGTAGTGGAATGATGTTCCCATGGGTTGCTTCATTAGTGAGAGTCCCCTTGCCTCTCACATTTTGGGGTGCTTCATTAGTGTGAATCCCCTTACCTCTCGCAATTTGGGGTGCTTAATTAATGAAATTAGCCACAAAGAAATTGTTGAAAATTATCCCCATTTGCTTCAATGCATAAAGTCAATTGTCTGCAAAAGTTGTACACAGTTTTGAGCAGCACATCCTGTGGTATGGCTGCACATGCTCTTTGAATGCGTTGCTCCATATCGTTTCAGGTTGTGGGCTGTCTTTCACAGACAATAATTTTTAAATAACCCCACAAGAAAAAATCAGGAGATGTTAGGTCTGGTGAACATGGAGGTCACTGAATTGGTCCGCTGCGTCCTATCCACTTACCAGGGTACTGTAAATTTAAAATGTTACACACATTTTTAGCATAATGGGGAGCTGCTTTGTCCTGTTGGAACCACATTCACTGCCTAGTTTCTAAATCAACATCTTCCATTAGCTCCAACAAATCATTGTAGAGAAGTTGTAAATAAGATTCCCTAGTGACATTTCACCCAAAAAATATGGTCCTATCAAGTAAACCATTTAAAGTTTCACACCAGACCATTAACCACCATCTGTGTTGATTGTCAATATTGGTCCTCTGTCAAACCACACTGGCACAGACCCATTGACAATCATGATGATTTAATTTTCCATTATCTAAAAAAATCATTGTCACCTCTTGTGATTTCCAAGGCCCATTGGCAGAAATGCACGTGTATTTGCATATATTTCAGCATTAATGCCTGTGTCAGTGTGATATGATAAGCATGATATTTATGTGCCTTCAAAATCCTCAAAACAGTCGATTTCGGTATTCCAGTTTGTCTCTGAATCGCATGACTACTAATTTCAGGATCCAGTTCAACACAGGCGAGAATGGTATGGGCAACAGCGTAATTTTCATTGTATTCACAATGACAAGTTGGATGGTGCACATATTCATTATTCGAAACTGCTCTCGACAAGCTTGAAATGTTTTTGCTTGGATGTCGTTTGTTTGGGAAACGATCGGCATACAATTGTGCAGCTGCATCATAATTGTTATGACATTCATCTAAAATTAACATCACATCAACAGTCTCTGAAGGAGGATAGTGAGCCATGTTTTGCTAAAGAATAATTTACTTTAGTCAGTTGATGTTTACGGTTCACAATCGGAAAGTGAAGTGACGTCAGATCACAATGAACCGACCTTTATACTGAGCAATAGTTCGCAGTTTGGCGATGGTAGCACCACAGTCAGGTGAGTAATGGTGTTGTGAAGAGTTCCCTAACGAAACTTTAATACCATTCCCCTTCCTCTATCAAAAATTTTTTTTGTAAAAAAAAAAAAAAGAAAAAAAAAGAAAGAAAAAATCTTAATTTGGTGTAATGAAAGAATTGGTGCACATTTTGCATCAATTTGATGCATCTTTATCTAATCATTCTAAATAAATTGGAGTTCTTTCCCAATTTTAAAGTTTCTTGATTCCAGTGCCATCTGTCAGTGGTTTAAAAAAATGTATCAGATGAAACTTGATTACTTTTTTATTGAGAATACGAATCTGCAATAAAAAATGGTGTTTCCATTTAAGATTTAAAAGTTGCCCCTCACACAAGGGGGTGGGGGATGGGGGTCACATGTAGTATTATTTGATGGCCCCCTTTGAGCTTATGAACTCATCTTACCCACTATTTTTACTCAATGTATAGTTTTCGAGATAATCTCATCCCAAACTTCAGACGGACAGTTCAACTTTCATAAAGAAAAAAATAATCAGTTCACACATAAACATTAGACTTCTTGTAAGTCATCCATATCATCTCACATTAGACACAAATTAAGATACATTTACCACATAGTTGATTCAACAGCCACCGAAACAGTGAACAAGTCTTGCCTCTAGTACATCTGTGTTAAAAGTTGCTAAAAATCTTTTTTCAACTCATCTGTTTATTTCATCACTACAATAAAGTTACGAAACAGCTCAGAACAACACATAAGTTTCTTGGGGCTGGTGTGTTCTTTCATTACAATTTCCTTGACATGACTGACAAGTGCTGTTGGTTCCATTTGCCTGCCATGTCTACGGTCTTCTCACTACACACTTTAGACCTGCACACACAGACACGTGACACACAGTAGATAGGCTCTCTCACACTTATATTTAAAATATCATGTATTCGAGAAGGTAGAAGGCCGAGTGGTTCTAGAAATTATGCGGAAATTCTCTAAACACTATTGGTGATATTAATGTAAAGTGCCTCATTCCACATCATTAAGAAACTAAGTAATTGCAGTTGATGTTGCTCTGCACTTGACAATTTAGAATTCAGCATTTTTCACTCTGTTACTGACTCCCCACTGCTCAATTTTGTGGCAAGATTTTGAAATTCTGTCCATTTTTACTTTCTCACTGTGCTCCTTTGTTTTTGCATGTTAAATTAAATCTTTCTTGTGCACATTGAGACCAGTATGAAGTACCCACAGAACAGTGACCCCCCCCCCCCCCTCCCCCCTCCCACCATCCCCGCTTGCAAATCTTATGGGTACCCCCACGTTGGCAACATTGATGAAAAGTGGTGGAAGAAAATAACCAGTGACTTTAATTGAGTTAGTGTTATATTTCAACCACTTTGTGCGGATGTTAGTTTGCCCAGTTTTTCACCCTTTTATTTAAGGGACTTCATCATTTTTATGCGCATTTGATGCACCTGTTTGAGTGGTGTTACAAATGTGAGAGAGAAGAAATTTAATTACCTTCAAAAGAAATATAGTGTTCCCATAGAAATTGTCAACTTGTGGTTTATGGAACACAAGAGCCCACACAATACTTGTCAATTTTGGAGTTCTTAAAAAATTTCAGGATAATATTTTCTAAAACTGTAAAAAAAAATGTTTTCCTGTGATTCTCTTCACTTCATTAAATCTCTGAGCAATTTTGAGACTTGCTGCTAGATCAAATTCTGATTTCAGAAACTTGTTCATATCGATTAGCACTGGATGACTGTCAAGGTGTTTAATGTGTTAACAAATTATTTAGCAAAGTTTCTGGAAAATGTGGGTTCAAATCCCCCCCAGCTTTAATTGGAAACTAATCTGCCACTTTTCAAAGCTTTCAGGTGCTCATGAGGTGGGCTGCTTAATACATCATACATGTCTGCACCTCATCTCAGAATGAAAATTAAATGGAAGACAATTTATCACTATTTTCCTCTATGATCCCTTCTTCCCTTGAATTTTGTAATTCATGTCTTCCGACAACAATAAAAACACCATTGTAAAATTGTTTCCATAAATCAGCAAACTGACAATACAATTTTAGCTTGTTACAACAATATTACATAATTCAAGACATAAAGACTCTACAGTAGTACCTGTTGGCTGTAATACAACATTTTTAGAGACAGCTCTCAAATCATACTAAAAATGTTCTGAAAGCTAATACAAATTTTTGAGTTTTTGGATATTTGCTATATTTAAACAAAAAATAAGCATGCAGATTTAAATACTATACGTGGTGATCTCCAATGTCATCTGACATGAGCAATGAAAATTTTTCGCTGCCAGCAAAACTCAATCAGTGGCTACACTGCAACTAAGTTGTATGTTTTTACTCCAGGGGGCAAGCATTTAAAATATAAAGTTTAACCTATGCAATGTGGTTGGTTTCTTAGAAATTTAAATGTTCACTGTGACCTACCCTTTGGGATTACCTCATCTTCCCCTATATGAATAAAAGAATGCTTGCGCTGGGGAGGAAAAGTACCGTTAGTCACAAGGAGTGAGAAATTATGTAAACTGTAGTGCAGGAGTGGGCAAGAAACCTGCTTGTGTGAGGTACACTTGCACTTGAGCAGGCACCTGAGTGTGGCGTGCATACAGGGGTGCCAGGCAGCTGCTTTCTTCCTCCCCTCCCCTCCCCCCCCCCCCCCCCCCATATTCTTCCCTGCCTTCTCCATGGTGTCTTTTATTTCCTAGCTGCATATCACTTGAGATCCAGCTTATTTAAGTACTGCAAGTCGACTTTGCAATTAAATTAATGTCGGAAACAAAATTTCTACATACAGACTAACTCCACAACAGTTATATAAATTTTCATCAACTACTTTGCTCTTAGCCACAATACATTAATTTTTATAACAGTAAAAAATCTGTCACAGAGTTATGTTGAGCCAAACATTGCCATTACTTTCACAGACTCATGATGAAGACAAGGAGGCTAATGCTGTGGAAAGTAGATCTATTAATTTCATTTGCAAATTGTGAGGAATGTCATCTACAGAAGTAGAAAAAGATCTCAAAGCAATTCGAAAGCTTGGGATAGATTTAGTATCTCCATAAACCACTTAAGTTCCTCTTTTATTGTACTAATTAGAGAAACATAGTCCTTGTCATTTTTTCATGGTCAGAAGATGGAATAGGTAGATGTGCTGCAGCCTTTGATGAAGGCTGTCTTTGCCACACTGCAGGCTTTCTTGTGACAGTATCAATTACTCCTCACCAATCTCTAAATATGGTCCAGGGATTAATTTTTGACAGGGACGTCATCCTGTAAACTGATGAGGAACTCCCAGCTAATCTGGAGTGGTGTGGTGTTCATTTTATTCGACTTGTGGAGGAGGCTTGCAAAGACAACTGCACCAGTGTTGGCTCCCTTATTCTGCCTTCTGAGAGGGATACCCTCCCAGAGAAGATGTGACATGAAGCCATATGTCCCTCCATGTATGCGGTGCTTTCAGTGCTTGCATTTTGGGCATATGTCTTCTTCCTGCCATACAGGGGACCCTTTGTGTGGTGACTATGGCCATCCAGTCCATGAAGGAATCTCTTGTATTCCAACACCTGTGTGTGTCAGTTGAGCTGACCACCACTCCCCTAGCTTGCCGGATTGCCAGTTTACAAAAGAGAAAAGAAGATCCAAGAATACTTGTCCCTGAATCACCTGTCATATGCTGAGGCCCGCCGAAAGTATGAGAGACTCCACCCATTGCCGCTATCTTCAACTTTTGCCTCTGTTACTTCCTTTCCTCCTCCTCCCTTGTCCTTACCCCTTCTCCTTCCCGGTTTCCCCAAACCCCCCACCCCTTGCAGTTCCCACAGCCTCCCATCAGGGAGTGGCTCCCCCTGCCCAGTCAAAGAAGTGCCCAGTGCTCCATTCTTCAGCATCAGCTGATGATTGGGCTCCCTTCTGGGATTCCTCTCCCCAGTGTCTCTCAGGCCAGAAGACTCTGACCACCACTCAGCCACGAAGTGCACCATTTGTGCACCCCAAGGTCACCCATTCTCTTTCAGTTCCAGATCTTGCAGAAACCATTACACCCCCTGTGTCCTGCCCTTCTCCACCTCAGAAAAAGAAGAAGAAGAAACATAAATCCCAAGACAAGGCACCAACAGTGCCCCTGGAGGTGCCATCTTGCCTCTCGCAACATGAGTCTGACATCTTATTCATGGTTATCACCCCATCCTTGCAGGTGATGACTAGTGACTGACCTCCTCCCCAGCTTCTGCATGTCTACCTTGATAGTATCCCTTGCAATTCCACTGGATGATCATGTGGGAATAGTACATCACCTACCACAAATGCAACATCTTGTCTCCTCCTATTCTGCATTCTGTCTTGTTCTTCAAGAAACACATTTCTGTGAGGGAGTGTGATCAACATTTCGTGGTTACCTGGTGTTCTGTTGGAACCATGCTGGCTCTGGGGTAGCATGTGGTGGGTTCTGCACATTGGTTCTCTCCGATCTCATTAGTGACTGCCAGATTTGTTTGCACTCAAACCACTATCGCTTCCAAGTTGGTACATAGGGGATCCAATCACCATTTTCAATGTCTACCTCCATCCAGGTAGGCCAATTCCTTATGTCTACCTTAATCCAGCAACTCCAACCACCATTTCTCCTCCTTGGGGACTTCAGTGCCCACCATCCACTGTGGGGGAGTGTTACTTCAATGGGTAGGGGTATCCTAATTGACCAACTTATCACGGACCTCGATTTGTGTCTCCTCAATGATGGTTCCTCTACTGACTTCAATGCCACCCATGGCACCTTCTCTGCTGTCAATCTCACGATCTCCTCCCTTGCCCTGGTGGCTTCCCTACATTGGTCATCCCATGGTGACCTTTGTGATAGTGACCACTTTCTGGTGATTCTATGGTTCCTCTGCTGATACCAGGCAGACAGGCCCCCATGTTGTGCATTCCACTGGGCCAATTAGCCTTTATTTATGTTTGCTGTGAATCCCCCTCTCAAATACCTTTGATGCAGTCGTGCAAGGCGTCCCTGCCACTGTTTTCTGCTGACACTGCTGTTAAACCACATTTGGCTCACTTGTGCTTTTCTGTCACAATGGCAAGACAGTATAGTTAGCCCTGTCCTTAAGCCCAGGAAAAACCTAGTGTCTCTAGTCAGACTAATTGGGTGGTAGCTGTCCAATGTACTTTGTAAACTGATCAAAAGGATGATCAGCTTCAGATTATGTTGGGTACTTGAATCTCAGGACCTTTTGTCCTTGTATCAGTGTGGCTTTTGGACAGAGCGACCTCCGAATGGTCATTTATCCAGATTGGAATCAGCCATTTCACAGACTTTTACTCACCGCTGGCACCTTACTGCCATCTTCTTTGAACTATATAAGGCATATGACATGGCTTGGCGCCATCACATTTTAGTTACCCTCCATAACTGGGGCTACCGTAGTCCCCTTCCAATTTTTATCCATAAGTTTTTATTTTACCAGCTCTTCTGGCTTTTGGTTGGCATTTCACTTAGTGCCCCCCAGATTCAGTAGAATGGTATCCCACAGGGTTCTGTGCTAAGTGTCACACTGTTCCTCATTGCCATCAATGTGCTTGTGACCTCTGTTGGGCTTCTGGTTACACCGGCATTGTACATCGACAATTTTTGTATCTGGTGCAGCTTCCACTCGGCACCTTGGAGCTGGCGCTTAGCAGATGCTTCCATCCGATGGGCCTCTGCATGGGCCACCACCCGTGGCTTCCAGTTTTCTTCCTCCAAAATGTGCATTGTGCATTTTAGTCATAGACCCACATTACACCCCGATCCAGAACTTTATTAATGTAACCAGTTCCTTGATGTTATAGCACAGTCCCATTTCTTGGACCTTATTTCTGATAACAAGCTGGCATGGCTGCCCCACACTCACCACCTAAAGACTACATGTATGTGGAAGCTTAATGTTCTCCACCTCCTGGCCCACACATGTTGGGGTGCTGACCATTCCACTCTTCTCCATCTTTACCATAATCTAGTCTGGACATGAGCAGAGCATGGTAGTCAGGCTTATGGCTCAGCAGCTGCTTCCACTTTAACTCCTTGACCCTGTCAATCATTGTGTGGTGCATATGGCTATTGGTGCCTTTTGCACTAATCCTGTTGATAGTCTCCTCACAGAAGTGGGGAGTTCCCTTCTACACATCCAAAGGTGCCAAACCCTTTTTCTTACACAATCACAGTTTGCCAATTCCCTGACCATCCTCTGTAACCTGGGCTCTTCGTCAATGAGGGATGTCTCCCTCCTGTCTTCTACTGGCTTCAAACACCATCTATTTCTGAGATCATGTAGTGTGTTCACAGCAGGGCATCTAGTTATTCAGAGAGCCCTCCTTTCTTTCTCAGGCCTCTTTTCACAGTGTTTTAATTTGTTCAGACTCCATGAGCAGCCTGCAGGCTATTGATCAATGTTACTCTTGTCAGCATTTGGTCTCTACTATTCATGACCTTCTCTCTGACCTTGAGTGTGCTGCCTCTTAAGTTTTCTTTCTCTGGATCCTAAGTCATGTGGGCATCCCAGGTAGTGAACTGGCTGACTGATTAGAGAAGCAGATACTTACCCCCATTTCATTTCCCAATTCCAGCTGTGGATATGTGGATCTACATTAAATCTCTCTTTCCTCAAAAGAGGAATGCCCTCTGGAGTGCTACTGCTATGAGTAAAAAGCTCTGTACGATCAAAGAGTCTACTGCAGTACGGCTCTCTTCCTTCCACTCCTCTCAGAAGGAGTCCACTGTTTTATGCCCTTTACACATTGGTTGTACAAGGCTCACCCATTGTTTCCTCCTACATAATGACCCTTCCCCCACAATGTGGTTGTCGAACCAGACTGACTGTACTTAACACGAAGGGCCAAGAGATGGGGGGGACATTCCAACAATATGTGAGATACTGTCTTCCAGATTCCTTAAATGTAATATTAGCAGACGATCCATGGATGGTTGAACTGGTCCTCAGTTTCTTCCATGGAAGTGGTTTTTATTTCCAGATTTAAGGTTCTACTTTAGTCTTGGTGCTGGGGCAGGTTGGTTGTGGTTGGGACTTCTTTTACAGTCTTCTCGGTCTGTGACCCCACACAGTGCCCCCCCCCCCCCCTCCTTCCCCTCCTTCCCCTTTTCCAAGTTTTTTGGTTTGATCTTACCTTTTATGTTTTAATGTATGTGTTTGATAATCATTATTTTATAATTTGATTCCCCTAACTGGATCCGTCCACTTTTAGCAGGCCCTCTTTCTTCTGTGACTCACTTTGGAATCACAGACTGATGACCTTGCCGTTTGATTGATTGATAAACTGAGAGGGGTTATGGGACCAATGTATTAATCTGGTGGAGATGCCACAATAGAAAAGTACTAAGGAGTGGGTCACACTAGTTTTATGTACTCAGTTTACCCATGAAGACTATTTTTTGAAAATTCTCCCAATAAAAAACTGACCCTTCATCTCAACACACTATACAACTCTGACACTATAAAGTTAAAATTTTTTATTTTTTGACAACTTTTATTTTAGTCATCAGTTTCTTCCGCCATTGGCTATCTCCTTATCTCCAAATGCCAAAATAAAGAAAAGAACAACTTACATTGAGACCTGAACAAGTGCAAATATTTTCACTAGGTCTACTGTAGAGTTCCTAAAATGGTACCAACATACACATGATTCATAATAATGGGAGGCATTTGGTGAATGGGTGCATTGTCAACTAAGCAGCTTTATGTATGAAATTCCCTGATTTCCAATATTCTGAGTGTGCTTTTGCTTCCCTACATTTTGCACTAGATGTGCAGGTGCTTTATTACTTTCACTGTTAGTGAATAACTGCTTGAAATGTTGTTACAATATTTGTCTATTATAGAATTTTTACAGTCGAATATTGCTTTATACTGGACATGCATATCTTGTGCAATGAGTCATAAAAGCAGAAAACACCTGTTCACCAAACGCCACCCATAAATATAACCATATGCATTTAATACCAATTCACTAAGATTGAAAGTAGACCTAGGGAAAATATTTATACTTGTTTCTAGTTTTAATTTTGACTGGTTTCAGCCTGGAATGGCGATCTTAAGATGCTACATTAGAGGAGAGGAAAGTTGATATTATTTCATAAAGTGATTCTTTGAAACAAAAAAACAAATGTTAACAGTAAGTCGCGCCTCAAACAGATGTTTTGTTCAGTAACTCACAGTATTTTGACAAGTGCAGTGGGTAAACCTTCGTAAGACACAAACTAGAAGCGGTTTTGCATTGCAGGTGTCAGCAGGGGCCGTACTTTGCACCTGTGATGGTTTCCTGAGATGACTGAGACAGCAAGGTAGCACATCTGGAAGTGGTCAATGTCATCCCATACATTCTGTTGACATGGTGCACAGCAGTAGTCCCAGTTCAGTCTCTGCATATCTTTGGCATCCTACCAGCATGGTGTGTCGATGGCTGTTTGGCTATTCCTTTGCAAGGGTGGCCCATAATGGCTCTTCTGAGCACCCCCACCCTTTGCAAGCAGAGCATTGACCAAGGTGTATTGTCAGATTGTCATGTGGCCAAACATAGTGAGAAACCCCACTTATGTGTAGTGGATTTGGTGCATCAGTTGAAACCTATCTTGGGCTGCCAATCCCCCAACTGGGTTGACTTCAAATGCCTCCAAGAACTGACAGATGTGCATCTTCATCTTGTTAAAAGCACAGGTGGCAGTTGCGCTCCTGCACCACCTATAATGGTTTGAAGTCGTACCGCTGGCTTATCGCCCATCAGCCCACCTACCTAAGCGTGCTCCTCGGGGATTTCTCCGAACTGCAGTGTTGCCTCCATTGTGTGCACTGTGCCAGTGACTGGTGGGTGCATTCGTGTGGCTAACAGTTCACCACTGGAATGGAGGAACCTCTGCACCGTCCTACTGACAGCTTTGCTCACAGCTGGCAGTCGAGCAGGTAGATTCTGCATACCTGGGTGTAATCTTCAGCCCCTTGAACTGTAGACAGACAATCTCTCTTGAGCATCAGCTGAACTCGTAGAAATTCTCCACATAACTGTACAGTTATAATGCGCACTACACAATATTCCTTACTGTTTTATAAAAAAGGAGAGGACAACATGTCTAATCTTGACATAGTTCACACAACAATGGATCGCCCAGTGTTTATTCAGTGTGGGATTTAGAAATAAGAAAGTAATTCTCAAGTAAGAGTACATCAAACAACAAAGTATCAAATAAACTCACTTCACCAGTGTCATGTGGCTCAAAATGAAACAAAGTATCCTGTAGTAATTTGAAATTTATATACATGCAATTGGTGATAAGTGTTTAATATCTGACATAAGAATGATTATTTCTCTCACAAGAAGGGATAAGGACAGCACAGGGCTAGTATTCATGTCATTTACATGTGTGTGTTTCACCACTAACCTATGCTTTTAACAAGATAAAGACTTAACAAGATCAAGTTTTCACTCTGCAATGGAGATTAATTTTGGTAATGGTTTCCCCATGATACTCTTTTTCTCAGGAGTGCTCGTTCAGAAATTAATGCATGAGAATGTCTGAAGTTGTGGAAGGTACATTGAGGTGCTGGAAAAAGAAAAGCTGTGAGGACAGGCTGTGAGTCATAACCAGAAAACACAGTTGCTATGATCTGTTCTCAAAAAAAAAAAAAAGAGGAAAAGAAAAGGCGCAGTTCTAGGTTAGAGTTCCATTATAACAAACAGTCTGAATCTGCCACCAAGTTCAGAAATAGCATGCACATTGCACTGTAGTGAAAATTTCATTCTGTAAATGTATGTAAATTAATCTATACATGTATTGACATCTCTGCTTAGAAATTACACAATCACCATTTGCCAGTTCCCTGACCATCCTGTGAATGGTGTCCTCTTTGCAAGTGAGGGCTGTCTCCCTGGTGGCAACCTCCCACAGGTGGGATTGCTGGTTGGCATGTGTGTCACTTCCCTTTGTCGTTCGTTGGGATCTCCATATCCACTCACTGGAATGGACCTTGTGCATTTCACTTATCTCCCCTCCCCCTTCCCTTTCAGCCCCCCCCCCCTTCCTATGATCCTTAGATGGTACCTAGACCACATATTAGGAGCAACCTGTTTCAGGGTCCTAAGGTCTCTGCTGCACCTATGGTTTTCTAGAATCTTTTAGGTGCCATCCATGCAGTTACAGGGTGCCTTCACCTTTTACACTGATGGTTCTAAGACAGTTGACAAGGTGGGATACACTTCCACATCTTGTACTGCCATTGAACAATATTTATTGCCAGGATCATGTGGTGTGTTCACAGCAGAGCTTTTAGCTATTCACAGGGCCCTCCTTTCCATTTCTCAGGCTTCCCTCCACAGTGTTTTAATTTGTTCAGACACAATGAGCAGCCTGCAGCCTATCAACTGTTGCTACTTTTGTCACCCTTTGATCTCTGCTATCCATGACCTTCTCACTGTCCTTGGCCATGCCACATGCTCAGTTTGCTTTTCTAACCAGACACTCAGCCAGTTAATTCCCTGGGATGCCCACATGACTTGGGACCCAGAGAAAGATGATACTTAACCCCATTCCTTTTCATGATTTCAGCTGCAGATATTTGGATCTAGATCAAAGCTCTTTGCCCGGAGCCGGCCGAAGTGGCCGTGCGGTTAAAGGCGCTGCAGTCTGGAACCGCAAGACCGCTACGGTCACAGGTTCGAATCCTGCCTCGGGCATGGATGTTTGTGATGTCCTTAGGTTAGTTAGGTTTAACTAGTTCTAAGTTCTAGGGGACTAATGACCTCAGCAGTTGAGTCCCATAGTGCTCAGAGCCATTTGAACCATCTTTGCCCGGAAGTGGAATGACATCCGGTGTGCTACTGCTCCTGGTAATAAACTCCGCAAGGGCAAGGAATCTGCTGCAGTTTGGCTCTTTTCCTAGCACTCCTCTAGAAAGGAATCAACTGTTTTACACCCTCTATTCAATGGTCATAGTAGGATTACCCATTGTGGGGGTGATTCATTACTTAGGAAGAAACAATGTTGTTGGGGAGTCAGACTGAATGTCCCCCCTGCGGGTCCGGGGATTAGAATAGGCCCGAGGTATTCCTGCCTGTCGTAAGAGGTGACTAAAAGGAGTCCATCCCCCTCACGGGGGTAGTTAGCGCCTGCGTCCGGAGACGGACGGTTCCACGACCTATAATTGTGGTCTTTTTGGTTTTTCACTTCCCGTTTCTTCCTTCCTTTGGTTGGTTCCTTTCTTTGCTCTTCTCCACCTCACTGTCTTCCTTACTCTTTCCCTTGACTTCTTCTCCTTGCCTCCTCATTGCCTTCTTCTCCTTGCCTTCTCATTGCCTTCTTCTCCTTGCCTTCTCATTGCCTTCTTCTCCTTGCCTTCTCTGGTCTAGGCCTCGGCGTTTGAGACAGTCTGTCCTCTTTCTCCCTCTCTCTCTTCTTTTTCCTCTTCTTCCTTCCTACCTGTGCGTGCCCGAAGGCTGACCCACGCGTTCGCACGCGTAGCCGGTGACGGGGTAACGCGTAATTCCCCGCCCTGGGTAGACATGTAAGGCACGCACGTACCCCCTGGTAAAGGCCAGGCCCAGGGAGGGGTGATTGCCTGAGCTGATACCTTCTGACCATGCCGATTGGTCCCTCCATCTGTTTCTCGGGAGGTGTGACCTGAGGTGTAAACATTCACCTAAGGCGGGAGAGCCCTCTGAGAGGGTCCCCACAAGGAAGGAGCGCGCCATCGGAGACGCTGGCAATCATGGGGGATTTCTCCGCAATGGATTCTACTCCATCTCTTTCGACTTCTGCCCAAAAACGGAAACGTGACCAGCCACCAGTGACAAAAGTACTACCGCCTGCCCCACAGTTCCTCGTCGTTTCTCGATCTGAGGACGGAAAGGATTTTTCTGCTGTCAACCCTTTCATTATCCAGAAGGGCGTAGATGCCATAGCCGGATCTGTCAAATCTTGTACCAGGTTGCGTAACGGTACCTTATTACTAGAAACTGAGAGCGCCTTTCAGGCACAAAAACTGCTTCGGGCCACACTCCTGTACACGTTCCCTGTCCGGGTGGAGGCTCACCGAACTTTGAATTCGTCTCGTAGTGTGGTCTATACTAGATCCCTCGACGGATTGACTGACGAGGAGATTCAATCTTTCCTCGCTGAGCAGGGCATGACGGCTGTCCATAGGGTCATGAAAAAGGTCAACAATGACCTTGTACCGACCCGGACACTTTTCTTGACTTTTGATAGTGTTAAGCTGCCATCGCGCATCAAGGCGGGCTACGAGGTTATTTCTGTTCGCCCCTATGTCCCGACACCTACGCGCTGCTACCAGCGTCAGCGTTTCAATAACACTCGACAGTCTTGTTCCAATGCGGCTAAATGTGTCACTTGTGGCAGGGATGCCCATGAGGGTGACTGTCCACCTCCGTCTCCTCGTTGTGTGAACTGTCAGTGTGACCATGCCGCATCCTCCCGCGACTGTCTTGTCTATAAGGAAGAACGCTGTATCCAAGAAATTCGGGTCAAAGAAAAAGTGTCCACCTCGGCTGCTCGCAAGCTATTGGCTAGTAGGAAGCCCACGCTGCTCCCAGTGGGGAAATACAGTACTGTCCTCGCCTCTCCTCGGACTACCAGGGAGGTGGCAACCCAGACATGCGATCTGACCTTCAGCACCACGGTCGTCCATTCGGCCAGTGCTAAGATCGCGCGGTCGACGTCACTTCTTCCTCCCATCACCCCTCAGACACCAGCCCCTTCATCAGCTTCTGCTAAGACGAAGACCCCGAAGTCAGATGCACGGGCCTTCAAGAAGGAACCATCCCGTGCAGACTTCCTACGTCCCTAGACCTCCCAGCCTTCGACCGGTACCTCCACCAAACGACCTTCCAAGAAGGCTCATAGGAAGCACAGTTCTCCTTCTCCGCCACGGCGCATTTCTTCTCCTGCGCCACCCAGCCGTTGCCGCCCCAGGCCGTCATCCGTTTCGCCTGCCCGCACCACTGGTAGCTGAACATCTGGCCGTTCACTGGCGGCGGAAGCTTCCCCTCCCGGCCATGTTGCCGAGATGGCGGATGAACTTATGGACCCAATGGACGATGACTGTCCGCCTACTGATAGCGGTGGCAGTGCTCGCTCGAAGTCAGGCCCTCAGCGACCTTCGAGGTGACCCCTTCTGTCCTCTTCCTTTTCTTCTTACGATGGCACTTATTCACTGGAATATTCGCAGCATTCGCTCCAATCGAGAGGACTTGAAGTTGCTGCTCCGCTTGCACCGTCCGCTCGACGTAGCCCTCCAGGAAACGAAGCTACACCCATGCGATCAAATTGCCTTGGCACACTACACCTCTGTGCGTTTTGACCTACCCCCTGTGGTAGGTATCCCGGCTCATGGAGGGGTTATTTTGCTGGTCCAGGATGATATTTACTACGATCCCATCCCGTTGCACACCGGCCTGCAGGCAGTTGCCATCCGCATTACTCTCCCCACTTTTACATTTTCCATTTGTTCTGTTTACACTCCATCGTCGTCTGCCGTTACCAGGGCAGACATGATGCAACTTATTGCTCAGCTACCTGCACCATTTTTGTTAACTGGAGACTTCAATGCCCACCATCCCCTTTGGGGCTCTCCAGCATCCTGCCCGAGGGGCTCTCTGTTAGCAGACCTTTTCAACCAGCTCAATCTTGTCTGCCTCAATACTGGCGCCCCTACTTTTCTTTCGGACACATCTCACACCTATTCCCATTTAGACCTCTCTATATGTACTCCCCAACTTGCACGCCGGTTTGAGTGGTATGCACTTTCTGATACATATTCTAGCGACCACTTCCCGTGTGTTATCCATCTCCTGCAGCATACCCCCTCTCTGTGCTCATCTAGTTGGACCATCTCCGAAGCAGACTGGGGGCTCTTCTCTTCCAGGGCGACCTTCCAGAATCACACCTTCACAAGCTGCGATAGTCAGGTCACACACCTCACGGAAGTCATTCTCACTGCTGCTGAATATTCCATCCCTCACACTACTTCTTCTCCACGCCGCGTACCGGTCCCCTGGTGGACCGCAGCATGTAGAGGCACTTTACGTGCTCATCGACGTGCTTTACGCACCTTTAAACGCCACCCTACAATGGCGAATTGTATCAATTATAAACGATTACATGCACAGTGTCGTAGTATTATTAAAGAAAGCAAGAAAGCCAGCTTGGCTGCTTTTACAAGCACCTTCAACAGTTTTACTCCTTCTTCTGTTGTCTGAGATAGCCTGTGCTGGCTATCTGGCACTAAGGTCCACTCACCAGTTTCTGGCTTGACGGTCGCGAATGATGTCCTTGTGGCCCCTGAGGATGTCTCCAATGCCTTCAGCCGCTTTTTCACAGAGGTTTTGAGCTCCACTCATTACCACCCTGCCTTCCTCCCCCTAAAACAGGCAGAGGAGGCTAGGCCACCTAACTTCTGCTCCTCGAATCGTGAAAGTTATAATGCCCCATTCACCATGCCAGGAGAATAGGGTGCCACAGGGCTCAGTTTTGAGCGTCACTCTCTTCGCCATAGCGATCAATCCAATAATGGATTGCCTCCCAGCTGATGTATCAGGCTCCCTTTTCGTGGACGATTTTACCATCTATTGCAGCACGCAGCGTACATGTTTCCTGGAGCGCTGTCTTCAGCGTTCTCTTGACCGTCTTTACTCCTGGAGTGTCGCCAGTGGCTTCCGTTTTTCTGCCGAAAAGACTGTCTGTATTAACTACTGGCGCTACAAAGAGTTTCCCCCACCCTCCCTATGACTCGGTCCCGTTGCTCTCCCATTCGTGGAGACAACAAAATTTTTAGGTCTTACATTTGACAGGAAACTTAGCTGGTCTCCACATGTGTCATATTTGGCTGCCCGTTGTACCCGTTCTCTAAATGTCCTCCGTGTTCCTAGTGGTATGCCGTGGGGAGCGGATTGAACCATCCTACTTCGTCTATATCGGTCGATCGTCTGCTCCAAACTGGATTATGGGGGCTTCGTATACTTCTCGGCACGGCCGTCCATCTTACGCCTCCTCAACTCCATACAACATCGGGGTTTACGTCTTGCGATCGGAGCATTTTATACTACTCCCATTGAGAGTCTTCATGCTGAAGCCAGTGAATTGCCACTCACCTACCAGCGCGATACACTGCTTTGTCGTATGCCTGTCGGCTACTGTCAATGCCCGACCACCCGTCTTATCGTACCTTTTTTGACGACTCTCTCGACCATCAATATGGGTTGTATGTCTCTGCCCTGCTACCCCCTGGAGTCCGCTTTCGTCGCCTCCTTCACCACCTTGATTTTTCACTCCCTGCAACCTTTAGAGTCGGCGACAGCCACACGCCACCATGGCTCCAGGCTCGGGTTCACGTTCACCTTGACCTCAGCTCGCTCCCAAAGGAGGCTACCCCCGGTTCGGTACACCACTCCCGTTTTCTCGAACTTCATTCGAAGTTCATTAATATGACCTTCATTTACACAGATGGCTCTAAGACCAATGACGGAGTCGGGTGTTCTTTTATTGTCGGGGCACTAAGTTTCAAATACCAGCTCCATGGCCATTGTTTGGTCTTCACAGCTGAACTCATTGCCCTCTACCAAGCTGTTCTTTACATCTGCTGCCACCGACATTCTGCTTATGTCATCTGCTCCAATTCCCTGAGGGCCATCCAGAGCCTCAGTGATCCGTATCCGGTTCACCCTTTCGTGTACCGGATACAATGCTCTCTTCAGCAGCTGGTGGACGACGGTTCTCCGGTTAGCTTTATGTGGGTTCCTGGCCATGTCGGTATCCCTGGGATGGAAGCTGCAGATGCCGCGGCCAAGGCTGCAGTCCTCCAGCCTCGGACAGCTTCTTGTTGTGTCCCTTCATCAGATTGCAGCAGGGTCATTTGTCGGCGCATTTTATCGCTGTGGCATGCCGATTGGGCTGCACTTACGGACAACAAGCTTCGGGCCTTGAAATCTCTTCCCGCGGCTTGGACGTCCTCCTCCCACCCTTCTCGGTGGGAGGAGGTCGTTTTGGCTCAGTTACGAATTGGACACTGCTGATTCAGCCATCGCCATCTGCTGACGGCTGCGCCGGCACCGTTCTGCCCATGTGGGCAGTTACTTTGCGTCTTGATCTTGGCCTGCCATGTACTCTGGATGCCATTTTAGCAGATGACCCAGGAGCAGCTGCTCGCATTCTTTGTTTTATCAACTTGACAAACCTGTCCAAGGACATTTGATTATGCTGTTTCTTTTAATCCTATGGCTGTTACTACGTCCTATATAGTGTTGTCCCTTTTAGTTGCTGTTTTAACCTTGTGCCTCGCGGAGCATTCCTAACTTAGTATGGGCGCTAATGACCATTGTAGTTGTGTGCCCTAAAACGACAAAAAAAAAGAAGAGGTGCAGTTCATATAATAGCCCGTCCATAGTAACTCTGAAGTAGGTCTATTCCAGTTTCTGTTGATCTGCCTCAGCCAGACAGAGATCATCCATCTGATAACAACTTTCCTGTCATTTCTCTTTGTAGCTTCCTCAATCTAGCACCCATCCTCTTTTGTACATGTCTACAACACTCAAGTTTCTTTACCAAGGTATCACCATAAACATTGAACTCATTAATTTTATTGAAAGCTTTAGAGTCCCCATTGCCTAGGTACTTCATCTATATAACATTATAAATGGGAATCGACCTCAGAAATATTTTAAGAGCTCCACCACACTCCTCCATACCTCCTGTGTAATCATCATAATTCTTAGAACACTGATGTTCAATATGTCCTCCAGTGTTACCATGGCAGGTATGGCAGTACTTAGATAAGCACTCAACATCAACAACTTTTCCATTCTCTAGAGAAGTACCACTTGTCCTCTATGTTTTCATGTTCTGTCAAATGCAACAATAATGTCCCTGGTTCCAATAATATTTACAGTTTCTTCCACTGCACATTTCATAGATGCTTTTGACACAACAGTCAAGGCACCTAAAAGTGTTTTATGTACTTGTTGTTCCTAGTGCGAGGAGGGGGAAGGTCCATCAAACTACAAAACACTTGATAGCCTTTTTCCCTTTTCGTATTGCACACATGCATACACCAACTTCAAAATCACATTGAATTACACACAATGTTTGAAGTCATTTTCGAGATTTATTGCAGGATCTACACAGAAAAACTACTTTTGATGCTAAACCCTTCCTGCTAGTTTGTTGTTCAGTTATTTCCAGACAGCCTATACCATCACATTGCTTACATTTCACCACTTCCTTTATCAAAGCAGATAAGGTGCCCACATCAACAACAACAAATCCACTACAAACAGTGTCACTGTTAACACAAAAATTTGAATCAGCAGTAGGATTGGCAGGAGATGATACGTGCGTTACTTTCAATAGTGTGGCTTCCTTTGCTTGTGAACTGGTTACCATGGAATTTCCTTTTATTGAATTTCTTGATGCATGGCATAGTTTGCATTTATTGCACACTAAATGATATATACTTCCACAAATATATGTAGTACTTGGGCAACAAACATTCAGTAACACATGAACAAATTGCTTCAGCAAAACAAAAGTAAATACTAGCAAAGATAATCATTTATGGACACTAGAAACCTGCACTGTTACAACATATACAATGTATCATCACTGGAAACAGAAAGTTATCAGTTCTTTTCGAAATAATACTGGTTTCTGCAACAGAAATAAAGTAGGCATGACTTCATACATTATTGTAACTTTGAAATTTGCTATATATCGGTAATTTTTCATTTTAAACCCTATATATATATTGTATATATTGTGGAAAAATCGAAATTTTTTAAGTACCCTTTATCCTTAATGTGTTCACTTCAATTTTTTTAAAGCAGTGGCAATACGCAAATTGTTAACAGGAAATACTGAAAATGCATGGAGGTAGATTTCTGTAAAAGCTCCCGTCCTCCTCACCAAAATAGATGTTGCGACCATAATCCAGCATACTTGGACTTCCATGAAAGGCATTAAAATGTATTTATCAATCTATTTTTACCTCCCTCTATAAATCTTCTTTCACTTCAGTGACAGGTTTGCACTTGGCAGTGTTCGTTGGGACTTGTGACCCATTTCCAACAACTTCAGTTTCGGAGCAGCCCGTTTCCAAAACTTCATTTAGTTTACTGAATCACAACTTCTCATGTTATGCCTTGTTCTTAAAGTTTGGTTTTGTGCAAAACAATGGGATTAAAAATCAAAAATTCCAACATATGCCAGAGACAGAGTGCAAAAACAATGGCCAGAATTTCCACAGGCACATGGTTTAAAATTCTTCACCTTTGGAGTAATTTTTGATTACACAAATGACCCATATATGTGCTTAACATTTCATGTGTCTAACACATGTGTATATTTTGCCCTATTTGTTTAATGTCTCTGAAATAGATGTTTGAACTGTTTGAACCCAACCAAGGCATACATCCTGTGCCCTCTTTTGATTGTCATGAAAGTTCCATTATCTACAATTATTTGAGGTGCATTATCAATGTTAGTCTGTACTTCAGTTAATGCTGCATTAATCTCATGCAGTAGAAACTCTTTATTTATTCCATTTGATGCTTCATCGCAGTGAGTGAATTGCCGGTGGATTTCAGTTCACACTAACACTCACCCACAACCTCTACTGACCTTTGCCACGTGCTCTTGCACATTGATGCTGTAAGGGATATTAGATTTGAAGATGTATAGGTACTTTTCCCTTCATTAGGTACAGTGGTACTTTGTAACGACGACAGCACTTCCTAGCTACTTTACCCTTGCACGTAGCTGAAGTCATACAAATAACGGAGATCATTTTTGGACAACCATGTTGATAATGTGCTTAAACAGTATCTTTCCTAGAATTTGGCCTTTGGTGCAACTAATGCTTCAATGTTCAGTTGACATGTTTTATTACTTGGTCCCACTTCTGTAGATCTTTGGCCCTGGTAAAGAGCTCTTGATGTGATGATGAGTCATTCGTTCCCTGACTGGTATGTACTTCTCATGTAGTTGGGAGATTAGCCACTTGTGTTTCTTTTTTAGTGCCACTCAGGGATCACATGTAGGGTCCTTTGAGGTTGACATGTGTGCTTGTGAAGCTGCATTGACCCCTGAAATAGTAACAAGTAACTGAAAAAAGGTTAATAAAAATATATTTTACGTTGGATAACTTGTTTATAAACATATTGTACAACATATTGATTCAAGGTAAAGTCAGGACATTTAGTTTTTAAAAGAGATTTACTATTCCATAAGAGTTTGAGCTCAGTGGCAAGGAGATCAAAAATGTTTACAGCAGCATACATAGCATCTCTCTGCAGCAGAGACAGTGTATGTAATTCTTTTTTCTAGTGCCACACCTGTAAATTTTTGAGTTCTGTCACCAAGGATCCAGTCTCCAGGAACACGATACATTAGAGAAAATCAGTGTTGAGAAGCAGTAGTCAGTTATCTCAGCTGGCTAAATTACTTGCAATGGGAGGTTGATGGACTCATTCTATATATGATTATTTTCACTGCTCAGTAGGGAGATGATAGGTGATAGAAATATGTCCTGGGGGAACTCTTCCTTAATCAAACTGATTATGTGCTGGTTATTCAGTGTCACTGAGTGTTTGTCTGGCTTTTCATGACTTTATGTAAATTACATAAAATTTATTGTGTTTAGCTTGGCAGGAAGGGAGTTAACAAACCTGCTACAGAATTTTGGTGAAATGTCATTGGAGATTGTGTTAGACAGATATTCTGTTACAATGATGGTGTCATCTGTAAACATGGTATATTTCCACTGGGCACCATTGACTACTGCAGGCAGATCTTAGCATAAACCAGAGACACTGAAGGACTCAGAAGGACAGAAGGTGTTACTTTACCCAAACACTGTTCTGGGTATATTACTAAGTGACTAATCGGGTTCATGACAAACAGTGCCTGTTGCATGTAGCCTATATAAGTGCTTTCTTTAATTTTCAATATTTCGTACAGATGTGGGGTGAATTTAAATTCCTGCCATGATTTAGTACATGTAAAATGTTCAAATGTGTTTGAAATCTTGTAGGACTTAACTGCTAAGTCATCAGTCCCTAAGCTTACACACTACTTAACCTAAATTATCCTAAGGACAAACACACACCCATGCCCGAGGGAGGACTCGAACCTCCGCCGGGACCAGCCGCACAGTGCATGACTGCAGCGCCTTAGACCGCTCGGCTAATCCCACGGGGCTTAGCACTTATAACAAAAGCTTAACCCTGTAGGATGAGTATTACAGTCAGAAACAGTGCATATATGTCTTGCAGCAGTGTAGCTCAAGTTGCACAAATTATACCCACTGCATATATCCCATGTTTCATAATGAGAGCACTATGTGATTTCCAAAAAACTTCAAACATAATTTCAAACCTCTCGTAAATGCTTAATGTCATAACATAGTTGTGCATTTCTAAAGCAGTCAGAAGTATGAAGTTGTTTTATACCTTGTAGTTTGAGTCTTTAAACATACTGAATATGATTTATACGGAAGATATTTATTATGCATCATAATTTGAGCGTATTTTTATAATAATGTGGCTCATCACTCATGCTAGAAATTCTCTTATGCAGATGTAACAATAATATACACACTAAATGATTACAAAGTATTATTAAAAATTTCAGTTATAGGTTACTCTTCTAAATGTACTTCACAGATAAGTAATGGATACATGTGTTTGCTGAAATGTATTCTGCCATTGTCCTAATAATCTGAATATTAGTTGTCTGTTACACTGTTACATGCATTAGAACTTGAAGAAGCAGTTCATGGACAGTATTTTCTTTTACAAAATGATTATCATATATGGAGGCTGTGGATCTGCATATAATCAAATGTGGCTACAATAACTGCTGGTCAAGAAGGAATAACTGCAGATGTGAATTTGTTAATGACATTGTAAATATGTGATTGTCATTACTTTTTAAATCTTATGCTAAAGTATGTTTTTTATGAATAAATAATTTACAAACACACAGAGGAATTTATGGCAAGTTATATTCACTTTGTGTTAGGTAACCTGTGTGTACAGGGAATTACGATATTTTGCCATGGTTAAATTGTTACCTGCGCACATTTATATCATTACCACAATAGCAATATGTTTACCCAAAATAGTAGTATCTCTCAACTTTGATATTTCTATATGATGATTTTCTACATAATGACAGTCTGCATTTGTAACACAATGTAGGAGGGGCATTCAGTAAGTAATGCAACATATTTCTATTCTCGGCCAATGTCACTTCGAAAAATTCTGCATTTAACATCTTCGGATATGATAAAGCTATAGGGGCTGAAGAAGGAATATTCCACAAAGTTGCAATAAGTGGCAGCACTATTTGTGCCTTAACAGGTCCCTGCTTGCAATACACCTCTGTTATAGACGCCATTTTTGAGTTTTCAGTGCAAAAGCAGACCATCACAGATATTCATAGGCACTTGCAGAATATCTAGAGAGACCTGGTTGTGGAAAAAAGAAGTATGCCATTTGCACACAGTTGTGATTCTGCAATGTTGGAACATGCGAACACTCTGATTGTGATCTGGCAATCGTGAAGGATGGAACACCTTGCTGCTCAGCTGGACGTCTCTGTTGTTAGTGCAGACACACTCATCCACCAGTTAGGGTACTCAAAGGTGTGCCCCGCCAAACTGGAGACTGTAAAGACCAACAAATGACCACCTGTGCCAAACTGTCTGCACATTACAAGGGTTAAAGTGATAATTTTTGTCAAACATTGTCAGACGGTGAAACACTCTGAACTGAGAAACAAGACAGCAATCCACAGTGTGGCACCACATCACCTGCTCTGAAGAAAAAGTTCAAAGCTGCATCCTCAACCAGTGAAGTCATGGTGGTGGTCTTCTGGAATTTTGAAGTTGTTATTCTGTGTGATTACCTCCATCATGGTGTAGTGTTTTGCACTACCATCATGAAGTTGAAGAAACAACTTCAGCATGTACGTCACCACAAAAATGGAAATGAACTCTTCTTCTCCGTGACATTGCAAGACCTCACCAAATCTGCACACCTGAGAGGAGCACACATACTTCATTGGGACAAAGAGACAAAATCCAGATGGTGTGATTTCCAGACTGTTGGGTAGACAAGGAAGAACTGTCCATTCTGCACTCTGCAGAAAGCAGTGTGTGGATGATGGGGGCAGTTGTTGATGCAACAAGATGGTGCTGTCATCAATTAGTAGAATGGTGTCATGAGGCATACAAGCCCTCCCAGTAAGGTGGCGTAAGGCCATCAAATTGAACAGAAATTGTGCTGAAAACTCGGGTTTTGTATCAAAGATCATAGGAAATAATATGGTGTAATGGGATCCTGAATAAAGCCAACCTGCTTTCAGAAAAATTATTGCGTTACTTACTGAACACCCCTCATATAATTAAGTCAGCATTTTAGACAATCGAATGTTCCAGATTAGTAATATGGAATGTACTAACTTGTGTATTATGATTAGCTCAAACAATCTGAATAGCTACTTCAAGTGTAATAGATGTCAAGAAATTTCTTTTAACACTTAGTATTTAATATTATATCTCTCTGTAGTGACTACAGAGGCTTGTTAGATGTTACATTTCATTAATGTTTCTATGTTGCAAGTATTACAGTTTAAAAAATTTAATATCAGCAAGGTACCAGGTACTTGGAAGGAATATCTAACAGCATATATCAGTGCATAAAGTGCTGTTACATTTTTGAATCATTTAATGTTTCACTTTTGTATATTTACCCATTGTTAATTGTGTTATATCCAAAGAATATACTTGTGATGTTAGAATACATGGTATTGTGTCAACTTGTTAGCTCAGCATAAACATGTGAATCTCACATATTAAATTTGACATTACTTTGGTTTTAAATATGTTCAGGTACCACTTGCCATAAACAGAACAGTCATATGTGTCTCACTATCTTCTTTTTAGAAACGTCTGACATTGCTTCCACTTACGTGTGTCAGACGTATTCTGTTTTCTTTTCTATCGGTCTCTCTTGACCAACTCTTGATCTTTTCGACCCCGATGGTATTAGGTTACGAGGCCAGAGGGTGTCTTTCATTTTCCTTATTTAATCTTCTCTCTGATGGGGGAGGACCTGTTCGGGTATTGAAGAACAAGAACAAGAACAAGAGGAAGAGGAAGTAGTTGTGATACTACTTAGTATCTCCACAATGTGGCTGGAGAAACCTTTAGCCATGCTTGTATCAGAACAGTGATGACCATGCTGTGGAGGAGCATTATTAAATTTCTGTGAAGTTGTGCAAAAGGCTGGACATTCCTGATGCACACAAAAATAATTTGGAGGTGCCAGGTGTTTGGAGAAGACTGAAATGAAAATGAGGACAGGACTTTATAGTTGAGCATTGTTGAAAGTATATGAGGTACTGCTGTACTTCCTCACAAAAGAGTACCTCCTCAGTAAACAGTTTCCCAGATACTACCATAACTTCAGAATTACATGGATAAAAGAAATGATAAAGTCACTATTTTGGTCATTTATTTATGTAGTCATAAATACCATATGCTCTTGGGATATTTTCATTGGTGTTACATGCACTTAATGTAAACTATGGAATCTGTTGTAAAATTGCTACAGGGTTTTCTTGCTGTACCCAGGGCATGTCAGAATTCCTGTTACAGGTGTGTAAGAGTTGAAGAAGGGACTTTGTACATTTCCAGACATGGGTTCAGTAATGAAACCTGGTGGATAGAGTTTGCTCTGGAACCTCTCTGTAATAGGAATTGTGAAACACTCTGGATTTTTAGTGAGCAGATGGATGGCATGTGTCGAGTGTAGACTTACTGATGCTCAGTAGTCAGTTTCCTTTATATCTATTATGGACATCATTCCACTTGATACAAGTGTTATAAATATTACTACACAGATCGAAATTTTATATTAATTTTGTGTGTGAGTTCGTTTCTTGTCATGATGCCAACTGGTCAATTGGATTCCTTGGAAGCTTGTTGTTTGCAGTAAAGCTTATTTTGTTGCCAATGTAGTGAAGAAAGTTTTTGTAAGGGTTTTGTAAATTCTTGAAACTTTGTTTTGCAAGTAGTTCATTACCTGGCAGTGAAAAAAAAATGCTTGCACTTAGGAAGCTTTGCTTTAGTCTTACCTAATGGATATAAATCTGCAATAATACAAATACATCATTATTCTGTGATGTCCATACGATTATCAGTTTAGATATTTTTGTGGAAATGTTACCCCAGTTTGGAGTTGTCAGTTATCGACTTCCCTGTTTCCCTTATAAATTCAGTATTACAGTGATGAAGAATGTTATTGAAACACAATAGGTAATAGTACAATGGTTTGTTCATAAATATGTTCAGAGTGCATGTGCTGTTAATAAGAAAGTATACATGTCACCTTTATTCTATTACAACAAACTTTTTTGTTGTTCACAAGTTACTGCAATAATTTCTTTGTATTCACAATATCAACACCATTGTGACATTGGTATGTACACCAATTATAGTGATATCTCCATGTTCCTGTCATTCATATGTGAAAATTTAGTACCTTACCATCCAGATATTGTACAGGTACCAGTAAATTGCTAATTGTTTAGACTCTGATGCCCTGTTGTACACAAGAGTTAAACTTCTGACTGGTTTGCAAATAAGTTAATGAGCTAAATGTTCCACTTAAAGCATAAGTGCAATCATTTGCTAAACTTTTTCTTCCTTACATGCTTGAAGTTCATCAGAAGTCTGTAAGTGCACTCATCCTGAAATACTCAATAAATAAAGTGTGGGTATTTGCACACATGATCAGTTACACTGCCTTGGCAAGCACACTGTTTCCCACTGTACTACTTGCCAATACCTATTCGCTAAGATGTGTAGTCTTATGTTAAAAATGTCTTGTTGTGTTCAAGTCCATCAATAATTATCCAAAATATTTTTTGTAGTTCCTGGAAGGCATTAATTAGGCAAATTGCAACTGGTACCGGGTTCCTGGACATACAGCTGAATCTCCAGTAGCCCAGTGTAAGAGTTAACTTGAAGGTCAGTTACTCGAACAGCATTAGTTTAATAAGTGATGATGTCATTCATTGTTATGTAAGCAACTTCTGTGCCTAAAGTTAGTTTCGCAATACTGTCTGATTGTAAAGTGACTTTTTTAACATAATAAGCCTTGAGTTATTAATATTAGTGCATCTTCATTGGGGCTCTTGTCTATTTTCATTACACTAGCCATTGGCTACAGATATTTCTCCATCAGATGCATGTATCCATGCACGTCCACTCTATGCACATTTCTTACTTAATGTGTCAGAATTTTGGGTACATGAACATTGATTAGTGTAGATCTTGTTTGCATACATGGTTGTTAGGTGATCATAAATCATTAACTCAATCCATTAATTTATGGTTAATGATAGAAGCAGTTCCTAGTTGTGGAAGGTTCTTCATTCTCCTATATCTTTCCGTACGAGCTCTGATTTCCCTTATTTTATCTTGGTGATCAATCCTCCCTATGTAAGTCGGTGTCAACAAAATATTTTCACATTCGGAGAAGGAAGTTGGTTACTGGAATTTCGTGAGAAGATTCTATCGCAACGAAAAACACCTATCTTTTAATGATGTCCATCCCAAATCTCATATCATTTCTGTGACACTCTCTCCCATATTTCACTATAATACAAAACCTGCTGCTTTTCTTTAAAGTTTTTCGATGTACTCAGTCAGTGCTATCTGGTGAGGATCCCACACTGTGCAACAGTATTCTAAAAGTGGGCGGACAAGCATAGTGTCGGCAGTCTTGTTAGTAGGTCTGTTACATTTTCTAAGTGTCTTGCCAATAAAACACAGTCTTTGGTTAGCCTTCCCTACATAATTTTCTGTGTGTTACAGGTGTTGGAGCAGCACCTTTTTTAGGATAGGTAAGACAGAAAGATGTCAAGTTCTACGAGAGGTCAGGATTGAAACAAATCTTCAGTTTAGGAAAGAAATTAAACAGCACAATTCTAGCACATTGGATCACCAATCACAGCTATCAATTATAAATTTTCACCAATCACCAGAAATTTTATCTCCACCAAGTTGTATCTCAGTCCTAGGTAATTCCATTGATGAATTAAAGTCACCCAACCCAGTTGACATAATCTGCCTCTCTGAACACCATGTGACCACTGGTATAGGAACTAGGCCTAAGCACAATGAGAAACTCAGACAGGAGAGTACTGCAAATGTTAGAATAAGGAAAGGTTCTCACAAAAGTATAATTAAAAATAATGTAAGCATATTTCATCAAAATATTGGGAGTTTAAAGAATAAAGTAGATGAGCTTCTGGTTTGTTTAGAAGATTTAGAAGCTGAGAATGAAATAGATATACTATGCCTGTCTGAGCATCACATTGTTACTGATATGGATAAGGTAAATGTAAGTGGTTATAAGCTTTCTGCACATGTAATGAGAGAAAATATGGAGAAAGGAGGAGTTGCCATATATGTCAAAAGTTATCATTGTGCAAAAAGTATAGAAACAAAAAAGTTTTGTGTAGAGAAACATATAGAAGCATGTGCCTGTGAGCTTAAATTAAATAAAGGCACATTTATAATTGTAACTGTATATAGGTCCCCATCAGGAAATTTTCATCTATTTCTGAAAAATTTGGACTCCTTGTTGTGCTATCTGTCAGACAGGGGGAAGCAAATTTTTATTTGTGGGGACTTCAATGTAGATTCTCTGAAAGAGGGTAATAGGAAAAATGACCTTGAAGTATTACTCGGTTCTTTCAATTTGACACCCGTTATTGATTTTCCTACTCGGGTGGTAAAGGATAGCAGCTCACTGATAGATAACTTCTTTATAGACCAAGATAAGTTTAACCAGATAAATGCTCAGCCTGTTGAGAATGGTCTTTCTGATCATGGTGCACAGCTAGTTACAATATATGACATAGCTCCATTCAGCAATACTAAACAGTCCTCCAAAGTAGTACGTTCAGTCAACGATTTAACAATTGCATATTTCAGGGAAAGCCTACAGCAGTTAGACTGGGATGAGGTGTACCGTGAACCTGATGCCAATTTAAAATATAATTTATTTCATGACATTTTTGTAAATGCATTTGAAAACTGCTTCCCCAAGAAAATAGTTAAATATACTCGTAAGAAACCTTGTAACAAACCATGGCTTACTAAGGGTATAAAAATATCTTGTAACCGGAAAAGGGAAATGTATCTGACAGCAAGAAAGAGTAGTGACCCAGAAACTATCAAAAATTATAAAAACTACTGTGTTATATTAAGAAAAGTTATTAAAAAATCCAGGAGTATGTGTATCATGTCTGAAATCAGCAACTCTGATAATAAAATTAAAACAATTTGGAATATTATTAAAAGAGAAACAGGTCAACCAAGAGCAGAGGAAGACAGTATTACTATCAAATTGAATGAAAACTTTACGAACAAAAAGTCAGAAGTTGAAAATATTTTTAATAATCATTTTCTAAATGTTGTGGATATAGTAGGATCCAGGTGTTCATTAGAAGATGCTAGGCTGTTAATGGAAGAGGCCATACCTATGCAATTTCATACAATTGAAATCTCACCCACTTCTCCCTCTGAAATTAGGAAAATAATAAACTTGCTTAAAAGCAAAAACTCACATGGAATTGATGGCATTTCCAGCAAAATACTAAAAGCTTGTTCTCAACAGATAAGTAAGATTCTCAGCCACCTGTGTAATAGCTCTCTGGAACAGGGCATTTTCCCTGATAGACTGAAATATGCTATTGTTATACCTTTGCATAAAAAGGGGGATAGATCTGATGTCAACAATTACCGTCCAATCTCCCTTCTAACAGCTTTCTCCAAAATTTTTGAGAAAGTAATGTATTCAAGAGTAGCTTCACATATCTGTGAAAATGAAGTACTAACAAAATGTCAGTTTGGTTTCCAGAAAGGTTTTTCAACAGAAAATGCCATATATGCTTTCACCAGTCAAATTTTGAATGATCTGAATAACTGAACACCTCCCATTGGGATTTTTTGTGATCTCTCAAAGGCTTTTGATTGTGTAAATCATGAAATTCTGCTAGACAAGCTCAAGTATTGTGGCATGAGTGGGACAGTGCACAAATGGTTTAATTCGTACCTAATTGGAAGAGTGCAGAAAGTTGAAATAAGTAGTTCTCGTAACATGCAAAGATCAGCACATTCCTCAAACTGGGGAACTATCAAGAATGGGGTTCCACAAGGGTCAGTCTTGGGTCCTTTGTTGTTCTTATTACATGTTAATGACTTGCCATTCTATATTCATGAAGAGGCAAAGTTAGTTCTCTTTGCTGATGATACAAGTATAGTAATCACACCTGAGAAACAAGAATTAACTGATGAAATTGTCAATACTGTCTTTCAGAAAATTACTAAGTGGTTCCTTGTAAACGGACTCTCACTGAATTTTGATAAGACACAGTACATACAGTTCCGTACAGTGAATGGTATGACGCCATTAATAAATATAGACCTTAATCAGAAGCATATAGCTAAGGTAGAATATTCCAAATTTTTAGGTATGTCCATTGATGAGAGATTAAATTGGAAGAAACACATTGATGATCTGCTGAAACGTTTGAGTTCAGCTACTTATGCAATAAGGGTCATTGCAAATTTTGGTGATAAACATCTTAGTAAATTAGCTTACTACGGCTATTTTCACTCATTGCTTTCATATGGCATCATATTTTGGGGTAATTCATCACTGAGGAATAAAGTATTTATTGCACAGAAGCGTGTAATCAGAATAATAGCTGGAGTCCACCCAAGATCATCCTGCAGACATTTATTCAAGGATCTAGGGATATTCACAGTAGCTTCTCAGTATATATACTCTCTTATGAAATTTGTTATTAACAACCAAACCCAATTCAAAAGTAATAGCAGTGTGCATAGCTACAATACTAGGAGAAAGGACGATCTTCACTATTCAAGATTAAATCTAACTTTGGCACAGAAAGGGGTGAATTATACTGGCACTAAAGTCTTTGGTCACTTACCAAATAGTATCAAAAGTCTGACAGATAACCAACAAGTATTTAAGAAGAAATTAAAAGAATTTCAGAATGACAACTCCTTCTACTCCATAGAGGAATTTTTAGATATAAATTAAGAAAAAAAATATTAAAAAAATAAAAAAAATAAAAATAAAAAAACACAAAAATAAATGAAGTTGTTATATTAACTTAAGTATGTTGTTAAATTAACCTAATTATGTCATGTATTGAAAAATTCGACTCGTTCCACATCATTACGAAATATCGTATTCATGATCCATGGAACTAGTATTAATCTAATCTAATCTAATCTAATCTGTGTTCCTTCCAATTTAAATTGTTCATAATTGTAATACCTAGGTATTTAGTTGAATTTACAGCTTTTAGATTACACTGATTTATCGTGTAACTGAAGTTTAATGAGTTCCTTCTAGCACTCGTGTGGATAACCTCACACTTTTCATTATTCAGAGCCAACTGCCACTTTTCCAACCATTCTGATCCTCTTTTTCTAAATCGTTTTGCAGTTTGTTTTGATCTTCTGATGACTTTATTAGTCGATAAATGACAGCATCATCTGCAAACAACTGAAGACGGCCGCTCAGATTGTCTCCCAAATTGTTTGAATAGATAAGGAACAGCAAAGGGCCTACAACACTACCTTGGGGAATGCCAGAAATCACTTCTGTTTTACTCTATGACTTTCCTACAATTACAATGAACTGTGACCTCTCTGGCGAAAATCACAGATCCAGTCACATAACTGAGATGATATTCCATAATCACACAATTTCACTACAAGCTGCTTGTGTAGTACCTACAGTGTCAAAAGCCTTATGGAAATCCAGAAATATGGAATCAATCTGAAATCCCTTGTCAATAGCACTCAGCACTTCATGTGAATAGAGAGCTAGTTGTGTTTCACAAGAATGATGATTTGGGGATTACAATATTCAGTCTTGCTACAACAGTCCTGTGTTCACTAATCCCTGAATCAGTTTTTATGCTCGTTATTAACTCAGGATTATTTCTTGCTAAGAGGTCAAGCGTGTTTTCACAACCGTTTACTATTCATGTGGGCTCATGAACTAATTGCTCGAGATCATTTTCAGAGAATGTGTTTAGCACAATTTCAGATGATATTTTATGCGTACCTCCAGAATTAAACATGTATTTTCACCAACATATCGAGGGTAAATTAAAGTCACCACCAACTATTATCATATGATTCAGGTATGTGTTTAAAATCAAACTCAAGTTTTCTTTGATCCTTTCAGAAACTGTGCCATCTGAATTGGGAGGTCGGTAAAAGGATACAATTATTATTTTATTCCATTTGCCAACAATGACTTCTGCCCATACTAATTCACAGGATGTATCTACTTCAATTTCGTGACAAGTTAAACTACTTCTGACAGCAATAAACACGCCTCCGCCAACCATGTTTAGCCTATCCTTTTGGAACACCATTAGGTTCTTCACAAAAATTTTGGCTGAGCTTATATCCAGCTTTAGCCAGCTTTCAGGGCCTATAACAATTTAAGCATCAATGCTTTCTATTAGCGCTTGGAGCTCTGGTACTTTCCCAACACAGCTACGACAATTTACAACTGTTATACCAGTGGTTCCTGTATCTACATTTTTGCTGTGTTCAGCCTGCACCCTTTTTAACTGAAGTGCTTTTTGTGTTTTCCCGAGACCCTCTAACGTAAAGAACTGCCCAGTCGACACCACACAGACCCTGCTACTTGTGTATCTGCCACCTGTACGTGGTGGGCACCTGACCTATTCAGCGGAACCCGAAACCCAACCACCCTTTGGCGCAAGTCGAGGAATCAGCAGCCTAGCCGTCTGAGCCTCTGACTCTGACCCATCACTCAGCTCTGTACCAGAGGTCTGGAATTGCCCCTGACGGCTATGCTGCAAATGGTCAGCTCTGCTTTAATCTTGCAAGCAAGAATGGCAGCCTTTAACACTTCTGTTAGCTGCTCGAAACCAAAGAGAATCTCTTTTGATCGAAAGTGACACGCGTAATTGATACCAACTTGAGCAACCACCTGCAGTTGGCTGCATGCCGTGCTCTTCATGGCATCCGGGAGTACCCTTTCCACATCTGGAGTGACTCCACCCGGTATGCACACGGAATGCACACTGGATTTCTTACCATTCTTGTCATCCAAGTCCCTAAGGGGGCCCTATAATGCACCTAACCTTGGAGCTCCAAACTACCAATAATCTCAGCCTCTGTGATTGCCCAGATCTTGGAGGCTGAATGGTTTCCTCTGAAACAGGACAGGTGACAGCATCTGGCTCAGTGACAGTGTCAGCCACAGACAGAACCTGGAACCTGTTTGTCAGACAAACCGGAGAGGCATTATGTGTGGCCACCTGGGAAGTCTTTCACCATGTGCTTCGCCCCGGGGCAACCTCCCACTCGACAACAGGTGAGGGGTCAGCCTCAGTGCGAGCAGTAACTGGGTTGGCCACTGGTGAGGACTGATCAGAAGACTCTGACGTGCTGGACGTCCGTTGTGTCCCCACGGCCGGCCCACAACAGTGGTGCCCATCCACTGCAGCCTCAAGCTCTGTAACGGAATCCATCACAGCCTGAAGCTGAGAGCGAAGTGTCACCAACTCGGCTCACATCCGCATACAACAATCACAGTCCCTGTCCATACAAAAGACCATGGAAGACTAAACTATGCAGATAAACAAACTGTCAGCACATGCTGTGCAATTCTACTATAGAACCTGCCAAAAACACTAACTGAAGCTGAGAGCGAAGTGTCACCAACTTGACTCACATTCACACACAACAATCACAGTCCCTGTCCATACAAAAGACCATGGAAGACTAAACTATGCAGATAAACAAACTGTCAGCACATGCTGTGCAATTCTACTATAGAACCTGCCAAAAACACAAACTGTGTCTAGTAATACGCGTATGTTCAGAAACCTAACTACTGAAGCACTCAGGTCAAACTAAATAATTTGACCCTGATCTGGAACTTGTAATATGTCACAAAATCAGTTTACTTTCTGACGCAAATGAAAACACGAGAACTGTGGCTATTAGATGTTAAATTTACACGCAGAAAGTCAAGAAATTGAACTATTCAAGTAGACAGATGATATAATAAAATTCGCTCCTGGTTAGGAACTCGTAAATGACAAATGTGGTTACTTATCTGTTGCTGCATCTGTCGCAGTTAGCTACTGCTGCCTGAGTACTGCTATGACATGTTTGCGCACTTCTTTCATTGTTCCCCTCTATTACTGTGATTTAGTACATTTACAATTGAAAAGAAGGCAAAGTGCTGGAGTGTTTCTCTAGAATGTTTCTAAATACTTGTAATGTGGCTATTTAGAGAGACTGCTATACTCATTCATTTTCCGTGGTGGATTAAATGTACTAAGCTAGCAGTAGGAATAAATTGAATCGGTTCCAGTGTAGAAATTTTTGCTTCAGTCAGGATGGTGAAGTATCGGTGCCTCATGCAATTGGTTTTTAATTAACTCAAATGCTTCTTGATATTCCTTATTCCATTTCCAGTGGAGATGTACTTGTGAAGATAAAAAAATCAAGGATAAATACTGTGATAGAAATTGCACAAACTGAGAGATTTTCAGTTGATTACATCATTTTTGTGCAGGACAATTTCTCACTGGTTCCATTTTCATTGGATCAGGTTTGATTCCATGCAAAGAAATTACATGCCCAAGAAAACAAGCGATTTGGCAAATTCTTATTTACCCATCCACTAAACGCTTACATTACACGACATAGAATGTATAAATGTTCTCCCTAAAGGTAGTACTAATTAGAATAACATTATGTAGGTGATAAGTGTATCAATAATTCTTCTCTTAGAACTTCTGTGAGTGCTGTCATAAAGGCCACTGATGATACTGACAGCCCGAAGGCCATCCTTTTAAACTGCTAACACCTTCCATTCCACAGAAAGGCTGTGTTCTTCCTGCTATACCTTCATCCTCCAGTTGGTCACATTGTACAGTAAACTGCATCATTTCTCAATGGGCATCAGTTAGTAAATGCACACAGCCATCCCTTTTTGTTACAGTGTGGATTGCATTAGAACTTTCACTATCTGAGTGTTAAATAATCTGATTCTTCTACACACCCTTAATTGCTTTATTAACTATGGCTTTCTAGGGCAAGGGTACTGGGTACAATTTACTATGGAATGGCTCATGATTCTTAACTTGAGTTTTACAAGCACATCATCTGATTGGACAAGATGTTCTTAAAATAGATCAACATAACACCCTTATATTTTTACCTGTTCCTTCTGTTTAGCTTCAGGCATGTCCCCTAATGTTTGAGTCATACTTTGAGTGCTGGTCAGAGCATTTTAATCATCATTATTCTCCTGGAGCCCAGCATCTTCCCCCGACTTACTTAAAGATGCAGTTCCCAAACTCATATTTACGAATGGACTAACCTAATCGTCTCCCTTGACGAATCCTGAAACACTCTCCTCTTCATTTCTGTCTGACTAGTGGAAGGAACAGAAGTGTGAAAGAATGCATTGACAAACCTATTCAGAATCAGTGAATTCTGAGAACCAAACTGATGTTAAGTCATACAAAAATGAATACACTCTGCTCATACATACTCTCCTAAACTATGAACTTTAACAGTGCCTGGCCTTTAGTGGGTTTACTTTGATTGTTTACAGCAGTGTCAATACACAGATCATTAACAGTAAATATTGAAAATGCAAGGATGTAGATTTTCTGTAATAGCTCCCATCTTCCTCACACGAAAGACATTAAAATGTATTCATGATTCTATTTTTCCTCCCTCTATAAATCCTCTTTCACTTCAGTGACAGGTTTGCACTAGGTAGTGTTCATTGTAACTTCTGACCCATTTCTGACAATTTCAATTTCTGAGCGGCCTCCTTTGATAACTTCATTTAGTTTACTGAATAAAGACTTCACATATTAGGACTTTGACTTGTGGAATTTCTGGCCATTTGTTTTGCACTCTGTCTCTGGCATATGTTGGAAATTTTTATTTTTAATCCTGCTCTTTTTCACACAACCAAATTTTTTTTAAGAATGTGGTTAAAATTCTTCACAGTTGCAATAAATTTTGATTACACAAATGACCCATACATTTGCTTAACATTACATGTGGCTACCGCACGTGTCTACTTTGCCCTGTTTGGTTTAATGTTTGTGAAATAAATGTTTGAAAAGTTTGAACTGTTGGAACCCAAGCAAGGTGAACACCCTGTGCCCTTTTTTGATTCTCCTGAAAGTTCCATTATCTACATTTATTTGAGGTGCATTGTCAATGTTAGTCTCTATTTCATTCAATGCTGCATTAATCTTGTGCAGAAGAAGCTCTTTATTTATTCCTTTTGACCCTTTGTCACAGACTGTGGATTGCCAGTGGATTTCATATTCTCCAGTACACTCTAGCACTTGCCCACAACCTCTACTGACCTTTCTTGCCACACACGCTACTGCACATTGATGCTTGCTAGCCACTTTCCTCTTGCCCATAGCTGATCTCCATTACTTGTATGACTTTGTTGTTGGACAACCATGTTGATAACATGCTTAGACAGCATCTTCCCTAGAATTTGGCATTAGGTTCAACTAATGCCTTAGGTGTTTAGTTGACATGTTTTAATACTTGGTCTCACTTCTGCAGATGTTTGGACCTGGTAAAGGGCTTTTGATGTGTTGGTTTTGTAGTACCACCCAGGGATCATGTGAAGAGTCGTCTAAGATTGCTATGTGTGCATGTGAAGCTGCATTGTCAGCTGAAATACTTTTATTAATCTTTTGTCAGTTATGCAACTTGTTAGGTATATCTTCTGTTGGATAAGTTGTTTCTAAACATATTGTACAACATAGTGATTAAAGGGACAATTATGGAATAGTAAATAACTATTCAAAGCTGAACTAAATAAGAAAACAACATAAGGTTTTCAGCTCAGTGGGAAGGAGGTTGAAAATTTTTTACAGCAGCATACAAAGCATCTCTCTGCAGCAGAGACACTGCACATAATTGTTTTGTTTACTGCCACACTTGTGAATTGTTGAGTTCTGTCACCAAGTATCCAGTCTCTAGGAACAAGATTTTCTGTGGTGGATTAAACGTAATAAGTGGACCAGTAGGAAGCTGTTTCATAGCCTCTCACAGCCAAACACCACTGACTTTTGTAACAGGGCTACTCACCACTTTATCACCCTTAGGGAAAACACAGTTGCAGTGAATGTTTGCAGATTATGTGGGTTGTTCTATTGTTGTATACAATCTTATTGGTGGATGTGGTCTGCCAGACTGCTGATTCAATTTGTAGATCAGTTAACAGCCCGTTGCAGCTTCTCGCTGTTTTCAACTTTTAGTAGACCTGTAGAACCATTAGCAAATAAGATATCTTTATATTCTTCTATACTTACATGCATTATGTTCAGCTGCTTCGCCTTTTGGTCACTTTACCTAGAGTACCATCTGCTGATGACACTGTAATACACAGAAACGTAACATTGTTTAGGGATTCTAGGAGGAAATATGTTGACGTGGACTGAATTTCTGTTTATTGTGATGAATGGCAGCTTGTTTTACATGTACAAAAATGTAAGCGAATGTGGATGAATAGGAGAAACAAGCCATTAATGTTCAAATACAGTACTGTGATGCTTGACACAATCTACATCCACATGACTGATCTGGAGTTCACAATAAACTGCGTGGCAGATTGTTTGTCTACCCATCTTCAAGCTATCTTTTCCATTCCACTCACGGACAGCATGAGCGAAAAATGAACACTTCAGTCACACCCTGTGAGCTCTAATTTATTTGGTGTTGGTGAAGATGATGATCATTTCTCGCTATGTAGGTGGGTGGCAACAAAATATTTTCACACTCTAGGAGAAAGCTGGTGATTGAAGTTGTAGTGGACTGACCAGACAGCCAATCCACTATGACTTGTAGCCGAATAGCATGCGTTTAACTCACGCAGGCTGGCGTGAGGTCTGGAACAGATTAAAGTAGTTGATTCTAATAAATAAAGTACGGAGTTGATGTAATACTTAACTTTAATCCATAATTGGAGAACATCGCTCTTGTTGATACATTATATAATCTCAATATAAACTGGTCATGGCGCCTTGCTAGGTCGTAGCAAATGATGTAGCTGAAGGCTATGCTAACTATCATCTCGGCAAATGAGAGCGTATTTGTCAGTGTAGCTTCGCTAGCAAAGTCGGCTGTACAACTGGGGACGAGTGCTAGGATGTCTCTCCAGACCTGCCGTGTGGCGGTGCTCGGTCTGCAATCACTGACAGTGGCGACACACAGGTCCGACGTATACTATCGGACCGCGGCCGATTTAAAGGCTACCACCTAGCAAGTGTGGTGTCTGGCGGTGACACCACAGAAGTTTCATCAGAAGATCTGACTGCAATGAAAAAGGGCTTGGTTTTAATGATTGACACCCCAATTCGCGTATTATATCCATGACCCTGTCTCCCCTAATTTCACTATAATACTAATCGAACGGCCCTTGTTTGAACTGATTGTTGTCCTATGTCAATAATATCTTGCACAGATCTCACAAAGCACAGCAATACTTCAGAAGATGGTGGATGTGCTTGATTATATGCAGTCTCTCTTGTAGACCTTTGGCACTCTCCAAGTGTTCTGCCAATAAATTGCAGTCATTGGTTTGGTTTCCTCACAGCATAGTCTATATGATCATTCTGATTTAATTCATCTGTAATTCTAATTTTAGGTATTAAGCTTAATTAGCAGCCTTTATTTTGATGTATTGTGAAACCAAAATTTGGCTGGTATCCCCTCATACTCGTGTGGATTATCTCATTTCTCCTTATTGAGAGACAAATGCCACTCTTTGCACCATACAAATATCTTATCTAAAACATTTTGCAATTTGTATTGATCATCTGACAACTTTACACGATGGTAAATGACGGCATCAACTGCTAACAATCTAAGAGGACTGCTCAGATTGTTTCCTAATTCATTTGTGTAGATCAGGAACAGCAGAGGGCCTATAACGCTCTGGTGGAGATCACCAGATATTACTTCCATTTTACTTGATGGCTTCCCATAAATTATTATAGTCTATGACCTTTCTCACAGGAAATCATGAATCCAGTGCACAACTAAGATGTGATACAGTTTTATTAGAAGTCACGTCTGAGGAATAGTGTTGAAAGCCTTCTGAAAATCTAAAATTATGGCATCATTTTGAGATCCCCCTGTCGATAGCACTCATTACTATATGGAACTAAAGTGCTAGTTGTATTGCGGTGCTCCATGAGAAAAATATTTTCCAAATCCATGCTGACTGTGTGTCAACAGATTGTTTTCCTGGAGGAAATTCATGATGAACACACACAGTTTATGTTCAAAAATCCTGCACCAAATCTGCATAATTGATATAGGTCTGTAATTGAGCAAATTACTCCCATTCCTTTTCTTTGTATTGGTGCAAATTTTGCAGCTTATTCTTCAGGTGTGGATCTTACGAAGAGCAAACGGCTGTGTATGATTGCTAATCATGGAGTTATTGTATCAGCATGCTCTGAAACGACCCTGAGTGGTATACAACCTGGACTGGAGGCCTTGCTTTTATTGAGTGATGTAAGCTGCTTCTCAACATGGAGGACACCTATAACTAAGTTAGTAATGTTGGCAGTCATTCTTGTTTTGAATACTGGAATATTTACTTGGTTTTTGAAATTGTGTCAGCAAAGAAAACTATGCATCGTAACTCAGCTTTTGTGGCACTTCATCAGTAACATCACCGTTGTTATCATGCAGTGAAGGTATTGATTGCATGCTGGCACTGTTGTACTTTACATACAACCAGAATCACTTTCAATTCTGCCAGATTTAAGGACAGTTTCATTGTGGTAACTATTAAAAGCCTCTCTCACTGCAGTTTGCACTAAATTTCCAGTTTTTGTAAAACCTTTTTTGCCAGTTTTGGGATTTTACATTAGGCATGCATTTCCTCATAGCTCCTGTAATAGTGTTCTGACCTGTTTTGTGTACTATGAAGGTTCTCTTATCATTTTATTTGATATATAGCCCACAACTGCCACCGATTCTATTTATTCAAATCCATAACATCTTGTCTAGGTCTACATAGTCAGATTAGAAGAAGTTGAGGCTGTCTCTTAAAAAGGGGTCAACCACAATTTTTATCTGCTTTTATATATGTATATAGCGTTTATATAGTGTTTATTTTTGTGTGCTTGGATCTTATGATATCTAGATTCACTACAATATATGTCTGGACGCTAACCCGTGTATCAGTCATAATGCTCCCTATTTTCTCGGGATTATTTGTTGGTAATTGGTCTATTATGCTTTTGAAACAATTTATGCTTAAAGTGGGACCCTGAGCTAATAATTATTGTTGAAATACTTATCTGAGAAAGCCTTTGTTACGATCTGAGATGACATCTTATACTTACAATCAATTTGTGATGTCTATTTTAGCCAACATATGGAGGGTAGATTGAAGTCATCACCATCTGTAATTCTATGACTGGGGTACCAATTTGAAATGACTGAGCATGTCTTTGAGCTGTTCAGCAACTCTTCCAGGTGGTTGGTAAAATGAGCTAGTCATTAATTTGTTCAAGTTGTCAAATATAACCTATCCATACTAACTCACAGGGACTATCTACATAAATAAGTAAAAGGGAATGGTGATGAATTCAGATGACTGAAACAGAGGGGAAACATGATTAATTAAGGCTGTAATTGTATTGTGTCATAAGAAGGTAATGACAGAAGGTTGACGACATTTGAGAGGAGGAGCCATAATTCAGTTGGGTCGAGGTATTTTGTGGTTGACCGATGCTCAGAGCGCATTGAATGTCCCACCTTCACTGTGTCGAGTGTCTATCTTGTCTTTATGTCCTCAGTTGACTTACTCTTCTGATAATTCATAATGTAATTGGATACATAGAGAGTCTAATATATAGAAGGTCTTAAAGTTTACAAGCTCATGGAGCCAGTGGACCTTCCTTGTGGCAGAAATGTTGAAGGGGAAGGAAGAGTGGTCAAGGAAAAGAACTGGTGAGGTTTAGAAAAAAGGAGTAGAGATGGGAAAATTTGGAAGGCTTCATGCAGCCATAGCCCCTTGTTTTGGTTGACTTTTCCAAATTTACTACTTTTACTAAATTCATCATTCCATCTCCGTCACCCCTCTTCCTTCCCCTTCAACTCTTCTGCCAGGAGAGGGGCCACTGGCTCCCAAAACTTACAAACTGTAATACCCTCTATATGATTGTTCTCCTGCCAAAGGTTGCTGAGTAGACTTTTTATTTATTCAGTTGCATTATATTTTCAAAAACTGATTATTTTCTTCTAATAACTGCTGTGTTTTACTTCTTGTCGTCATTTACTAGGTGAATTTGAAATTAAAACTACATTGATTAGGCCATAATTTGAGGACTACTTTCTCTGAACAGGCTAAACTCTTCGAGCATAGTTTTTTCACTGCATTCTGAGGAATTTTGCCAGCTTCAGCCAATATTGGCTTTTTGTCCTGAAAGTGGATTCTTTGCTCATAATAGACAGCTGACTGCTCCTCTAGTTTGTTAATCATATGCGGTATGGCCTCCACGTATTTCCCTACCAGGTTTTTACAATTACCAGAGTTTGCAATGTAAGCTAATTTAACCATCTTCCCAGCATCATCTTCAACACTGATATGATGTGGACATCTGAATTATTTGCATAATGTCCCCGTTAACAAGATGCTGTTAATGTTTTGAGAGAAAATGTGTTTGTCGCTACACGTAGCTATATATATGTCCAATGTGTATTATGTATTTTGCTGCTGTGAGAGCAACTGTGTTGGTTTCTTCCATGCATTTGACATTATCCACATATTTACTTCAGGTTTATACAGATTTTGTCATAATTAAAAGTGAATAGTGACTTGTGTGAAAATACACTCCTGGAAAAAGAATTAGGTAAACCCTTTCAGAGGTTTCCAATTCACTCAAGATTTGTTGAAACATTCACACTCAAGATTTATTGTTGCAACAGTGTGTATGGAGTACATGAAATGACTAAATTTACAGGTTGGTAGCCGAAGTGGTACTGAGGTCTCAGATATCGGTCCGTGCTGAAATTTCCATTTTAGTATGTGGTGCAGCCTCCAAATGTGTCAATGCGGATACTGACTCTGGCATCCAGTCCATCATACAGATGGTGAATATTGTACAGGAATACACTATGCTACACCTGCCAGACCTGTTCTTGTAGTTTTGTAAGAGCTGTTGGAACAAGAAATGACTTGTGCCATTCGTCAACCATCATCTCCAGCTCGGGCTCCATTGGGGACAGGTGTGGAGAAAGTGCTGTCCCAAGAATTTTCTTCAGGTCTTGCAGAGCATGTTGAGTTCCATGGGCACTGTTTGGGCTAGCGTTATCCTGTTTGAACAACAAATCATTTTCATGGTGCAAGAATGGCAAAAAAACTGGGCTAACAACATTCTGCCCATACAGATCAATGGTTCACATCCCTTTCATAAATGCAAAGATAAACGAGAATTGTAGCTTATCGCAACCCCAAATGTAAGGACTGTGGTGGGACCAGTGTGCCTCGAATGAAATAAGTTTATGAGACATCGCTCACCAGGTCTGTCATACATGCAAATGAGCATCACTTGCTTGCAGGCAGAATCTGCTTTCATCATTGAAGTCTATCACACACCATGCTGTCTTCCAAATGATCCTCTGATAGCACGAACAGTGCAAGTCGATGCTGTGCCATGGGTGGAAGATAGGCTAGCCTGACTGCTAATAACCAATTTTCAACAGTTCGTGTTGGCACATATGGGCTCACAAGACCTCTTATCTGTGTGTGGTAGCTGTACGAACTGCCACTGTAGCCCTCACCATATGTCTGTCTATACAGCTGTCTGTGCGGGGTGTAGGTCCAGGATCTCTTTCATGTGAGTGACACACTGAGGGAGGTGGTGCAGTGGTTAGCATACTGGACTTACATTTGGGAGATAATGGTTCAAACCTGCGTCCAGCTATCCTGATTTAGGTTTTCCATGATTCACTTCAGGCAAATGCTGCGATGGTTCCTTTGAAAGGGTATGGCTAATTTTCTTCCCCATTCTTGCATAATCCAGTGGGACCAATGACCTCATTGTTTTGTCCCTTCCCCCAAATCAACCAACCGAGCAATGGGTGTGACAATACACACATGACCACTGATAAGAGTGTCATTAGACAGCTGACACAACACATCTAGTCAGTCTCCTCTCTATGACATGCAACACACAAAGGCTCTGTAGTCAGATGTGCTTGACAAGTAAACGTGCTGCACTTCATACAAACTTTTATCATGGAGTTGCCTTTTTTTTCCTTCCACACACATGTAACACCCATTCTTCTTCATCTCTGATGGCTCTGGTGTGTCAATGACAGCTTCTGAAGGGAATTTCTTTCTTAGGTTGGAAATCATCTCAATGAGGACTGATACCTGAATTTCTATTTTTCAAGTGTTCATTTGCCAATGGAAATTCTTCAGATAAATACATTGAATTATGACATTTCCTTTTGGTTGCAAAAGTGAATACAAAATTTGGCAATTTGGCCCAGTTATGTTCAGCATAAGTGCAAAATGGCTAAGCAGGGATGGCTAGAGGACAAATGTAAGGATGTAGAGGTTTATCTCACTTGGAGTAAGATAGATACTGGCTACAGGAAAATTAAAGAGACCGTTGGAGGAAAAAGAACCACTTGTATGAATATCAAGAGCTCAGATGGAAACCCAGTTCTAAGCAAAGTAGGGAAAGCAGAAGGCTGGATGGAGTATATAGAGGGTCTATACAAGGACAATGTACTTGAGGACAATATTATTGAAATGCAATAGCATGTAGATGAAGATGAAATGGGAGATAAGATACTGCGTGAGGAGTTTGACACAGCACTGAAAGACCTGAGTTGAAACAAGGCCCTGGGAGTAGATAACATTCCATTAGAACTACTGACAGCCTTGGGAGAGCCAGTCCTGACAAAACTCTACTATCTGGTGAGCAAGATGTATAAGACAGCCGAAATACCCTCAGACTTCAAGAAGAATAAATAAATTCCAGTCCCAAAGAAAGCATGTGCTGGCAGATGTGAAAATTACCAAACAATCAGTTTAAAAGGTCATGGATGCAAAATACTAATGCAAATTCTTTACAGACTAATGGAAAAACTGGTAGAAGCCAACGTCAGGGAAGATCAGATTGGATTCCACAGAAATATTGGAACACGTGAGGCAATACTGTCCCTACGACTTATCTTAGAAGAAAGATTAAGAAAAGGCAGACCTACCTTTCTAGCATTTGTAGACTTAGAGAAAGCTTTTGACAATGTTAATTGTAATACTCTCTTTCAAATTCTGAAGGTGGCAGGGGTAAAATACAGGGAGCGAAAGGCTACTTACAATTTGTACAGAAACCAGATGGCAGTTATAAGAGTCGAGGGACTTAAAAGGGAAGCAGTGGTTTGGAATGGATTGAGACAGGGTTGTTGCCTCTTCCCGATGTTATTCATTCTGTATATTGAGCAAGCAGTGAAGGAAACAAAAGAAAAATTCGGAGTAGGTATTAAAATCCAAGGAGAAAAAATAAAAACTTTGAGGTTCACCGATGATGTTGTAATTCTGTCAGGGACAGCAAAGGACTTGGAAGAGCAGTTGAACGGAATGGACAGTGGTTTGAAAGGAGGATATAAGATGAACATCAACAAAAGCAAAATGAGGATAATGGAATGTAGTGGAATCGGGTGATGCTGAGCAAATTAGGTTAGGAAATTAGGTTAGGAAATGAGACACTTTAAGTAGTAAAGGAATTTTGCTATTTGGGGAGCAAAATAACTGATGATGGTCAAAGTAGAGAGGATATAATATGTAGACTGGCAATGGCAAGGAAAGTGTTTCTGAAGAAGAGAAATTTGTTAACATTGAGTGTCAGGAAGTCGTTTCTGAAAGTATTTGTATGGAGTGTAGCCATGTATGGAAGTGAAACATGGACGATAAATAGTTTGGACAAGAAGAGAATAGAAGCTTTCGAAATGTGGTGCTACAGAAGAATGCTGAAGATTAGATGGGTAGATCACATAACTAATGAGGAGGTACGGAGTAGAATAGGGGAGAAGAGGAGTTTGTGGCACAACTTGACAAGAAAAAGGGACTGGTTGGTAGGACATGTTCCGAGGAATCAAGTGATCACAAATTTAGTATTGGAGGGCAATGTAGAGGCTAAAAATCGTAGAGGGAGACCAAGAGATGAATACACTAAACAGATACTGAAGGATGTAGGTTGCAGTAGGTACTGGGAGATGAAGAAGCTTGCACAGGACAGAGTAGCACGGAGAGCTGCATCAAACCAGTCTCTGTACTGAAGACCACAACACAACACACATGTTCAGCATACTATAAACTAACACCATAGGCCAACTCCTAAATTTGGAAACAGCATAACCTATAATCATTTTATCCACAGTATCCATTCCTCCTTCAGTGTGATTGTAATTTAATAGTGATACCTGGATTTCCTGTTTCAGGGTTGATATCATGCATTGTGGACACGAGTATCTGTGAACAATTACTTTTTGTTGGGTACAAGACAAGAGATTTATTAGCTTGGAAGCCAAGTTTTGAAACTCCACAGGTTGATCTCTTAGATATGAAATTCAGGAGGGATCTCTCTTTCCTTCTTGTGAAGAGTGCCTAGGATGGTCAATTTTTTTCTCTAACATGTCTTCCACTACTGGCAGCTTGTGTACATTTCATCGATTGTCACATAATCAGCAGGATTATATGATCACTTCAGGTTGATTGCAAAGGAATGTGGACACTTTCTGACAGCGGTTATGCTGTCAAGTTTTTCCTTTCATTTTGAGTGGAAATATTAGCAAACCTCATACAATGCATTACAAGCAGAAATCTGTTGTAGCTCATTAAGGCCGCATATTCAGTGGCTCAGTCTTAGAGTTAAAAATGACAGAGCAAGTGCTTGAGTGTCAGTCACCTCTGATCTCTCTGAAGATGGCTGGATGGTATTCAGCCAAAATATTACAAGAAGAAGAAGAAGAAGAACAAAAAGCAGAATTTATGTGGGTGAATGCCAAAAATTTAATGGAACAGTCTTTACACCATGACAATTTGAAGAACCGTGGACACCAGCTTGTCACAGATTGGGTATTTAGTTCTGCTTTGAATGGTGTTACTTCTTGCCCCTGGGTTATGCTTACTAGTGTTAGTGACTAGAGCATTCTTCCTTGCAAATGCTAAAAATGCAACAGTAGCTACACAAATGTCTTCACATGGTATTAGTAGGATCTACATAGAATAAATATTAGCAGAAATGAATGTACTGAGATCATCCTTCACTCCAATGAAACTTTTGAAGCAAATAAAACTGTCTAGATCATTAAAAATATGGTCTTTGTTCATTGTCTTCATGAGATATCTGCAATAACGATTAACGGAACATAAAGAGTGATAGATGCTTGTTAACGACATTGAGCTCAAAAAATTTAAAAAGTAAAAATTATTTTAAAGGTTCACTCACAAAGAAACTTCGAACTTGTGAAGCAAAATTCAGTGTCAATATTGAAATCTATGTCTAATCAGCACATCACTTAATAACTGGTTGAAAGTTAATACAAAGATTTGAGTTCCAGCTTACAGGCAGCACTGATGTGGGAAACATTGCCTTCAAGTTTCACTTTTTTATTATTGTATTTTTCCTTCTTCTAGTTATAATTATTAAAAAGCAGAAATAAGTTAAATTACAAATATACACATTCAAATTATAAAACAGGATTAAATTCAGTAAAATTTCTTACTAATGGGACGACTTTTTAGATATGACATGTAGTCCATGTGCAGTGGACCCAAACTTACCAAGTAATCACTGAATCTGTTAATATTATCTACACATCAGGCACATGAAATGGCAGTATTTAATAATAATAATAATAATAAATAGAAGTAGTATTGTTACAATTAGGCTTGTATAATGGATAGAAAAACTGTGCCTTATGAACTAAAGCTTACCAAAGAATACACTAGAAGATGTAGACTTGTAAAATATATTATTTTCTTAATAGAAAAAAGAACCTCACTATTAAATTCAAATATTTTGAAGGCCACTCTATCTTGTGGATGAACCAGCAACTCACTTCCAAGTGTTGGTCATTTACTGTGCAACCAGCAGTGAATCCGCCAGACCAGCAGATCTGAGGTGAGGTGTGGCCCAGTCAGCAGCAGGAGAGCATGCCACAGTTGGCATACATTACACCAGCAATTCTGGATAAATGTCAAAAAACCATTTAGGGCTAAATTTATTTTGTTTCGTTAAGATTGTGGACCTGTGTTTTTTTGTGGTTCAAAATTTCTAGGTTCTCCCTTTGGGGCTCTACACCACACTTCCATGCTTTCATTTAGGTGACATAACTTATGCTTCTCCATTAGAAGTGCATTGTATATGCACTTCCTTTTCTATCATAGGATTACTCCCTAAAACTTGTCATGGGTCTGCTCCTCATTTGTCCTATATAAAACTTGTCTCAGCCATTTCAGTTTATTTTGTATACTCCTGAATTGCAGTATTTGTCTGGCTTTATTTCCATTTTTGTGGAATAACCTATTTCCCAGGGTAATATCATCTACCAAATGCTTTGGGGACATTTTTGTGTAGATATTACAGTGCGGGATTGCACACAATCTACAGAATTCTAGCCTTAATCAAATTTATGCTGCTGTGATGTTTGACATTCCTAACAGAGAATCATCCCACCCCAGAAACATATCGATCATTATAAGCAAGTATCCTGGTTACAATATGGTGTGTGATTTAAATATTATGTAATCACAGGAGATGGGGTCAAAAGTTCTCTCTGTTTCCGGAACACTAATGTAGTGCTTTATCGCTGATACTTTGCCATGAGGATGCCATCTGCTGAGTGCAGGAATTAGTGGATCGTGGAATGCTCGGTGCAGAATCCACAGAATCCAGACTGTTCTGGGACTAGGGTATTGTAGTCTGTAATGAATTACTGGATCAACTGTATTTCAGTATGTTCAAGAATTCTGAATGAGAAAATAAGGAATGAGATTGGACTAGAACTTATGGGAAGAAGCAGATTGGGGTTTATGGATGGTGATGGCCTCAGGTGACTTAACCTCAGAGGAAACAGGATATGGCGGCCGAGCAATTCTAGGCGCTTCAGTCTGGAACTGCGCACCTGCTACAGTCACAGGTTGGAATCCTGCCTCGAGCATGGATGTGTCTGATGTCCTTAGATTAGTTAGGTTTAGGTAGTTCTATGTTCTAGGGGACTGATGACCTCAGATGTTGAGTCCCATAGTGCACAGAGCCATTTAAATTTGAATTTGAAACATGACAAGTGAAAGTAGTGGTTGTATACTCCGGTAAGTAGTAACAACAGAATATGCTTTGCTCATGTAAATCATTTCTGATGCAAACCTCAAGTTGCTTAGCATTATCTGGTCGCCGGTGTTGCAGAAGTGCTTCCACTCCATCCTGTTCCTACGAGATCCCTAATCTGTGGGTGCAGGTCCCTGGCACCAGTTTCAGAAGAGCAAGCATACATGTGAGAGATGAACATATAAAACTCGATAGCAGAGTTGGTCATTGCAGTATTTTCTCCATGTATTGCCTTACCATGTTATTACATTTCTCTGAGTTCATAATGCAAGTTCATTTAAGCACACTCCCAGCATCATCTTCAACACTGGTTAGGTCTGGATAGTTAGATTAGGTACATAATGCATCTGTTGAGTTAATGTTTGTGTGTTTCTGTTAATATTTTGAGAGAAACTGTCTTCCTCCCTAAACATGGCTAGGTGTACATCTGACATGTATTTAGAATTTTCCTGCTGGAGCAATTGTATTTGGTCTCTCTATGTATTTAGCATTATCCTCCTGTTCAGTTAAGTTTTGTACAGGATAAGGAGAAGTGAATGGTGAGCAAGAGTGAAAATATATGGTCTTGCCACTGCCTCATGTGGAATACTGTCTGGCTTAGTGAAAATTTCCATTAAATGCAAACTTTCCTCATTTAATTGTGCTAAGATTTCATCCATGGGGTATTTGAACAGGAAGTTCAATACTACTTCATGACATTACTTGGCAATATCTGTTTCACACAATTACCTGTTAAAGGAAATGTACATGTGTTGGTCATGGATAATATTTGAGCCTAATTAGGTAATTTAAAAGTTTATCTTCAGAAATTTTATACTACTTAGTACAAATATATTTGACTTAAATCAGTGGCCATTCACAGCTACTTCTACAGTTACATCACTAAAGACTAACTTACTAGCTCGTGTTTGCAGGAATGTTTTCCTTTTTATTGCCACACACATTTGTTATGTATGAGGCGGAACTATGGGCCTCGTGGGAAAAGGGTGACCCGGTTGAGTCACGCAGTTTGACTCTTAGTCTGATTATGCGGTGTGGCCATTAATTGCAGCGTTGATCACATGGGCTTACATGAGGATCAATGAACTATACTTGATGGGATGTATCTGTAACTTAGGTGGTTAGAAAGTTAGTAGACAGGAATACAATTAAATACTTAGCTTTAATTCAGCATCAGCAGTGAACGTTGATCTTGACTTTGTACAATAATATTTAGAAGTGTAGTTATAGACTGAATAATTCTTTACAATTCCGATTGCTTCACGCATATAGATCAATTTTCAATGTGTAAACTGTAAGTGGCACCCGGCTAGGTCATAGCTACTGACTTAGCTGAAGGCTGTGCTAACTAGCGTATCTCTGCAAATGAGATCTCTAATAGGAATGGTTCACTTGTTACGGCTTCAAAGTTGGCTGTAGAACTGGCCAGTGAGCTAGCGTGTCTCTTAAGACCAGCTGAGTGGCGGCACTTTTTCTGCTAGCATTGAGAGTGGCAACTCGCGGGTCCAATGTGTTACTTTTCCATTCGCTGCTACATACCATTCTAGGCATATCTCTTCTTAAACTAATAGGTCGAGATCAACTCTCCAGTTTTTACTCATTGTGGTTTTTTCACTTCTTCTCCCTTATTTACAGTTACAAATTTTCTTCATTGGATATTTAGGCAGAATCCAATTCCTTGAAATAGTTCTTTTGTCTTGTTATGCTTGGTTGCTATTGAAACACTTGATAGATTTTCTCTTGTTTTTGTATCGAAATTCCTTTTTTCCTTTGGTCGTTTCACACTGGTCACTACATTCTAATGTTTTTGACCACAAGAATGTGTGAAGTTGGATTGCAACCTTCTCACTTCTTTTACATGCATGGACTTACTTGGCATGCTTAGCTGATCTTCTTGTCTGGATAGCTGGCTCTATGTCAGTCTCCAAAAACTTCTTCTCCAAAGAATGATGGTAGTTAAAGGAATATATACAGGGTGATCCAACTGAAGTTTTGGATGAGATTATCTTGAAAACTATACATTGAGTAAAAGTAGTGGGTAAGAAGAGTTCATACGCTCAAAGGGGGACATCAAATGATACTAGACTTAACCTCCATCCCCTGCCCCATTGAGTGGGGCAGGGGGCAACTTTTAAATATTAAACAGAAGCATCCATTTTTTATTCCAGATTTGAATTCTTCATAAAAAAGTAATCAAGTTTTGTCTGAATCAGTTTTTTAAACCATTGACATATGGTACTGAAATAGAGAAAAAAGTAAAATTGGGGAAGAACTCTGATTTATCTAGAATCATCCAAGAAAGATGCGTAAAATCACTAAAGAATGTGTGCCAAATGTTTTGTTATGCCAAATTAACCTATTTTTGTACAAAACGTACTGTATCCTACTTTTAGCATTACCCAGGAACGACAACATGGATGTAGTGGAATGATGTTCCCATGGGTTGCTTCATTAGTGAGAGTCCCCTTGCCTCTCACATTTTGGGGTGCTTCATTAGTGTGAATCCCCTTACCTCTCACAATTTGGGGTGCTTAATTAATGAAATTAGCCACAAAGAAATTGTTGAAAATTATCCCCATTTGCTTCAATGCATAAAGTCAATTGTCTGCAAAAGTTGTACACAGTTTTGAGCAGCACATCCTGTGGTATGGCTGCACATGCTCTTTGAATGCGTTGCTCCATATCGTTTCAGGTTGTGGGCTGTCTTTCACAGACAATAATTTTTAAATAACCCCACAAGAAAAAATCAGGAGATGTTAGGTCTGGTGAACATGGAGGTCACTGAATTGGTCCGCTGCGTCCTATCCACTTACCAGGGTACTGTAAATTTAAAATGTTACACACATTTTTAGCATAATGGGGAGCTGCTTTGTCCTGTTGGAACCACATTCACTGCCTAGTTTCTAAATCAACATCTTCCATTAGCTCCAACAAATCATTGTAGAGAAGTTGTAAATAAGATTCCGTAGTGACATTTCACCCAAAAAATATGGTCCTATCAAGTAAACCATTTAAAGTTTCACACCAGACCATTAACCACCATCTGTGTTGATTGTCAATATTGGTCCTCTGTCAAACCACACTGGCACAGACCCATTGACAATCATGATGATTTAATTTTCCATTATCTAAAAAAATCATTGTCACCTCTTGTGATTTCCAAGGCCCATTGGCAGAAATGCACGTGTATTTGCATATATTTCAGCATTAATGCCTGTGTCAGTGTGATATGATAAGCATGATATTTATGTGCCTTCAAAATCCTCAAAACAGTCGATTTCGGTATTCCAGTTTGTCTCTGAATCGCATGACTACTAATTTCAGGATCCAGTTCAACACAGGCGAGAATGGTATGGGCAACAGCGTAATTTTCATTGTATTCACAATGACAAGTTGGATGGTGCACATATTCATTATTCGAAACTGCTCTCGACAAGCTTGAAATGTTTTTGCTTGGATGTCGTTTGTTTGGGAAACGATCGGCATACAATTGTGCAGCTGCATCATAATTGTTATGACATTCATCTAAAATTAACATCACATCAACAGTCTCTGAAGGAGGATAGTGAGCCATGTTTTGCTAAAGAATAATTTACTTTAGTCAGTTGATGTTTACGGTTCACAATCGGAAAGTGAAGTGACGTCAGATCACAATGAACCGACCTTTATACTGAGCAATAGTTCGCAGTTTGGCGATGGTAGCACCACAGTCGGGTGAGTAATGGTGTTGTGAAGAGTTCCCTAACGAAACTTTAATACCATTCCCCTTCCTCTATCAAAAATTTTTTTTGTAAAAAAAAAAAAGAAAAAAAAAAGAAAGAAAAAATCTTAATTTGGTGTAATGAAAGAATTGGTGCACATTTTGCATCAATTTGATGCATCTTTATCTAATCATTCTAAATAAATTGGAGTTCTTTCCCAATTTTAAAGTTTCTTGATTCCAGTGCCATCTGTCAGTGGTTTAAAAAAATGTATCAGATGAAACTTGATTACTTTTTTATTGAGAATACGAATCTGCAATAAAAAATGGTGTTTCCATTTAAGATTTAAAAGTTGCCCCTCACGCAAGGGGGTGGGGGATGGGGGTCACATGTAGTATTATTTGATGGCCCCCTTTGAGCTTATGAACTCATCTTACCCACTATTTTTACTCAATGTATAGTTTTCGAGATAATCTCATCCCAAACTTCAGACGGACAGTTCAACTTTCATAAAGAAAAAAATAATCAGTTCACACATAAACATTAGACTTCTTGTAAGTCATCCATATCATCTCACATTAGACACAAATTAAGATACATTTACCACATAGTTGATTCAACAGCCACTGAAACAGTGAACAAGTCTTGCCTCTAGTACATCTGTGTTAAAAGTTGCTAAAAATCTTTTTTCAACTCATCTGTTTATTTCATCACTACAATAAAGTTACGAAACAGCTCAGAACAACACATAAGTTTCTTGGGGCTGGTGTGTTCTTTCATTACAATTTCCTTGACATGACCGACAAGTGCTGTTGGTTCCATTTGACTGCCATGTCTACGCTCTTCTCACTACACACTTTAGACCTGCACACACAGACAGGTGACACACAGTAGATAGGCTCTCTCACACTTATATTTAAAATATCATGTATTCGAGCAGGTAGAAGGCCGAGTGGTTCTAGAAATTATGCGGAAATTCTCTAAACACTATTGGTGATATTAATGTAAAGTGCCTCATTCCACATCATTAAGAAACTAAGTAATTGCAGTTGATGTTGCTCTGCACTTGACAATTTAGAATTCAGCATTTTTCACTCTGTTACTGACTCCCCACTGCTCAATTTTGTGGCAAGATTTTGAAATTCTGTCCATTTTCACTTTCTCACTGTGCTCCTTTGTTTTTGCATGTTAAATTAAATCTTTCTTGTGCACATTGAGACCAGTATGAAGTACCCACAGAACAGTGACCCCCCCCCTCCCCCCTCCCACCATCCCCGCTTGCAAATCTTATGGGTACCCCCACGTTGGCAACATTGATGAAAAGTGGTGGTAGAAAATAACCAGTGACTTTAATTGAGTTAGTGTTATATTTCAACCACTTTGTGCGGATGTTAGTTTGCCCAGTTTTTCACCCTTTTATTTAAGGGACTTCATCATTTTTATGCGCATTTGATGCACCTGTTTGAGTGGTGTTACAAATGTGAGAGAGAAGAAATTTAATTACCTTCAAAAGAAATATAGTGTTCCCATAGAAATTGTCAACTTGTGGTTTATGGAACACAAGAGCCCACACAATACTTGTCAATTTTGGAGTTCTTAAAAAATTTCAGGATAATATTTTCTAAAACTGTAAAAAAAAATGTTTTCCTGTGATTCTCTTCACTTCATTAAATCTCTGAGCAATTTTGAGACTTGCTGCTAGATCAAATTCTGATTTCAGAAACTTGTTCATATCGATTAGCACTGGATGACTGTCAAGGTGTTTAATGTGTTAACAAATTATTTAGCAAAGTTTCTGGAAAATGTGGGTTCAAATCCCCCCCAGCTTTAATTGGAAACTAATCTGCCACTTTTCAAAGCTTTCAGGTGCTCATGAGGTGGGCTGCTTAATACATCATACATGTCTGCACCTCATCTCAGAATGAAAATTAAATGGAAGACAATTTATCACTATTTTCCTCTATGATCCCTTCTTCCCTTGAATTTTGTAATTCATGTCTTCCGACAACAATAAAAACACCGTTGTAAAATTGTTTCCATAAATCAGCAAACTGACAATACAATTTTAGCTTGTTACAACAATATTACATAATTCAAGACATAAAGACTCTACAGTAGTACCTGTTGGCTGTAATACAACATTTTTAGAGACAGCTCTCAAATCATACTAAAAATGTTCTGAAAGCTAATACAAATTTTTGAGTTTTTGGATATTTGCTATATTTAAACAAAAAATAAGCATGCAGATTTAAATACTATACGTGGTGATCTCCAATGTCATCTGACATGAGCAATGAAAATTTTTCGCTGCCAGCAAAACTCAATCAGTGGCTACACTGCAACTAAGTTGTATGTTTTTACTCCAGGGGGCAAGCATTTAAAATATAAAGTTTAACCTATGCACTGTGGTTGGTTTCTTAGAAATTTAAATGTTCACTGTGACCTACCCTTTGGGATTACCTCATCTTCCCCTATATGAATAAAAGAATGCTTGCGCTGGGGAGGAAAAGTACCGTTAGTCACAAGGAGTGAGAAATTATGTAAACTGTAGTGCAGGAGTGGGCAAGAAACCTGCTTGTGTGAGGTACACTTGCACTTGAGCAGGCACCTGAGTGTGGCGTGCATACAGGGGTGCCAGGCAGCTGCTTTCTTCCTCCCCTCCCCTCCCCCCCCCCCCCCCCCATATTCTTCCCTGCCTTCTCCATGGTGTCTTTTATTTCCTAGCTGCATATCACTTGAGATCCAGCTTATTTAAGTACTACAAGTCGACTTTGCAATGAAATTAATGTCGGAAACAAAATTTCTACATACAGACTAACTCCACAACAGTTATATAAATTTTCATCAACTACTTTGCTCTTAGCCACAATACATTAATTTTTATAACAGTAAAAAATCTGTCACAGAGTTATGTTGAGCCAAACATTGCCATTACTTTCACAGACTCGTGATGAAGACAAGGAGGCTAATGCTGTGGAAAGTAGATCTATTAATTTCATTTGCAAATTGTGAGGAATGTCATCTACAGAAGTAGAAAAAGATCTCAAAGCAATTCGAAAGCTTGGGATAGATTTAGTATCTCCATAAACCACTTAAGTTCCTCTTTTATTGTACTAATTAGAGAAACATAGTCCTTGTCATTTTTTCATGGTCAGAAGATGGAATAGGTAGATGTGCTGCAGCCTTTGATGAAGGCTGTCTTTGCCACACTGCAGGCTTTCTTGTGACAGTGTCAATTACTCCTCACCAATCTCTAAATATGGTCCAGGGATTAATTTTTGACAGGGACGTCATCCTGTAAACTGATGAGGAACTCCCAGCTAATCTGGAGTGGTGTGGTGTTCATTTTATTCGACTTGTGGAGGAGGCTTGCAAAGACAACTGCACCAGTGTTGGCTCCCTTATTCTGCCTTCTGAGAGGGATACCCTCCCAGAGAAGATGTGACATGAAGCCATATGTCCCTCCATGTATGCGGTGCTTTCAGTGCTTGCATTTTGGGCATATGTCTTCTTCCTGCCATACAGGGGACCCTTTGTGTGGTGACTATGGCCATCCAGTCCATGAAGGAATCTCTTGTATTCCAACACCTGTGTGTGTCAGTTGAGCTGACCACCACTCCCCTAGCTTGCCGGATTGCCAGTTTACAAAAGAGAAAAGAAGATCCAAGAATACTTGTCCCTGAATCACCTGTCATATGCTGAGGCCCGCCGAAAGTATGAGAGACTCCACCCATTGCCACTATCTTCAACTTTTGCCTCTGTTACTTCCTTTCCTCCTCCTCCCTTGTCCTTACCCCTTCTCCTTCCCGGTTTCCCCAAACCCCCCACCCCTTGCAGTTCCCACAGCCTCCCATCAGGGAGTGGCTCCCCCTGCCCAGTCAAAGAAGTGCCCAGTGCTCCATTCTTCAGCATCAGCTGATGATTGGGCTCCCTTCTGGGATTCCTCTCCCCAGTGTCTCTCAGGCCAGAAGACTCTGACCACCACTCAGCCACGAAGTGCACCATTTGTGCACCCCAAGGTCACCCATTCTCTTTCAGTTCCAGATCTTGCAGAAACCATTACACCCCCTGTGTCCTGCCCTTCTCCACCTCAGAAAAAGAAGAAGAAGAAACATAAATCCCAAGACAAGGCACCAACAGTGCCCCTGGAGGTGCCATCTTGCCTCTCGCAACATGAGTCTGACATCTTATTCATGGTTATCACCCCATCCTTGCAGGTGATGACTAGTGACTGACCTCCTCCCCAGCTTCTGCATGTCTACCTTGATAGTATCCCTTGCAATTCCACTGGATGATCATGTGGGAATAGTACATCACCTACCAGAAATGCAACATCTTGTCTCCTCCTATTCTGCATTCTGTCTTGTTCTTCAAGAAACACATTTCTGTGAGGGAGTGTGATCAACATTTCGTGGTTACCTGGTGTTCTGTTGGAACCATGCTGGCTCTGGGGTAGCATGTGGTGGGTTCTGCACATTGGTTCTCTCCGATCTCATTAGTGACTGCCAGATTTGTTTGCACTCAAACCACTATCGCTTCCAAGTTGGTACATAGGGGATCCAATCACCATTTTCAATGTCTACCTCCATCCAGGTAGGCCAATTCCTTATGTCTACCTTAATCCAGCAACTCCAACCACCATTTCTCCTCCTTGGGGACTTCAGTGCCCACCATCCACTGTGGGGGAGTGTTACTTCAATGGGTAGGGGTATCCTAATTGACCAACTTATCACGGACCTCGATTTGTGTCTCCTCAATGATGGTTCCTCTACTGACTTCAATGCCACCCATGGCACCTTCTCTGCTATCAATCTCACGATCTCCTCCCTTGCCCTGGTGGCTTCCCTACATTGGTCATCCCATGGTGACCTTTGTGATAGTGACCACTTTCTGGTGATTCTATGGTTCCTCTGCTGATACCAGGCAGACAGGCCCCCATGTTGTGCATTCCACTGGGCCAATTAGCCTTTATTTATGTTTGCTGTGAACCCCCCTCTCAAATACCTTTGATGCAGTCGTGCAAGGCGTCCCTGCCACTGTTTTCTGCTGACACTGCTGTTAAACCACATTTGGCTCACTTGTGCTTTTCTGTCACAATGGCAAGACAGTATAGTTAGCCCTGTCCTTAAGCCCAGGAAAAACCTAGTGTCTCTAGTCAGACTAATTGGGTGGTAGCTGTCCAATGTACTTTGTAAACTGATCAAAAGGATGATCAGCTTCAGATTATGTTGGGTACTTGAATCTCAGGACCTTTTGTCCTTGTATCAGTGTGGCTTTTGGACAGAGCGACCTCCGAATGGTCATTTATCCAGATTGGAATCAGCCATTTCACAGACTTTTACTCACCGCTGGCACCTTACTGCCATCTTCTTTGAACTATATAAGGCATATGACATGGCTTGGCGCCATCACATTTTAGTTACCCTCCATAACTGGGGCTACCGTAGTCCCCTTCCAATTTTTATCCATAAGTTTTTATTTTACCAGCTCTTCTGGCTTTTGGTTGGCATTTCACTTAGTGCCCCCCAGATTCAGTAGAATGGTATCCCACAGGGTTCTGTGCTAAGTGTCACACTGTTCCTCATTGCCATCAATGTGCTTGTGACCTCTGTTGGGCTTCTGGTTACACCGGCATTGTACATCGACAATTTTTGTATCTGGTGCAGCTTCCACTCGGCACCTTGGAGCTGGCGCTTAGCAGATGCTTCCATCCGATGGGCCTCTGCATGGGCCACCACCCGTGGCTTCCAGTTTTCTTCCTCCAAAATGTGCATTGTGCATTTTAGTCATAGACCCACATTACACCCCGATCCAGAACTTTATTAATGTAACCAGTTCCTTGATGTTATAGCACAGTCCCATTTCTTGGACCTTATTTCTGATAACAAGCTGGCATGGCTGCCCCACACTCACCACCTAAAGACTACATGTATGTGGAAGCTTAATGTTCTCCACCTCCTGGCCCACACATGTTGGGGTGCTGACCATTCCACTCTTCTCCATCTTTACCATAATCTAGTCTGGACATGAGCAGAGCATGGTAGTCAGGCTTATGGCTCAGCAGCTGCTTCCACTTTAACTCCTTGACCCTGTCAATCATTGTGTGGTGCATATGGCTATTGGTGCCTTTTGCACTAATCCTGTTGATAGTCTCCTCACAGAAGTGGGGAGTTCCCTTCTACACATCCAAAGGTGCCAAACCCTTTTTCTTACACAATCACAGTTTGCCAATTCCCTGACCATCCTCTGTAACCTGGGCTCTTCGTCAATGAGGGATGTCTCCCTCCTGTCTTCTACTGGCTTCAAACACCATCTATTTCTGAGATCATGTAGTGTGTTCACAGCAGGGCATCTAGTTATTCAGAGAGCCCTCCTTTCTTTCTCAGGCCTCTTTTCACAGTGTTTTAATTTGTTCAGACTCCATGAGCAGCCTGCAGGCTATTGATCAATGTTACTCTTGTCAGCATTTGGTCTCTACTATTCATGACCTTCTCTCTGACCTTGAGTGTGCTGCCTCTTAAGTTTTCTTTCTCTGGATCCTAAGTCATGTGGGCATCCCAGGTAGTGAACTGGCTGACTGATTAGAGAAGCAGATACTTACCCCCATTTCATTTCCCAATTCCAGCTGTGGATATGTGGATCTACATTAAATCTCTCTTTCCTCAAAAGAGGAATGCCCTCTGGAGTGCTACTGCTATGAGTAAAAAGCTCTGTACGATCAAGGAGTCTACTGCAGTACGGCTCTCTTCCTTCCACTCCTCTCAGAAGGAGTCCACTGTTTTATGCCCTTTACACATTGGTTGTACAAGGCTCACCCATTGTTTCCTCCTACATAATGACGCTTCCCCCACAATGTGGTTGTCGAACCAGACTGACTGTACTTAACACGAAGGGCCAAGAGATGGGGGGGACATTCCAACAATATGTGAGATACTGTCTTCCAGATTCCTTAAATGTAATATTAGCAGACGATCCATGGATGGTTGAACTGGTCCTCAGTTTCTTCCATGGAAGTGGTTTTTATTTCCAGATTTAAGGTTCTACTTTAGTCTTGGTGCTGGGGCAGGTTGGTTGTGGTTGGGACTTCTTTTACAGTCTTCTCGGTCTGTGACCCCACACAGTGCCCCCCCCCCCCCCCTCCTTCCCCTCCTTCCCCTTTTCCAAGTTTTTTGGTTTGATCTTACCTTTTATGTTTTAATGTATGTGTTTGATAATCATTATTTTATAATTTGATTCCCCTAACTGGATCCGTCCACTTTTAGCAGGCCCTCTTTCTTCTGTGACTCACTTTGGAATCACAGACTGATGACCTTGCCGTTTGATTGATTGATAAACTGAGAGGGGTTATGGGACCAATGTATTAATCTGGTGGAGATGCCACAATAGAAAAGTACTAAGGAGTGGGTCACACTAGTTTTATGTACTCAGTTTACCCATGAAGAAGACTATTTTTTGAAAATTCTCCCAATAAAAAACTGACCCTTCATCTCAACACACTATACAACTCTGACACTATAAAGTTAAAATTTTTTATTTTTTGACAACTTTTATTTTAGTCATCAGTTTCTTCCGCCATTGGCTATCTCCTTATCTCCAAATGCCAAAATAAAGAAAAGAACAACTTACATTGAGACCTGAACAAGTGCAAATATTTTCACTAGGTCTACTGTAGAGTTCCTAAAATGGTACCAACATACACATGATTCATAATAATGGGAGGCATTTGGTGAATGGGTGCATTGTCAACTAAGCAGCTTTATGTATGAAATTCCCTGATTTCCAATATTCTGAGTGTGCTTTTGCTTCCCTACATTTTGCACTAGATGTGCAGGTGCTTTATTACTTTCACTGTTAGTGAATAACTGCTTGAAATGTTGTTACAATATTTGTCTATTATAGAATTTTTACAGTCGAATATTGCTTTATACTGGACATGCATATCTTGTGCAATGAGTCATAAAAGCAGAAAACACCTGTTCACCAAACGCCACCCATAAATATAACCATATGCATTTAATACCAATTCACTAAGATTGAAAGTAGACCTAGGGAAAATATTTATACTTGTTTCTAGTTTTAATTTTGACTGGTTTCAGCCTGGAATGGCGATCTTAAGATGCTACATTAGAGGAGAGGAAAGTTGATATTATTTCATAAAGTGATTCTTTGAAACAAAAAAACAAATTTTAACAGTAAGTCGCGCCTCAAACAGATGTTTTGTTCAGTAACTCACAGTATTTTGACAAGTGCAGTGGGTAAACCTTCGTAAGACACAAACTAGAAGCGGTTTTGCATTGCAGGTGTCAGCAGGGGCCGTACTTTGCACCTGTGATGGTTTCCTGAGATGACTGAGACAGCAAGGTAGCACATCTGGAAGTGGTCAATGTCATCCCATACATTCTGTTGACATGGTGCACAGCAGTAGTCCCAGTTCAGTCTCTGCATATCTTTGGCATCCTACCAGCATGGTGTGTCGATGGCTGTTTGGCTATTCCTTTGCAAGGGTGGCCCATAATGGCTCTTCTGAGCACCCCCACCCTTTGCAAGCAGAGCATTGACCAAGGTGTATTGTCAGATTGTCATGCGGCCAAACATAGTGAGAAACCCCACTTATGTGTAGTGGATTTGGTGCATCAGTTGAAACCTATCTTGGGCTGCCAATCCCCCAACTGGGTTGACTTCAAATGCCTCCAAGAACTGACAGATGTGCATCTTCATCTTGTTAAAAGCACAGGTGGCAGTTGCGCTCCTGCACCACCTATAATGGTTTGAAGTCGTACCGCTGGCTTATCGCCCATCAGCCCACCTACCTAAGCGTGCTCCTCGGGGATTTCTCCGAACTGCAGTGTTGCCTCCATTGTGTGCACTGTGCCAGTGACTGGTGGGTGCATTCGTGTGGCTAACAGTTCACCACTGGAATGGAGGAACCTCTGCACCGTCCTACTGACAGCTTTGCTCACAGCTGGCAGTCGAGCAGGTAGATTCTGCATACCTGGGTGTAATCTTCAGCCCCTTGAACTGTAGACAGACAATCTCTCTTGAGCATCAGCTGAACTCGTAGAAATTCTCCACATAACTGTACAGTTATAATGCACACTACACAATATTCCTTACTGTTTTATAAAAAAGGAGAGGACAACATGTCTAATCTTGACATAGTTCGCACAACAATGGATCGCCCAGTGTTTATTCAGTGTGGGATTTAGAAATAAGAAAGTAATTCTCAAGTAAGAGTACATCAAACAACAAAGTATCAAATAAACTCACTTCACCAGTGTCATGTGGCTCAAAATGAAACAAAGTATCCTGTAGTAATTTGAAATTTATATACATGCAATTGGTGATAAGTGTTTAATATCTGACATAAGAATGATTATTTCTCTCACAAGAAGGGATAAGGACAGCACAGGGCTAGTATTCATGTCATTTACATGTGTGTGTTTCACCACTAACCTATGCTTTTAACAAGATAAAGACTTAACAAGATCAAGTTTTCACTCTGCAATGGAGATTAATTTTGGTAATGGTTTCCCCATGATACTCTTTTTCTCAGGAGTGCTCGTTCAGAAATTAATGCATGAGAATGTCTGAAGTTGTGGAAGGTACATTGAGGTGCTGGAAAAAGAAAAGCTGTGAGGACAGGCTGTGAGTCATAACCAGAAAACACAGTTGCTATGATCTGTTCTCAAAAAAAAAAAAGAGGAAAAGAAAAGGCGCAGTTCTAGGTTAGAGTTCCATTATAACAAACAGTCTGAATCTGCCACCAAGTTCAGAAATAGCATGCACATTGCACTGTAGTGAAAATTTCATTCTGTAAATGTATGTAAATTAATCTATACATGTATTGACATCTCTGCTTAGAAATTACACAATCACCATTTGCCAGTTCCCTGACCATCCTGTGAATGGTGTCCTCTTTGCAAGTGAGGGCTGTCTCCCTGGTGGCAACCTCCCACAGGTGGGATTGCTGGTTGGCATGTGTGTCACTTCCCTTTGTCGTTCGTTGGGATCTCCATATCCACTCACTGAAATGGACCTTGTGCATTTCACTTATCTCCCCTCCCCCTTCCCTTTCAGCCCCCCCCCCCCTTCCTATGATCCTTAGATGGTACCTAGACCACATATTAGGAGCAACCTGTTTCAGGGTCCTAAGGTCTCTGCTGCACCTATGGTTTTCTAGAATCTTTTAGGTGCCATCCATGCAGTTACAGGGTGCCTTCACCTTTTACACTGATGGTTCTAAGACAGTTGACAAGGTGGGATACACTTCCACATCTTGTACTGCCATTGAACAATATTTATTGCCAGGATCATGTGGTGTGTTCACAGCAGAGCTTTTAGCTATTCACAGGGCCCTCCTTTCCATTTCTCAGGCTTCCCTCCACAGTGTTTTAATTTGTTCAGACACAATGAGCAGCCTGCAGCCTATCAACTGTTGCTACTTTTGTCACCCTTTGATCTCTGCTATCCATGACCTTCTCACTGTCCTTGGCCATGCCACATGCTCAGTTTGCTTTTCTAACCAGACACTCAGCCAGTTAATTCCCTGGGATGCCCACATGACTTGGGACCCAGAGAAAGATGATACTTAACCCCATTCCTTTTCATGATTTCAGCTGCAGATATTTGGATCTAGATCAAAGCTCTTTGCCCGGAGCCGGCCGAAGTGGCCGTGCGGTTAAAGGCGCTGCAGTCTGGAACCGCAAGACCGCTACGGTCGCAGGTTCGAATCCTGCCTCGGGCATGGATGTTTGTGATGTCCTTAGGTTAGTTAGGTTTAACTAGTTCTAAGTTCTAGGGGACTAATGACCTCAGCAGTTGAGTCCCATAGTGCTCAGAGCCATTTGAACCATCTTTGCCCGGAAGTGGAATGACATCCGGTGTGCTACTGCTCCTGGTAATAAACTCCGCAAGGGCAAGGAATCTGCTGCAGTTTGGCTCTTTTCCTTGCACTCCTCTAGAAAGGAATCAACTGTTTATACCCTCTATTCAATGGTCATAGTAGGATTACCCATTGTGGGCGTGATTCATTACTTAGGAAGAAACAATGTTGTTGGGGAGTCAGACTGAATGTCCCCCCTGCGGGTCCGGGGATTCGAATAGGCCCGAGGTATTCCTGCCTGTCGTAAGAGGTGACTAAAAGGAGTCCATCCCCCTCACGGGGGTAGTTAACGCCTGCGTCCGGAGACGGACGGTTCCACGACCTATAATTGTGGTCTTTTTGGTTTTTCACTTCCCGTTTCTTCCTTCCTTTGGTTGGTTCCTTTCTTTGCTCTTCTCCACCTCACTGTCTTCCTTCCTCTTTCCCTTGACTTCTTCTCCTTGCCTCCTCATTGCCTTCTTCTCCTTGCCTTCTCATTGCCTTCTTCTCCTTGCCTTCTCATTGCCTTCTTCTCCTTGCCTTCTCATTGCCTTCTTCTCCTTGCCTTCTCTGGTCTAGGCCTCGGCGTTTGAGACAGTCTGTCCTCTTTCTCCCTCTCTCTCTTCTTTTTCCTCTTCTTCCTTCCTCCCTGTGCGTGCCTGAAGGCTGACCCACGCGTTCGCACGCGTAGCCGGTGACGGGGTAACGCGTAATTCCCCGCCCTGGGTAGACATGTAAGGCACGCACGTACCCCCTGGTAAAGGCCAGGCCCGGGGAGGGGTGATTGCCTGAGCTGATACCTTCTGACCATGCCGATTGGTCCCTCCGTCTGTTTCTCGGGAGGTGTGACCTGAGGTGTAAACATTCACCTAAGGCGAGAGAGCCCTCGGAGAGGGTCCCCACAAGGAAGGAGCGCGCCATCGGAGACGCTGGCAATCATGGGGGATTTCTCCGCAATGGATTCTACTCCATCTCTTTCGACTTCTGCCCAAAAACGGAAACGTGACCAGCCACCAGTGACAAAAGTACTACCGCCTGCCCCACAGTTCCTCGTCGTTTCTCGATCTGAGGACGGAAAGGATTTTTCTGCTGTCAACCCTTTCATTATCCAGAAGGGCGTAGATGCCATAGCCGGATCTGTCAAATCTTGTACCAGGTTGCGTAACGGTACCTTAATACTAGAAACTGAGAGCGCCTTTCAGGCACAAAAACTGTTTCGGGCCACACTCCTGTACATGTTCCCTGTCCGGGTGGAGGCTCACCGAACTTTGAATTCGTCTCGTAGTGTGGTCTATACTAGATCCCTCGACGGATTGACTGATGAGGAGATTCAATCTTTCCTCGCTGAGCAGGGCATGACGGCTGTGCATAGGGTCATGAAAAAGGTCAACAATGACCTTGTACCGACCCGGACACTTTTCTTGACTTTTGATAGTGTTAAGCTGCCATCGCGCATCAAGGCGGGCTACGAGGTTATTTCTGTTCGCCCCTATGTCCCGTCACCTACGCGCTGCTACCAGTGTCAGCGTTTCAATAACACTCGACAGTCTTGTTCCAATGCGGCTAAATGTGTCACTTGTGGCAGGGATGCCCATGAGGGTGACTGTCCACCTCCGTCTCCTCGTTGTGTGAACTGTCAGGGTGACCATGCCGCATCCTCCCGCGACTGTCTTGTCTATAAGGAAGGACGCTGTATCCAAGAAATTCGGGTCAAAGAAAAAGTGTCCACCTCGGCTGCTCGCAAGCTATTGGCTAGTAGGAAGCCCACGCTGCTCCCAGTGGGGAAATACAGTACTGTCCTCGCCTCTCCTCGGACTACCAGGGAGGTGGCAACCCAGACATGCGATCTGACCTTCAGCACCACGGTCGTCCATTCGGCCAGTGCTAAGATCGCGCGGTCGACGTCACTTCTTCCTCCCATCACCCCTCAGACACCAGCCCCTTCATCAGCTTCTGCTAAGACGAAGACCCCGAAGTCAGATGCACGGGCCTTCAAGAAGGAACCATCCCGTGCAGACTTCCTACGTCCCTCGACCTCCCAGCCTTCGACTGGTACCTCCACCAAACGACCTTCCAAGAAGGCTCATAGGAAGCACAGTTCTCCTTCTCCGCCACGGCGCATTTCTTCTCCTGTGCCACCCAGCCGTTGCCGCCCCAGGCCGTCATCCGTTTCGCCTGCCCGCACCACTGGTAGCTGAACATCTGGCCGTTCACTGGCGGCGGAAGCTTCCCCTCCCGGCCATGTTGCCGAGATGGCGGATGAACTTATGGACCCAATGGACGATGACTGTCCGCCTACTGATAGCGGTGGCAGTGCTCGCTCGAAGTCAGGCCCTCAGCGACCTTCGAGGTGACCCCTTCTTTCCTCTTCCTTTTCTTCTTACGATGGCACTTATTCACTGGAATATTCGCAGCATTCGCTCCAATCGAGAGGACTTGAAGTTGCTGCTCCGCTTGCACCGTCCGCTCGACGTAGCCCTCCAGGAAACGAAGCTACGCCCATGCGATCAAATTGCCTTGGCACACTACACCTCTGTGCGTTTTGACCTACCCCCTGTGGTAGGTATCCCGGCTCATGGAGGGGTTATTTTGCTGGTCCAGGATGATATTTACTACGATCCCATCCCGTTGCACACCGGCCTGCAGGCAGTTGCCATCCGCATTACTCTCCCCACTTTTACATTTTCCATTTGTTCTGTTTACACTCCATCGTCGTCTGCCGTTACCAGGGCAGACATGATGCAACTTATTGCTCAGCTACCTGCACCATTTTTGTTAACTGGAGACTTCAATGCCCACCATCCCCTTTGGGGCTCTCCAGCATCCTGCCCGAGGGGCTCTCTGTTAGCAGACCTTTTCAACCAGCTCAATCTTGTCTGCCTCAATACTGGCGCCCCTACTTTTCTTTCGGACACATCTCACACCTATTCCCATTTAGACCTCTCTATATGTACTCCCCAACTTGCACGCCGGTTTGAGTGGTATGCACTTTCTGATACATATTCTAGCGACCACTTCCCGTGTGTTATCCATCTCCTGCAGCATACCCCTCTCTGTGCTCATCTAGTTGGACCATCTCCGAAGCAGACTGGGGGCTCTTCTCTTCCAGGGCGACCTTCCAGAATCACACCTTCACAAGCTGCGATAGTCAGGTCACACACCTCACGGAAGTCATTCTCACTGCTGCTGAATATTCCATCCCTCACACTACTTCTTCTCCACGTCGCGTACCGGTCCCCTGGTGGACCGCAGCATGTAGAGGCGCTTTACGTGCTCATCGACGTGCTTTACGCACCTTTAAACGCCACCCTACAATGGCGAATTGTATCAATTATAAACGATTACATGCACAGTGTCGTAGTATTATTAAAGAAAGCAAGAAAGCCAGCTGGGCTGCTTTTACAAGCACCTTCAACAGTTTTACTCCTTCTTCTGTTGTCTGGGATAGCCTGTGCCGGCTATCTGGCACTAAGGTCCACTCACCAGTTTCTGGCTTGACGGTCGCGAATGATGTCCTTGTGGCCCCTGAGGATGTCTCCAATGCCTTCGGCCACTTTTTCACAGAGGTTTTGAGATCCACTCATTACCACCCTGCCTTCCTCCCCCTAAAACAGGCAGAGGAGGCTAGGCCACCTAACTTCTGCTCCTCGAATCGTGAAAGTTATAATGCCCCATTCACCATGCGGGAACTCGAAAATGCTCTTGCCCGGTCATGGTCCTCCGCTCCAGGGCCAGATTCTATTCATATGCAGATGCTGAAGAACCTTTCTCCTGCGGGTAAAGGTTTCCTTCTTCGTACTTATAATCGCATCTGGATTGAGGGACATGTTCCCGCATGCTGGGGCGAGTCTATTGTTGTACCGATTCCTAAGCCGGGGAAGGACAAGCACTTGCCTTCTAGTTATCGACCCATTTCGCTTACCAGCTGTGTCTGTAAGGTGATGGAGCGAATAGTTAACTCTTGTTTGGTTTGGCTCCTCGAATCTCGATGCCTACTTACCAATGTACAATGTGGATTTTTTAGGCGCTGCTATGCTGTTAACCATCTGGTTACCTTGTCGACCTTCATTATGAATAACTTCTTGCGGAAGTGCCCGACCACGGCTGTGTTCTTTGATTTGGAGAAGGCTTACGACACCTGTTGGAGGGCGGACATTCTCCGCACCATGCATACATGGGGCCTTCGCGGTTGCCTCCCTCTTTTTATTCGTTCCTTTTTAATGGATCGACAGTTCAGGGTACGTGTGGGTTCTGTCCTGTGAGACACCTTTTGCCAGGAGAATAGGGTGCCACAGGGCTCAGTTTTGAGCGTCACTCTCTTCGCCATAGCGATCAATCCAATAATGGATTGCCTCCCAGCTGATGTATCAGGCTCCCTTTTCGTGGACGATTTTACCATCTATTGCAGCACGCAGCGTACATGTTTCCTGGAGCGCTGTCTTCAGCGTTCTCTTGACCGTCTTTACTCCTGGAGTGTCGCCAGTGGCTTCCGTTTTTCTGCCGAAAAGACTGTCTGTATTAACTACTGGCGCTACAAAGAGTTTCCCCCACCCTCCCTATGACTCGGTCCCGTTGCTCTCCCATTCGTGGAGACAACAAAATTTTTAGGTCTTACATTTGACAGGAAACTTAGCTGGTCTCCACATGTGTCATATTTGGCTGCCCGTTGTACCCGTTCTCTAAATGTCCTCCGTGTTCCTAGTGGTATGCCGTGGGGAGCGGATTGAACCATCCTACTTCGTCTATATCGGTCGATCGTCTGCTCCAAACTGGATTATGGGGGCTTCGTATACTTCTCGGCACGGCCATCCATCTTACGCCGCCTCAACTCCATACAACATCGGGGTTTACGTCTTGCGATCCGAGCATTTTATACTACTCCCGTTGAGAGTCTTCATGCTGAAGCCAGTGAATTGCCACTCACCTACCAGCGCAATACACTGCTTTGTCGTATGCCTGTCGGCTACTGTCAATGCCCGACCACCCGTCTTATCGTACCTTTTTTGACGACTCTCTTGACCATCAATATGGGTTGTATGTCTCTGCCCTGCTACCCCCTGGAGTCCGCTTTCGTCACCTCCTTCACCACCTTGATTTTTCACTCCCTGCAACCTTTAGAGTCGGCGAACCCCCCTGTGGGTCCGGGGATTAGAATAGGCCCGCGGTATTCCTGCCTGTCGTAAGAGGCGACTAAAAGGAGTCCATCCCCCTCACGGGGGTAGTTCGCGCCTGCGTCCGGAGACGGACGGTTCCACGACCTATCATCGTGGTCCTTTTGGTTTTTTCACTTCTCGTTTCTTCCTTCCTTTTGTTGGTTCCTTTCTTTGCTCTTCTCCACCTCACTGTCTTCCTTACTCTTTCCCTTGCCTTCTCCTTGCCTTCTCATTGCCTTTTTCTCCTTGCCTTCTCATTGCCTTTTTCTCCTTGCCTTCTCATTGCCTTCTTCTCCTTGCCTTCTTATTGCCTTCTTCCCCTTGCTTTCTCATTGCCTTCTTCTCCTTGCCTTCTCTGGTCTCCGCCTCGGCGTTTGAGACAGTCTGTCCTCTTTCTCCCTCTCTCTCTTCTTTTTCCTCTTCTTCCTTCCTCCCTATGCGTGTCTGAAGGCCGACCCACGCGTTCGCACGCGTAGCCGGTGACGGGGTAACGCGTAAGTCCCCGCCCTGGGTAGACATGTAAGGCACGCGCGTACCCCCTGGTAAAGGCCAGGCCCGGGGAGGGGTGATTGCCTGAGCTGATACCTTCTGACCATGCCGATTGGTCCCTCCGTCTGTTTCTCGGGAGGTGTGACCTGAGGTGTAAACATTCACCTAAGGCGGGAGTGCCCTCTGAGAGGGTCCCCACAAGGAAGGAGCGCGCCATCGGAGACGCTGGCAATCATGGGGGATTCCTCCGCAATGGATTCTACTCCATCTCTTTCGACTTCGACCCAAAAACGGAAACGTGACCAGCCAACAGTGACAAAAGTACTACCGCCTGCCCCACAGTTCCTCGTAGTTTCTCGAACTGAGGACGGAAAGGATTTTTCCTCTGTCAACCCTTTCGTTATTCAGAAGGGCGTAGATGCCATAGCCGGATCTGTCAAATCCTGTACCAGGTTGCGTAACGGCACCTTATTACTGGAAACTGAGAATGCCTTTCAGGCACAAAAACTGCTTCGGGCCACCCTCCTGTACACGTTCCCTGTCCGGGTGGAGGCCCACCGAACTTTGAATTCGTCTCGTGGTGTGGTCTATACTGACTCCCTCGACGGATTGACTGACGAGGAGCTTCAATCATTCCTCGCTGAGCAGGGCGTGACGGCTGTCCATAGGGTCATGAAAAAGGTCAACAATGACCTTGTACCGACCCGGACAATTTTCTTGACCTTTGATAGTGTTAAGCTGCCATCGCGCATCAAGGCGGGCTACGAGGTTATTTCTGTTCGCTCCTATATCCCGACACCTACGCGCTGCTACCAGTGTCAGCGTTTCAATCACACTCGACAGTCTTGTTCCAATGCGGCTAAATGTGTCACCTGTGGCAGGGATGCCCATGAGGGTGACTGTCCACCTCCGTCTCCTCGTTGTGTGAACTGTCAGGGTGACCATGCAGCATCCTCCCGCGACTGTCCTGTCTATAAGGAAGAACGCTGTATCCAGGAAATTCGGGTCAAAGAGAAAGTGTCCACCTCGGCTGCTCGCAAGCTATTGGCTAGTAGGAAGCCCACGCTGCTCCCAGCGAGGAAATACAGTACTGTCCTCGCCTCTCCTCGGACTACCCGGGAGGTAGCAACCCAGACATGCGATCTGACCTTCAGCACCACGGTCGTCCGTTCGGCCAGTGCTAAGATCGCGCGGTCGACGTCTCCTCTTCCTCCCATCACCCCACAGACACGAGCACCTTCTTCAGCTTCTGCTAAAACGAAGACACCGAAGTCAGATGCACGGGCCTTCAAGAAGGAACCATCCCGTGCAGACTTCCTCCGTACCTCGACCTCACAGCCTTCGACCGGTACTTCCACTACACGTCCTTCCAAAAAGGCGCATAGGAAGCACAGTTCTCCTTCCCCGCCACGGCGCATTTCTTCTCTTGCGCCACCCAGCGGCTGCCGCCCCAGGCCGTCATCCGTTTCGCCTGGCCGCACCGCTGGTCGCCGTACATCTGGCCGTTCACTGGCGGAGGAAGCTCCCCCTCCCAGCCATCCTCCCGAGATGGCCGATGACCCTATAGACCCAATGGACGATGACTGTCCGCCTACTGATAGCGGCGGCAGTGCTCGCTCGAAGCCAGGCCCTAAGCGGCCTTCGAGGTGACCACTTCTCTCATCTTTCTTTTCTTACGATGGCACTTATTCACTGGAATATTCGCAGCATTCGCTCCAACCGAGAGGACTTGAAGTTGCTGCTCCGCTTGCACCGTCCGCTTGTCGTAGCCCTCCAGGAAACGAAGCTACGCCCATGCGATCAAATTGCCTTAGCACACTACACCTCTGTGCGTTTTGACCTACCCCCTGTGGTAGGTATCCCAGCTCATGGAGGGGTTATGTTGCTGGTCCGGGATGATATTTACTACGATCCCATCACGTTGCACACCGGCCTGCAGGCAGTTGCCATCCGCATTACTCTCCCCACTTTTACGTTTTCCTTTTGTACCGTTTACACTCCATCGTCATCTGCCGTTACCAGGGCAGACGTGATGCAACTTATTGCTCAGCTACCTGCACCATTTTTGTTAACTGGAGACTTCAATGCCCACCATCCCCTTTGGGGCTCTCCAGCATCCTGCCCGAGGGGCTCCTTGTTAGCAGACCTTTTCAACCAGCTCGATCTTGTCTGCCTCAATACTGGCGCCCCTACTTTTCTTTCGGACACATCTCACACCTATTCCCATTTAGACCTCTCTATATGTACTCCCCAACTTGCACGCCGGTTTGAGTGGTATGCACTTTCTGATACATATTCGAGCGACCATTTCCCGTGTGTTATCCATCTCCTGCAGCATACTCCCTCTCCGTGCTCCTCTCGTTGGACCATCTCCAAGGCAGACTGGGAGCTCTTCTCTTCCAGGGCTACCTTTCAGGATCAAACCTTCACAAGCTGCGATCGTCAGGTCGCACACCTCACGGAAGTCATTCTCGCTGCTGCTGAATATTCCATCCCTCACCCTACTTCTTCTCCACGTCGCGTACCGGTCCCCTGGTGGACTGCAGCATGTAGAGATGCTTTACGTGCTCGTCGACGTGCTTTACGCACCTTTAAGCGCCACCCTACAGTGGCGAATTGTATTAATTATAAACGATTACGTGCTCAGTGTCGTCGTATTATTAAAGAAAGCAAGAAAGCCAGCTGGGCTGCTTTCACAAGCACCTTCAACAGTTCTACCCCTTCTTCTGTTGTCTGGGGTAGCCTGCGCCGGCTATCTGGCACTAAGGTCCACTCCCCAGTTTCTGGCTTGAAGGTCGCGAATGAAGTCCTTGTGGCCCCTGAGGCTGTCTCCAATGCCTTCGGCCGCTTTTTCGCCGAGGTTTCGAGCTCCGCTCATTACCACCCTGCCTTCCTCCCCCGCAAACAGGCAGAGGAGGCTAGGCCACCTGACTTCCGCTCCTCGAATTGTGAAAGTTATAATGCCCCATTCACCATGCGGGAACTCGAAACCGCACTTGGCCGATCACGGTCCTCCGCTCCAGGGCCTGATTCTATTCATATTCAGATGCTGAAGAACCTTTCTCCTGCGGGTAAAGGTTTTCTTCTTCGTACATACAATCGCATCTGGATTGAGGGACATGTTCCCGCATGCTGGCGCGAGTCTATTGTTGTCCCGATTCCTAAGCCGGGGAAGGACAAGCACTTGCCTTCCAGTTATCGACCTATCTCGCTTACCAGCTGTGTCTGTAAAGTGATGGAGCGAATGGTTAACTCTCGATTGGTTTGGCTGCTCGAGTCTCGACGCCTACTTACCAATGTACAATGTGGATTTCGAAGGCGCCGCTCTGCTGTTGATCATCTGGTTACCTTGTCGACCTTCATTATGAATAACTTCTTGCGGAAGCGCCCGACTGCGGCTGTGTTCTTTGATTTGGAGAAGGCTTACGACACCTGTTGGAGGGCGGGCATTCTCCGCACCATGCATACATGGGGCTTTCGCGGTCGCCTCCCTCTTTTTATTCATTCCTTTTTAATGGATCGACAGTTTCGGGTACGTGTGGGTTCTGTCCTGTCCGACACCTTTCGCCAGGAGAATGGGGTGCCACAGGGCTCAGTTTTGAGCGTCGCTCTCTTCGCCATCGCGATCAATCCAATAATGGATTGCCTCCCAGCTGATGTATCAGGCTCCCTTTTCGTGGACGATTTTACCATCTATTGCAGCGCGCAGTGTGCACGTGTCCTGGAGCGCTGTCTTCAGCGTTCTCTTGACCGTCTTTACTCCTGGAGTGTCGCCAATGGCTTCCGTTTTTCTGCCGAGAAGACGGTCTGTATTAACTTCTGGCGCTACAAAGAGTTTCTCCCACCGTCCTTACGACTCGGTCCCGTTGCTCTCCCACTCGTGGAGACAATCAAATTTTTAGGCCTTACCTTTGACAGAAAACTTAGCTGGTCTCCACATGTGTCGTATTTGGCTGCCCGTTGTACCCGTTCTTTAAATGTCCTCCGTGTTCTCAGTGGTATGTCGTGGGGAGCGGATTGAACCATCCTACTTCGTCTATATCGGTCGATCGTCCGCTCCAAGCTGGATTATGGGAGCTTCGTATACTCCTCTGCACGGCCATCCATCTTACGCCGCCTCAACTCCATACAACATCGGGGTTTACGACTTGCGATCGGAGCATTTTATACCAGTCCCGTAGAGAGCCTTCATGCTGACGCTGGCGAATTGCCACTCACCTACCGGCGCGATATACTGCTTTGTCGGTATGCCTGTCGGCTACTGTCAATGCCCGACCATCCGTCTTATCGTTCCTTTTTTGAAGACTCTCTTGACCTTCAATACGGGTTGTATGTCTCTGCCTTGCTACCCCCTGGAGTTCGCTTTCGTCGCCTCCTTCAACACCTTCATTTTTCACTCCCTGCAACCTTTCGAGTGGGCGAGAGCCGCACACTACTTTGGCTCCAGGCTCAGGTCCGCGTTCACCTCGACCTCAGCTCGCTCCCAAAAGAGGTCACCCCCGGTTCGGTCTACCACTCCCGTTTTTTGGAACTTCGTTCGAAGTTCATCGACATGACTTTAATTTATACAGATGGCTCTAAGACCAATGACGGGGTCGGGTGTTCCTTTATTGTCGGGGCACAAAGTTTCCAATACCGGCTCCATGGCCATTGTTCGGTCTTCACAGCTGAGCTCTTTGCCCTCTACCAGGCTGTTCTTTACATCTGCCGCCACCGACATTCTGCTTATGTCATCTGCTCAGATTCCCTGAGCGCCATCCAGAGCCTCAGTGATCCGTACCCGGTTCACCCTTTCGTACACCGGATCCAACGCTCTCTTCAGCAGCTGGTGGACGTCGGTACGCCGGTTTGCTTTATGTGGGTTCCTGGCCATGTCGGTATCCCTGGGAACGAAGCTGCAGATGCCGCGGCCAAGGCTGCAGTCCTCCAGCCTCGGACAGCTTCTTGTTGTGTCCCTTCGTCCGATTTTAGCAGGGTCATTTGTCGGCGCGTTGTGTCGCTGTGGCATGCCGATTGGGCTGCACTTACGGACAACAAGCTTCGGGCCTTGAAACCTCTTCCCGCGGCTTGGACGTCCTCCTCCCACCCTTCTCGGTGGGAGGAGGACGTTTTGGCTCAGTTACGAATTGGACACTGCTGATTCAGCCATCGCCATCTGCTGACGGCTGCGCCGGCACCGTTCTGCCCATGTGGGCAGTTGGTGACGGTCCACCACATTTTAACGTCCTGTCCCGATTTTAATACTTTGCGTCTTGATCTTGGCCTGCCATGTACTCTGGATGCCATTTTAGCAGATGACCCAGGAGCAGCTGCTCGCATTCTTTGTTTTATCAACTTGACAAACCTGTCCAAGGACATTTGATTATGCTGTTTCTTTTAATCCTATGGCTGTTACTACGTCCTATATAGTGTTGTCCCTTTTAGTTGCTGTTTTAACCTTGTGCCTCGCGGTGCATTCCTAACTTAGTATGGGCGCTAATGACCATTGTAGTTGTGTGCCCTAAAACGACAAAAAAAAAAAAAAAAAGAAGAGGTGCAGTTCATATAATAGCCCGTCCATTGTAACTCTGAAGTAGGTCTATTCCAGTTTCTGTTGATCTGCCTCAGCCAGACAGAGATCATCCATCTGAAAACAACTTTCCTGTCATTTCTCTTTGTAGCTTCCTCAATCTAGCACCCATCCTCTTTTGTACATGTCTACAACACTCAAGTTTCTTTACCAAGGTATCACCATAAACATTGAACTCATTAATTTTATTGAAAGCTTTAGAGTCCCCATTGCCTAGGTACTTCATCTATATAACATTATAAATGGGAATCGACCTCAGAAATATTTTAAGAGCTCCACCACACTCCTCCATACCTCCTGTGTAACCATCATAATTCTTAGAACACTGATGTTCAATATGTCCTCCAGTGTTACCATGGCAGGTATGGCAGTACTTAGATAAGCACTCAACATCAACAACTTTTCCATTCTCTAGAGAAGTACCACTTGTCCTCTATGTTTTCATGTTCTGTCAAATGCAGCAACAATGTCCCTGGTTCCAATAATATTTACAGTTTCTTCCACTGCACATTTCATAGATGCTTTTGACACAACAGTCAAGGCACCTAAAAGTGTTTTATGTACTTGTTGTTCCTAGTGCGAGGAGGGGGAAGGTCCATCAAACTACAAAACACTTGATAGCCTTTTTCCCTTTTCGTATTGCACACATGCATACACCAACTTCAAAATCACATTGAATTACACACAATGTTTGAAGTCATTTTCGAGATTTATTGCAGGATCTACACAGAAAAACTACTTTTGATGCTAAACCCTTCCTGCTAGTTTGTTGTTCAGTTATTTCCAGACAGCCTATACCATCACATTGCTTACATTTCACCACTTCCTTTATCAAAGCAGATAAGGTGCCCACATCAACAACAACAAATCCACTACAAACAGTGTCACTGTTAACACAAAAATTTGAATCAGCAGTAGGACTGGCGGGAGATGATACGTACATTACTTTCAATAGTGTGGCTTCCTTTGCTTGTGAACTGGTTACCATGGAATTTCCTTTTATTGAATTTCTTGATGCATGGCATAGTTTGCATTTATTGCACACTAAATGATATATACTTCCACAAATATATGTAGTACTTGGGCAACAAACATTCAGTAACACATGAACAAATTGCTTCAGCAAAACAAAAGTAAATACTAGCAAAGATAATCATTTATGGACACTAGAAACCTGCACTGTTACAACATATACAATGTATCATCACTGGAAACAGAAAGTTATCAGTTCTTTTCGAAATAATACTGGTTTCTGCAACAGAAATAAAGTAGGCATGACTTCATACATTATTGTAACTTTGAAATTTGCTATATATTGGTAATTTTTCATTTTAAACCCTATATATATATTGTATATATTGTGGAAAAATCGAAATTTTTTAAGTACCCTTTATCCTTAATGTGTTCACTTCAATTTTTTTAAAGCAGTGGCAATACGCAAATTGTTAACAGGAAATACTGAAAATGCATGGAGGTAGATTTCTGTAAAAGCTCCCGTCCTCCTCACCAAAATAGATGTTGCGACCATAATCCAGCATACTTGGACTTCCATGAAAGGCATTAAAATGTATTTATCAATCTATTTTTACCTCCCTCTATAAATCTTCTTTCACTTCAGTGACAGGTTTGCACTTGGTAGTGTTCGTTGTGACTTGTGACCCATTTCCAACAACTTCAGTTTCGGAGCAGCCCGTTTCCAAAACTTCAATTAGTTTACTGAATCACAACTTCTCATGTTATGCCTTGTGCCTGTGGAAATTCTGGCCATTGTTTTTGCACTCTGTCTCTGGCATATGTTGGAATTTTTGATTTTTAATCCCGTTGTTTTGCACAAAACCAAACTTTAAGAAAATGGTTTAAAATTCTTCACCTTTAGAGTAATTTTTGATTACACAAATGACACATATATGTGCTTAACATTTCATGTGTCTAACACATGTGTATATTTTGCCCTATTTGGTTTAATGTCTCTGAAATAGATGTTTGAACTGTTTGAACCCAACCAAGGCATACATCCAGTGCCCTCTTTTGATTGTCATGAAAGTTCCATTATCTACAATTATTTGAGGTGCATTATCAATGTTAGTCTGTACTTCAGTTAATGCTGCATTAATCTCATGCAGTAGAAACTCTTTATTTATTCCATTTGATGCTTCATCGCAGTGAGTGAATTGCCGGTGGATTTCAGTTCACACTAACACTCACCCACAACCTCTACTGACCTTTGCCACGTGCTCTTGCACATTGATGCTGTAAGGGATATTAGATTTGAAGATGTATAGGTACTTTTCCCTTCATTAGGTACAGTGGTACTTTGTAGCGACGACACCACTTCCTAGCCACTTTACCCTTGCACGTAGCTGAAGTCATACAAATAACGGAGATCATTTTTGGACAACCATGTTGATAACGTGGTTAAACAGTATCTTTCCTAGAATTTGGCCTTTGGTGCAACTAATGCTTCAATGTTCAGTTGACGTGTTTTATTACTTGGTCCCACTTCTGTAGATCTTTGGCCCTGGTAAAGAGCTCTTGATGTGATGATGAGTCATTCGTTCCCTGACTGGTATGTACTTCTCATGTAGTTGGGAGATTAGCCACTTGTGTTTCTTTTTTAGTGCCACTCAGGGATCACATGTAGGGTCCTTTGAGGTTGACATGTGTGCTTGTGAAGCTGCATTGACCCCTGAAATAGTAACAAGTAACTGAAAAAAGGTTAATAAAAATATATTTTACGTTGGATAACTTGTTTATAAACATATTGTACAACATATTGATTCAAGGTAAAGTCAGGACATTTAGTTTTTAAAAGAGATTTACTATTCCATAAGAGTTTGAGCTCAGTGGCAAGGAGATCAAAAATGTTTACAGCAGCATACATAGCATCTCTCTGCAGCAGAGACAGTGTATGTAATTCTTTTTTCTAGTGCCACACCTGTAAATTTTTGAGTTCTGTCACCAAGGATCCAGTCTCCAGGAACACGATACATTAGAGAAAATCAGTGTTGAGAAGCAGTAGTCAGTTATCTCAGCTGGCTAAATTACTTGCAATGGGAGGTTGATGGACTCATTCTATATATGATTATTTTCACTGCTCAGTAGGGAGATGATAGGTGATAGAAATATGTCCTGGGGGAACTCTTCCTTAATCAAACTGATTATGTGCTGGTTATTCAGTGTCACTGAGTGTTTGTCTGGCTTTTCATGACTTTATGTAAATTACATAAAATTTATTGTGTTTAGCTTGGCAGGAAGGGAGTTAACAAACCTGCTACAGAATTTTGGTGAAATGTCATTGGAGATTGTGTTAGACAGATATTCTGTTACAATGATGGTGTCATCTGTAAACATGGTATATTTCCACTGGGCACCATTGACTACTGCAGGCAGATCTTAGCATAAACCAGAGACACTGAAGGACTCAGAAGGACAGAAGGTGTTACTTTACCCAAACACTGTTCTGGGTGTATTACTAAGTGACTAATCGGGTTCATGACAAACAGTGCCTGTTGCATGTAGCCTATATAAGTGCTTTCTTTAATTTTCAATATTTCGTACAAATGTGGGGTGAATTTAAATTCCTGCCATGATTTAGTACATGTAAAATGTTCAAATGTGTTTGAAATCTTGTAGGACTTAACTGCTAAGTCATCAGTCCCTAAGCTTACACACTACTTAACCTAAATTATCCTAAGGACAAACACACACCCATGCCCGAGGGAGGACTCGAACCTCCGCCGGGACCAGCCGCACAGTGCATGACTGCAGCGCCTTAGACCGCTCGGCTAATCCCACGGGGCTTAGCACTTATAACAAAAGCTTAACCCTGTAGGATGAGTATTACAGTCAGAAACAGTGCATATATGTCTTGCAGCAGTGTAGCTCAAGTTGCACAAATTATACCCACTGCATATATCCCATGTTTCATAATGAGAGCACTATGTGATTTCCAAAAAACTTCAAACATAATTTCAAACCTCTCGTAAATGCTTAATGTCATAACATAGTTGTGCATTTCTAAAGCAGTCAGAAGTATGAAGTTGTTTTATACCTTGTAGTTTGAGTCTTTATACATACTGAATATGATTTATACGGAAGATATTTATTATGCATCATAATTTGAGCGTATTTTTATAATAATGTGGCTCATCACTCATGCTAGAAATTCTCTTATGCAGATGTAACAATAATATACACACTAAATGATTACAAAGTATTATTAAAAATTTCAGTTATAGGTTACTCTTCTAAATGTACTTCACAGATAAGTAATGGATACATGTGTTTGCTGAAATGTATTCTGCCATTGTCCTAATAATCTGAATATTAGTTGTCTGTTACACTGTTACATGCATTAGAACTTGAAGAAGCAGTTCATGGACAGTATTTTCTTTTACAAAATGATTATCATATATGGAGGCTGTGGATCTGCATATAATCAAATGTGGCTACAATAACTGCTGGTCAAGAAGGAATAACTGCAGATGTGAATTTGTTAATGACATTGTAAATATGTGATTGTCATTACTTTTTAAATTTTATGCTAAAGTATGTTTTTTATGAATAAATAATTTACAAACACACAGAGGAATTTATGGCAAGTTATATTCACTTTGTGTTAGGTAACCTGTGTGTACAGGGAATTACGATATTTTGCCATGGTTAAATTGTTACCTGCGCACATTTATATCATTACCACAATAGCAATATGTTTACCCAAAATTGTAGTATCTCTCAACTTTGATATTTCTATATGATGATTTTCTACATAATGACAGTCTGCATTTGTAACACAATGTAGGAGGGGCATTCAATAAGTAATGCAACATATTTCTATTCTCGGCCAATGTCACTTCGAAAAATTCTGCATTTAACATCTTCGGATATGATAAAGCTATAGGGGCTGAGGAAGGAATATTCCACAAAGTTGCAATAAGTGGCAGCACTATTTGTGCCTTAAAAATTGCGTCTATAACAGAGGTGTATTGCAAGCAGGGACCTGTTGAGTTTTCAGTGCAAAAGCAGACCATCACAGATATTCATAGGCACTTGCAGAATATCTACAGAGACCTGGTTGTGGAAAAAAGAAGTATGCCATTTGCACACAGTTGTGATTTTGCAATGTTGGAACATGCGAACACTCTGATTGTGATCTGGCAATCGCGAAGGATGGAACACCTTGCTGCTCAGCTGGACGTCTCTGTTGTTAGTGCAGACACACTCATCCACCAGTTAGGGTACTCAAAGGTGTGCCCCGCCAAACTGGAGACTGTAAAGACCAACAAATGACCACCTGTGCCAAACTGTCTGCACATTACAAGGGTTAAAGTGATAATTTTTGTCAAACATTGTCAGACGGTGAAACACTCTGAACTGAGAAACAAGACAGCAATCCACAGAGTGGCACCACATCACCTGCTCTGAAGAAAAAGTTCAAAGCTGCATCCTCAACCAGTGAAGTCATGGTGGTGGTCTTCTGGAATTTTGAAGTTGTTATTCTGTGTGATTACCTCCATCATGGTGTAGTGTTTTGCACTACCATCATGAAGTTGAAGAAACAACTTCAGCATGTACGTCACCACAAAAATGGAAATGAACTCTTCTTCTCCGTGACATTGCAAGACCTCACCAAATCTGCACACCTGAGAGGAGCACACATACTTCATTGGGACAAAGAGACAAAATCCAGATGGTGCGATGTCCAGACTGTTGGGTAGACAAGGAAGAACTGTCCATTCTGCACTCTGCAGAAAGCAGTGTGTGGATGATGGGGGCAGTTGTTGATGCAACAAGATGGTGCTGTCATCAATTAGTAGAATGGTGTCATGAGGCATACAAGCCCTCCCAGTAAGGTGGCGTAAGGCCATCAAATTGAACAGAAATTGTGCTGAAAACTCGGGTTTTGTATCAAAGATCATAGGAAATAATATGGTGTAATGGGATCCTGAATAAAGCCAACCTGCTTTCAGAAAAATTATTGCGTTACTTACTGAACACCCCTCATATAATTAAGTCAGCATTTTAGACAATCGAATGTTCCAGATTAGTAATATGGAATGTACTAACTTGTGTATTATGATTAGCTCAAACAATCTGAATAGCTACTTCAAGTGTAATAGATGTCAAGAAATTTCTTTTAACACTTAGTATTTAATATTATATCTCTCTGTAGTGACTACAGAGGCTTGTTAGATGTTACATTTCATTAATGTTTCTATGTTGCAAGTATTACAGTTTAAAAAATTTAATATCAGCAAGGTACCAGGTACTTGGAAGGAATATCTAACAGCATATATCAGTGCATAAAGTGCTGTTACATTTTTGAATCATTTAATGTTTCACTTTTGTATATTTACCCAATGTTAATTGTGTTATGTCCAAAGAATATACTTGTGATGTTAGAATACATGGTATTGTGTCAACTTGTTAGCTCAGCATAAACATGTGAATCTCACATATTAAATTTGACATTACTTTGGTTTTAAATATGGTCAGGTACCACTTGCCATAAACAGAACAGTCATATGTGTCTCACTATCTTCTTTTTAGAAACGTCTGACATTGCTTCCACTTACGTGTGTCAGACGTATTCTGTTTTCTTTTCTGTCGGTCTCTCTTGACCAACTCTTGATCTTTTCGACCCCGATGGTATTAGGTTACGAGGCCAGAGGGTGTCTTTCATTTTCCTTATTTAATCTTCTCTCTGATGGGGGAGGACCTGTTCGGGTATTGAAGAACAAGAACAAGAACAAGAGGAAGAGGAAGTAGTTGTGATACTACTTCGTATCTCCACAATGTGGCTGGAGAAACCTTTAGCCATGCTTGTATCAGAACAGTGATGACCATGCTGTGGAGGAGCATTATTAAATTTCTGTGAAGTTGTGCAAAAGGCTGGACATTCCTGATGCACACAAAAATAATTTGGAGGTGCCAGGTGTTTGGAGAAGACTGAAATGAAAATGAGGACAGGACTTTATAGTTGAGCATTGTTGAAAGTATATGAGGTACTGCTGTACTTCCTCACAAAAGAGTACCTCCTCAGTAAACAGTTTCCCAGATACTACCATAACTTCAGAATTACATGGATAAAAGAAATGATAAAGTCACTATTTTGGTCATTTATTTATGTAGTCATAAATACCATATGCTCTTGGGATATTTTCATTGGTGTTACATGCACTTAATGTAAACTATGGAATCTGTTGTAAAATTGCTACAGGGTTTTCTTGCTGTACCCAGGGCATGTCAGAATTCCTGTTACAGGTGTGTAAGAGTTGAAGAAGGGACTTTGTACATTTCCAGACATGGGTTCAGTAATGAAACCTGGTGGATAGAGTTTGCTCTGGAACCTCTCTGTAATAGGAATTGTGAAACACTCTGGATTTTTAGTGAGCAGATGGATGGCATGTGTCGAGTGTAGACTTACTGATGCTCAGTAGTCAGTTTCCTTTATATCTATTATGGACATCATTCCACTTGATACAAGTGTTATAAATATTACTACACAGATCGAAATTTTATATTAATTTTGTGTGTGAGTTCGTTTCTTGTCATGATGCCAACTGGTCAATTGGATTCCTTGGAAGCTTGTTGTTTGCAGTAAAGCTTATTTTGTTGCCAATGTAGTGAAGAAAGTTTTTGTAAGGGTTTTGTAAATTCTTGAAACTTTGTTTTGCAAGTAGTTCATTACCTGGCAGTGAAAAAAAAATGCTTGCACTTAGGAAGCTTTGCTTTAGTCTTACCTAATGGATATAAATCTGCAATAATACAAATACATCATTATTCTGTGATGTCCATACGATTATCAGTTTAGATATTTTTGTGGAAATGTTACCCCAGTTTGGAGTTGTCAGTTATCGACTTCCATGTTTCCCTTATAAATTCAGTATTACAGTGATGAAGAATGTTATTGAAACACAATAGGTAATAGTACAATGGTTTGTTCATAAATATGTTCACAGTGCATGTGCTGTTAATAAGAAAGTATACATGTCACCTTTATTCTATTACAACAAACTTTTTTGTTGTTCACAAGTTACTGCAATAATTTCTTTGTATTCACAATATCAACACCATTGTGACATTGGTATGTACACCAATTATAGTGATATTTCCATGTTCCTGTCATTCATATGTGAAAATTTAGTACCTTACCGTCCAGATATTGTACAGGTACCAGTAAATTGCTAATTGTTTAGACTCTGATGCCCTGTTGTACACAAGAGTTAAACTTCTGACTGGTTTGCAAATAAGTTAATGAGCTAAATGTTCCACTTAAAGCATAAGTGCAATCATTTGCTAAACTTTTTCTTCCTTACATGCTTGAAGTTCATCAGAAGTCTGTAAGTGCACTCATCCTGAAATACTCAATAAATAAAGTGTGGGTATTTGCACACATGATCAGTTACACTGCCTTGGCAAGCACACTGTTTCCCACTGTACTACTTGCCAATACCTATTCGCTAAGATGTGTAGTCTTATGTTAAAAATGTCTTGTTGTGTTCAAGTCCATCAATAATTATTCAAAATATTTTTTGTAGTTCCTGGAAGGCATTAATTAGGCAACTTGCAACTGGTACCGGGTTCCTGGACATACAGCTGAATCTCCAGTAGCCCAGTGTAAGAGTTAACTTGAAGGTCAGTTACTCGAACAGCATTAGTTTAATAAGTGATGATGTCATTCATTGTTATGTAAGCAACTTCTGTGCCTAAAGTTAGTTTCGCAATACTGTCTGATTGTAAAGTGACTTTTTTAACATAATAAGCCTTGAGTTATTAATATTAGTGCATCTTCATTGGGGCTCTTGTCTATTTTTATTACACTAGCCATTGGCTACAGATTTTTCTCCATCAGATGCATGTATCCGTGCACGTCCACTCTATGCACATTTCTTACTTAATGTGTCAGAATTTTGGGTACATGAACATTGATTAGTGTAGATCTTGTTTGCATACATGGTTGTTAGGTGATCATAAATCATTAACTCAATCCATTAATTTATGGCTAATGATAGAAGCAGTTCCTAGTTGTGGAAGGTTCTTCATTCTCCTATATCTTTCCGTACGAGCTCTGATTTCCCTTATTTTATCTTGGTGATCAATCCTCCCTACGTAAGTCGGTGTCAACAAAATATTTTCACATTCGGAGAAGGAAGTTGGTTACTGGAATTTCGTGAGAAGATTCTATCGCAACGAAAAACACCTATCTTTTAATGATGTCCATCCCAAATCTCATATCATTTCTGTGACACTCTCTCCCATATTTCACTATAATACAAAACCTGCTGCTTTTCTTTAAAGTTTTTCGATGTACTCAGTCAGTGCTATCTGGTGAGGATCCCACACTGTGCAACAGTATTCTAAAAGTGGGCGGACAAGCATAGTGTCGGCAGTCTTGTTAGTAGGTCTGTTACATTTTCTAAGTGTCTTGCCAATAAAACACAGTCTTTGGTTAGCCTTCCCTACATAATTTTCTGTGTGTTACAGGTGTTGGAGCAGCACCTTTTTTAGGATAGGTAAGACAGAAAGATGTCAAGTTCTACGAGAGGTCAGGATTGAAACAAATCTTCAGTTTAGGAAAGAAATTAAACAGCACAATTCTAGCACATTGGATCACCAATCACAGCTATCAATTATAAATTTTCACCAATCACCAGAAATTTTATCTCCACCAAGTTGTATCTCAGTCCTAGGTAATTCCATTGATGAATTAAAGTCACCCAACCCAGTTGACATAATCTGCCTCTCTGAACACCATGTGACCACTGGTATAGGAACTAGGCCTAAGCACAATGAGAAACTCAGACAGGAGAGTACTGCAAATGTTAGAATAAGGAAAGGTTCTCACAAAAGTATAATTAAAAATAATGTAAGCATATTTCATCAAAATATTGGGAGTTTAAAGAATAAAATAGATGAGCTTCTGGTTTGTTTAGAAGATTTAGAATCTGAGAATGAAATAGATATACTATGCCTGTCTGAGCATCACATTGTTACTGATATGGATAAGGTAAATGTAAGTGGTTATAAGCTTTCTGCACATGTAATGAGAGAAAATATGGAGAAAGGAGGAGTTGCCATATATGTCAAAAGTTATCATTGTGCAAAAAGTATAGAAACAAAAAAGTTTTGTGTAGAGAAACATATAGAAGCATGTGCCTGTGAGCTTAAATTAAATAAAGGCACATTTATGATTGTAACTGTATATAGGTCCCCATCAGGAAATTTTCATCTATTTCTGAAAAATTTGGACTCCTTGTTGTGCTATCTGTCAGACAGGGGGAAGCAAATTTTTATTTGTGGGGACTTCAATGTAGATTCTCTGAAAGAGGGTAATAGGAAAAATGACCTTGAAGTATTACTCGGTTCTTTCAATTTGACACCCGTTATTGATTTTCCTACTCGGGTGGTAAAGGATAGCAGCTCACTGATAGATAACTTCTTTATAGACCAAGATAAGTTTAACCAGATAAATGCTCAGCCTGTTGAGAATGGTCTTTCTGATCATGGTGCACAGCTAGTTACAATATATGACATAGCTCCATTCAGCAATACTAAACAGTCCTCCAAAGTAGTACGTTCAGTCAACGATTTAACAATTGCATATTTCAGGGAAAGCCTACAGCAGTTAGACTGGGATGAGGTGTACCGTGAACCTGATGCCAATTTAAAATATAATTTATTTCATGACATTTTTGTAAATGCATTTGAAAACTGCTTCCCCAAGAAAATAGTTAAATATACTCGTAAGAAACCTTGTAACAAACCATGGCTTACTAAGGGTATAAAAATATCTTGTAACCGGAAAAGGGAAATGTATCTGACAGCAAGAAAGAGTAGTGACCCAGAAACTATCAAAAATTATAAAAACTACTGTGTTATATTAAGAAAAGTTATTAAAAAATCCAGGAGTATGTGTATCATGTCTGAAATCAGCAACTCTGATAATAAAATTAAAACAATTTGGAATATTATTAAAAGAGAAACAGGTCAACCAAGAGCAGAGGAAGACAGTATTACTATCAAATTGAATGAAAACTTTACGAACAAAAAGTCAGAAGTTGAAAATATTTTTAATAATCATTTTCTAAATGTTGTGGATATAGTAGGATCCAGGTGTTCATTAGAAGATGCTAGGCTGTTAATGGAAGAGGCCATACCTATGCAATTTCATACAATTGAAATCTCACCCACTTCTCCCTCTGAAATTAGGAAAATAATAAACTTGCTTAAAAGCAAAAACTCACATGGAATTGATGGCATTTCCAGCAAAATACTAAAAGCTTGTTCTCAACAGATAAGTAAGATTCTCAGCCACCTGTGTAATAGCTCTCTGGAACAGGGCATTTTCCCTGATAGACTGAAATATGCTATTGTTATACCTTTGCATAAAAAGGGGGATAGATCTGATGTCAACAATTACCGTCCAATCTCCCTTCTAACAGCTTTCTCCAAAATTTTTGAGAAAGTAATGTATTCAAGAGTAGCTTCACATATCTGTGAAAATGAAGTACTAACAAAATGTCAGTTTGGTTTCCAGAAAGGTTTTTCAACAGAAAATGCCATATATGCTTTCACCAGTCAAATTTTGAATGATCTGAATAACTGAACACCTCCCATTGGGATTTTTTGTGATCTCTCAAAGGCTTTTGATTGTGTAAATCATGAAATTCTGCTAGACAAGCTCAAGTATTGTGGCATGAGTGGGACAGTGCACAAATGGTTTAATTCGTACCTAATTGGAAGAGTGCAGAAAGTTGAAATAAGTAGTTCTCGTAACATGCAAAGATCAGCACATTCCTCAAACTGGGGAACTATCAAGAATGGGGTTCCACAAGGGTCAGTCTTGGGTCCTTTGTTGTTCTTATTACATGTTAATGACTTGCCATTCTATATTCATGAAGAGGCAAAGTTAGTTCTCTTTGCTGATGATACAAGTATAGTAATCACACCTGAGAAACAAGAATTAACTGATGAAATTGTTAATACTGTCTTTCAGAAAATTACTAAGTGGTTCCTTGTAAACGGACTCTCACTGAATTTTGATAAGACACAGTACATACAGTTCCGTACAGTGAATGGTATGACGCCATTAATAAATATAGACCTTAATCAGAAGCATATAGCTAAGGTAGAATATTCCAAATTTTTAGGTATGTCCATTGATGAGAGATTAAATTGGAAGAAACACATTGATGATCTGCTGAAACGTTTGAGTTCAGCTACTTATGCAATAAGGGTCATTGCAAATTTTGGTGATAAACATCTTAGTAAATTAGCTTACTACGGCTATTTTCACTCATTGCTTTCATATGGCATCATATTTTGGGGTAATTCATCACTGAGGAATAAAGTATTTATTGCACAGAAGCGTGTAATCAGAATAATAGCTGGAGTCCACCCAAGATCATCCTGCAGACATTTATTTAAGGATCTAGGGATATTCACAGTAGCTTCTCAGTATATATACTCTCTTATGAAATTTGTTATTAACAACCAAACCCAATTCAAAAGTAATAGCAGTGTGCATAGCTACAATACTAGGAGAAAGGACGATCTTCACTATTCAAGATTAAATCTAACTTTGGCACAGAAAGGGGTGAATTATACTGGCACTAAAGTCTTTGGTCACTTACCAAATAGTATCAAAAGTCTGACAGATAACCAACAAGTATTTAAGAAGAAATTAAAAGAATTTCTGAATGACAACTCCTTCTACTCCATAGAGGAATTTTTAGATATAAATTAAGAAAAAAAATATTAAAAAAATAAAAAAAATAAAAATAAAAAAACACAAAAATAAATAAAGTTGTTATATTAACTTAAGTATGTTGTTAAATTAACCTAATTATGTCATGTATTGAAAAATTCGACTCGTTCCACATCATTACGAAATATCGTATTCATGATCCATGGAACTAGTATTAATCTAATCTAATCTAATCTAATCTGTGTTCCTTCCAATTTAAATTGTTCATAATTGTAATACCTAGGTATTTAGTTGAATTTACAGCTTTTAGATTACACTGATTTATCGTGTAACTGAAGTTTAATGAGTTCCTTCTAGCACTCGTGTGGATAACCTCACACTTTTCATTATTCAGAGCCAACTGCCACTTTTCCAACCATTCTGATCCTCTTTTTCTAAATCGTTTTGCAGTTTGTTTTGATCTTCTGATGACTTTATTAGTCGATAAATGACAGCATCATCTGCAAACAACTGAAGACGGCCGCTCAGATTGTCTCCCAAATTGTTTGAATAGATAAGGAACAGCAAAGGGCCTACAACACTACCTTGGGGAATGCCAGAAATCACTTCTGTTTTACTCTATGACTTTCCTACAATTACAATGAACTGTGACCTCTCTGACGGAAATCACAGATCCAGTCACATAACTGAGATGATATTCCATAATCACACAATTTCACTACAAGCTGCTTGTGTAGTACCTACAGTGTCAAAAGCCTTATGGAAATCCAGAAATATGGAATCAATCTGAAATCCCTTGTCAATAGCACTCAGCACTTCATGTGAATAGAGAGCTAGTTGTGTTTCACAAGAATGATGATTTGGGGATTACAATATTCAGTCTTGCTACAACAGTCCTGTGTTCACTAATCCCTGAATCAGTTTTTATGCTCGTTATTAACTCAGGATTATTTCTCGCTAAGAGGTCAAGCGTGTTTTCACAACCGTTTACTATTCACGTGGGCTCATGAACTAATTGCTCGAGATCATTTTCAGAGAATGTGTTTAGCACAATTTCAGATGATATTTTATGCGTACCTCCAGAATTAAACATGTATTTTCACCAACATATCGAGGGTAAATTAAAGTCACCACCAACTATTATCATATGATTCGGGTATGTGTTTAAAATCAAACTCAAGTTTTCTTTGATCCTTTCAGAAACTGTGCCATCTGAATTCGGAGGTCGGTAAAAGGATACAATTATTATTTTATTCCATTTGCCAACAATGACTTCTGCCCATACTAATTCACAGGATGTATCTACTTCAATTTCGTGACAAGTTAAACTACTTCTGACAGCAATAAACACGCCTCCGCCAACCATGTTTAGCCTATCCTTTTGGAACACCATTAGGTTCTTCACAAAAATTTTGGCTGAGCTTATATCCAGCTTTAGCCAGCTTTCAGGGCCTATAACAATTTAAGCATTAATGCTTTCTATTAGCGCTTGGAGCTCTGGTACTTTCCCAACACAGCTACGACAATTTACAACTGTTATACCAGTGGTTCCTGTATCTACATTTTTGCCGTGTTCAGCCTGCACCCTTTGTAACTGAAGTGCTTTTTGTGTTTTCCCGAGACCCTCTAACGTAAAGAACTGCCCAGTCGACACCACACAGACCCTGCTACTTGTGTATCTGCCACCTGTACGTGGTGGGCACCTGACCTATTCAGCGGAACCCGAAACCCAACCACCCTTTGGCGCAAGTCGAGGAATCAGCAGCCTAGCCGTCTGAGCCTCTGATTCTGACCCTTCACTCAGCTCTGTACCAGAGGTCCGGAATTGCCCCTGACGGCTATGCTGCAAATGGTCAGCTCTGCTTTAATCTTGCAAGCCAGAATGGCAGCCTTTACCACTTCTGTTAGCTGCTCGAAACCAAAGAGAATCTCTTTTGATCGAAAGTGACACGCGTAATTGATACCAACTTGAGCAACCACCTGCAGTTGGCTGCATGCCGTGCTCTTCATGGCATCCGGGAGTACCCTTTCCACATCTGGAGTGACTCCACCCGGTATGCACACGGAATGCACACTGGATTTCTTACCATTCTTGTCATCCAAGTCCCTAAGGGGGCCCTATAATGCACCTAACCTTGGAGCTCCAAACTACCAATAATCTCAGCCTCTGTGATTGCCCAGATCTTGGAGGCTGAATGGTTTCCTCTGAAACAGGACAGGTGACAGCATCTGGCTCAGTGACAGTGTCAGCCACAGACAGAACCTGGAACCTGTTTGTCAGACAAACCGGAGAGGCATTATGTGTGGCCACCTGGGAAGCCTTTCACCATGTGCTTCGCCCCGGGGCAACTTCCCACTCGACAACAGGTGAGGGGTCAGCCTCAGTGCGAGCAGTAACTGGGTTGGCCACTGGTGAGGACTGATCAGAAGACTCTGACGTGCTGGACGTCCGTTGTGTCCCCACGGCCGGCCCACAACAGTGGTGCCCATCCACTGCAGCCTCAAGCTCTGTAACGGAATCCATCACAGCCTGAAGCTGAGAGCGAAGTGTCACCAACTCGGCTCACATCCGCATACAACAATCACAGTCCCTGTCCATACAAAAGACCATGGAAGACTAAACTATGCAGATAAACAAACTGTCAGCACATGCTGTGCAATTCTACTATAGAACCTGCCAAAAACACTAACTGAAGCTGAGAGCGAAGTGTCACCAACTCGACTCACATTCACACACAACAATCACAGTCCCTGTCCATACAAAAGACCATGGACGACTAAACTATGCAGATAAACAAACTGTCAGCACATTCTGTGCAATTCTACTATAGAACCTGCCAAAAACACAAACTGTGTCTAGTAATACGCGTATGTTCAGAAACCTAACTACTGAAGCACTCAGGTCAAACTAAATAATTTGACCCTGATCTGGAACTTGTAATATGTCACAAAATCAGTTTACTTTCTGACGCAAATGAAAACACGAGAACTGTGGCTATTAGATGTTAAATTTACACGCAGAAAGTCAAGAAATTGAACTATTCAAGTAGACAGATGATATAATAAAATTCGCTCCTGGTTAGGAACTCGTAAATGACAAATGTGGTTACTTATCTGTTGCTGCATCTGTCGCAGTTAGCTACTGCTGCCTGAGTACTGCTATGACATGATTGCGCACTTCTTTCATTGTTCCCCTCTATTACTGTGATTTAGTACATTTACAATTGAAAAGAAGGCAAAGTGCTGGAGTGTTTCTCTAGAATGTTTCTAAACACTTGTAATGTGGCTATTTAGAGAGACTGCTATACTCATTCATTTTCCGTGGTGGATTAAATGTACTAAGCTAGCAGTAGGAATAAATTGAATCGGTTCCAGTGTAGAAATTTTTGCTTCAGTCAGGATGGTGAAGTATCGGTGCCTCATGCAATTGGTTTTTAATTAACTCAAATGCTTCTTGATATTCCTTATTCCATTTCCAGTGGAGATGTACTTGTGAAGATAAAAAAATCGAGGATAAATACTGTGATAGAAATTGCACAAACTGAGAGATTTTCAGTTGATTACATCATTTTTGTGCAGGACAATTTCTCACTGGTTCCATTTTCATTGGATCAGGTTTGATTCCATGCAAAGAAATTACATGCCCAAGAAAACAAGCGATTTGGCAAATTCTTATTTACCCATCCACTAAACGCTTACATTACACGACATAGAATGTATAAATGTTCTCCCTAAAGGTAGTACTAATTAGAATAACATTATGTAGGTGATAAGTGTATCAATAATTCTTCTCTTAGAACTTCTGTGAGTGCTGTCATAAAGGCCACTGATGGTACTGACAGCCCGAAGGCCATCCTTTTAAACTGCTAACACCTTCCATTCCACAGAAAGGCTGTGTTCTTCCTGCTATACCTTCATCCTCCAGTTGGTCACATTGTACAGTAAACTGCATCATTTCTCAGTGGGCATCAGTTAGTAAATGCACACAGCCATCCCTTTTTGTTACAGTGTGGATTGCATTAGAACTTTCACTATCTGAGTGTTAAATAATCTGATTCTTCTACACACCCTTAATTGCTTTATTAACTATGGCTTTCTAGGGCAAGGGTACTGGGTACAAATTACTATGGAATGGCTCATGATTCTTAACTTGAGTTTTACAAGCACATCATCTGATTGGACAAGATGATCTTAAAATAGATCGACATAACACCCTTATATTTTTACCTGTTCCTTCTGTTTAGCTTCAGGCATGTCCCCTAATGTTTGAGTCATACTTTGAGTGCTGGTCAGAGCATTTTAATCATCATTATTCTCCTGGAGCCCAGCATCTTCCCCCGACTTACTTAAAGATGCAGTTCCCAAACTCATATTTATGAATGGACTAACCTAATCGTCTCCCTTGACGAATCCTGAAACACTCTCCTCTTCATTTGTGTCTGACTAGTGGAAGGAACAGAAGTGTGAAAGAATGCATTGACAAACCTATTCAGAATCAGTGAATTCTGAGAACCAAACTGATGTTAAGTCATACAAAAATGAATACACTCTGCTCATACATACTCTCCTAAACTCTGAACTTTAACAGTGCCTGGCCTTTAGTGGGTTTACTTTGATTGTTTACAGCAGTGTCAATACACAGATCATTAACAGTAAATATTGAAAATGCAAGGATGTAGATTTTCTGTAATAGCTCCCATCTTCCTCACACGAAAGACATTAAAATGTATTCATGATTCTATTTTTCCTCCCTCTATAAATCCTCTTTCACTTCAGTGACAGGTTTGCACTAGGTAGTGTTCATTGTAACTTCTGACCCATTTCTGACAATTTCAATTTCTGAGCGGCCTCCTTTGATAACGTCATTTAGTTTACTGAATAAAGACTTCACATATTAGGACTTTTACTTGTGGAATTTCTGGCCATTTGTTATGCACTCTGTCTCTGGCATATGTTGGAAATTTTTATTTTTAATCCTGCTCTTTTTCACACAACCAAAGTTTTTTTAAGAATGTGGTTAAAATTCTTCACAGTTGCAATAAATTTTGATTACACAAATGACCCATACATTTGCTTAACATTACATGTGGCTACCGCACGTGTCTACTTTGCCCTGTTTGGTTTAATGTTTGTGAAATAAATGTTTGAAAAGTTTGAACTGTTGGAACCCAAGCAAGGTGAACACCCTGTGCCCTTTTTTGATTCTCCTGAAAGTTCCATTATCTACATTTATTTGAGGTGCATTGTCAATGTTAGTCTCTATTTCATTCAATGCTGCATTAATCTTGTGCAGAAGAAGCTCTTTATTTATTCCTTTTGACCCTTTGTCACAGACTGTGGATTGCCAGTGGATTTCATATTCTCCAGTACACTCTAGCACTTGCCCACAACCTCTACTGACCTTTCTTGCCACACACGCTACTGCACATTGATGCTTGCTAGCCACTTTCCTCTTGCCCATAGCTGATCTCCATTACTTGTATGACTTTGTTGTTGGACAACCATGTTGATAACATGCTTAGACAGCATCTTCCCTAGAATTTGGCATTAGGTTCAACTAATGCCTTAGGTGTTTAGTTGACATGTTTTAATACTTGGTCTCACTTCTGCAGATGGTTTGGACCTGGTAAAGGGCTTTTGATGTGTTGGTTTTGTAGTACCACCCAGGGATCATGTGAAGAGTCGTCTAAGATTGATATGTGTGCATGTGAAGCTGCATTGTCAGCTGAAATACTTTTATTAATCTTTTGTCAGTTATGCAACTTGTTAGGTATATCTTCTGTTGGATAAGTTGTTTCTAAACATATTGTACAACATAGTGATTAAAGGGACAATTATGGAATAGTAAATAACTATTCAAAGCTGAACTAAATAAGAAAACAACATAAGGTTTTCAGCTCAGTGGGAAGGAGGTTGAAAATTTTTTACAGCAGCATACATAGCATCTCTCTGCAGCAGAGACACTGCACATAATTGTTTTGTTTACTGCCACACTTGTGAATTGTTGAGTTCTGTCACCAAGTATCCTGTCTCTAGGAACAAGATTTTCTGTGGTGGATTAAACGTAATAAGTGGACCAGTAGGAAGCTGTTTCATAGCCTCTCACAGCCAAACACCACTGACTTTTGTAACAGGGCTACTCACCACTTTATCACCCTTAAGGAAAACACAGTTGCAGTGAATGTTTGCAGATTATGTGGGTTGTTCTATTGTTGTATACAATCTTATTGGTGGATGTGGTCTGCCAGACTGCTGATTCAATTTGTAGATCAGTTAACAGCCCGTTGCAGCTTCTCGCTGTTTTCAACTTTTAGTAGACCTGTAGAACCATTAGCAAATAAGATATCTTTATATTCTTCTATACTTACATGCATTATGTTCAGCTGCTTCGCCTTTTGGTCACTTTACCTAGAGTACCATCTGCTGATGACACTATAATACACAGAAAAGTAACATTGTTTAGGGATTCTAGGAGGAAATATGTTGACGTGGACTGAATTTCTGTTTATTGTGATGAATGGCAGCTTGTTTTACATCTACAAAAATGTAAGTGAATGTGGATGAATAGGAGAAACAAGCCATTAATGTTCAAATACAGTACTGTGATGCTTGACACAATCTACATCCACATGACTGATCTGAAGTTCACAATAAACTGCGTGGCAGATTGTTTGTCTACCCATCTTCAAGCTATCTTTTCCATTCCACTCACGGACAGCATGAGCGAAAAATGAACACTTCAGTCACACCCTGTGAGCTCTAATTTATTTGGTGTTGGTGAAGATGATGATCATTTCTCGCTATGTAGGTGGGTGGCAACAAAATATTTTCACACTCTAGGAGAAAGCTGGTGATTGAAGTTGTAGTGGACTGACCAGACAGCCAATCCACTATGACTTGTAGCCGAATAGCATGCATTTAACTCACGCAGGCTGGCGTGAGGTCTGGAACAGATTAAAGTAGTTGATTCTAATAAATAAAGTACGGAGTTGATGTAATACTTATCTTTAATCCATAATTGGAGAACATCGCTCTTGTTGATAAATTATATAATCTCAATATAAACTGGTCATGGCGCCTTGCTAGGTCGTAGCAAATGATGTAGCTGAAGGCTATGCTAACTATCATCTCGGCAAATGAGAGCGTATTTGTCAGTGTAGCTTCGCTAGCAAAGTCGGCTGTACAACTGGGGACGAGTGCTAGGATGTCTCTCCAGACCTGCCGTGTGGCGGCGCTCGGTCTGCAATCACTGACAGTGGCGACACACAGGTCCGACGTATACTATCGGACCGCGGCCGATTTAAAGGCTACCACCTAGCAAGTGTGGTGTCTGGCGGTGACACCACAGAAGTTTCATCAGAAGATCTGACTGCAATGAAAAAGGGCTTGGTTTTAATGATTGACACCCCAATTCGCGTATTATATCCATGACCCTGTCTCCCCTAATTTCACTATAATACTAATCGAACGGCCCTTGTTTGAACTGATTGTTGTCCTATGTCAATAATATCTTGCACAGATCTCACAAAGCACAGCAATACTTCAGAAGATGGTGGATGTGCTTGATTATATGCAGTCTCTCTTGTAGACCTTTGGCACTCTCCAAGTGTTCTGCCAATAAATTGCAGTCATTGGTTTGGTTTCCTCACAGCATAGTCTATATGATCATTCTGATTTAATTCATCTGTAATTCTAATTTTAGGTATTAAGCTTAATTAGCAGCCTTTATTTTGATGTATTGTGAAACCAAAATTTGGCTGGTATCCCCTCATACTCGTGTGGATTATCTCATTTCTCCTTATTGAGAGACAAATGCCACTCTTTGCACCATACAAATATCTTATCTAAAACATTTTGCAATTTGTATTGATCATCTGACAACTTTACACGACGGTAAATGACGGCATCAACTGCTAACAATCTAAGAGGACTGCTCAGATTGTTTCCTAATTCATTTGTGTAGATCAGGAACAGCAGAGGGCCTATAACGCTCTGGCGGAGATCACCAGATATTACTTCCATTTTACTTGATGGCTTTCCATAAATTATTATAGTCTATGACCTTTCTCACAGGAAATCATGAATCCAGCGCACAACTAAGATGTGATACAGTTTTATTAGAAGTCACGTCTGAGGAATAGTGTTGAAAGCCTTCTGAAAATCTAAAATTATGGCATCATTTTGAGATCCCCCTGTCGATAGCACTCATTACTATATGGAACTAAAGTGCTAGTTGTATTGCGGTGCTCCATGAGAAAAATATTTTCCAAATCCACGCTGACTGTGTGTCAACAGATTGTGTGTTCATCATGAATTTCCTCCAGGAAAACACAGTTTATGTTCAAAAATCCTGCAGCAAATCTGCATAATTGATATAGGTCTGTAATTGAGCAAATTACTCCCATTCCTTTTCTTTGTATTGGTGCAAATTTTGCAGCTTATTCTTCAGGTGTGGATCTTACGAAGAGCAAACGGCTGTGTATGATTGCTAATCATGGAGTTATTGTATCAGCATGCTCTGAAACGAACCTGAGTGGTATACAACCTGGACTGGAGGCCTTTCTTTTATTGAGTGATGTAAGCTGCTTCTCAACATGGAGGACACCTATAACTAAGTTAGTAATGTTGGCAGTCATTCTTGTTTTGAATACTGGAATATTTACTTGGTTTTTGAAATTGTGTCAGCAAAGAAAACTATGCATCGTAACTCAGCTTTTGTGGCACTTCATCAGTAACATCACCATTGTTATCATGCAGTGAAGGTATTGATTGCATGCTGGCACTGTTGTACTTTACATACAACCAGAATCACTTTCAATTCTGCCAGATTTAAGGACAGTTTCATTGTGGTAACTATTAAAAGCCTCTCTCACTGCAGTTTGCACTAAATTTCCAGTTTTTGTAATACCTTTTTTGCCAGTTTTGGGATTTTACATTATTTTACATTTGGCATGCATTTCCTCATAGCTCCTGTAATAGTGTTCTGACCTGTTTTGTGTACTATGAAGGTTCTCTTATCATTTTATTTGATATATAGCCCACAACTGCCACCAATTCTATTTATTCAAATCCATAACATCTTGTCTAGGTCTACATAGTCAGATTAGAAGAAGTTGAGGCTGTCTCTTAAAAAGGGGTCAACCACAATTTTTATCTGCTTTCATATATGTATATAGCGTTTATATAGTGTTTATTTTTGTGTGCTTGGATCTTATGATATCTAGATTCACTACAATATATGTCTGGACGCTAACCCATGTATCAGTCATAATGCTCCCTATTTGCTCAGGATTATTTGTTGGTAATTGGTCTATTATGCTTTTGAAACAATTTATGCTTAAAGTGGGACCCTGAGCTAATAATTATTGTTGAAATACTTATCTGAGAAAGCCTTTGTTACGATCTGAGATGACATCTTATACTTACAATCAATTTGTGATGTCTATTTTAGCCAACATATGGAGGGTAGATTGAAGTCATCACCATCTGTAATTCTATGACTGGGGTACCAATTTGAAATGACTGAGCATGTCTTTGAGCTGTTCAGCAACTCTTCCAGGTGGTTGGTAAAATGAGCTAGTCATTAATTTGTTCAAGTTGTCAAATATAACCTATCCATACTAACTCACAGGGACTATCTACATAAATAAGTAAAAGGGAATGGTGATGAATTCAGATGACTGAAACAGAGGGGAAACATGATTAATTAAGGCTGTAATTGTATTGTGTCATAAGAAGGTAATGACAGAAGGTTGACGACATTTGAGAGGAGGAGCCATAATTCAGTTGGGTCGAGGTATTTTGTGGTTGACCGATGCTCAGAGCGCATTGAATGTCCCACCTTCACTGTGTCGAGTGTCTATCTTGTCTTTATGTCCTCAGTTGACTTACTCTTCTGATAATTCATAATGTAATTGGATACATAGAGAGTCTAATATATAGAAGGTCTTAAAGTTTACAAGCTCATGGAGCCAGTGGACCTTCCTTGTGGCAGAAATGTTGAAGGGGAAGGAAGAGTGGTCAAGGAAAAGAACTGGTGAGGTTTAGAAAAAAGGAGTAGAGATGGGAAAATTTGGAAGGCTTCATGCAGCCATAGCCCCTTGTTTTGGTTGACTTTTCCAAATTTACTACTTTTACTAAATTCATCAGGCCATCTCCGTCACCCCTCTTCCTTCCCCTTCAACTCTTCTGCCAGGAGAGGGGCCACTGGCTCCCAAAACTTACAAACTGTAATACCCTCTATATGATTGTTCTCCTGCCAAAGGTTGCTGAGTAGACTTTTTATTTATTCAGTTGCATTATATTTTCAAAAACTGATTATTTTCTTCTAATAACTGCTGTGTTTTACTTCTTGTCGTCATTTACTAGGTGAATTTGAAATTAAAACTACATTGATTAGGCCATAATTTGAGGACTACTTTCTCTGAACAGGCTAAACTCTTCGAGCATAGTTTTTTCACTGCATTCTGAGGAATTTTGCCAGCTTCAGCCAATATTGGCTTTTTGTCCTGAAAGTGGATTCTTTGCTCATAATAGACAGCTGACTGCTCCTCTGGTTTGTTAATCATATGCGGTATGGCCTCCACGTATTTCCCTACCAGGTTTTTACAATTACCAGAGTTTGCAATGTAAGCTAATTTAACCATCTTCCCAGCATCATCTTCAACACTGATATGATGTGGACATCTGAATTATTTGCATAATGTCCCCGTTAACAAGATGCTGTTAATGTTTTGAGAGAAAATGTGTTTGTCGCTACACGTAGCTATATATATGTCCAATGTGTATTATGTATTTTGCTGCTGTGAGAGCAACTGTGTTGGTTTCTTCCATGCATTTGACATTATCCACATATTTACTTCAGGTTTATACAGATTTTGTCATAATTAAAAGTGAATAGTGACTTGTGTGAAAATACACTCCTGGAAAAAGAATTAGGTAAACCCTTTCAGAGGTTTCCAATTCACTCAAGATTTGTTGAAACATTCACACTCAAGATTTATTGTTGCAACAGTGTGTATGGAGTACATGAAATGACTAAATTTACAGGTTGGTAGCCGAAGTGGTACTGAGGTCTCAGATATCGGTCCGTGCTGAAATTTCCATTTTAGTATGTGGTGCAGCCTCCAAATTTGTCAATGCGGATACTGACTCTGGCATCCAGTCCATCATACAGATGGTGAATATTGTACAGGAATACACTATGCTACACCTGCCAGACCTGTTCTTGTAGTTTTGTAAGAGCTGTTGGAACAAGAAATGACTTGTGCCATTCGTCAACCATCATCTCCAGCTCGGGCTCCATTGGGGACAGGTGTGGAGAAAGTGCTGTCCCAAGAATTTTCTTCAGGTCTTGCAGAGCATGTTGAGTTCCATGGGCACTGTTTGGGCTAGCGTTATCCTGTTTGAACAACACATCATTTTCATGGTGCAAGAATGGCAAAAAAACTGGGCTAACAACATTCTGCCCATACAGATCAATGGTTCACATCCCTTTCATAAATGCAAAGATAAACGAGAATTGTAGCTTATCGCAACCCCAAATGTAAGGACTGTGGTGGGACCAGTGTGCCTCGAATGAAATAAGTTTATGAGACATCGCTCACCAGGTCTGTCATACATGCAAATGAGCATCACTTGCTTGCAGGCAGAATCTGCTTTCATCATTGAAGTCTATCACACACCATGCTGTCTTCCAAATGATCCTCTGATAGCACGAACAGTGCAAGTCGATGCTGTGCCGTGGGTGGAAGATAGGCTAGCCTGACTGCTAATAACCAATTTTCAACAGTTCGTGTTGGCACATATGGGCTCACAAGACCTCTTATCTGTGTGTGGTAGCTGTACGAACTGCCACTGTAGCCCTCACCATATGTCTGTCTATACAGCTGTCTGTGCGGTGTGTAGGTCCAGGATCTCTTTCATGTGAGTGACACACTGAGGGAGGTGGTGCAGTGGTTAGCATACTGGACTTACATTTGGGAGATAATGGTTCAAACCTGCGTCCAGCTATCCTGATTTAGGTTTTCCATGATTCACTTCAGGCAAATGCTGCGATGGTTCCTTTGAAAGGGTATGGCTAATTTTCTTCCCCATTCTTGCATAATCCAGTGGGACCAATGACCTCATTGTTTTGTCCCTTCCCCCAAATCAACCAACCGAGCAATGGGTGTGACAATACTCACATGACCACTGATAAGAGTGTCATTAGACAGCTGACACAACACATCTAGTCAGTCTCCTCTCTATGACATGCAACACACAAAGGCTCTGTAGTCAGATGTGCTTGACAAGTAAACGTGCTGCACTTCATACAAACTTTTATCATGGAGTTGCCTTTTTTTTCCTTCCACACACATGTAACACCCATTCTTCTTCATCTCTGATGGCTCTGGTGTGTCAATGACAGCTTCTGAAGGGAATTTCTTTCTTAGGTTGGAAATCATCTCAATGAGGACTGATACCTGAATTTCTATTCTTCAAGTGTTCATTTGCCAATGGAAATTCTTCAGATAAATACATTGAATTATGACATTTCTTTTTGGTTGCAAAAGTGAATACAAAATTTGGCAATTTGGCCCAGTTATGTTCAGCATAAGTGCAAAATGGCTAAGCAGGGATGGCTAGAGGACAAATGTAAGGATGTAGAGGTTTATCTCACTTGGAGTAAGATAGATACTGGCTACAGGAAAATTAAAGAGACCGTTGGAGGAAAAAGAACCACTTGTATGAATATCAAGAGCTCAGATGGAAACCCAGTTCTAAGCAAAGTAGGGAAAGCAGAAGGCTGGATGGAGTATATAGAGGGTCTATACAAGGACAATGTACTTGAGGACAATATTATTGAAATGCAATAGCATGTAATTGAAGATGAAATGGGAGATAAGATACTGCGTGAGGAGTTTGACAGAGCACTGAAAGACCTGAGTTGAAACAAGGCCCTGGGAGTAGATAGCATTCCATTAGAACTACTGACAGCCTTGGGAGAGCCAGTCCTGACAAAACTCTACTATCTGGTGAGCAAGATGTATAAGACAGCCGAAATACCCTCAGACTTCAAGAAGAATAAATAAATTCCAGTCCCAAAGAAAGCATGTGCTGGCAGATGTGAAAATTACCAAACAATCAGTTTAAAAAGTCATGGATGCAAAATACTAACGCGAATTCTTTACAGACTAATGGAAAAACTGGTAGAAGCCAACGTCAGGGAAGATCAGATTGGATTCCACAGAAATATTGGAACACATGAGGCAATACTGTTCCTACGACTTATCTTAGAAGAAAGATTAAGAAAAGGCAGACCTACCTTTCTAGCATTTGTAGACTTAGAGAAAGCTTTTGACAATGTTAATTGTAATACTCTCTTTCAAATTCTGAAGGTGGCAGGGGTAAAATACAGGGAGCGAAAGGCTACTTACAATTTGTACAGAAACCAGATGGCAGTTATAAGAGTCGAGGGACTTAAAAGGGAAGCAGTGGTTGGGAATGGATTGAGACAGGGTTGTTGCCTCTTCCCGATGTTATTCATTCTGTATATTGAGCAAGCAGTGAAGGAAACAAAAGAAAAATTCGGAGTAGGTATTAAAATCCAAGGAGAAAAAATAAAAACTTTGAGGTTCACCGATGATGTTGTAATTCTGTCAGGGACAGCAAAGGACTTGGAAGAGCAGTTGAACGGAATGGACAGTGGTTTGAAAGGAGGATATAAGATGAACATCAACAAAAGCAAAATGAGGATAATGGAATGTAGTGGAATCGGGTGATGCTGAGCAAATTAGGTTAGGAAATTAGGTTAGGAAATGAGACACTTTAAGTAGTAAAGGAATTTTGCTATTTGGGGAGCAAAATAACTGATGATGGTCAAAGTAGAGAGGATATAATATGTAGACTGGCAATGGCAAGGAAAGTGTTTCTGAAGAAGAGAAATTTGTTAACATTGAGTGTCAGGAAGTCATTTCTGAAAGTATTTGTATGGAGTGTAGCCATGTATGGAAGTGAAACATAGACGATAAATAGTTTGGACAAGAAGAGAATAGAAGCTTTCGAAATGTGGTGCTACAGAAGAATGCTGAAGATTAGATGGGTAGATCACATAACTAATGAGGAGGTACGGAGTAGAATAGGGGAGAAGAGGAGTTTGTGGTACAACTTGACAAGAAAAAGGGACTGGTTGGTAGGACATGTTCCGAGGAATCAAGTGATCACAAATTTAGTATTGGAGGGCAATGTAGAGGCTAAAAATCGTAGAGGGAGACCAAGAGATGAATACACTAAACAGATACTGAAGGATGTAGGTTGCAGTAGGTACTGGGAGATGAAGAAGCTTGCACAGGACAGAGTAGCACGGAGAGCTGCATCAAACCAGTCTCTGTACTGAAGACCACAACACAACACACATGTTCAGCATACTATAAACTAACACCATAGGCCAACTCCTAAATTTGGAAACAGCATAACCTATAATCATTTTATCCACAGTATCCATTCCTCCTTCAGTGTGATTGTAATTTAATAGTGATACCTGGATTTCCTGTTTCAGGGTTGATATCATGCATTGTGGACACGAGTATCTGTGAACAATTACTTTTTGTTGGGTACAAGACAAGAGATTTATTAGCTTGGAAGCCAAGTTTTGAAACTCCACAGGTTGATCTCTTAGATATGAAATTCAGGAGGGATCTCTCTTTCCTTCTTGTGAAGAGTGCCTAGGATGGTCAATTTTTTTCTCTAACATGTCTTCCACTACTGGCAGCTTGTGTACATTTCATCGATTGTCACATAATCAGCAGGATTATATGATCACTTCAGGTTGATTGCAAAGGAATGTGGACACTTTCTGACAGCGGTTATGCTGTCAAGTTTTTCCTTTCATTTTGAGTGGAAATATTAGCAAACCTCATACAATGCATTACAAGCAGAAATCGGTTGTAGCTCATTAAGGCCGCATATTCAGTGGCTCAGTCTTAGAGTTAAAAATGACAGAGCAAGTGCTTGAGTGTCAGTCACCTCTGATCTCTCTGAAGATGGCTGGATGGTATTCAGCCAAAATATTACAAGAAGAAGAAGAAGAAGAACAAAAAGCAGAATTTATGTGGGTGAATGCCAAAAATTTAATGGAACAGTCTTTACACCATGACAATTTGAAGAACCGTGGACACCAGCTTGTCACAGATTGGGTATTTAGTTCTGCTTTGAATGGTGTTACTTCTTGCCCCTGGGTTATGCTTACTAGTGTTAGTGACTAGAGCATTCTTCCTTGCAAATGCTAAAAATGCAACAGTAGCTACACAAATGTCTTCACATGGTATTAGTAGGATCTACATAGAATAAATATTAGCAGAAATGAATGTACTGAGATCATCCTTCACTCCAATGAAACTTTTGAAGCAAATAAAACTGTCTAGATCATTAAAAATATGGTCTTTGTTCATTGTCTTCATGAGATATCTGCAATAACGATTAACGGAACATAAAGAGTGATAGATGCTTGTTAACGACATTGAGCTCAAAAAATTTAAAAAGTAAAAATTATTTTAAAGGTTCACTCACAAAGAAACTTCGAACTTGTGAAGCAAAATTCAGTGTCAATATTGAAATCTATGTCTAATCAGCACATCACTTAATAACTGGTTGAAAGTTAATACAAAGATTTGAGTTCCAGCTTACAGGCAGCACTGATGTGGGAAACATTGCCTTCAAGTTTCACTTTTTTATTATTGTATTTTTCCTTCTTCTAGTTATAATTATTAAAAAGCAGAAATAAGTTAAATTACAAATATACACATTCAAATTATAAAACAGGATTAAATTCAGTAAAATTTCTTACTAATGGGACGACTTTTTAGATATGACATGTAGTCCATGTGCAGTGGACCCAAACTTACCAAGTAATCACTGAATCTGTTAATATTATCTACACATCAGGCACATGAAATGGCAGTATTTAATAATAATAATAATAAATAGAAGTAGTATTGTTACAATTAGGCTTGTATAATGGATAGAAAAACTGTGCCTTATGAACTAAAGCTTACCAAAGAATACACTAGAAGATGTAGACTTGTAAAATATATTATTTTCTTAATAGAAAAAAGAACCTCACTATTAAATTCAAATATTTTGAAGGCCACTCTATCTTGTGGATGAACCAGCAACTCACTTCCAAGTGTTGGTCATTTACTGTGCAACCAGCCGTGAATCCGCCAGACCAGCAGATCTGAGGTGAGGTGTGGCCCAGTCAGCAGCAGGAGAGCATGCCACAGTTGGCATACATTACACCAGCAATTCTGGATAAATGTCAAAAAACCATTTAGGGCTAAATTTATTTTGTTTCGTTAAGATTGTGGACCTGTGTTTTTTTGTGGTTCAAAATTTCTAGGTTCTCCCTTTGGGGCTCTACACCACACTTCCATGCTTTCATTTAGGTGACATAACTTATGCTTCTCCATTAGAAGTGCATTGTATATGCACTTCCTTTTCTATCATAGGATTACTCCCTAAAACTTGTCATGGATCTGCTCCTCATTTGTCCTATATAAAACTTGTCTCAGCCATTTCAGTTTATTTTGTATACTCCTGAATTGCAGTATTTGTCTGGCTTTATTTCCATTTTTGTGGAATAACCTATTTCCCAGGGTAATATCATCTACCAAACGCTTTGGGGACATTTTTGTGTAGATATTACAGTGCGGGATTGCACACAATCTACAGAATTCTAGCCTTAATCAAATTTATGCTGCTGTGATGTTTGACATTCCTAACAGAGAATCATCCCACCCCAGAAACATATCGATCATTATAAGCAAGTATCCTGGTTACAATATGGTGTGTGATTTAAATATTATGTAATCACAGGAGATGGGGTCAAAAGTTCTCTCTGTTTCCGGAACACTAATGTAGTGCTTTATCGCTGATACTTTGCCATGAGGATGCCATCTGCTGAGTGCAGGAATTAGTGGATCGTGGAATGCTCGGTGCAGAATCCACAGAATCCAGACTGTTCTGGGACTAGGGTATTGTAGTCTGTAATGAATTACTGGATCAACTGTATTTCAGTATGTTCAAGAATTCTGAATGAGAAAATAAGGAATGAGATTGGACTAGAACTTATGGGAAGAAGCAGATTGGGGTTTATGGATGGTGATGGCCTCAGGTGACTTAACCTCAGAGGAAACGGGATATGGTGGCCGAGCAATTCTAGGCGCTTCAGTCTGGAACTGCGCACCTGCTACAGTCACAGGTTGGAATCCTGCCTCGAGCATGGATGTGCCTGATGTCCTTAGATTAGTTAGGTTTAGGTAGTTCTATGTTCTAGGGGACTGATGACCTCAGATGTTGAGTCCCATAGTGCACAGAGCCATTTAAATTTGAATTTGAAACAGGACAAGTGAAGGTAGTGGTTGTATACTCCGGTAAGTAGTAACAACAGAATATGCTTTGCTCATGTAAATCATTTCTGATGCAAACCTCAAGTTGCTTAGCATTATCTGGTCGCCGGTGTTGCAGAAGTGCTTCCACTCCATCCTGTTCCTACGAGATCCCTAATCTGTGGGTGCAGGTCCCTGGCACCAGTTTCAGAAGAGCAAGCATACATGTGAGAGATGAACATATAAAACTCGATAGCAGAGTCGGTCATTGGGGGTTTTTACTCATATGCAGTATTTTCTCCATGTATTGCCTTACCATGTTATTACATTTCTCTGAGTTCATAATGCAAGTTCATTTAAGCACACTCCCAGCATCATCTTCAACACTGGTTAGGTCTGGATAGTTAGATTAGGTACATAATGCATCTTTTGAGTTAATGTTTGTGTGTTTCTGTTAATATTTTGAGAGAAACTGTGTTCCTCCCTAAACATGGCTAGGTGTACATCTGACATGTATTTAGAATTTTCCTGCTGGAGCAATTGTATTTGGTCTCTCCATGTATTTAGCATTATCCTCCTGTTCAGTTAAGTTTTGTACAGGATGTATCATAAGGAGAAGTGAATGGTGAGCAAGAGTGAAAATATATGGTCTTGCCACTGCCTCATATGGAATACTGTCTGGCTTAGTGAAAATTTCCATTAAATGCAAACTTTCCTCATTTAATTGTGCTAAGATTTCATCCATGGGGTATTTGAACAGGAAGTTCAATACTACTTCATGACATTACTTGGCAATATCTGTTTCACACAATTACCTGTTAAAGGAAATGTACATGTGTTGGTCATGGATAATATTTGAGCCTAATTAGGTAATTTAGAAGTTTATCTTCAGAAATTTTATACTACTTAGTACAAATAAATTTGACTTAAATCAGTGGCCATTCACAGCTACTTCTACAGTTACATCACTAAAGACTAATTTACTAGCTCGTGTTTGCAGGAATGTTTTCCTTTTTATTGCCACACACATTTGTTATGTATGAGGCGGAACTATGGGCCTCGTGGGAAAAGGGTGACCCGGTTGAGTCACGCAGTTTGACTCTTAGTCTGATTATGCGGTGTGGCCATTAATTGCAGCGTTGATCACATGGGCTCACATGAGGATCAATGAACTATACTTGATGGGATGTATCTGTAACTTAGGTGGTTAGAAAGTTAGTAGACAGGAATACAATTAAATACTTAGCTTTAATTCAGCATCAGCAGTGAACGTTGATCTTGACTTTGTACAATAATATTTAGAAGTGTAGTTATAGACTGAATAATTCTTTACAATTCCGATTGCTTCACGCATATAGATCAATTTTCAATGTGTAAACTGTAAGTGGCACCCGGCTAGGTCATAGCTACTGACTTAGCTGAAGGCTGTGCTAACTAGCGTATCTCTGCAAATGAGATCTCTAATAGGAATGGTTCACTTGTTATGGCTTCAAAGTTGGCTGTAGAACTGGCCAGTGAGCTAGCCTGTCTCTTAAGACCAGCTGAGTGGCGGCACTTTTTCTGCTAGCATTGAGAGTGGCAACTTGCGGGTCCAATGTGTACTGATAGACTGCGGCCGATTTGAAACCTACAACCTAGCAAGTTTGGTGCCTTGTGGTGTCACCACAACATTCATCTGTCATTTTTCACTACTTTCACCCTGCATATTTCTGTTAATGTTATAAGAGCAACTGCATTGTTCTCTCCACATGTTTGGGTGTAAGACATTAGTTTGGTTGTTACTTTTCCATTCGCTGCTACATACCATTCTAGGCATATCTCTTCTTAAACTAATAGGTCGAGATCAACTCTCCAGTTTTTACTCATTGTGGTTTTTTTACTTCTTCTCCCTTATTTACAGTTACAAATTTTCTTCATTGGATATTTAGGCAGAATCCAATTCCTTGAAATAGTTCTTTTGTCTTGTTATGCTTGGTTGCTATTGAAACACTTGATAGATTTTCTCTTGTTTTTGTATCAAAATTCCTTTTTTCCTTCGGTCGTTTCACACTGGTCACTACATTCTAATGTTTTTGACCACAAGAATGTGTGAAGTTGGATTGCAACCTTCTCACTTCTTTTACATGCATGGACTTACTTGGCATGCTTAGCTGATCTTCTTGTCTGGATAGCTGGCTCTATGTCAGTCTCCAAAAACTTCTTCTCCAAAGAATGATGGTAGTTAAAGGAATATATACAGGGTGATCCAACTGAAGTTTTGGATGAGATTATCTTGAAAACTATACATTGAGTAAAAGTAGTGGGTAAGAAGAGTTCATACGCTCAAAGGGGGACATCAAATGATACTACACTTAACCTCCATCCCCTGCCCCATTGAGTGGGGCAGGGGGCAACTTTTAAATATTAAACAGAAACATCCATGTTTTATTCCAGATTTGAATTCTTCATAAAAAAGTAATCAAGTTTTGTCTGAATCAGTTTTTTAAACCATTGACAGATGGTACTGAAATAGAGAAAAAAGTAAAATTGGGGAAGAACTCTGATTTATCTAGAATCATCCAAGAAAGATGCGTAAAATCACTAAAGAATGTGTGCCAAATGTTTTGTTATGCCAAATTAACCTATTTTTGTACAAAACGCACTGTATCCTACTTTTAGCATTACCCAGGAACGACAACATGGATGTAGTGGAATGATGTTCCCATGGGTTGCTTCATTAGTGAGAGTCCCCTTGCCTCTCACATTTTGGGGTGCTTCATTAGTGTGAATCCCCTTACCTCTCACAATTTGGGGTGCTTAATTAATGAAATTAGCCACAAAGAAATTGTTGAAAATTATCCCCATTTGCTTCAATGCATAAAGTCAATTGTCTGCAAAAGTTGTACACAGTTTTGAGCAGCACATCCTGTGGTATGGCTGCACATGCTCTTTGAATGCGTTGCTCCATATCGTTTCAGGTTGTGGGCTGTCTTTCACAGACAATAATTTTTAAATAACCCCACAAGAAAAAATCAGGAGATGTTAGGTCTGGTGAACATGGAGGTCACTGAATTGGTCCGCTGCGTCCTATCCACTTACCAGGGTACTGTAAATTTAAAATGTTACACACATTTTTAGCATAATGGGGAGCTGCTTTGTCCTGTTGGAACCACATTCACTGCCTAGTTTCTAAATCAACATCTTCCATTAGCTCCAACAAATCATTGTAGAGAAGTTGTAAATAAGATTCCCTAGTGACATTTCACCCAAAAAAATATGGTCCTATCAAGTAAACCATTTAAAGTTTCACACCAGACCATTAACCACCATCTGTGTTGATTGTCAATATTGGTCCTCTGTCAAACCACACTGGCACAGACCCATTGACAATCATGATGATTTAATTTTCCATTATCTAAAAAAATCATTGTCACCTCTTGTGATTTCCAAGGCCCATTGGCAGAAATGCACGTGTATTTGCATATATTTCAGCATTAATGCCTGTGTCAGTGTGATATGATAAGCATGATATTTATGTGCCTTCAAAATCCTCAAAACAGTCGATTTCGGTATTCCAGTTTGTCTCTGAATCGCATGACTACTAATTTCAGGATCCAGTTCAACACAGGCGAGAATGGTATGGGCAACAGCGTAATTTTCATTGTATTCACAATGACAAGTTGGATGGTGCACATATTCATTATTCGAAACTGCTCTCGACAAGCTTGAAATGTTTTTGCTTGGATGTCGTTTGTTTGGGAAACGATCGGCATACAATTGTGCAGCTGCATCATAATTGTTATGACATTCATCTAAAATTAACATCACATCAACAGTCTCTGAAGGAGGATAGTGAGCCATGTTTTGCTAAAGAATAATTTACTTTAGTCAGTTGATGTTTACGGTTCACAATCGGAAAGTGAAGTGACGTCAGATCACAATGAACCGACCTTTATACTGAGCAATAGTTCGCAGTTTGGCGATGGTAGCACCACAGTCGGGTGAGTAATGGTGTTGTGAAGAGTTCCCTAACGAAACTTTAATACCATTCCCCTTCCTCTATCAAAAATTATTTTCTAAAAAAAAAAAGAACGAAAAAATTTTAATTTGGTGTAATGAAAGAATTGGTGCACATTTTGCATCAATTTGATGCATCTTTATCTAATCATTCTAAATAAATTGGAGTTCTTTCCCAATTTTAAAGTTTCTTGATTCCAGTGCCATCTGTCAGTGGTTTAAAAAAATGTATCAGATGAAACTTGATTACTTTTTTATTGAGAATACGAATCTGCAATAAAAAATGGTGTTTCCATTTAAGATTTAAAAGTTGCCCCTCACACAAGGGGGTGGGGGATGGGGGTCACATGTAGTATTATTTGATGGCCCCCTTTGAGCTTATGAACTCATCTTACCCACTATTTTTACTCAATGTATAGTTTTCGAGATAATCTCATCCCAAACTTCAGACGGACAGTTCAACTTTCATAAAGAAAAAAATAATCAGTTCACACATAAACATTAGACTTCTTGTAAGTCATCCATATCATCTCACATTAGACACAAATTAAGATACATTTACCACATAGTTGATTCAACAGCCACCGAAACAGTGAACAAGTCTTGCCTCTAGTACATCTGTGTTAAAAGTTGCTAAAAATCTTTTTTCAACTCATCTGTTTATTTCATCACTACAATAAAGTTACGAAACAGCTCAGAACAACACATAAGTTTCTTGGGGCTGGTGTGTTCTTTCATTACAATTTCCTTGACATGACCGACAAGTGCTGTTGGTTCCATTTGACTGCCATGTCTACGCTCTTCTCACTACACACTTTAGACCTGCACACACAGACAGGTGACACACAGTAGATAGGCTCTCTCACACTTATATTTAAAATATCATGTATTCGAGAAGGTAGAAGGCCGAGTGGTTCTAGAAATTACGCGGAAATTCTCTAAACACTATTGGTGATATTAATGTAAAGTGCCTCATTCCACATCATTAAGAAACTAAGTAATTGCAGTTGATGTTGCTCTGCACTTGACAATTTAGAATTCAGCATTTTTCACTCTGTTACTGACTCCCCACTGCTCAATTTTGTGGCAAGATTTTGAAATTCTGTCCATTTTCACTTTCTCACTGTGCTCCTTTGTTTTTGCATGTTAAATTAAATCTTTCTTGTGCACATTGAGACCAGTATGAAGTACCCACAGAACAGTGACCCCCCCCCCTCCCCCCTCCCACCATCCCCGCTTGCAAATCTTATGGGTACCCCCACGTTGGCAACACTGATGAAAAGTGGTGGTAGAAAATAACCAGTGACTTTAATTGAGTTAGTGTTATATTTCAACCACTTTGTGCGGATGTTAGTTTGCCCAGTTTTTCACCCTTTTATTTAAGGGACTTCATCATTTTTATGCGCATTTGATGCACCTGTTTGAGTGGTGTTACAAATGTGAGAGAGAAGAAATTTAATTACCTTCAAAAGAAATATAGTGTTCCCATAGAAATTGTCAACTTGTGGTTTATGGAACACAAGAGCCCACACAATACTTGTCAATTTTGGAGTTCTTAAAAAATTTCAGGATAATATTTTCTAAAACTGTAAAAAAGAAAATGTTTTCCTGTGATTCTCTTCACTTCATTAAATCTCTGAGCAATTTTGAGACTTGCTGCTAGATCAAATTCTGATTTCAGAAACTTGTTCATATCGATTAGCACTGGATGACTGTCAAGGTGTTTAATGTGTTAACAAATTATTTAGCAAAGTTTCTGGAAAATGTGGGTTCAAATCCCCCCCAGCTTTAATTGGAAACTAATCTGCCACTTTTCAAAGCTTTCAGGTGCTCATGAGGTGGGCTGCTTAATACATCATACATGTCTGCACCTCATCTCAGAATGAAAATTAAATGGAAGACAATTTATCACTATTTTCCTCTATGATCCCTTCTTCCCTTGAATTTTGTAATTCATGTCTTCCGACAACAATAAAAACACCGTTGTAAAATTGTTTCCATAAATCAGCAAACTGACAATACAATTTTAGCTTGTTACAACAATATTACATAATTCAAGACATAAAGACTCTACAGTAGTACCTGTTGGCTGTAATACAACATTTTTAGAGACAGCTCTCAAATCATACTAAAAATGTTCTGAAAGCTAATACAAATTTTTGAGTTTTTGGATATTTGCTATATTTAAACAAAAAATAAGCATGCAGATTTAAATACTATACGTGGTGATCTCCAATGTCATCTGACATGAGCAATGAAAATTTTTCGCTGCCAGCAAAACTCAATCAGTGGCTACACTGCAACTAAGTTGTATGTTTTTACTCCAGGGGGCAAGCATTTAAAATATAAAGTTTAACCTATGCAATGTGGTTGGTTTCTTAGAAATTTAAATGTTCACTGTGACCTACCCTTTGGGATTACCTCATCTTCCCCTATATGAATAAAAGAATGCTTGCGCTGGGGAGGAAAAGTACCGTTAGTCACAAGGAGTGAGAAATTATGTAAACTGTAGTGCAGGAGTGGGCAAGAAACCTGCTTGTGTGAGGTACACTTGCACTTGAGCAGGCACCTGAGTGTGGCGTGCATACAGGGGTGCCAGGCAGCTGCTTTCTTCCTCCCCTCCCCTCCCCCCCCCCCCCCTCCCCATATTCTTCCCTGCCTTCTCCATGGTGTCTTTTATTTCCTAGCTGCATATCACTTGAGATCCAGCTTATTTAAGTACTGCAAGTCGACTTTGCAATGAAATTAATGTCGGAAACAAAATTTCTACATACAGACTAACTCCACAACAGTTATATAAATTTTCATCAACTACTTTGCTCTTAGCCACAATACATTAATTTTTATAACAGTAAAAAATCTGTCACAGAGTTATGTTGAGCCAAACATTGCCATTACTTTCACAGACTCATGATGAAGACAGGGAGGCTAATGCTGTGGAAAGTAGATCTATTAATTTCATTTGCAAATTGTGAGGAATGTCATCTACAGAAGTAGAAAAAGATCTCAAAGCAATTCAAAAGCTTGGGATAGATTTAGTATCTCCGTAAACCACTTAAGTTCCTCTTTTATTGTACTAATTATAGAAACATAGTCCTTGTCATTTTTTCATGGTCAGAAGATGGAATAGGTAGATGTGCTGCAGCCTTTGATGAAGGCTGTCTTTGCCACACTGCAGGCTTTCTTGTGACAGTGTCAATTACTCCTCACCAATCTCTAAATATGGTCCAGGGATTAATTTTTGACAGGGACGTCATCCTGTAAACTGATGAGGAACTCCCAGCTAATCTGGAGTGGTGTGGTGTTCATTTTATTCGACTTGTGGAGGAGGCTTGCAAAGACAACTGCACCAGTGTTGGCTCCCTTATTCTGCCTTCTGAGAGGGATACCCTCCCAGAGAAGATGTGACATGAAGCCATATGTCCCTCCATGTATGCGGTGCTTTCAGTGCTTGCATTTTGGGCATATGTCTTCTTCCTGCCATACAGGGGACCCTTTGTGTGGTGACTATGGCCATCCAGTCCATGAAGGAATCTCTTGTATTCCAACACCTGTGTGTGTCAGTTGAGCTGACCACCACTCCCCTAGCTTGCCGGATTGCCAGTTTACAAAAGAGAAAAGAAGATCCAAGAATACTTGTCCCTGAATCACCTGTCATATGCTGAGGCCCGCCGAAAGTATGAGAGACTCCACCCATTGCCACTATCTTCAACTTTTGCCTCTGTTACTTCCTTTCCTCCTCCTCCCTTGTCCTTACCCCTTCTCCTTCCCGGTTTCCCCAAACCCCCCACCCCTTGCAGTTCCCACAGCCTCCCATCAGGGAGTGGCTCCCCCTGCCCAGTCAAAGAAGTGCCCAGTGCTCCATTCTTCAGCATCAGCTGATGATTGGGCTCCCTTCTGGGATTCCTCTCCCCAGCGTCTCTCAGGCCAGAAGACTCTGACCACCACTCAGCCACGAAGTGCACCATTTGTGCACCCCAAGGTCACCCATTCTCTTTCAGTTCCAGATCTTGCAGAAACCATTACACCCCCTGTGTCCTGCCCTTCTCCACCTCAGAAAAAGAAGAAGAAGAAACATAAATCCCAAGACAAGGCACCAACAGTGCCCCTGGAGGTGCCATCTTGCCTCTCGCAACATGAGTCTGACATCTTATTCATGGTTATCACCCCATCCTTGCAGGTGATGACTAGTGACTGACCTCCTCCCCAGCTTCTGCATGTCTACCTTGATAGTATCCCTTGCAATTCCACTGGATGATCATGTGGGAATAGTACATCACCTACCAGAAATGCAACATCTTGTCTCCTCCTATTCTGCATTCTGTCTTGTTCTTCAAGAAACACATTTCTGTGAGGGAGTGTGATCAACATTTCGTGGTTACCTGGTGTTCTGTTGGAACCATGCTGGCTCTGGGGTAGCATGTGGTGGGTTCTGCACATTGGTTCTCTCCGATCTCATTAGTGACTGCCAGATTTGTTTGCACTCAAACCACTATCGCTTCCAAGTTGGTACATAGGGGATCCAATCACCATTTTCAATGTCTACCTCCATCCAGGTAGGCCAATTCCTTATGTCTACCTTAATCCAGCAACTCCAACCACCATTTCTCCTCCTTGGGGACTTCAGTGCCCACCATCCACTGTGGGGGAGTGTTACTTCAATGGGTAGGGGTATCCTAATTGACCAACTTATCACGGACCTCGATTTGTGTCTCCTCAATGATGGTTCCTCTACTAACTTCAATGCCACCCATGGCACCTTCTCTGCTATCAATCTCACGATCTCCTCCCTTGCCCTGGTGGCTTCCCTACATTGGTCATCCCATGATGACCTTTGTGATAGTGACCACTTTCTGGTGATTCTATGGTTCCTCTGCTGATACCAGGCAGACAGGCCCCCATGTTGTGTATTCCACTGGGCCAATTAGCCTTTATTTATGTTTGCTGTGAACCCCCCTCTCAAATACCTTTGATGCAGTCGTGCAAGGCGTCCCTGCCACTGTTTTCTGCTGACACTGCTGTTAAACCACATTTGGCTCACTTGTGCTTTTCTGTCACAATGGCAAGACAGTATAGTTAGCCCTGTCCTTAAGCCCAGGAAAAACCTAGTGTCTCTAGTCAGACTAATTGGGTGGTAGCTGTCCAATGTACTTTGTAAACTGATCAAAAGGATGATCAGCTTCAGATTATGTTGGGTACTTGAATCTCAGGACCTTTTGTCCTTGTATCAGTGTGGCTTTTGGCCAGAGCGACCTCCAAATGGTCATTTATCCAGATTGGAATCAGCCATTTCACAGACTTTTACTCACCGCTGGCTCCTTACTGCCATCTTCTTTGAACTATATAAGGCATATGACATGGCTTGGCGCCATCACATTTTAGTTACCCTCCATAACTGGGGCTACCGTAGTCCCCTTCCAATTTTTATCCATAAGTTTTTATTTCACCAGCTCTTCTGGCTTTTGGTTGGCATTTCACTTAGTGCCCCCCAGATTCAGTAGAATGGTATCCCACAGGGTTCTGTGCTAAGTGTCACACTGTTCCTCATTGCCATCAATGTGCTTGTGACCTCTGTTGGGCTTCTGGTTACACCGGCATTGTACATCGACAATTTTTGTATCTGGTGCAGCTTCCACTCGGCACCTTGGAGCTGGCGCTTAGCAGATGCTTCCATCCGATGGGCCTCTGCATGGGCCACCACCCGTGGCTTCCAGTTTTCTTCCTCCAAAATGTGCATTGTGCATTTTAGTCATAGACCCACATTACACCCCGATCCAGAACTTTATTAATGTAACCAGTTCCTTGATGTTATAGCACAGTCCCATTTCTTGGACCTTATTTCTGATAACAAGCTGGCATGGCTGCCCCACACTCACCACCTAAAGACTACATGTATGTGGAAGCTTAATGTTCTCCACCTCCTGGCCCACACATGTTGGGGTGCTGACCATTCCACTCTTCTCCATCTTTACCATAATCTAGTCTGGACATGAGCAGAGCATGGTAGTCAGGCTTATGGCTCAGCAGCTGCTTCCACTTTAACTCCTTGACCCTGTCAATCATTGTGTGGTGCATATGGCTATTGGTGCCTTTTGCACTAATCCTGTTGATAGTCTCCTCACAGAAGTGGGGAGTTCCCTTCTACACATCCAAAGGTGCCAAACCCTTTTTCTTACACAATCACAGTTTGCCAATTCCCTGACCATCCTCTGTAACCTGGGCTCTTCGTCAATGAGGGATGTCTCCCTCCTGTCTTCTACTGGCTTCAAACACCATCTATTTCTGAGATCATGTAGTGTGTTCACAGCAGGGCATCTAGCTATTCAGAGAGCCCTCCTTTCTTTCTCAGGCCTCTTTCCACAGTGTTTTAATTTGTTCAGACTCCATGAGCAGCCTGCAGGCTATTGATCAATGTTACTCTTGTCAGCATTTGGTCTCTACTATTCATGACCTTCTCTCTGACCTTGAGTGTGCTGCCTCTTAAGTTTTCTTTCTCTGGATCCTAAGTCATGTGGGCATCCCAGGTAGTGAACTGGCTGACTGATTAGAGAAGCAGATACTTACCCCCATTTCATTTCCTGGTTCCAGCTGTGGATATGTGGATCTACATTAAATCTCTCTTTCCTCAAAAGAGGAATGCCCTCTGGAGTGCTACTGCTATGAGTAAAAAGCTCTGTACGATCAAGGAGTCTACTGCAGTACGGCTCTCTTCCTTCCACTCCTCTCAGAAGGAGTCCACTGTTTTATGCCCTTTACACATTGGTTGTACAAGGCTCACCCATTGTTTCCTCCTACATAATGACCCTTCCCCCACAATGTGGTTGTCGAACCAGACTGACTGTACTTAACACGAAGGGCCAAGAGATGGGGGGGACATTCCAACAATATGAGAGATACTGTCTTCCAGATTCCTTAAATGTAATATTAGCAGACGATCCATGGATGGTTGAACTGGTCCTCAGTTTCTTCCATGGAAGTGGTTTCTATTTCCAGATTTAAGGTTCTACTTTAGTCTTGGTGCTGGGGCAGGTTGGTTGTGGTTGGGACTTCTTTTACAGTCTTCTCGGTCTGTGACCCCACACAGTGCCCCCCCCCCCCCCCCCCCCACCTTCCCCTTTTCCAAGTTTTTTGGTTTGATATTACCTTTTATGTTTTAATGTATGTGTTTGATAATCATTATTTTATAATTTGATTCCCCTAACTGGATCTGTCCACTTTTAGCAGGCCCTCTTTCTTCTGTGACTCACTTTGGAATCACAGACTGATGACCTTGCCGTTTGATTGATTGATAAACTGAGAGGGGTTATGGGACCAATGTATTAATCTGGTGGAGATGCCACAATAGAAAAGTACTAAGGAGTGGGTCACACTAGTTTTATGTACTCAGTTTACCCATGAAGAAGACTATTTTTTGAAAATTCTCCCAATAAAAAACTGACCCTTCATCTCAACACACTATACAACTCTGACACTATAAAGTTAAAATTTTTTATTTTTTGACAACTTTTATTTTAGTCATCAGTTTCTTCCGCCATTGGCTATCTCCTTATCTCCAAATGCCAAAATAAAGAAAAGAACAACTTACATTGAGACCTGAACAAGTGCAAATATTTTCACTAGGTCTACTGTAGAGTTCCTAAAATGGTACCAACATACACATGATTCATAATAATGGGAGGCATTTGGTGAATGGGTGCATTGTCAACTAAGCAGCTTTATGTATGAAATTCCCTGATTTCCAATATTCTGAGTGTGCTTTTGCTTCCCTACATTTTGCACTAGATGTGCAGGTGCTTTATTACTTTCACTGTTAGTGAATAACTGCTTGAGATGTTGTTACAATATTTGTCTATTATAGAATTTTTACAGTCGAATATTGCTTTATACTGGACATGCATAACTTGTGCAATGAGTCATAAAAGCAGAAAACACCTGTTCACCAAACGCCACCCATAAATATAACCATATGCATTTAATACCAATTCACTAAGATTGAAAGTAGACCTAGGGAAAATATTTATACTTGTTTCTAGTTTTAATTTTGACTGGTTTCAGCCTGGAATGGCGATCTTAAGATGCTACATTAGAGGAGAGGAAAGTTGATATTATTTCATAAAGTGATTCTTTGAAACAAAAAAACAAATGTTAACAGTAAGTCGCGCCTCAAACAGATGTTTTGTTCAGAAACTCACAGTATTTTGACAAGTGCAGTGGGTAAACCTTCGTAAGACACAAACTACAAGGGGTTTTGCATTGCAGGTGTCAGCAGGGGCCGTACTTTGCACCTGTGATGGTTTCCTGAGATGACTGAGACAGCAAGGTAGCACATCTGGAAGTGGTCAATGTCATCCCATACATTCTGTTGACATGGTGCACAGCAGTAGTCCCAGTTCAGTCTCTGCATATCTTTGGCATCCTACCAGCATGGTGTGTCGATGGCTGTTTGGCTATTCCTTTGCAAGGGTGGCCCATAATGGCTCTTCTGAGCACCCCCACCCTTTGCAAGCAGAGCATTGACCAAGGTGTATTGTCAGATTGTCATGTGGCCAAACATAGTGAGAAACCCCACTTATGTGTAGTGGATTTGGTGCATCAGTTGAAACCTATCTTGGGCTGCCAATCCCCCAACTGGGTTGACTTCAAATGCCTCCAAGAACTGACAGATGTGCATCTTCATCTTGTTAAAAGCACAGGTGGCAGTTGCGCTCCTGCACCACCTATAATGGTTTGAAGTCGTGCCGCTGGCTTATCGCCCATCAGCCCACCTACCTAAGCGTGCTCCTCGGGGATTTCTCCGAACTGCAGTGTTGCCTCCATTGTGTGCACTGTGCCAGTGACTGGTGGGTGCATTCGTGTGGCTAACAGTTCACCACTGGAATGGAGGAACCTCTGCACCGTCCTACTGACAGCTTTGCTCACAGCTGGCAGTCGAGCAGGTAGATTCTGCATACCTGGGTGTAATCTTCAGCCCCTTGAACTGTAGACAGACAATCTCTCTTGAGCATCAGCTGAACTCGTAGAAATTCTCCACATAACTGTACAGTTATAATGCGCACTACACAATATTCCTTACTGTTTTATAAAAAAGGAGAGGACAACATGTCTAATCTTGACATAGTTCGCACAACAATGGATCGCCCAGTGTTTTTTCAGTGTGGGATTTAGAAATAAGAAAGTAATTCTGAAGTAAGAGTACATCAAACAACAAAGTATCAAATAAACTCACTTCACCAGTGTCATGTGGCTCAAAATGAAACAAAGTATCCTGTAGTAATTTGAAATTTATTTACATGCAATTGGTGATAAGTGTTTAATATCTGACATAAGAATGATTATTTCTCTCAAAGGAAGGGATAAGGACAGCACAGGGCTAGTATTCATGTCATTTACATGTGTGTGTTTCACCACTAACCTATGCTTTTAACAAGATAAAGACTTAACAAGATCAAGTTTTCACTCTGCAATGGAGATTAATTTTGGTAATGGTTTCCCCATGATACTCTTTTTCTCAGGAGTGCTCGTTCAGAAATTAATGCATGAGAATGTCTGAAGTTGTGGAAGGTACATTGAGGTGCTGGAAAAAGAAAAGCTGTGAGGACAGGCTGTGAGTCATAACCAGAAAACACAGTTGCTATGATCTGTTCTCAAAAAAAAAAAAAAAAGAGGAAAAGAAAAGGCGCAGTTCTAGGTTAGAGTTCCATTATAACAAACAGTCTGAATCTGCCACCAAGTTCAGAAATAGCATGCACATTGCACTGTAGTCAAAATTTCATTCTGTAAATGTATGTAAATTAATCTATACATGTATTGACATCTCTGCTTAGAAATTACACAATCACCATTTGCCAATTCCCTGACCATCCTGTGAATGGTGTCCTCTTTGCAAGTGAGGGCTGTCTCCCTGGTGGCAACCTCCCACAGGTGGGGTTGCTGGTTGGCATGTGTCTCACTTCCCTTTGTCGTTCGTTGGGATCTCCATATCCACTCACTGGAATGGACCTTGTGCATTTCTCTTATCTCCCCTCCCCCTCCCCCTTCCCTTTCAGCCCTCCCCCCGTCCTATGATCCTTAGATGGTACCTAGACCGCATATTAGGAGCAACCTGTTTCAGGGTCCTAAGGTCTCTGCTGCACCTATGGTTTTCTAGAATCTTTTAGGTGCCATCCATGCAGTTACAGGGTGCCTTCATCTTTTACACTGATGGTTCTAAGACAGTTGACAAGGTGGGATACACTTCCACATCTTGTACTGCCATTGAACAATATTTATTACCAGGATCATGTGGTGTGTTCACAGCAGAGCTTTTAGCTATTCACAGGGCCCTCCTTTCCATTTCTCAGGCTTCCCTCCACAGTGTTTTAATTTGTTCAGACACAATGAGCAGCCTGCAGCCTATCAACTGTTGCTATTTTTGTCACCCTTTGATCTTTGCTATCCATGACCTTCTCACTGTCCTTGGCCATGCCACATGCTCAGTTTGCTTTTCTAACCAGACACTCAGCCAGTTAATTCCCTGGGATGCCCACATGACTTGGGACCCAGAGAAAGATGATACTTAACCCCATTCCTTTTCATGATTTCAGCTGCAGATATTTGGATCTAGATCAAACCTCTTTGCCCGGAAGTGGAATGACATCCGGTGTGCTACTGCTCCTGGTAATAAACTCCGCAAGGGCAAGGAATCTGCTGCAGTTTGGCTCTTTTCCTAGCACTCCTCTAGAAAGGAATCAACTGTTTTATACCCTCTATTCAATGGTCATAGTAGGATTACCCATTGTGGGGGTGATTCATTACTTAGGAAGAAACAATGTTGTTGGGGAGTCAGACTGAATGTCCCCCCTGCGGGTCCGGGGATTAGAATAGGCCCGAGGTATTCCTGCCTGTCGTAAGAGGTGACTAAAAGGAGTCCATCCCCCTCATGGGGGTAGTTAGCGCCTGCGTCTGGAGACGGACGGTTCCACGACCTATAATTGTGGTCTTTTTGGTTTTTCACTTCCCGTTTCTTCCTTCCTTTGGTTCGTTCCTTTCTTTGCTCTTCTCCACCTCACTGTCTTCCTTACTCTTTCCCTTGACTTCTTCTCCTTGCCTCCTCATTGCCTTCTTCTCCTTGCCTTCTCATTGCCTTCTTCTCCTTGCCTTCTCATTGCCTTCTTCTCCTTGCCTTCTCATTGCCTTCTTCTCCTTGCCTTCTCTGGTCTAGGCCTCGGCGTTTGAGACAGTCTGTCCTCTTTCTCCCTCTGTCTCTTCTTTTTCCTCTTCTTCCTTCCTCCCTGTGCGTGCCTGAAGGCTGACCCACGCGTTCGCACGCGTAGTCGGTGACGGGGTAACGCGTAATTCCCCACCCTGGGTAGACATGTAAGGCACGCACGTACCCCCTGATAAAGGCCAGGCCCAGGGAGGGGTGATTGCCTGAGCTGATACCTTCTGACCATGCCGATTGGTCCCTCCGTCTGTTTCTCGGGAGGTGTGACCTGAGGTGTAAACATTCACCTAAGGCGGGAGAGCCCTCTGAGAGGGTCCCCACAAGGAAGGAGCGCGCCATCGGAGACGCTGGCAATCATGGGGGATTTCTCCGCAATGGATTCTACTCCATCTCTTTCGACTTCTGCCCAAAAACGGAAACGTGACCAGCCACCAGTGACAAAAGTACTACCGCCTGCCCCACAGTTCCTCGTCGTTTCTCGATCTGAGGACGGAAAGGATTTTTCTGCTGTCAACCCTTTCATTATCCAGAAGGGCGTAGATGCCATAGCCGGATCTGTCAAATCTTGTACCAGGTTGCGTAACGGTACCTTATTACTAGAAACTGAGAGCGCCTTTCAGGCACAAAAACTGCTTCGGGCCACACTCCTGTACACGTTCCCTGTCCGGGTGGAGGCTCACCGAACTTTGAATTCGTCTCGTAGTGTGGTCTATACTAGATCCCTCGACGGATTGACTGATGAGGAGATTCAATCTTTCCTCGCTGAGCAGGGCATGACGGCTGTCCATAGGGTCATGAAAAAGGTCAACAATGACCTTGTACCGACCCGGACACTTTTCTTGACTTTTGATAGTGTTAAGCTGCCATCGCGCATCAAGGCGGGCTACGAGGTTATTTCTGTTCGCCCCTATGTCCCGACACCTACGCGCTGCTACCAGTGTCAGCGTTTCAATAACACTCGACAGTCTTGTTCCAATGCGGCTAAATGTGTCACTTGTGGCAGGGATGCCCATGAGGGTGACTGTCCACCTCCGTCTCCTCGTTGTGTGAACTGTCAGGGTGACCATGCCGCATCCTCCCGCGACTGTCTTGTCTATAAGGAAGGACGCTGTATCCAAGAAATTCGGGTCAAAGAAAAAGTGTCCACCTCGGCTGCTCGCAAGCTATTGGCTAGTAGGAAGCCCACGCTGCTCCCAGTGGGGAAATACAGTACTGTCCTCGCCTCTCCTCGGACTACCAGGGAGGTGGCAACCCAGACATGCGATCTGACCTTCAGCACCACGGTCGTCCATTCGGCCAGTGCTAAGATCGCGCGGTCGACGTCACTTCTTCCTCCCATCACCCCTCAGACACCAGCCCCTTCATCAGCTTCTGCTAAGACGAAGACCCCGAAGTCAGATGCACGGGCCTTCAAGAAGGAACCGTCCCGTGCAGACTTCCTACGTCCCTCGACCTCCCAGCCTTCGACCGGTACCTCCACCAAACGACCTTCCAAGAAGGCTCATAGGAAGCACAGTTCTCCTTCTCCGCCACGGCGCATTTCTTCTCCTGTGCCACCCAGCCGTTGCCGCCCCAGGCCGTCATCTGTTTCGCCTGGCCGCACCACTGGTAGCTGAACATCTGGCCGTTCACTGGCGGCGGAAGCTTCCCCTCCCGGCCATGTTGCTGAGATGGCGGATGAACTTATGGACCCAATGGACGATGACTGTCCGCCTACTGATAGCGGTGGCAGTGCTCGCTCGAAGTCAGGCCCTCAGCGACCTTCGAGGTGACCCCTTCTTTCCTCTTCCTTTTCTTCTTACGATGGCACTGATTCACTGGAATATTCGCAGCATTCGCTCCAATCGAGAGGACTTGAAGTTGCTGCTCTGCTTGCACCGTCCGCTCGTCGTAGCCCTCCAGGAAACGAAGCTACGCCCATGCGATCAAATTGCCTTGGCACACTACACCTCTGTCCGTTTTGACCTACCCCCTGTGGTAGGTATCCCGGCTCATGGAGGGGTTATTTTGCTGGTCCAGGATGATATTTACTACGATCCCATCCCGTTGCACACCGGCCTGCAGGCAGTTGCCATCCGCATTACTCTCCCCACTTTTACATTTTCCATTTGTTCTGTTTACACTCCATTGTCATCTGCCATTACCAGGGCAGACATGATGCAACTTATTGCTCAGCTACCTGCACCATTTTTGTTAACTGGAGACTTCAATGCCCACCATCCCCTTTGGGGCTCTCCAGCATCCTGCCCGAGGGGCTCCTTGTTAGCAGACCTTTTCAACCAGCTCAATCTTGTCTGCCTCAATACTGGCGCCCCTACTTTTCTTTCGGACACATCTCACACCTATTCCCATTTAGACCTCTCTATATGTACTCCCCAACTTGCACGCCGGTTTGAGTGGTATGCACTTTCTGATACATATTCGAGCGACCACTTCCCGTGTGTTATCCATCCCCTGCAGCATACCCCCTCTCTGTGCTCATCTAGTTGGACCATCTCCGAAGCAGACTGGGGGCTCTTCTCTTCCAGGGCGACCTTCCAGAATCACACCTTCACAAGCTGCGATAGTCAGGTCACACACCTCACGGAAGTCATTCTCACTGCTGGTGAATATTCCATCCCTCACACTACTTCTTCTCCACGTCACGTACCGGTCCCCTGGTGGACCGCAGCATGTAGAGGCGCTTTACGTGCTCATCGACGTGCTTTACGCACCTTTAAACGCCACCCTGCAATGGCGAATTGTATCAATTATAAACGATTACATGCACAGTGTCGTAGTATTATTAAAGAAAGCAAGAAAGCCAGCTGGGCTGCTTTTACAAGCACCTTCAACAGTTTTACTCCTTCTTCTGTTGTCTGGGATAGCCTGTGCCGGCTATCTGGCACTAAGGTCCACTCACCAGTTTCTGGCTTGATGGTCGCGAATGATGTCCTTGTGGCCCCTGAGGATGTCTCCAATGCCTTCGGCCACTTTTTCACAGAGGTTTTGAGCTCCACTCATTACCACCCTGCCTTCCTCCCCCTAAAACAGGCAGAGGAGGCTAGGCCACCTAACTTCTGCTCCTCGAATCGTGAAAGTTATAATGCCCCATTCACCATGCGGGAACTCGAAAATGCTCTTGCCCGGTCATGGTCCTCCGCTCCAGGCCCAGATTCTATTCATATGCAGATGCTGAAGAACCTTTCTCCTGCGGGTAAAGGTTTCCTTCTTATAATCGCATCTGGATTGAGGGACATGTTCCCGCATGCTGGGGCGAGTCTATTGTTGTACCGATTCCTAAGCCGGGGAAGGACAAGCACTTGCCTTCTAGTTATCGACCCATTTTGCTTACCAGCTGTGTCTGTAAGGTGATGGAGCGAATAGTTAACTCTTGTTTGGTTTGGCTCCTCGAATCTCGATGTCTACTTACCAATGTACAATGTGGATTTTTTAGGCGCTGCTATGCTGTTGACCATCTGGTTACCTTGTCGACCTTCATTATGAATAACTTCTTGCGGAAGCGCCCGACCACGGCTGTGTTCTTTGATTTGGAGAAGGCTTACAACACCTGTTGGAGGGCGGACATTCTCCGCACCATGCAAACATGGGGCCTTCGCGGTTGCCTCCCTCTTTTTATTCGTTCCTTTTTAATGGATCGACAGTTCAGGGTACGTGTGGGTTCTGTCCTGTCAGACACCTTTTGCCAGGAGAATAGGGTGCCACAGGGCTCAGTTTTGAGCGTCACTCTCTTCGCCATAGCGATCAATCCAATAATGGATTGCCTCCCAGCTGATGTATCAGGCTCCCTTTTCGTGGACGATTTTACCATCTATTGCAGCACGCAGCGTACATGTTTCCTGGAGCGCTGTCTTCAGCGTTCTCTTGACCGTCTTTACTCCTGGAGTGTCGCCAGTGGCTTCCGTTTTTCTGCCGAAAAGACTGTCTGTATTAACTACTGGCGCTACAAAGAGTTTCCCCCACCCTCCCTATGACTCGGTCCCGTTGCTCTCCCATTCGTGGAGACAACAAAATTTTTAGGTCTTACATTTGACAGGAAACTTAGCTGGTCTCCACATGTGTCATATTTGGCTGCCCGTTGTACCCGTTCTCTAAATGTCCTCCGTGTTCCTAGTGGTATGCCGTGGGGAGCGGATTGAACCATCCTACTTCGTCTATATCGGTCGATCGTCTGCTCCAAACTGGATTATGGGGGCTTCGTATACTTCTCGGCACGGCCGTCCATCTTACGCCGCCTCAACTCCATACAACATCGGGGTTTACGTCTTGCGATCGGAGCATTTTATACTACTCCCGTTGAGAGTCTTCATGCTGAAGCCAGTGAATTGCCACTCACCTACCAGTGCGATACACTGCTTTGTCGTATGCCTGTCGGCTACTGTCAATGCCCGACCACCCGTCTTATCGTACCTTTTTTGACGACTCTCTTGACCATCAATATGGGTTGTATGTCTCTGCCCTGCTACCCCCTGGAGTCCGCTTTCGTCGCCTCCTTCACCACCTTGATTTTTCACTCCCTGCAACCTTTAGAGTCGGCGACAGCCACACGCCACCATGGCTCCAGGCTCGGGTTCACGTTCACCTTGACCTCAGCTCGCTCCCAAAGGAGGCTACCCCCGGTTCGGTACACCACTCCCGTTTTCTCGACCTTCATTCGAAGTTCATTAATATGACCTTCATTTACACAGATGGCTCTAAGACCAATGACGGAGTCGGGTGTTCTTTTATTGTCGGGGCACTAAGTTTCAAATACCAGCTCCATGGCCATTGTTTGGTCTTCACAGCTGAACTCATTGCCCTCCACCAAGCTGTTCTTTACATCTGCTGCCACCGACATTCTGCTTATGTCATCTGCTCCAATTCCCTGAGGGCCATCCAGAGCCTCAGTGATCCGTATCCGGTTCACCCTTTCGTGTACCGGATCCAATGGTCTCTTCAGCAGCTGGTGGACGACGGTTCTCCGGTTAGCTTTATGTGGGTTCCTGGCCATGTCGGTATCCCTGGGAAGGAAGCTGCAGATGCCGCGGCCAAGGCTGCAGTCCTCCAGCCTCGGACAGCTTCTTGTTGTGTCCCTTCATCAGATTGCAGCAGGGTCATTTGTCGGCGCATTTTGTCGCTGTGGCATGCCGATTGGGCTGCACTTACGGACAACAAGCTTCGGGCCTTGAAACCTCTTCCCGCGGCTTGGACGTCCTCCTTCCACCCTTCTCGGTGGGAGGAGGTCGTTTTGGCTCAGTTACGAATTGGACACTGCTGATTCAGCCATCGCCATCTGCTGACGGCTGCGCCGGCACCGTTCTGCCCATGTGGGCAGTTGGTGACGGTCCACCACATTTTAACGTCCTGTCCCGATTTTAATACTCTGCGTCTTGATCTTGGCCTGCCACGTACTCTGGATGCCATTTTAGCAGATGACCCAGGAGCAGCTGCTCGCATTCTTTGTTTTATCAACTTGACAAACCTGTCCAAGGACATTTGATTATGCTGTTTCTTTTAATCCTATGGCTGTTACTACGTCCTATATAGTGTTGTCCCTTTTAGTTGCTGTTTTAACCTTGTGCCTCGCGGTGCATTCCTAACTTAGTATGGGCGCTAATGACCATTGTGGTTGTGTGCCCTAAAACGACAAAAAAAAAAGAAGAGGTGCAGTTCATATAATAGCCCGTCCATAGTAACTCTGAAGTAGGTCTATTCCAGTTTCTGTTGATCTGCCTCAGCCAGACAGAGATCATCCATCTGAAAACAACTTTCCTGTCATTTCTCTTTGTAGCTTCCTCAATCTAGCACCCATCCTCTTTTGTACATGTCTACAACACTCAAGTTTCTTTACCAAGGTATCACCATAAACATTGAACTCATTAATTTTATTGAAAGCTTTAGAGTCCCCATTGCCTAGGTACTTCATCTATATAACATTATAAATGGGAATCGACCTCAGAAATATTTTAAGAGCTCCACCACACTCCTCCATACCTCCTGTGTAACCATCATAATTCTTAGAACACTGATGTTCAATATGTCCTCCAGTGTTACCATGGCAGGTATGGCAGTACTTAGATAAGCACTCAACATCAACAACTTTTCCATTCTCTAGAGAAGTACCACTTGTCCTCTATGTTTTCATGTTCCGTCAAATGCAACAACAATGTCTTTGGTTCCAATAATATTTACAGTTTCTTCCACTGCACATTTCATAGATGCTTTTGACACAACAGTCAAGGCACCTAAAAGTGTTTTATGTACTTGTTGTTCCTAGTGCGAGGAGGGGGAAGGTCCATCAAACTACAAAACACTTGATAGCCTTTTTCCCTTTTCGTATTGCACACATGCATACACCAACTTCAAAATCACATTGAATTACACACAATGTTTGAAGTCATTTTCGAGATTTATTGCAGGATCTACACAGAAAAACTACTTTTGATGCTAAACCCTTCCTGCTAGTTTGTTGTTCAGTTATTTCCAGACAGCCTATACCATCACATTGCTTACATTTCACCACTTCCTTTATCAAAGCAGATAAGGTGCCCACATCAACAACAACAAATCCACTACAAACAGTGTCACTGTTAACACAAAAATTTGAATCAGCAGTAGGATTGGCGGGAGATGATACGTACATTACTTTCAATAGTGTGGCTTCCTTTGCTTGTGAACTGGTTACCATGGAATTTCCTTTTATTGAATTTCTTGATGCATGGCATAGTTTGCATTTATTGCACACTAAATGATATATACTTCCACAAATATATGTAGTACTTGGGCAACAAACATTCAGTAACACATGAACAAATTGCTTCAGCAAAACAAAAGTAAATGCTAGCAAAGATAATCATTTATGGACACTAGAAACCTGCACTGTTACAACATATACAATGTATCATCACTGGAAACAGAAAGTTATCAGTTCTTTTCGAAATAATACTGGTTTCTGCAACAGAAATAAAGTAGGCATGACTTCATACATTATTGTAACTTTGAAATTTGCTATATATTGGTAATTTTTCATTTTAAACCCTATATATATATATTGTATATATTGTGGAAAAATCGAAATTTTTTAAGTACCCTTTATCCTTAATGTGTTCACTTCAATTTTTTTAAAGCAGTGGCAATACGCAAATTGTTAACAGGAAATACTGAAAATGCATGGAGGTAGATTTCTGTAAAAGCTCCCGTCCTCCTCACCAAAATAGATGTTGCGACCATAATCCAGCATACTTGGACTTCCATGAAAGGCATTAAAATGTATTTATCAATCTATTTTTACCTCCCTCTATAAATCTTCTTTCACTTCAGTGACAGGTTTGCACTTGGTAGTGTTCGTTGTGACTTGTGACCCATTTCCAACAACTTCAGTTTCGGAGCAGCCCGTTTCCAAAACTTCAATTAGTTTACTGAATCACAACTTCTCATGTTATGCCTTGTGCCTGTGGAAATTCTGGCCATTGTTTTTGCACTCTGTCTCTGGCATATGTTGGAATTTTTGATTTTTAATCCCGTTGTTTTGCACAAAACCAAACTTTAAGAAAATGGTTTAAAATTCTTCACCTTTAGAGTAATTTTTGATTACACAAATGACACATATATGTGCTTAACATTTCATGTGTCTAACACATTCGTTTAATGTCTCTGAAATAGATGTTTGAACTGTTTGAACCCAACCAAGGCATACATCCAGTGCCCTCTTTTGATTGTCATGAAAGTTCCATTATCTACAATTATTTGAGGTGCATTATCAATGTTAGTCTGTACTTCAGTTAATGCTGCATTAATCTCATGCAGTAGAAACTCTTTATTTATTCCATTTGATGCTTCATCGCAGTGAGTGAATTGCCGGTGGATTTCAGTTCACACTAACACTCACCCACAACCTCTACTGACCTTTGCCACATGCTCTTGCACATTGATGCTGTAAGGGATATTAGATTTGAAGATGTATAGGTACTTTTCCCTTCATTAGGTACAGTGGTACTTTGTAACGACGACACCACTTCCTAGCCACTTTACCCTTGCACGTAGCTGAAGTCATACAAATAACGGAGATCATTTTTGGACAACCATGTTGATAACGTGGTTAAACAGTATCTTTCCTAGAATTTGGCCTTTGGTGCAACTAATGCTTCAATGTTCAGTTGACGTGTTTTATTACTTGGTCCCACTTCTGTAGATCTTTGGCCCTGGTAAAGAGCTCTTGATGTGATGATGAGTCATTCGTTCCCTGACTGGTATGTACTTCTCATGTAGTTGGGAGATTAGCCACTTGTGTTTCTTTTTTAGTGCCACTCAGGGATCACATGTAGGGTCCTTTGAGGTTGACATGTGTGCTTGTGAAGCTGCATTGACCCCTGAAATAGTAACAAGTAACTGAAAAAAGGTTAATAAAAATATATTTTACGTTGGATAACTTGTTTATAAACATATTGTACAACATATTGATTCAAGGTAAAGTCAGGACATTTAGTTTTTAAAAGAGATTTACTATTCCATAAGAGTTTGAGCTCAGTGGCAAGGAGATCAAAAATGTTTACAGCAGCATACATAGCATCTCTCTGCAGCAGAGACAGTGTATGTAATTCTTTTTTCTAGTGCCACACCTGTAAATTTTTGAGTTCTGTCACCAAGGATCCAGTCTCCAGGAACACGATACATTAGAGAAAATCAGTGTTGAGAAGCAGTAGTCAGTTATCTCAGCTGGCTAAATTACTTGCAATGGGAGGTTGATGGACTCATTCTATATATGATTATTTTCACTGCTCAGTAGGGAGATGATAGGTGATAGAAATATGTCCTGGGGGAACTCTTCCTTAATCAAACTGATTATGTGCTGGTTATTCAGTGTCACTGAGTGTTTGTCTGGCTTTTCATGACTTTATGTAAATTAGATAAAATTTATTGTGTTTAGCTTGGCAGGAAGGGAGTTAACAAACCTGCTACAGAATTTTGGTGAAATGTCATTGGAGATTGTGTTAGACAGATATTCTGTTACAATGATGGTGTCATCTGTAAACATGGTATATTTCCACTGGGCACCATTGACTACTGCAGGCAGATCTTAGCATAAACCAGAGACACTGAAGGACTCAGAAGGACAGAAGGTGTTACTTTACCCAAACACTGTTCTGGGTGTATTACTAAGTGACTAATCGGGTTCATGACAAACAGTGCCTGTTGCATGTAGCCTATATAAGTGCTTTCTTTAATTTTCAATATTTCGTACAGATGTGGGGTGAATTTAAATTCCTGCCATGATTTAGTACATGTAAAATGTTCAAATGTGTTTGAAATCTTGTAGGACTTAACTGCTAAGTCATCAGTCCCTAAGCTTACACACTACTTAACCTAAATTATCCTAAGGACAAACACACACCCATGCCCGAGGGAGGACTCGAACCTCCGCCGGGACCAGCCGCACAGTGCATGACTGCAGCGCCTTAGACCGCTCGGCTAATCCCACGGGGCTTAGCACTTATAACAAAAGCTTAACCCTGTAGGATGAGTATTACAGTCAGAAACAGTGCATATATGTCTTGCAGCAGTGTAGCTCAAGTTGCACAAATTATACCCACTGCATATATCCCATGTTTCATAATGAGAGCACTATGTGATTTCCAAAAAACTTCAAACATAATTTCAAACCTCTCGTAAATGCTTAATGTCATAACATAGTTGTGCATTTCTAAAGCAGTCAGAAGTATGAAGTTGTTTTATACCTTGTAGTTTGAGTCTTTAAACATACTGAATATGATTTATATGGAAGATATTTATTATGCATCATAATTTGAGCGTATTTTTATAATAATGTGGCTCATCACTCATGCTAGAAATTCTCTTATGCAGATGTAACAATAATATACACACTAAATGATTACAAAGTATTATTAAAAATTTCAGTTATAGGTTACTCTTCTAAATGTACTTCACAGATAAGTAATGGATACATGTGTTTGCTGAAATGTATTCTGCCATTGTCCTAATAATCTGAATATTAGTTGTCTGTTACACCGTTACATGCATTAGAACTTGAAGAAGCAGTTCATGGACAGTATTTTCTTTTACAAAATGATTATCATATATGGAGGCTGTGGATCTGCATATAATCAAATGTGGCTACAATAACTGCTGGTCAAGAAGGAATAACTGCAGATGTGAATTTGTTAATGACATTGTAAATATGTGATTGTCATTACTTTTTAAATTTTATGCTAAAGTATGTTTTTTATGAATAAATAATTTACAAACACACAGAGGAATTTATGGCAAGTTATATTCACTTTGTGTTAGGTAACCTGTGTGTACAGGGAATTACGATATTTTGCCATGGTTAAATTGTTACCTGCGCACATTTATATCATTACCACAATAGCAATATGTTTACCCAAAATTGTAGTATCTCTCAAATTTGATATTTCTATATGATGATTTTCTACATAATGACAGTCTGCATTTGTAACACAATGTAGGAGGGGCATTCAATAAGTAATGCAACATATTTCTATTCTCGGCCAATGTCACTTCGAAAAATTCTGCATTTAACATCTTCGGATATGATAAAGCTATAGGGGCTGAAGAAGGAATATTCCACAAAGTTGCAATAAGTGGCAGCACTATTTGTGCCTTAAAAATGGCGTCTATAACAGAGGTGTATTGCAAGCAGGGACCTGTTGAGTTTTCAGTGCAAAAGCAGACCATCACAGATATTCATAGGCACTTGCAGAATATCTAGAGAGACCTGGTTGTGGAAAAAAGAAGTATGCCATTTGCACACAGTTGTGATTCTGCAATGTTGGAACATGCGAACACTCTGATCGTGATCTGGCAATCGCGAAGGATGGAACACCTTGCTGCTCAGCTGGACGTCTCTGTTGTTAGTGCAGACACACTCATCCACCAGTTAGGGTACTCAAAGGTGTGCCCCGCCAAACTGGAGACTGTAAAGACCAACAAATGACCACCTGTGCCAAACTGTCTGCACATTACAAGGGTTAAAGTGATAATTTTTGTCAAACATTGTCAGACGGTGAAACACTCTGAACTGAGAAACAAGACAGCAATCCACAGAGTGGCACCACATCACCTGCTCTGAAGAAAAAGTTCAAAGCTGCATCCTCAACCAGTGAAGTCATGGTGGTGGTCTTCTGGAATTTTGAAGTTGTTATTCTGTGTGATTACCTCCATCATGGTGTAGTGTTTTGCACTACCATCATGAAGTTGAAGAAACAACTTCAGCATGTACGTCACCACAAAAATGGAAATGAACTCTTCTTCTCCGTGACATTGCAAGACCTCACCAAATCTGCACACCTGAGAGGAGCACACATACTTCATTGGGACAAAGAGACAAAATCCAGATGGTGCGATGTCCAGACTGTTGGGTGGACAAGGAAGAACTGTCCATTCTGCACTCTGCAGAAAGCAGTGTGTGGATGATGGGGGCAGTTGTTGATGCAACAAGATGGTGCTGTCATCAATTAGTAGAATGGTGTCATGAGGCATACAAGCCCTCCCAGTAAGGTGGCGTAAGGCCATCAAATTGAACAGAAATTGTGCTGAAAACTCGGGTTTTGTATCAAAGATCATAGGAAATAATATGGTGTAATGGGATCCTGAATAAAGCCAACCTGCTTTCAGAAAAATTATTGCGTTACTTACTGAACACCCCTCATATAATTAAGTCAGCATTTTAGACAATCGGATGTTCCAGATTAGTAATATGGAATGTACTAACTTGTGTATTATGATTAGCTCAAACAATCTGAATAGCTGCTTCAAGTGTAATAGATGTCAAGAAATTTCTTTTAACACTTAGTATTTAATATTATATCTCTCTGTAGTGACTACAGAGGCTTGTTAGATGTTACATTTCATTAATGTTTCTATGTTGCAAGTATTACAGTTTAAAAAATTTAATATCAGCAAGGTACCAGGTACTTGGAAGGAATATCTAACAGCATATATCAGTGCATAAAGTGCTGTTACATTTTTGAATCATTTAATGTTTCACTTTTGTATATTTACCCATTGTTAATTGTGTTATGTCCAAAGAATATACTTGTGATGTTAGAATACATGGTATTGTGTCAACTTGTTAGCTCAGCATAAACATGTGAATCTCACATATTAAATTTGACATTACTTTGGTTTTAAATATGGTCAGGTACCACTTGCCATAAACAGAACAGTCATATGTGTCTCACTATCTTCTTTTTAGAAACGTCTGGCATTGCTTCCACTTACGTGTGTCAGACGTATTCTGTTTTCTTTTCTGTCGGTCTCTCTTGACCAACTCTTGATCTTTTCGACCCCGATGGTATTAGGTTACGAGGCCAGAGGGTGTCTTTCATTTTCCTTATTTAATCTTCTCTCTGATGGGGGAGGACCTGTTCGGGTATTGAAGAACAAGAACAAGAACAAGAGGAAGAGGAAGTAGTTGTGATACTACTTCGTATCTCCACAATGTGGCTGGAGAAACCTTTAGCCATGCTTGTATCAGAACAGTGATGACCATGCTGTGGAGGAGCATTATTAAATTTCTGTGAAGTTGTGCAAAAGGCTGGACATTCCTGATGCACACAAAAATAATTTGGAGGTGCCAGGTGTTTGGAGAAGACTGAAATGAAAATGAGGACAGGACTTTATAGTTGAGCATTGTTGAAAGTATATGAGGTACTGCTGTACTTCCTCACAAAAGAGTACCTCCTCAGTAAACAGTTTCCCAGATACTACCATAACTTCAGAATTACATGGATAAAAGAAATGATAAAGTCACTATTTTGGTCATTTATTTATGTAGTCATAAATACCATAAGCTCTTGGGATATTTTCATTGGTGTTACATGCACTTAATGTAAACTATGCAATCTGTTGTAAAATTGCTACAGGGTTTTCTTGCTGTACCCAGGGCATGTCAGAATTCCTGTTACAGTTGTGTAAGAGTTGAAGAAGGGACTTTGTACATTTCCAGACATGGGTTCAGTAATGAAACCTGGTGGATAGAGTTTGCTCTGGAACCTCTCTGTAATAGGAATTGTGAAACACTCTGGATTTTTAGTGAGCAGATGGATGGCATGTCTCGAGTGTAGACTTACTGATGCTCAGTAGTCAGTTTCCTTTATATCTATTATGGACATCATTCCACTTGATACAAGTGTTATAAATATTACTACACAGATCGAAATTTTATATTAATTTTGTGTGTGAGTTCGTTTCTTGTCATGATGCCAACTGGTCAATTGGATTCCTTGGAAGCTTGTTGTTTGCAGTAAAGCTTATTTTGTTGCCAATGTAGTGAAGAAAGTTTTTGTAAGGGTTTTGTAAATTCTTGAAACTTTGTTTTGCAAGTAGTTCATTACCTGGCAGTGAAAAAAAAAATGCTTGCACTTAGGAAGCTTTGCTTTAGTCTTACCTAATGGATATAAATCTGCAATAATACAAATACATCATTATTCTGTGATGTCCATACGATTATCAGTTTAGATATTTTTGTGGAAATGTTACCCCAGTTTGGAGTTGTCAGTTATCGACTTCCATGTTTCCCTTATAAATTCAGTATTACAGTGATGAAGAATGTTATTGAAACACAATAGGTAATAGTACAATGGTTTGTTCATAAATATGTTCAGAGTGCATGTGCTGTTAATAAGAAAGTATACATGTCACCTTTATTCTATTACAACAAACTTTTTTGTTGTTCACAAGTTACTGCAATAATTTCTTTGTATTCACAATATCAACACCATTGTGACATTGGTATGTACACCAATTATAGTGATATCTCCATGTTCCTGTCATTCATATGTGAAAATTTAGTACCTTACCGTCCTGATATTGTACAGGTACCAGTAAATTGCTAATTGTTTAGACTCTGATGCCCTGTTGTACACAAGAGTTAAACTTCTGACTGGTTTGCAAATAAGTTAATGAGCTAAATGTTCCACTTAAAGCATAAGTGCAATCATTTGCTAAACTTTTTCTTCCTTACATGCTTGAAGTTCATCAGAAGTCTGTAAGTGCACTCATCCTGAAATACTCAATAAATAAAGTGTGGGTATTTGCACACATGATCAGTTACACTGCCTTGGCAAGCACACTGTTTCCCACTGTACTACTTGCCAATACCTATTCGCTAAGATGTGTAGTCTTATGTTAAAAATGTCTTGTTGTGTTCAAGTCCATCAATAATTATTCAAAATATTTTTTGTAGTTCCTGGAAGGCATTAATTAGGCAACTTGCAACTGGTACCGGGTTCCTGGACATACAGCTGAATCTCCAGTAGCCCAGTGTAAGAGTTAACTTGAAGGTCAGTTACTCGAACAGCATTAGTTTAATAAGTGATGATGTCATTCATTGTTATGTAAGCAACTTCTGTGCCTAAAGTTAGTTTCGCAATACTGTCTGATTGTAAAGTGACTTTTTTAACATAATAAGCCTTGAGTTATTAATATTAGTGCATCTTCATTGGGGCTCTTGTCTATTTTTATTACACTAGCCATTGGCTACAGATATTTCTCCATCAGATGCATGTATCCGTGCACGTCCACTCTATGCACATTTCTTACTTAATGTGTCAGAATTTTGGGTACATGAACATTGATTAGTGTAGATCTTGTTTGCATACATGGTTGTTAGGTGATCATAAATCATTAACTCAATCCATTAATTTATGGCTAATGATAGAAGCAGTTCCTAGTTGTGGAAGGTTCTTCATTCTCCTATATCTTTCCGTACGAGCTCTGATTTCCCTTATTTTATCTTGGTGATCAATCCTCCCTATGTAAGTCGGTGTCAACAAAATATTTTCACATTCGGAGAAGGAAGTTGGTTACTGGAATTTCGTGAGAAGATTCTATCGCAACGAAAAACACCTATCTTTTAATGATGTCCATCCCAAATCTCATATCATTTCTGTGACACTCTCTCCCATATTTCACTATAATACAAAACCTGCTGCTTTTCTTTAAAGTTTTTCGATGTACTCAGTCAGTGCTATCTGGTGAGGATCCCACACTGTGCAACAGTATTCTAAAAGTGGGCGGACAAGCATAGTGTCGGCAGTCTTGTTAGTAGGTCTGTTACATTTTCTAAGTGTCTTGCCAATAAAACACAGTCTTTGGTTAGCCTTCCCTACATAATTTTCTGTGTGTTACAGGTGTTGGAGCAGCACCTTTTTTAGGATAGGTAAGACAGAAAGATGTCAAGTTCTACGAGAGGTCAGGATTGAAACAAATCTTCAGTTTAGGAAAGAAATTAAACAGCACAATTCTAGCACATTGGATCACCAATCACAGCTATCAATTATAAATTTTCACCAATCACCAGAAATTTTATCTCCACCAAGTTGTATCTCAGTCCTAGGTAATTCCATTGATGAATTAAAGTCACCCAACCCAGTTGACATAATCTGCCTCTCTGAACACCATGTGACCACTGGTATAGGAACTAGGCCTAAGCACAATGAGAAACTCAGACAGGAGAGTACTGCAAGTGTTAGAATAAGGAAAGGTTCTCATAAAAGTATAATTAAAAATAATGTAAGCATATTTCATCAAAATATTGGGAGTTTAAAGAATAAAGTAGATGAGCTTCTGGTTTGTTTAGAAGATTTAGAAGCTGAGAATGAAATAGATATGCCTGTCTGAGCATCACATTGTTACTGATATGGATAAGGTAAATGTAAGTGGTTATAAGCTCTCTGCACATGTAATGAGAGAAAATATGGAGAAAGGAGGAGTTGCCATATATGTCAAAAGTTATCATTGTGCAAAAAGTATAGAAACAAAAAAGTTTTGTGTAGAGAAACATATAGAAGCATGTGCCTGTGAGCTTAAATTAAATAAAGGCACATTTATAATTGTAACTGTATATAGGTCCCCATCAGGAAATTTTCATCTATTTCTGAAAAATTTGGACTCCTTGTTGTGCTATCTGTCAGACAGGGGGAAGCAAATTTTTATTTGTGGGGACTTCAATGTAGATTCTCTGAAAGAGGGTAATAGGAAAAATGACCTTGAAGTATTACTCGGTTCTTTCAATTTGACACCCGTTATTGATTTTCCTACTCGGGTGGTAAAGGATAGCAGCTCACTGATAGATAACTTCTTTATAGACCAAGATAAGTTTAACCAGATAAATGCTCAGCCTGTTGAGAATGGTCTTTCTGATCATGGTGCACAGCTAGTTACAATATATGACATAGCTCCATTCAGCAATACTAAACAGTCCTCCAAAGTAGTACGTTCAGTCAACGATTTAACAATTGCATATTTCAGGGAAAGCCTACAGCAGTTAGACTGGGATGAGGTGTACCGTGAACCTGATGCCAATTTAAAATATAATTTATTTCATGACATTTTTGTAAATGCATTTGAAAACTGCTTCCCCAAGAAAATAGTTAAATATACTCGTAAGAAACCTTGTAACAAACCATGGCTTACTAAGGGTATAAAAATATCTTGTAACCGGAAAAGGGAAATGTATCTGACAGCAAGAAAGAGTAGTGACCCAGAAACTATCAAAAATTATAAAAACTACTGTGTTATATTAAGAAAAGTTATTAAAAAATCCAGGAGTATGTGTATCATGTCTGAAATCAGCAACTCTGATAATAAAATTAAAACAATTTGGAATATTATTAAAAGAGAAACAGGTCAACCAAGAGCAGAGGAAGACAGTATTACTATCAAATTGAATGAAAACTTTACGAACAAAAAGTCAGAAGTTGAAAATATTTTTAATAATCATTTTCTAAATGTTGTGGATATAGTAGGATCCAGGTGTTCATTAGAAGATGCTAGGCTGTTAATGGAAGAGGCCATACCTATGCAATTTCATACAATTGAAATCTCACCCACTTCTCCCTCTGAAATTAGGAAAATAATAAACTTGCTTAAAAGCAAAAACTCACATGGAATTGATGGCATTTCCAGCAAAATACTAAAAGCTTGTTCTCAACAGATAAGTAAGATTCTCAGCCACCTGTGTAATAGCTCTCTGGAACAGGGCATTTTCCCTGATAGACTGAAATATGCTATTGTTATACCTTTGCATAAAAAGGGGGATAGATCTGATGTCAACAATTACCGTCCAATCTCCCTTCTAACAGCTTTCTCCAAAATTTTTGAGAAAGTAATGTATTCAAGAGTAGCTTCACATATCTGTAAAAATGAAGTACTAACAAAATGTCAGTTTGGTTTCCAGAAAGGTTTTTCAACAGAAAATGCCATATATGCTTTCACCAGTCAAATTTTGAATGATCTGAATAACCGAACACCTCCCATTGGGATTTTTTGTGATCTCTCAAAGGCTTTTGATTGTGTAAATCATGAAATTCTGCTAGACAAGCTCAAGTATTGTGGCATGAGTGGGACAGTGCACAAATGGTTTAATTCGTACCTAATTGGAAGAGTGCAGAAAGTTGAAATAAGTAGTTCTCGTAACATGCAAAGATCAGCACATTCCTCAAACTGGGGAACTATCAAGAATGGGGTTCCACAAGGGTCAGTCTTGGGTCCTTTGTTGTTCTTATTATATGTTAATGACTTGCCATTCTATATTCATGAAGAGGCAAAGTTAGTTCTCTTTGCTGATGATACAAGTATAGTAATCACACCTGAGAAACAAGAATTAACTGATGAAATTGTCAATACTGTCTTTCAGAAAATTACTAAGTGGTTCCTTGTAAACGGACTCTCACTGAATTTTGATAAGACACAGTACATACAGTTCCGTACAGTGAATGGTATGACGCCATTAATAAATATAGACCTTAATCAGAAGCATATAGCTAAGGTAGAATATTCCAAATTTTTAGGTATGTCCATTGATGAGAGATTAAATTGGAAGAAACACATTGATGATCTGCTGAAACGTTTGAGTTCAGCTACTTATGCAATAAGGGTCATTGCAAATTTTGGTGATAAACATCTTAGTAAATTAGCTTACTACGGCTATTTTCACTCATTGCTTTCATATGGCATCATATTTTGGGGTAATTCATCACTGAGGAATAAAGTATTTATTGCACAGAAGCGTGTAATCAGAATAATAGCTGGAGTCCACCCAAGATCATCCTGCAGACATTTATTTAAGGATCTAGGGATATTCACAGTAGCTTCTCAGTATATATACTCTCTTATGAAATTTGTTATTAACAACCAAACCCAATTCAAAAGTAATAGCAGTGTGCATAGCTACAATACTAGGAGAAAGGACGATCTTCACTATTCAAGATTAAATCTAACTTTGGCACAGAAAGGGGTGAATTATACTGGCACTAAAGTCTTTGGTCACTTACCAAATAGTATCAAAAGTCTGACAGATAACCAACAAGTATTTAAGAAGAAATTAAAAGAATTTCTGAATGACAACTCCTTCTACTCCATAGAGGAATTTTTAGATATAAATTAAGAAAAAAAATATTAAAAAAATAAAAAAAATAAAAATAAAAAAACACAAAAATAAATAAAGTTGTTATATTAACTTAAGTATGTTGTTAAATTAACCTAATTATGTCATGTATTGAAAAATTCGACTCGTTCCACATCATTACGAAATATCGTATTCATGATCCATGGAACTAGTATTAATCTAATCTAATCTAATCTAATCTGTGTTCCTTCCAATTTAAATTGTTCATAATTGTAATACCTAGGTATTTAGTTGAATTTACAGCTTTTAGATTACACTGATTTATCGTGTAACTGAAGTTTAATGAGTTCCTTCTAGCACTCGTGTGGATAACCTCACACTTTTCATTATTCAGAGCCAACTGCCACTTTTCCAACCATTCTGATCCTCTTTTTCTAAATCGTTTTGCAGTTTGTTTTGATCTTCTGATGACTTTATTAGTCGATAAATGACAGCATCATCTGCAAACAACTGAAGACGGCCGCTCAGATTGTCTCCCAAATTGTTTGAATAGATAAGGAACAGCAAAGGGCCTACAACACTACCTTGGGGAATGCCAGAAATCACTTCTGTTTTACTCTATGACTTTCCTACAATTACAATGAACTGTGACCTCTCTGACGGAAATCACAGATCCAGTCACATAACTGAGATGATATTCCATAATCACACAATTTCACTACAAGCTGCTTGTGTAGTACCTACAGTGTCAAAAGCCTTATGGAAATCCAGAAATATGGAATCAATCTGAAATCCCTTGTCAATAGCACTCAGCACTTCATGTGAATAGAGAGCTAGTTGTGTTTCACAAGAATGATGATTTGGGGATTACAATATTCAGTCTTGCTACAACAGTCCTGTGTTCACTAATCCCTGAATCAGTTTTTATGCTCGTTATTAACTCAGGATTATTTCTTGCTAAGAGGTCAAGCGTGTTTTCACAACCGTTTACTATTCACGTGGGCTCATGAACTAATTGCTCGAGATCATTTTCAGAGAATGTGTTTAGCACAATTTCGGATGATATTTTATGCGTACCTCCAGAATTAAACATGTATTTTCACCAACATATCGAGGGTAAACTAAAGTCACCACCAACTATTATCATATGATTCGGGTATGTGTTTAAAATCAAACTCAAGTTTTCTTTGATCCTTTCAGAAACTGTGCCATCTGAATTGGGAGGTCGGTAAAAGGATACAATTATTATTTTATTCCATTTGCCAACAGTGACTTCTGCCCATACTAATTCACAGGATGTATCTACTTCAATTTCGTGACAAGTTAAACTACTTCAGACAGCAATAAACACGCCTCCGCCAACCATGTTTAGCCTATCCTTTTGGAACACCATTAGGTTCTTCACAAAAATTTTGGCTGAGCTTATATCAAGCTTTAGCCAGCTTTCAGGACCTATAACAATTTAAGCATCAATGCTTTCTATTAGCGCTTGGAGCTCTGGTACTTTCCCAACACAGCTACGACAATTTACAACTGTTATACCAGTGGTTCCTGTATCTACATTTTTGCCGTGTTCAGCCTGCACCCTTTGTAACTGAAGTGCTTTTTGTGTTTTCCCAAGACCCTCTAACGTTAAGAACTGCCCAGTCGACACCACACAGACCCTGCTACTTGTGTATCTGCCACCTGTACGTGGTGGGCACCTGACCTATTCAGCGGAACCCGAAACCCAACCACCCTTTGGCGCAAGTCGAGGAATCAGCAGCCTAGCCGTCTGAGCCTCTGATTCTGACCCTTCACTCAGCTCTGTACCAGAGGTCCGGAATTGCCCCTGACGGCTATGCTGCAAATGGTCAGCTCTGCTTTAATCTTGCAAGCAAGAATGGCAGCCTTTACCACTTCTGATAGCTGCTCGAAACCAAAGAGAATCTCTTTTGATCGAAAGTGACACGCGTAATTGGTACCAACTTGAGCAACCACCTGCAGTTGGCTGCATGCCGTGCTCTTCATGGCATCCGGGAGTACCCTTTCCACATCTGGAGTGACTCCACCCGGTATGCACACGGAATGCACACTGGATTTCTTACCATTCTTGTCATCCAAGTCCCTAAGGGGGCCCTATAATGCACCTAACCTTGGAGCTCCAAACTACCAATAATCTCAGCCTCTGTGATTGCCCAGATCTTGGAGGCTGAATGGTTTCCTCTGAAACAGGACAGGTGACAGCATCTGGCTCAGTGACAGTGTCAGCCACAGACAGAACCTGGAACCTGTTTGTCAGACAAACCGGAGAGGCATTATGTGTGGCCACCTGGGAAGCCTTTCACCATGTGCTTCGCCCCGGGGCAACCTCCCACTCGACAACAGGTGAGGGGTCAGCCTCAGTGCGAGCAGTAACTGGGTTGGCCACTGGTGAGGACTGATCAGAAGACTCTGACGTGCTGGACGTCCGTTGTGTCCCCACGGCCGGCCCACAACAGTGGTGCCCATCCACTGCAGCCTCAAGCTCTGTAACGGAATCCATCACAGCCTGAAGCTGAGTGCGAAGTGTCACCAACTCGGCTCACATCCGCATACAACAATCACAGTCCCTGTCCATACAAAAGACCATGGAAGACTAAACTATGCAGATAAACAAACTGTCAGCACATGCTGTGCAATTCTACTATAGAACCTGCCAAAAACACTAACTGAAGCTGAGAGCGAAGTGTCACCAACTCGACTCACATTCACACACAACAATCACAGTCCCTGTCCATACAAAAGACCATGGAAGACTAAACTATGCAGATAACCAAACTGTCAGCACATGCTGTGCAATTCTACTATAGAACCTGCCAAAAACACAAACTGTGTCTAGTAATACGCGTATGTTCAGAAACCTAACTACTGAAGCACTCAGGTCAAACTAAATAATTTGACCCTGATCTGGAACTTGTAATATGTCACAAAATCAGTTTACTTTCTGACGCAAATGAAAACACGAGAACTGTGGCTATTAGATGTTAAATTTACACGCAGAAAGTCAAGAAATTGAACTATTCAAGTAGACAGATGATATAATAAAATTCGCTCCTGGTTAGGAACTCGTAAATGACAAATGTGGTTACTTATCTGTTGCTGCATCTGTCGCAGTTAGCTACTGCTGCCTGAGTACTGCTATGACATGTTTGCGCACTTCTTTCATTGTTCCCCTCTATTACTGTGATTTAGTACATTTACAATTGAAAAGAAGGCAAAGTGCTGGAGTGTTTCTCTAGAATGTTTCTAAATACTTGTAATGTGGCTATTTAGAGAGACTGCTATACTCATTCATTTTCCGTGGTGGATTAAATGTACTAAGCTAGCAGTAGGAATAAATTGAATCGGTTCCAGTGTAGAAATTTTTGCTTCAGTCAGGATGGTGAAGTATCGGTGCCTCATGCAATTGGTTTTTAATTAACTCAAATGCTTCTTGATATTCCTTTTTCCATTTCCAGTGGAGATGTACTTGTGAAGATAAAAAAATCGAGGATAAATACTGTGATAGAAATTGCACAAACTGAGAGATTTTCAGTTGATTACATCATTTTTGTGCAGGACAATTTCTCACTGGTTCCATTTTCATTGGATCAGGTTTGATTCCATGCAAAGAAATTACATGCCCAAGAAAACAAGCGATTTGGCAAATTCTTATTTACCCATCCACTAAACGCTTACATTACACGACATAGAATGTATAAATGTTCTCCCTAAAGGTAGTACTAATTAGAATAACATTATGTAGGTGATAAGTGTATCAATAATTCTTCTCTTAGAACTTCTGTGAGTGCTGTCATAAAGGCCACTGATGATACTGACAGCCCGAAGGCCATCCTTTTAAACTGCTAACACCTTCCATTCCACAGAAAGGCTGTGTTCTTCCTGCTATACCTTCATCCTCCAGTTGGTCACATTGTACAGTAAACTGCATCATTTCTCAATGGGCATCAGTTAGTAAATGCACACAGCCATCCCTTTTTGTTACAGTGTGGATTGCATTAGAACTTTCACTATCTGAGTGTTAAATAATCTGATTCTTCTACACACCCTTAATTGCTTTATTAACTATGGCTTTCTAGGGCAAGGGTACTGGGTACAAATTACTATGGAATGGCTCATGATTCTTAACTTGAGTTTTACAAGCACATCATCTGATTGGACAAGATGTTCTTAAAATAGATCGACATAACACCCTTATATTTTTACCTGTTCCTTCTGTTTAGCTTCAGGCATGTCCCCTAATGTTTGAGTCATACTTTGAGTGCTGGTCAGAGCATTTTAATCATCATTATTCTCCTGGAGCCCAGCATCTTCCCCCGACTTACTTAAAGATGCAGTTCCCAAACTCATATTTACGAATGGACTAACCTAATCGTCTCCCTTGACGAATCCTGAAACACTCTCCTCTTCATTTCTGTCTGACTAGTGGATGGAACAGAAGTGTGAAAGAATGCATTGACAAACCTATTCAGAATAAGTGAATTCTGAGAACCAAACTGATGTTAAGTCATACAAAAATGAATACACTCTGCTCATACATACTCTCCTAAACTCTGAACTTTAACAGTGCCTGGCCTTTAGTGGGTTTACTTTGATTGTTTACAGCAGTGTCAATACACAGATCATTAACAGTAAATATTGAAAATGCAAGGATGTAGATTTTCTGTAATAGCTCCCATCTTCCTCACACGAAAGACATTAAAATGTATTCATGATTCTATTTTTCCTCCCTCTATAAATCCTCTTTCACTTCAGTGACAGGTTTGCACTAGGTAGTGTTCATTGTAACTTCTGACCCATTTCTGACAATTTCAATTTCTGAGCGGCCTCCTTTGATAACTTCATTTAGTTTACTGAATAAAGACTTCACATATTAGGACTTTGACTTGTGGAATTTCTGGCCATTTGTTTTGCACTCTGTCTCTGGCATATGTTGGAAATTTTTATTTTTAATCCTGCTCTTTTTCACACAACCAAATTTTTTTTAAGAATGTGGTTAAAATTCTTCACAGTTGCAATAAATTTTGATTACATAAATGACCCATACATTTGCTTAACATTACATGTGGCTACCGCACGTGTCTACTTTGCCCTGTTTGGTTTAATGTTTGTGAAATAAATGTTTGAAAAGTTTGAACTGTTGGAACCCAAGCAAGGTGAACACCCTGTGCCCTTTTTTGATTCTCCTGAAAGTTCCATTATCTACATTTATTTGAGGTGCATTGTCAATGTTAGTCTCTATTTCATTCAATGCTGCATTAATCTTGTGCAGAAGAAGCTCTTTATTTATTCCTTTTGACCCTTTGTCACAGACTGTGGATTGCCAGTGGATTTCATATTCTCCAGTACACTCTAGCACTTGCCCACAACCTCTACTGACCTTTCTTGCCACACACGCTACTGCACATTGATGCTTGCTAGCCACTTTCCTCTTGCCCATAGCTGATCTCCATTACTTGTATGACTTTGTTGTTGGACAACCATGTTGATAACATGCTTAGACAGCATCTTCCCTAGAATTTGGCATTAGGTTCAACTAATGCCTTAGGTGTTTAGTTGACATGTTTTAATACTTGGTCTCACTTCTGCAGATGTTTGGACCTGGTAAAGGGCTTTTGATGTGTTGGTTTTGTAGTACCACCCAGGGATCATGTGAAGAGTCGTCTAAGATTGATATGTGTGCATGTGAAGCTGCATTGTCAGCTGAAATACTTTTATTAATCTTTTGTCAGTTATGCAACTTGTTAGGTATATCTTCTGTTGGATAAGTTGTTTCTAAACATATTGTACAACATAGTGATTAAAGGGACAATTATGGAATAGTAAATAACTATTCAAAGCTGAACTAAATAAGAAAACAACATAAGGTTTTCAGCTCAGTGGGAATGAGGTTGAAAATTTTTTACAGCAGCATACATAGCATCTCTCTGCAGCAGAGACACTGCACATAATTGTTTTGTTTACTGCCACACTTGTGAATTGTTGAGTTCTGTCACCAAGTATCCAGTCTCTAGGAACAAGATTTTCTGTGGTGGATTAAACGTAATAAGTGGACCAGTAGGAAGCTGTTTCATAGCCTCTCACAGCCAAACACCACTGACTTTTGTAACAGGGCTACTCACCACTTTATCACCCTTAAGGAAAACACAGTTGCAGTGAATGTTTGCAGATTATGTGGGTTGTTCTATTGTTGTATACAATCTTATTGGTGGATGTGGTCTGCCAGACTGCTGATTCAATTTGTAGATCAGTTAACAGCCCGTTGCAGCTTCTCGCTGTTTTCAACTTTTAGTAGACCTGTAGAACCATTAGCAAATAAGATATCTTTATATTCTTCTATACTTACATGCATTATGTTCAGCTGCTTCGCCTTTTGGTCACTTTACCTAGAGTACCATCTGCTGATGACACTATAATACACAGAAAAGTAACATTGTTTAGGGATTCTAGGAGGAAATATGTTGACGTGGACTGAATTTCTGTTTATTGTGATGAATGGCAGCTTGTTTTACATGTACAAAAATGTAAGTGAATGTGGATGAGTAGGAGAAACAAGCCATTAATGTTCAAATACAGTACTGTGATGCTTGACACAATCTACATCCACATGACTGATCTGGAGTTCACAATAAACTGCGTGGCAGATTGTTTGTCTACCCATCTTCAAGCTATCTTTTCCATTCCACTCACGGACAGCATGAGCGAAAAATGAACACTTCAGTCACACCCTGTGAGCTCTAATTTATTTGGTGTTGGTGAAGATGGTGATCATTTCTCGCTATGTAGGTGGGTGGCAACAAAATATTTTCACACTCTAGGAGAAAGCTGGTGATTGAAGTTGTAGTGGGCTGACCAGACAGCCAATCCACTATGACTTGTAGCCGAATAGCATGCGTTTAACTCACGCAGGCTGGCGTGAGGTCTGGAACAGATTAAAGTAGTTGATTCTAATAAATAAAGTACGGAGTTGATGTAATACTTAACTTTAATCCATAATTGGAGAACATCGCTCTTGTTGATACATTATATAATCTCAATATAAACTGGTCATGGCGCCTTGCTAGGTCGTAGCAAATGATGTAGCTGAAGGCTATGCTAACTATCACCTCGGCAAATGAGAGCGTATTTGTCAGTGTAGCTTCGCTAGCAAAGTCGGCTGTACAACTGGGGACGAGTGCTAGGATGTCTCTCCAGACCTGCCGTGTGGCGGCGCTCGGTCTGCAATCACTGACAGTGGCGACACACAGGTCCGACGTATACTATCGGACCGCGGCCGATTTAAAGGCTACCACCTAGCAAGTGTGGTGTCTGGCGGTGACACCACAGAAGTTTCATCAGAAGATCTGACTGCAATGAAAAAGGGCTTGGTTTTAATGATTGACACCCCAATTCGTGTATTATATCCATGACCCTGTCTCCCCTAATTTCACTATAATACTAATAAAACGGCCCTTGTTTGAACTGATTGTTGTCCTATGCCAATAATATCTTGCACAGATCTCACAAAGCACAGCAATACTTCAGAAGATGGTGGATGTGCTTGATTATATGCAGTCTCTCTTGTAGACCTTTGGCACTCTCCAAGTGTTCTGCCAATAAATTGCAGTCATTGGTTTGGTTTCCTCACAGCATAGTCTATATGATCATTCTGATTTAATTCATCTGTAATTCTAATTTTAGGTATTAAGCTTAATTAGCAGCCTTTATTTTGATGTATGTGAAACCAAAATTTGGCGGGTATCCCCTCATACTCGTGTGGATGATCTCATTTCTCCTTATTGAGAGACAAATGCTACTCTTTGCACCATACAAATATCTTATCTAAAACATTTTGCAATTCGTATTGATCATCTGACAACTTTACACGACGGTAAATGACGGCATCAACTGCTAACAATCTAAGAGGACTGCTCAGATTGTTTCCTAATTCATTTGTGTAGATCAGGAACAGCAGAGGGCCTATAACGCTCTGGTGGAGATCACCAGATATTACTTCCATTTTACTTGATGGCTTTCCATAAATTATTATAGTCTATGACCTTTCTCACAGGAAATCATGAATCCAGTGCACAACTAAGATGTGATACAATTTTATTAGAAGTCACGTCTGAGGAATAGTGTTGAAAGCCTTCTGAAAATCTAAAATTATGGCATCATTTTGAGATCCCCCCGTCGATAGCACTCATTACTATATGGAACTAAAGTGCTAGTTGTATTGCGGTGCTCCATGAGAAAAATATTTTCCAAATCCATGCTGACTGTGTGCAACAGATTGTTTTCCTGGAGGAAATTCATGATGAACACACACAGTTTATGTTCAAAAATCCTGCACCAAATCTGCATAATTGATATAGGTCTGTAATTGAGCAAGTTACTCCCATTCCTTTTCTTTGTATTGGTGCAAATTTTTCAGCTTATTCTTCAGGTGTGGATCTTACGAAGAGCAAACGGCTGTGTATGATTGCTAATCATGGAGTTATTGTATCAGCATGCTCTGAAACGAACCTGAGTGGTATACAACCTGGACTGGAGGCCTTGCTTTTATTGAGTGATGTAAGCTGCTTCTCAACATGGAGGACACATATAACTAAGTTAGTAATGTTGGCAGTCATTCTTGTTTTGAATACTGGAATATTTACTTGGTTTTTGAAATTTTCAGCAAAGAAAACTATGCATCGTAACTCAGCTTTTGTGGCACTTCATCAGTAACATCACCATTGTTATCATGCAGTGAAGGTATTGATTGCATGTTGGCACTGTTGTACTTTACATACAACCAGAATCACTTTCAATTCTGCCAGATTTAAGGACAGTTCCATTGTGGTAACTATTAAAAGCCTCTCTCACTGCAGTTTGCACTAAATTTCCAGTTTTTGTAAAACCTTTTTTGCCAGTTTTGGGATTTTACATTATTTTACATTTGGCATGCATTTCCTCATAGCTCCTGTAATAGTGTTCTGACCTGTTTTGTGTACTATGAAGGTTCTCTTATCATTTTATTTGATATATAGCCCACAACTGCCACCAATTCTATTTATTCAAATCCATAACATCTTGTCTAGGTCTACATAGTCAGATTAGAAGAAGTTGAGGCTGTCTCTTAAAAAGGGGTCAACCACAATTTTTATCTGCTTTTATATATGTATATAGCGTTTATATAGTGTTTATTTTTGTGTGCTTGGATCTTATGATATCTAGATTCACTACAATATATGTCTGGATGCTAACCCATGTATCAGTCATAATGCTCCCTATTTGCTCAGGATTATTTGTTGGTAATTGGTCTATTATGCTTTTGAAACAATTTATGCTTAAAGTGGGACCCTGAGCTAATAATTATTGTTGAAATACTTATCTGAGAAAGCCTTTGTTACGATCTGAGATGACATCTTATACTTACAATCAATTTGTGATGTCTATTTTAGCCAACATATGGAGGGTAGATTGAAGTCATCACCATCTGTAATTCTATGACTGGGGTACCAATTTGAAATGACTGAGCATGTCTTTGAGCTGTTCAGCAACTCTTCCAGGTGGTTGGTAAAATGAGCTAGTCATTAATTTGTTCAAGTTGTCAAATATAACCTATCCATACTAACTCACAGGGACTATCTACATAAATAAGTAAAAGGGAATGGTGATGAATTCAGATGACTGAAACAGAGGGGAAACATGATTAATTAAGGCTGTAATTGTATTGTGTCATAAGAAGGTAATGAGAGAAGGTTGATGACATTTGAGAGGAGGAGCCATAATTCAGTTGGGTCGAGGTATTTTGTGGTTGACCGATGCTCAGAGCGCATCGAATGTCCCACCTTCACTGTGTCGAGTGTCTATCTTGTCTTTATGTCCTCAGTTGACTTACTCTTCTGATAATTCATAATGTAAATGGATACATAGAGAGTCAAATATATAGAAGGTCTTAAAGTTTACAAGCTCATGGAGCCAGTGGACCTTCCTTGTGGCAGAAATGTTGAAGGGGAAGGAAGAGTGGTCAAGGAAAAGAACTGGTGAGGTTTAGAAAAAAGGAGTAGAGATGGGAAAATTTGGAAGGCTTCATGCAGCCATAGCCCCTTGTTTTGGTTGACTTTTCCAAATTTACTACTTTTACTAAAATTCATCAGGCCATCTCCGTCACCCCTCTTCCTTCCCCTTCAACTCTTCTGCCAGGAGAGGGGCCACTGGCTCCCAAAACTTACAAACTGTAATACCCTCTATATGATTGTTCTCCTGCCAAAGGTTGCTGAGTAGACTTTTTATTTATTCAGTTGCATTATATTTTCAAAAACTGATTATTTTCTTCTAATAACTGCTGTGTTTTACTTCTTGTCGTCATTTACTAGGTGAATTTGAAATTAAAACTACATTGATTAGGCCATAATTTGAGGACTACTTTCTCTGAACAGGCTAAACTCTTCGAGCATAGTTTTTTCACTGCATTCTGAGGAATTTTGCCAGGTTCAGCCAATATTGGCTTTTTGTCCTGAAAGTGGATTCTTTGCTCATAATAGACAGCTGACTGCTCCTCTGGTTTGTTAATCATATGCGGTATGGCCTCCACGTATTTCCCTACCAGGTTTTTACAATTACCAGAGTTTGCAATGTAAGCTAATTTAACCATCTTCCCAGCATCATCTTCAACACTGATATGATGTGGACATCTGAATTATTTGCATAATGTCCCCGTTAACAAGATGCTGTTAATGTTTTGAGAGAAAATGTGTTTGTCGCTACACGTAGCTATATATATATGCCCAATGTGTATTATGTATTTTGCTGCTGTGAGAGCAACTGTGTTGGTTTCTTCCATGCATTTGACATTATCCACATATTTACTTCAGGTTTATACAGATTTTGTCATAATTAAAAGTGAATAGTGACTTGTGTGAAAATACACTCCTGGAAAAAGAATTAGGTAAACCCTTTCAGAGGTTTCCAATTCACTCAAGATTTGTTGAAACATTCACACTCAAGATTTATTGTTGCAACAGTGTGTATGGAGTACACGAAATGACTAAATTTGCAGGTTGGTAGCCGAAGTGGTACTGAGGTCTCAGATATCGGTCCGTGCTGAAATTTCCATTTTAGTATGTGGTGCAGCCTCCAAATGTGTCAATGCGGATACTGACTCTGGCATCCAGTCCATCATACAGATGGTGAATATTGTACAGGAATACACTATGCTACACCTGCCAGACCTGTTCTTGTAGTTTTGTAAGAGTTGTTGGAACAAGAAATGACTTGTGCCATTCGTCAACCATCATCTCCAGCTCGGGCTCCATTGGGGACAAGTGTGGAGAAAGTGCTGTCCCAAGAATTTTCTTCAGGTCTTGCAGAGCATGTTGAGTTCCATGGGCACTGTTTGGGCTAGCGTTATCCTGTTTGAACAACACATCATTTTCGTGGTGCAAGAATGGCAAAAAAACTGGGCTAACAACATTCTGCCCATACAGATCAATGGTTCGCATCCCTTTCATAAATGCAAAGATAAACGAGAATTGTAGCTTATCGCAACCCCAAATGTAAGGACTGTGGTGGGACCAGTGTGCCTCGAATGAAATAAGTTTATGAGACATCGCTCACCAGGTCTGTCATACATGCAAATGAGCATCACTTGCTTGCAGGCAGAATCTGCTTTCATCATTGAAGTCTATCACACACCATGCTGTCTTCCAAATGATCCTCTGATAGCACGAACAGTGCAAGTCGATGCTGTGCCATGGGTGGAAGATAGGCTAGCCTGACTGCTAATAACCAATTTTCAACAGTTCGTGTTGGCACATATGGGCTCACAAGACCTCTTATCTGTGTGTGGTAGCTGTACGAACTGCCACTGTAGCCCTCACCATATGTCTGTCTATACAGCTGTCTGTGCGGTGTGTAGGTCCAGGATCTCTTTCATGTGAGTGACACACTGAGGGAGGTGGTGCAGTGGTTAGCATACTGGACTTACATTTGGGAGATAATGGTTCAAACCTGCGTCCAGCTATCCTGATTTAGGTTTTCCATGATTCACTTCAGGCAAATGCTGCGATGGCTCCTTTGAAAGGGTATGGCTAATTTTCTTCCCCATTCTTGCATAATCCAGTGGGACCAATGACCTCATTGTTTTGTCCCTTCCCCCAAATCAACCAACCGAGCAATGGGTGTGACAATACTCACATGACCACTGATAAGAGTGTCATTAGACAGCTGACACAACACATCTAGTCAGTCTCCTCTCTATGACATGCAACACACAAAGGCTCTGTAGTCAGATGTGCTTGACAAGTAAACGTGCTGCACTTCATACAAACTTTTATCATGGAGTTGCCTTTTTTTTCCTTCCACACACATGTAACACCCATTCTTCTTCATCTCTGATGGCTCTGGTGTGTCAATGACAGCTTCTGAAGGGAATTTCTTTCTTAGGTTGGAAATCATCTCAATGAGGACTGATACCTGAATTTCTATTCTTCAAGTGTTCATTTGCCAATGGAAATTCTTCAGATAAATACATTGAATTATGACATTTCTTTTTGGTTGCGAAAGTGAATACAAAATTTGGCAATTTGGCCCAGTTATGTTCAGCATAAGTGCAAAATGGCTAAGCAGGGATGGCTAGAGGACAAATGTAAGGATGTAGAGGTTTATCTCACTTGGGGTAAGATAGATACTGCCTACAGGAAAATTAAAGAGACCGTTGGAGGAAAAAGAACCACTTGTATGAATATCAAGAGCTCAGATGGAAACCCAATTCTAAGCAAAGTAGGGAAAGCAGAAGGCTGGATGGAGTATATAGAGGGTCTATACAAGGACAATGTACTTGAGGACAATATTATTGAAATGCAATAGCATGTAAATGAAGATGAAATGGGAGATAAGATACTGTGTGAGGAGTTTGACAGAGCACTGAAAGACCTGAGTTGAAACAAGGCCCTGGGAGTAGATAACATTCCATTAGAACTACTGACAGCCTTGGGAGAGCCAGTCCTGACAAAACTCTACTATCTGGTGAGCAAGATGTATAAGACAGCCGAAATACCCTCAGACTTCAAGAAGAATAAATAAATTCCAGTCCCAAAGAAAGCATGTGCTGGCAGATGTGAAAATTACCAAACAATCAGTTTAAAAAGTCATGGATGCAAAATACTAATGCGAATTCTTTACAGACTAATGGAAAAACTGGTAGAAGCCAACGTCAGGGAAGATCAGATTGGATTCCACAGAAATATTGGAACACGTGAGGCAATACTGTCCCTACGACTTATCTTAGAAGAAAGATTAAGAAAAGGCAGACCTACCTTTCTAGCATTTGTAGACTTAGAGAAAGCTTTTGACAATGTTAATTGTAATACTCTCTTTCAAATTCTGAAGGTGGCAGGGGTAAAATACAGGGAGCGAAAGGCTACTTACAATTTGTACAGAAACCAGATGGCAGTTATAAGAGTCGAGGGACTTAAAAGGGAAGCAGTGGTTGGGAATGGATTGAGACAGGGTTGTTGCCTCTTCCCGATGTTATTCATTCTGTATATTGAGCAAGCAGTGAAGGAAACAAAAGAAAAATTCGGAGTAGGTATTAAAATCCAAGGAGAAAAAATAAAAACTTTGAGGTTCACCGATGATGATGTAATTCTGTCAGGGACAGCAAAGGACTTGGAAGAGCAGTTGAACGGAATGGACAGTGGTTTGAAAGGAGGATATAAGATGAACATCAACAAAAGCAAAATGAGGATAATGGAATGTAGTGGAATCGGGTGATGCTGAGCAAATTAGGTTAGGAAATTAGGTTAGGAAATGAGACACTTTAAGTAGTAAAGGAATTTTGCTATTTGGGGAGCAAAATAACTGATGATGGTCAAAGTAGAGAGGATATAATATGTAGACTGGCAATGGCAAGGAAAGTGTTTCTGAAGAAGAGAAATTTGTTAACATTGAGTGTCAGGAAGTCGTTTCTGAAAGTATTTGTATGGAGTGTAGCCATGTATGGAAGTGAAACATGGACGATAAATAGTTTGGACAAGAAGAGAATAGAAGCTTTCGAAATGTGGTGCTACAGAAGAATGCTGAAGATTAGATGGGTAGATCACATAACTAATGAGGAGGTACGGAGTAGAATAGGGGAGAAGAGGAGTTTGTGGCACAACTTGACAAGAAAAAGGGACTGGTTGGTAGGACATGTTCCGAGGAATCAAGTGATCACAAATTTAGTATTCGAGGGCAATGTAGAGGCTAAAAATCGTAGAGGGAGACCAAGAGATGAATACACTAAACAGATACTGAAGGATGTGGGTTGCAGTAGGTACTGGGAGATGAAGAAGCTTGCACAGGACAGAGTAGCATGGAGAGCTGCATCAAACCAGTCTCTGGACTGAAGACCACAACACAACACACATGTTCAGCATACTATAAACTAACACCATAGGCCAACTCCTAAATTTGGAAACAGCATAACCTATAATCATTTTATCCACAGTATCCATTCCTCCTTCAGTGTGATTGTAATTTAATAGTGATACCTGGATTTCCTGTTTCAGGGTTGATATCATGCATTGTGGACACGAGTATCAGTGAACAATTACTTTTTGTTGGGTACAAGACAAGAGATTTATTAGCTTGGAAGCCAAGTTTTGAAACTCCACAGGTTGATCTCTTAGATGTGAAATTCAGGAGGGATCTCTCTTTCCTTCTTGTAAAGAGTGCCTAGGATGGTCAATTTTTTTCTCTAACATGTCTTCCACTACTGGCAGCTTGTGTACATTTCATCGATTGTCACATAATCAGCAGGATTATATGATCACTTCAGGTTGATTGCAAAGGAATGTGGACACTTTCTGACAGCGGTTATGCTGTCAAGTTTTTCCTTTCATTTTGAGTGGAAATATTAGCAAACCTCATACAATGCATTACAAGCAGAAATCTGTTGTAGCTCATTAAGGCCGCATATTCAGTGGCTCAGTCTTAGAGTTAAAAATGACAGAGCAAGTGCTTGAGTGTCAGTCACCTCTGATCTCTCTGAAGATGGCTGGATGGTATTCAGCCAAAATATTACAAGAAGAAGAAGAAGAAGAACAAAAAGCAGAATTTATGTGGGTGAATGCCAAAAATTTAATGGAACAGTCTTTACACCATGACAATTTGAAGAACCGTGGACACCAGCTTGTCACAGATTGGGTATTTAGTTCTGCTTTGAATGGTGTTACTTCTTGCCCCTGGGTTATGCTTACTAGTGTTAGTGACTAGAGCATTCTTCCTTGCAAATGCTAAAAATGCAACAGTAGCTACACAAATGTCTTCACATGGTATTAGTAGGATCTACATAGAATAAATATTAGCAGAAATGAATGTACTGAGATCATCCTTCACTCCAATGAAACTTTTGAAGCAAATAAAACTGTCTAGATCATTAAAAATATGGTCTTTGTTCATTGTCTTCATGAGATATCTGCAATAACGATTAAAGGAACATAAAGAGTGATAGATGCTTGTTAACGACATTGAGCTCAAAAAATTTAAAAAGTAAAAATTATTTTAAAGGTTCACTCACAAAGAAACTTCGAACTTGTGAAGCAAAATTCAGTGTCAATATTGAAATCTATGTCTAATCAGCACGTCACTTAATAACTGGTTGAAAGTTAATTCAAAGATTTGAGTTCCAGCTTACAGGCAGCACTGATGTGGGAAACATTGCCTTCAAGTTTCACTTTTTTATTATTGTATTTTTCCTTCTTCTAGTTATAATTATTAAAAAGCAGAAATAAGTTAAATTACAAATATACACATTCAAATTATAAAACAGGATTAAATTCAGTAAAATTTCTTACTAATGGGACAACTTTTTAAATATGACATGTAGTCCATGTGCAGTGGACCCAAACTTACCAAGTAATCACTGAATCTGTTAATATTATCTACACATCAGGCACATGAAATGGCAGTATTTAATAATAATAATAATAATAAATAGAAGTAGTATTGTTACAATTAGGCTTGTATAATGGATAGAAAAACTGTGCCTTATAAACTAAAGCCTACCATGAATACACTAGAAGATGTAGACTTGTAAAATATATATAATTTTCTTAATAGAAAAAAGAACCTCACTATTAAATTCAAATATTTTGAAGGTCACTCTATCTTGTGGATGAACCAGCAACTCACTTCCAAGTGTTGGTCATTTACTGTGCAACCAGCAGTGAATCCGCCAGACCAGCAGATCTGAGGTGAGGTGTGGCCCAGTCAGCAGCAGGAGAGCATGCCACAGTTGGCATACATTACACCAGCAATTCTGGAAAAATGTCAAAAAACCATTTAGGGCTAAATTTATTTTGTTTCGTTAAGATTGTGGACCTGTGTTTTTTTGTGGTTCAAAATTTCTAGGTTCTCCCTTTGGGGCTCTACACCACACTTCCATGCTTTCATTTAGGTGACATAACTTATGCTTCTCCATTAGAAGTGCATTGTATATGCACTTCCTTTTCTATCATAGGATTACTCCCTAAAACTTGTCATGGGTCTGCTCCTCATTTGTCCTATATAAAACTTGTCTCAGCCATTTCAGTTTATTTTGTATACTCCTGAATTGCAGTATTTGTCTGGCTTTATTTCCATTTTTGTGGAATAACCTATTTCCCAGGGTAATATCATCTACCAAACGCTTTGGGGACATTTTTGTGTAGATATTACAGTGCGGGATTGCACACAATCTACAGAATTCTAGCCTTAATCAAATTTATGCTGCTGTGATGTTTGACATTCCTAACAGAGAATCATCCCACCCCAGAAACATATCGATCATTATAAGCAAGTATCCTGGTTACAATATGGTGTGTGATTTAAATATTATGTAATCACAGGAGATGGGGTCAAAAGTTCTCTCTGTTTCCGGAACACTAATGTAGTGCTTTATCGCTGATACTTTGCCATGAGGATGCCATCTGCTGAGTGCAGGAATTAGTGGATCGTGGAATGCTCGGTGCAGAATCCACAGAATCCAGACTGTTCTGGGACTAGGGTATTGTAGTCTGTAATGAATTACTGGATCAACTGTATTTCAGTATGTTCAAGAATTCTGAATGAGAAAATAAGGAATGAGATTGGACTAGAACTTATGGGAAGAAGCAGATTGGGGTTTATGGATGGTGATGGCCTCAGGTGACTTAACCTCAGAGGAAACGGGATATGGTGGCCGAGCAATTCTAGGCGCTTCAGTCTGGAACTGCGCACCTGCTACAGTCACAGGTTGGAATCCTGCCTCGAGCATGGATGTGTCTGATGTCCTTAGATTAGTTAGGTTTAGGTAGTTCTATGTTCTAGGGGACTGATGACCTCAGATGTTGAGTCCCATAGTGCACAGAGCCATTTAAATTTGAATTTGAAACAGGACAAGTGAAGGTAGTGGTTGTATACTCCGGTAAGTAGTAACAACAGAATATGCTTTGCTCATGTAAATCATTTCTGATGCAAACCTCAAGTTGCTTAGCATTATCTGGTCGCCGGTGTTGCAGAAGTGCTTCCACTCCATCCTGTTCCTACGAGATCCCTAATCTGTGGGTGCAGGTCCCTGGCACCAGTTTCAGAAGAGCAAGCATACATGTGAGAGATGAACATATAAAACTCGATAGCAGAGTCGGTCATTGCAGTATTTTCTCCATGTATTGCCTTACCAAATTATTACATTTCTCTGAGTTTATAATGCAAGTTCATTTAAGCACACTCCCAGCATCATCTTCAACACTGGTTAGGTCTGGATAGTTAGATTAGGTACATAATGCATCTGTTGAGTTAATGTTTGTGTGTTTCTGTTAATATTTTGAGAGAAACTGTGTTCCTCCCTAAACATGGCTAGGTGTACATCTGACATGTATTTAGAATTTTCCTGCTGGAGCAATTGTATTTGGTCTCTCCATGTATTTAGCATTATCCTCCTGTTCAGTTAAGTTTTGTACAGGATGTATCATAAGGAGAAGTGAATGGTGAGCAAGAGTGAAAATATATGGTCTTGCCACTGCCTCATATGGAATACTGTCTGGCTTAGTGAAAATTTCCATTAAATGCAAACTTTCCTCATTTAATTGTGCTAAGATTTCATCCATGGGGTATTTGAACAGGAAGTTCAATACTACTTCATGACATTACTTGGCAATATCTGTTTCACACAATTACCTGTTAAAGGAAATGTACATGTGTTGGTCATGGATAATATTTGAGCCTAATTAGGTAATTTAAAAGTTTATCTTCAGAAATTTTATACTACTTAGTACAAATATATTTGACTTAAATCAGTGGCCATTTACAGCTACTTCTACAGTTACATCACTAAAGACTAATTTACTAGCTCGTGTTTGCAGGAATGTTTTCCTTTTTATTGCCACACACATTTGTTATGTATGAGGCGGAACTATGGGCCTCGTGGGAAAAGGGTGACCCGGTTGAGTCACACAGTTTGACTCTTAGTCTGATTATGCCGTGTGGCCATTAATTGCAGTGTTGATCACGTGGGCTCACATGAGGATCAATGAACTATACTTGATGGGATGTATCTGTAACTTAGGTGGTTAGAAAGTTAGTAGACAGGAATACAATTAAATACTTAGCTTTAATTCAGCATCAGCAGTGAACGTTGATCTTGACTTTGTACAATAATATTTAGAAGTGTAGTTATAGACTGAATAATTCTTTACAATTCTGATTGCTTCACGCATATAGATCAATTTTCAATGTGTAAACTGTAAGTGGCACCCGGCTAGGTCATAGCTACTGACTTAGCTGAAGGCTGTGCTAACTAGCGTATCTCTGCAAATGAGATCTCTAGTAGGAATGGTTCACTTGTTATGGCTTCAAAGTTGGCTGTAGAACTGGCCAGTGAGCTAGCCTGTCTCTTAAGACCAGCTGAGTGGCGGCACTTTTTCTGCTAGCATCGAGAGTGGCAACTTGCGGGTCCAATGTGTACTGACAGACTGCGGCCGATTTGAAACCTACAACCTAGCAAGTGTGGTGCCTTGTGGTGTCACCACAACATTCATCTGTCATTTTTCACTACTTTCACCCTGCATATTTCTGTTAACGTTATAAGAGCAACTGCATTGTTCTCTCCACATGTTTGGGTGTAAGACATTAGTTTGGTTGTTACTTTTCCATTCGCTGCTACAGACCATTCTAGGCATTCCCCCTGCGGGTCCAGGGATTAGAATAGGCCCGAGGTATTCGTGCCTGTCGTAAGAGGCGACTAAAAGGAGTCCATCCCCCTCACGGGGGTAGTTAGCGCCTGCGTCCGGAGACGGACAGTTCCACGACCTATAATTGTGGCCTTTTTGGTTTTTCACTTCTCGTTTCTTCCTTCCTTTTGTTGGTTCCTTTCTTTGCTCTTCTCCACCTCACTGTCTTCCTTACTCTTTCCCTTGACTTCTCCTTGCCTTCTCATCGCCTTCTTCTCCTTGCCTTCTCATTGCCTTCTTCTCCTTGCCTTCTCATTGCCTTCTTCTCCTTGCCTTCTCATTGCCTTCTTCTCCTTGCCTTCTTCTCCTTGCCTTCTCATTGCCTTCTTCTCCTTGCCTTCTCATTGCCTTCTTCTCCTTGCCTTCTCATTACCTTCTTCTCCTTGCCTTCTCGTTGCCTTCTTCTCCTTGCCTTCTTCTCCTTGCCTTCTCTGGTCTCCGCCTCGGTGTTTGAGACAGCCTGTCCTCTTTCTCCCTCTCTCTCTTCTTTTTCCTCTTCTTCCTTCCTCCCTGTGCGTGCCTGAAGGCCGACCCATGCGTTTGCATGCGTAGCCGGTGACGGGGTAACGCGTACTTCCCCGCCCTGGGTAGACATGTAAGGCACGTGCGTACCCCCTGGTAAAGGCCAGGCCCGGGGAGGGGTGATTGCCTGAGCTGATACCTTCTGACCATGCCGATTGGTCTCTCCGGCTGTTTCTCGGGAGGTGTGACCTGAGGTGTAAACATTCACCTAAGGCGGGAGAGCCCTCTGAGAGGGTCCCCACAAGGAAGAAGCGCCCCATCGGAGATGCTGGCAATCATGGGGGATTCCTCCGCAATGGATTCTACTCCATCTCTTTCGACTTCTGCCCAAAAACGGAAACGTGACCAGCCACCAGTGACAAAAGTACTACCGCCTGCCCCACAGTTCCTCGTTGTTTCTCGATCCGAGGACGGAAAGGATTTTTCTGCTGTCAACCCTTTCATTATCCAGAAGGGCGTAGATGCCATAGCCGGATCTGTCAAATCTTGTACCAGGTTGCGTAACGGTACCTTATTACTAGAAACTGAGAGCGCCTTTCAGCCACAAAAACTGCTTCGGGCCACACTCCTGTACACGTTCCCTGTCCGGGTGGAGGCTCACCGAACTTTGAATTCGTCTCGTAGTGTGGTCTATACTAGATCCCTCGACGGATTGACTGATGAGGAGATTCAATCTTTCCTCGCTGAGCAGGGCATGACGGCTGTCCATAGGGTCATGAAAAAGGTCAACAGTGACCTTGTACCGACCCGGACACTTTTCTTGACTTTTGATAGTGTTAAGCTGCCATTGCGCATCAAGGCGGGCTACGAGGTTATTTCTGTTCGCCCCTATGTCCCGACACCTACGCGCTGCTACCAGTGTCAGCATTTCAATAACACTCGACAGTCTTGTTCCAATGCGGCTAAATGTGTCACTTGTGGCAGAGATGCCCATGAGGGTGACTGTCCACCTCCGTCTCCTCATTGTGTGAACTGTCAGGGTGACCATGCCGCATCCTCCCGCGACTGTCCTGTCTATAAGGAAGAACGCTGTATCCAAGAAATTCGGGTCAAAGAGAAAGTGTCCACCTCGGCTGCTCGCAAGCTATTGGCTAGTAGGAAGCCCGCGCTGCTCCCAGCGGGGAACTACAGTACTGTCCTCGCCTCTCCTCGGACTACCAGTGTGGTGGCAACCCAGACATGCAACCTGACCTTCAGCACCACGGTCGTCCGTTCGGCCAGTACTAAGATCGCGCGGTCGACGTCTCCTCTTCCTCCCATCACCCCACAGACACCAGCCCCTTCATCACCTTCTGCTAAGACGAAGACCCCGAAGTCAGATGCACGGGCCTTCAAGAAGGAACCATCCCGTGCAGACTTCCTACGTACCTCGACCTCCCAGCCTTCGACCGGTACTTCCACCAAACGTCCTTCCAAAAAGGCTCATAGGAAGCACAGTTCTCCTTCTCCGCCACGGCGCATTTCTTATCCTGCGCCACCCAGTGGTTGCCGCCCCAGGCCGTCATCCATTTCGCCTGGCCGCACCGCTGGTAGCCGTACATCTGGCCGTTCACCGGCGGAGGAAGGTCCCCGTCCCGGCAATCCTCCCGAGATGGCCGATGAACCTATAGACCCAATGGACTATGACTGTCCGCCTACTGATAGCGGCGGCAGTGCTCGCTCGAAGCCATGTCCTCAGCGGCCTTCGAGGTGACCCCTTCTTTCATCTTCCTTTTCTTACGATGGCACTTATTCACTGGAATATTCGCAGCATTCGCTCCAACCGAGAGGGCTTGAAGTTGCTGCTCCGCTTGCACCGTCCGCTCGTCGTAGCCCTCCAGGAAACGAAGCTACGCCCATGCGATCAAATTGCCTTGGCACACTACACCTCTGTGCGTTTTAACCTACCCCCTGTGGTAGGTATCCCAGCTCATGGAGGGGTTATGTTGCTGGTCCGGGATGATATTTACTACGATCCCATCTCGTTGCACACCGGCCTGCAGGCAGTTGCCATCCGCATTACTCTCCCCACTTTTACGTTTTCCTTTTGTACCGTTTACACTCCATCGTCATCTGCCGTTACCAGGGCAGACATGATGCAACTTATTGCTCAGCTACCTGCACCATTTTTGTTAACTGGAGACTTCAATGCCCACCATCCCCTTTGGGGCTCTCCAGCATCCTGCCCGAGGGGCTCCTTGTTAGCAGACCTTTTCAACCAGCTCAATCTTGTCTGCCTCAATACTGGCGCCCCTACTTTTCTTTCGGACACATCTCACACCTATTCCCATTTAGACCTCTCTATATGTACTCCCCAACTTGCACGCCGGTTTGAGTGGTATGCACTTTCTGATACATATTCGAGCGACCACTTCCCGTGTGTTATCCATCTCCTGCAGCATACCCCCTCTCCGTGCTCCTCTAGTTGGACCATCTCCAAGGCAGACTGGGGGCTCTTCTCTTCCAGGGCGACCTTTCAGGATCAAACCTTCACAAGTTGCGATCGTCAGGTCGCACACCTCACGGAAGTCATTCTCACTGCTGCTGAATATTCCATCCCTCACCCTACTTCTTCTCCACGTCACGTACCGGTCCCCTGGTGGACCGCAGCATGTAGAGACGCTTTACATGCTCGTCGACGTGCTTTACGCACATTTAAACGCCACCCTACTGTGGCGAATTGTATCAATTATAAACAATTACGTGCTCAGTGTCATCGTATTATCAAAGAAAGCAAGAAAGCCAGCTGGGCTGCTTTCACAAGCACCTTCAACAGTTTTACTCCTTCTTCTGTTGTCTGGGGTAGCCTGCGCCAGCTATCTGGTACTAAGGTCCACTCACCAGTTTCTGGCTTGAAGGTCGCGAATGACGTCCTTGTGGCCCCTGAGGCTGTCTCCAATGCCTTCGGCCGCTTTTTCACAGAGGTTTCGAGCTCCGCTCATTACCACCCTGCCTTCCTCCCCCGCAAACAGGCAGAGGAGGCTAGGCCACCTAACTTCCCCATTCACCATGCGGGAACTCGAAAACGCACTTGGCCGACCACGGTCCTCCGCTCCAGGGCCAGATTCTATTCATATTCAGATGCTGAAGAACCTTTCTCCTGCGGGTAAAGGTTTTCTTCTTCGTACATACAATCGCATCTGGATTGAGGGACATGTTCCCGCATGCTGGCGCGAGTCTATTGTTGTCCCGATTCCTAAGCCGGGGATGGACAAGCACTTGCCTTCCAGTTATCGACCTATCTCGCTTACCAGCTGTGTCTGTAAAGTGATGGAGCGAATGGTTAACTCTCGATTGGTTTGGCTGCTCGAGTCTCGACGCCTACTTACCAATGTACAATGTGGATTTCGTAGGCGCCGCTCTGCTGTTGACCATCTGGTTACCTTGTCGACCTTCAATATGAATAACTTCTTGTGGAAGTGCCCGACCGCGGCTGTGTTCTTTGATTTGGAGAAGGCCTACGACACCTGTTGGAGGGCGGGCATTCTCCGCACCATGCATACATGGGGCCTTCGCGGTTGCCTCCCTCGTTTTATTCGTTCCTTTTTAATGGATCGACCGTTCAGGGTACGAGTGGGTTCTGTCCTGTCCGACACCTTTCGCCAGGAGAATGGGGTGCCACAGGGCTCAGTTTTGAGCGTCGCTCTCTTCGCCATCGCGATCAATCCAATAATGGATTGCCTCCCAGCTGATGTATCAGGCTCCCTTTTTGTGGACGATTTTACCATCTATTGCAGCGCGCAGTGTACACGTGTCCTGGCGCGCTGTCTTTAGCGTTCTCTTGACCGTCTTTACTCCTGGAGTGTCGCCAATGGCTTCCGTTTTTCAGCCGAGAAGACAGTCTGTATTAACTTCTGGCGCTACAAAGAGTTTCTCCCACCGTCCTTACGACTCGGTCCCGTTGCTCTCCCAATCGTGGAGACAACCAAATTTTTAGGCCTTACATTTGACAGGAAACTTAGCTGGTCTCCACATGTGTCATATTTGTCCGCCCGTTGTATCCGTTCTTTAAATGTCCTCCGTGTTCTCGTGGTATGTCGTGGGGAGCAAATCGAACCGTCCTACTTCGTCTATATCGGTTGATCGTCCGCTCCAAGCTGGATTATGGGAGCTTCGTATACTCCTCTGCACGGCCATCCATCTTACGCCGCCTCAACTCCATACAACATCGGGGTTTACGACTTGCGATCGGCGCGTTTTATACTAGTCCCGTCGAGAGTCTTCATGCTGGCACTGGTGAGTTGCCACTCACGTACCGGCGCGATATACTGCTTTGTCGGCATGCCTGTCGGCTACTGGCAATGCCTGACCACCCGTCTTATCGTTCCTTTTTTGATGACTCTCTCGACCGTCAATACGGGTTGTATGTCTCTGCCTTGCTACCCCCATGAGTTCGCTTTCGTCGCCTCCTTCAACACCTTAATGTTTCACTCCCTGCAACCTTTCGAGTGGGCGAGAGCCATACGCCACCTTGGCTCCAGGCTCAGGTTCGCGTCCTCCTTGACCTCAGCTCGCTCCCGAAGGAGGTTACCCCCGGTCCAGTCTACCACTCCCGTTTTGTCAAACTTCGTTCGAAGTTCATTAATATGACCTTCATTTATACAGATGGCTCTAAGACCAATGACAGGGTCGGGTGTTCTTTTATTGTCGGGGCACAAAGTTTCAAATACCAGCTCCATGGCCATTGTTCGGTCTTCACAGCTGAGCTCTTTGCCCTCTACCAGGCTGTTCTTTACATGTGCCACCACCGACATTCTGCATATGTCATCTGCTCTGATTCCCTGAGCGCTATCCAGAGCCTCAGTGATCCGTACCCGGTTCACCCTTTCATGCACCGGATCCAACGCTCTCTTCAGCAGTTGGTGGACGTCGGTTCTCCGGTTAGCTTTATGTGGGTTCCTGGCCATGTCGGTATCCCTGGGAACGAAGCTGCAGATGCCGCGGCCAAGGCTGCGGTCCTCCAGCCTCAGACAGCTTCTTGTTGTGTCCCTTCGTCAGATTTTAGCAGGGTCATTTGTTGGCGCATTTTATCGCTGTGGCATGCCGATTGGGCTGCACTTACAGACAACAAGCTTCGGGCCTTGAAACCTCTTCCTGTGGCTTGGACGTCCTCCTCACGCCCTTCTCGGCGGGAGGAGGTAGTTTTGGCCCCGTTTCAAATTGGACACTGCCAGTTCAGCCATCGCCATCTGCTGACGGCTGCGCCGGCACCGTTCTGTCCATGTGGGCAATCGCTGACGGTCCACCACATTTTAACGTCCTGTCCGGATTTTAACACACTGCGTCTTGATCTTGGCCTGCCATGTACTCTAGAAGCCCTTTTATTGGATGACCCACGAGCAGCTGCTCGCGTTCTTCATTTTATCAATTTGACAACCCTCTCTAAGCACATTTGATTATGCTGTTTTCCTTTTTCTTAATCCTATGCCTCAGTCTGTCTTTTATCGTGTTTTCCGTTTCGTTGCTGTTTTAAACTTCTGACTCGCGGTGCATTCCTAACATAGTCTGGCCGCTAATGACCGTTGAAGTTGTGCGCCCTAAAACCACAAAAAAAAAAAAAAAAAAAGCCTGAATGTATCCCACATATTGGTGGAATGTCCCCTTCTTGTTCTTTCTTTGTGCCAAGTATCATCTTCCAGATACCTTAAATTTATTATTAGCAGATGATTCACAGGTAGTTGAACTGGTCCTCAGTTTCTTCCATGGAAGTGATTTTTGTTTCCAGATATAAGGTTTTGTTTCACGCCTGGAGCAGGGGCAGACTGTTTGCAGTTGTGACCTCTCTTCATGCACTCTCGGTGTGGGACCCCATGACCACTCCCCTATGGAATGACTGCCCTCTTTTCTAGTTTTTAGATTTGGTCTCACCTTTTATGCCTTGTTCTGCAAGCATTTAATCTTAATTATTTTACAATTTGATTCTCCTGACTGGATCTGTCCACTTTTAGTGGACCCTTTTTCTTCTGTGAATAACTTCAGAATTTTGGGACAGAGGACCTCACCATTTGGTCCCATAAACCCTCTCAATCAATCAATCAATCCCCTACCAGGAAACGCTCTGGGCTAGATCAATGCAATACTAACTAATACCACAGTTTACCTCACCAACACACGATCACTGCTCATAGATCCTTTGTACCACTGCTATGTTGTTATCTGCTTGCCTACCCTTCCTGAAGCTTGAGGTAGATGTCTATAGTCACAAGATAAATACCTGGGCTTCCCTTGAACACATATGGTTAAAAAAAATATTTATACAACCAAATAGTTAGTAACATGCCTGAATATGTAGTTGCTTTTAACTCCTTTTTCATCTTAGTGTTCCATGGTTATGATACGTGCACATTTGAACTTAGTTCTTGCACCCTAAAACACAACAGAACAGACAAATCTGATATCAGGACTTTCAGCATGACTTCAAAAAATGTGCCTTGTTCATGTGGCCCAGTCAGGTTAACCAAAGTGCTTAAAAACTGTTTGTGGGACATCCAGTATAAAAGATAAAGAGCAGTGGGACTAATATCGATACATGAGGAAAGCAATTATGGAGAAATTTCTGGCTCCTGATTTTCTCTTCCATGATGACCTGGAATCCTAAATTCAGTCATGTTTTGAAGCTATGTAATGTTTTGGCTTAGATTACATCCATCAGTCTATAGAGAAGGCCTTGTCTCCAGACAGTACCATAGGCTGCTAATAGATTGATGCAAGCCAAAGATGTTTTCATCTTCTGAAAGCCCATTTCAATGTGTGCTGTGAGGGCCAGGACTTAAACCACACAGATTCGTTTTGGGTGAATGCCAGCTTGTTCTACAGTGTTGTTTGACCAGTCTTGCAAAACAGTACAAGTTCTAGAAGTTTATGGATGACACTAAGCAATGCAGTGGGACAAAGCATTGCTTGGCTTTGGGAGAGCAGTCACCTTGGTATGTTTTAAGTTCTTGGGGACTGTTTCTCATCTGCAGTAATGAGGTGACCAATTTTGCTAACCATGTTCAAATTTATTTGCCAGACTTGATGAGAAATTTTGGGAGTATGTGAACTGAGCCAAGAGATTAAGTCTGCAATCTCTTCAAGGGTTATGTCACAAATATTTAGTGTCCTAGACGACTGCTGCTTTTCTATCTTTGAGCTCATGTTTAGTCTCTCAGTGATGTGCTTTTTCAGATGTTTTGACCATGAGTGAAGCGGAGAAAATGTTCTCAGTTGATGAGGCTGGCTACAGCTCAACCTAATTTTACAGCAAGGACCATGCTTTCTGGTGATACTTAAATATGGATGAAAACTACTGAGATGATAGGATTTTACTTTGTGCAGTATCCAGGTGCTGTGTCAGTTAATCAGTGAACTGTAACCTCCACTTTGAAAACCATTGTTGCATTCCTCACATTTCTCATCCCAGCCTTAAATATATCCTTTCTGATATCCTCAGAACAAACACTTGTTAGTTGTTCTGGTAACTACATGTACAAAATTGTGGCAGATATGAGCAGGATGAGGAATCCAGTCCAGATATTTATCCAGGAAAGCATTCCAGTCAGCTTTTTTTTTAGGTACATTCTGGATTGAGGAATTAAGGTCATATTAAATAGATGCATGTTAGTCACAGGTTTGTTTTGAATGTTGATATTCTGGTTACTAAGAGATTATCAATTGTCATTTTTATATGTGAGTTTAAATACTGTTGGTCTATCACTAGGAGATAGAGTATCTGAGGATGCTAGAAAATGAAGTGCCATATGGAGTAGTGACAGCAGCAGAGGCAGCCAAAAACATGTGCACCATGTATGGAGATAATGCCACTGGAGAGAGCACGGCAAGCAAATGGTTTTCTCATTTTGAGGAGGATCATTCTGACATCTGTGACTTTTCATATACAGATAGACTTTTGGGGGTTGAAGAGTGTTTAAACACATCCCCCCCCCCAGTGATACACGATTGTGGAATGATCACAGTTCATTACAGTTGCCAGTTTCATGTACACTGAAGTGTAACATATGCATGCATGAGAAAGGTTCAAAAATGGAGTGTATGGGTACTGTATGATCTAAACCAAAATAGCAAAGACCAGGAGTGGGCATATGTAGAAAACACTGACCATTACTGTTCTGTCTTGCTAATGGCGTTTTTATACCAACATAAGGAAAAAAAAGGAATGGTTTAGTGCAAACAAAGCAACTCCCAGCACAAAGACATGCACACATCCACAAAAGATATTGTCCATCTGGTAGAACAAGGACAGTGTGGTGTACAATGAATTGCAGATGCAATTCAATGACAATGACCAGGAAGACTGCATGAAGTGATGACAACCCAACTCCTGTACAGTGTTTTTTCGCAGCCTAGCAGCATACAGGCAGTATCAAGTCATTTAGCCCTCACTTCTTTTACCTGATACTGCACCCTCAGGTTTCTCCCTCAGGGGCTCACCACTCTTTGGTGTGTATGTGCTTGGCTACCATAGGTCCCCAGCCTTTGCAGCATCTTTACCCTTCTGTGTTGGATATCCTTCCTGTTGCTATTCCTTTTTGCTTCCCTTGGAGAACATGTCTGGGATGTTTCTAGGGATGTGTTCTGCAGTTTCAGTAGCTGATATGTTTCACCACTGTTTTTAGTTCCTTTTTTTCTTCCTTCGATCACCTTCTCCTGTCCTTCCTCTGCTTCGGTGTTTGAGACTCATTTTCTTCTTCTTCCTCCCTGTGTGATCCTGAAGGCATCTGTCATATAACGGATGACTGGGTAGTGTGTAATTCCCAGACCTGGGTTGACAGGTTTCACATGCACCCCCTGGTACAGACCAGGCCCAGGGAGGGTTTATTGCCTGAGTTGCTACCTTCCTAAATTGCCAATTGGTCTCTCTGTCAGGTGATGAAGAGGTGTGACCTGAGGTCTGAACAATCACCTAAAGCAGGTGAGCCCCAGACTGAGGGAGGGAGCCACCAGTTAGATGAAGCATACCTTTGGATATGGTGGCAGTCATCTTCACAGTTTGCATCTACTAAATGTAAATGGAATGAAGCTCCTGATTCATAGACACTTCCAGATACACCATGGTTCTTCATGATTTCATGTACTGAAGATGGCCAATCCTTTGCCTCAGTAAATCAGTTTCTTATTCAGATAGGTATTGATGCAGTTGCCGGCCCTGCAAAATCCTGCGCTCATTTATGCAATGCCACTTTGGTTTTGGAAACTATGTGTAGTTCTGCAAGTCTTAAGCACAACTACTTGCTGCTTCACTTCTCCACAGGTATCCTGTTCATGTTGAAGCCTATTGAACTCTGAATACTTCCCATGGTGTCATTTACACTAGTCTGCCTGATGCAGAAATCCAAACACTGGAATGTCTTGTCAACGCCGAGGCAAATGTGTAACCTGTGGTAGGGATGCGTACGAGGGCAATTGCCCCTTCTCCTCCTCCTCCTCCTCCTCCTGGTTGTATCAACTTCAATGGTGACCATTGCTGCCTCCTCTCAAAATTGTCTCGTGCATCTCGATGAATAGGCTGTCCAGGAGGTCCAGGTAAAGGAAGAAGTTCCTTACCTGGTTATTGCAAGTTATTGGCTAGTCTCAAACCACGTGTTCTACCATCTGCTAATTACAGTACTGTTCTTGCTATGTCTCGCTCCATCAAGGACATGGCCACAAAGACCTGTGACATCAAACTCGGCACTGAGGTTATGAAATCACCCATCATCCTGGCAGCATTGCCGTCTCCTCATACAACTGTGCAACAAGCCACCAAACATCGACCTACTGGGGTGAAGTCATGTATTACACAACGGGCAGGCCAGGAAGGACTGAATGAATATACACAAAGACCTACTACATCCCTTCAGCCAACAAACATCAGTCTTCCTGTGCCAACCGGGAAGTCTACAAGAAGTCAAAGGCAGATGGTCTTCTCCTTCACCAAGTCTGATATCTACTTAGACAGTGTTGCCAGTTGATACCCTGGCCCGGCTGCCTGTGCTTCTCCGGTGTGCACCACCAACCATTTTTCTGCACTGGATTCCGCAGGCTCACAGAAGGAGCCTTCTGACACTTCTCCAGACCTCGTGGAGCATGATCCTCCTGCCTCTGTGCCTTGTAGCAGCAAGTCTTCGAAGGCTGACACTCGGCAGCCACCAAAGTGACACCCTTTCATTTTTTTATCCTCATAATAACTTTCCTTCAATGAAATGTTTGTGGTCTTCTATCCAACAAAGAGGATTTATGGCTGCTCTTAGAATCACAATGTCCTCTTGTTCTCTGCCTCCAGAAAAAAAATAATAGCGTCCCCATGACCAATTTGAGTGCTCGCATTTCCTTTCCCCATAGGATGGCATTCCATCGCATGGGGGAGTCATGCTGCTCATGCGGTATGACATTCAGAGTCAACCCATCTCCCTGACTACCTGCCTTCAAGCTGTTGTAGTTCACCTTTTCTTTCCTCACTTGATCTTTTCTCTTCATACCATTTACATCCCTGTGTCATTTGACGTCACCAGGACAGACTTCCTACTGCTTATTGGGTAGGTACCTCACCTCTTTCTGCTCCTTGGTGACTTCAGTGTACACAATGCCCTTTGGGGTTAACCCAGAACCTGTCAGACAGGTGCCCCGTTAGCCGACCTTCTCAGTCAGCGTAACCTCTTCTGCCATAACGCAAGAGTCTTTTCAGACTCTACACACACATATTTCCATTTTTACCTATCCTCCTGCACTACCCATCTGCCCATCAACCTGAGTGGTCTGCTCTCTGACACATACTCGAGTGACAATTCCCCCTGTATTATTCGTTTACTGACTCTTACCCCACTTACGTTCACACCCAGACAGCAGCTTACTAAAGCTGACTGGAGGCTTTACTCCACTCTGGCAACCTTCAATAGACAGCGTTTTCCCAGCTGTGATGACTAGGTAGAATATCTTAGTATGTTAAACCTACCGCCACAGAATGTTCTGTTCCTTGCACTTCCTCTTTACCACGCTGTGTCCTGGTCCCTAGGTGGACTCAGGCATGCCGCGACGCCAATTACACACGGGGACACACTCTTCACATTTTTACCGTCATCCTACAATGACAAACTGTGTTCACTATAAAAAGTTAGGTGTACAGTGTCATCCTGGTTTCGGGATAGTGTAAAACGTGCTGGATTTCATTCACTAGTTCCTTTAACAGTTCCACTCTCTCTTCCATCATGTTGACCAAGCTCTGATAGCTCTGTGGTACCAATAGCCATAGTCCAGTTTCCGGCCTGACAGTAGCATACGATGTCATCATGCACCCTATTGTAATCTCCAACGCCTTGTGCCACAATTTTGCTGAGATTTCGAGCTCCTTCGACTATCACCCTGCCTTCCTCCATCGAAAATAAGCAAAGGCAGCTCGTTCAATACTCTTCTCTTCTCAGAATCTGGAGTACTACAATACTGCCTTTACTATGAGGCAGCTGGGTCATGCTCTCGCTTCATCCGAATCCCCCTCCAGGGCCAGGCGATGTTCACAGTCAGATGTTACAGCATCTTTCTCCTGCTGGAAAAGCACGTTCTCCTTCATCCATGCAACTGTGTGGGCAGAGATCAGATTTCCAATGCACTGTCATACCTATGCCTAAGGCCTGTAAGGACAAACACCTTCCTTCTAGATACCACCCCATATCCCTCACCAGCTGTGATGGAACATACGATTCATGCCTGGCTGGTACGGTGGCTCGAGTCTCACAATTTATTAACCACTGCAGAATGTGGATTTTAGTGCGCAGTTCTGCAGTTGACCATCTCGCAATATCTACCAATGTCATGATTTGTTTTCTGCCTAAATCCGACTGTGGCAGTGTTTTTCGATTTGGAGGAAGTGTAAGATACCTTTCTGGAGGACAGGTATCCTCCATACCCTCTATGCATGGAGCTTCCATGGCTGCCTACTATGTTTGCTTCAGGAACTCTTAAAAACAGGATGTTGGTTTCACCTTGTTGGATGCATTTACCAAGGAAAATAGTGTGCCTCGGGGTCCTGTCATGAGCATCGGCATCTTTGCTATTGCCACTAACCCTATAATGGCCTGTCTCCCACCAGACTTGTCTGGCTTCTTTTCATTGGCGAAACACCCAGGATCTGGGTGTTTGTGTTGTCCTCATCATTCCATCATCATTCATGTAAGTGGTTAGATTGGACTGTGTACAGATTGGGGAATGTGTACAGGTGCTGATGACAACACAGTTGAGTGCCCCACAAACCAAACAACATCAATGTTATCATCATCTTCATCAACTTCATGTGGCGGCCCGTGTTCAACTTTGCCTTTATTCAATTCCTAAGGATACTACTCCAGCCTTGTTCTATCTCCTTCAATTTCACAACCTTCGCACAGAACTTCACGATTGTGTACACTGATGACACTTGTACTGACAAAGATACTGTGTCAGGTGTGCCTTCATCATTGGTCCTGACGTTTTTCGATATCATCTTCTGGTACAGTGCTCAGTAGTTATAACAAAGCTGTTCGCCCTGTATCAGGCCACACAGCACATCTGGTGACACAGGCTTTTCAATTGCGTCATCTGCTCAGACTCTGTACAGAACACAGAGGCTTTAAAGGGCACAATGTCCATCCATTAGTGCAACCGGTCCAGGAAAGCTGTCACATGCTCATTCTTGATGGATGATGTTTATGTGGGTTCCCAGTCACCTCAGTGTGACAGGAAACTAGGCCACTGACGATGCTGTCAATGCTGCAGTCGTCATACCTCAACCCACTGGTTCTTACATTCCCTCCAATGATCTGCGTTGCTGTCTGTCAGCAGATGGTGTCACCACTGGTTCTCCCTTCATGGGAACAAGCTGCAGGTTATTAAGCACCTCTCAGTGGGTTGGATGACCTCCTCTCGGCCGTCTCGCTGCAAGATCAGCTAGGTTGCATATCATGTACTGTCTTTTTAGCCATCATCATTTGTTAATTCGTGTTAGCTATCAGTCATTTTAGTGACTGGTGTCGACTGCACTTTACTTTCTATCCATCGTAGCAATATGGTGAAGGCTATTTAATGTTTAGTTCATGAGCTTTGTTTCTCTATGGAGTATTTTACAGAACTTTCAAAAATGGCTCTGAGCACTGTGCAGCTTAATACCTGAGGTCATCAGCCCCCTAGAACTTAGAACTACTTAAACCTAACTAACCTATGGACACCACACACATCTGTGCCCGAGGCAGGGCTCGTACCTGCGACCAAAGCGGTCAAGTGGTTCCAGACTGAAGCACCTAGAACCACTCGGCCACTCTGGCCAGCACAGAACTTTCTCCATGACCCCTTTTTTTTTCTTTTAACTATCTTCTATTTTGTCAATTGGGATTAATGTGTAATCATTTTTAACTCCTCTCTTTGTCGTCATGTTCTACAGTTCTGCCATGAGCACATGTGCCCTGGTTGTTTTTGAGTGACAAAGCAAAACAAAATCCTCAGATTTTCACCTTTTGTGCCATATCAAACCACTTTCTTGGAATTTCCCTTCCTGCTGAAAATGTGCTCCAAACATGGCTCAGAGACTTATTCACTACAAAACCACCTGTTATTTCTACAGCTGCGGAATCAAAAAGTTACCCCAGGGTTGGCAGACTGTTTCAAATAGTGAAGGATAATATATTATTGACTAAACTGGTATGTATGTCTCTTAGGCAGCAACCCAATAAATGGAATACTTATGCTGATTGGTTCTAAAGCAGGTAGTGTTGACTAGCAGGGAAATTTGACAATATTTTTAGTCATGGCAACCAAACGTTGGCTTCCATCACCAGTGACAAAACGTGAGTCTGGCTGGTTCTCATGTTTCCAAGCCGCTGAACTGGTGGAACTGGCATCTTTAGCACTGAAAGTAAAATAGATGTTCTTTCCAACTGCCTAGTTTACTAAGGCATCCTTGTATTGTTCAGATACTCTATGCTGAGTGAAAAAATAGCAGCAACAAAGAAAAGTTGTTAGACATAAACGAAAGCTGTTAGTCATGCTTCAATATTTGAAAGATGCCTGTTCAGATTTTGCTCTACTCACATAAGAGATGCACTAGTAATGCCAGTATGAGGATGCAAATCAGGATTGCTTCAAGCAGACACTGTTGTGTTCGTGAGTGTTACTTACTTTTGAGATTGGATGTGGTGTTAGTAAAGAATGTTTGTTGGGCCTGTGATCAACCTTTGTCCTAGACACACTGGCCCAACACCTCGAGTTTTTGTCTGGAATGAGACTTCGTACGACAGCAGGAGCACTCTCATGATTGCCCCACACACCTTGACGTCAGATTTGTATGTCAGTCCGGTGAGTCTACATGTTGTGCTGCCATTCATGAATAGCATTCTAGGGGCTGTTTTTGAACAGGACAACACTCGCGCACATACCACTGTTGTAACCCAACATGCTATACAGTATGTCCATGTGTTGGCTTGACCTGGATGGTCACCAGCTCTGTCTCCTACCAAGCAAATGTAGGACATCATTGGGCGATAGCTTAAGGGTCATCCACAACCAGCATTAACATTCTCATTATTGACCAACCAAGAGCAACAGGCATGGAACTCCATTCCACAGACTGACATCTGCCACCTGTAAAACACAGTGCATACAAATTTGCATGCCTGGATTCAACATTCTGGTGGTTACACCAGTTATTAATGTAACAGCGTTTCACATTTGCAGTGGCTTATCTTGTGCTTACATTAACCTGTGTTGTTGCAATGTTAATCAATTATATAAGTCACCTAGACAAATATATTCTAAAAATTTCATTCCTCTAAATTAATTTTCTTTTTGGAGTTGAGTTTCTTTTTCCATCAGTGTATATGGCCATCGCATCTGGTGGAGGATGTCAAGATGTTTCAAAAACATATGTTGGCCAGGAGCAACATTGTGGTTTGTGGATACTATGTGTGGTCAGTTCCCCAATTTTTATTCAGAATTAATGAATACTGTTGTCTGTGCAACTGAATAGCAAGTAAGCATTCACAGTTTTAGTCTGGACGTGTGTGACTACTTCATAGGCATGGTGATATGCTGCACCAATGGTATAATATCCCAGTATTTAGGACAAAAATGTAGACGATGAGCTTAAACAGTATCTCTTATAATCTTTGGCATTTGGTTCTGGTAATGCCCTCAATGATCAGCTGGCATATTTTAATATTTGTTCCCACTTTTCTAGATGTTTGGCCCTGAAAAAGAGCTTATGATGTGGTGCTGAGTCATTTCTCTTCTGATTTCAGTGTCCTTATTCTTACTTAATTAATCTACAATCACTGATTACATAAGGACTCAATGTGCACAAAGTCTTATATAGTCAGGAGATATGAAAATGTTCTCTGGTAGTCAGTTCCATTGCTTCCTTACCAGCACCCAGGTGTCATCTGTAGGACACTTAAATGTACCTTCACTTCCGTAGGCGTAGTCCTCGATTCCCTAAATACTTACATAAAGGTATAGCTCAACAGTTCCACAATTGATTGTACCTTAGGTAAGCTGTTTACTCCAATTTTGCTCACCAGACTGGAATGAGTCATTCAAGAGAAATTGGTGTACGTTTGATTTGAATAGAGATTTACTACGTACTTAGTGTCTCTCTACAGCAGGGACAGGTAATGTAATTGATATTCCATTTTTGTCACACATGGAACTAGAGTGTTGTGTCCAAAGGGTATGGAGACCATGATAACAAAACAAATTGGAGAAAAAGTGTTTTGATAACCACTGGTAAGTATTATCATCTTGCTCAGTAATTTGCAAGAGGACTTTCTTGGACTTAACCCACATATAACTCTTATCATTCTACTAAACAATGAAAATATTTTGAGCAAGAGATCTCCCCAGAACATAATTCCATGTGACATGGAGTACCCAAAAGCAAAAACATGCAGTCTTTGTGACTGTTTTGTATCTAATACAAGAGAGCATTCTGGATCCGAAAGCTGCTGAGCTAAATATGATTTCAGACTGGAACATACCCTGTGTAGTTTTCAGTCTAAGTGAATGCCCAGGAATTTGGTGCCATCATCTCCTACACATGCTCATTATTGAGTGTCACTGAGAATTCCTCACACTCTGTGACATGATCTAAATTGCGTAAAATTTATCTTTCTTAGGTATGCAGAAAGGGAGGTAACAGCAAACCAGTTAGACTTTGGATAAAATGTTGTTGCTGACTGTTAATGAGTGACACCTGCATTGTAACAGAACATTTGTCAAACATGGAAAATTTTCACTCTACATCATTCACAACTGCTGGCAGATAAGCATAAATCAGACAATAAAGGACACAGAACAGAAAGTGCATCTATAATACTACATGACTAATGTGTTTCATGACACATGACACTCGGTGCCAGTTCCATGGTACGTGACAAAAGCTTCTAGGAGCAACAAAAATTTGATTATACACTCAATTTCAGAAAGATATTGATTTTGGAAATAAAATTCGACACAATCTGCTCATCAAGAAGCAGTATCCTTGATTCTGTTTAGGATATGTTATTTATCAAGCCTTTGATCTAATAGTGTGTGTGTGTGGGGGGGGGGGGGGGGGTGTTCAGGACTCATGACATGCAGACATATGCAGTATTTCACAATGAGGGTATTTAGAAATTCCCAAGAAAACATTAAACATTATTTCACAAACCCTTTCTAATTTTTTCTTGCTTGCACACTTAATGTCAAACCATTTAACACACTGAAACAACTTATGCATCAAATTGCTTTGCAAATAAGTTCAAAACATGGGAGTTTGACTCCATAAATGATCAGGGGTTTACTGTTTGATTTGTAATTGCTATTAATACTTTTGCTGACTGAGGTTTCCATGTTTTATATTTTGCCTTCTGTAATAATGTTTTAGCATCTCCTTGAGACCTAATACTTTGTCTCCAATGAGAACTATATCAATTGAAGTGAAACAAAGGGCTATACAGTAACTGTTCATGTTTTTATTCTGCATAGGTCTATGGCACTTATTCATTACAGATGTACTGATTGTCATAAATATTTTTATAATTAGTTTTGTTGTGCTAATGTGATGTCACTAAATGTGTAATTCTTTGTAACTATTTATGCCGTGCAGTGTACCTAGCTGCTTTACCGCTTATGTACCCTGCGTCTCACTTTTAACAAGCAGAGAACTGTGCTGTTTGTTGTGCCAATAGGTCAGCAGTTACTACTCATTACTTGTTGCAGTAGCTTCATGCACGGCATGGCATAAATAGGAACTTATTTACACCAATTTAAACTTTAAATAGGCTGAGTACTATATGGATATCTTTTGTGTTAATAAGTTGGTACTAAATGTTTATTTTCTTGTAACCAATTAGGCCGTACAATGCGTGTAGCTATTATAGTGCTTGTATACGCAATTCGTAATTCAGAACTCACTGTTTCATTGTACTTACCTCTTGACACCATGTGTGTAATTCCTTGTCAATATTTATGCTAAAGAGTGCATATAGTGGTCTTAGCACTTACATATGCTACTTTCCACTTGGAATAGGCAGGAAAATGTACTATTCAAGTTATATGTTTTGTGTTTTATGTATAGAACCAAGCTTATTTTTATTGTGACCATTGCTAGTATGTAAAAATTCTATGTAATATATTTGTACATACCACCAATTAAAACTGTCACTATGTAGCATCATACTTGCATCTGCAACGCCATCTGGCACAAACACTTATAAATTCCTGAATATTCATAAAATGCTGTTTGTGTTTCTATGCATTTTTTTAGTTTACACTTATGTTGTATAAACATTTATTACAGTTGTTGCATTGCATTTCTGTTGGTTTAATGCTCTTTATAAGTCATACATAATTCCATAAGATGGAGCTGCAGGATGCCACACCCTCTCTTGCAATGCCATCTGTTGTTAAACATTTGTGTTCTCATCTAATGGGCAGCAGTGTTATTAGTCTGTGTATGTTTGTTACCTTTACAACTTGTAACTACTACGTCCAGTGATAATTGTAACTGCTATGTCTGCTGGCTGCATACAGTTCCATGGTACATGTCATCTTAAGAATTTAAATGCCATTATTGCATGCTGATGATGGTTTTGTAAACCATTTTTATTTCACGAGTAGTTGATTTGATTTATTTCTACAGATGTGTGATGATAGGAAAGCACCAAAACATCTAACTACATTCACTCAATGACTTTCCCTCACTGAAAAATTCAGCAATTTGTAGACTATATATAATTTTAGATATTAGAGCTGAAAGACAAGCAATATGGTAATAAAGAGTGTGTGCTTTAGAATGGATATGAAAGTTACAAGGGCCAACACAACGAATGTATTATAATTGTGCTTTCATGCCTTTATGCTCTTTAATGATCCATGGATTTTATTATATACTGTAGAAAATTTGTGTTCTTAAGCAACCAAATGTGATCTTATAACTCCTTCTGTAATATTAGGTAACTGTGCTCACTGTATCTTTGTATTTATCTAAAGACAGTTTTATATTAATAACTGTAATTATGCTCTCAGTGTAATTTGAAGTTCATATGGAGATAAACAAGCATGTGTTATTAGTCTTGTGCTATTGAACTCTACCCATTTTTCACTTTGTATGAGTATTTAAATCACAAATTTATTGGCTTATACATTTTGTTCTAAATTTGTTTTGTGTACACTATTGTGGTTGATTTGTGAATAGTTGTGTTTCCAGTCAATCATTATGCATGTGGAATACTCGCATGCAGTTTCAGAATTATATTTAGTATTGGTGGCCTACTGATATTAACATTCCTCTCCCCCTTTTGTCTAAAGTAGAATAGTAATTTGACAGTTCTAAGACCACATTCAGAAGCTCTCACGTTACATTTGTGTGTTGTCTTCAAATACAATGTCATCATCCATATGCTTAAGAATCTTTAGTTATGTAATAAGAGTATTTCTGGACTCATTTATTGCAAGTCTCTTCATAATATTAGGTACTTAATAAATATTGGATGTATAATTTATTACTGTATTCCTTAACATGATTTCCTTGTATTTCACTGTAGTGGGTTCAATTTAATGATTGATATTTGGTGTACGTCCTAATTACCTTTGGGTTTATGTGTAGTTTATGTTAATAAAGAGTGCGCACTCTATACATACAGTTCAGTCACTGTGGGGGTAATAGCAATTTTCTTAATTCCAAAATTCCCTTTCTTTGAATGTAACAAATTTACTTTCATACATTAATACAATCTTACAACATATTGGCAGAAATTGTTCGATGTTGCTATGCTTTGTTTGTCCTGACAGTATATAACTAGAATGCTGCAAACTTATGTTCACTGTTTTATACATTTTTATTGTGATAGTTATTTTTCTTACCTGGAGAAATGTAGTATATCTGATGATGTGATAAATAGTTCACGATAAGTATGTGAAGACAACTATGTAATCTCATTGGATATTGAATTTTGTTCTGTTGTTACATTGGCTTCTCTATTATGGCCTTTGTATAGTACTGTGAGTGTGGTCTGTGAAGGAAACTAATAATAATAACAATAATAATAATAATAAATAAGGATTAGAAGACAGTATTGTCACAGATTTTTGCAAGCCAATAACATCACACAGATTCCAAGTGTATCTCAGTATTGTCAGTGTGAACATAAAATGTTACTGCTGATAGATGATGATAAAAGTAATTTTGTCTATCCTGTGATTCCTCACAAACACCACAGAAGAATACCTCTCATCATAGACTCCCCTTATTTATTTATTTATTCAGAAATCCTGTTGTGTTATTACACATAGATGTAGGATAAGTTACAGTTAACATGCTATGATACGTAGATATACTTAAGGTATAGACTTATATAAATTATATGCTGTACATAGCGAATCATAACTTTTTTGGTATGTTACTCTATAATCATTATCTGATGACTGTATGTAACACTGTTCACAGATATCATAAGTGCAGATGAGCCATAACGAGGAACAGTTATAACACAATGTAAATAGAGTCAAATAAGGCAGTTGAAAGAAATATTTTAACACATGCAGTAAAATACATCACAAAAATTGTTTTAGATTACTATTCATAAATTATTCCACTGAATAGAAGCAGTGCTTCTGCAGGATTGACTTTATTTTGGATCTGAATCCTTTCTGGCAAGACCTGACACTTTCAAATACTGAGCTCCTTAAAGAGATGTTTAGTCGTGGAAGACAGGGGTACTTGTTTCATTGTCTTAATAATTACATACTGCATTCCTTTTTGGGGCTTCTCCCTTAAGAATGTATTTATTATGCAGAAGCACATAATTGAGTTACTAACGCAAAGTAGGCACATTTTAGTGTTTTGATATCACAGATTTTACTGCAAATACTAAAAGCATAGCACAAACTGTTCATTTTACTTAATAATTTATCTTTATGTATGTCCCACTGTAGTGTGTCATCTATCGACACCACAAGGAATTTTGTGGCTCTTTCTCGCTGTATGGGCACTTTCTCAATCCTGATATCATCTATCACAGACAATACCTTTTGTGTCGTGTGGAAATTTATATACATTGTTTTATCTTTATTTAGGAGAAGTTTGTTTTTGTTCAACCAGTTTACCAGACTGCAATTTGTATCAGCAATTGTGGAGTTGAGCTGATGAGGACAGTGATTTGAAAACAGTATATTGGTGTCATCAGCAAACATTACCGGCAGGCTTTCCTGAATGCTTTGGGGTATTCATTGATGAATATTAGAAATAAAAGGGGACCAAGTGTAGAGCCTTGGTGAATACCTTGTCTTACAACTTGCTCCTCTGATTACATGAAAATTGGTGAAAATGCTCAGTCACTACTTTCTGTATTCTGTCTGAGAGATATGACCTAAACCAGTCATTTCCCCTAATCGCATAACGTAGTAGTTTCTCCAAAAGTAATACATGGTTGACAAGATCAAAAGCTTTAGTGAGATCAAGAAACACACCTGTTGTGTGTTTTCTGTCATTGAGTGCCCTATAGATTTCATTTAAAAATGAGTATAATGCTCCAGTTATTGATCTCCCTTTCCTAAACCCAAACTGGTGAGGACTTAGTATGCAGTTACTTTACAAGAAACTTATAACATGGTCATATACTGATTTTTTGAGGACTTTTGATGAGCTTGAAAAGACTGAGATGGATCGGGTCTGTAGTTGTTTACATCACTCCTTTCCCCTTTTTTAAACAGAGGAATAATTTTTGCTGCTTTAAAAATTCTAGGAAATTTACCCGATGATAAAGAGCAGTTTATTATATCTGTCAGTGGTTCACACACATGATGGCAGGCTCGTTTTAAAAGGCAAACAGATATACCATCAAGACCACAGGAATGTTTGTTTGGTCTCTGCCTTATAATATTGCAGATTTCATTTGGTGTGACTGGGTCAGGGAACATTTATAGTGGGAATACTGCTGAATCTGAGTGATAAGTGAGTGCAGCAGTCTTGATTAAAGAAGAAAACTTGTCACCAATTTTTGTGAAATGGTCATTACATATTTCACATAATTGCTTAGGGTCATTGGTAACACCATCCTGATCTTTAATGCAGGTTATTGAGTGAGTCCTGTCTTTTTTGCCAACTGTTTCATTTATCAATCTCCACATGGCTTTTGATTTATTGCTTGAGTTGATAATGAATTGCCTATTATACATTTTCTTTGCTTCATGAATTACCTTGTTTATAGACAGTGAGATATACCGTAACTATTTCATGCAGTATAAAAGAATTCTAGTTTTAATGTAGGCATATAGCAGTCTCTTATTTCTGCAAGAGGTTTCTATTCCTCATGTTAACCATTTATTATTGGACAGTTGAGATGTGTATTTTTTAGCTGTATGTTTGATTGGGAATGCCACTTCATAGCAGTGTTGCAAGATACTCATAAATTCATTAGCCTTTCTGTCAACATTGCTGGCACAATAGACACCTTTCCAGTCAGCTTTATGGAGCAGAAGTGAGAAATGTGCTACATTATTTTTATTGCCAGTTGATCTTTTGTAAGTCTGTTGGGGAGGTTTTGTCTGTCTATTTGCATCTTGCATGGTCATATTCAGTATCAAGCAGTTGTGATCTGATATACCGTTGGAGATTATGTCTAGTTTCCAGACAGATGACATGCCAGTGTTAACCAAAACAGTATCTATTTCAGATGAACTGGTATTAGTTGTTCTAGTAGGTTTTTTTGTTTAATATACACTCCTGGAAATGGAAAAAAGAACACATTGACACCGGTGTGTCAGACCCACCATACTTGCTCCGGACACTGCGAGAGGGCTGTACAAGCAATGATCACACGCACGGCACAGCAGACACACCAGGAACCGTGGTGTTGGCCGTCGAATGGCACTAGCTGCGCAGCATTTGTGCACTGCCGCCGTCGGTGTCAGCCAGTTTGCCGTGGCATACGGAGCTCCATCGCAGTCTTTAACACTGGTAGCATGCCGCGACAGCGTGGACGTGAACCGTATGTGCAGTTGTGGACTTTGAGCGAGGGCGTATAGTGGGCATGCGGGAGGCCGGGTGGACGTACCGCCGAATTGCTCAACACGTGGGGCGTGAGGTCTCCACAGTACATCGATGTTGTTGCCAGTGGTCGGCGGAAGGTGCACGTGCCCGTCGACCTGGGACCGGACCGCAGCGACGCACGGATGCACGCCAAGACCGTAGGATCCTACGCAGTGCCGTAGGGGACCGCACCGCCACTTCCCAGCAAATTAGGGACACTGTTGCTCCTGGGGTATCGGCGAGGACCATTCGCAACCGTCTCCATGAAGCTGGGCTACGGTCCCGCACACCGTTAGGCCGTCTTCCGCTCACGCCCCAACATCGTGCAGCCCGCCTCCAGTGGTGTCGCGACAGGCGTGAATGGAGGGACGAATGGAGACGTGTCGTCTTCAGCGATGAGAGTCGCTTCTGCCTTGGTGTCAATGATGGTCGTATGCGTGTTTGGCGCCGTGCAGGTGAGCGCCACAATCAGGACTGCATACGACCGAGGCACACAGGGCCAACACCCGGCATCATGGTGTGGGGAGCGATCTCCTACACTGGCCGTACACCACTGGTGATCGTCGAGGGGACACTGAATAGTGCACGGTACATCCAAACTGTCATCGAACCCATCGTTCTACCATTCCTAGACCGGCAAGGGAACTTGCTGTTCCAACAGGACAATGCACGTCCGCATGTATCCCGTGCCACCCAACGTGCTCTAGAAGGTGTAAGTCAACTACCCTGGCCAGCAAAATCTCCGAATCTGTCCCCCCATTGAGCATGTTTGGGACTGGATGAAGCGTCGTCTCACGCGGTCTGCACGTCCAGCACGAACGCTGGTCCAACTGAGGCGCCAGGTGGAAATGGCATGGCAAGCCATTCCACAGGACTACATCCAGCATCTCTACGATCATCTCCATGGGAGAATAGCAGCCTGCATTGCTGCGAAAGGTGGATATACACTGTACTAGTGCCGACATTGTGCATGCTCTGTTGCCTGTGTCTATGTGCCTGTGGTTCTGTCAGTGTGATCATGTAATGTATCTGACCCCAGGAATGTGTCAATAAAGTTTCCCCTTCCTGGGACAATGAATTCACGGTGTTCTTATTTCAATTTCCAGGAGTGTAGATTTCCTATTAGAATCCACTGCTTCCTGGAAAATAGTGAATATATTGCAATGTTATAACATGAAAAACTTAGTCTCCACATAAGATAATACTGGGATATTTTAAACTGTACTGTTGTAGTGGCATATCTAGTTTGGAGGTGAATATTTGTGTGTTACCATGAGGTGGTCTGTAGATACATGTCACAGTAGAAGTTAAATCTATTAAGCTTTTAGTTATGTGTTCAAAATGCTTTTCACAGTTCGTATGCTTGGTTTTAAGTAATGGATTACATTCTACATTATCTTGGGCAAGTATTTGACAGCCACCTCCCTTTTTTATTAGTTCTGCAAAAATTGTTAACCATTTGAAAGCCTGGAAGGGAAAAATAGGCAGCGTCATTATCTTTAAGCCAATGCTCGGCTATACAAAGCACATCTATAGTGTCTCTAAAGCTTTCTAAAAATATTTGTAGTTCTAAACTTTTGTTCCTTATGCTTTGCATGTTCTGGAAGAAAACACAAAATTTTGACTTTTTGTGTGAGTACAATGGTTTTTCAGGTGAGTGGGACTCGGGCACAACATTTACTCTGTAACGCTTATTGTTCTTTAGTCTAAAAAAGATTTCCTTTGAGAGTTAACTATTGCAGGAATAGGCAGCTGTGATAATTCAGCACACCTAATATAGATAAAACTAGAGATTGCTTGAGCTCTGATGTTGGTATGATCCAAACCATTTTTGCACTTGGGTACCAAATTTTCGTGAGACCTGTCAGATGTAACAGTAGCATTGGGGATGATGTTCAGTTCTCTGTAGCCGAGTGTTATTGTAGGCCTACTTTGTACATTTGTTTTCTTTACAGTTTGTAATCTGTCCAAACCTACCTCTCCTATTTGAAAAAGGAACAACTAATTACAGAATCCATGATTTTCTTAATTGTATTTTCCCTTCATTACCATTAATGTGCTTACACGAACTTCTGTGTCTCTTCATATTGTTAAAGTCTGTCATTGTATGGATTAAACAGTGTATGTAACACTTGATAATTTTTCATTTTCACTCTTTAATATATTGCAAATGTGCTCATACAGACTTTTCAAAGTAGTTCTTAAAAATGGAATTTGTTATGTGCTTGAAGTATTCCTCTGGATCTGGAAAAAAATTGTGCCTCAGTCAGAGAACTCTTCCTAATATTTGCATTTCATAAATTTATCATCACTGACATTTGTATATCAGTCAATTGGAATCCCTCTCTCTGAAAGGAAACAGTAATATAATCTGAAATATTGCTGAGATTTTGAAATTAGTGTTAATTCTTACAGGCATTGTAATAATGCCTGTTACAAAAATTGTCTGTAGTATGATTGGTAAATGGTAGACATAAAAAATGCTTTACAGTTGAATTGTAATGAATACACGACTTCTTATGACCAGATCAAACAACTAGCATAGTTATTTCAACTATAACTGAGATTAAGAAAATTTTAACTCAAGATGTTTTTATTTTTAGCTACATGTAGCTTTGGTTGTGTAATGATAAAAAAACTTTCAATGTCTAATAGAAGGTAACTTAAAAGAAGTATCTGCATACTGTGCATGGTAAAAGTTACTTATTTAATAATGCTGCTGATCTATTCGACATCATCATTCCTTTGTAAACAATAATATAGAAGCACAATTAGACTAGAATTATTGCTGTTAAGAATTTGACAATTCTTAGTACAGCAACGTTAACCATTACTAGCAGACTATTTGCACAAATGAAACAAAGTCTGACCTTGCTTCCACTTACTTGTCGATCATCTGTTTTCTTTTATTGTTTTATTCGCCCCCAATGGTATTAGGTTGCGAGGCCAGAGGGCGTCTTTCATTCTCATTCTTCAATCTCACCTCCCATGGAAGGGGGAGGGTGCTGTCTCAGGTCTGGTGAAGGGGAAGCCAGCGTTCCTAGGGGGCAAACCAATCGGAGAAAGCCTGGTCCTCCAAGCTGGGTGTTATGTGGTCTAGTTGGTAAATGATGCATGTAAAAATCTTCATTGTCACAGGCCTGAAAATAATTCTCGGATGTGAAGGCCAAGCAAGAGATGGTGAGGTCGGAACAAGCCATACTTGATGTGTAGACAGCAGTGTCAGTATGACCATACACTCACAATACCCCCAGTTTGGGAACAAAATTTGAACCATAGTTGGTGATGCTTCTCTGCATCAGTAAAGGGGGTGGAAAAAGAAGCATTACACATCATAAAGGATCCTTACCAGAAGGATGTAAACCATGTCAAATGTTAACTGTTGCTGCTGTTGGCGGTGTCATCACCAATGAAATTACATGATTCTAATATTCTCCAATATTTCTAAGTTGCTGCAATTACTACAGGGACAATCCTGGACAGATGAACAGTGCTGAAGGTACCTTGAAGACTAGTGAATAAATGAAAGTGAGACAAGAGCAGACTGCTGTTTCAAAATTCCAGTTATACTGTGCATCAGGCTGTAGACTCCTCACAAGCAAAGTAATTTTGTGGTTGCCAGGTGCGAAGAGTAGACAAAGTGAAAATGAGGATAGAATGTTGTGGTGGAACATTTCTGAAAGTATCAGATATTGGTGTTCTTCTTCCAAAAGCAGTATATCAGCAGTACACAGCCTCCAGATGGTACCATGTTCCAAGTTCTCTCTGTCTCACACCTCATGGATGTCTTCACTGATTCTCATCATTTGTATTTTGCTGACTACAACTGGAGGAGTTGTGATCTCTTTTCACTGTAGATCATTCTGCTGATCTGGCAGCAATAATATGAGAAGAGGTCCAGCCAGAACTTCACCTGCAATCTTTCACTTGACAAAGATGATCATGCTGGCAGCTGAATGAAGTCTTTAGTGGCATTGGGCTATTACTTCTGCCTGACTTGAAAGCACCTAGCTTACAAGATACGTAGAGAAAGATGCAAGCTGTAGGCCGGCACCTCATAAGTGGAAATCACTTCCCGACAATTTACAGGCCTTTCAGCAAGACACGATCAAGATGGCTCTTGAAGGAAAGTGACAGTTTAAGGACCAGAGGTTCTGAAGTTGACAACATTCCCCACTTCAACTCCCCTCTCTTACATACTTCATACAGTCGTCTACTGCTTCTATACTTAAATAACTGTTATTTTAATGAGCAAGTAAAATATCATGTTGAATATGTGTATAAACCTGAAATTAACTGTCAGGTCTCCTCGTAATATATTTTTTCCTGTATTTTGTTAGTAGTGGAAATGAAAGTTAAAGTTAATCCATTACTTCATCACATGACTGTAACATGGTTAAATATGCAACATTTGAGTCACATAGTACTGTCATTAACATGTCAAATAATTTCAGATTGTAAGTGCAAATGTTTCTCACCAATGTAGAAGTGAAAATTGTGTCATCAGATGCAGGTAATAAGTTAAAATACCAGAAAGAGGAGAGAGATGTCTACTCTAATTACCCCACTTGAGGGTATATTTTGTCATGAAATCTGTGTCGTTGGGCATTTCATTTGCTTCAGTTTTTCAGCCTATTATATCCAAACAGTCCTTGAAAATTGAGTTGTAGCTCCAAAACACATTAAGTAAGACTTCAGGAATAAAATCCTTAGTCATACACAAATTTTATTTTCTGCTCTCTGCCCTGTGTGTTTATATTACTGCATGTTGATATACACTGGTGTTATGTAATGTCTAAAAAATTGATTGTATTCAAAATATTTATGTGATAAAAATGCAGGCATAATATTAATTTGCTATGAACCTTTTTATTGTTGTGAACAGTCATGTTACTGAATTGGTGGTTCCACTTACCTCTAATTTATTTGAGGAAATGCTGTACCTGAACATTCTCATGTATTAAATGTACCAGTAAACCCCCTGATGCTTAGAGACTCGAGCTCTCATATATAAAACAGCTTCAGTCATCTGATTACTCGTAAATTAGTTACTGTTTTAAGTATTGCATTTCAAACTTAATTCTAATATTTCACAAACTTTCCAAACAAACTTCATGTACATAAGTGAGAGAGTCACTAGGCGTTCTCAGTCTCAAATACTGGATGAATATATGAGTAGTAAAGAAATTCATCATTTCCATTATCAATAGATAATAAATGTACATTTCTCATGTATCATCCTTAGTAGCTCATGGGGTTGTGGCAATGTAGTGAACAGTCCATCAGATTTATCAGTAATTGATTTGAGAACTCATTCTGGGTTTGTTGTTAACTTCAGTTGTTCTGCCAGCACGTCTTGCAGCTTCTGATTAAGTGAATTCCAATTTTCTGTGTTGGAATGTCCCATTTTAGTTGCTGTATCAAGCTTGGACGGATGTAATTACTGTTCAAATCTATTGGGTGTTGTGGTATGAATCCTTCACCCTCATGATCTGATACGGGGTCTTTATAAGGATGGTGATGTAGTTGGAAATTGATCACCCTGCACATTTAGGATTCACGATTTGTAAACCCAAGCATTCATGAGATCACTTTCATTCTATAGCTCATGGACACAGAGTTTTGTAGATGCCCGTTTTGAAAATGTGGAAGCTCAATTTCTCCCCATTTTGATTCAGCCTAGGGGCAATTAGGCCTACTTATTACATGATGTGAAACAGACACCTACAATCATGCACAATAATGGTCATTGATTAGGCACAATTATTTGAAATACAGTGTGCCAGTTACTCTCAGGGGAAAAATTGATCTCAAGTTGTGTAGTACTCAGTTATTAAGCTTTTGACCCTATTTTAGTTTGAGCAAGTTTTTCTATTCTCACCCAAAAAAAATGCAATAAGAAATTGAATAGAATGGTTTTTATAATTTGAACTAGGCAGCCAGGTGTGGGAGGTGGTCACATTAGAGATTCTAAACACAAAAGGCTTAAAATGTGAGACAATGTATCAGAAATGTGTCACACATGATAACTGTCACTTCATGAAAGAACCGGCCATTAGCAACATCTGAGGTAGCAAAGTATCGTCCAGCAGAATGCACTAGATGCTTCCCAGGGAAGACTCGAGCACTCCAAACTGCACATCCACAGCTTAGCTGCAGCGCTACAGCCCTGCAAGGACACAATTGTGGCTCTCGTTGTTACACGATGCCAACTTGTGCTGAAACCAGCCCAGATGTCATAGTAGGGAGGAGACATCTGCTGTTAATTGGTGTCCATCCGTAACTGTCCACAGCTCGGAACCATACCTCCCAGCTGTATGAAAATGGCCAGCAGACACTGCCACCACCAGCCCTAAGGCATTATAGAAGATACATCAATTCACACATTTGTGCTATCATCGGTGTGCCACACAGCCTATCCTCCTCCACAGAAAAGCAGGTACCTTCTCCCTTTTCTCTCACAGCAAGAAGGAAACTAGTCAACTTCTTGACCGGAGATATGTGGACTTGAGATTTTTCCAGTCTGCATATTCTGGACCAAGAGACTGACTGGATTAAGAACCTTAAAAACTTGACAGGGCCCCTCAAACTGGGGGGATAGCTTATTTGAAGATTACCTTTTTGCCCTGCCCGTCCCCCTGCCCCCCAAACTCCAAAATTATGGATGAACCCCTTTTCCCCTGGCTTAACCTCAGAGGAGTGACCCCCTTCATTATAATGGTGCACCTCTCTGGAGTGAGAGTTCTATGTTCCTACATGCTGGTAATTCATGGGATAGCTCGACATGGAAGAGGCTGTAGTGGCCTTACTTGCCTTGCAGTGAACAGAGTTAAAACTCAGGTTTAACCATTTAAGCAAGGTGTCCTGTCTTCAGTGAGAATGCTGATGAAATGCAATAAGAATCAATTTCAAACTCAGATTAAGACTCTGCAAAGGAGGGTTGCAGATACTAGGGTATTGTGGTGGAATGATTAGTGTCATTCGCAGAGCAAAGCCTCCTAAACTGATGCAAAACAAACACTGGGCATTATCACTAAAAAATGATCTCGGAAGGCCAATAATGGAAAATATTTGAGGTAAATGCCGAATCTTTAGACTGACTGTGATGCCAGTACTTACTACAAGCCACACACTACTGGAGAGAGAATCCATGACAACCCGGATATAAAGGTCACCAACCTGTGTCCTAGATAACAGACAAATGTAATCAATGGACAGGTAGCCCACTGGGTTATTTTCCTTCCCAGAATGCAACCTCCCATTCTGAGAATTAGGGTTAGACTTGGCTACCTTGCTGCTCTGACATTCTCTCACTCGGAATTACCTGATACAGTCCAGGTCAGGCGAGGTGCTCCCTAATCTTAGAAAGTGTTCTGGCAACTGCTAAATGACTACCTGCTGCAGAATTATGGAAATAATATGAAATAGCGAGAGTTGGTTCACCAATCACCATTGAAACATTTCTCACTCCTGGCTTGGTAGCGCATAATGCCCTTCCTTACACTGTAACCTGTCACACCAAACACCTAGCAAGGCGGTGCAAAGATTACCACATTGGATTGTGTAATAACCACGACAGGAACTGTCATGGGTTTGCTGCTAACGAAAATGTAGCGGGACCAAATGGGAGTGGCCCGCAAACAAACAAGATGGATGAACGGGAATGGAAGGAGAAGCACGGCACGACGACAGACAACCGAGCAAGACTCCAAGTACAACAACAAAGTATTAAGCAATGGAGTCACAAGAGAGAGCCTCATGAAATCAATACAACATCCACTCATAAATGGGAAGCAAGCACATGCAATGTAAACACGATGTCTGTAAGCGAGATATCAACCGATTCAATGTGAATACCAGACTGCCTCACTGAGTGAGAGGCTGCCACCTAAATATATGACAGGGGATGCCACTATTGGTCACTGGGACAATGTGCTCTACAGTGGAGCCCTCACATTAGACTCAGGGCCAGGAGTGTGCAGTAGTCATGGCGTAAGCCATGGCAGCACAGAGACCTCCAGTGGTCATTGAGTTCCATGCAGTCTGGTGCGGATTTGAAACACGCGGCACTCGGTACCTGATCCCTCCCCCCTGAAACTTGTGCATAGAGGCGAAAATGCCCTGGACTTGCCACAGTGGTCGGCAGATGGGAGAAAACCCAGACTTGTAAACTGTCACTGTCGGGGAGGAAGGGACGTCCAAGGTGTCCACGATGGCCAACACAGAGGCCACGGCATCGGAGGGAGCCTCCAGTCCACCAGGGGGTGGGAAGAGCTGGCAGCAGGCTCGCGGGGAGGCAGCAACCGGTGGCAACTCGAAGACAGTGTCTGTACCCGAAGTAGGGAGTGCAGGAAGATACAGCAGTGGGAGTCCCACAGGGGTACGAGGGCCGTGGTGTCACTGCCAGACACCACACTTGCTAGGTGGTAGCTTTTAAATCGGCTGCGGTCCACTAGTATACGTCGGACCCGCATGTCACCACTGTCAGTAATTGCAGACCAAGCGCCACCACACAGCAGGTCTAGAGACAGATCCTAGCACTCATCCCAGTTGTACAGCCGACGTTGCTAGCCATGGTTCACTGAGAATTACGCTCTCATTTGCCGAGACGATAGTTAGCATAGCCTTCAGCTACATTTGCTACGACCTAGCAAGGCACCGTATTCAATTGTTATTGAGATTCTATTAATGTATCATCAAGAGCGATGTTCTACAAATGTGGATTAAAGTTAAGTATTCCAGAAGCTACGTACTTGTCTTTATAGCATTCATTACGTATCCTGTTTCAGACCTCATGCCAGCCTGCGTGAGGTTAAGCGGGTGCCTTTCGGCTTCCTCTCATTGTGTCTAGGCTGTCTTGTCTAGACACAACAAGGGCAGAGCTGGTTATGATGGTGGCACTCCAACACTTTTAATAACTTCACTGATGTCACATGCTGCCCATGGGCTACGATGACTGAGGCGGGCATCCAACCCACCTTGTTCCCGTACACGTGAGCCCACACGGCTGCACAAGAGGCATAATGCTGGGAGGGCCAGTAGCAGGGGTGGGAGGGTGAAGGTATCAGCAAATAGTCCGGCAGAGCTTCTCCATCGGGTGACAGCAATGAACCTTGCTCTATGTCAAGTGGTTGGTGCGATATGTGCTCAAGAACAGGGTGAGGGCTGATGTGGTTGGCATTGTTTCAACTGCCTTTGTCATCTCTTGTTTAAATGTGTGGACAAGCCTCTCCACTGCGCCATTGGAGGAAATGTGGACTATGGATATGTTTGGTCTCTGATAATGGCTTCCAATTCATGGCGTTCTCCTACCAAGACTTCTGTCAGGCCTACAGTATCAATGTGTGAGGCAGGCCCTCAGTGGTGAGAAACTGAGCCAGGGCTGTGACTGTGTCCTCTGTGTTGTTGAGTGCCATGCAGACAACATGTGGGTAGTTGGAATAGGCACCAAAGATAAGTAACCACATGGACACCAAAACCGCACCTGGAAAATTAAGTTTGATGCGATCCCAGGGCAAGCGTGGCAAACGCCAGGGTGTGAATTCTGGTACCATGACCGGTGGAATTTGAATCCGTGCCAGACGTCATGGACGCAGTTACAACATTTTGGCAACAAGGTAAACAGTTGTCGTTCTTGGTATGGAGGCGAAGTTGGTCTGTCTGCTGGAGCAACAGCAGCAGTTAATGCAGCAGCAGCAGCTCATGCAGCAGCAGCAGCTCCAGTTACACATCTTACAAAAGCCGCTGTAACTGACAAAGTTGATGCTCGGGACACATTACCGCATCAGCTTCAGGGTCCTTGGGTGTCCGATGCTTTCCCGCGTCCGTCGTCCTTTCCATCCTTTAATGACGCTAAAAACCTACTTACATAGGCTGAAACAATATTTCACGGCTTTCCAAGACACGGACGACTCCTTGCAGCGGTCACTGTTTTCGTCTTGGGCCTCTCCGGACACGTTCTATCATCTCCGCATGCCCAATGCTACCATGTAGTCGCCTCTTGGCTGGAATTCCACCAGTACCATAAACAGCCCGGTCAATTGTATCGTTCCTGTGTCACGGACTTGCAGGGTCTCAGCTGTTGATGCGATTTTACGTGCACCAATCAGCAGTGTAAGGCTTCGTATGCGGACTCCCTGATCTGGGATGTAGTGGTTCAGTTGGCTCCCGACCCTGAGGTCTGCACTGTGGTGTTGAATCTTGACAACCCCTCCTTGGAAGAGATTCTCTGCATTGCTCACTCCTTTGAAATTGCTCAAGTGGCTAACAAGCGTCTTGTGGCGCGACTGCAGGTGGCAGCGATCGAGGAGTTCCAGCGGGTTCCGCACTTGCGATGTCGACGTGGCCCAGCCAACAGGGGCCAGTGCCATCGGGACTCTTCGTGTTCCGACATCTCTATGGCGTTGGCCCTTTTGTCGCCCCTCGGCGCCGGTCGAGCGGCCTACTTCCTTCTTGCCCACAGTGCTTTACTGCCCATTCGCGGGCTGATTGTCCCCACCACTGGAAAATGTGCACGCTGTGTAACAAGGAGGGCCACATCCGATCGGTTTGTCATAGTCGCTCGACTCGATCCAGTGCTGCCCATCCTGGGCCTCAAGATACCATCCATGCTCTGCAATCGGTTGTCCCACAGGATGACCCATCAGCGTGGAAGCTTTTCCTCACGCTCCGCAATTTCACAGAGGATGTCAGCTTTCAGGTCGACACTGGGGCCACCGTCTCCCTGATTGCTATGGCAACATATACCCGGCTGGACTCTCCTGCGTTGTCGCCTCCATCTCGCCGTTTATTCGCCTACGGAGACGGTTCCATTCCCCTTCCTTGGGTAGTTCATAGTCCAGGCGACATACAAGCATGTTCTGTGGCTCCTTACCCTCTCTGTCGTAGAGTATCTGTCGGCTTCGAATATTTTTGGCCTGGATGCGTTTCAACTGTTTGGCTTTTCAATTTCCGATGAAGTTAAGGTCGTTTCCCCGGCTGTTCCCTTTCAGGACTTCGACAATCTGTGCTCTGATTTTGTGTCGTTGTTTGCACCAGATCTCGGATGTGCTTCCGGCTTTCGGGCGCACATCACCCTATGGCCGGATGCACAGCCTCACTTTTTCTGGGCCAGGCCCCTTCTGGTCAACCAGGAACTTGATCAGCTCCAGGCCGCTGGCGTGCTGGAACCTGTAACCTATAGTGCATGGGCGACACCAGTGGTGGTCATACGGAAACCCAATGGGCCCCTTTGGCTATGTGGGGTTTTGGCGCTGCAGTCAATGCTCAGTCCCTCGTTGTTACTTATCCCATTCCCTGACAGGAAGACCTTCTTGCCAAGCTTGCCGGGGGAGAGTATTTTTCCAAGATCGACCTGACTGAGGCATACCACCAATTGCCCTTGGATGTCGAATCTCAGAACATCATGGTTATCAACATGCCTTTCGAATTGTATAAGTACAAGTGCCTTCCCGTTGGTGTCTCTTCAGCGCCAGCCATTCTCCAGCGATTCCTGGAGCAGCTTACCCAGCCTATCCCTGCATCTCTGAATTATCTGGATGACATCTTGGTCACTGGGTGTTCCCACTAGGAACGTTTGCAAAACCTCAGTGCCCTATTTCACACTCTGCAGTCTGCTGGTCTACGCTGTCAGCTGAACAAGTGTTGTTTCTTTCAACTGGAAGTGGAATACTTGGGCCACTGGCATAGCAAAGATGGCATTCACCATTCAGGTCATAATGTCACTGCCATTGAGGCCCTTCCTAGTCCCAAGGACTTATTGGAACTGCAGGTGTTTCCGGGCAAGGTTACTTATTACTTAAAGTTCTTGGCCCAGGGTGCCTCCATTGCTCAACCCCTCAATCACTTGTGTCGCAAAGTCATACCTTTTGTTTGGACTCCTGCCTGTGACCAGGCTTTTCTCCATTTAAAGGTGATGCTGAAGTCCGCCCCTTGCCTTACTCCCTTCTCTCCGGACCGCCTCTTGGTTGTGGCAGCTGATGCGTCAGCTTACGGCATTGGGGCCATCCTTGCCCACTGGGATGCCGATGGCTCTCAACAGCCCATTGCTTATGCCTCTAAGACGTTGACCCCAGTGCAATGGAACTACTCCCAGATTGAAAAGGAGGCCCTGGCGATCGTGTTCGCCATCCAAAAATTTCATTCCTATCTCATTGGGGCAAAGTTCACCATCCTGATGGACCATAAACCCTTGGTTACACTTTTCAGACTCCACTCTCACCTTCCCGAGCAGACGGCTCAACAACTCCAGCGCTGGGCATTGTTTTTACGTAATTATGCTTACACCATCCGGTATAAGCACACCGCCCACCATGCTAATGCGGACACTTTGTCACGTCTCCCAGCAGGCCCCAATCCTGCTTTTGATCAATAGGAGGCCCTCTGCTTTCACATTGATTCTGCCCACCGGGATGCGCTGGATGGTCTTCCTCTTATGGCTGCTGACGTTGCTGCGGCTACCCACCATGACCCTGTCTTGCGGCAGGTTCTCAACTACGTGGTCCACAGGTGGCCATCCTATGTTACTTGTCGGATGCAGTCCGATTCCTGTCCCTGGCGCCACCTGTCCCACAGACTCTCCGTGGTTGATGATGTCCTTCTGTTGGCCATGGAGTCAGATGCCCACCGGGTGGTCATCCCTCCCGAAATGCGGCTTCAGGTACTCAGTTTGTTACACCACGGGAACTGGGGTATGTGCCATATGAAAGTTTTGGCTCGCCAGCATGTGTATTGGCCCGGCATCGAAGGTGATATTGAGCACCTGATCCGTGGCTGTACTGTCTGAGGGGGGCTTGCCTGGTGACGCACAGTCTTGTGCACACTGGCCTGTGCCGCGCCGGTCCTGGGATCACATCCGTGTCGATTTTGCGGGACCGTTTTTGGAGTCCATGTGGTTACTCATCGTTGATGCCTACTCCAAATACCCATATGTTGTCAGAATGGCATCCACCACCACGGAGGCTACACTCACGGAACTGGTCCAGGTTCTCACCACTGAGGGCCTGCCCCACACGTTGGTCTCCAATAATGGTCCCCAATTCCACGACTTCTGTCAGGCCAACGGTATCAAGCATATCTGTAGCCTTCCTTTGCACCCTTCATCCAATGGTGCGGCGGAGAGGCTTGTCCGCACTTTTAAACACCATTTGACTAAGGCGGTTGACACATCTCCAACCACGTTGGCCCCCACTCTGTATTTGAGCACCTATCGCACTACGCCATTTAACGGTCGCAGGCCGGCAGAGCGCCTTCATGGGCGACAGCCGTGGACCCTGGTCCATGCTGGTCCTGGTCCATGCTGATGCCGTCCTCCTCCCACGCCCACTCCCAGCCCTCGCAGCGGTATGCCCCTGGCACGGCCGTGTGGGCCCGCGAGTACGGGCACAAGGTGGGTTGGACACCCGCCGTGGATGTCGCAGCCCACGGGCGGCATGTTATGTCAGTGCAGACGTCGAAAGTGTTGGAGCGCCACCATCACGATCAGCTCCACCCTCATGCTGCCACAGGACTAGCGCCACTGCCTCTTTCTCTACCTCCTTCAGGTACGGACGTGGTCGTCGAGTCACCATCCCAGCCCCCGGTTGCCGTCTCCCCGCGGGCCTGCTGCCGGCCCTCTGCACCTCCGGATGGATTGGCAGCTCCCTCCGCTGCCCATGGACTCTGGATCGGCTGTCATGGATACCTTGGGCGTCACTTCCTCCCTGTCACTAGCTGTTGACACACACAGTTCCTTTTCCCACTGCCGCCCACCTTGGGACCGTCCGGGGCGTTTCCACCCATATGCACAAGTTTCAGGAGGGAGTGATCTGGAAACGCGTGCCACAGAATTTGAATCCATGCCAGAAGTAATGGACGTCGAAGACCCATAGAGGTCTCTGCACCATTGCGCCATAAGCTGTAGCGGCGTGCGCCTCCTGGCCCTCATTTAGTGTGGGCACACCACAGTGGAACACATGGTCCCAGTGGCCAATAGCAGCACCCCTGATAGGGTACTTAAGCAGCGGCCTCTTGCTCAGCCAGTCAGTCTAATGTTGCTTACGTCGGTTTACACCTTGCTTTGCACTAGACTTCTTACTTCCTGGTTCGTGTACGAGTGGACATGTTTGTTTCCTTGTGACTCTGTTGTTCGGTCTTGTTGCATTCATTCTGTCCTTTGTTAGTCATGTCTGTCCTCTTATGTTGTGTTATTGTACGTGGGCCTCTCTGTGGGTCCCACTGTGCCTTCCATCATTGCTACCCCATGACCATCCTGGTCGCAGTTACAAAATGAATGACTGATGGGGGCTTGCCTGTTGATGCGCAGACACAGTGCACCTGCAGACCAGGCTGTCAATACCGCCATTGATGGTGGGCCAATACACGTGCCGGCGAGCCAAAATTTTCATGTGGCACAGTGCGCACGGTGTAACAAGAAGGACATCATCAACCATGGAGAGGCTGTTCGACAGGTGGCACCAGGGACTTATGTCAGTCTCCATCCAACAAGTAGTATAGGAAGGCCAACCATGGACCATGTAGTGGAGAACCTGCCACAAGATAGGGTCTTGGTGTGTAGCCGTGGCAATGTGGTCAGCCATAGGAGGCAGGGAATCCAGCGCATCCCGGCGGTCAGAATCAATGCGAAAGCAGAGGCCGTCCTGTTGGTCGAACGCAGGATTGGGGGCTGCTGGGAGATGTGACAAAGCATCTGCGTTAGCATGGTGGGCAGTGGGCTTATACTGGATGGTGTATGTGTAATTCCGTAAAAATAAAACCCAGTTCTGGACACATAGAGTCACCCACTCTGGAATGTGAGAGTGGGGTCCGAAAAGCATAACTAAAGGTTTATGGTCTGTCAGCAGGTTGAACTTTCCCCAAAAAGATAGATTTTAAATTTTGGGTGGTAAACACAATTGCCAGGGCCTCATTTTCAATTTGGGAGTATTTCCGTTGTGCTGGGTTTAACGTCTTAGATGCATAAGCAATGGGCTGATCTGAGCCACTGGTATTCTAATGTACGAGGACGGCCCCAATGCCATATGCCGATGTGTCAGCTGCCACAACCAAGGGGCCGTCTGGAGAGAAGGGAGCAAGGCAAAGGGTGGACTACAGCATCATCTTTAAACAGAGAAAAGTGTGATCACAGGCAGGAGTCCAATCAAAAGTCATCCCTTTGCGGTGCAAGTGATTGAGTGGTTGAGCAACGGAGGCAGCTTGGGGTAAAAACTTTAGGTTATAAGTAACCTTGCCCAAAAACGCCTGGAGTGCAGATATGTCCTTGGGACGAGGAAGGGCCTCAATGGCTGCGACATTGTGATTCGAAGGGCAAATGCTATCTTTACTAAGCGAGTGGCCTAAGTATCCCACTTCCGGGTGAAGAAAACGACACTTGTCCAACCGACAGCATAAACCTGCAGACTGTAGAGCGTGAAATAATGCGCTGAGGTTGTGCAAATGTTCCTGACAGGAATTCCAGGTGACCAAGATGTGATCCAGATAATTCACGCAGGCTGGGATAGGCTGTGTAAGCTGCTCCAGGAACCCTGGAAAACAGGCGGTGCCAAAGTGACACCAAATGGAAGGCACTTGTACTTGTAGAATCCAAAAGGTGTGTTGATAACCATGACGTTCTGGAAATCGGAATCCAAGGGTAACTGGTGGTATGCCTCAGCCAGGTCGATCTTAGAAAAGTACTCACCCCCACAAGCTTGGCGGGGAATGGGGTAAGTTTCTACTAAAGACTGGCACTACTATCAGTGCTCAAAGTCCCCACACAGCCAAAGTTGACCCATTGGGTTTCCGTATGACCACCAATGATGTCGCCCAGGCACTTTATGTACCAGCTCCAGGCTGCTGGCGTTCTGGAGACAATCAAGTTCCTACTTGACTGCCAGCCATAAGGCCACCGAATGGGGACAGGCCCAGAAAAAGCAAGGCTGTGCATCCGGCCAAAGTGTGATGTGCGCCTGAAAATCTGAAGCACATCCGAAATTCGTTGGAAACGGCAACACAAAAGCTGAACACAGAGCATCCAAGTCCTGAAAAGGAACAGACCTTAGCTTTTTTAGAAATTGAAAAGTCAAACAGTTTAAACATATCCAGGCCAAAAATATTCTAAACCTATGGATGGTCGACAACAAATAGGGTAAGGAGCCAGGCAACATGTGTGTATGTCGCCTGGATGACGAACTGCCCATGAAGGGGATTGGAACCATCGACATAGGCGACCAAATGCCGAGAATGCAGGGGAGCCAAGGTGGGTATATGTCACAGCATTAATCAGGGAGATGGTGGCCCCAGTGTTGAGCTGAAAACTGACATCCTCAGTAAAAGGCAGAGCATGAGGAATAGCTTCTATGTTGATGGGTCCTCCAGCTGGATGACTGATTGCAGAGCATGTGCTGTATCCTGAGGCCCAGTAGGGGCAGGATGGGAGCAAGTCGAATGACTACAACAAACAGATTGGATGTGGCCCTCTTTCTCAAACATTCTATCAGATTGCCCCCCACCGCTGGAAAACGTGTACAGAGTGTGTGGTAAAGCACTGTGGGCAAGGTGGAAGTGGACTGCGTGACCAGTGATGAGGGGCGACTGGAGGCTCTGATGCAATAGAGATATCAGACATAGAGGAATCCCGATGGTGCTGGCCTCTGTTGGCTACGCCATGTCTACGTCATGATGGCGGAACCCACAGAGACACATCAATCGCTGCCACTTTCGGCTGTGCCATAAGATGCTCGTTAGCCACCTGAGCAATTTCAAATGAGTGGGCAATGAGGAGAAACTCTTTGAATGAGGGATTATCGAGTTTCAATGCTGCAGTGCAGACTTTAGGATCAGGAGCCAACTGAACACCCACATCCCGGATGAGGAAATCTGCATACGAAGCCTTACACTGATGATTGGTGCATGTAAAATTGCAGTGACAGCCGACACCCTGCAAGTCCGTGATCCAGGAACAATATGATTGAGCAGGCTGTTTATGGTACTGGTAGAACTCCATCTGAGAGGCGACCACATGGTAGTGCTGAGAATAATAGTTTGGCAGCAAAAGGCATTTCTCCTGGAAAGAGCAAGCCACAGGCCAAATTGCGGAGAAGAAAAAATGTGTCTGGGGAGCCCCACGACAAAAACAACGACCGCTGCAAGGGGTCATCCGTGACCCGAAAAGCTGTGAAATGTTTTTCAGACAGTTTAAGTGCGTTTCCCAGTCTTTTTTAGCATCATTAAATGGTGGGAACGACGGTAGACCTGGGAAAGCATCGGACACCCGAGGACTCAGAAACTGTTGTGGAAATGCATCCCAGACACTGACTTTATCTGATAGACATCTTACAAAAGTTCATATGGTTGCTAACTGTACCTGCTGCTGCTGCGTGAGCTGCTGCTGCACGAGTTGCTGCTGTTGTTCCAGAAGGCAGACCAACGTAGACTCCATGCTAACAACTACTACCGTTTACCTTGTTACCACAATGCTGTAACCATGACAGGAACGGTTGCGGGGTTGCCACTAACGAAAATGTGGCGGGACCAAACAGGATTGGCGTGTGAATCATTCTCCATGTTCACTGGATTGGCCTGCTTATAGGAAAGAAAAGAAGATTCAGGAGTATAAGTTCCTTGATCGTCTAACCTATATTGAGGCTTGTAAGAAGTATACACGTCTTCATCCTGTGTCAATGACACCTAGCTATGCTTTAATTACATCTTCACCCCTTCCTCCCCCTTCCTTACCCCAGTCCAAAACGCCTCTTCCCCTCTCCCTGCAGTTCCCCCACCTTCCCCTCCTGGCGCTGCTCCCACTCCCTAGCCGGAGAAGTGTCCCGCTTCTTCGGCATCTGCCGGTCAAGGGCACCCCTCCTGGGACCCCCCTTCCTGGTACCTTCCAGGCCAAAGGTCTGCTGCCACACTACAACCATGAGAACCACAATCTGTGAGGCCCCAGGTCACCCGCTCTCTTTCTGTTCCAGAGCTTGCTGCAGCTGGCTCCCTTTCGCAGCACAGCCCTCCTCGATCTCAAACAGAAAAGAAGAAGACTTGACTCTGACCTACTGTTCACGGATGTCGCCCCCTCCTTGTCAGTGATGGATAGTGACCCAGTGACGTGACTGGCTTTAGCCTGTTCACCCCCATTAGAACCATGATTATGTGTTTATCCGATGGAATTGTGACAGATATTACCATCACCTCCCGGAGTTGAAATCCCTTATTTTGTATTACTCTGCAGCTTCTGTGGTTCTACAGGAATCTCATTTTACTTATGATCACTCGGCGGCCCTCCACGGGTTCCATGCTTTCTGCCGAAATCGTGTTGGCCCCCTGCAGGAATTTGATGGCGTTTGTACATTGTTTCGTATGGACACTACTAGCGCATGGATTCCTCTTCAAACTTCATTGGAAGCAGTTTCTGGACTCTGCAGTCACTATTTGCAATCTTTATCTCTCTCCTTACAGGACTCTTACACTTGCTGCTTTAACTGCCCTTCTTCAGCAACTTCCTCCTTCCATCCCCGTTCTCGGGGATTTTAAAGCTCATCATCCCTTGTGGAGCAGTGCATTTCCATCTAGTCAGTGTCTTCTCATAGACCAGTTCCTTGCAGACCACGATTTGTGCCTTCTTAATGATGTCTCCCCTACCCATTTCAGTGTCGGTCATGGTACCTTTCGCACCATTGATCTCTTTCTTTCTTCTCGCTCCCTTCTCCCTTCATTGCACTGGTTGCCATACAACAACCTTTGCAATAGTGACAATTTCCCGTTGATTCTCTCGCTACCTTCCCGCTCCCCAATGGACAGGTTACCTCATTGGTCTTACCAATGTGCCAGTTGGCATCTATACTGCACAGGTAGTTTTTTCTCCCTCTCTGTTGGGTTGTATTGATGACGTCCTACGTGACATGTCTGATGCGAATGTTCATGCTGCTAGCCTTGTATCCCACGCTAATCTGGACCATTTCACAGCTGGCATGACCCGTGGTACTGTACAGCAATTGCCATTGCCATCCGTGATTGCTGCCAAGCTTTGCAACCCCTTAAGAGGCACCCATCCACTGCCAATCTTATTACCTTTAAATGCCCCCGCACCAAAGCCCGTTACTTAATCAAATGGAGCAAACTGGTGTATTGGGAATGCTTTGTTTCTCCCCTCGGTTCTACTGTCCCACTGTCATGGGTCCATGCACCGTATGGTGGATTGCAGAGTATGTATGTAGATGTAGATGCAGATGGGTTTCACTTTGCTCTCTCCAAGGTTGCCATCGGAAGTCTTCCGTCCCAGTTGTTGTCCCCCAAGAATCAAGAGGTCCATGCAAAGGCTATCTGGGAGGGTGTCTTGTGACCCATTTTGTAACAGCGCCAGCATCAACCTCCTATCCAGCTGCTTTCCTTCACCAGAAACAGTGGGCTGAAGAATCGACCCCTTGTCTGTCAGAATCTACCAATGAACCTTTTCCTGAATGGGAACTTCTTTCCACATTTTCTTCTTCTCATCATATGCCCCCTGGCCCAGACTCCATTCATCACCAGTTGCTTCAACATCTCAGTGCTCAAAAACGACAACATATTCTCTGGGTGCTTAACCGTATATGGTTCCAGGGTGACTTCACTTATGAATGGAGGGATATCATCGTTGTTCCCGTCATTAAGCCTGGTAAGAACCCTTTGTTTGCCGAAAGCTTTCGGCCAATTAGTCTGACTAATGTTGTTTGCAAGTTAGTTGAATGGATTATAGCCTGTCGGCTCAATTGGGTCCTTGCAGCTTGTGATCTATTGTCCCCTTACCAGTGTGGCTTCCAAGAGGGATGGTCTCCAATCGATCATTTACTTCGCTTGGAATCCACAGTTCATCAGGCATTTTCCCAGTGCCACCATTTTGTTGCAGTATTTTTCGACATTTGCAAGCCCTATGACATGGGTTGGCGCCATCTTATCTCACTTACACTTCATGAGTGCTGTCGTTGGGGCCCACTCCGGATTTTTATCTGCCAGTTGGTGTTCTATCAGTCGTTCAGGGTTCAGGTTGGTACTGCTTTTAGTTCTACATGGCCCCAGGAGAATGGCATCCCACAGGGTTCTGTATTGAGTGAACTTCTTTTCCTCATTGCTATAGATGGACTTGTGGCCTCCATTGGTCACCCCAGCTCTGTATGTGGATGATTTCTGCATTTGGGTTAGTTCCTCTTCGATGGCCTCTGCAGAGCGGCAGCTCCGGGGTGCTATATGTTGTGCCTCTGCATGGACCCTCTCACTCGGGTTTCAATTCTCTCCTTTAAAATTGTGGTTGGTCCACTTCTGTCTCCATACTGCGGTCCACACCTATCCAGAGCTCTACCTCGATGCACAATGATTACCTGTGGTCCCACAGTTTCGTTTCCTGGGTCTTATTTTTGACAAGAAGCTCACTTGGCTGCCTCATATCAGACTTATGATGATAGGATGTTTCCGTATACTCCATGTCCTTCGCTTTCTTGTCCACACCTCTTGAGGTGCGAATCGTTCCACTCTTCTCTGCCTTTATCAGGATTTAGTGCTGTCTCGCTTGGACTATGGTTGTCGAGTTTATGTTTTGGCTGCTCCTTCCACACTGCACGTTCTGGATCTGGTCCACCATCGTGGTATCCGTTTGGCCCCCAGCGCCTTTCCTATGAGCCCTGTTGATGGTTTCCTGATTGAAGATTTCTGTCGATGGTCCCAGCTTCTGGTCTCTTACTCAATCATTGTCCATTCATCTCTCACTCATCCTTCCTATTCTATCCTGTTCCTATACCAAGGATGTCACCCACCCGATTCCCGCCCTTGGGTGGGTTTATCCATGGGCTCCGCCTTGTGTCTCTTCACCATGATTTTCAGCTTGCTTCTTTGTCCCGTCTGTCACGTTCCCTCCCCCCCCCCCCTCCTCACTGGTTAGATCCTTGGCCCCGTATTCGGATGGATCTCCACTGAGGTCTGAAAGATTCTGTTCCTCCAGTGATGTTCCATTGTTTTCCCACTGACTTTTATGGAAGTTTTGGGATGCTGTTGTTTTTACACTAATGGCTCTAAATCTGCTGATCATGTAGGATATGCCTTCATGTCCTCTGTTGGCATGGAAAATCATCTCCTGCCAACTGCATGTTGGGTGTTTAACAGAGGCAAGAGCCTGGGAAATTGCCATCAATTCTGCAGTAAACAGTCCCAACCAAACCATGTTTTGTTATGTACGGACTCAATGAGTGGCCTTCAGGCTATTGACCTATGTTTTTCCTGCCATCCCTTGGTCTTGGCCATCCATGACTGTTTTGCTGATCTTCACCATGCTGATTCTTCTGTTGACTTCCTTTGGGCTCCTGGCCATGTGGGTAACCCAGGTAATGACCTTGCTGATGGTTCGGCTGGGGGAGCAGTCACTTCTTTGTAACTTTTCCTGCGGCTGATTTACAGCTTCATATCAAATCCCACTTGGCACAATCATGGGCCAACTCTTGGGAGGCTAATAAACTTCGTGCGCTTAAGATGACACCTGTCCCATGGCATTCTTCCTTCTGCCTCTTCCAAAAGGACTTGACCACCCCATGTTGACTCCACATCAGCCATACCAGGCTGACCATGGTTTTCTTTTGCGTAATGAGCCACCCCCATTATGTGGTTGTGGAGCCTTCCAGTCAATAGCCCACATTTTGGTGGAATGCCCCCTTCTTTTGGCTCTGCATACCAAGTACAGATTTCCCCGCACTTTACCTATAATATTGGCAGATGATTCCCAGATGGTTGAACTGGTTCTCTGTTTCCTCTGTGAAAGTGGTTTTTATTTTCAGTTTAAAGGTTTTTAATTTCCCTCTGGAATAGGGGAACTGTAGTGAGGGTTGGGGTGTCTCCCACTGTAAGGTGTATTTTGGAGATTCCTCTTTTCTTTCCCTTTTACTCTTTCTTTATCACTTTTTAGGTTTGGTTAGTCTCCTTTTACAATACGCACCCTTACATTCTAGTGGTTGAACGCTTTTGAATAGCAGGTGATCTTGCCTGTACTGCATCAGAGGTGGGATATTTCCTGCCTCTAGCAAATCCTTGAGGTTGTCCACTTGCTGACTTCCCTCCTTTTGTTTTCACCATTGCAACACGACTGCACTTTTACGTTTTTTTGGTCTATTACCTTTTATCATTATGACTCTTCTCAGATGTGAATCAATTCAAGTGGATCACCTTTGAAACAAGGGGCTGATGACCTTGCTGTTTGGTCCCTTCAACACCAATCAACCAACCAACCAACTTTCTCTATACCTGTTAAATGTAAAACGCCAAATAGTGCCATAATTTCACGCCTATCTGTAACATTACAATCTATGATGAATTTGTAGTTTGTTCTAAGGTTGTCAGCATATTTGTTAGTATGGGATACTATCATACCTGTAATATTAGTGTCAAAAAGTATGAAAAACACACAAATTTCATAGAGATATCTTTTTAATTGCTTGTGAGACCCTGATTTCCACTACTTGTATTGTGAAGTGGACCATCTCCTCCCCACTACTGTGGCCAATGTAATAAGCAGAGATCCAAAGTTGTGGCGATCTGCTGGAGCAATGCTGCTGTCTCACCTAACTCAAATCTTGTAATTTTTTCACCAAAATAGAGATCAGTCAGTCCACCAATGAAATCAAAGGGACACGGCAGACTTTACAGGTCTATATATGCAGATAATGAGCTCAGGTAACTTCGCATAAACTCACATTGTATGGAAATTTCTGGGCTGAACTATGACATTTAGATGTGCGAAAACGGGATATAAATTTGTCCTTAGTTGTTTCATTGCCATATTTCTGTACTGATGTGTTCCTGGCAGCATTAACCAAAGCATTGACCTAATTATCTGAATAGGCTGGAAGGTGAAGCTTAAGATTGTAATGAAATCTGTTGTCCATAGCATTTGTGTGTGTCAGCTGATCAAATGATGGAGCAGAGTAATAAATGAACAGGAGATATGTTGGCAATATTGAGGTATCAAATAAGATCATAGGGTGACCTCACCAGTCTGCAGAACTAGTGTAAAGACACAACCTTTTTTCCTTACACCAAATGGTGTAATTGTTATAAAAATTACACAGATCCCACATGCAAAAACAAAAAACAAGCTAGCGTGATTTAGTTTACAATTTAATATGTAACTGATGTGTATACACTACTGGTCATTAAAATTGCTACACCACAAAGATGACGTTCAACAGATGTGAAATTTGACCCACAGGAAGAAGATGCTGTGATATGCAAATGATTAGCTATTCAGAGCATTCACACAAGGTTGGTGCCAGTGGTGACACCTACAACGTGCTGACATGAAGAAAGTTTCCAACCGATTTCTCATACACAAACAGCAGTTGACTGGCATTGTCTGGTGAAACGTTGCTGTGATCCCTCATATAAGGAGGAGAAATGTGTACCATCACGTTTCCGACTTTGATAAAGGTCGGATTGTAGCCTATCGCAAATGTGGTTTATCGTATCGCGACATTGCTGCTTGCATTGGTTGAGATCCAATAACTGTTAGCACAATATGGAATCGGTGGGCTCAGGAGGGTAATATGGAATGCTGTGCTGGATCCCAATGGCCTCGTATCACTAGCAGTCGAGATGACAGGCATCTTATCTGCATGGCTTTAACGGATCGTGCAGTCACGTCTCGATCCCTGAGTCAACAGATGGGCACATTTTCAAAACAACAACCATCTGCATGAACAGTTCGACGATGTTTGCAGCAGCATGAACTATCAGCTCAGAGACCTTCGCCGCAGTTACCCTTGACACTGCATCACAGAGAGCATTGCCTGTGATGGTGTACTCAATGACAAACCTGGGTACATGAATGGCAAGATGTCATTTTTTCGGATGAATCCAGGTTCCGTTTACAGCATCATGAGGGTCACATCCATGTTTGGCGACATCGCAGTGAATGCACATTGGAAGCTGGTATTCGCCATCGCCATACAGGTGTATCATCCGGCATGATGGTATGGGGTGCCATTGGTCACACGTCTCGGTCACCTCTTGTTCGCATTGATGGCACTTTGAACAGTAGATGTTACATTTCAGATGTGTTATGACCCATGGCTCTACCTTTCGTTCGATCCCTGCTAAACCCTATATTTGAGCAGGATAATGCACGACTGCATGATGAAAGTACGGGCCTTTCTGGATACAGAAAATGTTCAACTGCTGCCCTGGCCAACACATTCTTCAGATCTCTCACCTATTGAAAATGTTGGTCAATGGTGGCCGAGCAACTGGCTCATCACAATACGCCAGTCACTACTCTTGATGAACTGTGGTATCGTGTTGAAGCTGCATGGGCAGCTGCACCTGTACATGCTATCCAAGCTCTGTCTGACTCAATGCCCAGGCATATCAAGGCCGTTATTATGGTCAGAGGTGGTTGTTCTGGGTACTGGTTTCTCAGGATCTATGCACCCAAATTGCATTAAAGTATAATCACATGTCACTTCTAGTATAATATATTTGTCCAATGAATAACTGTTTATCATTTGCATTTGTTCTTGGTGTAGCAATTTTAATGGACAGTAGTGTACTTTTAAGGGTTTTGAACACCAAAGAAACGTTTTGTTGACATAATGAAACATTTTTGAAAATGCAACACTTTGTCACTACCAACCACCATAGTTTGTTGTCATAAAATCAGATAGAAGGAAGACAGGTGATATAGGTCAGTCTGCACTTCCCAAGGAATTGGAGGCAAATGCAGAAAGACAAACTTTAAGTGACAGCAGGTTGATTGCTTTGATCAGCTCCAACAATCACAGGCCATATATGAGGGTCACAAGTTTTGGGATTCTAAAGGCTACTAGGTGCAGGAAATTCTTGTAACTCTTGGGTCTGAATAACACAATTTGCATTCAGACTTATTACTACACCGAAGGGTGATTGTATACATTATAAAAAGCAAAGGCTGCAACTGGCTGCACAACAGAAGTAGGTGTTCCTGCTCACAGGGTTAGAGTGAATGGCTGAATCACACTTGCAGCATTGCCAAGTGTGAACTTCGAGGCCACTACTCCAAGTGAGAAAATAGATTTGTTGGAGCTTATCTGAAGATTTTGGTAGGGAGCACACAGTAAGTTATCTCAGATGGAGAGTCATCATCAGATGCAGAAGTAACATTGGGTGTGCCTCCCGGAAAGTGAGTTGTGAGTCCTGTTTTTTATGTTGTATATTAATGACATTTTGCAGATGATGCTGTTACCTATAATGAAATACTATGTGGGAGAAGCTCCAGAAATATTGAGTCAGATGTTTCTAAGATTCCAATATGGTGCAGAGACTTAGTACTTGCTCTCAATGTTCAGAAAAGTAAAATCTTTCAATTCACAAATGAAAAAACTGAATGTCCTATGACTATTATATCAATAAGTCACTGGAAACTGAATGAGAAAGTACGTTCAGTTGTGAATAAAGCAAGTGGTAGACTTCACGTTATTGGTAGAATATTGGAGAAGTGCAATCAGTTTACAAAAAAGATGGCTTACAAATCACTCTGGCAACCCTTCCTAGAATATTGCTCAAGTGTGTGGACCCGTACCAGATAGGACTAGCAGGGAATATTCAACATATACAGAGAAGGGCAGGGTCAATGGTCACCAATTTATTTAATCTGTGGTAGAGTTTCACAGAGATACTGAAGGAAATGAACTGGAAGATTCTTGAAGATAGTTGTAAACTATCCTGAGAAAGTCTGCTAACAATGTTTCAAGAACTGGCTTTAAATGATTACTCCAGGGATATACAACACCACCTTACATATCACACACATAGGGATTGTGAGAATAAGGTTAGAATAATTATTGCATGCACGGAGGCATTCAATCAATTATTTTTTCCACACTCCATAAATGAATGGCTCAGGAAGAAACACTAATAAATAGTAGAATGGCACATACCCTATGCCACGCACCTCACAGTGATTTGCAGAGTACAGATTTAGCTGTAGATGTAGATGTAGCAGTAGAAGCTGGCTATGAGCAATAAGAAGTTCACTGCCCAATGGTCTGATTGAGCACTTGCCCTGAATAAATGGAACCGGGTTTTTAAGGGATTGTGGCAGCAAACTATTTCTCCGTATCTGTAGTCCGCCCACCAATCCACCAACATCACATGCATTGGCTGTTGTGTCTTAGCCAGAGACGCCAGGGAATTGAAAACAAGTTTAGATCATTTCTCTTCTCCTACTCTGTAGGTTGTGATGTTTCTGGGCATTACATTGACCCCAAGTTCCATTGCAACAGCATTCAGCTGGAAGCTGTTGTTAGTTGTAATAGGAAGTGTAGTGACGTTCAACCATGTTCTATGTCACTTGGCATTGCCCTGAGGTGCCTCATGAGGGGGGTGTGATGTCGCAGCACTGTTACCCATTTCTCATCTCATTCTAATCTGTGTAAACACACTGAATCGCAGTTAGCATAGGCAGCAAGCTTCGTACTTGCCCATAATTTTTTTTTTTGTATGTTTGTGTTTGTGGGTGGGTAAGAGGGTGTGTGTGAGTGTGGCCAGCCATCTGCTAGAGTGACACCATTCAGCAGCTTCTAGGCAGTGGATGCAGTTGCTGAGAGTTTCTGCAATTGAGTAATTTTTTACAATATTCTCTTGAATTGTAACAAGGATTCGAAATCTGTTGCATAGAGGTGAACCTTTATCTTTTGGGATTCTGTAGTTCAGTACATCAAATAGTGTCTTTGCACAGAATGTACTTAATGACATAAGGGTTATTCTGCTGAAGTCATTAAAGGACTGAACTATTCATCATGGAAATAGGCATGATGTCATCTATATATCCTGCATTTCTCATCCATTTGGACTAAAGTTATACCTCAGCAATGCAGTTTGTTATTGTTAGGCCACTCATTTGATTAGTTATGAAGAATGTGGTACAGAAACTTCTTAACTTCAGTCTGTTACATAGCATAATACCTCCATCTATTAAATGGCTCTGCGACAACTTTAACAGGTGTGACGTTCTAGAAAAAGCCTCTGCTCTTGGTTAAGAAAATGTTGTATTTGTACCAACACAAAATATGGGTGCAAAAAATACCCAGGTTTATGTTACAGCTACAAAAATTGTTGCATCCTCTTTGACAGCCTTGATGAATGTCAGAAGAAAACTTCTAGCCATAACTGTATAGTAATTGTAATAACCTGTTTTTCCTTATACAATGTGTGAATTGTGGTAATGTGAACACTGGGGTGGGGTAATTCAGTGCTTGTGATGTTCAGATATACAGTGCAATGTTCCTTCAGACAGGCATGCATGTCCAAAGCAACAGTGCATTGTACTTATGCGCTATGTTGTTCAGGTCTATCTGCTGACACCAGGTAAGTGACTTTAAAACAAATTGTGAATTTTGATTAATATATTTCGCCTGTACAGGAGTACACATAATGAATGTAAGAGTACAAGTTGAAGACACATGGTTGACAATAAGTGGAAGTTTGGGTTTACCCATGAATCATGGTGGGATAGGCTAATGGTAAGTACTGTGTTTAGTAAAGAGAAATCTGGGTTAGAGTCCTGGTCTGTCAGAAATTTTCATTGTTGTCATTCCATTATACACTGATGGTTGTTCATATTTGAAACAATGAGTACATTTCATCAACTTTGGTGTGTTGAACTACTGGTATGCCTTCCAATGGTGAATGTGGGAAATCTATGAGGATGCCAGGTCGGTGTTTAGATATGGATGGATTTGTAAGGTGTTGACCTGCATGATAAGGGAATTTGTTACCTCTGCCAATAATATGTTGCATCCTTTTAGTGCCAGTTCTTTCTCTGCCTCCCCTTCTCGTGAGGTTGATATTGCAAAAATCAACCATTTAAAGTCTGTCTGAATCTGAAGAACTTTCAACGTGATGAAATTTATATAGATTTTGAAAATGAATTTTCACTCTGCTGCAAGGTTCGTGCTGATTAGAAACTAGAAATTTCCTGACAGATGGAAACCATATACCAGACTTGGTCTTGAACATGGCATCTTTTGTTTTTGAGGGCAAGTGCACTACTGACTGAGCTATCCAAGCACACTTTGTGAACAGCCCTCACCACTGTACTTCTACCAGAGCCTCATCTCGTACATTCCCTACATTACTGAAGTTCTTCTGCATACCTTCTGGGACTACCCCTCCTGGAAGAAAGGATATTTTGGAACTATGGCTTAACCACAGCCTGAGGGATCATTTCCAGGAGTGTTAGTGAGTATCTCATCCCTTACCTTCCAAATTTCACTGAATTTTTCCTGCATACATTTTGGGACTGATATCCATCTGTGAAGGCAGGTCATGAGACATATTTGGATAGCTCAATTGATAGAGGCCTTGACCATGAAAGGCAAAGTTTCTAGAACTGAGCCCCAGTCCAGCATACAATTTTAATCTGTGTGAAAGTTGTCTTGAGGGCAATTCAGAACATGAATCATGGTCACAACATGACATCCCAATCTAACCGTTACCCCCATCAAAGGATCCTAGCTCAGTTCGTGATCTAGGAGGAGTGAGGAACCTCAGTCAGTCTGTTCCAATATGTTGTATCAAAACACAGTTTTCAAACAATGTTCTTGTTGTGGCCTTCGGTCCAAGTACTGGTTTGATGCAGCTGTACTTAACAACACAAAAATACCATTTACATTGAGCTCTACTTTTCCACCACTGAAATTCAATACTACTTGATGTTAATTTTAAAAATCTACTGCTAAAATTGTGTATGTGACAGCTTATGTCCTCGGTATGTCTGGGCCAACCTAATTAGTATTGAATTTCCTTCTTCCTACAGTTAAAACTTCTTTCTCTCCACAATTGTTTCCATAACTGCAATTCTTTGTTATGACAGAATTAGCGAGGTTTCTCATCTTCACTCTTACCATACATGATGTCGCTGATAACCAGAGTAACACTTCATGCAAAACAGCAAGTCTTCACCTGCAAAAATAATCACAGGGTGAATGACTTTCTGTGATCAGTACCAGGTCAGATTAAAGAAAGATTCAGACGCAGGCTGCAAGCTCTTTTACCCATAGGTTTGAACAACATGCAAGTATTACAGAGATTGGGAAGTTAAATGGGAATCCCTGGAGGGAAAGTGGCCTTCTTTTTGAGGAACACTGTTGAAGCTGAATGCACAACGATTGTACTGCTGCCAACATACATTTTACATAAGGACCATGAGGATAAGATGAGAAAAAAAGATTAGGGCATAATGGAAGCATTCAGGTAATTGTTTTCCCCTCACTCTGTTTGTGAGTGGAACAGAAATGGAAATGACTAATTGAGTTACACGATACAGTCAACCACACACTGTACTGTGGCTTGTAGAGTATGTATGTAGGTGTAGATGAAAATAAAATTAAACAACTTATATCAGATACCATCCTCTTATATCTTCATTATGTAAAAAGTGAGTGCTACTATGACTGCTCTCTTTATCCCATCTAGTGGCTAGTGGTGCTGTGTCTCGTTCACGGAGTCCTGGGTTCGATTCCCGGCTGGGTTGGGTATTTTCTCAACCCAGCGACTGTACGCTTGCATTGTTCTCACCATTTCATCATCATTCATGAAAGTGGCGAGACTGGACTGAGTAAAGTTATGGTTTCGTACAGGCACTGATAAGCACTGAATTGAGCACCCCACAAACCAGCCATCATCATCATCATCATCATCATCATCATCATCATCTCTTCTATCCTGACTGTTGACTCGACTATCACCTGTATTGTCATCATCATCCTATAGGATTATTTCCTCAGTCTGTGGATCCAATGTCCACAAACTTTTTCTACTCATAGCTATTTCTACTGAACCAACTGCCATAATTGTTGTCATTACACATTTGTGGGTTCTGAGGCTGCTGATCTCTGAATGGTACGCATTTGGGAATCTCCATCTTCAATTTTCAGTTATTTGGTCTGTATGGCTGTGGAAGGTCCTCTAGCGACTGAAGAATCTTGATAAAAAATTCAAGCTGTAATAGTCCAGTTTTTGTAGAAACCTTTGAAATGCTTAACTATTATCGTTGCAATAGGTTGCTTGTATAATGTGCCTTAACTTTAGATGAGACATTTGAAAAATTTTTACAAGGGCCCCCCCCCCCCCCCCCCCCCCCCTGCCACATCAACTATTTTATAATAATAATTTTAACAGCATGGGAGAATAAACAGAGCACACATCTTAGGCTCACAGCAACAAATTTATGTCTTCCAAAATATTCTATTAATGTTCAAGAGGTTGTAATATGTGAGGACTTTTGTGTTATGTAGTTTTATTCCACATTAAATTTGCAAGACACAACCCTATTGGTTCTTAGTGCACACACTCTGCAAATTTACTCACTCATTTATCAGGAGCTTGTCTGTGTTTACCATTGCCGGCTCATGTAAAATGGCCTTTTCACTGTGTAACAGTTACCTCAATTCAGAATTGAGCTATACGAGATTTTGATGCTCATGTTTCAAACACGTATGCGTCCTGCTTGTGCTTTAACTCTGATTCAATCTACAATATAATATTTCGGGAAAATACTTCACTTTTATGTGCCCCGTATGGAGTTCAAACTCTCAGAACCCAACCTGCAGGAGTGCTCATGCTCAACTCAGTCACTCTGTCACACCAGATCATCTCCAGGTGCCAGTTTCTCCCTTACAGAATGATGGGCATCCCAGTGTGTACTGCCACTGTGCTGTAGCAAGGAACTGGAAGGACAGTTCCGATTCTTCAAGTGTAAGATCAATATCCTTAGAATACGCTGATAAATTCTGCAGGACTGTATAGATTATCTGAAAAGTGATTTTCTTTTTGCCAACCACATACTTGAAAAATGTGAAAGAGCAAAAATCATATTGTTTCAAATTTTTGGATGTGGTGTTGCATGTGACACATGCTTGCATTGTGGGTGACCAGACTGAAGGAACACTCAGAAGTGAGTGGCCAGATATTTGTAGCCGGTTCTTAAACTCCAGCTTGTGACACATGGCATGTGGAGTCAATTAGTAGTCTAACTGTTGTGTAGAAGCCCACTGGCCTACAAATATTTTGCCTTAAAAAATTGACTGCAGGGACACAGACAAGCACAATATCAGTATGTCTTCAGTATGGCACCCTCCATTCATATCACAGCTGTCAACAGTGATGATTACCATTGTTTTAGCTTCCTCTACTGACAGAACAAAAACTTTGTGTTTCACACCGATGACATCACATAGTGGTGCTTCATGCCATCTGCCCAGTTTAGGATGGTGAGACATCGACATATGTAGGTTATGAGTCTGATAGGTTGAGGGAATCTGACGTCTGGATTTGCTGGAGTAGCATTATCCTGAGTTGTCTTGTTTTTCTCTTCAACAGCTTTGAAGGATTGGGACTGTTGAAGGACTTACCCTGTGGGGATAGGAACTGTAGAGGAGCCAGCAGCCCTTGGACCTGAAATAGTGTCTTCTTCAAGCACTCCATGTCTAGTGTTCACCGTTCCATCAACAATGACGCCATTAATCTTCTGCCCTTCCTTACTGTCTCTGACTGGTGTTAGCTTGCTGGTCTGGGCATTCCCAGGGAGAGGATCCCATAATTGGAGCGAGTCACTAGTAGATGCTGGAGGAGGGAACTGTGTGTGGGGAGGTGATGTACCCAAATATGGTACATAATAAAGATATTTCTGGTGATCTAGCCACAGTCATGGCAGAAAGCACTATTTATGAGATGGTATGAAAATAATAGTATTTTTTCCAGGCTCCTTAATATGATAGAATGTAAAATCAGACCTCTTCAGGTCTTTGCTTGCCTATTTTGAGGATTGGAAAGTGAGTGGGTTGTTGTCTGCATTTTCTGCATTGTCCTTGATACTTATTTTCCTCTGACAGTGTGCTCATGGCAGGAAGGTTACTAGTCATGAAATAACACTTATATCTGTGTAGAGAGATTTCTGGAGCATCAGGGCCACAAGCTGATACCTTTGATCTTTCCACTGTGCCTGATACCATCATGTGCCACCTACTCCAAACGAGATCTCTACCTGCAGACAGCACTAAAATCGAGCAATGCTCTTCTGCTTCAGCTGGCATTTCTGAGAATTCCAGCGCCCACAAACAGGCTGACAAATGCTCGCCATCATGCACTGGATGGCAACGGTTCAGGCCTCAGTTGTGTGCACCTGTGTTGTAAGGGGCTGCCACTGGGTGTGATTAATTATGGGATGTGACTGCTGGAATTGCAGTGACCTGCTCTGATTTTTATAATGGAGGAAGTCTTAGCAAGGAAGTTCACTTCACCACTCCTATTTGACACTGCTGCTGTAGTAGACACTTGCAACAAGCAAGAAAAGGAATTAAACTCTATAACAAGAAAGGGACTGGATCACTACAGACAGTGTGGTCAGTCGTGGGATTTTCTGTGTGTGTATAATAAAATTAGAAGGGTTGTTCTGCAGCTGGAGGAGTGGTAAATCTGCTGAAACTTGTTGCCAGTTCCGTACCATTCGTATGTGTTGTTTTGTGCCTCTGTTGTTGAAACGTCCTTGATTATGCACTCACCTACTAATTTGGTTCAGTTAATCAGGTCTGAGGGGAGAATCATATGGGATGGAGTGTAAATGGCTGCACAAGAGGAACAGTATCACATCTTGCACCTAGAGGCACTGACTGTCATCCCTTCAGTGTTGAATTTGCAGTTCCAAGTGCAGCCCTAAGAGGCTTAAAGAATTTCCTGTCCAATGGTTGTAACTTGCAAATGTTACATGATGGTGTGTACAGCACACAAATGTGATGGTTACCTGTACATTCTTTAAGTGACTGCTCTTTATGAATAGCATGGAAATCCACAATTAAGAGGACTGGATTCATTCCTGTTGGCAGAATGTGCAGTTTAAAATGCTACAACCACTGCAAGAACATGTTGCGATTCATCCACCTGCTTTCAGGAGCTCCACAAAAAATTATTTCTTTTGAACTTACCATCAATGGATTATCTTTATACCATTTCTTCTGAGGAAAAATGAAAATTGAAAAGTGCAGGTATAAAATGGCGTGTGACATCCATTGTCGATGTTTCTGTTAAGACACTAGAGTTTTGAAAAAGTGAAACACTGAGAGATGTGATCACAGGGAAATTGATACCACTGATTACAGACTTGACACTACACACATGAGTAACACTACGGACCTGTACCTGCACTATGATTCTATACCACGAGGTCTAGGGACAACGATGGCAGCTCGATGGTGGCGCTTCTCTGTACTGAACTGCCACAGTCAAAGAGCACGTGAACATGTTGCTGGAGAATACTCTGCCACATGGTTTTTAGGCACATCTACATAGCATCAATTGTGGGCTGCTGTACACCTGAATGTACAAGTTGCCAACCAACCATATCCCACACACGGTTGATGGGTGACATGTCAGATGAACAGGCAAGCAACGGAAGTGATGGCACCATTCATTCTTCGAAGATGAGTTGCATATTCCTTACTACATTTAGCTGAATGTTGTCACACTAAAATATGCCATGTGGAATGGCTTGAATTACGGCCAGTGACTTGGGATGTAAAACCTCCATGATTTAGTGGTAACTGTTCAGGTAGTCCTCAAAACATAGGTAACATGCTCTTATGTTGCACGCAATGGTGCCCCAGACCTTAACATTGGCGATTGTCCACTTTCCCACTCACCATACAGCCTGTACGATTGGCTTCACAATGGTGATGTTGAAAGTGTATGCAGCCATTACTGTGAGACACCTCATAGAATTTGGTATACATATGCAGGCGAATTCTTGCCACCTTGAATCTGGCAGTGCTACAGAATACAAGAGCTGCAACAGTTTGTCACATCTTCTCTGGTGTTATATTGTGTTGTGTTCAGTCACTGTTTCAGACTTAGACCTTACTTTCACACTGTCATTAATCCTCTGTGTGGTTGTTAGCGTGAATTGTTAGTGAATGCCTGAACGTTGCAAGTGGCATTGTGGGTGTGGGGGTGACAGATCCTAAGAACTGGAACTGTTTGCCACATTTTGCAAATGCAACTGTTGGGAAAACAGGGATGTTACCTGACAGTGACACCCATCACTTGCATTGTCAGGAATATCACATAACAAAGTCTGTCTTTCCAACATGATAGTATCTCTGTCAAAATGTTGGTCCAACAGGTTCGACAACTCCCGTGCAGCTGTAAAATCTGAGGGTAGGTCTGGGTCACCTCCACTATTGGTGTGTAGTCCCCATGCTTTTCCCCCATGCTTTGGTACAAACACTATTTTGGTAATCTCACTACCAAGTGTCATCTTCACAACACCAATAATGAACTTTCGAACAGGCCTGTGCACGGATTCATTATTAGCCACTATCGCCCATCACAAATGAATGCCACTGTTATACAACATGCATGCATGCACCATCTTCCATGCGTATGGCCTCTCACCTGACCTTGCAATGCATGTGACACTTACAGCCCTAGATGGACAAACAGATATATTTCTGGTGTGCGGTAGCGCTTGTTGTCTTGTGCTCCTGTTTCTCTGTGGGATACACGTGGTTAATCAAACATGTTTAACTTTAGTCCTCACCCTTTGAAGCTTGCTCTTTCTCCTGTAGGATGCTCATTTCACATTTATCACAAACTCTGTCATTACATATACTGTGATCAGACGTCTCCTGCTGTAGTAGCCCAAGGATTGTGAGTAATTGTGTCACCTGACACTTTGCACACGTTGTTTACGGTCACAGGCAGGTAAAGATTAAGTGCATATCCTCATCGTTCATAAAAGTCTAGACAAAAATCATGTGCCACATGTGATGTGCTTTGTTTGTGTGTTGAATCCAAAATGACGTATTTAAAAATTTCCTCCATAATGAGTATTAGCACCATAAAGTGGGTCCCGATCTACAGTATATTACCATTGTCATACTTCTAATCTTCTTTAGACAGGAAATTTTCAAAGTACAAAGTTAGATATGGTCATCAGCCTACCACTCTGTTGCAAGCAGACCCCTACATTACATGTCTGGAGGTTGTGGAAAATGTGGCATTTCACAATCGCACATAAATTTCTTTCTTTACAAGCCTGTTCACCTCTTAAAGTCTGTTAAGAGTTATCACCAGGAGAACCTGTATCTTCTCTGGTGTGTGTAGATTTCCTTCCATCATACAACTAACCACTTCTTTCATTCTATTTTTGTATCTTTTTCCTCTATTATCCCTTCTCTTCTTAAATTTTGGTATTTAATAACCCATCCTGCAACAATAGAAGGGGGTTTAAAATGCTTTTCATAAATATGCAAATTGACAAAACAGTTGTAGTTTGTTAGAACAACATTGAACAATTCTTTACATCTCTAACTACACAATCAGATGCGATTGCCATAATGCAACATTTTTAGACAGAGCTCTTGAATTGTTCAAGAAATATTCAGAATACTATGTTGACTAAATATATAAAATATACAAAAGTTTTAAGTCTACAAGACGTGTAAACACACACATTATATGCGATCATAGCCAGCGAAGTTTGCTGGGAGTGCTAAAATTTTTTTGCCATGAACGAAATTCTCATTTGCAAGTAACTCACTCAGAACCAACACTGTTATAACATTTAATCACCAATAATTGCGTGGATATTCAAACACTCTCACTTAGAAACAATAGCTGATTACATGATAACAACTCAGTATCTCTTATTCGACTGTCATGCCGTGACATGCGGCTGGCGCCGTTCATAGTTAGGTGACGCTCCCGCGCTCAGCCGAGTTGCGGAGCGCCTCTATCGCCGTTTGCGCATACTGTCATGGTGGCACTGTTAAATGTCGTGGCACTGACACAACACTTTTGCCCCCTTGAAAAAAAAAACACTCACTTCCTTGGAGATATGGACAGTGCGGAGACATTCATGGCCTCTTGTGAGGCCCCGAGAAGATCCCGCGGAGAGGCACGAGAGTATGGTCGAAAATGTCCAGGACAGAAGCTCGTGCATGGAACGTGCCTCCTGGACGAGATGATGGGTGAAAACTCCGGAGCAGCATCCATAGGTGTCGTGGACCTGGGGGTGTGTTCCAGCGTGACGGGTCCCGAAAAAGGCGGCGTCGCTACTGGGGCCGGTTTTGGTGTACTCGGAAGTGGTAGCGACGTTGGCTGCATCAACACATATGGTAGATCGGCAGTAGTGACAGGACTGGCTTCTCGGGCTGGTGGAGGTGAAGGAAGGGGCGGTGGCACTGGTGTGGCCACCACTCGTGGGCACATCTGGTCATAAAGGCGAACAACCGTGCCGTCGTCCGTACATATTTCACAATGCCGGTGGCCGCGAAGAGCCTTGTCCACCCCTGGAATCCATTTAGGGCGAGATCCATACCCTCGTGCCCACATGTCGGTGCCCACTGAGAATTTTCCCACACTAGGGGACACAGCACAAGGCCTGACAGGGTGAAGCAGGTGCAGTAGAGTGCGCGGTTGGCGGCCATGCAAGAGTTCAGCAGGGCTGCGATCACCCAGAAGTGTGAAGCGATAAGAACTCAGTGATTTTTCCATGAATGACACTCTGCTGCAATTTCTAAAGAATTTTTTCATCTGGCTTTTGAAAGTGCGGACAAGGCGGTCGACCTCCCCATTTGATTGCGGATGGAAGGGCGGTGCTGTAACATGACGAATACCTTGTCCAGTACAAAAATCACGGAAGGCCTGCGAAGAGAACTGAGGGCCATTGTCCGTGACGATCGTGGATGGAAGACCTTCTAGCGCAAAGATTTTGGACAAAGCCAGCGTCGTCACCGCAGTGGTGGGCGACGGACATTGAACAACAAACGGAAACTTCGAGAAGGCGTCAATCAACAGTAGCCAATAAGTACTGAGGAAGGGGCCGGCAAAGTCAGCGTGCACCCGTTCCCATGGCTGCGCCGGATCAGGCCACAGAGAGGGCATTGTACGAGGTGCAGCCAGTTGTTGAGCACACTGACTACATGCAGCAACCGTGTGGGCAATGTCCGAATCAATACTGGGCCAATAAATGTGCCTGCGGGCCAGGGACTTAGTCCGAGAAATACCCCAATGGCCTTCATGCAACAGTTTGAGAACACCTTTGCGAAGAGAGGCTGGCACCACGACCCGTGGAGATGCGCCATCCGTGGCCAGAAGAACAACACCATCATGAACAGACAGACGCAGGCGCAAGGCATGGTAGTTGCGAAGGGAATCTGATGCCCAGCCCTTGGTCCTGTCCGGCCAACCCCGTTGAACAAAACCGATCACCTGGCGCAGGACCGGGTCCCGCGCAGTAGCCGACGTGACCTGCGAACCTGTAAGTGCAAAACCCTCAACCGCACGATGGTCTTCCTCATCAGTGTGGAAACAGAGTGGTTCATCACGATCGAAAACATGGTCGGGGCCCATTGGCAATCGCGACAATGCGTCAGCGTTGGAGTGCTGGGCCGTGGGGTGGTAGTGAATCTCTTAGTGAAAACGAGACAAGTATAAGGCCCAACATTGCAGGCGGTGAGCTGCCTTATCTGGAAGCGACGCCGATGGGTTGAACAGAAAGACCAACAGCTTGTGGTCGGTGATGAGGTGAAACTTTTTTAGAGCATAAATGATAGCGAGCGCCTCCTTTTCGATTTGAGAGTAATGCCGTTGCGCATCGTTGAGGGTCTTGGAAGCATAGGCGATGGGTCGTCCCAACCCATCCTCATACCGATTGGCGAGAACAGACCCTAGGCCATACTGTGATGCGTCAGTCACCAGAACCAAGTGCTGACCCAGACGGAATGTGGCAAGACAAGGCGCCAACTGCAAATGAGCCTTCAGGCAGACAAAAGCCTGCTCACACTCATTGGACCAACAGAAAGGGACGTTTTTGCGTAACAGCTGATGCAGGGGGTGAGCTACTGCTGCCACGGATGGAATGAATTTGTGATAATAAGCAATCTTGCCTAGAAATGCCTGAAGTTCTTTGACTGTAGACGGCCGGGGTAGAGCGTTAATGGCCGCAACGTGCTGACGTAGAGGACGTATACCCTCATGGGACAAGTGGAAACCAAGATACACAATGGAGGGTTGGAAGAACTGTAACTTGAACCTCAGCCCGGCCGAATGCAAAACCCGAAACAGTGAACGCAAGTTGCAAAGGTGCTCCTCAGTGGAGGCCCCCATGACAACAATGTCATCCAGACAGTTTATGCAGCCGGGAACAGAAGCCGTGAGCTATTCCAAAAACCTCTGAAAAATGGCTGGCACGCTAGCGACGCCAAATGGTACACCTCCGATAAGTCAAGTTTAGAAAAGAACTGGCCCCCCAGCGAGCTTGGTAAATAACTCCTCAGGACGGGGAAGAGGATAAGTGTCAATGAGGTTCTGAGCATTGACAGTGGCTTTAAAATCACCACACAATCGATACTCCCGTTTGGTTTAGAAACTGCCACGATTGGCGATGCCCATTCAGGAAGGAGAAGCCCTGAAGCTGTTAACCTGTCTATCTCAGCCTTGACAGGTGCATGCAACGCCAGTGGAATAGGGCGTGCCCGGAAAAACTTTGGGCGAGCTGTAGGTTTAAGACTAATGTGGGCTTCAAAATCCTTGGCACGACCCAGACCAGCAGAGAACATGGACGAAAATTCAGAACACAATCCATCCAGCTGTTGATATGGAATATCCTCAGATATGAGGTGCACATCATCATCAATGGAGAACCCGAACAACTGGAAAGCATCATAACCGAACAGGTTTTCAGTGCCCACATGATCCACCACATAAAACGTGAGGGGCCTAACAACAGACCTGTAGGCAGTGGAAGCATAAAACTGGCCACTGATAGGAATTTTCTGTTTATTATAAGTTATCAGATTTCGTGTAACTGGAGACAAGGGACGGGAGCCCAACTCAAAATATGTGCGAGAATTAATGAGAGTTATTGCAGAGCCAGTGTCCACTTGCATGCAAATGTCTTTATCCAGAACACGAACAGTAACAAACAACTTATTTGTTTGAGAAAGCACACAGTTAACATCATTGTCCGATGCCTTGTCCTCGTTGACAGTAACTTTAGGGGACTGACACACAGAAGCAATGTGGCCTTTTTTCCTACACAAATTACACGTGACCCAACGTTTTGGACACGCGGCACTCTCATGCTGTATGAAACAACGTGGACAAGAAGGAAGTACGGAATGAACCTGCTTCTGTGGTTGCTGTTTTCGCTGCAAGCATTGCGGCCCAACGCAACGTTGTTTACGTGAGTGAACCACCGCCACATCTTCGTTCTCCTGTGAAACAGGCAAATTGTCCATGTTGAAAGTTGACTGTACAGCGCCTACATCACACCATGTGTCTATTTGCGCGCCAGCAGTGTGAGACACTTCAAAGGATTGAGCGATGCTTAGAACTTCTGACAACGATGGGGTTGTCCGCCGCTCATGGTCTCGCGGTAGCGTTCTCGCTCCCCGAGCACGGGGTCCCGGGTTCGATTCCCGGTGGGGTCAGGGATTTTCACCTGCCTCGAGATGACTGGGTGTTTGTGTTGTCCTCATCATTTCATCATCATCCAGTACAGTGGCGAAATTGGACTGAGCAAAGGTTGGGAAATTGTACGGGCGCTGATAACCATGCAGTTGAGCGCCCCACAAACCAAACATCATCATCCAACGACGGGGTTGGCAGTTGTAGGGCACATTGCCGAACTTCTTTATTAGGAGCAAGCTGTAGAATAGCATCCCTACCATTGAATCAGCATAAGACACATGATGAGTGTCCGTGACAAACTGACATTTCCTACTCAGACCATGTAGTTCCGCCGCCCAAGCCCAGTAAGATTGATGCGGCTGTTTACGACACCGGCAGAACACCACGCGGGCGGCAACAACATGAGTGTTTTTTCGGTAATAGTCAGACAATAAGTCACACATTTCTTGGAAGGACAGAGAAGCAGGTTCCTGCAGAGCGGCTAACTGAGATAGCAGCTGATAGATCCGTGGGGAAATCCAAGATAGAAATAACAACTTACACATAGGAGCGTCGACAACGCCGAAAGCCAAGAAGTGTTGCCGCAAACGCTTCTCATAATCCTCCCAGTCTTCAGCGGCCTCGTCGTAAGGAGGGAATGGAGGCGGAGAAGAGGAAGACAGACGATGAGTAAGCGACATCGACAACACCTGAATAGCAGCCGTCAGCTGTGTTTGTTGTTCAATGAGCGCTTGCATAAGCTGTTCCATGTCTGCCCCGTCACGAACACACAAATCCACAACGCAGTGAAAATATCTGACCTTGTCGCCAAAAAGTGTTATAGCCTTTAATCACCAATAATTGCGTGGATATTCAAACACTCTCACTTAGAAACAATAGCTGGCACCATTCGTAGCTAGGTGGCGCTCCCGTGTTCAGCCGAGTTGCGGAGCGCCTCTATCGCCGTTTGTGAGTACTGTCGTGGCGGCACTGTTAAATGTCATGGCACTGTCACAACAACCACCACAAGCAGTATTACATTCCCACTCCAGATGGCAAGCATTTAAAACAGTTTGAAGTATGCTTTGTGGTTAGTATTTTCAGGAATTCAAATGTATAACCTCACCAAATGTATGGACCTGCATGATCTTCTCTACTTCAATAACGGTATACTTATAATTGCAAAAAATCGTTATCGAATTTAAGTACCACAAGGTGAATTTACAATGACATTGCTCTTGTCTTTAAGTATCAGTTTTGTACTAGATTTCATTCAGTGATTAAAATTTACATAACTGTTTGCATTTAACAGTTATTCATTAATTTTCTTAATATTTGAAAATCTGTTTTTCAGACTTATCTCAAACCCAATATTGGAAAGCTCGTAATGAAGATGAGGAAGCTGTTGTTGTGCAGAGTTATGATAATATCGTATTAAACTTCTTTCTGTAAAGGAGTTGCCTATCAGAGGACAATTACTTTGTAGGTCCATGTATTACTTCCATTTACAAATTGCAGGAAGTGTCATCTAGAGAAGTAGCAAGTGGTCTCAAAAATAATTTGAAAGCTTGGAATGGATTTAGTATATCCCTAAATCGTCCAGGTTCAGCCTTCATTGTACTAATTAGGAGAATGTACTCCTTGTAATTCTTATCCTGGAGAATAACTGTCATCAGAAAAATGCAGCACATTTCTCTGCTTTGTCTGTCTTTCCACATTGGAAGTTTTCTCATGAAAGTGATTTATATTTTTCAGTCATTTCATAGATTAATTGATTTTCACCTAGCAGGCTAGTGTGCAAAGCAATCAAATGTCCTGTAATAGCCAAGGCAAACCAAGGTCGGCAGCCCACTATGAATATTCTGTTTTGTGGTGATGCCTTCTTTTGAGCTTTAAAAACTGATTTATTGGTATTCTCTAGTCAAAAAATCTTTTCAGGACATTTCTGCAGCTATGCCAGCAGAGTTCACTGTGATTTGGTTTTTTGCCATACTCATCCCCAATTTGAACTATAATTTTCTGAAACTGTCATTGTGTCCAAAGTGGGATATCAGGTAACTGACTGTCAAGAATGTTTATCGCCAATGGTCATTCAGCTAGAATTAGGCTTTGTTTTTGTACAGATCACAATAAAATTTTCTGAAGCTATTTGCAGTAAATAGAAAGGGTTGACATACAAGGAATTTGTAAATACTTTACATGGTAAGGCAGCGAACATAGTGTTCATTCCACATTACGATTACTAACCTGGTGAGCACAATTAACGTACGACGCTAACAAATACAAAATATACTGATGCAGTGATTAAAGAATTATTAATTGTATGCTGACAGTGCAATTAGCTGTTATCTTGCATGCTAATAACCATTGTACATTATTCTGTTTGTGAGGGCCTATCAGTTCACAAAATAAACAGTGGATATAGTCGATTTTACAGACTGATCTCAGCACTACTCAGATCATGAAATCTTGCAAACAGAGAAATGGGTTGTCCAATAACCAATTGTGCAGTTTTTCATTAAAAATTTGTAATGGCATGCCCCAAGCACTTTGTGTTATTATTTGAAGAGTTTTAAAATAGTCACCTTGTGTTAGAGACACGGTGGTGTTAATCTGTATCTTGGTACGTCATCATCCACCTTCATTCTGTTGTTGTAGTACGAATTTCTACCCTAGCAGAATTTTATGTTTACATATAGTAAACAGATATATGTGTACATATTTTCATTTAAAACAGTCAATAGTCTGAGCCTGGTAAAGAGAGGATGACAGTGCTCTCTGGGACTTGTTTTACGCATTATGCATTACAATCTTTCCTGAGTTCTGAGAATTTTGGCAGTGTAGGAGGGTGTGTTATCAAACGAGGAGGCCATAAGTAATATGTGATGGCAACAGTCCAAAGTATATTAGTCTCAGGAAGTCAATACTAATCATTTCTGTAAGTTTCCAAAGCAAGTAGGAGATCCTAGAAATATTTTTAATACCTGACTAACATGTTCTTCACAGTTAACATTGGATTCAATATGCATTCCTAACACTTTCACTGATCTGTTTTCTATGTCCTTGGGCAATCATAAAATAAGCTGTTTTGTTTTCTCTGGATTACAGAGTAATTTATTTGCTGAGAACCAGTGGAGGGCAGATTTGGGTGTTTCCTGTTTACTGTTATGCAAGACATAGATCTTCCGAAGTGAGGCGACCAGTGTTGTGTCATCACATAGCGTATGATTTATGTAGAGAGGAATGTCACTGATAATGACGATGAAGAAGAATGGTCCAAGTAATGTGCCCTTTTGAACACCACATAAAGGGGTGTATTTATAATACTAAATAGCAGTAATAGCTTCATATCTTTATTTTCAACTGTGACAAGCTAATTCTGGATTACATACCTCATAAAATTCTAGTTCTGTTGTTAGGATGTCAAAGGGAATGTAGACAAATTATAACACTCATTTTCTGCTACTACTGTACCATAACCTCAATGCTAGAAGCAGGTTGTAACATAAAACAATTTTGTAAAAGCAACTATGGCACAATTTTGTGAGTTTGACCGTGTTGTTCCTAACGGAGATGGCTCATCGGAAATGAAAGTCAGAATTACGTAAATATTTGTATAGTAACAAACAAAATTTTGCCTAGCTATACTGTTTATAAAATAAGGGAAACGGTCGCCAGCCTAATTAGGCAAGAGAAAGATTAAAGTTCTCGTTTATAAAAGTAGGTATAAGTAATTATAATGGACAAACGCAACCTAGACTTAGCCACACGCGAGTGCAATGAACTCTGACACACATATGTTTTAAGATTGAAGCTAACAACTGGAGCAGCACAAACTATTTGCTAAATTATAAGAGATACCGAAACACCCTGTTACTTTCAGGCTTACATAAAGTGAATGGTCTTTATAACATTACTATTAACAAGCACTTCTAATACACAAGAAACACAAACACTTAGCAAACATGAATATTTAATGTTTCACAACTGCAGCTTTCTCACTTTTACCACAGCGAAACACAATACTGATCAAATTGCAAGAAACTGACTCACCTTTTAGAATTTACTACCGACAATAATGTGATCATTTGCCTTATAAGCCTCAGTCTTAAGAACTTTTAATATTGAAGTTAGCAACAGCACTTTAAATAGCAGTTTTAATAGGAAAATTATTTTGAAAAATAATATTTACTTTAACTCACTCTATTGCCACATTAACTTTAACTTTCTTTTTACTAAGTTCAAGAGGCATTAATTAGCAAAACTCTGGTCATAAATGTTCTTTCAGTAGTGACACTTGGTAATTACTTTAGTTCAAACGGAAAGGAACCTGAGAGGTGTTATGATGAGGAGAATATCAAGGTAGGTACATAAATTCAGATACAAATTACCTTATATTTCAGCACATTAGCACATCCATTACGCTGATCCTTCACTGTACATTATTATAGTATTACGTTGCAATGATTGCGCAACGTGGTGGCAACTGCATGTTGGTAGGTGGATTCGTGGACAGAATTGCTGGACTCTGTCATTTCTTGGCGGCAACGACAGATACAAATTCCAGAATAGTTCCAGCTATTTATCCATCCATCCGAGGCCTTGGAAAGAAGCAGGAAAAGCCTCTCTCTGAATCAGCACAATATGCACCTTTATAATAGCAGTGCACGGACTCGTAGCTCGTCTCCGACTCGTGGCTCGTCCCCGACTCGTGGCTCGTCCCCGACTCGTGGCTCGTCCCCGACTCGTGGCTCGTCCCCGACTGCTGGCTCGTCTCCGACTGACTATCAGTTCCACCTTTTCCACCTAGGCCAACCACAATTTGTGCGCGCTAAACAGTTCTGTTCCCGAGGGGAGCCACTACACCTTTTACATACAGAATAACTAAGAAACCTAAGTGAAGGTCAGCAGTTTACATAACAGCAAACAAATACATTAAATAAAACAGAACATTTTCACATATTGACACTTCTACAAACAAATTATTCACACAAAATTATAATTATATACAGTAAGTTTTGTTCCCTCCAAATGGGACAAAGATTTTAAATTACAGATACACTACTTTGCATAGAACCAAAACATGACATCAAAGTTTATATAAAGAAAGCAGTACACAATTTTATGTTATAGATTCAATCACATTTACAGAAGATCAACAATGTAACATTAAATAAAGCAAAAAAAAAGCAAAATAAGTTAGTACAGCATTAGAGCTATGGTGTTACACATGCCCCATGTTTCGTTGAAGTTTCCCATCAGGGATACTTCAAGGAAACATCCATAACACCTAAGCAGTGTTAGCTGCAAAAAAAATTATTCCATCCAACTTCAGTTGGGAGAAAAAAAAACACACACATTACAAACATACAGTATATGCACTAAGAAATTGCTTACATTTCTTCCAAAAGATTTTCAAAATAAGAAAGTTACAGATATTTTCATATTCACACTTGTTTAAGGAAACTAAATTTCAACATTACACAAGATATATTTAAGCATGTTCATTTCAAACACACACAGTTCAAATAACTGACAAACAGTACACAAACTCATCTACATATAAGTAGAATAGGTAAAGCCTTCAAAATAAAATAAAGGAATAAACACATATACAATAGCACAGAACATTCTAACTTAGCAAAACAGAAGTTTGTCTCTCAATAATTTTAAAGGAATGTAAAATTTCACAGACACACAAGCATATTTATGATCACGGTACATTTTACAAGGTTCAGCAATTAATGAAATATTGAAAATATCAGTTTGCATTCACATATGCACAAATATTTACACAAAAAACTATGAGAACCTTTTTCCAACTGACTCTTTAAATACCAAAGTAACTTTGCAAGGTTGTTTCAAAATAATTAACTTTAAAGCTGCTCTTCATTAATAGCAGTCCAAAATATTTGTTGCACATAAACACACTAACATATTCAGAGCCTATCTTTAATCATCACTGCTGTGTTTTAAAACAAGGCAGTCCAAAACTTTACATTATTTCAAAAAACCTAGTATCAAAACATCTACATCCATTTAAATAAGAATGCATATATATTTTATAATAACTTTTCACTGACTTCAATAAGAATAGTCAGTTTATAACATATTGCTCAAAAAACCAAACTTAGTTCACTGCTTGCCTCAGCACTAGCAGTCCATGTTACACATTCTGCCCATTATTGGTTTGGCAGTCTTTACCTCTAACATTTAGACACAAATCACAATTTAGATTAAGAACACACAAAAAAACACCTTTTTAAATTGACACACTGCCCCATCCTCTAGGTTTGGCAGTTCGTGACCACTTATCAACTTCTTGCCCCACAATGGCAAGTCCTTTGGCTACTGCTCACATAGCATATTTTATAATCCTTAGCTTCAGAATCACAGCATTCTTATTCTTTTGTCTTGTTTTGCTGCCGAACAACATACTTTTGAGCAGTTTATTGTCATCATCTCCAAGTTTTTCATCATTCTGTCACATCTTTCGTAAAATTTGCTTTAATGGTATAAAACATAAAACCTGCAACTTTGAAACAGTAATTAGACACTGGCAACAAAACCATTTCTTTTCAAGTGACAACATTAGGTAACATATACATTAATCAAAAAAACTTTAAATGTCATACTTGGGCTCACGTCAGGATTAAGAATTTCTTACTACTCCTTTACCATTGCTTTTTTCACACACAGTTAGGTCATTACATACATCAAGATCAGGACAATAATTTCATATCCTATTGCAAGTGATTTCTGCCAACCCTTTTTGTGGCACAAGACATATACATCTCATATCTATCTTATACACATTAGCCAGGTTCATTTCCACAGTTTTAAACAGCATACAGTTTTTCAATATCATATTTATCCCTATTTTCAAAAACATTTACATTTAGTCATATTATGGCATTCATTTACCTTTTCTTTTCAGTAAGCTATTCTTTTCTCATCTATTTTTCCCTTTACTTTTCCATTACATTTTCTCTTTACAATACCCACTATGCTTCCATTATTCTTTGCCATTTTCTAGTGTATCCAATGTAATTATTTATTTACTTATCCACAAACAATACACAATATCTTACATCATTGCCACACTATTCAATACACTCTGATAGAGAAGAAGGAAAAAAGATAGTAAAAGTTCTGAATGATGAAGAGGAAGGTTGGCAGCACGAAAAGAAACGGAAGTAGTGCTAGCAACGACTCGGGTCCCTGGTGCTCGTCAGGCACCTGACAACGCAAAGAGTGCATTGCCCCCTGAGGGTTATCAACCCTTGTCTGAGGACATGTACCTTTAAGTAAACCACATAATGCAAACAGAAGCCCTTTCTGATTTTTAACTATAAGAGAAATAAATTATTATCTTTTGGAGTTCTCTGCACTCTCGTTAAGTTACTATAAGCATCATTAGTCATAAAGTTCTCAGGTTTCTCACACTACATGGACCTGCCTTTATGATTAGACTGGCAACAGTAAGTATTAAATTGAAAATAAACATTTCCTAAGCAAAGTCAAACAGTACACTACAGTATATAAGCAACAACCTCCCACAGGCCTGAAGATCGACAGAACAATAATTCATTTCCAGGTAACACTCAGACATAATAATAATAAAGTCATGCATTATATTAAAATTATGTACAAATACAGCAACCTGCCCCCAGTCACTTTATTAACAAGGCAGTCTTTTATGGTTCATAAAACAGTTACTAAGTCTGGTAGCTTTTTAGGCCTCCTATCTTCTACATCTTTCACTAACCCATTCAGATCTTGCCAACATTTTGTTTCATCGGGTGGCTTTTTAGGTTTTGGAATTTCAAAGTCTTTAGCAAGGTACATCACTACTTGTTCTGCTATCATTTTAACAGGTGGTTCTTTTGGTATCTGTAAATCTATTTCTTTCATTACATTTGTTAAGGCTTGCCCCAGTATAGTATCATCTGGAGGTTCCTGCAAATTATGCCCCTGTGTTACATTACTGAATAATTCATTCGGTTTTGGCCCAGTTTCACTTTCTGTATCTTGCCTTGGAAAAATGTCACTAATTTTCTCATACCCTCTTTCAGTAAAAGTATATTCACTTTCATTTACACCTGAGAATTCATCTTCACTGGAGTCATCACTACTCTTTTCCTCACTATCAGATTCACTTAAGTACTCGACTTTTGAACAATAGGGAAAGTTATTATATTCATTCTTATCTGTATTCATATATCCTTCATCGTCTGAACTATCACTGATTTCATTTTTGTCATCAGATTCGAGCAATAAGGCAACTTTTAAACAGTGAGGCAGATTATCACTAGATGTTTCAGTCACTTCGTTTTCCGACCCATTTTCTACACAATGCACATCGTTTGGACAGTCAGTCACTTCTGTTATATCACTTTGAACGATTTCAGCCTCAACTTCATACTTAGTATAATCATCACATACTTCAATAACTTTCATTTCATTTTCTTCTATGCTGTCATTTTCAGGTAATCGTGCGAAATTCTTACTAGACCCTTCTGCATCAAAACTATTAAACAACTTTCCATCAACAATAATTTCATCTGCACCGCTCATAATGTCATGATTACTAACGTCCTCCTCTACCTCATTTTCACCTATTATTAATTGAGCACACGTCTTTTGCGTGGCGTATTCTACCTTCCTTTCCTCTTTATTCATCACAACCTCCCCCACATCTACATCTTTTACCTCATACACATCATTAGCAGTACAAATGTTCTCCTTTTCACTCGCCTTTTCTGGCTCCCTTTTATTCTTTAATAAAGTCTTTTCACACGATTCCAATACCGAGTTATCATTATCATATGACATATTAACTTTATTTTCATTTCTACATTCATCTACTACTGAAACCGGCCATTGGAAGTGTCCGATCCCGCCTCTTCTGTCTCTCTCTACGGCAGCCATCTTGTTCTGACGTCTGCCATTTGTGTCTGCTGCCAAGTGCAATGTACGCTGCTCCAGCAACCGCTGGCCCGAGCACGAACGGTCACGTGACTTCGCACTGGGAACGCCACTATGTATTATCACTCCGCGCCCGTCTGCTATAGGCGCGCCCTTAACCTTCCTGCCCCGTAGTTTACATCTTTCCTTCTCGAATCTAATATTTGGCATCTTTTCTTTGGGCCCAAAACCGGTTTCCGCGTGAATCCGGCCCGTAACACACGCGGTTTTTAGTTTTCCATTTCGTCTCTAGTTTGGGGATTCCGTGCTATGTATCCTCTGCCGCGCGTTGTATAATTTCCTCTACCTCTCGCACGACCTCTATGAATCGTGTTTACACGAAATCTATCATTTTCCTGTCGTTCAGCTTGGTCATTACTTTCTCACGAATAATTATTGTTATTATGGGGACGGTACTCGCGATTTCTTCGCCAGTGATCTTCATCCTCTACCCTTTCCAAGAACGCAGAAAAACTTCTGTGTGTACTCCCAACATATCGTTTCGAATCCTCAGGCAGTTTCTGCCAAAGCACCCAAACGATCTCAGCTTCAGTTCTTCTAGCCTTCAAATGTATCAGTTTTCTATACCATGATTCGCAGAATTCTTTCATGGTTTGCCTACCTCTGATGTCATACAACCTGGCCATTAGAAATTCACACCACAACTGGTCTTGTTTTTGTTCTGACCAGTATTCGTCAATAAATTTTTGTTTGAAAGTTTCAAAAGACATCTGGTTAGTATCAAGATTCAACCCCCACCTTTTTGCTTCTCCCGTTAATGCACTGATTACAACATTAATTTTTTCCTGGTCAGACAAATATTCAGGAAAATTTCCTTCGCAATTCTTTACAAAGTCTAGGGGGGTGCCATCCGTTATGCCTCTTTGCTGGGTCGAATTTTTCCTCGCCCTCTAATATTTTACTGAAAGGCATTTTTTCAGTAAAATGTGTAGGTCCGGTTTGTATTTTTCTTTCCAAGTCATACATTTTGCCTTGGATTTGTGAAGTGTTATGTTCACACTTCTTTTCACAAGTAAGAATCTGTTTGGTTAGAGCTCTGCTTGTTTCTGTTACAGATTGTTTAATCTGTGCAAATTCTGCATTACATTCGGTTTGTATTTCGGATTTAATACCGAATACCTTTTCGTCAACGTTAGTACAGACTAAGGGTTCAATTTGATCTTGAATTTTAATTACTTCAGAGTCAAATCTTTCGTTAATGTCATCAATTTGTCCTTGTACATTGGCAATATTGCCATTGATGACAGTAATTTCGCTTTTAATACTTTTAATTTCATTACTCACTGTTCCTACCCTTGAGTTGACTTCTTCAATTTGTTTACTAAGTCTGGTAATCTGCATTTCGATTTGTGCATTATTATTGTCACTGTGTGCTGCAATTTGTGCCTTAATATTGTCATTGACATTGTCATTTTGCGCTGCAATTTGTGCCTTGATTCTGTCATTTTCTGCTGCATTTTGTTGCCCCTGTGCTGCAATTTGTGCAGACAACATTTTTAACAATTCTATCATATCTGAATTCTTTTCACTTTTATGTCCTGCTACATTTTCGTGTTCAAGTTCTACTTTCCTTTCAGTTTTTGGTGATTCAAGCATATCCATCGATTCATCAGCATAGCCACTGTCTTCGACAACATCGCCTACATTGTCTTGCTTAGTACGTGCTATACACATAGCTTCGATCTGTTTATTAACGTCTGCGTGATAACGTACATAATTTAACTCGCGCGTCATGCGATCTGTTGGTGTGCGGCCTGAACTGCTCTCGGTTGCATTCTGCTCTCGTGTGTCTACATTTATTTCTAGTTTCCTGTCCATTTTAGCTATTATTAAGTACTGATACCTTTTATTTATAATTTAAACTGAACTTTCACTACTAGTTCTGTCAGCTAATGTACAGGTTCATGCCGCTGGACGTTTTATGTTCACTCTATGTTTGTAAAATGCTAACTACTTTTAATTTTTTCCGTCTGTAGGTGCAAACTGAACAACGTCCTGTCACGGTCGCCACGTATAACACTCCTACCTGCTACTGTTATACCATAACCTCAATGCCAGAAGCAGGTTGTAACATAAAACAATTTTGTAAAAGCAACTATGGCACAAAGCAACAGAGCAGTGTTACCCTCTGAGAGGAATTTTGTGAGTTTGACCGTGTTGTTGCTAACGGAGGTGGCTTATCGGAAATGAAAGTCAGAATTACGTAAATATTTGTATAGTAACAAACAAAATTTTGCCTAGCTATACTGTTTATAAAATAAGGGAAACGGTCGCCACCCTAATTAGGCAAGAGAAAGATTAAAGTTCTCGTTTATAAAAGTAGGTATAAGTAATTATAATGGACAAACTCAACCTAGACTTAGCCACACGCGAGTGCAATGAACTCTGACACACATATGTTTTAAGATTGAAGCTAACAACTGGAGCAGCACAAACTATTTGCTAAATTATAAGAGATACCGATACACCCTATTACTTTCAGGCTTACATAAAGTGAATGGTCTTTATAACATTACTATTAACAAGCACTTCTAATACACAAGAAACACAAACACTTAGCAAACATGAATATTTAATGTTTCACAACTGCAGCTTTCTCACTTTTACCACAGCGAAACACAATACTGATCAAATTGCAAGAAACTGACTCACCTTTTAGAATTTACTACCGACAATAATGTGATCATTTGCCTTATAAGCCTCAGTCTTAAGAACTTTTAATATTGAAGTTAGCAACAGCACTTTAAATAGCAGTTTTAATAGGAAAATTATTTTGAAAAATAATATTTACTTTAACTCACTCTATTGCCACATTAACTTTAACTTTCTTTTTACTAAGTTCAAGAGGCATTAATTAGCAAAACTCTGGTCATAAATGTTCTTTCAGTAGTGACACTTGGTAATTACTTTAGTTCAAACGGAAAGGAACCTGAGAGGTGTTATGATGAGGAGAATATCAAGGTAGGTACATAAATTCAGATACAAATTACCTTATATTTCAGCACATTAGCACATCCATTACGCTGATCCTTCACTGTACATTATTATAGTATTACGTTGCAATGATTGCGCAACGTGGTGGCAACTGCATGTTGGTAGGTGGATTCGTGGACAGAATTGCTGGACTCTGTCATTTCTTGGCGGCAACGACAGATACAAATTCCAGAATAGTTCCAGCTATTTATCCATCCATCCGAGGCCTTGGAAAGAAGCAGGAAAAGCCTCTCTCTGAATCAGCACAATATGCACCTTTATAATAGCAGTGCACGGACTCGTAGCTCGTCTCCGACTCGTGGCTCGTCCCCGACCGGTAGCTCGTCCCCGACTCGTGGCTCGTCCCCGACTCGTGGCTCGTCCCCGACTGCTGGCTCGTCTCCGACTGACTATCAGTTCCACCTTTTCCACCTAGGCCAACCACAATTTGTGCGCGCTAAACAGTTCTGTTCCCGAGGGGAGCCACTACACCTTTTACATACAGAATAACTAAGAAACCTAAGTGAAGGTCAGCAGTTTACATAACAGCAAACAAATACATTAAATAAAACAGAACATTTTCACATATTGACACTTCTACAAACAAATTATTCACACAAAATTACAATTATATACAGTAAGTTTTGTTCCCTCCAAATGGGACAAAGATTTTAAATTACAGATACACTACTTTGCATAGAACCAAAACATGACATCAAAGTTTATATAAAGAAAACAGTACACAATTTTATGTTATCGATTCAATCACATTTACAGAAGATCAACAATGTAACATTTAATAAAGCAAAAAATAAAAAATAAATCCATACAGCATAAGAGCTGTGGTGTTACAAAATGCTTTGCTCATTTCATATAAGGTAAGTAATTGGATGTATGTAAGTAAGTGAGATATCTCAGACAATTATAAGGCAAGGGTTTTTTCCCCATTTCATGTTTTGGAAAATAAAGAGTCACCTTATATTCACTGATAAAGCTATAGCTGCTAAGGTCAACATTTTTCCATTGTTTAACAGGATATATAGTGGTTGTCTTACATTTACAAATGAAGCTTTGGCTATTGAGGTCACACAGAAATTTATTTTGAAGAATTCAGGACAGAGGTGGCCAAATAAAACTCGACTTCCAACAGGTTCAAGATATCACGATATGCCGAAGTGCCTTGATAAACTATCAACGCTATGCAAAGAGTCATGTGACAACTCAGACATTGCTTGTGTAAGTGATATGCGAGAAACTATGAAACAGCTACTACAAAAATATGTTGCTCTGCATAAAATTTGACTATTTTCTGGAACGTGGGAGGAAACTGTGCCATATTGTAAAATGCTAACTACTTTTAATTTTTTCCGTCTGTAGGTGCAAACTGAACAACGTCCTGTCACGGTCGCCACGTATAACACTCCTACCTGCTACTGTTAAACCATAACCTCAATGCCAGAAGCAGGTTGTAACATAAAACAATTTTGTAAAAGCAACTATGGCACAAAGCAGCAGAGCAGTGTTACCCTCTGAGAGGAATTTTGTGAGTTTGACCGTGTTGTTGCTAACGGAGGTGGCTTATCGGAAATGAAAGTCAGAATTACGTAAATATTTGTATAGTAACAAACAAAATTTTGCCTAGCTATACTGTTTATAAAATAAGGGAAACGGTCGCCAGCCTAATTAGGCAAGAGAAAGAATAAAGTTCTCGTTTATAAAAGTAGGTATAAGTAATTATAATGGACAAACTCAACCTAGACTTAGCCACACGCGAGTGCAATGAACTCTGACACACATATGTTTTAAGATTGAAGCTAACAACTGGAGCAGCACAAACTATTTGCTAAATTATAAGAGATACCGATACACCCTATTACTTTCAGGCTTACATAAAGTGAATGGTCTTTATAACATTACTATTAACAAGCACTTCTAATACACAAGAAACACAAACACTTAGCAAACATGAATATTTAATGTTTCACAACTGCAGCTTTCTCACTTTTACCACAGCGAAACACAATACTGATCAAATTGCAAGAAACTGACTCACCTTTTAGAATTTACTACCGACAATAATGTGATCATTTGCCTTATAAGCCTCAGTCTTAAGAACTTTTAATATTGAAGTTAGCAACAGCACTTTAAATAGCAGTTTTAATAGGAAAATTATTTTGAAATATAATATTTACTTTAACTCACTCTATTGCCACATTAACTTTAACTTTCTTTTTACTAAGTTCAAGAGGCATTAATTAGCAAAACTCTGGTCATAAATGTTCTTTCAGTAGTGACACTCGGTAATTACTTTAGTTCAAATGGAAAGGAACCTGAGAGGTGTTATGATGAGGAGAAAATCAAGGTAGGTACATAAATTTAGATACAAATTACCTTATATTTCAGCACATTAGCACATCCATTAAGCTGATCCTTCACTGTACATTATTATAGTATTACGTTGCAATGATTGCGCAACGTGGTGGCAACTGCATGTTGGTAGGTGGAGTCGTGGACAGAATTGCTGGACTCTGTCATTTCTTGGCGGCGACGACAGATACAAATTCCAGAATAGTTCCAGCTATTTATCCATCCATCCGAGGCCTTGGAAAGAAGCAGGAAAAGCCTCTCTCTGAATCAGCACAATATGCACCTTTATAATAGCAGTGCACGGACTCGTAGCTCATCTCCGACTCGTGGCTAGTCCCCAACCGGTAGCTCGTCCCCGACTCGTGGCTCGTCCCCGACTCGTGGCTCGTCCCCGACTGCTGGCTCGTCTCCGACTGACTATCAGTTCCACCTTTTCCACCTAGGCCAACCACAATTTGTGCGCGCTAAACAGTTCTGTTCCCGAGGGGAACCACTACACCTTTTACATACAGAATAACTAAGAAACCTAAGTGAAGGTCAGCAGTTTACATAACAGCAAACAAATACATTAAATAAAACAGAACATTTTCACATATTGACACTTCTACAAACAAATTATTCACACAAAATTACAATTATATACAGTAAGTTTTGTTCCCTCCAAATGGGACAAAGATTTTAAATTACAGATACACTACTTTGCATAGAACCAAAACATGACATCAAAGTTTATATAAAGAAAACAGTACACAATTTTATGTTATCGATTCAATCACATTTACAGAAGATCAACAATGTAACATTAAATAAAGCAAAAAAAAAAAAAAATAAATAAATAAATAAATCCATACAGCATAAGAGCTGTGGTGTTACAAAATGCTTTGCTCATTTCATATAAGGTAAGTAATTGGATGTATGTAAGTAAGTGAGATATCTCAGACAATTATAAGGCAAGGGTTTTTTCCCCATTTCATGTTTTGGAAAATAAAGAGTCACCTTATATTCACTGATAAAGCTATAGCTGCTAAGGTCAACATTTTTCCATTGTTTAACAGGATATATAGTGGTTGTCTTACATTTACAAATGAAGCTTTGGCTATTGAGGTCACACAGAAATTTATTTTGAAGAATTCAGGACAGAGGTGGCCAAATAAAACTCGACTTCCAACAGGTTCAAGATATCACGATATGCCGAAGTGCCTTGATAAACTATCAACGCTATGCAAAGAGTCATGTGACAACTCAGACATTGCTTGTGTAAGTGATATGTGAGAAACTATGAAACAGCTAGTACAAAAATATGTTGCTCTGCATAAAATTTGACTATTTTCTGGAATGTGGGAGGAAACTGTGCCATATTGTATCATTTACAGACTCTTGTTGTATTTGATCAGGTTCAGAGTAGAAGTTCTCGTACATGTATGGATATCATGTTGAAATAAAGGAGAAATGTTATCCTTCAAAAAAGTTACTGGATTCTGAAACTGGATCAATATTTTGATTGAGAGACTGTAATGATTTGATAAGTGCATTGCAAATGATAAATTCGGTCGCTGTTCATGTATTAGAATTCTGTATAAAAATGTTACCAGTTTTTAATCAGCTGTTGAACATGATGCTGATATTCTGACAAAAAATGATCGAACAAATGAAATAGATCATATTAAATGCATTTGCAAGAATAAATTACAGTCTCAAGACGTGATGTAGAGCTGGTACCAATAGATGTCAGAAGATGGAAGCCGAGAGGAAGTTTGACAGTTGAACTGAATCATGATATTAAATTATGTATTAGCTGTTGCTGCTGCTGCTGTTACATATGATTGCAATCTCTTCTGGGGCACAAGTCAGTGTTTAACAGTTGATCAAGCACAACACTGTTCCTCTTCCAATCCTTCTACAGTGATATCAGCTTAGGTGAAAATTTGATTAGTACAGGCAGGGGAGTAGCGCATGGCCAGCAAATTACATTGTTTTATTGGCCAACCATTGGAATCTATCTTGCGTGCTTCAGCTTTTTAGGAACATGTAACATGTTTAAATTGCAGTTTGCCTGAATCAGTTTGTAGTCGGAATTGAGTTTTGACTGTAAAATTTTACAAGAACTCAACAAGAGTATTCATTTCTGCAGGAGAAAATGAAAGTCTAGATGAGGAACAGAGGCATACGTAAGTGTTTCATGATGCCATGTAGTCGACAGTCACTGTGACATATGACGGGAATGAAACCATGTCTCTGATGCTGGATTAACATTGTCTTCTCACCACTCTCTCATTGGCAGTATCTTTGGATGCAAGACATATTGTAACATATGTCAAAATAGAAGCATAATCCTATACGTATATGCATAAAAATAGCTGTATTCTGAGATCGCAAGGTAACCACATCATCAGAAATGGCAACATATTAGGAAGAAACAGCCAAATGTGACCACGATGATATAAATTTCACAGATGTGCGATGATGATGATGATGATGATGATGATGAGTAAAAACTAGTGGTACCCCAGATGACAGGGTTGCTATGTGAAAAATGTATAAAGGAAATCCATCAGAAAATTAATGTAAAACTTTTTTTCTTCGTTTGTTTTATTTGTCCTTCCATTATCAAATTGTTAACAATGAACAAATGGCATGCATTTAGAATAGGTATTATGTTAACTTCTGAGACAGATACTATAACAGTTTGTAATTTTGATTAGTCAGAATATCCACCTCCTTATATATAAAAGTCTTGTGTCACAGTGCCATACTCCTCTGAAATGACTCGATCAATCCTAATGAAATTTTACATGTATATTTGGTACATCTGAGAATCTCTCATAATCTATTTTTCATACCCCTAAGTGATAAGAATGGTCCACCCCAAAAAATTTTTTCTTGTTTTTTGGACAGAACTTTTTATTTTTATTTTTTTTGATGGTGTGGCATTACAAAATACACAAAACCCTAAATTTTCACCCCTCTATCACCAACCCCCATTTTTAATAGCAATTTTAGTAATTAAATAATTTCAACCCCGGTCGATAACTGATCAATTATCACTTGATCAGTTATCCTCTCCAAATGTGTACCAATGATATTCAATAGATAGTCAATTGAAGAAAATGTACCAAAATGCATGACTCAAATTTCCCTCTTTAAATCAACATAACTAGACTGAGAAGTTCACCTAGGTAGCACGCATCATTTGCCAAACCGACATTTAGGCCTAGTGCACATGCATCGATTTTCATCATATGGAAATATATCATACAATCAAATTCTTTTAGTAGGACAAAGAAATTCCTCTGCTCTCCTTTGTTCCTCTACAAGAATTTAACTGTACAATATTTTTACTTACAATAAAAATCGATGTGTGTGGGCTTGGCCTAATTCATAATGCTGGCGAACACGTTTCTACACAAAGTTGCTGCTATGTTTGTATGCTCATGGAAGAACTGTGTATTGGCTGCAATTGTTAAATCCAAGTGATCTACCATAGAAACGCCCTTCCCCCTTAGCCTTTTCTCACTCCCTACACAGTTTTCAGTTATTATTATTGTTTGTGTCACGAGCTACCACCAACAATGGCTATTGTGTTACATGTATACACTGTGTTACACATATGCATTATTCTTATAGACCAGAGATAATTTAGATGGCGAAACAAAATAACATATTATTCTTAAGGCCTGCTATACCCGGTGAACTTCGTTCCGCCTCTGAAAAAACTTTATTTTTTCTCAAGAATGCCCTTGAAAACAGGGGGTTGTTTCTAATCACAGCTGTCTTCTCATCATGGCTGTCTTCTGATCATGTCTGTCTTCTGATCACGGCTGTCTTCTGATCAGGGCTGTCTTCTGATCAGGGCTGTCTTCTGATCAGGGCTGTCTTCTGATCAGGACTGTCTTATTATCAGGACTGTCTCCTAATTTAAATATTGGAAGTACTTTGCAAACTTTGAGGGAATTGGGAGACACTGAAGACTGTAAACAGTCCTTAAGTATGGAAGCAAATATTGTACACATCAAATCTATTGTTTTCTTTACCATGTAATTTTAGAGCCAGTAACAGCCCATACTTAAGAGTTTGATAATTCTGAGACTTCTTTTAAATATAAGAAGCAACAGTCTCAACTTCTAATGATTACTAGCAAGTGTGGTGTCCCATTTTTCTGGCAAGTAATACTCCTGATTTAGGCAGCTGATACTGTAGCGATTCTACTACTCTTCACTTATTGAAGGATAGAACCAATAGAACTATATTCCCGAGTATTTAGGATGTGGATCAAACCATCTGGCAGAAAGAAATGTGTGTCAATTTTTCCCCCTTTCCAAAAGTGCGCATATATCCATTACTAAGATAGCCATACTGCTGGCCAATATGCAATGTCCTATAACATGACTCAATGCATAGCAGCAGAGGTATTTCTTCATAGAAAATGGATCCATAGAGATGACATAACCCATCATCGTCTGCAGAACCCATTGTCCAACTGAGGCAGGTTGCTGACGCGCTGTCCTGTGTGGTCCTGATGCTTGAGCATCGCTTTTCTTCACCCTCTGTTACAGATAGTGAAGAAGTTTCTAAAAATATTGTGCTGAGTCCCCATTTCTCCCAAATAAAGGCTTTACTACCTCAAATGGTGAAGGCATCTTCCTGCCATATACTACACTATATGACAGGGTGAAAGCACATTATTGCTGTGTTCTTTTACAGTTCTAAGCTGATACAGCGTATGGGAGTCACACCTCTGTCATTTGGTTGGTGTTCACCAAAAAATGTAAAATTTGGCAATTGTAAGATGAAAATGCTGCCTTCTTCCATTTGAAGGGTAGGTCTAGTCCTAAGGTTGTGAATGCTTAGCAAATTTGATAACTTTTTCATCAAATTGGACATAAAATTGATAGCTTCATCTGTTATTATTGTCAGCAACATGAAATTTCAGTAGCACCTGGTATTCCATAAATTATCAGGCAACAGCCATCCACACTATTTCAAATTGTTTGGATGCTTCTGACAAACTTTGCAGTTGATGTCTGTATAATAGGTTGAAATCGGCATGTTGTGCACACAGTATACCATCACCACCTTATCGTAGCACTGTCCGTGCGGGTGGGAGAGTTTGCGTGTTCCTGTGATGCCGAGAGCTACACCGGTGGTAGCGTGGCTACTGGCAGGTTCAACCTAGCCAGTCAGGTCTCAGCAGAGGAGCCTGACGAAGTGTGCCTCACAACGACCTACCGTCCTTTCCTCCCTTTCCCTTCCAGTCCCTTCCCTTTCCTTCTTCCCTTCTGTCAGTCTCTTCATCGGTGTAGGAGGCGGGTAATATCGATAGGTAAACACTCACGGCTTCTGTACTGACGAAGCAAGGCACCTGTGATGTGCCTTAAGGGCATATGTCAGGATACTTCCAGTGGCATATGGCCATTCACTGCATCCCCTGCCTCTTGCCAGTTGTATCGGCCCTACGATCCACTGCCATTCAGAGGCAGAGGACGAGAGAGTGGATCTGCATCTGAGCAACTGCTTGTCCACTTTAAATAGCTTCACGCACAGATTACTCCGGCAAAGTTTCAATGGACTATGAGCATTGAAAGTCCTGCGGCGATGGAGTACTGATTTGGAGGCAAGGGTTTGGTGTACCTGAACCTTAGTTGGTGCTCTGCACGTTAGGCGGTCAGACGGTGATGGTCGTTCTGGTACTCGTGAGAGACGGGAGGACTGGTTCGGCAGCTCGTCAGACGACAAAGCAGCCCTATTTAGGATCGCTCTGCTTTCCCTAATCCAGGGAGGGGCCTAGAAAAGGTGGCCTAAACATAGCCCGTCTCAACCCAGCACAAGTGGCAAACTGCGGTCACTTGTTCACTAACATATGCGGTCAAAAGAATAATAAAATAAACAGTTACCTTAAATATCTAATGATTGGAGTCTGGAACGTCCGTACTTTACAGGATAATGACCATAATCAGTGCCCAGAGAGAAAGACAGGACTTATCGCAAGGGAATTGGCTAGATATAACATCGACATTACCGCCATAAGTGAAACACATCTTAGTGACTCTGGACAGTTATGTGAACCGCTCGGAGGTTATACCTACTACTGGAGTGGAAAATCATCCACTGAAAGGGCGGAAAGTGGGGTAGGCTTTGCCATACGCGATAAATTGGCATGCTCACTAACAGAACTCCCAAAAGGTATCAGTGACAGAATAATAACACTCAGACTTCACCTGGCATCCAAGAAATATCTTCACCTGATCAATGTATACGCACCTACATTGCCATCTCCGGATGAAGAGAAGAACAAGTTCTACCAAGACCTCCGACATGTCCTTAGGGATATTCCTTCTGCAGATAAACTTCTGTTACTTGGTGATTTTAATGCTCGTGTTGGGAATGATTTCAGTGCTTGGAATGGAGTCCTCGGTCGCCATGGGATTGGAAAATGCAACTCGAATGGTTTGGATCTTCTAACTCTATGTGCCGAGTTTGAACTCTGTCTGACAAATACATATTTTCGTCTGCCTGAAAAATATAAAACGATATGGATGCATCCGCGATCTAAACACTGGCACCTTCTGGATTATGTGATAGTATGGAAAAAAGATCTTGGTGACGTACTGGTCACACGTGCAATGAGAGGCGCTCAGGGATGGACAGACCATCGACTCGTGAGGTCCAAATTAAAGATAACTTTGAAGGCACCACGCCGAGCTTCACACAAAATACCAACAAAATTGTCCTGCAAAATCTTGGCCAATGATCAGACTATGAGAGCAAAACTGGATGAAAAATTTGGTGTCGATGGCCTTTTGATATCTGAATCTGCCCCTGTAGATGAACAGTGGAGTGCATACGCTAGCAGACTGCGTGGCTGTGCTTCAGAAGTCTTGGGAAAGCCTCAGAAGAAGCACCAGGACTGGTTTGACGACTCAGATCCAGAGATCAGAAAGCTAATTAATGATTTCAGAACCTCTCTTCGCACCCCTGATGATAACAAGCGTAGAGCAGCACATTACAATCTGAAAGTGAAGGTACGTGCTCTCAAAGACAGTTGGTGGGCAAATAAAGCAAATGAAATACAGCTATATGCCGACACACACCAAACGGGCAGATTCTTTGAGTCCCTGAAAACTATCTTTGGTCCAAGAGTTGGGAAGATAGCACCAGTCTATAACAAAGATAAAAGTTGTCGGCTGACGCAACAGAGTGACATCCTGTCTCGGTGGGCGGAACATTTTAATGACGTTCTTAATCCTGACCATCAGACAACCGATATTCCATACATAGAAGCACTTGAAGACCTGCCAGTTGAGGAACAACTTGCGGATGCCCCTTCCTACAATGAATTCATTTCAGCACTGGCTAAGCTGAAAAATGACAAAACAGCAGGATTAGATAACTTGCCATCAGAGCTATATAAATATGGGGGGCCAAACATCAAGAAACCATTGTTTGCTCTGATCTTAAGGATTTGGGAGTATGAAATGATTCCACAAGACTGGAAAGATGCTTGTATTTCCAAGATCTATAAAGGCAAGGGTGACATATCAGGCTGCAGCTCCCACAGGGGCATTTCTCTTCTGTCAGCAGCGGGAAAAGTCCTTGCCCATATAGTTAACACCTGGTTAACACACTTTGCAGAAAAACTGCTACCAGAGACCCAGTGTGGCTTTCGCCCAAACAGAGGCACAGTGGATGCCATATTTGTTGTCAAACAAATGCAAGAGAAAAGTTTAGAGCAACATCGGCCTTTGTTCATGTGCTTTGTAGACCTGGAAAAAGCTTTTGATCGTGTCCCACGGGAAGCTCTCTGGATCATACTAAAGAAAACTGGGTGCCCTGACAAAATTGTCAGTTTGATTTGGCAGTTTCATGAAAACATGATGGCAAAAATCCGCCATGAGGACAAGCTCTCAGAACAGTTTCCCGTGACATGTTGTGTAAAACAAGGCTGTGTTCTGGCTCCCACACTCTTCTCACTTTACTTCGCAGTTGTTATGAGAGACGCGACCAAAGCCTGTAGTAATCAAATTAGTCTCGACACAAGGACAGACAAAAGTGTCTTCAACATCTCTCGCCTCAGAACAAAAAGTCGCGTAACCAAACTATCCATCTTAGAGATTCTCTACGCGGATGATGTATGCATGATGGCTAATTCTTGCGAAACTCTTCAGACTTACATAAACCTGCTAAATGCCTCCTGCAGAAGATTTGGCTTAGCCATTAGCATCACTAAGACGCAAGTTCTTAAACAACCACTTAGAGGTCTTAATGCAGATGACTCTAGTATTGAGATAAATAACAAACCCTTGCAAAATGTGTCAAAGTCCAAATACCTGGGAAGCCAAATTAGAAGTGACAACAGCCTGACATTGGAAATCACAGCGCGTATAGCCAGCGCAGCCTCAGCCTTCGGTAAGCTTAATGACCGAGTATGGAAATCACATGATCTCAAACTACAAACAAAAATTGCAGTCTACAAAGCATTAGTATTATCCACCTTACTCTATGCCTCGGAAACCTGGTGCTGTTACAAAGCTGACATTAAGAAGCTAGATAAATTTCATCTTCGATGTCTGAGATCAATTCTGCGCATCAAATGGGAAGACCGTGTCCCAAACACGGAGATTTTGCGCCGCGTGAAACTGGCTGGTATTGAAGCTTTAATAATGAAACATCAACTGAGATGGAGTGGTCACATAGTACGCATGGATGACAGTAGGCTACCTAAAGTGGTGTTCTACTCGCAGCTCTCGTGCGGGAAGAGGAGGAAAGGTGGTCAACACCTGCGATATAAAGACACCATTAAACGCCACCTTGCAGCCTGTGGCATCCCAAGCAACCGTTGGGAGGAGCTAGCATTGCGCTGATCGGAGTGGCGATCAACTGTACATAAGAGAATCGAACAATTCGAGCAAAAGCGTGTAATGGACCTGGATGCTAAAAGAGAGCTCCGAAAATCTCAGCTCAAGCCTGTCTACACGTATACTTACAACTCTGCTGGTCAACTTCACTGTGCTCCATGCAACATGATATTCAAAGCGAAATTCGGATTCGCGAGCCACATCCGAGCCTACCACAACAAGGACCGAGAAGACTGACGGAGTCACTGTCGCCGGACACGGCAAGGAGGAGGACATCATACCATTTCTAAAATCCGGCTCCTGCTTCTGGTCCTTGGCCAACCTCCATGATCTACCGAAAAATTGTCATATGCTTGCATTAGTGCTTTCCTAGAAAGCTGCAGGTACCACCACGCATGGTCCACAGTCATTCTGCGCAACAAGCCTCTGTGTGTCACAGACTGTGGTTGCTCCCTAAATTTGGCTGTCAGTGTTAGCAAAAGTTCCTTCTTTCACTCTGTAGTGCTCTTATTCATTGCTCACAGTACTCCAGCCTTTCTGCTTACTGGTGGTTATCTAATTGAAGAGTGTTTTAATCCTAGAAACCACTTCAATGCAGCATGGTCTGTCACATCTTAATAATTTCTTCCATGCCAGTAACAATTTAAGTACATTAAACCATAGATGATGGCCAGGGTCTCCTGTATAATCAAAAGCTATACTTCCTTGTTCCAATTGATGACTTTTTTGGGAAACAATTAAAACAGATGCACCATGCAGATTATCATTACATTCAATAATCCCATAAGCAACCTATTGCTCGAGCAATTCTTACATTATTGGCTGTAGATCTTTCAGGATTCTGTATGGTTTCCCATGAATTTGTCCATCACTACCCACTGGTATCATACATTGCATAGCTGTTGTTGCTGGTAATGGTCCACCACAATTTAAAAAGGTCTAAGTCATCACAGTAAAGTTTTGACCACTGTTCTGTCTGTCTGCACAAAGTGAATCACCTCTTCATGTGATGTTGATGGATTGACAGTCTGCGTGGGACTGTCTCCTCTTGACATACCTAATCATCATCCCGCAGGATGTCCAAGTTTAATTCCCTGGCAGACAGACCTCATCTGAACTGAAGTTATCCACACACCTCGCGACTATACAAGCTCGATCTATTATCTTACGCTTGCTATATTACCACGCAGAAAATATACAATGTATTCATCTCTTTAGTGGATTCCAACAGCTCCACAGCACTCATCATCTCACTTGATAGGTCACCAAGACTATCAATTCTGTATCTGTTGGTAAAATACTGTGCAAACTGAACTTCAGTGGACACATCTGCAGTGTATTTGGTATCACCTGCATTATACTTGAAACTTGTGACAATGTCACACTAGCAGTGGTCGTTTGCATCTGGACTGTTGTCCTTGATCTGCATTTTCTGGATATGGGGCAACACAGTACCCATCAGCAATGAGTGGCAGTAATTACATCTGGTCCTGAAAATTTCATACACCAACAATGAAACTGAGCCATGTTGATCTCAATGACACCACATCATTGTCTCTTACTCCACACAACCTATATCATGTAGTTGCAACATATTGCCTGGAAATGCTTGTAAAAAATACATCCAGGGTCTAGCCTCCACCAGAATAAATCTTATCAGTTTTGGCGTTTTACCTTAATGCTTAGGATTGTGTATTGACCTTCGTAATTATGTCTGAAAATGCATCTACTGATTGATTTCATTTCAGTGACAAACCATTCAGCTGTTCTCTAGAAAGTGTCCAACTCAACCGTTTGCAATACAGTTGGTAAAGCCTTTTAATAATCTGTTCAGATGCCTGTTCCTTAATCTATCTCTCAAGGTACATTATGTGTATCTTTGAGTTACCATTCCACCTTAAATTTGCAAACCGGCCTGATGAGATATGATTGTATATGGTTAGTTAAGGGCAGCTTTCAAATCATGAATAAATACTGATACACTGTCAGTGAATTTATCCAAAACAAAGAGGCACCAAATTACCATGCCTATAAATCCTGTTGCAGCTAATGATATTCAGTGAGGCTTTTCCCTGTACCGGCTCAGCTTGCCAACACTCTTTAATGGCTACAAAATCTTAATGGGCTCCTGTTACATTACTGCTCCTTTGCACATGCAATACTACTGCTCCATTGCAGAGTTGCTGAAGTATATAGCCATGCTACTCACACCGTAAAAAAATTGATCACTTGGGCTCAGAGGGCTGGCTGGGTTCAGGAGGCTGTCCAACCATCACACCAGGTGTGGTGAGTGGATTCTCATCTGACACCCACGGGCATTAGTGAAACAGTATCAAGACACAGAACTGTTATTTTTGATAAAGTGCAATGATTGACTTTTCTACACTCCAGCACAGTGGCAGAAGCACCCACCCAGTACACGCTGTCTGAGGCGAGTGGCAGCAGCATCAGCTCCGGCTGTGTAATGGCACCAGACCTGTCAGTCCTATGCAGCCGACACTTTGAAAGTGTGCCTCAGTTACTGGGTATATTCTGTGCAGGCTTGGTATGTGAAGTATTACCTACCTTCATGTCTCATCTTTCATTTATACTGCACAGGTTTGAACACTTTGGTGCCTACCCCTCCCATTTGGTATGACAGATCATGGCTTTTAACCTTTCATCTAGTTTGATTAACTTTTGTGTTTTTGGCATTCAGTCTGCAACACTAAGATACATCCAGTTGTCGCGTGCACACTTGAGATGCCCGAATGCTGTTCTGTCACTCGTGCTCTGAGAATTAATAGACAATGAATTATTGTCACACAACAGATACTTGCATCAGTATCACATTATCCAACATGAATGCCATGCGACTTGATCTCAAAGTTAATGTCATGATCAATGGGAAATTGCTAATTTAATAAGTGACCTTCCCATAACAAAACAAACTTACCATTTTCATGATTACAACAGCTTCTTACATCATATATGTGACAAGAATTGGGAATAGCAGGAGTATAAGTTATTGAAAAATTTTTCACCTATATTCTGGTTTATAATAATTATTGAAGAATCTTCCAAACTTTCTATTCACAAAGTGAATTCCTTACTGATTGAGCTCTGATTAACTTTACATTCTGCTCTTTCAAGAAAGAACTGAGCGATGATCTACAAAGCAGTCCATAATCACGATATAAAGGTTTCAAAATGTACACTGGTCAAGCTGCTGGTGCTGATGTACGGACACAAAGAAATTTGTTCTGTTTTTGGCCATTATCACTCAACACATGATAAAATCTAAAATATTAGACCTACATACTCCTGAATGGTATCATTGGAACCTTTGCGAAAATATCTGCATACTTTCCTTGCTTAAAATGAATCTACATAAAATTCACAAATGAGGCAGTAAGATGATTCTCACTGGACATGTTTCATATGAGCGATGATTTCTTAGAAAATTGACTGGTCACTTATATTCCATGTATCAGTGAGGTTAGTGAACATGGAAACACTGTTAGATCATTTTGGCTCAGGTACGTATTGAATTAAACAACCAATGTAGTGTTTGGACTCGACGGTCATAGCTCATATAAAGAAATGTGGCAAACATCTGAATTAAATACATGCATCTCCTAGTCTGATCAATTCTATCTAGTAACAGGAAGAAATTAAAACTTATTCTGCATTATTGAAGCTTGGTTCTTAGAAGACTGCAGAGCTCTGAAAAATGCAGTAGACTCTCACTGGTCCCAACCAGCTTTGCCCATCAGCCTGCCTAAGACTTTATGGGGCAATGGGAAGGAAGAGCATTGCCACCAGCTGCACATATCCCATGGATAATGGGCCATTCTCTCACTCGAGGCAAGCTATATAAATGGCTTAGGAGGACTCCTTTTGAAATTGTTTGCAGCTGATACTGATATTTGCCATCCAAGGAAGACATCACAGTATTAAAATCAATTGCAAAATTATTTAATCTTAATATCTGTATGGTGTGAAGAATGGAAATGTGATACCACCCCCCCCCCCCCCCCCCCCCCAAAAAAAAGATAAATAAATAAAAAGTGTGAGGTCATTCACATAAGTACCAAAATAAATCTGTTAAATTTCAACTACACAGGAAACCACATAAATATAAAAGGTAGTCTGTTCTACTAGATATGTAGGCTTTTGAGTTACAAACAACTTAAATTGAAATGATAATGTTGTTTAGAAGCCAAGCCAAAGACTGCATTTTATTGCTAGAACATTTAGTAGACACCAACGTATTCTTGTGGTTTATGGGATCCTTATCAGATAAGACTAATTGAGTACACTGAAAAAGTTTAAAGAAGGACACTTCATTTTGTAATATCGTGAAATGGGTGGAGGGGGGAGGTGAAGCGGAGAGAAAATCACTGATATGATAATTGTCATGGCAACCATTTAAACAAACACTTTTTTCATTGAAGCTAGATTTACGTAGAAATGTGGAAATATTTGGTTGACACCTGTGTAAGTACGGAGAAATTTCAATTCAACAATTCTAACAACTTAAATGTATCCATGTGGAAACTGAACTCTCTTAAGTGTTTGTCTTTCCTACATGCAGCTGGAGAGTGGAACGGTAGAGAAAAAATGTGAACATGGTTCAAAGAACCCTCTGACATGCACTTACTGGAGCATGTCATCAATCTACATCTACACTACTTCTATGCAACTTGCACTAAACGACATCAGTCTCCACAATGGGTCCTGCTGTTCCACAGAATCACATAGACAGCTTGACAAGTAGACAGCATACTGACATAGGTTGCTCCTCCAGCCTGCTCTGCTGCAGAATGAATAACTGTACTGGAAATGAGTAGTTCTTGTGGGAGGCTGCTATGTGTTCGTCATGCATCTGATCTGCTTTGTCCGTCTGCTCAGCTTTCCTGAACGCTCCATGATGACCCAACTTTACTTTCCAGTCACTCTCGCTGCTGTATTTCGTAGCATCAGCATACTGCTATTTCATCTGAGTTACACTTTCTTGCTTAATTGTTTATGGTAAACAGAATGACAGCACCTCCCTCCTAAGATATTTTGCTCCATAGGCTTCTCAGACAGCCCAGCTCATATGGTATGCAGCAATCTGTTCCATAATCTGGACATAATTACAATATCAACCGTCTCCCCAAAACGAAATGTCACTCTATTACTGCAGCTTGGCCTGCTTTCCTCTGCTTCCTAAGTTGCCAGGTAAGATGTCTGAATTTTTACTGGACTGTGCCATTATATTCATTCTCGGCACAGCACTTCATAGCAGAGTGTTGTCAGTATTGTAGTAGAAGATTTACATGTATCAGATGGCTATCCATTGGTCAATATCATTTCAGTGTTCAATATTTTTCAAATGTAAACGAATTTTGTATCAGATTTAACTCATTAAACACCAACAGTAAAGCTCTTCAAATTTTACAATGGGTGTTTATCTCACATGCAGAAAATGTCTGGCTTCTGCCACACTCCCCTTGTGCCAGATTTTGAACATACAAAATCAGTATTTGAGACAGGAGTTAATCCTGGCATTGATTCACGGTTCATAATTGAGATGATTCACGAACTTGTACAGCAAGAGTATGCATCCTGAACAATGTTAGTATTGATGGTGTCTCCACAGGAGTAGTGAGAGATAGCCAGATTCCCTTTCTTTGTATTGTAAAGTGTATCACCTCCTCTCTGCTACTGGGGCCAATGTGATATTCAGACATAGTGTGCATGGAATTCTGCTGAAGTGAGGTTGTTGTCTAATCTAATCCCAACATCAGAATGGAGGTGAGTCAGTCAACTCGTAAAATCAAAATGTGATGGCAAAGCATCCTGATTTGTGTATTTAACCAACCAGCTCAGGTAACTTACCATGACCTACATCTACATCTACATTTATACTCTGCAAGCCACCCAACGGTGTGTGGTGGAGGGCGCTTTATGTGCCACTGTCATTACCTCCCTTTCCTCATCCAGTCATGTATGGTTCGTGAGAAGAATGACTGCCAGAAAGCCTCCATGTGCACTCGAATCTCTCTGATTTTACATTTGTGATCTTCTCAGGATGTATTAGTAGGGGGAAGCAATATATTCGATACCTCATCCAGAAATGCACCCTCACGAAACCTGGACAGCAAGCTACACCACGATGCACAGCGCCTTTCTTGTAGAGTCTGCCACTTGAGTTTGTTAAAGATTTCCATAATGCTATCACGCTTACCAAAAAACCCTGTGACAAAACGCGCCGGTCTTTGTTGGATCTTCTCTATCTCCTCTGTCAACCCGCCCTGGTACGGATCCACACTGATGAGCAATAATCAAGTGTAGGTCAAACGAGTGTTTTGTAAGCTACCTCCTTTGTTGATGGACTACATTTTCTAAGGACTCTCCCAATGAATCTCAACCTGGCACCCACCTTACCAACAATTAATTTTATATGATCATTCCACTTCAAATCGTTCCATGCGCATACTCCCAGAATTTTACAGAAGTAACTGCTAGCAGTGTTTGTCCCGCTATCATATAATCATACAATAAAGGATCTTTCTTTCTATGTATTCTCAATACATTACATTTGTCTGTGTTAAGGGTCAGTTGCCACTCCCTGCACCAAGTGCCTATCCGCTGCAGATCTTCCTGCATTTCGCTACAATTTTCTAATGATGCAACTTCTCTGTATACTACAGCATCATCAACGAAAAGCCGCATGGAACTTCCGACACTATCTACTAGGTCATTTATATATATTGTGAAAAGCAGTGGTCCCATAACACTCCCCTGTGGTATGCGAGAGATTACTTTAGTGTCTGTAGATGTCTCTCCATTGAGAACAACATACTGTGTCTTGTTTGCTAAAAACTCTTCAATCCAGCCACACAACTGGGCTGATATTCCATAGGCTCTTACTTTGTTTATCAGGCAACAGTGCAGAACTGTATCGAATGCCTTCCAGAAGTCAAGGAAAATGGCATCTACCTGGCAGCCTGTATCTGACCAGTCTGAAGTCATGGAAAATGGCATCTACCTGGGAGCCTGTATCTAATATTTTCTGGGTGCCGTGAACCAATAAAGCGCGTTGGGTCTCACATGATCGCTGTTTCTGGAATCCATGTTGATTCCTACAGAGTAGATTCTGAGTTTCCAGAAATGACACAATACCTGAGCAAAAAACATGTTCTAAAATTCTACAACAGGTCGATGTCAGAGATATAGGCCTATAGTTTTGCGCATCTGCTCGACGACCCTTCTTGGAAACTGGAACTACTTGTGCTCTTTTCCAATCATTTGGACCTCATGTTGTGGCAGTTCCTGGATTGAACCATGACTGAAGTGTATGGAAGAGATACACGACATGGTGTTGGGCAGAAGTGAATGCTCTGGATAGAAATTAGTGGTCAGTATATCTGTATCATACTTCCGTACCGAGATCTTTGCAGCAGTATTAATTGCAGGTATCTCATGAACAGCATTGACCAAATTATTTGAATAGCCCAAAAGGTCAGGCATAACAGTGTCATTGTACATGCCACCTGTAGCATTTGTGTGTGGTAGCTGAGCAATTGATGTAGCAGAATGATACAAGAATAGGATATATGTTGCTAATGTTGAGGTGTCAAGTAGGAACAGAGTGCATCTCCTTATGCTAGTTGGTAAGATACTTAAACCAAACAGCATAGAATTATTATAAACATTTTTTCCTGATTTTGATGACACGTAATGTTGACTTAACATGTAACTTCACCTATAATTGGCATTCATGGTACTTTTGGCTTTCAACAAAGTCAAAGAAAGATTTTATTGCTGTAATGAAACATTTTTTGAAAGCAACAGTCTGTCGTCACTAACTAGATTACTTGAACATTTCCAACTATCTCTTTTCTAGTATTCTCCTCTATTGTAATATTGATTTATCATTTGGAGGTCTGGAGTCAATGGCATCTTTGATATATTGAACAACTTCAATAGTGTCCTTGTATAGATGATACTTCAAGGGCTGAACTACTAGTCATGAAGATATGCATGATGCCATCCTTTCTGCTTTGTCATCTACTTACACTAAAGTGCATTTTGGTAACCTGGTGTGTTACTGTTAAGTCAGTCTTTTGGTATTAACAAATGGCAAGATAGAGAAACTTTCTAATTTTCAAAATATTACGTAATAAAATGCCTCCGTCAGTGTACTCGCTCCAATAAGATTTCAACAGATGTATGTTCAAGGAAACCTACATGCTCTTGCTGTTACCTGCTGGATTTAGAAAATGTTTTATTTAATATTTTTACACTATATTATAAGTCACAGCTACAACAAACATTGCAGATTGTTTGACAGCTTTGATGATACTCTGAAGCAACTGACTAGTCTTAACTGTGTAGTAATTTTGATTAACTGGTTGCTTATACAACCCATGATTGTAGCAACATGAACGTTGGAATGTGGATCTAATGTCATGAAGGACAAGACTTCAGATGCATGAAGGAATTTTATTGCACACCTGAAGATGTCGTACATTGTCTTCTTCTTCTTCTTCTTCATCGTCGCCTTGACCCATGTCACATAGGGTTGGCGTTGATCTTCTGGATCCTTCTCCTCCATAGTACTTTATCCGTTGCCTCTTCCTTCTTCCATCCTTTCCCCCTTAGGTCCCTGGATATCTTATCCTTCCACCTCATCTTCAGTATTCCTCTCCTTCTTGCACCTTCAATCTTTATATCTTCAACTCTGTTTCTGATATACTCTTCCCCTTTTCTTTGTAAGTGTCCATACCTCATTAGTCTGCTCTCTTGTATCTCTTTCCCCATGGGTCCCACTTTCACAGCTCCTCTAACAAATTAATTTTTAATCCTGTTCTTCCTTGTTAACCCACACATCCACCTCAGCATCTTGATTTCTGCCACTTCCATCTTCCTTACCTGGGCTACTGTGATTGGCCATGTCTCTGCCCTGTATATCATAGCAGGCCTTACCACTGACTTGTACACTTTCCCTGTCAACCCAATGCTCACCTTCTTGTCACACAACACTCCACTCATTTTCCTCCAGTTGCTCCAACCACAATTTATTTGGTGTTGTATCTTGCTTTCCAGTCCTTCGTCGCTCTGTATGTATGACCCAGGTATTTAAATTTGCAGACCGATTTCAGCTCATCATCCTGGATCTTGCAAGACCTCATCTGGACATCCTTCAGTGCTAAATATTCTGACTTTCTCCTGCTAATATTCATCCCTGTTTCTTCTAGTGCCTTCCTCCAATCCTCCCGCTTTTCGTCAAGTCTGTCAATGCTCTGCTCACAAAGAACCACATCATCCGCAAACATCATATTCCATGGCGCCTCCTTCTTCACATCTTTCACCAGCACATCCATAATCAGGTCAAAGAGATAGGGACTAGGCACAGATCATTGATGTTACTCTACTTTTACTGAAAACTCCTTTGTCATGCCCACACTACTTCTCACCTGCATCATTGCTCCTCTGTACATTTCTTTCACTAAGGTGCGCGTCATATATCTTGGCGGCCGAGTTTAGGTTCGTTCTGCACATTTGACGTCACAAATCAGTCAGCCAATGAACAGAAAACGACGTTGCCAGATCTCGACTGCAGTGCAGAGCACGGACGAGTGTCTTTAATTTTAGAAACGTTCAGTCATAAATGAAGTGATTGAACAAAAGCAATGTCTTGATAGCAGACTTTCTTTTATAGAAAGTTTGGAAAAAGCATTCTTTACACCAATTGCTTCATATTCTATTAATTAATTAAACCAAACAAACAATAAGCCTCCTAATTCAGGCGATAGCAAGGAAAGGTGTTTGTATCAGTCTCACGAACCGCGTTTTCGCAATAAAGAACAGCGGTAATTGTTTATTTCCTATTGTACTTCGACGCAACGTGAGTAATTCATAGTCACCCAAACAGTGTTTGTCGGTATTTTGCAAACGTTTAGAGTGCTCCAGGAGATGCCAGAAATGAGTAGCTGCGTTGGCGTAATGGTTAAGGTGTTGGGCTGCTAATCGGAAGATTCTGAGTTCAAGGCTTGTTGCATACTAAATATTTTATTTATTTAAAAACAATAGCGAAGTGTCTTACTTAATGAATTTTATTCGTTTGCATGTAATGTTTTGAAATTTCCTGTGCTTCATTATAATCATAATAAGTTTTCAGTTTTTGTAATTTTCTCCTCCAATATTTCTTTTCACAGCAATTAAAAACAACGAAAAGGCACACATACAATATTCATGTTATCCGTTTTGTTTGTATATCGCCTCTTCCGCAGTCGCTGTTTTACTATTCATATTGAGATATATTCTTTTGCGGCAGTATTAAAAGTATTATTTAGAGCAGAATTTCGGCTCGTATGTTGCCGAGCTATTTGATTGTCTGACGGAATTCTTTGCTTCGCTGCTTTGGCAACATCATATTGAATGGTTTCGTCGACTGATCTATGTTTTGGCAAGTATTTGCTGTCCGTTGTGACAAAAACAAAATGTTTGCGCACTGTGCCTCGCTGGCAATATATTTTAGTTTTATGTTTTATTACGTCCAAAATTCAGTTTTGTGTACTTCGCCAACTTCGTTTTAATCAGAACGTTTTAGAAAAAAGCAAAATGACTCTGGTATAAAGAAAGTTTTGTTACAGTTGCTAAAGATAGAATATTTCCCAATTTATAAACACTGTTTACGTTGTAAAGGGTGTTCATTTTATGGGGACATTGAAATCTCTTGAAAACGACACACAGAGCCAAAAGAAATCCTAATGAAAATTAGTTCCTCCCGGAAGGGGACATCCAATTATAACAAATTTGACTACAAATTCGTCGAATTTGGTAACATTGGATGTCCCCCTCTGAGTCAAAAAAAAATTGGTTATAAATTTGTTTGATCCGATGTGTAGATTTGCGGATATTTCAATGTCTCCAATTAAAATGAACACTCTGTATAGTTGGAACCATGAACGACTGCGGTCGATTTAAGGCTCGTTCTACGCACCTGACGTCACGCATCCGCTGACAGCCAATGAGTGTTCAGTAGTTTTCTGAAAGGTCTGCTGGGAATGTCTTGGCGAGTGCGAGTGTTAAATGTGATTGTAGTTATTCTTTGGTGAATTTTTATTGCATTTGTTGCAAGTTGTCATGGCTGATAATGGTGGTAAGCAACAAACTCTCCATAAACAGGCGAGGGACATAATTTACCGGATTCACGCTTTTTTCAAGCGCGAAGCAGAAAACGGTGGACCTATCACGGATGTTGCCAGATCTCAGGAACGCACTGCAGAAGCGACAGGCGTTAGCTTGAGAACCGTTCAGCGGATTGCCAATGAAGGAAAGTTATCTACGGAGACCTGTGGAAGCCCACTCTTCAGATCGCCAGGGAAATATCGCACTCGTGAGAGGACTGTAACTAATTTAGATAATTTCGACAAAGATGTTCTAAGACGAGAAGTGCTCAACATGTACAACACAGGCGAATTTCCTACTGTAAAAAAAAATCACTGTGAAAATGCGTGAAACCATAAATTTTAAAGGTAGCATGACTTCAATGAATAGAATACTTAAAAACATTGGATTCAAATATGTACATACAAATGACGGAAGAAAGTTTTTAATGGAACATAGTGATATCGCTGCTTCAAGGGCACAGTTTTTAAGACATATTATTGAAGTAAGAAAATCCGGGAATAAGAACATTTTTTTCTTGGACAAAACATAGGTGAACCAAAATCACACAAGGAAAGCGTGTTGGAAAATGAGTGATGGTTCGGGTGGGTTTAAAGTACCAGTTGGTAAAGGTGGATGAATAATTGTGCTTCACGCTGGTTCTGCTTCTGGATTCATTCCAGAAAGCAAATTAGTGTTCCGGGCAAAAAAGAGAAATTCAGGGGATTATCATTCCGAAATGAACTCTGAGACATTTAAATTGTGGTTTAGGAATCAGTTTCTCCCTTACTTGCCTGCAAACTCGGTGATTGTAGTGGACAATGCGACTTATCACTCTGTTGTTGTTGACAAGACACCCACAACAAGTACAAAAAAAGCTGATATCATGTTATGGCTTGCAAGTAAAAATATTCCACATACTGCCAACCAAACTCGTGCTGAAATGTTGAATCTTGTAGTGCTTCATAAGCCTCGCACAAAAGTTTATGAAATCGATTGTATTTCACAGGAACATGGACACACAGTTTTGCGTTTGCCACCGTACCATTGCCAATACAATCCGATAGAGTTAATTTGGGCACAAGTGAAAGGGTATGTCGCAGAACGAAACGTGACATTTAAAATTGCCGATACAGAAAGGCTTCTGCACGAAGCACTTGACAGAATTACTTCTTCAGCATGGGCTGAATGTGTTCGGCATGCACAAAGGCTACAGGAGGAGGACATGGACAGGGAAATTGTAATTGACAATCTGCTTGAACCCATCGTCATAACTCTAAGACCTGATGATTCGGACTGCGACACTGAGTACAGCGATGCAGAAGACTATCGCAGCGATTGACAACAATGAAGGGTAAGGCACATACACAATAATACTCATGTTCTCTTTCTTGTTTTTGTTCCACAGTTGCAATTTTACCAATGGTATTGAAATATATTCCTCTTCTGCAACTGTAATAAGCGTCTTATTTAGACCAGACGCGTTTTTCTCTTTTGAAGCATCTTCATTGGACAGCATTGTGTCTCCTCCATTGCCAAGTCACCTTTCGTAGTTTTGTGCTGAGGTAACACAATATTCAACGTTTGTGTCGGCCGATCAGTGTTTTAGCAAATAAATGCTTTTTGTGTGTGCTACACACAAAAATTATATTTGACATAGCCCAGAGCACTGATACACAGTATATTCAAGTCCTAATGTTTTTGTAAGTCCACAGTTTTGTTTAACGTATTTTGTGTACTTCCTTTTGATTGATTGAAGTGCTTTAAAATAAAGTCAAATGCGCCTGGTGTAAATAAAACTTTTATTACAGTCGCGAGAGACGGAATATTTCTCAATATTACATACGACACCAATCTGGTACTTAAATTAAATGAGATGTTGTTATACAGTAAATTTTATATGAAATTTAGGTATCTTGTCCACATTTCATTCTCAACATTGTGGTAACTACAATCGAACATACGGAAAGTATACGCTATGAACTTTACCTCTGCAAACTCTTCAAAATTTCGTGCAATGGTTTACTACATTTAATGCTGCAATATAACTGCGTTGAAAATCGAAACAAAATTAAGTCATTTATGGGGGGAAGGTATCAGTCAAGAAGATGTGTCAAAATCAAATTTTTGGGCCAAATAGTTTTTGTGAAATCGAATGATAAGTGTGTCAAAGCAGTCGGAACACTATGTGTCTGCACAGGCGAGCAGTGCAGTGGTTACAAAATCGCGCACGGCGTGGAATGCGGGGAGCACGTCTCTGTAGCAGCGAAAGGTTTAATGCGGCCGTGGTGGCTTTACTTCATAAACTGCGCGCTCCCCCCTAAACGTAAGTTTGAGAACTACACTGCTACGGCGCTGCTTCTCTTGGCGCGTACAACTGGCAACGCTGCAATCTCCCGCATCTGGGCGGGCATGCGCGAGCCGCCAAGATAAATGAATTGAACTATAACCTCACATACTTCTCTGGCATGTACTGCTCTCTCATGCCAAGAAGGACTGATTATTCCAAACCAATTTGCATTCAGTGGATGCAGAACATTGGCAGCATCATTAATGCATTCTTTTATCAACTCAGAAGTTATAAAGTTGCACTTGACACAGCAAGAGCTGAAAAATCATTTTCTAATGCCAAGTACCAATGGGCTGTCACTGCTGTCATTCAGAAAAGTTGAGATCTGTGCTCCTAAAGTACTACACCAATTAGATGAGACATGTACTAAAAGAAAAGTGTAAACGTCTTATGATCCTAGCAATACACCAGATTCATTAGGTGTCATCTGACTGCTCCTTTGACTCAATTAATTTTGCAGCCCATTTAGAGTTCAAAAGTAAGCAGTACTCATCCACGAGAAATGTGTTCCAATTTCATTCTGTATCAAATTTTGTTACTGTACACAAACAAAAACTGGCACTCCTGTCACTTTTTAAATGTTGTCACATTTCCAGTTGTCTATCAATTTGATTGGCAAAAGTATGAAACTGAAATTGTGCCTAGCCTCTGAACAGAGAGAGAGAGAGAGAGAGAGAGAGAGAGAGAGAGAGAGAGAGAGAGAGAGCAAGCACAGGTGCATGCTCGGGTGGGGGGGACTGGACTGAGAGGTTCTATTGATTAAGGGTCATGAGAATTGAGTAGATTGAAGTCTAGGCAGGGGCAAGCTAGAAGGTCTGTGTCTACTACTGAGAACATAAGTAGCTATTTTGTTCAGAATATCAGGAGACAGTTTTGCAAACAGCTCACAGTGCATGTGTTCAGGCATCAGTCTACTTGGAACATTTCCCAGAAGTGGTCTTCACTGGATAGCCTGAAGATATTGTTTTTCTGATGTACTGTAGGCCTTCTAGCATATATCCATTCCAGTTCTTTCTTTAGATAGGTAAATTTCAGAGATCAGTGTTGAAAACAATGAAGATAGTGTGTAGCCTTAAACCAAACAAATTTCTTTATTGCTTTAAACAATGTAGTAAGCAGCCACTTTGTATGACCTTTTATTTGTAGCAACATACATTTCAGAATTTAACCCATCTTCAACTGGTGTAATACATACTTAAATCATCAGTTGGCACATCATTACAGAAATTAACTTCAATTTGGGTGCTGCAGCTGCCCCATTCAAAATAACAAATTTGTTTGTCTATTATATTTCAAGAGCTGTATGTCTACAGTACATTACTCTTTAGATGCACTTACTTTCTGTTCTGCATACTGTTGCTAATAATTTCTCCATTAAAACTATGGCACAACACATTTTATTTGTATGATGCATAAACACAGGAGCATTGCCATGTTGCCAACTGATAAAAGTGACAATAGATATAATTTTTTGATATAAACAAAGTACACCTTCCTAATAAATACTGAAATTACTGCTGCTGTCTTTTGGCTTATATATTAAATATTTTTAATTTTAAAATTAAACTTAAAAATTGTAGGTAAAATATATGGCCTGCTGAATTGATGATTTTTAATGAATAAAGACAAGGAAACTGATTGGATGAGATATATGGTATTTTATTCATTATCAGTATTTGGGCTGTGGTTGTATAAGTAAATGATGGAATTTTCATGGAAACATTCTAAATGACCAGAGTTATCCAACAAAATGTCATTTGAGGATGCACATTTGTGAGATTAGATTCAAATTTCGTAGAGTAGGTTCATTCTTTCACCTAAATTGGCCAGGTGAAGTATTAGTAGGTTGTGTGGTATGTCTGTAACCTGCTGTCACTCTTCAGTTGCACATAAGGAAAGTGTGGATTTGCTTAACCTTTTCTGAAAAACATTATAGTGACATCCACACAGTTACCTTGAACTGTTCATTGCTAACACCTGTCATGAGCAAGATGGTGTAACAGCTGATTTGTACAGGAAATGACAACAGTGTTTTAGTTTTGATGGTGGGAGAGGTAAAAGTTTTGTTTTAACATAGCATCCTGTACCATAGTAGATATCATTGTTTGAATCTGTGTTTTTCTGCAAAAACTCAGTTTCTCCACATTAACCCACACTAAATGATTGAACACAACGTTTTATCATTAATATATTACTGCAGATGTGGTCTGCATATTACCAAAATTTTTTGAATGCTATGTATCGCCATGCAGCGAACTTCTTATTGACGACCAGATGCCTTTGAAATGGGTGCACATAGAAATATATGTCAGAGTCTGCGAATATCACATTGTTCCAGGTCACATAAGTGAACAATGAATGATTTAAAAGTATGACTGTAAATTACAGCGAGGAATCACAGTAGTTTGTAGTGCCTGGAAGGATATTTTCCTTTTATGACTCTTGTTAGCACCATCTTTGTACTCCTCAGAATAGCTTAAGTCTTTTTTGGAAATAACGCCATCACAGTCAGGGTTTTCACTTTGTTTCAAACAAATTTCCATATAAATATCTCTTCAGAAATTCTTCTAGTCCACTGCTGTCTCCTCTGTTTGATAAAGTTTATCTGTGATAAAGTTCCCACATCTTTTTACCTGCTTATAGGTTACCAAAAATTTTTGACATAACTCAATTTACTTTTCAGAAACCAAGAACTTCAATAAATAAGGCAAATCATTTGCTGGCCATTCTTTTTGCAGCTCCACTGCACACAGTCTGTACTTCTCTATTATGAGCAATAAGGGCTGTAACTAAACCACACTTGCAACCCCTTGTAGTGCTGGCTACAAATTAGTTTGCCAAGCACCACTTGGCAACATTGGCCTCATGGTCCATAAGGACAAGGTTACAGGCATGAATTCATCCACATGCTGAAGTTGACAAAGCTTAGCTCAGAAAACTTTAAGATATTATAAAAGCTTTTACAAAAATATTGTTTTGGTTGATGGTACGTGACCCCCCTTGACACCTCTTTGGATCTGCTCCATTCAGAACCATCTCTACAGGAAATTTATTAATGGGGTTTACATAACTACATCCTTGTCACAGCCTGTGCCTAACAGGTGGGGAGACATCAGTTACATAGACATCAGTCTGTGATAACAGTCAAAAATTGAAATGGCAGTATGCTGCAATAGCAGAAGCTGAAGAAAGGGTCATCTACTCAACACAGTAATTTGTGAGTGTGTGTCATCAGTACCATAATTCCACATTTTGTACATAAATGTTTCTCCTTTAAACTAATTTTTCATGCACCATTCCAAAGCAGTCTAAAGTTCACAAGCTCACTTACTTTTTCTCATATAACAGATAACCTATTATTCTAACTCTAATTTACATAATTATTACTTTTACTGATAAACCAGTCAGCAAGTATGTTACATACCGGCAGTTTGAAGGGTGTACAGGTCTTGTATTTTGTGCAGACTGCACCTGCCATAAGCCAAGCAAACTAATACAGCACTCTAAGTCTGTACACTTATAGTCATGATGCCGTGGAGTCCTCTTTTGTAATGTTGTTCTATCTGCTGAAGGATTTTTTTGTGTTTTGAATTAATTTAACGAATGTAGGTCTGGGTTTAGGGTCTTGTTTTGGAAGGTTAGGTAATGGTTCAAATGGCTCTGAGCACTATGGGACTTAACATCTGTGGTCATCAGTCCCCTAGAACTTAGAACCACTTAAACCTAACTAACCTAAGGACAACACACACATCCATGCCCGAGGCAGGATTCGAACCTGCGACCGTAGTAGTCGTGCGGTTCCGGACTGAGCGCCTGAACCGCTAGACCACCGCGGCCGGCGTTAGGTAATGGGTTGGTAACAAATGTATGGCCTTTTCTGGCCAATACAACATAGATTGTGTCACATTATGTGAGCTGCTCCATGATGGTAGCTGGGAGACAGAATGCCTTGCCCACAATGTCACTGTTTCTACCGTTAATTAGCAATCTGATATCTTGTAAATCCATTCTGGTCATGATCCTTGGCTTTCATTGCTTGTAACAATTTACTTCATATTTTCTAAGGAAACAGTGATACTAAACTAAATGAATGCCCATGTTCTGAAAAAAAGGTGTGGCAACAACACTTCTCTAAATTATTCAGCTGCTTCTGCCTTGCCCAGGAACAGTTACACATAACATAATTGTGTCTTAGTCTGAATCATCCACATGAGGCAAACGTCTAACAATGGAAAATCCAGGATGGAATGTAACAATACCAGAGAAGGAAAGCAGCTACTCACCATATAGCAGAGATGCTAAGTTGCGATATTCACAACAAAACGATTTACACAATTATAGCTTTCAGACACTAAGGCCTTTGTCAGCAGTAGACACACATACACACACACACTCACACACTCATGCAAACACAACTTGCATACACGTCTGCAGTCTCAGAGAAGTGGAACCACACTGCGAGGAGCAGCACCGGTTCATGATGGGAGTGGTGACTGGGTGGTGGTAAGGGGAGACTGTGGTGGGGAGGGGGAGGGATAGTATGTTGGGAGTGGCAGACAGTGATGTGTTTCAGTTTAGACAGAGGGCAGGAGAGAAGGTGCGGAGAGGGTGAGGGGCTAAGTAGCATAAAGGAGAGAAATAAAAAAAAATTAAAAGATTGAGTGTGGCAGTGAAATGACGGCTGTGTAGTGCTGGAATGGGAACAGGGAGGAGGCTGAATGGGTAAGGACAGTGACTAATGAAGGTTGAGGCCAGGAGGGTAACGGGAACATAGGATGTATTGCAGGGAAAGTTCCCACCTGCACAGTTAAGAAAAGCTGGTGTTGGTGGGAAGGATCCATATGACACAGGCTGTGAAGCAGTCTTTGAGATGAGGGATATCATGTTTGGCAGCGTGTTCAGCTACAGGGTGGTCCACTTGTTTTTTGGCCACAGTTTGTCGGTGGCCATTCATGTGGGCAGACAGCTTGTTGGTTGACATCCCTACATAGAATGCAGCACAGTGGTTGCAGCTTAGCTTGTAAATCACATGACTGGTTTCACAGGTAGCCCTGCCTATGAAGGGATAGGTGATGTTAGTGACCGGACTGGAGTAGGTGGTGGTAGGAGGATGTATGGGACAGGTCTTGCATCTAGGTCTATTAGAGGGGTATGAGCAGCTGAATTATATTCAGCACCAGGGTTTCGATTACCTCTCGTTGTTCCCCGAAATGAGAAATACCCTACCCACTATCCTTCCCACCCCTCCTACCATGATATTCCACCACCCACAGACAAAATATACTCGTCCATCTGTACACAGACCCTGCTCCCAATCCCTTACCTCATGGTTCATACCCCTGTAATAGACCTACATGCAAGACCTGTCCCATACATCCTCCTATCACCACCTACTCCAGTCCGCTCACTGACATCACCTATCCCATCAAAGGCAGGGCTACCTGTGAAGCCAGTCGTGATTTACAAACTAAGCTGCAACCTCTGTGCTGCATTATATGTAGGCATGACAACTAACAAGCTGTCTGTCAACATGAATGGCCACCGAAAAACTGTGGCCATAAAACAAGTAGACCACCCTGTTGCTGAACACTCTTCCAAACAAGATATCTCTCATCTCAATGACTGCTTCACAGCCTGTGTTATATGGTTCCTTGCCACCAACACCAGCTTTTCTGAATTGTGTGGTTGGTAACTTTCTCTGCAGTACATCCTATGTTCCTGTAACCCTCCTGGCCTCAATCTTCATTAGTCACTGTCCTCACCCAACCAGTCCCCTCCCTGTTCCCATTCCAGCACTACACAGCTGTCATTTTACCTCCACACACATTCTTTTAATTTCTTTTTATTTCTCTCCTTTGTGCTACTTTGCCTCTCCCCCTATCTGCCCCTTCTCTCCTGTCCTCCATCTAAACTGCAACACATCAGTGTCCGCCACCCCCATGATAATATCCCTCGCCCTCCCTGCCCCAGCCTCCTCTTACTCCCACCCAGTCCCCACTCCCATCATGCACTGGTGCTGCTCCTCGCTGTGTGTGTGTGTGTGTGTGTGTGTGTGTGTGTGTGTGTCTGTGTCTACTGCTGACAAAAGCCTTAATGGCCGAAAGCTACAGTTGTGTGAATCTTTTTGTTGTGTCTATCGCAACTCAGCATCTCTGCTATATGGTGAGTGGCAACTTTACTTCTCTGGATTTGTTACATAAGGCAAACTGTGGGACTCCCTCACACTGTGGTAACTCTTCTGCTGACATCATCACATAGGTCTCCTTTCCTTCCTATATTAGCAGCACTTCTTGTGTCTTTACCCATACCAATTTTCACATAGCTTTTTACTTCTCTGCAAAGGATGTACCATGAAGTATTGGAGGTGTGCATCTACACTCACTTTTGTGAATCACTCCAAGTATGGAATGAACACAGATGAAGCAAGATTACATCAGTCCACAAGTGGTGGAATAACGAAAATCTTCATTCTGTAAACTCACCTACGTGCTGCAAATAAACTGTTCAGCCACGCTGTAGTTTTTGTGGCTAGGAACTGTTATGGTAGTAACAGCTCAGGACCTAATCATCAGTTATTTGCATGGTGAACTGCTTTTTGTAACATTGCTACTTCACTCAAAGTGTTCCCCAACAAGTGTAGTAACCTAGTTATAATCATTCTTTCATCCAAGAAATTTAGTAAAGTCTGCACCCAATCCAATTTGTTATTCACTATGCCACAATCATCCGCAAGGGTGAAGTGAAGGGCTGGATGGAACGGGGGTGGGAGGCAACACTGCTGTCCTCAAGGTATTTGATGGTACAGATCTTTGCAATACAGCTGAGCTGTGTAACATACAGTAAAAAGAATTCAAAACATCTCAGTAAAGAGAAACACAGCAAAAAAATTGCATTCCTTGTTATAGGAAATTCTTTGCTACAAAACACTGTTGTGCCAAATTCCACAATAGATATTTGTCCAGAAATCAAGACCCACCAGTTGAAGAAATGCTTTAGCAAAATATATGGCCCACAGGATTGCTCAGCAGAAGCATCTCGAAAGAACTACAAAGTTTTCATACACATAGGTATAAATTCCCGTAGAACTATCTACTTCCATTTATTTGAAAGAGAAACTACTTCTGAAAGCAGAACCCAGAATCTCACTGCTCAATGGTGCAAGTCAATGAATCTGCAGCCTACATGGCCACAGAACCATTTTAATATCTGGTACAGAGATGAGTGGAGGCTCTGAATCAAAGGACCTCAGTCAGTTCTGTCAATAATGTTGCAGATTGTGAGCTCCATCTTCATCTCGCAAGCAAGACTGCAGTCTTTAAGGCTTGAGTTAGCCATCTGAAACCAGAAAGAATCTCTTCTGGTCCAAAGTAACACACATCCTTAGTTGCAACATGATCCAGCCCCCTCAATTGGCTGCACCCTGTGCACTTCATGCCATCTGGGAACAACCTTCCCACATCTGGATTGACTTCTCCTGGTATGCACACAATGAGTACACTGGATTGGTTCCCCTCTTTGGTATACATATCCAGAAAGGGCCCCAATGTGTGCCTAACACTGGTGCTTGCAACTGCATGTTATCCCACCCCCTGTGAAAGCCAAGAAGCTACCTATGGAGTATGGTGACTGCATCTGACTCTGGGTCTCTGACAAACAAGTTTTGAGTGATGTCTGCAGTTGACAGACTTACTGTACAGGCACTGTGATCGACCCCTGGGACAGTCTTTTGCTACTCGCATCAACTCAGAACCACCTCCTACCCAACCACATGTGAGAGGTCAACCTCAGTGTGGGCAGCACCCAGGGCAGCCACAGTTGTGAACCAATTGGGGGGACAGAGGTCACGTGCTGGACATCCACAGATCCCCATGTATGAACCCCCCTCCCCCCCCCCCCATAGTAAGCCCATTTGCAACAGCCTCAAGCTGTGTCACTGAAGCCAAGACTCCTGCAGCTGTGAGTAAAGAGTCATCAACTCACCTGGAACCTGAACACACAGCAGTCAAAGTTCCTATCCACACTATGGATGGTGGTGATACAATCTAGTTAAATATCTTTTGTGTATGTTTGTGTATATGTTACATGCAGTTCCATGTGTCATTAACTGTCTAAAGAGCGTAGGGGAAATTCAGAATAAGTCACATCTAGAGAGAAGCTGGGTAAACTCGCAGGACAAAACAGTGTACTTTGGTGCACTGCTGCAGTTATGAAATGGGCCACTCAACATGATCCATGTTGATTAAATATCTAGGCATAATGTTGCAAAGCAATATGAAATGGAATTAACACAGGTATGTTAGTAAAGAAGGCAACATTTTGATTTGGATTTATTTGAAGAATTGTAGGAAACTAGTTCATCTGCAAAAGAGACTGAATATACAGTACTTCACATCATGAATGGTTTTCTGTGGAAATCCTAGACTGTTGCCATGTTTTTTGAGATGGAGAAAGCCTATGACACCTGCTGTAGAACTGGTATCCTCTGTACACTCTACACGTGTGGTTTCCATGGCCACTTGCCCCATTTCCTTCAGGAATTTTTAAAAGCCCGAGTTTTCAAGGTACTTGTGGATTCTGCCTTGACGGACACCTTTATCCTTGAAAATGGTATGTCTCATGGCTCCATCCTGGGCATCGTCCTCTTTGATATCAGCATTAATCCTGTAATGGTCTGTCTCCCGCCAGTCTTCACTGGCATCCTTTTCATTATCGATTTTGCCATCTACTGCAGTTCTGCATGGACTTGTCTCATTGAGTGGTTTTAGTGTTGTTTCAATTGTCTTTACTCATAGAGCGTTGACAGTGGCTTTCGTGTTTCCACTGACAAAACCATTTGTATGAATTTCTGGTGTTGCAGTTGGTTTCTTCCACTGTCCTTAAGTCTTGGATCTGTTACTCTTCTGTATGTTAAAACTATGGAATTTCTTGGGCTCATGCTTGATGATAATCTCTCTTGGTCCTCCTACATGTCTTAAGTGGCAGCCCACTGTATTTGATCCCCCAGTGTCCTATGTGTCGTCAATGGTAATTTATGGGATGCAGATCCAACCACCCTCCTCAATTTATACTGGTCCCTTGTCCATTCAAAACTAGACTACGGGTGTTTCATTTATGCATCTGTACATCTGTCTCTCTTATGCTATCTCAATGTTATCCATCATCATGGCATGCATTTGGCCACCCCTCAGGGGCTCAGCATTTGTGTGCTGAGTACGGGCTTGGTGATCTGAAGTTCCTTAGCTGGAGACTAGTAAGTACCACCAGCCTTCTATCACCACAGCTCTGGGCATGCTTCTGCGACCACCATGTGGTGCAGTGGTGGAATGTTATGTGTTTTGGAGAATGGGGGTCATGGCTTCACCACCTGGACCATGAGGAAAGTTCATACCTCTATTTTAAAAAAAAAAAAAAACCTTACCCTCAAGATGTGTTACATCCTGATGAGGTGAGTGGCTGTTGAGGTAAAACTAGCAGGCAACCTCTGGGACACCTGCTGCAGCCCAGTTGTATAAGGATTGCTCTAGCATGCAGGCCACTGCCTGTGTCAACAGCTGTTTCCCTAGCATCCCTATGGAATGGTCCCATCAAACTATTACTACTCACAGGGCAGGTGTACTGTCAGGTAATACATATACCCACTCATCAAAATAGCTCAGTTGGTCAGTCCTTCAAAAAGAAGTCTCATTATGACGTTAAGAGGGCATTAGTGTGCCATAACACTTCCACTGTAATCAAGCGAACAGGAGGAACCTTTGTGAAGGTCTCCCATTTCTAGATTCATAAGGCATTGGAAGGTATTGCTGGGTTCCAAAAAATGTCAAACAACTTTGTAATGAAACAACTTCTAGTTGAAACTGCTATTTGGAACCAAGTATCTAAGCTTCTGGGATGTAAGGCCTTACCTGACTACCCAGTCAAGTCTGAGTTACATAACACCCCTAACTTTAGTAGGGGTGTGGTAACCTCCTCTAATATTTTGGAAGTGGAAACCACAGAGTTACATGATGAATGGAAAAATATGGGCATCACAGAAGTGCAGAACTGTAAGAAGAGAGTCAATGGAAAACTGGAAAAATCAGCAACGTCTGTTCTAATGTTTAATACTCCAGAATTAGCAGAACATTCCTTGCAGGCTATATCTGTCTTAAGGTTCACCCATTTGTTCCTGACACAATGTAATTCTACAAATGTCAACAATTTGGCCATACCACTATGGGATGTTATGAGCAATTGTGGAGGCTCAGCTCATGAATCAGGCCATTCTTGTACACTTCCTCTGAAATGTCTAAACTTCCCCAGGGGTCACCCAGTGTGGAGCAGAATGTATGAGGTTTACAACGAGGAAAGGAAAATTCAGGAATTGAAAGTCAAGAGATGCATACTCTATGGTGAAGCTAAAAGAGCTTTCAAAGCTACACAACCTCTGGGTCTTTGCTACATCTGTTAATTCAGCCCTTAAGATGCCAGTCACTAAGTGTGATGCCTTCACACTTACTCAGACCATAGGTTCAAGTATGAGTACATGCATTTGTGGGTGTACCTGTGGGGGAAATTTTCCACATGAAACTGAAGTTGTTCGAAAGCATCAGCAATGGGCTTGCCACCTAAGCCACATACTACTACCCACCATAAGAAGCCAACTAAGCCATCCCTGCAACCCAGGCAACCACCTTCTACCATCAGTAAATAAAAATGTCCTTTGAAAAGTTGTTCCAAATCCAAGAAAGTGTAGTTACACCTTCGGATCAGCAAGCTCCCCTCCTCTCTGATGGGGACTATGCTGTGGAGGATATGGACCTCCAGTCAGAGGAACCAGAGAGCCGTGAACCTGCTAAAGTTCCCCCTGACCTCCAAAATAAATCAATACCTCTGATGGAGAAAGAAAAGGACAACCATCCCTAAACAATGGCTTCCACAGGCACTTCTGTGTTGCAGTGGAATTTAATGGATATCATTCTTGAGTACAATATTATAGAAATGCAGAGAATGTAGATGACAATGAAATAGGAGATATGATACTGCGTGAAGAGTTTGACAGGGCACTGAAAGACCTAAGTCAAAACAAGGCCCCGGGAGTAAACAACATCCCATTAGAACTACTGATAGCCTTGGGAGAGCCAGTCATGACAAAACTCTACCATATGGTGAGCAAGATGTATGAGACAGGAAAAATTCCCTCAGACTTCAAGAAGAATATAATAATTCCAATCCCAAAGAAAGCAGGTGTTGACAGATGTGAAAATTACCGAACTATCAGTTTAGTAAGTCACAGCTGCAAAATACTAACACGAATTCTTTACAGATGAATGAAAAAACTGGTAGAAGCTGACCTCAGGGAAGATCTGTTTGGATTCCGTAAAAATATTGTAACACGTGAGGCAATACTGACTCTACGACTTATCTTAGAAGATAGACTAAGGAAAGTCAAACCTACATTTCTAGCATTTGTAGACTTTGAAAAAGGGTATTCCAGTCAACATTGTCAAAAGCTTTCTCTAAGTCTGAAGGTGGCTGGGGTTAAATACAGGGAGCGAAGGCTATTTACACTTTGTACAGAAACCAGATGGCAGTTATAAGAGTCGAGGGACATGAAAGGGAAGCAGTGGTTGGGAAGGGAGTGAGACAGGGTTGTAGCCTATCCCCGATGTTATTCAATCTGTATATTGAGCAAGCAGTAAAGGAAACAAAAGAAAATTTGGAGTAGGAATTAAAATCCATGGAGAAGAAATAAAAACTTTGCTGTCTCAGACAGAATTACAATGTCATCAGCAAACCTCACAGGACTTGGAAGAGCAGTTGAACAGAATGGACAGTGTCTTGAAAGGAGGATATAAGATTAACATCAACAAAAGCAAAATGAGGATAATGGAATGTAGTCAAATTAAGTCAGGTGATGCTGAGGGAATTAGATTAGGAAATGAGACATTTAAAGTAGTAAAGGAGTTTTGCTATTTGGGGAGCAAAATAACTGATGATGGTCGCAGTAGAGAGGATATAAAATGTAGACTGGCAATGGCAAGGAAATCGTTTCTGAAAAGAAATTTGTTAACATCAAGTATAGATTTCAGTGTCAGGAAGGCATTTCTGAAAGTATTTATATGGAGTGCAGTCATGTATGGTAGTAAAAAATGGACAATAAAAAGTTTGGACAAGAAGAGAATAGAAGCTTTCGAAATGTGGTGCTACAGAAGAATGCTGAAGATTAGATGGGTAGATCACATAACTAATGAGGAGGTGTTGAATAGAATTGGGGAGAAGAGGAGTTTGTGGCACAAATTGTCAAGAAGAAGGTATCAACTGGTAGGACATGTTCTGAGGCATCAAGGGATCACCAATTTAGTATTGGAGGGCAGCGTGGAGGGTAAAAATCGTAGAGGGAGAAAATTGTCAAGGGAGACCAAGAGATGAATACACCAAGCAGATTCAGAAGGATGTTGGTTGCAATAGGTACTGGGAGATGAAGAAGCTTGCACAGGATAGAGTAGCATGGAGAGCTGCATCAAACCAGCCTCAGGACTGAAGACCACAACAACAACAACAACAACAACAGCGTCGCTCAGATTTGTCAGAATTACAGCCCCTGCTTCAGGAGAAACCGTTCTGCATCTGCTTATAAGAAACGCATCTTAAAGTCACCGACACACCTGTATTACAGGGTTACCACTCATACATGAAGGATAATACTACTGGAGAGAGGGCTAAACGTGGAGTCGCTTTTTCATTGAGAACAGATGCTGCTCCTCTCCTGTCCCCCTTACCATGATCATTCAAGCAATTGCCATGAAAGTTGTTGCACCCTTTAATATCACAGTGTGTTCTCTATACCTTCCTCCTAATGATGCATTGGATGCAAAGGCAGCAGTAGAACTCTTCCAGGCACTCCCAATCTCTTTCCTCCTTGTGGGAGACCTCAATGCACACAATGTGCTATGGCCCTTGGCTCCTAATTGCTCCATGGCATGGATGATAGAGCAACCCGTCCATTCTGAGAACTACTGCCTTCTGAATGCAAGTCAGGTGACACACTTTCCCACAGGTATAGGGTCTCTTTCAGCGATTGATCTTGGTTTTTGTTCCCCAGCTATTGCAGACTCAGTTCAGTGGGAAGTGGCTACAGATTTACATTCTAGTGACCACTTACCAGTGTGGATCTGCCTGCCAACTAGGGTGTTGGCTGACAGGAGACCACGTAGATGGATGCTACAAAGGGAAATTGGTTGCTGTGCAGTCAACATGTTATTTCTCAACAAAAGTATTGTGTACAGGAGATGGTGACCGATATCACTTCTGAGATATTATGTGCTGCCGCAGAGTCCATTCCTGGGTCTAGTAACCATCTCAGACAGTGGCCTCTAACCTGGTGTAATGACGACTGTCGATTGGCAGTTGGGCCAGACAAATAGCTCTGTGGAACTTCAAACACTGTCCAACTACAGAAAACCTTCATGTCTTCAGATCTGCATGAGTACATGCCTCGTGAATGACAAAAGAACAGAAGAGATTCCTGGAGGGAATTCACGACTCCCATTAATCAGTCCACTTCCACTGCACAAATTTGGGAATCAGTATTGCGGATTTCATCAAGGGTAGTACACGTCCCCTTATGACCTTGTTAAGAAATGGCGTCTTTGTGGACACACCAGAAGACATAGTAAACAATTGTTCAGCTGAAACCTAAACTGTTATTATGTTATCCAGACAAGCTTCTGCTTTTCAAGTATTCTGGAGGGCTGCAGAGATGAGGAAGTTCAGTTTCTTCTTGCATAATGAAGAAATCTACAACATACAGTTCTCCATGTTGGAAGTGAATCAGCTTTGTCTGCAGACAGAGACACTCCTCCAGGACCTGATGAGATCCATTATGCCATGTTTCGTCATCTGTGCCCTGAAGTGAAAGGAGAGCTTCTCTCTTGTTTCAATCAGATCTGCTTTGATGGACAGTATAACACGACTTGGAAGGAGGCAATATTAATTCCTTTCTGGAAACCAGGCAAGGACTGTAGCGTCCTAATGAGTCACCAGAGTGTACCCCTTATCACTCCGGATTCGGCGACATATCCTTGTGGCTCGCCAGGTGCTGAAAAAATTCAGTGTCACCTCGGTCATCACATTTAGTTCAGTGGTCCGATGAAACATTGAATGGCTGTTCATGAATTGGGTCCATGCAACCAAGCAAAGGATGGAATGCATTGCCGCTTTGGCATCTACAGAGGCCCAAAATGATTTTTGGCTTTACGCAGTACAAGAAAACTTGGACTCCAGATTATGTTTTTATAACTTTGTTTTTGTCCATTTTAAGTATGTACTACAGTTTAATCATAGTTTATACAAATGGATCCCAGCAAGGGAATGTCCTCGGTTGTTCTGCTGTTTTCCCTGATAGGGTTTTTAAAGTGTGTCTTTCAGAAGAATTTATAAATTATGAATTGGAATTATATGGCATATTGATATCACTGGAGAGGGTTCACAGCCATCATCATACAAGTTTTCTTGTGTGTCCTGACTCATTTAGTGCACTGCAAGCATTTTACCAAATGTATCCAGTCGACCAGCTCTTCAGCTCATCCACGACTCCTTGCAGTGGCTCCAACACTGTGATAAGGATGTAGCCCTTTGCTGGATACCTGGCCACATCGTGATACAGGACAACAACATGGCTAACAAAGTCACCAAGGAAGCATGTTGGGATTGTGCTGTCCATCAATGTCCCACCTGTTGCATGCCACCATCCCATTTTCTCACAGATGCATCATGCATCAGTGGGAGACTGAATTGTTGAATGTGACAGAAAACCAACTGCGGTCTCTCAAATCAACCTCAATGGCATGGCAGACTTCATGTCAGCCTCACTGCTGGAAGGTTGGTTGGTTGGTTGGTTGGTTGAGGTGTAAGGGACCAAACAGCAAGGTCATCAGTCCCTTGTTTCAAATATACTCCATTCTGCTAACGGGACATCTCAGAAAAGTCAGGACAATAAAACGGAAAGAGGGAAAAACGTAAAAGGGCAGTCACGTTGTCATTGATAAAAAATAAATGAGGGAAGTTGGCAAGAGAAACGAACCCAACACTATGCTGAAGCAGCATAGGCAAGACCACCTGCGACTTAAAAGATACAACTGCTATAATGCACAAAGTACATATGGGAATAGAAAGACTAACCAAGCCTTAAAAAAAAAAGGGCGTAAAAACAGAGTAAAAGGGGAAGAAAAAGAATTCCGGTCAGTGAGGTGAATCGGGAATCTCTGAACACTACCTACAGTGGGAGACACCCAAACACTCACCGCCCTGCCCCAACACCAGAGAGAGATTAAAAACCTTAAAACTGAGAATAAAAACCACTCTCCCGGAGGAAACCGAGAACCAGGGAGACCATCCGGGAATTGTCAGCCAACATCAAAGGTAAAGTGTGGGGGAGTCTGTACTTAACACGCAGAGCCAAAAGAAGGGGGCATTCAACCAAAATGTGGGCTACTGACTGGAAGGCGCCACAACCACATAGCGGGGGTGGCTCATCACGCAAAAGAAAAGCATGGGTCAGCCTGGTATGGCCAATGCGGAGACGACACAGTGTGGTCGAGTCCTTTCGGGAGAGGTGAAAGGAAGAATGCCATGGGCCTGGTTTCACCTTAATTGCACGAAGTTTATTAGACAGTGGAGTAGCCTCCCAAGAATTGGCCCATGACTGTGCGAAGTGGGATTTGATGTGAAGCCGTAAATCCGCTGCAGGAGGGGTTACAGAAAATGGGGGGTAAGTAACTGCTCCCCCAGCCAAACGATCACCAAGCTCATTACCCGGGATACCCACATGGCCAGGGACCCAAAGGAAGTCAATAGAACAAGCAGCACGGTGAGTATCAGCGAGATGGTCATGGATGGCAGAGACCAAGGGATGGCGCGAAAAACACCGGTCAATAGCAAGAAGGCACCTCATCGAGTCTGTACATAACAAAACGCGGTTGTGTTGTGATTGTTTAATAAAGGTAAGGGCCTGGGAAATTGCCATCAATTCCGCAGTAAACACCCCACATGTAGGTGGCAGCAGATGATTTTCCGTTCCAACAGAGGACGTGAAGGCATACCCAACATGATCAGCAGACTTAGAGCCATCAGTGTAAAAAACAACAGTATCCCAAAACTTCCATAAAATTTGGAGGAAAAAGGCACGGAACACCACAGGGGGGATGGAATCTTTCGGACCACGGCGGAGATCCATCCGAATTCGAGGCCGAGGAACTAACCAAGGAGGGGTGGAGGGGAGGGAGCGAGGAAGACAGGACAAAGAAGGAAGCTGAAAATCACGGTAAAGAGATGCAAGGCGCAGCCCAACCGGTAAACCCGCCCGAGGGCGGGAGTCGGGTGGGCGACGTCCTTGGTCTGGGAACAGGATAGAATGGGAAGGATGAGTGGGAGGAGAACGGATAGTGAGGGCATAAGACACCAGAAGCTGGGACCGCCGAACAGAAAGGGAGGGGGGGATCCCAGCTTCAACCAGGAGACTATCAACAGGGCTAGTAGGGAAGGCACCGGTGGCCAAACAGATACCACGATGGTGGACTGGATCCAGCACGTGCAGTGTGGAAGGAGCAGCTGAACCATAAACTTGACAACCATAGTCCAAACGAGACAGAACTAGAGCACGATAAAGACGGAGGAGGAGGGTACGGTCCGCACCCCAAGAGGAGTGGGCAAGGAAGCGAAGGACATTGAGTTTACGGAAACATCCTACCTTCAGGAGTCTGATATGGGGCAGCCAAGTGAGCTTGTTGTCGAAAAGAAGACACAGGAAACGAAACTGTGGAACCAATGGCAATAATTGTGCAGCAAGATAGAGCTCTGGATCAGGGTGGACCGTAGTACGGCAACAGAAGTGGACCACCCGCGATTTTAAAGGAGAGAATTGAAACCCGTGTGAGTGGGTCCATGCAGAGGCACGCCGTATAGCCACCTGGAGCTGCCGTTCTGCAGATGCCATCGAGGAGGAACTAACCCAAATGCAGAAATCATCCACATACAGGGCAGGAGCGACCAAGGGACCGACAAAGGCCACAAGTCCATCGATAGCAATGAGGAAAAGAAGGACACTCAAGACAGAACCCTGTGGGATGCCCGTCTCCTGGGTCTGTGGAGAACTAAAAGCAGTACCAACTCGAACTCTGAATGACCGATGGATCAGGAACAGGTGGATAAAAATCGGGAGTGGGCCCCGAAGACCCCACTGATGAAGGGTTAGTAAGATGTGATGGCGCCAGGCCGTGTCATAGGCCTTGCGAAGGTCAAAAATCACTGCAACCAAATGACGGCGGTGGGAAAAAGCCTGCTGAACTGCGGATTCCAAGCGAAGTAAATGATCGATTGGAGATCTTCCCTCTCGAAAGCCACACTTGTAAGGGGACAATAGATCCCGAGATTCGAGGACCCAAGTGAGCTGACGGGCTACCATACGTTCAAGTAACTTACAAACAACATTGGTCAAACTAATTGGCCGATAGGTGTCAACAGATAGGGGGTTCTTACCAGGCTTAAGGACAGGAACCACAATGCTATCCCTCCACTGAGAAGGGAAGTCACCCTGGAGCCAGATATGGTTAAACACCCGAAGAAGATGTTGCCGTTGTGGAGCACTGAGATGTTGAAGCAGTTGGTTATGAATGGAATCTGGGCCAGAGGCCGTATCATGAGAAGAAGATAAAGCAGAAAGAAATTCCCATTCAGTAAAAGGTTCGTTGTAAGATTCTGGCTCACAAGTGGTGAAACATAAGCTGAGAGCTTCAGCCTGCTGTTTTCGATGAAAGAAAGCAGCTGGATAGGAGGCTGACGCTGATGCCACTGCAAAATGGGTCGCAAGATGTTCTGCGAGAACTAATGGGTCCGTACAAATGCCATCTGGGAGGTGAAGGCCTGGGAGGGTGGACTGCTGATGGCAACCTTGGAGAGAGCGAAGTGTATCCCATACCCGTGACAGAGGGACAGTGGACCCAAGGGAAGAAACGAATCGTTCCCAACATATCCGCTTGCTCTGTTTGATTAAATAACGGGCTTTAGCGTGAAGGCATCTAAAGGTAGTAAGGCTGGCTATGGATGGGTGCCTCTTAAAGTGTTGCAAAGCTCAACGGCGATCATGGATGGCAATGGCAATGGCCGTACTCCACCACGGGACTTGCCGGCAACGAAATGGTCCAGATGAGCGCGGGACAGCACTGCTGGAAGGAGGGTCTACTTACCAGCACATTGGACATAGCCCTCTAGCACATGGCTGCCCCCTCCAGTGGGAGGATCCACCACTCTGTGAGGTTTGTGGGATGCCACTTTCAGTTCAGCATATTGTGGCACTTGTGTCCTATATACTGATATTAGGGTAGTCCGCAGTCTCAATGGAGAACTGCCCACCATCCTCGCACATACTGGCTCCAGTGTTACATGGGTTGGCAAGGGGGGAGGGGGGGGGGGAAGACTTTAATGCATTATAAACTTCTCAGCATGTCGAAATAGTCTTTTCTGGTTTTTATCATGTTGAGCTTCTCCGTGTGTTTGTTTATATTCAGATTTTCACTTGGCACTCAGCGTCAGAGTGTTGGTGTACGAATGATTTGGGTGATAATAAAACACACTGACACATGTAACTGCTATTTATTGGTAGTTTCTTCCTACAATGTGTATTATCTGGGTGTGTACAGGATGCCTACAGCAGCAGCTGGAGTAGCTCACAAGGCACAGTGTGCTGGAAGGAGAATGCTTCATCCACTATACATTTTTTTTTTGCTCCCAGGGCAGTTTAGTTCCTTCACTTTATCTTTGTGGTTTCTGTAGCCTCACTTCTGCTTTATTCAGAACTTCAGTCTTCATTCAGTTTACTCTGTCCGTATTATGTTATCAGTAGATTGTACATTTCATTCAGTATGTTGTGTAACTCATTCTCACTTCTCCTGAGAATAGCGATGCCAGCAGTGTATCTCACCATTGATATCCTTCCATCCTGAATCTTAGGCCCACTCACAAACCTCTCTAAGCTCCATCACAGATTTTTCAGTGCACAGATTGAACAGCATGGAAGAAAGCTCACATCCTTGTCTTTAGAGGAGGCCACATGACACTTGAACTTAGTGTGTTTTTACATTTGTTACATGAAGTTTGAATCTCAAATTCAGTTGGCAAAAGCAGTTCAATGCAACTCTCAAAACGTCTGGAGACAATAAAGTTTGAAGTTCTCTGAGCTCCTTTGATAAGTTGAATTGAGGTCACTTCTTTTTGACAGGTCATGTGACTGTGTAGTAGAATGCTTGCCTACTCTGTGTTTGGCACAAGTTCAATCCCTAGCTCTGCTCAAATTTTAGACAAATTTGCATATTTATTGGATATCCCATGGAGCATAAAATATGTGAAGATGAAAACGAATTTAATTTTTAATGCTTTTCTTTAATTTAAGGAATCTTTTACAACATATCAGTAATTCTTTTATAAAAGATCAGTAATTTCAAAAGTATATTTGCAATGAAATATTTTGTGTGTGATATGTAATTATAATTTGGAGGTGTGCATTTTTGATAAAAATAGCAACTCGATATGATACCTTGCAGATACATGCTGATTTTTATATTTAAATGGCTTAGTGATTCAAAGTGAATGGAAAAAAGGGAAATAATGAAAAAAATAATGCCTGAAATGAGATGCAAACCAATAATTACCAGCCTTGCACACTGAATTTTTTTCTATTTTTGTGTATTTTAAGTTTATGGAACTGCTAGTAGCACAGGAACCTTTATTTAAAAATTGGCAATAGGTGAGATTTGAACCTACAACACCTACATGGTACATGAGCATCCTACTGCATGACCTATTGACAGAAAGGGACCTCACTATACATATTAAAGGCAGTCAGAAAACTTAAAAGTAGAATTTCTTGAGAATTATTGAGAAGTGCATTGAATTATTTTGGGAAATTAATAATGGATTTCAGGACATTACTTATATTAAACATAAAAAATTGCAAAAACTCATTCACCACACTGTTCCCTTGTTAGACCATTTTAATTGGAGCACTTCATTCTTGGTGTTCCATTCTTACTGTTTCTTCTAGGTTGTTGTACATGTTGCCTCCATATGCCAATTGTATGTCATTTTATGACCAATGAGGGGCTTCATCTGCATATCACATATCTGGGGAACTTGCGTGCATGTGTGCCCGTAGTGGTGAAGCATGATGTGTCATTCTGAGAATGAGAGGTCCACTTCTCTCCTCTCTGCTGGCCAAAGGAAGATGTTCATGAGTTAAGGTAGTTGGCAACCAGCAAGCACCGCACTTTCAGGAGGTGTTTCACACTCTGTGTAGATCGGAGTGGTACTGATCCTGTGCTGCCGGAGAGGCAATTCACGAATGGGCACTTCTACATGCTGTGTCGAGTACTTCTGCTCTGTTGTGCTATGGATGAAGTTCATGGAGAAAATGTGACTGCAGTGACATCCACGAAATGCTTGCCATGATACAATAGATGTATATTCTCTTGTCTGACTGGAATAGATGCAGATATTGTCCATCTGTCATCTAAAATTGTATGTTACAAGCAATACACAGAGTTCAAACTATCTTGGTGTCTTACTACAGTGGACACACTGAGCAGCAGAAATCTATTTCAGCATGTTTTGACACAAAAGGAAAAGTAGTGAGCTCAGAAGAGCTGATCCACACAGATAAGCAGAACCTTTTCAGCACATGAAATGTGGCAACTAATATACATACTGCAATTACTTTGAAGAATTAACCTATGAAAATTCTACTGATTGACTAACTGATTTTTACCTATCAGCACCTATCACCAAGAAACTTCTTCTTCTTCTTTTCCTTCAGCTTTTGTCCCGCATTCCTGTGGGATCCGCTACATGGGTCCATTGTCTGCATTTTGCTCTATCACGGGCTGTAATCTGGGTGTCTGGGTGGATGTTCATGTATTTAAGGTCTTTATGAATCGTATCAGCTCAATGTTGCTTAGGTCATCCTTTGAGTCTTCTGCCGATGACTTCAAGTGTCTAACTCACTCTGGCCACAGAGTCATCACCGGCCTGTAAAAGCTACCCACACCATTGAAGATGACTCTAACGCATATTGTCTTGGATCAGTGCAACACCAAACTGTTTCCTAATGCTGTTATTGGAAACATGATCTAACTTAGTGTGGCCCACTGTCCACCTTAGCATCTTTGTTTCCATTACACTGAGGTGGCGTTCTGTCTCAACTGTAGTTGGCCAGCACTCACAACCATACAAGGCAACTGGTCAAATGACAGATAATTTAAAATCAAAAATCTATTGCACTTTCATCCTGTGGTTGAAAATGACTCTGGTTGTTGTTTGCCATTTCATCCAGGCTTCCAGAGTTGTGGTGTTGACCTCTTCGGTGAGGTGGTCATCAACAGGGATCGTGAAACCAAGGTACTTAAACTTACTCACACGAGTCAGATATTCACCATTAATCAAGATCGTTCCCATTTCATGTCCGTCTGATATAATGTACTTGGTTTTCTTCAAATTAAGGCACAAACTGTGTTGCACCACCTGGTCACTCCATTTTTGAGTCTGGCTCTGCAGATCAAGCTTCTTTTCTGCTGCCAGTATCACATCGTCAGCATAAAGAAGGGTCCATGATAATGGCAGGTGCAGGTCAGCTGTCACGGTGTCCTATCACTGGGAAACATTTCACATAAATACGTTACAATGTGCATCTGGAGGAGAATATTCAACTTAGTTATTAATTACTTACATATTGCCATCACAAAGGCTCTCCTTTAAGGCTAAAGTCATTAGTAGTATGATACATCAAGATGTGTGAATTTCTGTACATAATAGTCTATGTTTTCTCTAATAATTCTCTAATTCTTCACTATCAAAATACTATTTAATTCAATAAATCTTAACAATAGCTACAAATGTGAGCAGATAGGAAGAAAGAAATATAGACAAAAATAATCAAACATAAACAAAAAGTAAAACTCTATTAAGTAGCTTCTTAAATAAATTTCTCAAGGTACTTTCCATTTGTGCTACCTGTGTACATCTTTGAGTTTTGCCTACACTGAGTGGAAAAAATGACTACAATTAAGTCATTTGTAATTAACTGTCCTGTTGTTACCTCATTTGGCAGCAGCATTGTTGCCATCGTTGTTACAACCAATAACTGACGTATTCCCGAATGAAATTTTCACTCCACAGTGGAATGTGTGCTAATATGAAACTTCCTGGCAGATTTGACCTGTGTGCCAGACTGAGACTCGAACTTGGGGCCTTTGACTTCCTAATATGCCAGAAAGCTTTGTATCAGCACACACACTGCTGTAGAGTGAAAATTTCATTCTGGAAACATCCCCCAGGCTGTGGCTAAGCCATGTCTCCACAGTGTCCTTTTTTCCAGCAGTGCTAGTTCTGCAAAGTCTGCAGGAGAGTTTCTGTGAAGTTTGGAAGGTAGGAGGCAAGGTACTGGCAGAATTAAAGCTGTTCAGGTGGGTCGTGTGTCATGCCTGGGTAGCTCAGTTGGTAGAGCACTCGCCCGCAAAAGGCAAAGGTTCTGAGTTCAGGTCTCAGCCCGCCACAGTTTTAATATGATATGAAGTTTCAACTAAAGTATTTATATTAAGGCTGATTTGCAACTGAATATGATATCATTTATGGACATTAGAAAATATTTCACTCATCATGCAGAGAGAGAGAGAGAGAGAGAGAGAGAGAGAGAGAGAGAGAGAGAGAGAGAGTGTGTGTGTGTGTGTGTGTGTATTTTCGAGCACTACTGCCATCCTTTCATAGTACCTCCTTATTCACGTATTGTCTCTCATCCATCTCCTCTATTCTGCAGTTCTTACTAACAACCATATTTATATATGCAGTAACTTCTCAGAACTCATTTAGTTCATTGCTAAAAATAATGTCTGTGAAGGAGAATGTAACAATGTGGTGCATGCCCCCAGCAGCAGGCATGCCCTTGCACGACCTACACAACATCCGGGCACAGCTGGAAGCAGCAGCCACAGATGGTGACAGCAGTGTAGACCTGAATGGTAACATCACCAATGGCATACCCAGGTATCTAGGAGTGGCTCCAGGAGAGCATCCCACAGACAATAGATGCGATGGCCTCCAGGAACCTTGGTGAGGGTGTGGGATGGTGCTGACAGAGTGTGAAAAATTTCCATTCCTTGTCATGCCTACCATCTCCCCTGAAAATCATAATGTCACCAGTGGTACATTAGGATATGGAATAAGTGAGTGTGTGTGTGTGTGTGTGTGTGTGTGTGTGTGTATGAGTGATTTAGTACACACACACACACACACACACACACACACACACACACACACACAGACAGAGAGAGAGAGAGAGAGAGAGAGAGAGAGAGAGAGAGAGAGAGAGAGAGAGAGAGAGAGTTGCTACTCATGGGTAGTCTATTCCCACAACATATAATATGAATAATGCCAGATATAATTTGCAACCTTGGAATATATAGTATACGCATTTGTACTTACGCTCTGCTCCGTCACATACAAGTACAGTGCCGATGGATCAGTACCTAACTGCTCACACCCTAATGTCTTCCATTAACAGTTGTGGATGACTTGTGCAGTTATCATATGGGACACACTTCATAATTCACACATGGGATTTCACCCCTGCAACTGTCACTGTTCGTCCTCTCCTGAATACACTTCTCATCTTCCTTGTCTGGTGTCGATCACAACTGTTTGTAGCCTTTCCACGAGATGCCAAACTGTAACTCTGTGATTTGTGATTTGTGATTTGTGTGCCAATAACAAGAAAATGATGAATTAATCAATAAAAAAAACAAGAGTATCATAAAGGGAATCAAACTGGGTTTTAGGACTAATTATTTCATGTTTCATTGATTTGTATCTGCATTTTGCAAAAGCTTGATGATTACTCTTTTGATATCATCACCTTATTTTCGACAGAACTGTTCCAGTTTCCCATTGTCACCATTTACAATTTATTCTAAAAAGGCTTGAACTTTAGATAAATCCTTCCAATTGCAATATATTTGAAAGTAAGAATATCACCCTGTTCAGAAAATTTCAGGCCGCAACTTTATCAACACAGATTTTAAAAATGTGATCGAATAAAAATGGGATGCTTGAAATCATATCTTCATTAATAACTTTTTAACCATTTAAATTTATGAGATTTTTTTTTCTGAAACAAGAACAGCAGGTTTCTCAAACTGACAAGGTTGTTGGATATTACGCTTCAATTCTGACCAGTCTATTTTTGGTTAGCAGTAAATTTGTTATTGGATTGGGCTGTTTTGTTTAAGGGGAAAAAACAACTGGGGTCATACACGCCCAAGTCAAAACCATAGAACCTGAAGACAGAGAGGAGTCAAAAAATGAATACACATCAATCCCAATCAATGTAAGAGAAGGCAGCTAAAAATAGGGACTTGGAGAAAGGTCTATAAAGTACACCAAAGAGAAACAGAGGTCAAGAACTAAAAATTAAATGGCCTTCACCATAAAAACTAAAATGAGGTCGACAACTCGGCAAGTAACTCAGATGGCAAACCCAAGTGGAAATGTAAACAGTTAAAATAAATGGGAATTCCATCAGGAAATGGCAGACACTTAAAACTTGGGTGCAACAACTGCAATAGATGGCAAAATTGTCGAGAAAAAGGAAGCTGGAGGTGCCCAACAGGATACAGGCCATTATAGGGTTAATGGTGATGGCAGAGAGGATGACACTCGTGATAGAACACTGAGGCACACCAGTTTCCTGGATAAAGGTGTCTGACAAGGCAGAACCCACACGCACCTTGAAAACTTTGTCTTTTAAAAATTCCTGAAGGAGATGGGGCAGGGGGCCACTGGAGCCCCATGTGTAAAGAGTTCAGAGGATACCAGTTCTCCGGTAGTTGTTGTAGGCATTCTCCAAATCAAAAAATATGGCAACAGTCGGGTACTTCCACAGAAAACCATTCATGGCATGGGTGGACAAAGTAAGTAGATTGTCAACTGCAGAACGGCATACTCGAAGTCCACACTGTGCAGTCATTAGAACGTATGATTCATGCTCAGCTGGTATGCTGGCTTGAATCTCGCAAATTACTATCATGGGGCAGTAGTTGGAAGGATGGTTTTTGTCCTTACTGGCCTTAGGTATGAGTATGACAGTGGCTTGACACCAACATCTGGGAAATGCGCCCTCTGCCAGATGTGGTTGTACGTTTGAACGAAAAAGTACTTGCCCACAACAGAAAGGTTCTGCAACATCTGCAATGTCTGGCCCTGCGGAGAAGGATTGGGATGAACTGAGAGCATGATCCCCCATAGTAAAGCCGACATTGTGGCACTCACGATTCTGAGAAGAGAAAGGTATTGCCAGGCCACCTCCACCCATTTCCGATGGAGGAAGGCAGGGTGATAGTGGGAAGATCTCGAAATTTCAGCAAAATGGGGACCCAAGGTATTGGAGATAGTAGCAGGCATTCTCATTGTAGACCCTATTGCTGTTAGTCTGGAAATTGGCAAATGGATCTTGGTCCCAGAGAGCTGTCAGAGGTTGGTCCACACAACAGAGGCAGGGGTAGAACTGTTAAAAGAACTAGTACATGAAATCCAGCTAGCTTTTTTAATATCCCAAAGAACACAACAACACTGCGCATACATCTGATTATAATGAATGCCACTGTACTCATAGGATGACAATTAATAATTCGGAGAGCACGTGTCAGCACATGAATTGCATTGACACATACCTCAGACCACCAATGGACTGGGACAAGGTGTGGTAAAGAGGAGGTGAGAGGAATGGAACATTCTTACAGCAGCCTTAGTAAGCTCCCACTTGGGTGTGCACGTAGGTACGATAGGATTCAGTAATGGATGGCACATGGGAAATGGTTGCCTGAGTAGGTTTCAGAAAGTACAGACCATTCAAGATGATGGGCAAGCTGGGCAGTGCACAAGGATACATTCAAATGGGAATAGGTGTGTGAGGAATCAGAAAGGAATGTGGGTGCTCCAGTCTTTATTTTGTTTTATTTATTTATTTATTTATTTATTTTTGATTATGGTTTTAGGGTGAAAAACAACCATTGTAAAAAAGTACCCATTCTGTGGCTTATTGGAGGATAAAAACAAGAATGTAAATCAAGAGGAATTGGAGTGAAACTGAAGCAGAAGGGGAAACTAAAAACGGAAGGAGACCTGAGAAAAGTGCTATTGAAGGGGGGTTGTTTTTCCTGAAGAGAGCTTCAAATGACTGACGTCATCTCACTAACATTTATAGACTCAAGGACAGGATCGGTGGAGTGCACATCATCTGCTAAAACAGAATATATATCAGGCGACAGCTGTAAACAGGTGCATAGCAGATTAAAGTAGCACTACTGAAGTAAAAGGTATCTCACCATCCATGATTGAGTAGGGACAAAGCGGGAGAGGAGCACCACTCAAAAGATGTCAGTAGCTAAAAAGACAGTGCCCAATCTGGAGTCTAGTTAAAATTACCTCCTCCCAATGACGAGGCTGCAAGGAAGAGGTACAAGAACAGAGAAGAGGTTTAATGTCCCATAATTTATTATCCTGGAGTGCGGACCAGTGTGTGCACCATAAAAGAGCAACACGATGACATAAAATGCTCTGTAGATTGGCAAAGGGAACCATGCGAACAGTGGGCCAAGGGAGAGAGACTGCAGCCTTTGCCGCTATATCGGCTGCCTCATTTCCACGTATACCAACATACTCTGGGATCCAGAGGAATGCCACATAGGTGCCCTCCAAGTAGTGCAAGTGGAGGCAGTCCTGAGTCTGGTGGACCGGAGGGTGAATGGGATAAAGGGCTTGGAAGTTGAGAAGAGAGCTGAGAAAATCCAAGTATATAATATTCTGTATTCCTAGATGGTGACGAATTTATTGGACAGCATGGTGAACAGCATAAAGCTCCGCAGTATAAAACTGAACACTTGTCGGGAAGCAGAAATCTAATCAGGGTGTCACCAAGAATATAGGCACTCCTGACACCAAATGTGGTCTTGGAGCCGTCATTGTAAATAAATGTGGCATCCTCTATTTGTGTGCCTAGAGCAGCAAATGCCCGATGATAAACTATAGGGGGGGTACTATCATTGGGAAGCTGAAAAAGGTCATGGAGGAGGCAGGTCTGGGGGTGAAGCCAAGGTTGTGTCGTACCCCCATTTCTGTAGAAAATTTTAGGAAATTGGAAGGAGAGTGAATGTAGCAGTTGACAGAAGTGGACTCCCGGTGGTGGTAGTAAAGAGGAAGGGCTGCCTGCATACTCTAAATCCAAGGAGATATCTAAAAAATGGCATAGGTCAGATGAGCAGGTATGGAAGACAAATGACAAGTGCAATGACTCAGAAGGACAGCTCACCGAGTTGACAGCAGATGTTCAGTAGTCTCAGAGTAAAGGCTCTCCACAGGGCTAGTGTAAAAAGCTCCAGACACTAAATGCAATCCATGGTGGTGGACAGAGTCTAGATGCCAAAGAATAGATGGCTGTGCACAGCCATAAACTATGCTTCCATAGTCCAATTTCGAATGCATTTAGGCATGATAGAGACGAAGGAGGACCACTCGGTCAACTCCCAGGAGATACCACTCAGAACACGGAGGATGTGAGGGATTGCAGACAGCAATCCAAATGATATGACACAGCAGTTTTCTGTCAAACTTAAGTCCCAAGAATTTGGCGATGTCCCCAAATGGAAGGTCAACAGGGCGTAGGTGTAGGGAAGGCATATAATACTCCGTACGATGCCAATAATTTACACAGAATGTCTTACTGCGAGAAAATTGGAAGTCGGTTTCAATGCTTCATGAGTAGAGGCGATCGAGACATCCTTGAAGATGATGTTCAAGAAGGCTGATCCATTGAGAGCTGTAGTAAATTGCAAAAGCATCCACAAAGAGGGAGCCCAAGACATCAGGAAGAAGATAATCCATAATTGGATTTATGGCTTTGGCAAACAGTACAACACTTAGCATAGAGCCATGGGGCACCCCGTTTTCTTGGAAGAAAGTGCAGTATAGAGAAATGTTCACCTGCACCTTAAATGTGCACTCTGACATAAATTCATGGATGAAAAGGGATGGCCAGCCTCGAAAGCCAGAAGAGCACAGTATGCAGAGGATGCCTGTTTTTCAACAGGTATCATAAACCCTCTGCAGATCAATAAATATTGTTACTGTTTGGCGTTTCCTGAGAAATTCGTTCATGATGTAAGTGATAAGAGCAAAAATATGGTCAATTGCAGAACAATGCTTTCAGGAACAGCATTGGGCAGGTGTTAAAAGGTTTTGGGACCCCAGCCACCAGCCTAAATGGCAATCTACCATATGCTCCAAAATCTTACATACACTACTCGTGAGAGAGATTGGGCAATAGATAGAGGGGAAATGCTTTTACTTTCAAGGTTTTGGAACAGGAATAATGATAGCTTCCAGCCAACTTCTGGGAAAGGTACTGTCAACCTGAAGTCGGTTATAAAGGTGAAGGAGGTAGCACAAACTAGGGTATGATAGGTGCAGCAACATTAGGACATGGATAGCATCCAGTTCCAGAGCAGCGGGGAGGAGGAGAATGCATGTATGAGTTCCGGCGTAGAATAAAAGGCTTTGTAGCTTTCATGATTTTCATATAAAAAAGTAAGAGGTCACTATTCTGCTACCAAATTCTTTGAGAGAAAGGCTGGTGAGTAATTAGAAAAGTTTGAAATATGAGCAAAGTATTGACACAATGAGTTAGAGATTACGACTGTGTCTACTAAGGTATCCTGCGCGACAGTTAGTTGAGAGATCCGGAACTAACTGGATGTTCCAGATAGCCGTCAGAATCTCTCATTGACTTTTGACAGCTGCTTTCATTTCACATAATTTCTGTTTGACAGCAGGACAGAGACTACGTTTAAAATGACTGTGCAAAATTCTCTGCTTTCTCAGCGACTTCCTAACATGTTTATTGAACCAAGGTGGATCCTTTCGCACTCCTATATTTTTTCTAGGCACATATTTCTCTAGCACATGGTGGACAATACATTTAAATTCTGACCAAAGATGCTCAATATCTTTGTGTCCTGTGGTGAACGCTTGGAGCTGATTATGAAGATATTCATTAATGACACTTTTATTTGCTTTCCCAAAAAAAAAGTCTCTATGATATTTCTCTGTTTTTTTTTTTTTTTTTTTGCTACTTCACACTGACATAAAAGCCACAACGAATTTATGGTCATTAATACCTTCTTCTAGATTAACTTCCTCAAAAAGATCAGTTCTGTTTGTTGCCAAGGTATCTAATATGTTCCCGTCTCAAGTTGGTTTTCTAATCAACTGCTCAAGGTTTTATGTTGAGAGGGCACTTAGAATAATTTCACACGAGTCTTTGCTTCTGCCCCTGTGATAAACATGTAATTTTCTTTCAATAGACACCAGATTAAAGTGTCCACCTAAAACTAATGGATAATTTGGATATTTATTTCCTATATGCTCAAGATTTTCCCTGAAATTTTCTGCAACGTTTGTTGTGGATGCTGATGGTCTATAAAAACACCCTAATACAATAGTCACTCCTTGTCTGATTGACAGCTTTATCCAGGCTATTTCAGTCTGACTCAGTATTGATCTCAACTGCATTTAAACAACTTTTAACTACAATGAACACACCACCTCCATAGCATCAGTCCTATCCATCCTAAGCATTGTCCAATCTGAGTTCAAAATTTCACTGCTATTTATGTCTGGATTCACCTAGCTTTCGGTACCTAATACAATATTGGCATTTCTACTGATTATTTCAGAGAGTATTACGGGGATCTTGCTACAGACACTTAAGCAATTTACCAACATTAGATTTAGCGTATTTAAATCTTTTGGAATGACCTGTTTGCGCCAACTAACAATTTTTACAGTTGGCACTCCTGCATCAGTGTTATGAACTGGTAATTTTTCAGGCCAATGATTTGTTTCCCATGGGAAGGAACCAATTCCAAAAACCTCCATGTGCAAGCCACAAGTATTGTGCTACCCGTGTAGCTGATTCCTGTGTGTAGTGCACCCCTGATCTATCAAGGGGAGTCCTACAATCGTCCACCCCATAGCGTAGGTCAAGGAATCTACAACAATTTTCATCACAGAGGCGACATAGCCTCCGGTTTGATTCTCCACTCCACTCCAAACCGGAGGACTTCAGTCCACCCTGGGTACAATGGTGCAAATCATCAGCTCGGCTTCCACTCTTCGAAAGATGGAGAGCTCCTACACCAATTTAGCTAGCTGTCGAAAGGACCCAAGGATTTCCTCGGAACCCTGATGACTGGCACCGTTGGTGCCAACACGTGCAACAATCTGTAGGTGTCTGCACCTCACACACTCGATAGCCACTGGAAGAGCCTCTTCCACATTCTGGACAAGGCCCCCCCTGCAAGCACATTGAGTAAATGTTGGACTTCTTCCCCACCCTAGCTGCTATGTTCCTGAGGAGCAACACGACCAGCATAATTTTGGAGCTCCCAATAACTAACAAACCCCTATCCCCACGTGACCGTCTTGATCTTGCCGAAGGAGTGGCCACTATCCTGGCAAAAGATGCATTCTGATCCAGCTCAGCGAACACCCCCCCCCCCCCCCCCCACCTCTACCCAACAAGCATCAGATGGCACACGGAATCTATTAGCAAAGTGCACGGAATTTGGCAGGACCCTGCATCCCCTGTGCAGCCTTCACCTTGAGGCAAGATAGGTAGACACAGTTCGCCATCCACACTGAAGTGAGTGAAGTGAGAGCTGGCCAGCTGGCTCAGTCGCACCTGAGGTCAGCTCAATGACATCCCCCCCTGCACATCTAGTACAGCAGAGGTTGCCCAGGGCACCCCATCCCCACCCACAGCACGAGGTGGCACTACAGACCCTGTCGACTGTGGCCACGAGGTCCACAAAAATGTCGGCTCTCTCGTGCTATCGGTCTGTGAAGTCCAATGCAGAGAAACAGTTGGCAGTGCGTACTACCGACACGGGGTCCGGCCGGGCCAAGGCATCACGTGGCGACACAGTCTAAGAGGATCTTCGAGTCAGCAAAGGAGAAGACCGCACACCTCTGTTGGACTACTTCGACCCTCACCAGTTAGCAGAGGAAGACAAGAGTGGTGTTTGGCTGGAGGGAAAAGGAAGTTTTGACGGGAGTTCTCCTCCCGACCTTTCCGGTCTGCCAGTTGTGTAGCAAGCGGCTTTGCCTCTCGAGGCGAGAATCTGATGGTGCGTCGCACAGCCGGACAGGGTGACGGTAATGTTACCTCGACACTGGGCAATTTCACAAACTCAGATTGTATTTGAGGTCGCACTTCTGCATGGCCATGTCCTTCGTGAACAAGGGATAATAAGAACAGAACTAAAAGTGCCAGATGGGAGAACGTAGGGTTTGTGACTAACCAATAACTTGAGCCATTGCATTTGTCCACCTCCTTTTCCGCTCTGTATCAGGCAGCCCCGTGTTCATCCCTAACATTTGGCTGGGTGTCAGAAAGATGTTCCGGTGTCGTTGAAATGATGACACTGATAGCAGTGCATCAGGTTTGGAATGTACAGTCAGACTGTAATAAATTCATAGCCTGCCCTGATCTCAGACTGAAGCACCACTCTATCAAAGGTGAGAATAATAGCGCTTGAGGGCACTAAGGAGGAATCTACCTTTAACCTCATCTGACGGACGGGAATGACACCCTGATCAGAGAGGTAAGACCGGATTTTGACGTCGATCGGACTGTCGAGTGGCCTAGTATAAATAACACCGCTGGAAGAATTCAGAGTTCCGTGGGCCTCGGCGTGAACTGGATAGCCGCAGAAAAGTGAGGCAGTTAGCAATTGTCATGCTCGAGAATCAGAAGTAGTCTACAAGAGCCAAGCACCATTCCACAAATGAAAGCAGGATTTTACAGGTTCAGTTAATGGCATTGAGACCTTTCTGAATAATACATGGATTTGTCATTGCAGATGCCCAACACTTCAGTATGTGAGACCATGAGGAACCATGTTGCAGCTGGAAGGGTCTTTGAATCTTTAGTCTCATTCCATTTATGTTCTGTAGACGTCGATTTTGAAGACCATTGGCTCACTGCCAGAGAATCGCCACGATTGCCAGCATCTCCGTTTGTGCACTCGTCCCGACTGTGGGACCGCTTCAGGAGGGGGTGCACCCCCGAAGTTGACTGACTCCTCATGTCACACCTCCCAAACACCTGACAGATGGATAAATTGGCAATTTGGAAGGTAGCTGCTCAGGCAATCACACCTGTCTGGGCCCGATCTGTACCCAGTGGTATGTACGAACCCTACCTGTCGACCTAGGGCTGGGAATTATGCATTACCCAGTCACCTGTAATGTGTAAGATGTGGGGGGGAGGGGGAGGGGGGGGGCCTTCAGGAGCACACAGGGAGGAGGAAGATGAAAAAGTGTGACCTCAAACGCCAAAGCGGAGAAACGGGAAGAGAAGGGGTGAGGATAATCAGATGGTAGCTGTCGAGGGAAGTTGAGTTCTTCCCAAGATTAAGGACAAGAATAACTATACCGTCTGGCCATTGTGATGGGAAAGCACCCGTGAGCCAAATGTCATTGAAAACCCTGAGAAGATGTTGCCTCTGGGGAACAACCACGTCTCGGATTATCTAACTGTGGACGGAATCCAAGTCTTGGGGCCATGTCTCTTTAAGAGGTAAGAGCCTGAAATAATTCTCATTCACTATAGGGTTCATTATAAGGCTCAACATGGTGCGGGTTGAAACAGATGGGGGTCTGTTAAACATGGCATTTCTGCTGGAGAAATGTAACAGGATAGGAAGAGGACGCCGATGCCACTGTGAAGTGCATCGCGAGGTGTTCTGCGAGGACCGATTGATCATTCCACAGGGCATCTTGGAGGATAAGACCCTGCAGAGTTGACTGACACTGGTGGCTCAGGAGGCTACGGAGCACAGACAAAACCTGCAACGGAGAGAGGTATGTCCCCAGGGAAGAAACAAAGTGCTCCCAGTATTCCTTTTTACTCTGCTTGATAAGGTAATGAGCTTTGTTTTGAAGGCTATGAGAAGAAAAGATGAAAACTGACCAAAAGTGGCACAATACATTTTTAGGACAAGGGATGGATATCAATTTCATTGTGAGTGATAAAGGAATTTATGAGCAAGTTATTGCTTGTTGCAATGAACGAAGAAATCATGTATGATAAGCTACCAACAGTTATTTCGACTCTTTGTAATTAATGGAAAAAATCATCCACTATCAGTTTCTTGTTAGTATTTGGCAACTGTTAGACAGTGGTTGTAGGTGTCATATAAATTGGTTTACCATTATTGGTTTGTCATGGTTTTTGTACTAACAAGGGGAGGCCACCAATTGTGAAATACAGATTCGATTCATACTGCGCATAATAAAAGCTCATGGCCAGAGGTGTAATGTGGCAAAGCACCAAGATGCACTTCTCAGCCATTGTTGAGAAAACGACAGTTAAAAGAAACCGTTGTGATGAAATACTCTCTATGATTAATAATTTTCTACAGCGTCGTGGCGCAGTGGTAAGTGCTCGGGTTCGTAATCCAAAGGTCGCCGGATCGAATCTCGCGCCACGCAACTATTATTTGTTTTTTGTAATTCAAATGTGCCCCCCCCCCCCCCCCCACACACACACACAGGGTGAGGTATGAGCAGTGGCAACTTGAAATTTGCAGAGGTGGAGGCCTGGTGGGTAAAGGGAAGAGAGGATACACTGAAGGGCAAGTTCCCATTTCCGGAGTTCTGACAGGTTGGTGTTAGTGGGAAGTATCCAGATAACCCGGACGGTGTAACACTGTGCCAAGATGTGCTGGCCGTGCACCAAGGCATGTTCAGCCGCAGGGCTATCCCCATTACCAACAAACACTGTCTGCCTGTGACCATTCATGCAAATGGACAGTTTGTTGCTGGTCATTTCCACATAGAAAGCTTCACAGTGTAGGCAGGTCAGTTGGTAAATCACGTGGGTGCTTTCACATGTGGCTCTGCCTTTGATTGTGTACACCTTCCGGGTTACAGGACCGGAGTAGGTGGTGGTGGGAGGGTGCATGGGACAGGTTTTTCACTGGGGGTACTTACAAGCGTAGGAGCCAGAGGGTAGGGAAGGTGGTTTGGGGATTTCATAGGGATGAACCAAGAGGTTACGAAGGTTAGGTGGACGGCGGAAAGACATTCTTGGTGGAGTGGGGAGGATTTCATGAAGGATGGATCCCATTTTAGGGCAGGATTTGAGGAAGTCATATCCCTGCTGGAGAGCCACATTCAGAGTCTGATCGAGTCGCGGAAAGTATCCTGTCACAAGTGGAGCACTTTTGGGGTTCTTCTGTGGGAGGTTCTGGGTTTGAGGGGATGAGGAAGTGGCTCTGGTAATTTGCTTCTGAACCAGGTCGGGAGGGTAGTTGTGGGATGTGAAAGCTGTTTTCATGTTGTTGGTGTAATGGCAATCAGTTGCAACAATTATGCATATAATAAGTTGTTGAAAGTCGTTTGTTGTGGAAAAATAATACTCGAAATAAAATACAATATCACAAATAATATTAAAGTGGATACAATCTATTGAAAAGTTCGGTATACACTCGCACATAATTAACAATTAGTGACCAGAAGTAGCTGGAGTATCGCATGAACCTGAGTGATAGTTATCATAGAAACATGGAAAGCAGAAAACAGCACGACATCGAGCACATCTGATAAACGATGCGTTTTTACAAGAACAATTTTTTTTTTAATTATCTGTTGGGGTACACACCTGATTGACATTATGAAAAACTGTTCTATCATTCGTCAGGTTTGATGCATACCATGTGTATCGTATCATATTGGAAAAACTCGGAGAAGACAATTGGTGGTGGACGATGGATTGGATTTTTGTACAATCCTCTCTGGAGTTGATGTCACGGTTTTGCTCGATTAAAAAAGCACAATTTTGAAGGCACTTGATAAAATTTTTTATCTGTCGGTAAAAATACACATCACACGGTTGGACGAGAGGAGTGCACTTTGGAGGAATGACTTTTATAGTGCTTCTTATCATCCTGGAACATCTCATTGTATAGTGCTGGGTTCGTTTGCCCACCCCAATAGTTGATCAGAAGGAGAAATTCTTTCTTTTGTACGTATGGTTGCAAAGCATTATGCAAGAAGTCCACGAACAAACCCTTTGTTAGTTTACTGGATTTGGAGGATGTAATAACTACCTTGGTATACTTCTTGGCGTACTCATCAACTGTGTTCTGTACTCTGGGTCCAAATGTACCTGTGGACTCTTGGAGGCACATGAAAACAAGAGGCAAGACTCGCCCAGACATTGTGATTGAATATTGTGCCGTATACGAATGCGTCACCTTGTTCATGTCGTCTCAGGCTACCAGAACAGCCTTTAAACTTTTTCGGCAAGAGTTCTGTTGAACGTGGACTGGTACTGGCACACTGACAAACAAAATAAAAAAATATCGTTTATATAAGAAATATCAGATTATCATATTCTATCATCATGTCATATGACATTTGTGAACAGCTCTTTACATAACTGTTTGATCAGTATTAATAATGAAATCTTTGTCAAAGTTAGTTATCAACGTTCGCAGCTGGATCCAAAATGTGTCCGCTGCGGCCAAAATTTCGTCTTGGGTAGCCATCTCTTTCCGGGAAACAAATTTTGTGATTTTCCGTTGCCGAATCCCATGCTTCTTTTTAAATTTGGTGACCCATGTTTTTGAAGCTTTGAAGTTGAAATCTGGGAACTGACTTGCAGCGCCCAAGGCCCACTGCTGCAGGTTTCTGGTAGTAACTTGCTGGAAGTTTTGTCGAGCTTCTAAGAAGCAATCAAGCACCCATGAATCGATGGTACAATATTTATCAAATTTGCTACCGCCATGTTTGATTTGCTCTTCCCACCTGGATAAATAGCACATATTTGTCAAACAAGAGCACCCCTTTTTGTAGAGTTTCGAGACTCTAGCCTAGATGTTCTTTGGCCAGATTGACAGCTCTAATTTTGTAATCCAGAGAAATATAGTCGTACCCTTTTTTTTTCTTCTCATCTGGCTTGTATTCGTCTGATGATTCGTTGGCAATGGGACTCGTTTTAACGTCTTCATAGGCATTATTATCGTTGATTTCATTAATGTCTATAAGTTCCTCATCATGAACGAGGGTTTTTTTGGCGAGCATTTGCAGCGTATTCTGGAACATTTCTTCCCCAATTGCCATGGCTTCTTCGTTGACTGATGATGACGATTCTGCTGAGATGCGATTCCTGTTATGAAGGAGGCTTTCAAAATACACCAACACATCTTTCAATTGTTGTTTCGCCACTTCGCTGTTTATAGAATCTTTTTTGATCACATCACTATCATGCGAAGGGCCCGCATCGCTCTTCAATTGTACCGCTTCCATTTTTCCACTTGTTTAACAGGGTGTACCAAAGCACTCACATACGCACTGATTTTCAACAAAGTTATAAGTTGCGCTAGGGACTGCATGTACCTTTTGAAGTTAGCTGGCAACTACGCTGTTATGCGGCGGCTCATTTTGGCCCATTCAACATCTGTCCTTCAAGTGTAACAATGGAGTTTACATTTCATACCTGCCACAGCAAATGTGTGTTCATGGGGTCTCTATTCTAATTTGAACGTTTAACTTTCACTATAAATATTCATTTTGGAATATCCGTTAACTACACTCCTGGAAATTGAAATAAGAACACCGTGAATTCATTGTCCCAGGAAGGGGAAACTTTATTGACACATTCCTGGGGTCAGATACATCACATGATCACACTGACAGAACCACAGGCACATAGACGGAGACAACAGAGCATGCACAATGTCGGCACTAGTACAGTGTATATCCACCTTTCGCAGCAATGCAGGCTGCTATTCTCCCATGGAGATGATCGTAGAGATGCTGGATGTAGTCCTGTGGAACGGCTTGCCATGCCATTTCCACCTGGCGCCTCAGTTGGACCAGCGTTCGTGCTGGACGTGCAGACCGCGTGAGACGACACTTCATCCAGTCCCAAACATGCTCAATGGGGGACAGATCCGGAGATCTTGCTGGCCAGGGTAGTTGACTTACACCTTCTAGAGAACGTTGGGTGGCACGGGATACATCTGTCTTGAGATGTTTGAGTGACACAGAGCCGTGTTACTTACCACCACCACCACCAGTTCAGAGTTGTAACTGCAATCACAATCATTGTAATAGTCACTGTCATAATGCACGTAGTTTCCCAGGAGCTGCCAGAGTGACTCCACTGCCATAACTATCCAGCCTTAATTATCTTAGGACACTGTCTTTGGAGCCATTGCTTGGGGTGCTTTGTGATAATGCACTGTCGGCATTATCCTGGATGCTGCTGGCTTGAACACCATGACTGGGGCAGGGCCAGGGACGCTGGCGCATTCACACCAGAGTGTCGGTGCTGGGGATGTCTGCTGAGACAGGGCACTGATCTGTCCTGCCACACCCCCCAGTTGCCAGCATGACTGAGTCCCACAGTGAGTTGTTCCAGCTGCAGCAAAATGTCCTGGAAGGCTGGAGTGCCACTGGCAACGCAGCAGATTCAAGATATGCCAATGCAATTACAGATGCAGCAGCTGGCGCGTTTGTGAACATCCACCTGTCACCTCTATCACCACCAAAAATATTACGAATGGAAGCAACCCTCGCCTAGAGTGCCCACAACCAATATATTGCTGTTTATTAGTAAATGTTGCTATTTTGACACCAGGAGACATCCATGGACACATTCCCATCATCTTCCTCACACCCATCAGAAAAACCAGCAGTGGAGTTCAGTGCCCAATTACACTAGTATGGATGTGGCCATTGACAAAGCACATTACACTAAGTATCTAATAAACATATGTCTTGGAACTGCTGTGAGCATTTGCTACACAAGGAATGTTAGTTTTTGTCAAACTATACTGAAAATATTGCATCTAGGAATTACTGTAACTTCAGACAGTGATTGCATTTGCTACTGTGGTACTGTGTCATAGGAGAGAGGGGTAGGCTGGTTGATGAGCAAATTTACTTGCATAGAAGCATTTGATGTGCATAGTATTTTCTGGTGGTAATAAATATGGAAAAAAGTCATGTTAGTATAAAACTGTATAGTGTACATCATTTGCACAATATCTGTAAATCAGTTTACAGCTTTTCTACAAGACTGATCAAGAGTCAGAGGGCTTAACAGATAATGCAGGTATGCACTAGTCATACCTGTGGAACACTTGGGGGTACCTAAATCAGCATAATCCACATATCAGTTCCTAGTAGGGAAACAATCAGTGATTTAAAAAAAAACTGTTAGGGATGCAGATGTGGAAGGAGCTATATGTAAGCACAACTCTGAAACATGCACAGAAATTTATAACACACTATGTACAAAGGAACATACTGTTGGGATAAGATGAATGCAACTCTATACAATGGTGTAGAAGAAACTGGATATGCAAGACATTTTCCCCATGCTTTATTCTCCTGGAAACATCATTCACCTTCCTAAGTCTAACAACTGTGGCTTGTGTGTGTGTGTGTGTGTGTGTGTGTGTGTGTGTGTGTGTGTGTGTGTGTCATTTTTTTGTTGTGCATATGGAGGCACCAAGTAACATATCTTGAACATGTTTGCATGGACTGAGGTTTGACAAGCAATGAGAACTTCTATACAATTAATGTAGGTAGTTCACATACTTTGAAATTGTGTGGGTTGGCAACTGCAGATTTACTTTGTGATAAATAGCATATAATGAATGGCCTGTCTTATTGTAGACATAACCAACAAGCATCTTTCATGGTATGATAATTTTCTGAAACTGGACATTATTGAGACACATCTGTCTGTTTAGACTATTCACTGCTAGCAGTTTTCACGCACAGTACCTACGTAACACATCAATTTGTCATCTGCATTAGAAGGATTTTACTTAGCCTATACTGCTACAAAATTTGAACAATACACTTATTTGTAATTGTTTCCAAGTATAATAATTTAAAAAATGCTTAAAAATCCTTCTCAGACATTTCTGAGATTGAACATACAGTAATTTCAAGCCAAAAATTTATAAACTACGAGCTTTCGCTTATGGAAGAAATTGTCTGACAATCTCAACATGTAATTCACAGCCAACTATGTTTAGAGAAAATAACGACATCAGATTTAGGTAACAGAATGTTACAAAAGTACTTTTGCAATTAGAGCTACATAATGAGCTCAGATTATCTACATTATTTGCCACCATATAATGTCCCCACAACACAGACATATTACAAAACTGTACACTGCAATGTGTAAAAGTTTCCATTTAAGTAGCAGGGTACTTTTGAAAGAATAATATGACCATACTAAAAATCACATGTGGCATGAGATCATTCTTTGTAGTCTAAAAAGGCACATCAAGCTTTTGGAATTTGGTAGGGGTCAATTGTTATTTCTAAAGCATTTTTTAAATTGCAGGATCCTCAGCCACTGTGAAACTGTGTGTCATCAGTTTCTGACTTTTGCTAATCACAGGTCACACATTATACCAAGCTTTCTATTTCAACTGACAAGACAACTGTACATTACATGATATTTCTAGGGGAGCCATGTGGGATCAACCAAATTTAACAGTGAAGGGCTAATTCCAACTGCAAGATTTCACACAGTTGTAGGCTTACACCTTCTGACACATATTAATCATCTTCATTTTGGATTCCCTGGGGATTTTTGTCCTACATATGAATCGGACTTCAAGTGGTCCCTCACTTCCACCATAAAATACTGACACCTCGATTATTTGAAAGCAGTTATCATCCTTGTGTCTCCTCTACCTGCACTAGCCACCAACACAATTGTGCAACCATTTACCAATTACAATAACATGACAACAACAAAAACTGAAGACAGGCAGTGACTCATCTGTGGGTAACTGATGTGTTGTGCACAGGCACACACAAAGATTTGATGTCCCAAGATTTTTAGCTACAGATATTTTTGTAGCATGTGTGTTCTAGTGGAGATTTACACGTGCACACCGAGATAGAAACATGAAGCTACCTGTTTTATGTGGCATGAGCAGGAACAGAATCACAGGTTGCAAGAAGGCAGCACAAAATCATTGAAGCTGACTGTGCCCAAGTACTGTAACAATGGAAAATGGTACTGAAATGCAGGAGGATCTGCAGTGAATTGACGCATGGTGCAGGGTATGGCAATTCAGTCTCAATGTAGACAACTTTAATGAGCTACGAATACATTTAGCTACAAAATAGCAGGTCAGCAAGTGGAAGCAGTTAATTCCATAAATTATCTGGGAGTACGCATTAGGAGTGATTTAAAATGGAATGATCATATATAGTTGATCGTTGGTAAAGCAGATGCCAGACTGAGATTCATTGGAAGAATCGTAAGGAAATGCAATCTGAAAACAAAGGTAGTAGGTTACAGTATGCTTGTTCGCCCAGTGCTTGAATACTGCTCAGCTGTGTGGGATCCGTACCAGATAGGGTTGATAGAAGAGATAGAGAAGATCCAACGGAGAGCAGTGCGCTTTGTTACAGGATCATTTAGTAATCGCAAAAGCGTTATGGAGATGATAGATAAACTCCAGTGGAAGACTCTGCAGGAGAGATGCTCAGTAGCTCGGTACGGGCTTTTTTTTAAAGTTTCGAGAACATACCTTCACTGAAGAGTCAAGCAGTATATTGCTCCCTCCTATGTATATCTTGCAAAGAGACCATGAGTATAAAATCAGAGAGATTAGAGCCCACACAGAAGCATACCGACAATCCTTCTCTCCACGAACAATACGAGACTGGAATAGAAGCGAGAACCGATAGAGGTACTCAAGGTACCCTCCGCCACACACCGTCAGGTGGCTTGCGGAGTATGGATGTAGATGGATGTAGATGTAGAAATTAATCTTTCTTTTTCTTACATCAAACCTCATAATAGATATCTGTAGGTGTGATCCATAAAAAACAACAATCTACACACTTCAAAAGATTCAGGCGGCCCTAAAGAAGGTAACACATAAGAGCAGAAGTAAAGTTATCTGGAGCAGAATGGCACTGAATGTGGAACAGTTATTATAGACTTACTGATTGTACTTTGTGACATGTAATTAATACACTGACTGCTTAGAAGCTGCTGCCTTCACTTAGTTACAACTGCAGGACACTCTTGGGCCTAAAGCGGGAAACCTCACTAATCTAAACTCTTACAGCCCTGAACTGTTATCCTTTACAGAAACATCTTCTTTCGTACACCATAGCCAAGGTTAGAGATTTTGTTAGTGGTCAGATTTATATGGAAGCCCGAAACACAGCGGTGTTTATACATGATAGCACTGCTACTGAAATGCCCCACAACTCTAACAAGGAAACACAAAATTACAGTAGTAACTCCTTTGTTGCCATAGTGCTATATCAAATCTTTATAAATGTTTTGCTACATCAAAACATAGCATTCCCCATCATTTATGCTGACATCCACACATTTTCGCCATTTAATGTAGTGTCCACGTATATTTTTATGTTTTTTGCAAGTGTCCATATTATTTTAGTATTGGGAATTAGGATCTTTTGATTTTCGCTATCATCTGATAAACTACTTATACGTTTTTCACTTCAGCTATTGAATTACATCAACATGGACTAATGTGGATGAACCTATCAAATCTTTGTTTGATAGAAATACTAAAATTTATGATGAAGTGTTTTGACCACTTTTCATATATAAAAAAGAAATCGTGGCCACTTACGATAGAAAATGTCAACAAAGCCATGAAAGTTTTGAATCTCGTATCATATAGTTTGTCCCAAGTCTGACTAGTAGCTGGCTGCTCTAAATTTTTTGTCTCTGATATTACTGAGCTGCAAGCTTACCTGGCTACCATATCTAAGACCTGAATTATGATTCCTCATCTGAAATTTCAAATGCATTCATGTAGGTTGTGGGAAACAGAACATGCTACTGTGTCCTCATTCCACAATCTTGCCTGCCATCCCATCTTTATTATGTATATGTACTACCTGTACCTACTAGACCTCTATACTAAAATACATTTTTCTAGATAATAAACTATAACTTTTCGTTGCTGATCTCTTCAGTTCACCAGGCACACTAGAGATCTGTGTCCAAGTGAATCTGGCAGCCCACGTCTCACTCCAGCTGACTTACAACCTGTGTTCAGCTTTTTGTGGCAGCACAGTGCTCCTAAACTTTAGCTTCATATGAGTGCCTGTGCATATAGTGGGTGATTTGAATGTGCACAGCAGCAGAGGACCGTAACTGGAAAGCAAACTCTTGAGCATGAGGTAATGTCACCTAAATCTCTTCTTCCACCCAGACTGGGTGGAGCTCACCTTCAGAGCCACAGTTTGGAGGTTTCACACTTTGACAGAGTAGATGTTTGTGGATAATCCATTTTACTCTCTTTTACAGGTAAGGAAAATAGCAATAGCCATTGATTTTCTCAACACATTTAACCACTTCAGGATCCCCAGTGCTTAATGGATGTACAAGATTAGGTTCTCCAGGCTGTCCTCTGGAATGCAATTACACCAGTTATACTGGGTAAAACAACAACAAAATAATACATTATTGTGAAGCACATAGTATCTAACTAGTGTCTTAGGTGGGTCAAGTGCAGATTGTATTCTGATTTCTCTCCACCTAGGATTCCTGTCTTGGAGATGACACACATTGCTGCTGACATGAAACACAGACAATAAGTGTTATCATGCACCAGAAAGACATTATATTTAGAACTTCATCCCTCAGAGCAAAAGTTACTGGATATTTCTTCAGGTAAACATGGTAATGTGTCAGTTACTACATTGTTCTGTTCCATGACAAACTATTTTTAAATTGTATTACTGAAGTGAACCACTTCTGCATACACTAATTTGCAACTGAGAAGAAAGCTTAAAGGTTGGCAACCACAATATACTTTGGTGTAATTATCAACAAAATAGTGGTGGAATTTCCTGAAAGGGTAAATAATTGTGACAACTTCATATTCAATGGCTGTGTAGGCCCATTAGGAAAGGATAGTGTACAGACACTTCATCTACCATCTAAACCCCTAATTTGGAAGAGAGAAGCTCCCAACCTGGTAAATGAAGCATCAGTTGACAAGCAAAAATCCTGGGACATTCATATGGTACACCAACTGTTTATTTGCTAGTGCATCTTTGATCTTATTAAAAGCAGACTGGATTACTTCAGACCCAATCTAAGGGATCAGTCTGCGTACAAAATTTTGTAATTGTTCTGCATATAAAAACTGGTTTGGAACAAAATGACAATGTTCATTGGCTAAATCTGAAGATACTTTTAACTGCACCTGTTTGGTATACTGGGAAGTTATGAACTCTTTGTATTTTTGTTTTGTCAATTGTCTCTCTCTCTGTCTCTCTCTGTCTCTCTCTGTCTCTCTCTGTCTCTCTCTGTCTCTCTCTGTCTCTCTCTGTCTCTCTCTGTCTCTCTCTGTCTAGAAAAAAAATTTTTTTTTTCATATTGCCTTTAACATCATATTGCTGAAAGTATTCTAAAACATTCTCTACCAATGACATGTGCACTTCCAAAATTTGTGTGGCATTCATCAAATCACCCACATATAAAGTAATTCTTTGTAGTAATTCTGGGCCTAACACATCATGTAATGTTATTATAAACACACCAACACTCATGTTTAGAGTAACTGATGTCATTCTAAACGGGTAGGTATGACATGCAGAAATAAAAGCAGTGTACATTACAGGAGCTCTGTTTAGACTTATCTGTCGATACGACATACTCAAATTGATGGAAACGAGGTACTTGATCCTTGGCTCCACTGTACTTGTTGAACTAAATTTTCTGCTCAGATTCTCACACGATTATTATTTTATTAATTGCCCTCATGTCCAATACCAGCCTAGTGCTTCTCCTAGTCTTACCTACAGCCAACAGGGGGTTGCAGTGCTGTCTTTTTGATGGCTTCCAATCCATCATTGAATGGTTCATGTGGTAGAATGTTGTCTCAATGACATAGTCTACTTTATGCTCAGAATCTCTCATTTATGCACAGTATGGAACACTGCTAGGGAATGAAATTCTCATTTTCATCTTTTAGTTGACTGCAAAGAATTTTGTGATAGACACTCAGAGTTGCACAATAGTTTTTACAAAAATTGCATGAGAACAATGATATAGTAGTCCTCTCCTGTAGCAAATGCCAGAAGCAGTGAACTAAAAAAAAATGTGTTAACAGATGTAACAGTATGCAATGTCTGATCTCTGGTGTCTCAGATCATGTAAAATATTGTTGTATGGATGATGTAATATGTGCTGCAATCCATCAAGACATATTTGGATTTTCCAGTAGTAAATATGAAGGTACGAGTGATTAATGGAGACTGGATATAAGTATGGAGTGTGGGTGCCTTTAAAGAAGCACTATAACATTACAGATTAGGTATCTGAATGAAGATTGTTAATTGGAAGCCATATGGAAATTCACAAGAAGAAAGAAGCAGCTTTGGATTGCATCTTATCTGATAAATACCAATAGCATTGGGCAAGCTACAATTAAGCAACTTTTGCATCCCCCCAAAAATAATTTTTGGTACTAGTCAACTTGTACTTACCCAGCACTGCATTGTAACGTATGTGTCACACCACTTGTATTTGGTTACATGAGTAATGAACCTAAGAAGTAAAATGAAAGGGTCACAGCCCACAGAATCTTTAATGCCATGCGTTTGCAATGTAATCACAGTGTCACACCACAACACTCCCAGCAATGTCTGATGTTCCAGTTGTTAGCAAGACTTTCTGCTGGAATAGCCCTACCTAACTAAGCTAGATTCTCCTCTCTGGAGGGTACCTGTCTACATACAGACAGGTTAGTGTATGTAACGGACACAGGTCTCCACTCTGCAGCACCAGAAATACAACCTGGAGCCTGAACTCCCATGCTGCAGTCACTACAGACCCTTCTGTTAGCAGAGCTACCATAGCTCCAGGTCACATAGCAATACAGGGGATATACAGTGCACTGTGCAGTCCAAATGGAAAAAGCCTGTCAGTAGGAAGACAAAGAGTTAATGATTATCGAGTTTTCCCAGTTACTGTAGCACAGTGCCTTAAATATAGGCCATGTATTTTAGTTACAGACCCTGCTTCATATGAAAACAGAGGTCTACTACTGAAGGAGAGCTTTTGTGCCTAACCATTGCTTCCTATAGCTGGGGCATCTTTCAAGGTTGTAAAAGTTGTGCAGTAATCTTGCATGCATTAAGTGTTGTGGGCACCCTTTAACTGTCTGAAACTCCTTGGGTCTTTCCTGCCAAGTAAAAGCAATACCATCATGACAATTATAGGAAATGCAGCTCCTTCTGGCAAGAGATAGCTAATTACAATATCAGACAATTAACGTTAACAGGTGACACATCTTGCCGATCTTCACTCATACCTCACATTCACTGGAGGGTAGCAAGTTTCCATGTGATGTGCACAACTACTCTGGAGTAGTTATCTATGGAGTTCGTGGGGAAATCTTCATTGTTGCACAGTTTCTGATCATCATATGACATTGAGCAGTATTTGTATATTTTCAGTGATGAGGATTTCATAATCATGGAAATGAGCTAATTCTCTTGGTGATTTATTCACTGACCTGATGTGGCACTGGACAAATACACAACATGACATTGAACCACTTCTGCACCTGCAAAGGTCTAAAAAATCCTCTAGTTCATACACCCCAAGAAATCAGCATTTTGGAACTAAGTATGTTGATTGCGGTGTTAAGAATATCTCACATGAAAGAACCTAGTGGCAGTCTTTTATATGCAAGTATTAGGTGAACAGAGTGTCTTTGGAATTCATACATCAAGAGCTTTCATACACAACTAAAGCATTTGGCATAACACTATGATGTGTATTGTATCTGTATGTAAGCTCTCAGGAGCTATGTACAATGTAATATAAAACTATGTTCATATGTGATCTTGCTTTCGTGTCCAGCATTACTATATCATTATTACTCATAACCAGGCTCCAGCCAGAACATAACGTCAGCCAAGAGGTTCACCTGGCCAGCATCTTCAGGTGATTAATCCGGCACACTAACTCGTTCAAACAGAAATTAAAGCATATAGCAGCTCCTGTGTACACTATCTAGGTCTACTACACTTGCACCACTCTAACTGTCCACCAGTGCTAAGCGTGACAGTGCACCGGCAGTGAAAACTTGCAGAAATCGAATACCAAACACTTATTAAAAAACAAACAGAACAGGATACCCCTGTAATTCTGTTTATAATGGACATAAGGGGTATCACTTAAGAGAGATCTGAAACACTGTTTTGTTTGACATTAAAACCTACTGTCTTTGTTTTGGGCATCAATTTTTAGCAAATTCAAGTACTCACAGCTTTAAGTATCTTTTCCTCAGGAACTATTTGCATTACAGAGTGAACTGGGTGGTGTTTTACTTGTGACAATTGAAGAGAGCAGTTTTTCTCACTTTCCTTAGGAAAGTGAATAAGGAAGTGAATGGAAGGTTTAATCAGATTTTGTCATCTTTTTTGGTGCAATGATTACAAATTTTAAGAATGTCCTATTTACTTAACTGCTTATCATGTTTTGTTTACTTCGCAATAATTTTTCTGTTCTCACCCACAAACTGTGTTTGAGTAACTGAGAATGAAAGTGATCTCAGCTTGTAGAATAGTGGTTTTCAGTAAACATCACACTCTCTATTCCAAAAGTTTGAGCCATGCACATTATAATTAGTATGAATGATTGTATGAATGTAACATGCAATTGTACACAGCTTGAAAGAAAATGGAGAGAAAGTGAATTTCGGCGTTTTCAAAATGGGCATCTTCACTAGCCTGTGTCATTAATTTATAACATGGAAGTAATATCACATGTGACGGTGAATTTTTGGTTCAAGTTTAGTAAACCCAAAGAAATCACTTTCCAGTCAGATCACTATTCTCTGGAAGACAAGAAAAAAAGGAAAAAGCCAGTGAGCGCAGAAGTTATGTCACAACACACATTCACTTTTCTCAGTAATCACATCCCTCCACGACTGATGCAGCAGTGAAAAACACTCCTTTCCAGAAGCTCTGAATTCGGCAAATGAGAAGTTGCAGGATTTACTAGTGGGCCAACTCAAGTCAATACAAATATTCCAGGTGTCTTTCAATCAGATTGACAAATTTGATGAGCTGCTCACTGAATTACAACAACCACTATAAACTATTAACAATGATGCAGATGATGATTTACAGTTATTGCATACTGCAAATAGGAATTAATCTCTCTCCCTACAGTAGACAGATTGAGGTAACTTCTAAACTTTGCACACAAGCAGACAATTCAATTCATATCCAGGAAAGGAGAATCTGAAGGTTTGTTGAACAGAAAATATAAACATGAACATTTGAAAGCTGAATGTAGAGCAATATTGAAAATAATAAAATACTAGAATCTAAGAAGTTAGTGTAACATCCTTACACCTCTCACTGAAAGTTCTTCATCTGACCACCCTATGTTAGTGTGCTGAGTATGTAAGATAGCACTGGGCTCCAAATGTCAAATACATCCAACTGTGGGATGTAGTGTACTGTATCACATTGATCTTTAGCCGCATGTATACCATTATTGAGACACAGTGCAGTTGCAACTGTGTAGAAGTGCAGAATCCAAAATGAGAGGATTATTTTAATACCAGTAATGGTAGACTTGGCATTCAGAATAAATATTACTGTACTAACAAAGACCTGTTGGAGCATTAAAAAAAAAATAAAAAAAAAATAAATTAAAAAAAATAAATAAAAAAAAATAAAAAAAATCACTGGCCCTGGAATTAGTCAGTTTTTAGTTTTGTTATTCCACATAATGACTGACCAACTCTGAAAATTTAAAATGCCCTCATAATCTGAAACTGCACATTAGGAAATATATTATAAGTTTAAAACAGAAAGAAACAAGTATTAGATTTAGGCACTGTGAACTTGTCTTTAAGAAGTGTAACTGACAGCATGCTGCTACCTGGGGTCTGTTTATCCAGTATTTGAGAATGTGACCTCTTAATGGAATCCAATTAACTTTTAGAACATAAGTGGAAAAAGTTTAGGTAAGGTTTGTTATTGTACTTGAAGTCAAATATTTAACACACTAACTCACTGTGAAGTAATCAAACTCATTTTAAAGTAATTGGACTATTAAAGTTGCTTCACACACGGGAGTTTGATTGTTTAATGGATCTGTAATTTACTGGTACATTTGTACCTTGTCATCCATGTGCTACAAAATTTCCACAAGTAAATTAGACACGTTTGGAAATCCACTGCATTAACCTGTTTGTATTCAAGATATCTACATGATAACCATGCAAGCATGTTATAAATTTCCAAGAAACTGTTGTCATGATATGTCTATAAAGTTGTTTGTTCATAACAACAACATTTGTCAATATAATAGAAATAGTAACGTTAAGTAAGCATTAATCAAGTCAATATTCTGTCATTCATAGGTATTTATTTTTTAATTATTGTACAACAAGTTTCAGAGCTACATCTCCATTTTCACTGACTGTGTGAATGTAATGAGCATTACATTTGTTTCAATTTTTCACCTTACATCTAATGATACAATTGTATAGTTAACTTCCTTCAATTTAACATCAGCTGGGATGATGGCAGAGTGCAAAAGAGATGGAGAATTATGTCTACTAACATTACATACATCAGACCACAGAACTTCCTCTGTCTTGTGCATTGTTGAAATAGTTCCACATTTAGACTTACATTCTGAAACTATTTTTGAGATGTCTATGACTATACTACATACTAATAATACATATTTAACCAATATTACAGTGATGTGATGTAGATTATAATCGATTTACAATTATTTCCATTCACATAATTGAAGAAATAAAATATGACATTAAAAGATTATTTGGAGAACTATACACTAGCCATTTTAGTTTATGTACTAACACACTGAGCATAAATTTTACATTCTAATTTAAATACAGAGTGACTTTATACTCAGTGCTGTTTGCTATTTGCTGCTTCTATTGCTATATGAGCAACAGAGCAGGTCGAGGGGAAGGGGGTTTGGAGAGGGGGAAAAGTGTGTCTCACTGACATAAGAGCTGCTGATCATTAAACAGGCACTGTCATTACCACATCCTGTTGAGGTGCGGGCTGCTGCTTGCATCTTGACTATATTTCTTTTCAGCTGGCTGCTTTCTGATTAGGTGTAAGTAATAGTCCAATGGTACTAAATATTACTATCAGCTGAAAACTCATCAGAATACCTTGATGTGCCACATCTACTACAGTGAAATGTGCCAGAGAATATACTACCTGTAGTTTGGGACTAACTGCCATTTACAACCTCAGCATCTATAATGCTGATGGCCGTCAGGGAAGGTGAGACTTGTACAGTACCGGTGAAGCATGTTGTTGGCCAGGTAGTCCTCTTGAATTGCCAATTCCACCAAGGCTGTTGCCCTACATGCAGTTGATGTCCTTTGCCCCAAGTGAAGTACTGCAGGTCCACATCTGGCTGGAACTCTTCATATGATGGCAAAGATGGAGAATGATCATAAGCAACAAACAGTCACTGTCTTCATAGTAATAGTCACGGACAGTAGGAACAGTGCACACATCCGTGAGCTCCAGGACAGAGACCTTCAGACATCATACTACTTGAGAGGCCGTGCACTGAAGAGAGACTGCCTTGGGAAGAAGTAACTTTTGGCAGTGTTCCATCACAGCATAGTGTAATCATTTTCACTTTGGTCTCCTCTTCATATCTGGCAGCCACAATTATGTTCTTCATCTGCTGCACACTGTCATTGGTATTACAGAACAGGAGTCTGCTCTGTCTCATCTGTATTTATTCAGTAACCATCGAGTTCACCTCATTGATATACACCACTCCAGTATTGTCCATGTAGTAGTGGCAGCAATGTGAGATTATGTGTTTCCAAAACACCTCATAACGCCTTTCAGTGGAATCACAACCAAACCCAGCAACCCTTCTTCCAAGGGTGCTTCCTTATTCAGTAGGCTCATGTTTCCATACCACTTACTTTATGCAAAGAACATCTCCAACTGTGGTCACATTTTGTTACAAAACCAGAGCTTAATCAGAGTGATATCATATGAACACTGCTCTCTACACATCCACAATAACCCTTTCCGACCTCACCGCCTCTTACTTCGCATTCGTATTTGAGGATGATTATTTTCAGGTGTGTGGGGACATCTACATGGGTATGTTACCAGCCTTAAACAAATAACCTGCAGCTTGGAGGACCAGGCTTAGTATTATGTGATTGCTCTACAAGGAATGCTGGCTTCACAACACCTGAGCATGCCCTCCTCCCCCCTTCCACATAATGATTAGAGAAAGAATATGAAAGACACCGCCCGGCTTCACAACCTAATACCATTGGGGTCGAAAAATCAAGAGTTGGCCAAGGGAGGCTGACAGAAAAGGTGATAGTAGTCTGATAAATAAGTGGAATCAATGTCAGAATTAGGTAACAGCTTAGTCAGTCATGTGGTGGCATTTTCAAAGACTGTCAGAGAGTGCCTGATGAAAAAGGAGCATTGTTGTATGAAGGACAGAGTATTTCCATGGATTGTGAAATTTTGTACATGATAGTTGCAGTCTAACTACAATTTTATATCAGTGCACAGAAAAGGAATCAAGTTGTTACTTATACAGTAATGACACTGTTACTGAATAAATATAACTTTTAGAACAAAACCATTACAGACACTTCTTACAGGTTATCTTTTATTGCACATGGGAGGTTGTGTACATCTACACAACAAAAGCTACATTCAGGCTACAACTTAGCTATCAGTACCAGCTCTCTGAGTCAAATAATTAGCTGTTATTCTTGAAACAAAGTTACTTCATCCCATCATAATATAAACAGTAAGTTATTTCTAACAAGCAAATTGTGCGACAATTTTTGTCTCTACCATTTAACAAAGCATGCCCAATACAGATACATTTTTACAACAGTCTTCATTACAGTGCTTGAAAAAGTTACATTAACTTAAGAATTTCAGTAAGATTAATATGAAATATTTGCTTCCTTTAAAGGAGAGCAAATTCCAATGACATTAATCGTACAAATGACAGTGACACCAAACTTATGCATTACAAATATCAAAGAGTTTCTCTTTCACAGTCAGTACTCCAAGCACACCACAAATTCCATTTTCACAAAGTACTTTGCACTGATGTTCACATGAATTTCCCAGTGTTATTGAAAAGTAAATAAATATGAAAAATTATCTAATTTTACACAAACTCTTCAGCACACTGTCAGACTGCAACAGTATTAACATACAAATTTCACACAAGGAAATTTATGTATCAAATGAAAAATTTAACTGCAAAATCTAAAGTTTCTGTAACAGTTACTTCCACAATCAGGAGAGGGTGGTATGTCTGGAGAAGTTAAGAAATGAGGAGGAACTCAATCCAAGCCCACAATCTGAGTCACCCCTTGAGGAGATGGTGAGCATACAAAATGATCAGATGGTAGACAAAGATACTTTTGTGTTTAAGTCTTCACACAAAGACATTCATGTGCACTTAGAGTCTCCCTAAAATTGTTAGATAACTATTGTCTTTGAGAAACGCATGACACTGCTGCTTCCTGAAACTTATAACACCTGTGTTCTGTCATTGACCATCCTCACAGTTCCATATAATTGACAAAACTGAAAATAAAGCAATGTAACAATGAAATAGTGTATTATAGTTGAAGTGTACTTTTAATATTTGCAGAAAAATATTTTGTCAATTGTCATACATTTCTCCACATAGGAAAAAAAAATTGTCCCAATCAAAATGTAAGGAATGCAAACATACATATCCAGTGCTTCAGACTATACACTGTCTGTCAGGTACACATGTTTCATTTAAGAAGCCAACAAGGTAATACAAAGTAGATCATACAGATAAAGGGCATATATGTGGATAGTGTAGAGTGACAGTAAATGAAAATTTTCAATGTATGTACTTCAAAATTTTTAAACTATTTACCCCATGATCAAACTGTATGTTCAGAGTGCATATGCTGTATGTGTATATGCCACACAAGTATAATAAAAGAAACAGTGCACAAACCGCAATTTAAGTAAATGGCATACGTATCAAATGTCATGAGGAGTTTCATTATTAAGCCTACTTGAGTTCAATTTAATGAAATCATCAAGAAATATAGTAACACATTTATGTACTATATTTCTGAAGTTTATAACACTAAGACGAGATTGGAATACATGAGTGATTAAATAATCATATTAAATAATGTATCATCTGGAAGTATATAGAAAATCACATTGAATAGCAAGACAACACATCAAAATAACCTGAGAGCTTCATAATGTAATCACACACATGGTTTACTACTTTACTTAAGGGGCAGGGAGATCAATATGAATATATCACTGGCACTCTAGGTACCTGCATGTTATTTTTCCACATGCACAAAAACTAAAAGGAAATGGAAATATTCACAATTCAAGCATAATCATGGAAACAAAACATTTAGAGCAAAATACAGTACATAATGCCCACCAATTGATGAGGAAGTACTCATAGAGAGTGAAGGATTGGGAAAGCTTTGAAAGCACTAGAGGAGTAATATGTTTTTCTGTACTTATACATCACGTTCAGATTACACTGAACCCATCATTACAATTATTAACACAAATCTACACTCAAACCACAATGTTGAGTTCAAATGGTTCAAATGGCTCTGAGCACTATGGGACTTAACAGCTATGGTCATCAGTCCCCTAGAACTTAGAACTACTTAAACCTAACTAACCTAAGGACAGCACACAACACCCAGCCATCACGAGGCAGAGAAAATCCCTGACCCCGCCGGGAATCGAACCCGGGAACCCGGGCGTAGGAAGCGAGAACGCTACCGCACGACCACGAGATGCGGGCACAATGTTGAGTAATTAAGTAAAAACTGTCATGTGATATAACAAAAGAACAGGAGTCCTAACACTACATGACTGTGTAAAGATAGAACAAACGTTTATACTGTATACAATAAAAGCCATGAGTGGTCAGAAGTCTGAAATTCACAAAATCAGGAATGTAATCTAATTTTGTTGGCCCTTGTTAACTTCAAAGGCATATGATGAGATTAGAAGACAAGCAATATGGTGGCCAAAGTGTGTGCTAAAACATAGCTTAAATTGGTAATGTAATTCTCAAGGGACTAAATGTATTACAACTCAAGTGCATATTTAAAATACATTGAAAGGAGGCAAAATATAAACCACAGAAAAACCCTCCATCTGGAGAAGCAGTAATAGCAAATCAACATTAAACAGTGAACCTATGATATCTTAAGGAACCAAACACTCAAGTTTTTAAATTATTTGTAAAGCAATCAGATGTTTGCAGCAGTTTAAATGTGTTAAATATCTGAATCACAGGCAAAAAAGAAAAAAAATTAGATAACGTTTGAACTTATGTTTGAAGTCACCAAGTTTTCTCAGTATGAAGCACTGCATTAATATAGTCTGTGTAATTTGCCAATCATGAGCTACACTGACTGAAAACACCATCATGTCCATATTACAGTCAAACTGTGTTAAACCTTTGACCTAACATTATACCTGTTAATGAGTAGATCAAAACAGGTATTTAATTATTGACTGAATATAAAAATATATATAAAATGTTGAAATTCAAATTCTTGTTGCCCCTGGAAACTGTTACATAGCCACCATGCATCTGGTGCTGGGTGTCATGAACCAGGTTAGTCATTAGGTAGTATTGATGGAATACTGTTTGGGCATACAATAAATACTGATCCATATCCATTACTCTCTCTGATTTAGGCCAATGATGTACGTGCAGTTGTGAACAATGCAAAGCAGTGGTTTCCAACCCATGGTAAGTTGACTGCAGTGTGGCAATGGACGCCAGCTACTTGAAGTCAAACATTTAACACAATAATTCATTTTTAAAGTAACCAAACTATTGACACTGTTTTATGCAAGTGTGTTTGATTCTTTAAGGGCTCAGATGTTTACTGGTACATTTTTAACATGTGGATGATAATGTGCAGAACATACATGAAAAAAAATAGTGATCTATGGAAACTCCACTTCAGTGACTTGCTTGTATTTAAAATATTGATGTGATAACCATGCAATGAGGTTATTACTTTACAACAAACTGTTATGAATGAACGACTTTATGGACATCACAAAACAAAAAATTTTGTGAACATGCAGTAACACAAACAAATGTAGTGAGTCTTGAGTTTGTTGGTATTCTGTCATTCACAAATTGATCACTTATTTATTATTTTCAAATGAGGTTTGGAGCTACATCTCCATTTTCACCAACTGTATGTATCTAAAGAGCATTAAATCTGCTACAGTTTTTCACCCAACACACAAAAATGCAGTTGCTACATTTAAGGAGGTGAATTACACCTCATGTGGAATACTGGCAGAGTGCAAGAGCAATGCCACAATAATGCCTATTAACATTACTTGCATTTGACCACACAACTTACGTTTTCTGCATTGGTGAAATACTTCCACATTTTCACTTACATTTTGAAAAGACGTTATGACAATATAGCACAACTTATGCAGTAGGCTCATTCTCCACTCTGCTTACTTCATGCAGACAAACATATCTAACTTTGGGCACATTTCGTTCCAAAACCAGAGCTGAGTGAGACTGGTATCATATGAACACTGTTCTATGACCTGTTCCAACATCACCACCGCTTACTTGTAATTCATATCTGAGGATTATTATTTTCTGGATTTTGAGGACAATTCTTACATGGTCATATTAACAGCCTTATATAACCCACAGCATTGAAGACTGAGCTTTGTGCTGTGCATTTGCTCCACAAGAAATCCTGGCTTCACCACACCTGAACATGCCCTCCTGCCCCCTTCCACATAATGATTAGAGAAAGAAAATGAAAGACACCCTCTGGCCTCGCAACCTAATACCATCGGGGTCGAAAAAACAAGAGTTGGCCAAGGGAGGCCAAGAGGAAAGGTGATAGTACAGTAGTCTGGCAAATAAGTGGAAGCAATGTCAGACTTAGTTAACAGCTTAATAGCTGTCAGTCATGTGGTGGCATTTTCAAAGATTGTCAAGGACCATATGACAAAAAGAAAATTGTATGAGGCATTAGATATTCTCATGGATAGCAAAATTTCTTGAATGAGTAACAGCACTGTTACTCATTAAACATAAATTTACAACATACACTCACTGCTCACATGATATCTTGTATTCCACAATGGAATTTATGTGCTTTTACACAATCACAGTTACATGCACATATATCATAGCTATAAACAGAAACTTCATTAAAATAAGGCCTGTAATATTTGAACCAATAATAATGAATGATGCTTGATCTGGTCAGAATATAAAAAATTAAGATTTTGTAACAACTCAACTGTAGGCCAATAATTTCATTATCTACCATTTACAAAATTATTTTGAATACAGAGAAGTATTTTTAAAACTCACTTAATTAGAATGCTAGAGAGGAGCATCACTAACATAAAAAACTTTTGTTTCCTTTCAAAGAGAGCATATTCCAATGACTTCGATAACAGAAAAAGGTAATGATGATTACATAATGTAATATGAACATCTAAAAATTTCTCTGAACACAGGAAAAATAATCTATTGTGGAATCGATACGAGTACTCAAACACACCACAGATTCAATTTTTATGAAGTACTTTGCAGAATTTATGTGAAAATTAGTGCAAGTTATTGAAAAGTAAATAAACATGAAATAATTATCAAATTTTACACAAACTGCCAAGTACACAGAAAAACTGTAACAGAGTATATACTGACATAAAAATTCATACAAAGAATTTCTGTATCAAATGAAAAAGTTAACTGTGAAAACTACAGCTTTTGTAGCAGTCATTTCCTCAGGATATGATGGTACATTGGGAGAGAGTAAGAAAGGAAATACAAGCCCACAGTCTAAGGGACCCATTCATGGTGGTGGTAGTGGTCAGGGTACAGGATGGATAATGATCAAATGGTATAACAGATACATTTGTGTGTGTGTGTGTGTGTGTGTGTGTGTGTGTGTGTGTGTGTGTGTGTGCCTTCATACAGAGACATTGAGGTACACAGAGGCTCTGCCTAAAATTATTAAGCAAGTACTGTCTTTGAGAAATGCATGACACAGCTACTTTCTGAAACTTATTACAGCTGGTTTCTGTCACTGACCATCTTCACAGTTCCATATAATTGACAAAACTGAAGAAAACTCAATGTAACAATGAAATAGTATATAACATTGAAAGGGTTCTTTTAATATTTGCAGAAAAAATTTTTATCAGTCATCATACATTTCTCCACGTATGAAGAAAAACTGTGGAAATCAAAATGTAAAGAACACAAACCGACATTTCTGGAGCTAAACACTACACATTGTCTGTCAGGCACATATGTTTCATTTAAGAAGCCAACAAGGTAATACACAGAAGATCATACAGATATGAGCATATATGTGGATAGCAACATACAACTGTTTCCTCTAATATTATATATATGTAGTTCTAGAACAAGAGTGACAGTAAATGGTCAGTTTCAATGAATGTGCTTTTTAAATTCTTGAAATATTTACTCAATGACCAAACTGTTTGTTCAGAGTGCATGTGTATATTACACACAAATGTAATAAAGGAAACAGTGCACAAACCGCAATTTAAGTAAATGTCATCAGGAGCTCCATCAGTAAGCCTACTCGAGTTCGATGTAATGAAATCATCAAGGAATTTAGTAACACATTTATGTCCTATATTTCTGAAGTTTATAGCACTAAGATGAGACTGCAATACAAGAGTCATTAAACATTTATATTAAATAATGCATCATTCAAAAGCATATTGAAAAATACATAGCAAGACAACACACCACAATAACTCTAGGGCTTCATAATGTAATCACACACCTGGATTACTACTTCACTTAAGGGGCAGGGAGATCAATATGAGTAGACCACTGGCACTCCAAGTATCTGCATATTATATTTTCATATGCACAATAACTAAATGGAAAGAGAAATATTCACAATTTAACCATAATAGTGGAAAAAACATTTAGAGCAAAATACAGTACATAATGTCCATCAATTGGTGAGGAAGTACTCATAGAGAGTTAAGGACTGTGAAACCTTTGAGGCACTAGAGGAGTAATATGTTTTTTTGTACTTACACATCACATTCAGATTACACTGAACCCATCATTACAATTATTAACACAAATCTACACTCAAACCACAATGTTGAGTAATTAAGTAAAAACTGTCATGTGATATAACAAAAGAACAGGAGTCCTAACACTACATGACTGTGTAAAGATAGAACAAATGTTTATACCGTATACAATAAAAGCCATGAGTGGTCAGAAGTCTGAAATTCACAAAATCAGGAATGTAATTTAATTTTGTTGGCCCTTGTTAACTTCAAAGGCATATGATGAGATTAGAAGACAAGCAATATGGTGGCCAAAGTGTGCGCTAAAACATAGCTTAAATTGGTAATGTAATTCTCAAGGGACTAAATGTATTACAACTCAAGTACATGTTTAAAATACACTGAAAGGAGGCAAAATATAAACCACAGAAGAACCCTCCATCTGGAGAAGCAGTAATAGCAAATCAACATTAAACAGTGAACCTATGATATCTTAAGGAAAAAAACACTCAAGTTTTTAAATTATTTGTAAAGCAATCAGATGTTTGCAGCAGTTTAAATGTGTTAAATATCTGAATTGCAAGTAAAAAAGAAAAAAAAATAGATAACATTTGAACTTATGTTTGAGGTCACCAAGTTTTCTCAGTATGAAACACTGCATTAATATAGTCCGTGTAATTTGCCAATCATGAGCTACACTGACTGAAAACACCATCATGTCCATATTACAGTCAAACTGTGTTAAACCTTTGACCTAACATTATACCTTGTTAATGAGTAGATCAAAACAGGTATTAAATTATTGACTGAATATAAAAATATATATAAAATGTTGAAATTCAAATTCTTGTTGCCCCTGGAAGCTGTTACATAGCCACCATGCATCTGGTGCTGGGTATCATGAACCAGGTTAGACATTAGGTTGTATTGATGGAATACTGTTTGGGAATACAATAAATACTGACCTATATCCATTACTCTCTCTGATTTAGGCTAATGATGTACATGCAGTTGTGAACAGTGCAGAGCAGTGGTTTCCAACCCATGATAAGTGGACTGCAGTGTGGCAATGGTCACCAGCTACTTGAAGTCAAATATTTAACACAATAATTCATTTTTAAAGTAATCAGACTATTGACGCTGTGTTATGCAAGCATGTTTGATTCTTTAAGGGATCAGATTACTTGGATTAGTGGCCTTTAACAATATTAGTTTAAGTGCTTACATCTACAGCATGAAATTTTACAAGCTAATTTAGACACAGAGTAGCTCTCTCTCTCTCTCTCTCTCTCTCTCTCTCTCTCTCTCTCTCTCTCTGGCTATGAGTAATAAGTATTCAAACCAACATTACTCGCTGACTTCTCATAAAAAACTGGGAAACAACTTACACATTTGAGGTGCCTGGCAACTGCTGGTATCTTGCACTGTATTTCTTGTAAGCTGTCTGCTTTCTAGTAAGTCTAAAGCAATAGTCCATTAATACTTAATAATGTGCCATGAGTAACTACTCTGTTGAAGAGTGCCAGAGAATGCATGTGTGTAGTTAGGCACCCAAACTTCTATTCATTACCCTGGCTATTATAATGCTGAAGGGTATGTTAGCAAATCTGAGACACATACAGTACTGCATCAAGCACGCTACTTGGCAGGTAGAGCTTCTTATCTGTCACATTTCTATCACACTGTTATGGAAGGAAGTTGCCCTATAGGCAGTTGACACCTTTTCCCCAAGTGAAGGAGAGCAGGTATACATCTGGTTGAAATTCTTCATATTCCTGCTTGCAGGGATGCAGAAAAATCTTGAGTGACAAACAGTTGTCATTCTCCAAGTAGTAGACACCAATATAAAAATGAGGATTGGTGCCAACATCAGTGAGGTCTAGGATGACAGACCTTTGAATATGGTACCATTTGAGATGGTCTGTGGAAGATTTTGTGGACAGATCAAGCACACTTCCATCTGACAAGATATGTCAATACACAGAACTATCAAATATGGGCATAGTAAATCCACACTCAAATCAACCAATTCCCCTTCATCCTAAAAAGGTCATTGTGTGGTGTGGGGCTACAGCATCATTTACAAAGAGAAATGCTTTTGATCCTGTTACTTGTACCATCACTGCTAAGTGCTGTCAGTCTCTTTTGCACAACCACATCATTACAGCTCTCCAACAGCTTGTATGTGTGGTTGGGATTATTTTTATGCAAGATGGCGCACCTCCACACATTGCAAATCCAGTTAAGCAGTTGCTGAAGCGTCATTTTGGAAAAGCTAGAATAATCAGCCGCCATTTCCCTACATCTTGGCCATCCTGATCATTTGATCTTAATCCATGTTACTTCTGGCTGTGGAGCTAACTCAGGGACATTGTGTTCAGTGTTCTGATTGCAAACTTAGCTGCAGTGAGGTCATGTATTGTGCAAAACATTCTGAACATGACCCCAGAAACACTTCAATCAGTTGTGGAACATGCTGTTTTTTTATTTCAACTTGTTGCGAAAAACAGTGGGCAGGATATTGAACATATTTTGAGCCAATGGCACAGAAATTAATAATCTGATCTGATTTGATCTTGATTGATTCTTTTTATGTGGTTTTTGGCCTCAGGACAATTAAAAATCAAATTTTGTCATTCAATGTGATATGAACCTGTTGTGGTTGGTGGGCTTACATTACTAATGGTATCACACCTTTACACCCATATACACTGAGTAGCACAGTTTGTTTAATATGAAACACACATCTTAAGCATTGTTGTACAATTCATTTCTGTTTTGTGGTTGAAAACTATTAAATTATGATGCTTGCAGTGCTATTGCTACATTTTGTAACTATTTATTTTTCATCTGCCATACGATTTCCCCATCTCTGATAATATTCCATTGCAGTTTGATGTCATTCGTACCAGTGGTGTTATTTCTACAATGATTTGAAAATTTAACTTTGAATATAATCACCTTATATATATGCATAATCACAGTAAACAGCAAGTCAACACATCAAAGTACCACGGGAGCTTCATAATGTCAGCACACAACAATTAGATTATTACTCTACTAAGGAGGAAGGAGTTCAGTATGAATAGTCCACTGATACACTAGATAATTCTGAGTCAGCACGTGATTATTCCATAGGCACAAAAACTGTAAACAGAAATATTCTAAATTCAACAACAATAGCTTAAACAAAAATTTAATTTAATACATCATATAAACTACTGAGCAAGCTAAACATAGATTGAGAAAATGTGAAAGGTTCAAAAGGACAAGAATCATAATATGTTTGTCTGTACCTATAAAATATGGTTCAGATAAGACTGAAATCATCCTTACAACTATCAATAGAAATGTGTGCTCAAATCACTATGTTATGTATTTAACCAAAAACTTACATCTGATATAACAAAAAAATAAGAGTCCTGTCATCTTGACTGTGTAAAAACTGTACTAATTTTGTGCAGTATACAATGAAAGCCACGGATAATCAAAAAGCTGATTGAAGTTAACAAAGCATGACACAAACAGATTACATTCCTGCTTTTCTGTCAAAGGCATATTATCGGATTAGAAGACAAGCAATATGGTGGCTAAAGTGTTTGCTAAAATCCAGCTTAAATTGATAACATAATTCCCATGTAACATTGTATTAAGGCTCAAGCAGATAAAAATATTATGATAGATGTCCTAGTATAATCCATAGAACAAACCTCAGCCAAGACAAGTAGCTATAGCAATTTGACACTAAACAGCAAACCTCCAGTTCCTTAAGGAATGAAACTCCCACATTTTTAAATTATTTCTAAAGCAATCAGAAGTTTCTAGCTATTTTAAGATCTAAATATCTGACAGATATGTGCATGAAAAAATTTGGAGAAGGTTAGAACCTGCAGTTAAAGTCGGAAGTCATGAAGTACTCTCAGTATGGAATACTGCACGAATGTAGTCTGGGTAAGTTGCACATCACAAGCTACAGTGCCTCATTGCATCTACTCAAGGCATTACATCTACAATCCGCAAATCACTGCGAGGTGCATGACAGAGGCTACTTTCCACTGTACCAGTTATTAGGCATTCCTTCCTATTCAGTTCATGTATGGAGTGCAGTAAGAGTGAATGACTGAATGCCTCTGTGGTGACTACCACACACGTTGATTGCAGCTGACGCATAAAATTTGTGCCAACCACAGAGATTAATCCCCACAGTTCACATGGGAGTCACAGAGAAGAGAGCTGTTGACTGTGATTCTCAAACCTACCTTTTTTCTCTTTGTTGTCGATTCTCTTTTATGTATTCTCTTACTTGACAGCCTGTTATATATGAAAGAAATGAAAAGAGAGACTTGAGTTCACACTCCATTAGTTTCCAATTTCTAACTGTGTTTGCGTGGGTACACACCTACTTACGCAACATTGGTGACCCCGACTGCAAAACAAACAGCAGATATGGATATGGACACGCCAGCAGTGTCAAGACTAGCGGTTCGCTTACCAACCTTTTGGCCACACAACCCTATGCTGTGGTTCACACAGCTGGAAGCGAGTTTCATGTACGCGGGAATAACTGCAGAAACAACTAAGTTTCCCCTCGTAGTAAGCCAACTCGATCATCGTTACACAACTGAAGTTCAGGATATCATAACAGCTCCTCCAACAGAGGATGCATATGAATGGTTAAAGACTGAACTGATATGTTGCTTAGCCATTTCTCAAGAAGACAGAATCCGGCAAGTATTGACGCAAGAAGAAATTGGTGACAGGAAACCTTTACTGTTCTTGCACCATCTCCGCAGCACGGAGGACCCTGGCACGATTCCAGATAGCATTCTGCATACCCTGTGGAGTTCCCACCTGCCACCACAGGTAAAAGCAGTCATCGGCACGCAGAACGAGACGTCACTGGACACAGTAGCAGAACTCGCCGACTGCATACTGGAAGCGATCACACCGAACACACAGGTCAGTGTTGTAGACATAACTGTCAGCGCAGCAGCTGCATCTACCATGGTGTCTTGGGCAGATTACGATGCACTAACGGCCAAGGTCAATCTCCTATGCACACAGCTCTCGAAACTAATGTCGAATGGCATCAATGTCAATCAGAGAAGCCGTAGCCGATGACGACATGGAAGTCGTTTCGCATCGCAATCTACAACCGAGAACAGACAGACCATTTGTTGGTATCATAGTCGGTATGGAGAGCAAGCACGTAAATGCATTAGCCCACGTTCTTTCTCCAAATGCTTGTTCACCCACTGCTTGAATACTGCTCAGCAGTGTGGGATCCGTACCAGATAGGGTTGATAGAAGAGAGAGAGAAGATGCAACGGAGAGCAGCGCGCTTCATTACAGGATCATTTTGTAATCGCGAAAGCGTTACAGAGATGATAGATATACTCCAGTGGAAGACTCTGCAGGAGAGACGCTCAGTGGCTTGGTACAGGCTTTTGTTGAAGTTTTGAGAACATACCTTCACTGAAGAGTCAAGCAGTATATTGCTCCCTCCTACGTATATCTCGCAAAGAGACCATGAGGATAGAATCAGAGAGATTAGAGCCCACACAGAGGCATACCGACAATCCTCCTTTCCATGAACAATATGAGACTGGAATGTAAGGGAGAACTGATAAAAGTACTCAAGGTACCCTTCGCCACACACCGTCAGGTGGCTTGTGGAGTATGGATGTAGATGTAGATGCAGAAATTGGAGCGGAAAGTGGCAGTAGATGCTACCTCCTATCTTCCTGCATCTTGACGCCTTTTTATAACAGATGGTGCGCCAGGCAGGAAATTTTTAATCGACACTGGTTCAGATCTCAGTATACTATCGAGTCCTTGCATTGTTACCGGCCGTGCACAACATTTAACTTATCCACTGCCAACAATTCACAGATTTCAACATACGGATTACAACAAGAGAATCTGAACTTGGGACTCCCTAGAGATTTTAAATGGAATTTCACAGTAGCAGATGTCACAGAAGCAATACTAGGAGCTGATTTCTTATCACACTTCAGACTTTTGCCAGACTTGGCCAATGCCTGCCTGATAGACAGTCTCACCAACCTATCAATGGCTTGTTATTATCGTGACACAGACTGTACCAGTATTAAGTTGGTTCAAATGGCAGACACAGAGTACCGTGCAGTCCCTAGCAGATTTTCTTGAATTAATGAAACCACCCGGAGCACTGCACAAAGTGTTGCATGATACAGTACACTACATAAAAATCACAGACTGTGTTATGTCAACCTAGGACACTACCACCAGAATGCCTCGCTATAGCTACAGCGGAATTCGAGCTAATGCTTAAAGGAGGAATTATACGCCCGTCATCCAGTCCATGGGCGTCAGCCTTACACCTCGTACCAAAAAAAGGTGGAGCCTGGCGTCCGTGTGGCGACTACAGAGCACTGAATGCCATAACTATTCCGGATTGTTATCCTGTACCTTTGTTAAGGGACTACAATCACGCGCTGCACGGTGCCACAGTCTTTAGTGTGCTAGACTGCGCAAAGGGCTATACACAAATTCCTGTAGCGCCAGAAGGGGTACCAAACACTGCCATAACAACACCCTTTGGATTGTTTGAAAGTAATTTCATGACGTTTGGTCTGGGAAATGCTGCACAGACATGGCAACGTTTTCTGGATTCTGTATTACGAGGATTGACCTTCTGTTTTGCCTACCTGGATGACGTTCTCATATATTCTGCAAACAATTTACAGCACAAGCAGCATTTAAAAGAAGTACACCTATGCTTAGAGAAGTTTGGAATAGTGTTAAATACAGCGAAATGCCTGTTTTGCCAACCTGAAGTGGAATTTCTAGGTCATCGCATATCCGCTACAGGTTCAGCACCCTTACCCGGAAAAGCTGAGGCTATTCTACACATGCCCAAGCCTATTATGGTCAAAGAATTAAGAAGATACCTAGGCATGTTAAACTTTTACAGAAGGCATCTACCACAGACAGCTGAACAGCAGGCACCATTAAACTCGTTATTAGCTGGCCCAAAGGTTCGCAGCAATGCAACCATGCAATGGAATGAGGAATCTGATGCAGCATTCGAAGTGACACATCAAAGCCTGGCTCAGGCCGCACTGCTGGCACACAATAAACTAGAAGCACCTTTGGCACTGGTGGTGGCACTAACCAGTTTGGTGTTGGTGCAGCCCTGCAACAATTGGTGGATGGCACATGGCAACCTCTAGCATACTATTCGCACAAGTTGTCACCAGCACAACAACGCTGGAGTGCTTACGATACAAAATTTTTGGCTGTATATTTAGTGATCAAACATTTCAGACCACAAGTAATTTTTACCGATCATAAGCCCTTGACTTACACATTCAACAAGAACAGTGACAAATACTCCCCAAGGCAGTATTCTCAATTGGAGTTCATAAGCCAATTCACCACAGGCTTACGCCACATCGCAGGTTTAACTAACGTGGTAGCTGATTGTTTGTCACAGGTATCCAGTATAACACAGTCTGTAACTGTGTCCAAACTAGCACAAGCCCAGCAGGAAGAAGATGAGCTAAACACCCTGTTGAGTGACGACAACACGGCATTGAAGTTACAGCTAGTCGATGTGCCCGGGAATATATACGACTACATTGTGACGTACAACATGATCAATCACGCCCTTACGTTCCAATCACACATCGCAGAAGAGTGTTTGATTGTCTCCACGGCCTATTTCACCCCAGTGTTCGAGAAACTACCAGACTGGTGTCCAAAAGATTTGTATAGCCAGGAATAGACCCCAATTGCCGTAACTGGATTAGATCTTGCCCACGCTGTCCGCTATTCAAAGTGAGCAGACACATGCGCCCTCCAATTGGACAATTCCCGGATGTCAAGGCATGCTTCTTGCACATTCATCTGGATGTCATTGGACCTCTTCCACCATCAGGTGGTAATCGCTACCTGCTAACAATCATTGACAGGTATACATGCTGGCCGGAAGCAATACCTACCGATAACATCTTGGTGGAAACTCTGACAACGGCATTCATGTCAACCTGGATATCGAGAATCAGCTACCCACTCCACACAACAACTGATAGAGGATGACAGTTCGAATCAGAACTATTTGCTCAGTTAGCAAGATTCTGGGAATACTGCCATCACCACAACACCACCTACCATTCGGCAAGCAACGGAATGGTAGAAAAAATGGCACTGTACCTTAAAAGCAGCCCTCATTTGCCACGGTACTAAATGGATGGAAGCATTACCCATTGTACTGTTAGATCCTAGGACAATCTTTAAACCTGATATGGATGCCTCCCCGGCAGAGTTTGTCTACGGAGAAACAATATGTCTGCCTGGAGAGTTTGCTGACGACTCAGGGGTACCGAATGCAGATGTCCAGTCAGAATATTTACAAGGATTGAGAGAAATGATCAAGGAAATCAAACCTGCGAAAGAGACCAGACATGGAGCCCCGGTGTCATTCATGCACAACGATTTAAAAACTTGCACGCATGTATTGTTACGAACAGATGGCGTCAAACCACCACTACACCCGCCATACACTGGAACTCATCGCGTGATATGCAGAGATGCACACACCCTAAACATAGTACTGAATGGGAAACAAGTATAGTGAAACCTGCTTATATACTTCAAGACACTCTGGCAATGTCAGCATCGCACAGCGATCAGCACAAGACAACGATGCAGAACCCCACTCCGCTACCTCCGCAGTCAGTAAAGCAGCAGCCTTGATGCACCACGCATTCAGGCAGACAAGTGCACTTCCCTGCCCGCTACAGAGAGGAACATCTGAACTCCACTCTCACCAAGGGGTCTCATGTGGTGACTACCGCACACGTCGATCGCAGCTGACTCGTAAAATTCGCGCCAACCACAGAGATTGTTCTCCACAGTTCGCACAGGAGTCACAGAGAAGAGAGCCATCAACTGTGATTCTCATACCTACCTTTTTACTCTTTGTTATTGATTCTCTTTTATGTATTCTCTTATTTGACAACCTGTTATATGTGAAACAAATAAAAAATAAACTTGAGTTCAGACTTTGTTAGTTTCGGATTTCTAACTGTGTTTGTGTGGGTACACACCTACTTTTGCAACACCTCTGTGCATGCAGTAATTATTCTTATCTTATCCACATGATCCCTATGTGAGGAATACAGAGAGGACTACAGTACATTTGCAAAGTCATAATATAAAGCTGGTTCTTTAAACTTTGTCAGCAGACTTTCTCAGAATCAATTGTGTCGATCTTCAAGAGGGTTCCAGGTCAGTTCCCTCAGTGGATTACAACCTCTGACCATTCATACTGCCCTGATCTGTATACGTTCAATATGCCCTGCTAGACTTATTTGGTAAGGGTCTCACACACTTTAACAATATTCTAGAACTGTTCACGCAAGTGATTTGTAAGCTATCACCTCTATAGACTGACTGTACTTCCCCAGTATTCTGCCAATAAACTGTAGTCTACCACCTTTACCCACAACTGAGCCTACGTGATCTTTCCTTTTCATATCCCTGTGAGGGATTACACCCAGGTATTTGTATGAGGTGCCAGATTCCAACAGTTACCATTCAACATTTGACCTAAGATTATATCTCCTAATGAGTAGACCATAGCAGGAATTTAATTACTGGCTGAAATTGAAAGATATTTATGAAATTTTGAAAGTCAAATTTCATTGGTCCTGGAAGCCATTACATAGGCAACATGCAACTGGTGCTGGGTATCATGAACCAGGTTAGTCATTTAGTAATACCAGTGGATTAGTGTCTGGGAGAGAAATGCATCCTGTCCTGGACCCTCTTCGCCTTTATTTATTTTAATTATGTACCTACAGTTGTGAATGGTGTAGAGTACAAATTTGCTATGTTTTTAGATGTCAAGCATTGCAACATCTTTCAAACAGTTGGCAGTAACACTTTATCAAAAGTTTTAACTAGTTTATGTTAATGCCCTTATTGTGTTTTGTTATCAATAACTCCACTGTGTCTGAATATGACACAGCAGTCCAGCTGCGTGGCAATGAATGTAATTTTGTGTATGAAAAAAAGGCAGTAATTCTACGTGGCATATTGAGCAGTTCATTGACTGAAAACTTGAGTATATTAGACGTCGATAAACATAATAGTATGGCAAGCATTTTCATTTAAGTACAATCTGTGCTTAGTAGCTGTTCAGGTTTTGGGAAATATGTTACCATAAACTTGCTAACATGAATGAAAGGGTTTGTGCATGACTGTGTTTGGATTATCATGGGCTTGGCAGTGAATGTGTAAATTATCAAATTCCAGAATATACCAAGGTTTTGCCATTATTTCCACCTTTCATTCAAAATTAAGACCTTTTCTGATGCTTGGAATAGTTACATTGTATGCTGCCTGGTGGAAGTTTCAGTACAGTACGTTTCTGCATAGCTTTCTTACCCATGATCTGCCGCAGTGCATTCACAGCTAGGTCCAGGTAATGGAAGAAAGAAACCATGCTGCCACAGACAGTCAAACTGGAGATGAGTGATCTGCATTTAATGAAATCTGTGCATTCAGAGAAAATCCATTAGTAAAGATCATAAATATAATTTTTTACTGATAACTAATACAATTTTAATATCAAATAGCAAACAAATTAGGATCAAAAAACGTTGTAAGGTTGTATAATGCATACAGCTGTAATTTATGACAATGTATTCAATCAATTATTGATTAACACTAAAAATTTTGTTATCTGAAGACAGCTCATTTATTATGAACTACGTATCAAAAATTATATTTATGGTCTTCACTAACAAAGAATTTTTATGAACCCCTATTTTTTTAAAGTGCAGACATTAGCTGATGAACCAACCTGGGTACAACTGTCAAGAACTGGGCACGTTCTCAAGCAGAGAACATTAAACACTGTACTGGCAACTTCTTTGATCAGTGACAAAATTTCATGAGTTTAATGAAAAAAAAGAATAGACAACTGCATGTAAAAAGATACTGACACACTAAAACGACAGCTTCTTTCAATCTGCAGCTTCATTTTCATTAAGCACTATTGAAAGTGGCAGAATATTACTATGCAATTCCCAGACTTATTATCAACATCTAAAGTCTGTACTCATTTCACAAAAAAACACAAACTGAAATCAACTAATACAACACTGTCCTGTACTTTAAAATTATTCTGTCAAAAATTCCGGAACCTGATTTCCAAGAAAACTAAAGTTCTTCTTAAAATATGTTTAATTAGATTAACAAAAATATAAGAAGCTATACTTCAGTATCCATTTCTCATTTAAAGTAACCAAAGTTATTGGGTATAAGTTTTCTGTCTCTGTAGGATAGATAATTGTTTATTTTCTTTAATAAGGAACAAGTATTTTGACATATGAATAGCTTAGGAAAAAGGCTAAACTGTTCGGAAGACAGAACACTTAGTTGATACTATAGCTGCCTAATTGCAAGGCTGTTCAATTTTTTTCCCCATTAAACATGTTGCATGTTGATATCACAAATATGACTACTCATTACATGTGTGTGGCATGTTCCATCAGACATGCCCGGCAGAACATACTTTTGTTCTCGATACAGTGACTGTAATTATCAATTTTTGGAGGAAGATACCAATATCAGCATCAATTGGACATTGAAACAATTCACTGGTGAAAGCTAAAAATTTGTGGTGGACTAGGATTTAAAACCAGATTTCTGCTTTACATGAGCAGTCACCTAAAACATTCTGGCTACCTGAGCACACCCTTCATTTGATCCAAACTCTAAACCTATCCCACATACAAGATATGTTTGCAGCAATTTTCATATTCCCACTAGAGGTTTGAACCCTATCGTGCACATGCAGTGAGGATGTTATCAGTTAGCGTGCTTGAAGTTGTGAATTTGGGTCAGATAGAGAGTGTGTTCAGATAGCTGAAACAGCTAAGGCAAACACTTATGTGAAGCAGGAAATCTAGCTTTGAGTCACAGTCTGGCACAAATTTTCACCTTTAGCTACTGAATTATTTTAATAGCTTATTGCAGCTAATGTTAGTACCCCCTCAAAGTAATTGTTGATCAAAAAGTGAAAATACACAACTGGTCAGTTCTATTTAAAGTGGTAGTCCAGCTTTTGGGACAAAATATGCATTTGAATGTAACACTAATCTCAGCTGGCAACCCTACCTCAAATGCTCAGCTTACTGACCATTAGATATGGGCAATAAGTTACAAAATTCCTTCAGAGAGCTGAATCATTCTATAGAGTGGGGGACAGGTGGCTGGATAAAAAGGATATCTATTAAGAACCAAATGTTTCCTGTGATGTCAGCAAGTGGGATGAGTACTATAGGGTAAGTTGCTGCAACAGCCTGTGGTGTAACAGATGACAAGTGGTCTGTTGCATGCGCCATCTATCACCCCTGGCCTAGCACAAATTCTAATTAAATGATAAAATTCAGTTGCGTGTCAGGATTTCTTAGTTATGTGCATAAATACTGTGGCAGTATTTGGTTTTTATATGTGCAGATAATTCAAACACTGAGCCAGCAACTGGCGCGGACTTTCGTTGATGCGGCAAGTAGTGGGCCGCTATGGAGCAAACACAGTGAGGCTGACGACGTTACTCGCTGGAGGTCCAGAGTCGCGGCAGCAGGATACTCCGACACAGTTGTTGGACTTCGGAGGAAAATAATGAAGAATGTATTATGAGGAACTTTGTGTATAACAGCAAAAGTAGGAAGAAGCAATTTAATGGGCGGTAACGCAGTAGATGGTACCTCAAGAGCAGACTGTACATAGGTATCAGAAATAAATTGCTGTAACTATTGTAGAAAAGGAGTTCTGAATAAGAGTTATTACGAGAAGTAGTCAGGCAGCATCAGTTACTGGTGAATGATCGCAATAGGTGACATTTTCTTCATCAGCTGCACTGTTCCTTCTTTCACTCGATGAATTTAGTCAACATTAAGCTGGAGCTGAACTACGCAAATAATAAAACTCATTAGTAGGGCGGCGACAGCGCACTTGGTGACCCTGCAATTGGAAGACAATTTTGCATCCTTGAACCTTGAAGCAACAAATTAATCTAATTAAAATAAAAATGTTTACATAAGAAAGTAGAACATATGAGAGAAGTGAAACCTTTTATTCTTTGAAAGTGATCAAGTATAACGAAAATCACAAAGTAACAAAGTGAATACAAACACATGATAAGACGGTTTAACCAGCACTTACAAACATCAAGAACAACCAACAAGTGACCGATGCTACGAGTTACAGCTATGTCACCAAAGAAGTTAATTACATCAGAGCAAACAACGCCAGCTGTGCTACAGCCGAGACACACCAGCAGACGATGCTAGCCAACAAGCCAACCACTACAATTCACATTTGGTGAGCTACAACTGTTTAAATATAATTAACTACTATAATGTGATCAGTGATATTTGGAATAAAAAGTGATTTCAATACAGTAATGTTTATTAGAAAACAGAGAGAAAAAGAAAAAGATATAATGATAGGCAGTGATTTCTGTACTGTGTATTGTTGTTGTTGTGGTCTTCAGTCCTGAGACTGGTTTGATGCAGCTCTCCATGCTACTCTATCCTGTGCAAGCTTCTTCATCCCCCAGTACCTACTGCAACCTACATCCTTCTGAATCTGCTTAGTACATTCATCTCTTGGTCTCCCTCTACGATTTTTACCCTCCACGCTGCCCTCAAATGCTAAATTGGTGATCCCTTGATGCCTCAAAACATGTCCTACCAACCGATCCCTTCTTCTAGTCAAGTTGTGCCACAAACTTCTCTTCTTCCCAATCCTATTCAATACCTCCTCATTAGTTATGGGACCTACCCATCTAATCTTCAGCATTCTTTCGTAGCACCACATTTCGAAAGCTTCTATTCTCTTCTTGTCCAAACTATTTATCGTCCATGTTTCACTTCCATACACGGCCACACTCCATACAAATACTTTCAGAAACGACTTCCTGACACCTAAATCTATACTCAATGTTAACAAATTCCTCTTCTTCAGAAATGATTTCCTTGCCATTGCCACTCTACATTTTATATCCTCTCTAGTTCGACCATCATCAATTACTTTGCTCCCCAAATAACAAAATTCCTTTACTACTTTAGGTGTCTCATTTCCTAATCTAATTCCCTCAGTATCACCTGACTTAATTTGACTACATTCCATTATCCTCATTTTGCTTTTGTGGATGTTCATCTTATATCCTCCTTTCAAGACACTGTCCATTCTGTTCAACTGCTCTTTCAGGTCCTTTGATGTCTCTGACAGAATTACAATGTCATTGGCGAACCTCAAAATTTTTATTTCTTCTCCATGGATTTTAATTCATATTCTGAATTTTCCTTTGTTTCCTTTAATGCCTGCTCAATATACAGATTGAATAACATTGGGGATAAGCTACAACACTGTCTCACTCCCTTCCCTACAACTGCTTCCCTTTCATGTCCCTCGACTCTTATAACTGCCATCTGGTTTCTGAACAAATTGTAAATAGCCTTTCACTCCCTATATTTTACCCCTGCCACCTTCAGAATTTGAAAGAGTATTCCAGTCAACAATGTCAAAATCTCTCTCTTAGTCTACAAATGCTAGAAATGTAGGTTTCTCTTTCATTAATCTATTTTTCTAAGATAATTCGTAGGGTCATTATTGCCTCACGTGTTCCACCATCTCTACAGAATTCAAACTGATCTTCCCTGAGGTCAGCTTCTACCAGTTTTTCCACTCATCTGTAAAGAATTTGTGTTAGTATTTTGCAGCCGTGACTTATTGAACTGATAAATCGGTAATTTTCACATCCGTCAACACCTGCTTTCTTTGGGATTGGGATTATTATATTCTTCTTGAAGTCTGAGGGTATTTCGCCTTTCTCATACATCTTGCTCACTAAATGGTAGAGTTTTGTTAGGCCTGGCCCTCCCAAGGCTGTCATTAGTTCTAATGGGATGTTGTCTACTCCCGGGGTCTTGTTTCAACTTAGATCTTTCAGTGCTGTGTCAAACTCTTCACGCAGTATCATATCTCCCATTTAATCTTCATCTACATTCTCTTCCATTTCTATAATATTGTCCTCAGGAACATCACCCTTGTATAGATCCTCTATATACTCCTTCCACCTTTCTGCTTTCCCTTCCAGGTATAGTACTGGGTTTCCATCTGAGCTCTTGATATTCATGCAAGTCATCCTCTTTTCTCCAAAGGTCACTTTAATTTCCCTGTAGGCAGTATCTATCTTACCCTTAGTGACATGTGCCTCTACATCCTTACATTTTTCCTCTAGCCATCCCTTCTTAGCCATTTTGCACTTCCTGTCGATCTCATTTTTGAGACGTTGGTATTCCTTTTTGCCTGCTTCACTTACTGCATTTTTTATTTTCTCCTTTCATCAATTAAATTCAGTATCTCTTCTGTTACCCAAGGATTTCTACGAGCCATCGTCTTTTTACCTAGTTGATCCTCTGCTGCCTTGACTATTTCATCATTCAAAGCTACCCATACTACTTCTACTGTATTTCTTTCCCCCATTCCTGTCAATCATTCCCCAATACTCTCCCTGAAACACTATACAACCTCTGGATCTGTCAGTTTATCCAGGTCCCATCTCGTTAAATTCCCACCTTTTTGCAGTTTCTTCAGTTTTAATCTACAGTTCATAACCAATAATTTGTGGTCAGATTCCACATCTGCCCCTGGAAATGTCTTACAATTTAAAACCTGGTTCCTAAATCTCTGTCTCACCATAATATGATCTATCTGAAACCCTTTAGTATCTCCAGGGCTCTTCCATGTATACAACCTTCTTTTATGATTCTTGAACCAAGTGTTGGCTATGATTAAGTTATGCTCTGTGCAAAATTCTACCAGACAGCTTCCTCTTTCATTCATTGTCCCCATTCCATATTCACCTACTATGTTTCCTTCTCTTCCTTTTCCTACTACCAAATTCCAGTCACCCATGACTATTAAATTTTCGTCTCCCTTCACTATCTGAATAATTTCTTTTATCTCATCATACATTTCATCAATCTCTTCGTCATCTGCAGAGCTAGTTGGCATATAAACTTGTACTACTGTAGTAGGCATGGGCTTCATGTCCATCTTGGCCACTATAATGCATTCACTATGCTGTTTGTAGTAGCTTACCCGCACTCCTATTTTTTTTTATTCATTATTATAGCCACTGCTGCATTACCCCTATTTGATTTTGTATTCATAACCCCGTATTCACCTGATCATAAGTCTTGTTCCGCCTGCCACTGAACTTCATTAATTCCCACTATATCTAACTTTAACCTATCCATTTCCCTTTTCAAACTTTCTAACCTACTTGCCCGATTAAGGGATCTGACATTCCATGCTGCGACCCGTAAAACACCAGTTTTCTTTTTCCTGATAACGACATCCTCCCGAGTCTGCTGATTCACAATGGCACACACAGGGACACATTGAATTTGTGTTAATGAGTGGTGGGTGAGGTACCAGAGTGATTGCTGCTGACTTCAATGTCCGGCATCCTGAGAGAAATGGTGTTTCACACACGACACTATTCAAGTTACTTGACAAGCCATGTATTGGACATCGAAGGACAACCACTGATGACAAGATGGTAAGAAATTTTGTCACTCTTTGTGGTAAGTCCACATCACTGCATGCACTGGTTATCAGTAACATCTGGTGTCAAGGTTTAAAGCTGTGTGTGTTGCAAACACACTTGTGGCACCTGTATTAGCTACAGTCTCAGTATCATCTCTGATGGCGATTCTGATTGGCAGGTGCAATTTGTGGACTGGGCTTTTGATCAGAGTAATAGGAATCCAAATTTCATATGACAGGTGTTGTTGAGTGACAAAGTTAATTTTTATGTACAAGGAGAAGTAAATCATTTATACTTGTCAGATGCTAACACTCTGGTGCGTGGATCCCTAGACATGTGCTAATGGTCAAAAATTGATCATCTGTCATGGGATTTGGGCCAAGAATCATGGGTCCAGTGTTTATTGGTGGAACCTTGAATGGTGTGAAGTATCTTATTATGATCCATGGTTATGTGCTTCCAACACTGATGAATCAGAGGGTGATTCCCCAACCACCTTCCAATGAGACTGTGCACCTCCCCAATAAGCCACTGAAGTCAGACTGTTTCTGGCTGAAATATTTTGGAGGTCACTGGATAAGTAGGACGGGTTTTATTGAATGGCCACCACAGGATCCTGATCTTACAGCTGGAGCCTCAGATCCTGTGATGTGTGCAGCATGACTCGCAAAACTGGACTGGCACAATGAACGTCATATTGAGCATATGCTGTAATGCTGACTTTGACAAGTGTCCCAAAATTTCATAGATCATAACTCCTACACAAATAAAGGTATCTTACAACAGTTTTCACATGTTTATTCCTGAGAAAGAAGCAGTTCAGAATGATGTCACACATAATCCTCTCCCCATGTTATTTTAAATTTTAACTGTTTAGAAATGCACCTGAATAGTAACAGGTTTTTCACATAGTATTTTTCATTGCTTCACATTTCAGAGCTTTGTAACATGATGAAAAAGGGAAATACTGTTACTATGAACAAGTAACTTCCTGTTCCTCCCAAATGGTACCAGACTTTACAAGCCCCAGCATCCCATAGTACCTGTGAAGTTAGTGGTAAGGAAGACAAATGGTCTGCTTTGGTTTACTGGGAGCATATTAGATAAGTGCGGTTCATCTGCAAAGAAGACTGCATGTAGAACAGTAGTGTTACCTACACTTTTGTACTGTGTAACTGAATAGGATTTGCACCAGATTGGACTGAAGTACGACATCGAAGCAATTCAGAGGCAGGCTGCTGGATTTGTTACTGGTGGGTCTGATCAGCATGCAAGAGTCATGGGTATGCTTTGGGAACTCAAATGGGAGTCCCTGAATGCAAGAAGACATACACTTCTAACAACATGACAGTTAAGAGAACTGACATTTGAAGCTGACTGCAGAACTAGCCTACTGCTGCCAACAAATATTTAATGAAACAACATATGGGAAACTAGGACTCATATGGAGAAATATACTCAGTTTTTCCCCTCACTCCATCTGAGACTGGAACAAGAAAGGTAACTACTAGTAGTGGTACAATATACCCTCCACGAAGCACTGTGCGGTGGTTTGCTGAGGATGCAGATATACCTCCAACGATGCAGGTCATATGGAGTTCAAATAAACCTACTCTGTTTCTGCAGAAATGGAGTAATTATTCTTGCAAATCACCCTCTTAAATTCTTTTCTTCCAGAAAACCAAATTTAGTATTTGTATCGAGCCTACCATTGTCATTTGATTCACAATCAGATATCAGTTTTCGTTTTCTGATTCTCACATCCATGGCGGATTTACATTTGCCTTGAAACACTGATTCACTTATGTGTTTTTGCAAACAAATTACGTTATATTATTGCATTAGGTGAGCACTTGAAAATCATAAGTTTTTCAAAATTTGTATGTGGTAAGATTACAAATTATTTGACTACTGCAAATACAATGGCAGGTTGGCTAGTGCAAATAATTTCTATTCACTTGCACATTTTATAAATAAGAAGACTGGTCAATCAAAGGATACAATCTCACCTCTCCACTTTTACCAGTGACTGAGTGTGATTATTTTTCAGCATTGTTACCAGAATTGATCAGCATCCTTTGTTTTGAAGCTGGGTGATGTGTTTCAACCAAAGCTTTTGTCAACTGTGGCAATTGTAGCTTCTGATCTCTAAACCTGCATTATCAGATGGAGAGTTGCACTCCCCTTGACAGGAAGGGGTGCACTACTCAAAGTAAGTGGCTACTTGGTTAACCAAGCACTTGTGGAGTGTACATAAGGGTCTTAATCTAGGCGGTAATTTGAGGTCCTCTGGTGAGCACTTGGCAGTTGATTTGCAGATAGTCTAATCAGACTGCTTCCAGAATAAGGATATTTTAAACTGCCAAAATTCAACCAGTGTGTTGTTGAAGTTAAGTTTCTGAATTTACTCCTCTCCAGGAATTTCTCACACTCAAATTATTCTTGGGATTGAGAGGTGAAAAACTTGCAGCAGAAAGGTCTGAAATATTTAATGACGCATGGAACATTTATTGCAAAGGCATTGGACACCATAGGAGGGAGTGTTCATTGATGTTCACAAAAGTATTAAACCATTTAGGATGGAAAGGTGTAGCTGAAGTTACCTTGACATGAGTAGCAGGCCTAGGTGAAAAGTAATTTGTCAGGTGTTTTTACTGGACAGCTGATTCCACCACAGTAGTTTTAGAAAAATTCACGGAGGACTACACTCAGTAGCATAGGAAATTCACGTCTTTCATTAGCTGGAGGCAACTTTTGCTGTTTAAGAATAGACTGGTGCATCGATGGCTTGACTGTAGTGGTTATCAACAACCCAGCTTGTGAAGTGTTTTGAACATTTTCCAGAAACTGTCTTGAGCAACTAGTTCAACAGCCAAGATAAAACGGAAATATTTTAGACATTTTCAACTTAAGATCAAACTGTTGAAGATATTTTCATTCACTATTGCATTACGATCTTATATTCAGGGGTCTCATTGATGATGAAAGTGTGTTCTGAATAGAAGCATGTAATAAAGGTAATGCATGGTTTTCACTCTAGAAACTTTTCCAAAAAGCTCTTGAAATTGAATGGGTGTGGTGTTGACAGCTTCCAACTTATTTACTTCCTTATGAAATTTGTCGGTAATGATCAATGACAGAAATAGCTGTGTGGTGGCTGCACCACAGAAACGCGTGAAGGGTGTGATTGCAGCACAGCTGACAAGTCACTGGTGCCAAGCATGCATGTGGCCCACACACACACAGTTTTTCCATTATGTCAAAGTCTGGCAACAGTGCGTAACTTGCAGGTCGACAAGGCACAGAACAGGCGGGCAATGCGAGCTGGTCAACGTGACGTGACACACATTTCTGACATTTCTCGTCACAAACCATGTGGGTCAAACTAATGAGTCTCGCCACAAATGCATACATGAAGAATTGTGAATTCAATAATTTCATAGTGTGCATCCATTCATTTCCTGGTGCTTTTTCTACCTTTTGCGAAGGTCACGACACTCCGTGGGATGTGCTGAAAAGTGAACTTCCAGAGATGCAGCCTTTTACTCTCTCAGTTCACACAGTCAACCCATGGCTTGCCACTGGAGTGTAAAACCTTCTGAAACACTGATATGACCTAACTGCAAGTACAACATGGTTACATGAATGGACATTAATGACAGATGTTTGTACTAACTTGCGAGATATGGAAAAATGTGTCATTGACAAAAATGACTCATCATTTCCAGTCACCAAGTCTGTCCCACAAGCATCATGTATGGGCATGCCAGTAAAGCCTGTTCACTGCACACTTATGTGTAGGCACTGCTAACAACATACCCCATCACTGGTGACTCTGATGTGATCTGAGACTAAATGAGATGATAAATGATCATCGGTTCAAAATGGTCAAATGGATTTGAGCACTATGGGACTCAACAGCTCAGGTCATCAGTCCCCTAGAACTTATAACTACTTAAACCTAGCTAACCTAAGGACATCACACACATCCATGCCCGAGGCAGGATTTGAACCTGCGACCGTAGCGGTCACGCGGTTCCAGCCTGTAGTGCCTAGAACTGTTCGGCCACTCCAGCTGGCTGATCATTGGTATGACTTGACTAAGGTAAGATGGTGACAAGCCCTGCTCGCAAACAACCACAGGCTGTAGAGGGAGATACAATCATGCCCTACACAATCCGGCATCGTGCAGCCTCAGACAGCCAAAGAAAATTTTGGAGCAGGAAACTCCACCACACTGATGCCTCCTACAATTGCAGGAGCACCCACAAGCACTGTATGGGTGTTGGGCAGGCTGCATCCTTTTTGGCCCTGTGACCTTCTAATACGGTTTGGCCAAACAGAGGCTGTCTTCATGAACATCTGTGTAACCTGTTACCTTGCAAAATTTGAGCTTGTAATTAACCAACTGTACCAAAAATGCATGGCTTAAGTGCAGGATATAACACTGACCTACCAATGCATTCATCATATAAACAACTGCAGAAAGAGCTGATCAAGCGGATCCCACCATGGAAAAAGCAATGGGTGTACTTAGTGCTGGACAAGAGAAATGCTCCAGCTCTGCCTGCCTCTGGCCAGCACAGTACTCACAGTCTCAACTTATCACCATACTCTATCGGCTGCTGGAACACTCCCACATGCATCTGCATCTACATCTACATCTATACTCCGTGAGCCACCTTACGGTGTGTGGCGGAGGGTACTTATTGTACCACTATCTGATCCCCCCTTCCCTGTTCCATTCACGAATTGTGCGTGGGAAGAACGACTGCTTGTAAGTCTCCGTATTTGCTCTAATTTCTCGGATCTTTTCGTTGTGATCATTACGCGAGATATATGTGGGCGGTTGTAATATGTCGCCCATCTCTTCCCAGAATGTGCTCTCTCGTAATTTCGATAATAAACCTCTCCGTATTGCGTAACGCCTTTCTTGAAGTGTCCGCCACTGGAGCTTGTTCAGCATCTCCGTAACGCTCTCGCGCTGACTAAATGTCCCCATGACGAATCGCGCTGCTTTTCGCTGGATCCTGTCTATCTCTTCTATTAATCCAACCTGGTAAGGGTCCCACACTGATGAGCAACACTCAAGAATCGGACGAACAAGCGTTTTGTAAGCTACTTCTTTCGTCGATGAGTCACATTTTCTTAGAATTCTTCCTATGAATCTCAACCTGGCGCCTGCTTTTCCCACTATTTGTTTTATGTGATCATTCCACTTCAGATCGCTCCGGATAGTAACTCCTAAGTATTTTACGGTCGTTACCGCTTCCAATGATTTACCACCTATGGCACAATCGTACTGGAATGGATTTCTGCCCCTATGTATGCGCATTATATTACATTTATCTACGTTTAGGGAAAGCTGCCAGCTGTCGCACCATGCATTAATCCTCTGCAGGTCCTCCTGGAGTACGTACAAGTCTTCTGATGTTGCTACTTTCTTGTAGACAACCGTGTCATCTGCAAATAGCCTCACAGAGCTACCGATGTTGTCAACTAAGTCATTTATGTATATTGTAAACAATAAAGGTCCTATCACGCTTCCCTGCAGTACTCCCGAAATTACCTCTACATCTGCAGATTTTGAACCGTTAAGAATGACATGTTGTGTTCTTTCTTCTAGGAAATCCTGAATCCAATCACAAACCTGGTCCAATATTCCGTAAGCTCGTATTTTTTTCACTAAACGTAAGTGCGGAACCGTATCAAATGCCTTCCTGAAGTCCAGGAATACGGCATCAATCTGCTCACCAGTGTCTACGGCACTGTGAATTTCTTGGGCAAATAGGGCGAGCTGAGTTTCACATAATCTCTGTTTGCGGAATCCATGTTGGTTATGATGAAGGAGATTTGTATTATCTAAGAACGTCGTAATACGAGAACACAAAACATGTTCCATTATTCTACAACAGATTGACGTAAGCGAAATAGGCCTATAATTATTCGCATCTGATTTATGACCCTTCTTGAAAATGGGAACGACCTGTGCTTTCTTCCAGTCGCTAGGTACTTTACGTTCTTCCAGCGATCTACGATAAACTGCTGATAGAAAGGGGGCAAGTTCTTTAGCATAATCACTGTAGAATCTTAAGGGTATCTCGTATGGTCCGGATGCTTTTCCGCTACTAAGTGATAGCAGTTGTTTTTCAATTCCGATATCGTTTATTTCAATATTTTCCATTTTGGCGTCCGTGCGACGGCTGAAGTCGGGGACCGTGTTACGATTTTCCGCAGTGAAACAGTTTCGGAACACTGAATTCAGTATTTCTGCCACAGTATACGCTACCAATCTTCTGCAGGTGCAGTTTCTCCTGTGATTGGTGCATGTGCAGCAGCTTCCACACTCCCTGCAGCTGCTGTGGGTGCCACCACTGCAGCTCCACTCACCTTTCCAATGGGCAATGATTGCTTGTCTTTCATCAAGAGCCGACAAGCTCAATTCAGAAAAAAGGGGAATCTAAGAATTTAAATGGAAAAAGAAAATGATGAATCACCAGATCCAGATAGCTCTCCAACAAAGAGGAGATGATGTGATGATACAGTGCCAGCCCATCATCAGGTGTCTGGCAGCTGCTCAACCTCTGCAGAGAGGTCAATTGGAGCAGATTCTCACTAGCCAGCTCTGGAGTTCCTCTCCTTGAAAGGGGATCTGGGTGGCAGCCACACCACAGAGACACTTAAAGAGCATAACTGCAGCACAGCCGACAAGCACAGAGTGCCAGCAATCACACTGCCCAAGCACACAACTTTCCCATTATGGCAAATTTTGGCAATAGTGCATTGTGCTCCGGCTCTCACAGGATGAAGCATGTGGGCAGTGTGAGCTGGTCAACATTACACAAAATGTCTCTGATCTTCCTCAGTGCCAACCACATGGGTTAAAATGGCTCCCCACAAAAACATATGCAGTGTTGCACATTTGCTCAATCCATGGCATGCATCTGTTCATTTAGTGATGCATTTTTCCCACCCATGAAAGTCACAAGCCTCCATCAGCTGCACAAAAAACTGTACTTTCAGAGACGCGGCCTTTTCGGTTCATGCGGTCATGCCACGGCTCACCACCGGAGCGTATAGCCTCTGCTTTCATTGATCGAGCCATACTGTCAGTGCAATGCACCTGTACAGACAGTTATTAATGACAAATGTTGTCTGTACCATCTTGTAAGGTATGGGAAAATAAATGGGTATCACTAATGAAAATGACTCTTCATTTCCCCTCATGAAGCCTGTCCCCTGAGCATAGTAAGTGGGTGCAGCCATGAAGCCAAATCATTCCATGTTTATGACTAAGTGATCCATTGGCCTAAGTGTGGCATAGAAGAAAGTGACATATTTTCATAAAAATGTGTCACCTACATATTGATGCAAAGAATTTAATAGGTAATAAAACTCAATACAAACAAAACGAAATCTTATCTGCTTGACAAATAATTCTACTCTCTAGAACTAGTTAAGAATACAAATAGTCTTAAAGACCTCAACAGCGAGTGAGAATACTATTTCCTATGGTGTGTGGGGGTGCCAACCTTCCTACCACTATATATGAGTGGTGCCTTTCTCTTATACAGGCTTTTACAACTGGGTAGACACACAGCATGTTCTCCAGTTCCTATAATTGGTCATCTAGGAGTCTTGTCCAGAAGTTTATCACTTGGATGCAAATGACCCCACAAACCTAAGAGTAATGGATCCTCCCACAAGAAGAGGAAGCCATTTGTGGAAGGGCTATGTCCAGTGCACAGACTGGTAAGCAGAACCTGCTTCCAGCTTAGAGGGTGACACGAAGTCTAAAGTGTGTCATGACTGTGCGATCAATTTGGGGAACCACAGTTTAAATGGCTGAAGGTGACAGACAGGTTTCCCACAGACACGTGATGAGACAGTTCGATAATGAGATGACAGCATGCCTAGGGATGGGACTCTGACAAACACCACCATCCCAAAATGCTTCCTTGGCTGCTCTGTTGGCCATGTCGATTCCCTGTATCCTGATGTGGCCAGGTATCCAGTTAAAGATCATGTCCTTGCAAAGCTGTTGGAGCCACTGTAAGGAGTCATTATGTGCTAGTTTGTCTTCTTTATTTTTCCATTTGTTGTCCTCTGTGTCAATGTACTAGCTGCAAAAATAGGGGCTGGAAATGCAGTACTGTCTGCCGTAAATAATGAAGCCCACAGGTACACATTTGCAATTAAGAGTTGTTTACTTTCACTTCACACAACCTCCCATATACACATTTAATATGGCCAGTGCACTACTGTTTAACTTTCGATAACTCTCATTAATAGTTTTCAGGCAAACATCAACATACTGTTACAATAGTTTAGTGTTGAATATCTATGAACAGTAAAAATGTAATTCACAGTTCTTCCAGAATAATCAGGTACATATGGAATAGACATTGTCATTGTTTTAACACATGGCCTAATTTTGTTACACTTATTGCACAGTTAAGTTGATACATTGTTGTTGATCTAACCAACACGGATTTCTCTTCTTAAACTCAGCCATGGACTGACTGTCTTGGGACCTAAAATTGGGCCCTTATATATCCTCACAATAATACGTGCTGAAGCTACACATTATTCGAAGTTAAATTTGCAGAAATTACAATTAACCCTTTAACTGTTCTGGATGTGTTAACATGCATGCCTTTGTACCTGTCGCTGTGTGCTCTGAAGGTGTTTGCCACTAGGTGACCTGTGGACTACTACTACTACTACTACTACTACTACTACTACTACTAATATTTTAAGGCACTCAATTACTATACCTGATGTTTCAATTTGCAGTTTCTCACAGGGAGTGTTGAGATCTAGGTTACTATACTTTTGTGTAGGCGGTGCTAAATATTAAAGATAGTAGTTGTTATAAGAGAAGGAAAAACAGGGAATGGTATACGCCACAGTTAGGGCAAATGAAAGACACTGTTATGCTCTATTCTGGTATGTACAAGAACAGCAAATCTGAACTACATATAGAATTATATTCCAGAGCCAAGTGTAATTATAGACAGGCTATTAATGATGCTAAGAAGCTATATAATACAGCCCTCATTGAAAAGTCTAGAAATAAATGCAAAAAAGTCTGGAGTATAATTAACTTTGTGGCACACACTAGAGAAAAAGACTTTTTGCCATATCCCCAGATGAATTCAATAAATTCTGCGTCCAATCTATTGGAGAAATATGCAGCTCAATAGACAAACCTCTAGAAAATGCCTATAACTTCATTGACAACTATTTTGAAAGGCCCCACCAGAGCATTTTCAACTTCACAGAGCTGTGTACCAATAAAATTCTGAAAACAGTTAAAAATTTCAAAGCCTCAGATAGCAGTGATTACTATGATTTATCATGTAACTTATTGAAAGATACTATTGACTGCATAATTGATCCCTTAACCTACTGTGTAAAAAAATGTCTAGCTGAAAACAAGTTTTCTGATGTACTAAAAATATCTAGAGTGGTCCCAGTATATAAGAAAGTTGATAAGAACTGTCCCGCTAGTTACAGACTAGTATCGTTAACTTCTGTTTTCTCAAAAATTCTCGAAACAATTATGTATAATCATGTTAGTATGTATTTAGATAACTTAAACTTAATCAGTGACAAACTATATGGATTCATGAAAGGTAAATCCACGACACATGCTTGTAAAATTTGTTCTGGATGTGTTTGAGGCTAGGGGATTTGCTCAGGCTACATTTTGTGATCCGAGCAGAGCGTTTGACTGTGTGGACCATGATACTTTACTGAATAAGTTATCCTATTATGGTTTTGCTAATAGCAGCATAAATATGATTAAATCCTTCATTGAGAACTGCCAACAAGTAGCATGCATTAACAGGGAGTAGTCAGATCTGATTAATGTTAGGTCTGGCATGCCACAGCGCTCAGTACTTGGAGCTCTATTGTTTTTACTTATTATTAATGACCTGCCATCTTTTGTAAACTCTCACACAATAAAGTATGCCAATGACACAACTTTTTTAAATAAAAGCTCAGATTTAAATACACTAAAAAATATAGTTAAAGATACCTTTGTTCAGATTTCATTATGGTTTAGAGCAAATGGTTTTCTACTAAATGAAAGTAAGACCCAGGCACTTTCCTTCTGCTTAAGAGAGAATCATGACTTAGAAAGTAGAAAGTTTTTAGGTGTTTTAGTAGACAACAAGTTGACATGGGAACCACACGTCAAACATTTATCTGCCAGACTCTCAAGAGTTATCTATTTAATTAGAAACATAAAAATACATGTCCGTAATAGTTATATAAGATCAGCATATTTTGCTTTCTTTCAAAGTATCATATCATATAGAATCTTATTGTGGGGCAATAGCAGTCACATAAAGGGCATTCTACTTTTACAGAAAAAATTAGTAAGAATAATAACCAATTCCGATAAGTTAGAACACTGTAAACCCTTGTTTGTTAAATTGCAATGCCTGACGGTAATAAACTTTTGCATCTATAATGCTCTATTGTATGTTAGGAACAATATTTTAAATATATCATTAAGAAGGGATGTGCATAGCCATAACACCAGGAACAAATCATGTTTAGATGTACCATATCAAAACCTATCCAAGTCACAGAATTCATATTTAGTTCTTGGACTTAAGTTGTACAATAAGTTAAGTATAGATTTAAAAGAGTTACCTGTCAATATCTTCAAAGCTAAGTTGTACAGAATACTAGTAAATAAACCTTTCTACACAGTAGATTGATTGATCGACTGGGACAGGGACAGGGGCAAAGGCGTGCATGTTAAAATGTCCAGAGCAGTTAAAGGGTTAAAACTTAGTCATTAAATTAATTGAATACATAAAAAATTGGTTCTTTTCAACAGTTTCTACTATGGTGAGGGTTAAGCCAATTTAGTTGTTTAAATCATGAAATTAACAAATACTGTTACATATACAATACTTCTAACAAACTGTTAATTACTGTGGAATTAATTAAGGGGTGGCTTTAATAACTAGTTTTTGAATAGAGTGAAATAAATACGTAAGAATGCTAGTGTTTTGTCTTCCAAATGTTTAGATTATTACAGAATTTATATTTGTTTATATGTCAACAACAGAATTTAATTTACAAAACAATTACTGATTTCACCCTATGATGAAGGATACTAAGTAGCAATAGTCAAAAAAAATTTTCATACCAATTACATACATAACACTAAGCACAAAATTAGATCAGGTGTTAAATTTTTTTAAAACTGGGAGCCAACCTTTTTCTTATATGAAAATGCAGGTTATACTCATGTATGCTAATGGTAATTAGTCAGAAGAGGCTCACTGCAAAACAAGAGGGGAAGAAAAATTATCCTGAATTGCTTCATCACATCATCCCTCATTGGATTGAGTAGATAGATATTGCAAATAGCTAACTGGGCAATTTACTGACCACCAGTGACCCCAGACAGTGGGTTAAAATTCTACACACAAAAGAATAAACATATGAAATTTTATCCAAACCACAGTTCAAATTTTTTTTTCAAATTTATACTTATGTGAACTGGCCATACAAAAACCCCATACAAAATATTTACATACAGTGTAGTGTACATTTACATAAGATATCTACAAGTTATACTTCTAAAAACAGTTAAGCATCTTCATCATATGTGATGTCTTTTTTGGGTAAACAAAGGTTACATTCTAAGATACATATTACTTGATTCAAATAATAAATTCCCATGGGTTGCAACAAGTTAAATTGCACTGTGCATTCCAGTTCACTTTCAGGCAGAAAATTTCACTTGCTCAATGTTTGGTATTTTTCAGAAGCACTTTCACACTTTTAATGAGCTGTTACGCAGTTTCTCATCAAGTCGCCCATGCCCGCAACAGGTACAAGTGGCAGTTAGTATGAAAGTGGTTCTCCTCCACCACAGCACATTAAAAAATGAGACAAAATACACTACTTTACTACACTTACGTTTTCTTGAAACTTAAGTCTAAAGAAAAAAAAAGTTTAACACTAATGGCAAATAATAGTTCTTGAATCATAAATAAGTACATCACATAGTTCTCATAACATTTTAACAATTAGCACTAAAATTGACTATAGTACGCAAGGTGTGGATTAGAATTTTTTATAAATAAAGTGCACATTACACCACAAAACATTACTCTAAGTCATAACTGCCTGAAAATGGTTAAACTTGAAAGATGTGGGTCTCTTTCCCAACTGCAAAATAGCAAAAACTCAAGATGTGCAGTAGTTTATATTTACTAATCCTTACATTACAAAAAGAAAAAGACTTATGTGATGATAACTTAATTATTATTCAAATCAAAATTTCTGGGGATGGAAGTTGTACCAAATCATTGCCCCACTTCTCTAATCAACTCTAAGCACTAGTCTCATTCAAACTGAAAATTAAATCCTCACAAAAATCACAAAATTTTAGCTAATAGTTGACCTGTCAGAATATTTACATCAGTCTATCATCACAGTTATCAGCTAATCAGCAAAATTACTTTTCTTCATTTCAGTATCCACTTTAATCTCAGAATTCCTCAGAAAACAAATAGATGTTTCCAGATAACATATAGATTGAATAATGGAGCCTTATATGACTTGTAAATATTACTCTTTCTTTTAATCTCTCATTCCCAGCTGCAGTGTCATGAATTGCACAATATAAACAGTACCCAATGTTGCTTATTTCACAGTTAGATCATTAATATATTTACACCATATTTGTTTGTATACATTTATCTTTTTCATTACTCAAGCATGTCTGTCAGCTGCATTCTCACTTAGTTAACTAGTGGAGCACATTATTAAAAAATATATCAACTGCAGAGACAGGCTCCCTAACCCTTAAGTCAATAACATTATTCACTCTTTTATTATTTCATTATCTAATAAATAAACACCTGCTCTGCTTACCTAATGCAAAACTGACTCTACTGAAAAACACTCCAAAGTAAAAATTCTTATGCTATGGCAAACTTAATGCTCATTACCAACCAGACAAAATTATCACTTAGAATGTCTATTATTTCACTTTTCTCCATTAAATTACTTAACATCTTAGCTTGAAGTGTGATATACATACAAATCTTGCTTATTATTTCCACAAATTACTCTAGGCAACAATGTTTAAAGTTGTAATTTCCTTATGTTATATGAGGCTGTACCATGACACACTTGTATAGGTAAATTGTTATCTCAATATACTGATGCCATTGAAGACAAACACATCTATTATACCACAATTAATATTAAGGCCTGGCATCCAAGATGGATCATACTGCATATTGCCTCCACTGCTGCACCAATCAGCAGATTACTTTAGATGTTAATTATCCTCCTCATATGTTCACACTTTTCATTTTCTCCTTACCTTACGTTTTAGACAGAAATTCTTTAACCAAGGTACCAATTTATGCCGGCTTGGTTAGCCGTACAGTCTAACACACTTCTTTCTGGGTGGGAAAGCATACCAGTCCCTGGCACAAATTTGCCCGGCAGTTTAATGTCGAGGTCCAGTGTGCCAGCTAGCCTGTGGATTGTTTTCCATCTGCCTTGGTGAATGCGGCCAGGTTCCCCTTATTCTGCCGCAGTTACATTATGTCGGTGATTGCAGTGCAAACACTTTCTCCACATACACATACTCCAATATTACTCTACTATGCAAACATTGGGGATACACTTGTCTGGTGTGAGATAATGCATGAGACACAAAATTGGCTTTTCCTTTTACATACCTTACATCCAAATCAAATTGTTGCAAATACGCAGCCCACACAGTGAAATTGGTGTGCTTCACCCTGGACCCTGCATTTATCAAAGCATTATGATCTATATACACTATGGTCTCAAGTCCAAGCAAATAGTACTCAAACTTTTGAAACCCAGGAGTAATTGCCAAAGCCTCTAATTCTGGAAAGTAATAGTCCTTTCATGTGGCTGTAATGTTCTGATAGCAAAAGCAATAGTTGTGTGTTCAACCCTCATCTCAGTAAGTATTAATTGGAAAATTTCTACCCCCAAACACTATAAACTTCCATCAGTACTCATACAAAAAGGCAGTGAAATATTTGGATGTCCTAACTTCTTACTATTTACTAATTTTTTTTCAAACTCTGAAATGCCTCTCCACATTACCGTGTCCAATTCTACACCACATCGTTTTTCAACTAATTACCAGGGCAAGGATGGTTAAATGACCAATCTGATATGAAGCCAAACATAGCTTTAAAACCCTTCTTGTTCTTTGGGGGGTGGGAAATCTGCAATAGCAGCAAACTTTTCTGGATCAGGCTGTATACTTTCCTTGTTAATCCTGTGTCCAAAAAATGAAATATCCTTCTTTACAAATTAAGATTTACTTAATTTTAGTTTCATACCTCCTCTATACATAGTTGTCAGTATTTCATTCATAACCTTACAGTGCTTGTACCATTCTGCAGTCACTACTAGGACATCATCTACATAGACTTATTTTATTGGTCAATAGCTCAGTCACGAGTCACATCAAAAGAAGTCAGAAATTTACATCCATGGAACTTTTGCTAAATTTCATCTACTTAAGCTGGTCTGTCACTCTCCTCTATTACAATTTCATTCAACTTCCTGGCATCCAGAACCAACCTGATACCACCATTCTTCTTCTTTACGACCATAAGTGGGTTATTATACCTGCTGTTTGACCTTTCAATAATCCCCCATGAGACCATATTTTGAATTTGTTTTCTCACTGTTTCCTTTTTTGAAAGTGGAATAATATAAGGCTTCTTGAAAAAATGGTTCATCATCCTTAAACTTTAATTTGCACTCAAAATATTTTACCAAACCTGGCCTGTCAGAAAATGCCTTACAGTTGCTCGGGAGAATACCCATTAATTCCTCCCTTTGATTGTTTGTAATACCTTCAACATCTTCAACTCTCTTTATTCTCTCCAATCTCACTCTCTCCTCCTCTTATTCCTCAGTAACCTGCTCTGTAGTCGAAACTCTTAATGGCAAATCTGATTCAGTTTCCACACACTTGTTCACATCTTCCAAAAATGATACTTCGTCCCTACTTCCATTGAACTTAAAGCTAAACTCACTACTAGCAAAAAATCTACATTTACACACCATTTCAACATGGAACCAATACCATGTATTACATCAATGCTGAGATTTTGAATCACCAAGAAATTGCACTCCAACAGCTGTACTGCCAATTCCACTGTTCACAGTATCTCTTGTTTCACTTGCACTAGCACCAATAATTTTTTATTCCAGAAACGAGCATCACTATTACAACCTCTGTGTTCTTGATAGATTCAAAAAATGTCTGTGAAATGCCATTCAAATCATTACCACTGTCCAGTACACACTTAACTTGTATACCTTGTACCCTTGCTGTTATTACAGGGTGCCACACTCCCTTTTAACTTATCATGTGATCTTCTTCATACAACAAATCCTCATTAATCCTTTTCCTGGAAAAACTATCATCCTGCTTACAAAATTGATTATCAGACACAGTAAAATGACAGATAGCATCATCCTCTTCCTCATTACCTCTCTCAAACTCTGACTCTTCATTAGGCCTAATATCATCCTCCTCTACTCTTTCTTTACTTATGGCATGGGCATCATTATCAACTATAAATTGAAATACCTAACCCTCATCACTGCTGGATTTGTCATTGCTATCATCATTAAAACTACTATCAGAATTACACCCACTACCACTTATACTGTCCTCAAATACTTGGCAAATTGGTTGATCCTTGTTTGCCGTTTAGACCACAAAGCAGAACACCTGAATTCTTTATGTTCTCTTAAAAATTTAACATCCATTTTGACACTTTGGACATCCTGAGCAACAGCAACATGCTCTGTTTCATCACTTTATTTTATTACAATAACTTCCTCCTCTCTTTTTTCAGAATGAACATTTGTTACCCACACCATCATTCAACATCTCATTACAATTATAAATTACACTTGTCTTACTTCTATCATTTACATTACCCTTATGTGTGATCACAGCACAATTATACACAACTGGCTCTACATCACTACCTTCTCTAGTGCAATCCAAAACTGGAGCATTATCTAGTTTAAATGGTTTGATTCAGAATTAAAGCCATCTCCTCAATTTCTTTTACTTGAATTTCTCCTACCAATTCTGTGCCCATTCTAGCTATCCTCCACCCAACCATTCCTTGAATTTCTATTGTAATTAGTTCTGTTCATCCTATTTACCTGAAATTCTCTCCTTGATTGATTATAGTCATCAAAATTCTTCCTACCATCTTCCATTGATGGCTTCACCCTCTACACTTTATCAACATAATTCAAGAAATCACTGATATTACCCATAGGGGCAGGTACAAGCAATTATCTAAGTTTCTGAAGTTTCTAAACCCATAATTATTAATTCACTACCTAGCTCTTTGTCCAAATATTTCAGTTTGTATGTCCAAAGCTGACAGAAGCCTTCACAGTATCATTCCTAGAGTCAAATCTCTCCCCTCCCCCAAAATTTACTAAAAATTCTCTGCTGCTTCTCTTTCGACCAATATTCATCTAAAAACGCTTTCTCAAAGCTTTGCCATGAAGTACAACTATCAGCTATGTGAGCTGCCCATCCATAAGCATCCCCTTTCAAAAAGCCCCTCACAAATTACATTTTCTCTTTACCACTTCACATTTCAGGCAAATCATTAAATTCCATATTGAAATCCAGTGGATGCCCTATCTCATAGGGTTCAAAATTATTAAATTTCTTAAAACTAACAAATGAAAGACTGTTTGGTATACTATATAATCTATGGTTTTGATTTTGTATCTCTTCCCTTTGTTTCTTCGTTTCAGCCAATTTGGAAACTATATTTTTATTTACTTTTTTTATTTATTATTTAACCCAGTCTTCCACACAAAATTTCTTGGCACCTCTGACTTCATCTTTGCATCGTTTTTCAGAAGCCTCCACGTACTACTACCTAATTCCCATGGAAGAGGTGTTGGCCAACTTTTTCAGGATGAACTAGGATCAGAATACCAGGTTGCCATTTTTTTTTTCAACCTAGTGCTGGTCTGGAGCAGGCGACAGAGGATTTAGAATTTAGGATCACTTTGCAAAGATTTCACTAAGGAAGACTCCGTGGTTATAGTTGGTGAGGCAGGTAATAGTATTGACAGAGATCCTGGGTACAGTATAGAGTGTGAACTGCCAAAGATTGCATCACTATTGAAGCATACTAGTGTTGCGTTTGTATCTGTTCTTGGGTGCCATGACCGACCTTATTTGAACTCTTCTATCAAGAGAGTTAATTTGGAGTTGGAACGGTTGCTTATGTCGGGTGCAGGATCACACACTGGTGTGGTTCCTGTTGATTCTCTCAATAGGTGGGATTATACTAGACATGGCCTTCACCTCAACAGGAAGGGGATGGGTAAACTTGCTGGGAAAATAGCAAGAAAGTTAAAGGGCGGGAGGCATTGTCATGAGTGATAAAATACCACTGGTTATAGGGTTCAGAAAAGACCCTTTTTTAGGGTAGGGAGGACAGAAAGAAAGCAAATTTTAAGAGAGGTTAGGACTGAGACAAACCTTCAGTTTGAGAAAGAAACCAAGAAACATAATTCTAGCTTATTGCATCAGCATAAACAGCCATCGGTTAAGAATTTTCAACACTCAGCAGATATTCTAACTTTACCCACTGTTAACTCAGTCAATGTGAAATGTCAGCTATCTTTATTGCATCAAAATATTTGAGGACTGAGAAATAAAATTAATGAATTAATTGTCTGCATAGATGAATTAGTCTTCAAACACAGCTGACATAATCTGCCTCTCTGAACATCATGTGACTACTGTTATAGAACTTTTAAGTGCTACAGGGTTTAGGTTAGCATCTCACTTTTGTAGATCAGAAATGGAGAAAGGAGGAATTGCCAAAATTATCATGAACTGTCATAAATTTAAGAACATAGACATTCATAAATTTTGCCTAGAACAGCATATGGAAGCTGTGCAAACAGAAGTAGAATTTCACAAAAAATCCTCCATAATATTAAGTGTATATCAAGCATCTGCTGGTAACTTTAATCTGTTCGTAAACCACCTTGAAGCTGTACTGGCCCATTTAACAACCAAAAACAAAGAAATAGTGGTTGCTGGTGGTTTCAATGTAGATTTCCTTAATGACTCTACCAATAAGAACTTATTTGGGTTAGTAACACTATCATTCAACTTAATTCCCACTGTAAAGTTTCCCACTAGGGTAGCCAATTGCTCTCACACAGCCATTGATAGTATCTCTATAGAAAAGTCCAATGAACAAAATTATATTACAAAACCAAGAATCAATGGCCTCTCAGATTGTGACATGCAGTCCCTTCTGTTAAATGTTAACACTGAACAGGATATAAAATCTGTTAAATCTGAGCTCAAGAGGGTAATCAATAAGCCAAAAATTGGATATTTTAGGACACTCCTCAGAGACATTCACTGCACTGGTGTTTAGAGTGCTCATGGCATGAATGAAAAATATAGCACTTTTGCTAATAAAGTGCTTACCTTATTTGAACACTGTTTTCCTCAAAAACGTACCAAGGTTGGAGCAATGTCTACAAAGAAGCCATGGATTACTCAAGGAATAGCGGTATCTTGTAAAACAAAACGAAAACTGTATCTGTCAATCCAAAACAGTTCTGATGTTGATGCTATAGCACATTACCAGAAATATTGCAAATATTAAAGACTTTAATATGGACATCAAAGCAAATATATTACAAGGAAAAGAAAGTCATATCAGATAACAAAATAAAGACAATATGGGATATAGTGAAGGAGGAGACCAGTAGAACCAGACTGTAGAGGGACAAATAGCATTAAGAGTAAATGAAACATCGGTGACAGATGTGTCTAGTGTTGCAGACCTATTTAACAAACATTTCATAACTGTTACTGAAAAGATGGAGTTTTCAGGTTCTGTAGATGCTGCTATGGAATACCTCAGACCAGACATTTCAAGTAACTTCCATAATATGAATTTGACCCTCACTACCCCAGCAGAAATAATGTCCATCATAAAATCTTTAAAATCAAAAACATCTAGGGGGTATGATGAAATATCAACAAAGCTAATTAAAGAATGTGATTCTGAGTTAAGTAAAATATTAAGCTATCGGTGTAACCAGTTGTTTAACAGTGGAATATTTGCTGAATGGTTAAAATATGCTGATGTTAAGCCACTGTTTAAGAAGGGAGATAAAGAAATAGCATCAAATTTCCATCCAATTTCACTTTTGCCTGCATTCTCAAAAATTTTAGAAAATGTAATGCGCAATCCAATTCATAACTATCTTATCTCAAGTATCATACTGTCAAAGTCACAGTTCGGATTTCTAAATGGTTCTGATATTGAGAAGGCTATCTACACTTACAGTGAAAATGTGCTTAATTCATTAGGCAAAGATTTCAGGCAACTGGTATATTTTGTGATCTGTCAAAGGCATTTGACTGCGTAAATCACAATATCCTTTTAAGTAAATTAGAATATTATAGTGTAACGGGAAATGTTGCAAAATGGTTCGGATCTTATATCTCTGGCAGGAAACAAAGGGTGATATTAGGAAAGAGACATGTATCAAACTATCAGGCATCATCCAACTGGACACTAATTACATTAGGGGTCCCACAAGGTTCCATTTTTGGGCCCTTACTTTTTCTTGTGTATATCAATGACCATTCATCTGTAACATTACCAGATGCCAAGTTTATTTTGTTTGCCGATGATACAAACATTGCAATAAATAGCAAATCACATGTAGTCTTAGAAAGATCAGGTAATAAAATATTTGTGGACATGAATCACTGGTTCCTAGCCAATTCTTTGTCACTAAATTTTGAAAAAACACATTATATGCAGTTCAGAACTTGTAAGGGGTGTCCCACAAGTATATGCCTAACATATGACGAGAAGCAAATAGAAGAAATGGACAGTGTTAAATTTTTGGGATTACAGCTTGATAATAAATTCAAGTGGGAAAAGCATACCACAGAACTGCTGAAGCGTCTTAATAAATCTCTATTTGCAATGTGAATTGTGTCAGACATATGGGATATAAAAGTGAAAAAGCTGGCATATTATGCTTACTTTCATTCCATAATGTCATATGGAATTATTTTTTGGGGTAATTCATCAGGCCAAGCTAAAGTTATCTGGGCACAAAACGTGCAGTCAGAGTTATATGTGGTGTGAACTCAAGAACATCCTGCAGAAATGTGTTTAGGGAACTAGGGATACTAACTACTGCTTCCCAATATATTGATTCTTTAATGAAATTTGTCATTAAAAATGTATCACTTTTTCAAACCAACAGATCAATTCATGGAATCAATACTAGAAATAAGAATAATCTTCACAAGGATTTAAAGTCACTTAGTCTTGTGCAAAAAGGTGTGCATTATTCAGGAACACACATTTTCAATAACTTGCCAGCAGCCATGAAAAGCTTAACAACCAATGAAATTCAGTTTAAGAGAAGCCTAAAGAATTTATCTGTGGCCAACTCCTCCTATTCCATTGCTGAATTTCTCAGTAGACCCAATTGATTTGTGTGTTCATTGTAAGTGTGTGTGTGTGTGTGTGTGTGTGTGTGTGTGTGTGTGTGTGAGTATAATCTAACTTCGCCATTTAAGTGCAGTAATATGTTCACCGTAAATATTTTAGTAGTTGTATTACACGTTTATTACCTAATAAATAAATTAAAAAAAAACTTTTTTATTTTAAATTCAGTGCATTAGTATTTGTAAAATGATTCTTTCATATAATGTTCATTAAAGAATGACGATCATTCCACTTGGGACCTGTGGAATGGACATTAGCTTATTTATTTGAGTTGTAAATATTTGTCATGTATTATTGTTTTTCTGACATGTTCTACATCCTGGAGTATCTCCTAGCTATGGATCACTTGGAATGAAAGTAAATGTAAGTTAATCCAATCTATAGTCATCACAAAGTTAGTTTCTCTCTTCTACACATTTACCACTCATCAATGTTAATTTCTCATTAATGATATGAATATAATAGAGGGAAATATTCCACGTGGGAAAAATATATCTAAAAACACAGATGATGTGACTTACCGAACAAAAGTGCTGGCAGGTCGACAGACACACAAACAAACACAAACTTACACATGAAATTCAAGCTTTTGCAACAAACTGTTGCCTCATCAGGAAAGAGGGAAGGAGAGGGAAAGACGAAAGGATGTGGGTTTTAAGGGAGAGGGTAAGGAGTCATTCCAATCCTGGGAGCGGAAAGACTTACCTTAGGGGGAAAGAAGTGTATACCCCTTCTGACAGACAGACGGACTGCTGACAGACACATCACAGTGAACGAATTGTCACGCTACATTGGGATAGGGGAAGGAAGTGTTTGCAGAATATTGAAAGTGTTGGCGTTGAAAAAGGTTTGTGCCATGTGGGTTCCCAGGATGTCAACAGCGGCTCACAAAGAAACAAGAAAAATGGTATGAAGTGAACTTTTGGAACAGTACGACAATGGTGGAGATGAATTTTTTGGAAGAATTGTGATTGGTGATGAAACATGGCTCCATCATCTTTTACCAGAGACGAAGAGGCAATCGATGGAGTGGCATCATGGAAATTCACCCAAGAAAAAAAAATTCAAACACACACCTTCTGCTCAAAAAGTTATGGCTACGGTGTTTTTCAATTCTGAAGGTCTCTTGCGTGTGGACATAATGCCAAGTGGAACCACCATAAATTCTGATGTATATGTGATGACACTGAAGAAACTTCAAGCTTGACAGATTCATGTTTGACCACATCAGCAAAAGCAGGATGTTTTCCTATTGCATGACAATGCATGGTCACATGTCAGTCAAAAAACCATGAAAGCGATCACAAAACTCAGATGGACAACACTGAAATACCTGCCTTAGAGTCCTGACCTGGCTCCATGTGATTATTATCTCCTTGGGAAACTGAAAGACTCTGTTTGTGGAACAAGGTTTGAAGATGATGACTCCCTTGCACATGCTGCCAAACAGTGGCTCCAACAGGTTGGTCCAGTATTTTACCATGTGAGTATACAGGCGCTGGTTCCATGATGGCGTAAGGCAGTTGAGAGGGGTGGAAATTATGTGGAGAAATGAAAATATTGTTCCTAATGGATATATCTACACACTGTAAAACTTTCAAACATGTAGAATAAAAGATGGATTTTAAGAAAATAGTGTTCATTTCTTTTGGAGTGACCCACATTTGAGTACCACTTACAATAATCAAGAAAGCTAAATATGCTGGGTATGCCTGCCAAAACAAACTGCTGACCCCGGACAAAACCTTCAAAATCGCCAGACATCTGTGTCAAATCATATTATTTTCCTAGGCACACACATTCTGTAGACATGATTTCACCCTGAACTCCAAAACAGTTACCAAAAACTACATTAGGCAACACCAAATTTTAACATTTTGTTTGTGGAGGACCCCCAACTCTTCTTTTGTTAAGCGATATTCCATTCCCCCAAACCCCTTACTCCCTTCCCACCACATCATTTGTCCACCGCTTGACTGACCTAGAATTGCCTCTGATCTCTAGTGCTACAAGGCACATCATTTATATAAATAAGGAGCAGGAGTGGCCTCAGAACTGACCCTATGTTGCCCCCCATTTAACTGTGCCTCACTCTGATTCCACATCGTAGCAATTCTCAGTGCTATGAAGAACAACCTTCTGTTCTGTTCTTAAGGAGATCAACAAATTGTGAGCCACTCCCCACATTCCACAATGGTCCAACTTCTGGAGCAAAATTTTGTGATTGACACAATCAAATGCCTTAATTAAGTAAGGTGACTAGTGTTTGAAACCTTTTGTTTTATCCATCCAGTACCCCAAAGAGGAAATACACCAAAGAGCCAAAGAAAGAGGTACACCTGCCTAATATCCTGCAGGGCCCTTGCATGCACACAGAAGTGCTGCAACAGGATGTGGCAAGAACTCAACAAATATCTGAAGTATTGCTGGAGGGAACTGATACCAAGAATCTGTAAGAGTACGATGGGATGGAGATCTTTTCTTAACAGCACGTTGCAAGGCATCCCAGATATCCTCATATCTGGGGAGTTTGGTGGCCAGCGGAAGTGTTTAAGCCCAGAAGAGTGTTCCTGGGATCACTCTGGAGCAATTCTGGAAACGTGGTGTGTCGCATTGTCCTGCTGGAATTGCCCAAGTCTGTCATAATGCACAATGGGCATGAATGAGTGCAGGTGATCAGACAGAGTCATATCTAGACACGTCAGGGGTCACATATCACTCCAATAGAAAATTTCCCAAACCATTAAAGAGTGTCCACCAGCTTCAACAGTCCCCTGCTGATGAGGAGGGTCCATAGGTTCATGAGTGTCTCCATACCCATACACGTCCATCTGCTCGGTACAATTTGAAACAATACTCATCTGACAAGGGAACATGTATCCAGTATCAACAGTCCAATGTCAGTTATGACAGGCCCATGCGAGGCATAAATATTTGTGTCATGCAATGAAGGATACAAGAGTGAGCCTTCAGCTCCGAAAGTCCATACTGATGATGTTTCATTTAATGTTTCACATGCTGACACTTGTTGATGGTACACCATTGAAAACTGCAGCAATTTGTGGAAGGGTTGCACTTCTGTCATGTTGAATGATTCTCTTCAGTTGTTGTTGGTCCTTTTCTTGCAGGATATTTTTCCGGGTGCAGCTGTCAGAGTTGATGTTTTACTGGATTCCTGATAATCACGATACACCTGTGGAATGATCATATAGGAAAATCCCCACTTCATCAGTACATAGGAGACGCTGCGTCCCATCGCTCGTGCACCGACTATAACATCACGTTCAAACACAGATCTCAATAACCTGCCATAGCAGCAGGAACCGACCTAACAATTGCTCCAGACACTTCTTTCATATAGGTGGCACCAACCAAAGTGTCACAGTCTGCCTGTTTACATATAATTGCATTTGAATACATATGCCTGTACCAGGTTCTTTGGCACTTCAGCGTAATATAGCATTGTAGCGTTTTCAGTTGTTAGCACAGTTCTGAAATCGAACTGTACATTTGACAGCAAATTATGTGAAAGGAAATGATCAATTATCCTTGCATACTCAGCACTTTCAAGAAATTAAACACTGATGGTACAGAAATACACAAGTTGTAATGTAGGACCCCAAAATATTAAAACTGCAAAAAAAAGTAAAGACAAAATCATTAAAAATTTTACAGTAAATGTTGAAATAACCTGAAAATACAGGTATAATGATGTTTAATGAAGAAGGCAAAGCACCTTTCCTTCATTTAATTTGTCAAGCGAATGCTGAGTGGTAAATCATCTAAAAGAGATTGTCAGTTTCAGTGAGTGAGCGGTTCTGATTGTATCCCTGATAAGAATTGTTTTGTACATCTCTTCTCCACTGGCACAACTGCCAGAACTACTGAACACCCCAGTTAGTATATCCATCATATCCTTCCATGTGTCCACCTACCTGTCACTATCTCTGCTACCCTTCCCTTTATATAATCAATATTCCTGTTACTCATCTCTGATACAGCTTCCACATGCCTGATGTGAGTTCTGCAAGCAGTCTCTTATATAGACTTACTCAGTTCTCTAGTATTTTGTGAAAAAGTCTGCCACTTGATTCACTGATGAATATGCTTATGTAATCATTCCACAAACTGCTACACAAGTATCTGTACATGTTGACCAATTCAGATCACAACTCACTGACAGCGTAATCACAGGACACTACATTTCTCCATAATGTGAAGTGCTCAGTTTTAAATTTCTAGACATTTAAAGCAATATACAAATGTGACATGTTTAAAAAGTTGAAGAAAGGATTCAATATTTGCTCACTTCTTATACAACAATGTACAGCAATGAGGTGTGTCACTTTAGTTTTACGTGGTGAGAGAAACTGATTCTCGAAAGAAATCACCGAACTGCTTCACAATTCATAGAAGTACAAATACAAATTGAGTTTAATTGTATAAGTTTGTTTGGATGAACAGAAAGTATTTCTGAAGCAGATTATAATAATTTTAGTTCATCATAAGAGAATACTTGTACTTAAAGTTGTTCATCTTCTAATGAATGACAGCAAACTGATACAGAAAATGGCTGTGTACTTCCATATAATTATCACAATGCACCATGCAAATCAGAAGGGTGACAAAGATTTTTTAAATTGTGCATGCATAGCGTCCAAGTCCTTAACAACTTTGAGTAGTATCACTAATATCATAAATCTTGACAGTATGTTACACAATGTTAGCACTATTAAAACTTAGCAACATTTCATTGAAGATGGAAGGTGTGTGGGAAAAGCAATAAGACTGACAACACTGCAAGTGATCTAGGAATGCTGTGTTGTTGTTCTTGTGTGGATTGGTGTAATCATACCTTCCAGATGCTCAGTCCAAATTACAGATCTGTATAGCTGTCACATTATCTTTGAGAGTGCTATCAGCAAAGTCGGGTTTTTGTTGTGTGCTATGAATATGGAACAGCACAGTTTAATGTGTGGAATGCAGAAATGTGACATTTGAAAAGTTGAAACAGGCCTAAGGGGAACATTTCTTATCAAGAGCACCCCTTTTTCACTGGCACAAATCATTTCTGGAAAGCTGAGAACAACTTGAAGATAAACTTCACTCAGTGAGACTTCCAGCTTCAAAGACTAACGAAAAGTCTAATATTTGTACACTCGTCAGAAATCAAATTGACGTTTAACAATAAGGATGGTGGGCAACTTGTTGAACACTTTCACCATACATCAAATTTTGACTGAAGTTTTGTACATGTAAAAGGTTTGCACCAAAATGGTGCTAAAAACTCCAATTCAGCAGAAGAAATATGTGCACTGATTTTTAGAGGCCTACCAATGACCACAAATGATACAGTTATGTGATCACAGGTGATGGATCCTAGATTTTGGAGTATGATCCTGAGACAAAGCAGCAAAGTGAGGAGTGGCACAGAGATTTCCACAACCCTTCTGTTGTGATTCACTCATCTTTCAAAGTGCCGCTGCGCAGTTACGCGCGTCCTCCACATGCGGCGCTGTCTGCCAGCCATGCAGCACCAGCGCCACCTAAGCGGCCAGCCAGCCAGTGGCCGCTAGACTCGGACAATTGGCGACGAGGTAGTGAATTTTTCTTTTTCATGGTTGACCCACAGGTTTCCATGGCTAATTAAGTCATCTATTGCAAGGTCTCATTGAACAGCAAACACTTCTCACAAATGCGATTCGTAATTTTGTCATGGCATCCAATGTGGGGTGTCTCTTGTCATGGTCTCTCCCTCCTTTTCCTCCTTACGATAAGACGGCAGAAGACTGGTCTGATTACGAAAAACGTCTTCGACAGCACTTCTTGGCATTTCATGTCTTGGACAACCAAACATATAAGTCTCTTTTCCTTTCATGAATTTCACCTCAAATGTATCGGTTGTTGTCGCAATTGTCTCCTTTGAAAGATCTTGCGTTTATGTCCTTTGCTGAAATGTGCTCACTTCCATCCGTATATTTTCAAAAGCATACGCATATGGTAGCCTATCGTGTTGCCTTTTATCGTTGTCAAAAACAACCGAATCAATCCTATCATGCTTGGGCTGCTGAACTTCATGGCCTTAGTTGAAAGTGTTGATATTTTACTGACGTTCACAAAGAATCCTACGCCGATTCCATGGTACGGGATGCTATTATCTGGTCGGCGCCCGACAAGAAGTCAGGCAACGTGCCCTTCAGTTGGCAAATCCGACTCTAGATGAAGTCCTATCCATTGCTCAGTCTTTTGAAATTTTTCGCACTGCATGAGCACAAATAGAGGCATAGGGTGATATCGGGGATGTACAATCTCTGTGAGCTGTTGACAAAGCATGCGGTGTGTCCCCACCAGCCGACATGGCCGCAGTATGCTCCCAAGTGCAGCTTCAGCCTAGCCGTAAACAAACCTCTAAGAAACTGCAGCAAACCCCACGGCAACTTCCTTCATGTACGCAGTGTTTTACAAAACATTCACGAGAGGATTGTCCACAGCGTTGGTCCGTGTGTCACAAATGCACAAAGAAGAGTCATGTGTCATCCGTTTGCAAATCTGACCGCATACATGATGTTCATGAATATGACGCTGATTCTGCTTCTTTGTTGTCTGTCAATAGTACTTCTTCCCTTTCAGGGAAGTTATTCCTCACTGTCCAAATACTGGGTCGGGATATTCGCATGCAGGTGGATATTGGTTCTGCTGCCACTATCATCAGTTCTCAGACGTATCTTCAGTTGGGTTCTCCAATCCTGCTACCTGTCACTAGGCAATTATGGACTTACAATAAACAGAAGATTTTTCTCTTGGGACAACTTGATGCTGAGGTATCTTACATCTGTAGTTTGCATTGTTCCCATATTTGTGGTCGACCATAGTAATGCGGAGAATCTTTTTGTTTTCGATGCCAGTCGTGTTTTTGGGTTCTCCATAGATGACTGTCAATATCGTCTCTGATGCTATTCCTTATGCTCAATTGGATTCCTTGTCAATGACATTTTTTGTCCTTTTTTTGTCCTAGGTTAGGCTGTGCAAACGACTTTGAAGCTCATATCACGCTCAAATCCACTGCTCAGCCTAAGTTTTTTCAGGCTTGGCCCATTCCTGTGGCCCTTCGTGATCGGGTCAAACGGGAGCTGGATCGTCTCACTGCTTCAGGGGTCCTGCTTCCTGTCACTTCCAGTAAGTGGTCCTCTCCTGTCATTGTCGTTGCTAAGCCCAATGGTGATATTAATCTCTGTGGCAATTTCAAAGCCACTGTAAATACTAAATGCCTCATCGACACTTACCCTAAGCCTCAACCTGAAGAACTGTTCACTAAACTTGCTGGAGGCCAGTATTTTTCTAAACTTGACCTGTTAGAAGCCTATCATCAGCTTCCCCACAATGCTGCTTCCCGGCAGTTTCTGGTCCTTAACATGCCTTTTGGCCTCTATCAATACGAACGATTGCCATTCGGGATTGCCAGCACCTCTGCTCTCTTTCAGCGATTCTTGGAACAATTATTGCTCACTGTCCCTGGGTGTATAAATTACATGGACTACATTGTTGTCAATGTCTCCACCACTGAAGAACATCTTCAGAATCTCTGCACACTTTTTGTGGTGTCACCACCAGACACCACACTTGCTGGGTGGTAGGCTTTAAATCGGCCGCGGTCCGTTAGTATATGTTGGACCGGCATGTTGCCACTATCAGTAATTGCAGACAGAGCGCCGCCACACAGCAGGTCTAGTCTAGAGAGATGCCCTAGCACACGCCGCAGTTGTACAGCCAACTTTGCTAGCATTTTCAGAGACGACAGTTTAGCATAGCCTTCAGCTGCATCATTCGCTACGACCTAACAAGGCGCCATATTCAGTTACTATGTCTTCTGAACAGGTAATATTGTGACTCATGTACTGTCAAGAGCGATGTTCATCATTAATGGATTAAAGTTAAGTATGAAACTAATTACATCCGCTTTCTGAATTCTAATTCCTTGTCATGTTCCAGACCTCATGTCAGTATAGTTCTTCCCTCCTCACGGCAGCCTGCACGAGCTAAGATGCGTGCATTTCGGGCTCCTCTAGTAACAAGGTGTTGGCTCTTCTGCCAACACGACATTTTTACATGTCTTAGAGACTGCTGGCATTAAGTGTAATTTGCAGAAATCAAAATTTTTTTCCAGCCTCTATCACGTACTTGGGGTTTCAACTCTCTTGGTATGGTATTTGTCCACTTCAGCAAACTGTCGCTGCAATCGATGCCCTTCCCCCCCTACATCTGTTAAGGAACTGCAGGCCTTCTTGGGGAAAATAGCATACTATCACAGGTTTCTACCGTCTACTGCTTCGGTGGCTCAGCTGTTGCATTGCCTGTTGCATAAAAACATGCCTTTTCACTGGTCCGTGTCATGCGATGTGGCGTTCCAGAAATTGGAGACTATGCTGAAACAGGACCCGTGCCTGGCTACTTATCAACCTGGCCAACATCTTGTTCTTGCCATGGATGCCTCTCAATACAGAATTGGTGCAGTCCTTGCCCACCATTTTTCTGACGGTTCTGAACAACCCATTGCTTATGCCTCCAAAACGCTCACAGATGGCCAACAAAAGTATTATCAAATTGAAAAAGAAGCTTTGGCCATTATTTATGCTCTTCATAAGTTTGGTGTTTTCCTCAATGGATCCTAATTTCATCATGTTACGGACCACAAACCACTTGTTTCCTTGTTTCATCCATCAACGTCACTTCCTGACAAGGCTGCACACCGCCTCCAGCGTTGGGCTCTCTACTTGTCTCATTTCAATTATGAGATTCATTTCCGGCTGACAGCTCAACATGCGAATGCTGATGCACTGTCTCGCCTTCCCATGGGTCCTGATCTGGCATTCGATAGGGATGAACTCTTGTGTTTCCACCTGGATGTGCCCGAGCAGCGGGTTGTGGACGGGTTCCCCTTCACTGGGGACCGGCTGGTGGCTGGTGGCTGCTATGGGTTCTGACCCTACCCTCTCCCAGGTTTTACGCTGTATTCAGAAGGGTTGGCCAGATCATATGTCCGCTAAGACTTCTGATCGATTGCGGAACTACTACGCTTTGTGTTACCACCTCACACATAGGGATGGTGTTATCCTCCTTTCCACAAAAAATGCTTCACTGCGTGTTGTGGTACCTGCATCTTTGCATGCTTCGGTATTGCGTCTCCTTCACCAAGGGCACTGGGGTGTCTCTCGCACAAAATCTCTGGTGCGCTGTCATGTGTACTGGCCCAGCATTGACTCAGAAATCGCACATATGGTCGCTGCCTGCGGCCCTTGTGCGTCACAGGCCACCGCACCGAAGTCATCTTTGTCACCATGGCCTTCGCCTGAGAAGCCCAGGAAGCGTATTCATGCTGACTTCGCGGGACCTATTTTAGGTGCTTATTGGCGTCTCACTACTGACACCTACTCTAACTTTCCTTTCATTGTCCGTTGCCCGTTGCCTACCACCGTGGCAACCACAAAAGCTGTAGCTCGCATTTTCTCTTTGGAAGGCCTTCCCTCTACTCTCGTTACTGATAATGGCCCACAATTTGCCTCTTCTGATTTTGCTGATTTTTGTGCCCATCACAGCGTCATGCACATCATGGCCCCTCCATTCCATCCACAGTCAAATGGTGAGGCTGAACGTCTGGTCTGCACATTTAAGGCTCATATGAGGAAACTGCTGACTTCTTCTGCTGCTGCTGATGATGTGCTTCTCCAATTTCTGGCTTCTTACCATTTCACCCCCATTGGCGACCACAGCCCGGCTGAGCACTTACATGGCCGACTGCCCTGCATGCTACTTCCTCTTCTGCAGCCTCCCACCTCATGGCCGCGGATGCCTTTGCTTGGCCAGTTCACCACCGGCGACCGTGTATGGGTACGGGGATATGGTAGGCAGCCAAAATGGAGTCCTGGCCGCATCTTACAACACTGTAGCTGACGCCTGTATGATATCCAGATGGACACGGGTGTTGCAGTGCGTCATTTGGACCAGCTTCAGCCTCGTGAGCCGGCAACACCTGTTCCGGATGCTGCTACACCACCTTCGGCTCTACCTGACACTCAGGATCCTGGAATATCTCATTACTCACAACACAGTCCTCTCACCATCATCTCAGTGCCACCACAAGAACTGACGCCAACAGGAGATGTGCCCATGCAGGAACCAAATGTTAGAACAACTCTACTTGCCTCCTTCTCCTACGGACGCGGACACATCACGCTTGTCTCCTGTTATAACAACCGGACTTGCCGCAACAGGCAGATTGGTGCATGGGGCCCCAGCAGATGCAACCCCCACGTCTCCTGTCATTTCAACCTGTTATCATCGGGGACACATCCGTCCATACAGGAAGCCTCCTCCTCAAGGCTTTATCGCCAGTCAAACAACACCTATGGATGTTAGCAATCTACAGGCCACCTCCATCAAGATCTGTGCAAAAATTGTAAGAGGGGGAAAAGTGTTGTGAATCGCCAATCTTTCAAAGTGCCACCGCAGCAAGGCCACCTAAGCGGCCAGCCGCGAGCAGCCGCTAGACTCAGACGCAGTTCTGATTTGACTGTTAAAGTGTACACACGTCGTACTTTGTTTACTTGATCTGCGAATTACATGTATTGTGTCGTCCTTGAAATATATTTATTTAACTTGAAGTTATAACACTCTCTCCAGGAAAAACTGCCTGTCAATTGTTTTACAAAGATGAAAGGCCCAGGAAAAGTGTGAATCAAGGGAGACTAGACACTGATTACAAATGAATGCTTCATCATGACAATGCCCCATGTCACACAACCCCTTCCATCACGAAATTTTTGATCTGAAGAGGCATTCCTAGTATTCTACAGCCCCCCATTCTCCTGATTAGATTCCTTGTGACTTTTCTCTTTCCTGAAACTGCAAAATGTCTTAAAAGGAAATCATTTTGGGGACCTTGCAGATCATTCAAAAGAACATGACTGATCACATTAAAAGCTGTAACAGTTTTAAGCCTTTCATTGCCACTATCAAGACTGGAAGTGATGACTCCACCAGGGTACAGCTGTCAAAGGGAGCTACTTTGAAAGGGACAGTATTATTGTTCAAGAAATATAAAAACTTGGTAGATAAATAATCAGTCTCTTTACTTTTTTTTCACACACCTTGTTTGTGCATCTTTCATCATGTACTACTTTATTATCAGTAATTGCAACACCTGCAAAAAGACTGAGATTACTGTTAATACTATTTCTCTGTTCATTAATATACCACATTAACAACAGGAGCCCCAACATATATCCCTGACGAGCCTGAAGATACATCTACATCTGGCGATGACTCACTACTTAAAATAATGTGCTGCATCCAGCCTAATGAGAAATCTTCCATCTGCTCACAATCTTCAATGGATAGCATATATCAGTGATAGTCAATCAGATCACTACCACCCACCAACAGGTATTCTATTAGGTTTTCATAAAATTCTGACAAAGTATTTGTTAAGTAATTATTGTTACGTAATTGTTACTTTCTTAGTTTATAAGTCACCATTACTGTAGAACTGATGGGTGGGTAAAAAATTTTATTACCAACAGGAGATAAAAAATTCAACAGAAGGTAAAAACAGGTTGACTAGCCTTGCCATATATGGTCATTGTTTCATTTTTTTGTCAAATGCTTTCACAAGTCAAGAAATATTGCACCAACCTGACAGCCTTGAGCCATGGCTTTCAGGGCAGTGTGCAAGAAACGCAGAACTTGCATTCTGTAGGACTGATACTTTTGGAATCCTTACCTGTTGCCTTGGGGGGGGGGGGGGGGGGGGGGGGGGGGGGGGGGGGGGGGGGGAGGCGGGGCAAGGGGGGGAGGGGGGCAAGGGGGGAGGGGGGCAAGGGGGGGGGGGGAGGTTCATTCTGTACAAGTTATCTCAAGGTATCTTACAGTGATTGTGTTTGTCTTTTCTGGATCTCTTCTCCTACCCTTCCTGGAGATCAGTGTAAAATAGGGACACTACTCCTGGATTTTCTTTAGTAAAGGAACATTCTGAAACACTGCACATCATTTCTGCTATTCATGTGCCACACTCCACTCCATTTCCTGTGTCGTCCATAAGTGCCTGGACTAACTTTTGTGCCACTTACTGCCTTTACAATTGACTGGAATTTCTTTGTGTTTTGTGAGATGTCTTTGAATAATATTCTGTTACAGTAATAAGTGAAGGCATCCCATTACTCTCAACAGCCACCTAGATTAATTTAACATCCCTGTCTATAATACTACGCTTTGTTTTATGTGTACTACGTAGAATGTTAGTCTCATTTGGAGTTTCTTAAAGAGACCATAAACTGTGCACAGTACCTCCCATCACAAACTATTCTATCTATCCAGTACTAGTTCAACTATCCTAAGCTTCAGCTACAGTTCCACTACATCCTCCTCCCCAGAGTTATATGTTACCAGGTCCCCATTTAAAATAATAATACTACCTATATATGTAGTTTACTGAACATGTAAATCATTATACTAATTTTTGTGGCCCTTATACCTTCAGTAATTATTATAGGTACAAGTGTCTCACTATCAATGACCTGAGTTTCAATGTGAACATTACATGAAGCAACGTCTAATGAGAGACACTTAATCACTATAACAGTACAAATTTTGCAATGATTTCCAAACTCATCATTATATTGGTACAACTTACAAACATGAAACTTGCTGGCAGATCAAAACTACGTGCCAGATCAGGACTCAAAGCTGGGAGCTTTACCTTTCGCAAGCAAGTGCCACTGACTGAGGGATCCATGCCCATCTTATGGCTTGCCCTCACAGCTTTATTTTCACTAGTATCTCATCTCCTACATTCCAAACTTCACAGAACTTATCATTACATCACTGTTAAATTTCTTCATCTTCTTCTTCTTCTTCTTCTTCTTCTTCTTCTCCTATTACAACTGCCCTTTTATGGACACCCAACAAGTGAAGGATTCAACAGATTCAGTGTTGCACAAACAGCTTCCATGAATTCAAACTGTCCCATCTGCCATCTTCAGTGTTCCCAAGGCAACAAGACCTGTATTTGGCAATTTTTCATGTCATAAAAGTCAAACTAACATTTCACAAATCGATGTTAGGCCTCTTAACTCCATCTGTCTGTGAAAACTAACTTCCAGTAACCAGTAACTCCATAATCAAAGAGTGTTTTGAAACAGCATAGATTTCTCTAATCTGTCAATAACTAGGCTTCTCTTATATATTTACACATTTAGCAACTTCCTGTATTACATTATAGTATTCTTTTCAGAAACTATTTTTGCTTCAACTGCAAAATTTAACAAAATGTATTTATGAGGTTTTCATTGCCTGCCACCAATATTTCATTTTTGCTTTGTATATTATCTTTCCAGCTCAAGATATTTGTTCTTCAAATCCTAGAAGAACAGCTTGTGATGGGATGGATGCTCTGCCATACACAATCACTGTGCAGCAGCTTTGATGGAAGCAGGAACTACTCCATAGCAGGTACAAAATAAAGTTTAGGGTTGTAGATAGAGAGCTACTGAAGGAATCACGTTTCACTCTCAAAAGTTTGGAACATGAAACCTTGAAATGACTGTTTCCATTGTTGTTGTTGTTGTTGTTGTTGTTCCTGTCTTCAAGACTAGTTTGATGCAGCTCTCCTTGTAAGTCCAATTTGTGCAAGCCTCTTCATATCTGCGAAACTACCACATACTTGCATCTGAACCCTTTTCTTTACCGAAGCCTTAATCTCCCTCTGTCATATTTACACCTCACATTGCCCTGCATTACCAAACTGACAATTCCTTGATAGCTTTCATTGGGTCCTTTCAACTGAACCCATCTTTCAACGAAGTTATTCAATAAATTTTCTTTTTACCCAGTTCATTTCATTATCTGCTAATTTGTTATTTGGTCAACACCATTCTTACATACACATCAAAAGCTTTTATTCTCTTCTCGTCTGAAATGCTGATCACACACATCATTTACTACAGTAAAATAATTTTAGAAACGTTCCTGGCATTTAAACTGAAATTGGATGTTAACCTGCCCTCTAAGACTTTTATCCATTGTGGATGTGGAACACTGCGACTGTGGTGTGAAAAGGTTTTCAGAAATTACTGCAACCAGTCGCCTTTTATGTAGATGTATTTTATTTAACCATGACCGGTTTCGAGCTGCCTAGCAACTCATCATCAGATGGTATATACATTTAGTGCTTTTTTGTACCCATTGTGTGGGTGGTTGAGTATCTGTGGCTAGACAGAAACGAGAACAAATAATCGCTACATGTGGTACAGTAACACGAAATATTTACAGCATAATTTATGTTTAACGTGTAAGAACAAATAATCACTACATATGGTACAGTTACACGAAATATTTACAGTTTAATTTACGTTTTGAGGTGTTACTTACAGATAAATCTTTCTGCAGGTATATATATATCTCTTTTAGGACGTATTTTTGAAACCATTGTGTCTTGTTTTTCACAATTTCACAAGTTAAAACTTTCACTAGATGTATATTACTTTTATGAGGCACTGTTGGAAACATATATCTTGTTTTTCGTAAACATCGCTGAACACACTTAGCCACAGATACGAATACAGGATTTACACATTATAAACAAGCCAAAGATTGCAATATAACTACAGTATCAAAGATTTCAAGTTGACCAGAGGCATTATTAGTCATCACACACACTGACAAGAGATTTGTCTTTATTACATAGAAAATAAATGTAAATTAGCTTAAACTAGTAAAATGTTTATTTATAAATTAACTGTGCAATTTTAACAGGTATATAAAAAACTAGATTTTTTACATTATATTTCAGTTACATTTAAGATAATTGGTATTGAGAGTATTATGACAGCTAATTTCTTGCTCCTTCCATTGGCTGATCTTGGCATATGATGTCTGGGATGAGAGGTTGATGGTTAACTTGAAATAATAAGTGATGCTGATACTTGAAAGGGTGTGGTGTGGAAAAGGAGTTGGTGGCGGTGGGGGGGGGGGGGGGGCATTTTGTTTCTGAATGACTGTTTAGTTTTTTAAGTTCAAAGAATCCTTAAAATTCTGAAAGAAGGAGTTATTCGCCAATTCTGTCTGCTCATTTAAAATGGTATGTGGGGAATTATGTTTGTGGGTAAAAATCTCTAATTGTTCGAGAAGATCCATCTTGAATCCCTTGTCTACAGTGTGTAGGATTTGGAGGTTAGTTTTAATGTCTGTTATGGAATGTTTATTATCTGCTAGATGGGTAGCAAAAGTGGATCTATTTAAGTTGTTTAGGCGAAGTGCATCAGTGTGCTCTTTGTATCGGATCTCAAAATTTCTACCTGTTTGCCCTATGTAGTAGCAGGAGCAGCTGTCACATCTTAATTTATATATACCAGATTTTTGGTAGGGTGTGCTGGCTCTTTTGGTGTTGTGGACTATTTTGTTCTGTATTTTGTTGTTAGTGTGAAAACTTTCTGCTGACATCCATTGAAGCCAAACAATGTGTTATAATGAACCCTACAGCACCAAAGCTTAGATCACAACCTAAAATTCATAAAGATGGACACCCGATACGCCCTATTGTGAATTCCATAAATAGCCCAGGGTACAAAGTGACTAAAAAACTGCATGAAATACTCAAGAAATATTATACATTCCCAACCAATTATTCCATAAAAAACACCTATGATTTGATTGACAGTATCAGAGGAATTTCCATTCCCAATGCAGCTAACTTTGCATCCCTTGATATTATCAACCTGTACACAAACATACCTATAATACACACACTTCGAATAATAAAAAATAACTTATTACAACATAAAAAGTTAAGTGACATGGAAATCTGTGAGCTGATGGATTTACTTGAATTAGTGCTGTCCCACAATTACTTCACCTTCAACAACAAAATATATATTCAACATGATGGTCTAGCAATGGGCAGTAGTCTAGCTGGCCTTCTTGCTGACATCTACATTAATGATCTCGAAATTAAATTCTTTAAAGCAAACCCAATAGAAACAGACAAAATCATTTATTATAAACGATATGTTGATGACACCCTGATATTATATGATGGGACAGCCACTGAAATTGAGGCCTTAGCTGGTAAACTTAATAATGTTCACCCCAAAATACAGTTCACAGTAGAACACCAAACCCAAAAAGGTATCTATTTTCTTGACCTAAACATAACACATCACAACAACAAACATAAATTTCAGATATATAGGAAACCCACCACTTCAGATGTCATAATAAACAATACATCATGCCACCCAAATCAGCATAAACTAGCTTTTTTCAAATCAGCACTTAACCGTATCAACAAGATTCAAGCTGATCCTACTGCAAAAATTAATGAAATCAATATATTAAAAACAATAGCATCAAACAATGCTTATGACCCAAGCATAATTGAAAAATTAGATAAAAACATTATATCTAACAAAGCAAAACCAGTAAGCCAGACCTCAGTAGCAGAAGAAACCAAATTCGTTTGTATGCCATTTCTCGGCAATATCTCATACAAACTTGCTAAGCTATTCAAACCACATAATGTCAAAATAAGTTTTCACACTAACAACAAAATACAGAACAAAATAGTCCACAACACCAAAAGAGCCAGCACACCCTACCAAAAATCTGGTATATATAAATTAAGATGTGACAGCTGCTCCTGCTACTACATAGGGCAAACAGGTAGAAATTTTGAGATCCGATACAAAGAGCACACTGATGCACTTCGCCTAAACAACTTAAATAGATCCACTTTTGCTACCCATCTAGCAGATAATAAACATTCCATAACAGACATTAAAACTAACCTTCAAATCCTACACACTGTAGACAAGGGATTCAAGATGGATCTTCTCGAACAATTAGAGATTTTTACCCACAAACATAATTCCCCACATACCATTTTAAATGAGCAGACAGAATTGGCGAATAACTCCTTCTTTCAGAATTTTAAGGATTCTTTGAACTTAAAAAACTAAACAGTCATTCAGAAACAAAATGCCCCCCCCCCCTCTCCTTTTTCCTATACACCCCCCCCCCCCCAACCCCCCCCCCCCCCCCCCCGCCCCCCACCGCCAACTCCTCTTCCACACCCTTTCAAGTATCAGCATCACTTATTATTTCAAGTTAACCATCAACCTCTCATCCCAGACATCATATGCCAAGATCAGCCAATGGAAGGAGCAAGAAATTAGCTGCCATAATACTCTCAATACCAATTATCTTAAATGTAACTGAAATATAATGTAAAAAATCTAGTTTTTTATATACCTGTTAAAATTGCACAGTTAATTTATAAATAAACATTTTACTAGTTTAAGCTAATTTACATTTATTTTCTATGTAATAAAGACAAATCTCTTGTCAGTGTGTGTGATGACTAATAATGCCTCTGGTCAACTTGAAATCTTTGATACTGTAGTTATATTGCAATCTTTGGCTTGTTTATAATGTGTAAATCCTGTATTCGTATCTGTGGCTAAGTGTGTTCAGCGATGTTTACGAAAAACAAGATATATGTTTCCAACAGTGCCTCATAAAAGTAATATACATCTAGTGAAAGTTTTAACTTGTGAAATTGTGAAAAACAAGACACAATGGTTTCAAAAATACGTCCTAAAAGAGATATATATATACCTGCAGAAAGATTTATCTGTAAGTAACACCTCAAAACGTAAATTAAACTGTAAATATTTCGTGTAACTGTACCACATGTAGTGATTATTTGTTCTTATACGTTAAACATAAATTATGCTGTAAATATTTCGTGTTACTGTACCACATGTAGCGATTATTTGTTCTCGTTTCTGTCTAGCCACAGATACTCAACCACCCACACAATGGGTACAAAAAAGCACTAAATGTATATACCATCTGATGATGAGTTGCTAGGCAGCTCGAAACCGGTCATGGTTAAATAAAATACATCTACATAAAAGGCGACTGGTTGCAGTAATTTCTGAAAACCTTTTAACCTGCCCTCTTTTTCATAAACTGCTATTGCCAGTCTGCATTTAATTGCCCTTCTGCTTTGAAAACCATTTCACTGCCCAAATAGCAAAATTCACAATACTTGTAGCGTCTCATTTCCTAACATAATTCCCTGATTTAATTTGCCTCTATACCATTACATTGTTTTGCTTTGTTGATATTCATCTTCTCAACATACTGTCCACTGCACTCAAGTGAAAGCCTTGGGTCAATGACGTCATGTAGATTCAGTACTTCTCTATTTCTGAAATGCATAAGACTCTGTACACTTATGGTTATTATCAAAAGTAGGACCATTGGAGAGTAAGGAAAAATTTATGACTGGGCTGAGGATTCTTTGATAGGAAGCACACAGCTAGTGTGCTAACTCTGGCATAGAGTTATTGACAGATGTAGAAGTGAAATCTGGTGTGCACTAGGAAAATGTGTCAGGACTGTCGTCGTTTTTATTGTACATTTGTGGCCTCATCTACATAATTAACCTCTGGCTTCTTGTGGATGATACAGTTATCTGTAATGAAGTATTGTCCAAGAGAAGCTGCCCAAGCATTCAGTCAGACCTTTAGAATATTTAAAAGTGGTATATAGCTTGGCTACTTGTTTTTAAATGTTTGCAATGTGAAATTGTGCACTTCACAAAACAAAAATATGTACTACTATATAACTGTAGTACCATGAGTGACAATCAGAATCTGTGGAGATAAATGGATGTACCGATACAAAATATGAGGGTGATTGAAAGTGAAGCCTTAGAAGTTCAACAAAATTTCGGAAAGTTGTGCTCTGGGGTTGGTAGGTGGCAGTAGTGTTCCTTGGGGTTCAGAACGACAGACAGAAGACAGCACCATCCACAACAATATGGCTGCTTCCCTGTCAACATGCACTGCAAATGAGCAAGACTGCGATGCATTGTTTCTGTAGTGTGGTATCAAAATTCATAACAGAAAGACAGTGCAGTATGATGGTTTGCGTTTGTCATTGCACCAAGGGTTGGTTGGTTGGTTTGGGGGATTAAAGGGACCAGACTGCCATGGTCATCGGTCCCTTTTTCCAAAGACAAAGAACACCCACAGAGAATAAAAACGAGGAACAGAAGAGATCACAGACGATACAGAACAGGAGAGACTGAGACAAAGACAAGACAAAACGAACGAAAACCACATAGAGAATGACGGTGGTTGGCCGACCATAGAAATAAAAAAGGAAAAGCCAACCACTTAGAAACACATTAAAAAATCAGTGTAAAATCATAGGCTAAAGGTCAGAATCAACACAAAACAATACAATAAAACAGAAACACTCAGATTAAATGATAAAATCCCCCTGCCCGAATAAAACGTAAAACTAAGTCAGCCATAGCGGAGTCGTCTGTTAAAAGGGCAGGGAGCGTATCAGGCAGCGCAAATGTCTGCCTGACCACAGCTAAAAGGGGGCAGGCCAACAGAATGTGGGCCACTGTCAAAGCTGCCCCACAGCGACATAGAGGAGGGTCCTCCCGGCGCAGTAAATAACTGTGTGTCAGCCGGGAGTGGCCAATGCGGAGCCGGCAAAGAACTACTGAGTCCCTGCGAGTGGCTCGCAGAGATGACCGCCACACGGCCGTCGTCTCCTTAACAGCACGGAGTTTATTGGACATTGTCAGTTCGCGCCATTCCTCGTCCCATAGCGCCAAGATTTTGCGGCGGAAGACTGCCCGCAAATCAGTCTCAGGGAGGCCAAGGTCCAGAGATGGCTTGCTGGTGGCCTCTTTCGCCAGGCGGTCAACATGTTCGTTACCCGGGATACCGACATGACCGGGGGTCCACACAAAGACCACAGAGCGGCCGCAACAGGCGAGAGTATGCAGAGACTCGTGGATAGCCATCACCAAACGAGAACGAGGGAAACACTGGTCGAGAGCTCGTAAACCGCTCAGGGAATCGCTACAGATAACGAAGGACTCACCTGAGCAGGAGCGGATATACTCTAGGGCACGAAAGATGGCGACCAGTTCAGCAGTGTAAACGCTGCAGCCATCCGGCAAGGAACATTGTTCGGAACGGTCCCCTAGAGTGAGCGCATACCCGACACGACCAGCAACCATCGAACCGTCAGTGTAGACAATACCAGAGCCCTGATACGTGGCCAGGATAGAATAAAAGCGGCGGCGGAAGGCCTCTGGAGGGACTGAGTCCTTCGGGCCCTGTGCCAGGTCCAGCCGAAGGCAAGGGCGACGAACACACCATGGGGGTGTATGCAAAGTAGCCCGGAAAGTAGGTGGAACAGTGAAAACCTGAAGCCCAGAGAGAAGCTCTTTGACGCGGACCGCTATTGTACAACCAGACCGGGGCCGACGATCTGGCAGATGGACGACCGATCGCGGGAACAGGAGACGATAATTTGGATGCCCGGGCGAGCTTAGAACATGGGCAGCATAAGCGGCCAGCAAACGTTGGCGTCGGAACCGCAGGGGAGGTACACCTGCCTCCACTAGTACGCTGTCCACGGGGCTGGTGCGGAAAGCACCAGTGGCAAGGCGTATCCCGCTGTGGAGAATTGGGTCCAGCACCTGTAACGCAGATGGGGATGCTGAGCCATAAGCCAGGCTCCCATAATCCAGACGGGACTGGATTAACGCCTGGTAGAGCCGCAACAGGGTAAAGCGGTCGGCGCCCCAGCGGGTGTGGCTCAAGCATCTCAGAGCGTTTAGATGCCGCCAACACGTCTGTTTAAGCTGCCGGATATCAGGCAGCCAAGTCAACCGGGCATCGAAAACCACCCCCAAAAACCTGTGGGTCTCCACCACAGCAAGGAGTTCGTCGGCAAGATAAAGCCGCGGCTCAGGATGGACTGTTCGACACCGGCAGAAATGCATAACGCAGGTCTTGGCTGCCGAAAACTGAAACCCATGCGCTACAGCCCAAGACTGCGCCTTACGGATAGCGCCCTGTAGCTGACGTTCAACAGCTGCAATGCCAGTAGAGCTGTAATAAAGGCAGAAGTCGTCAGCATACAGGGAAGCGAAGACAGAGTTTCCCACGGCCGCAGCAAGACAGTTAATGGCTATTAAAAACAGACAGACACTTAAAACGGAACCCTGTGGCACACCGTTCTCCTGGACGTGGGAGGAACCATACGAGGCCGCGACTTGCACGCGGAAGGTACGACACGACAGAAAATTGCGGATAAAAATCGGCAGAGGACCCCGAAGACCCCATCCATGGAGCGTAGAAAGAATGTGATGACGCCACGTCGTATCGTACGCCTTCCGCATGTCGAAAAAGACAGCGACCAGGTGCTGACGGCGGGAAAAGGCAGTACGGATGGCCGACTCCAGGCTCACCAGATTGTCGGCGGCGGAGCGGCCTTTACGGAACCCACCCTGAGATGGAGCCAGAAGGCCCCGAGACTCCAGTACCCAATTCAAGCGCCGGCTCACCATCCGTTCAAGCAACTTACAAAGAACGTTGGTGAGGCTAATGGGACGGTAGCTGTCCACCTCTAAAGGGTTCTTTCCAGGTTTCAAAACGGGGATGACAATGCCTTCCCGCCATTGCGACGGAAACTCCCCCTCGACCCAAAGACGGTTGTAAAGATCGAGAAGGCGCCGCTGGCAGTCCACTGAAAGGTGTTTCAGCATCTGACAGTGGATGCCATCTGGCCCAGGAGCGGTATCAGGGCAAGCAGCTAGGGCACTGCGAAATTCCCACTCACTGAATGGAGCATTGTAAGATTCCGGGTGGTTGCTGCGAAACGAAAGGCTCCGACGTTCCAGCCTCTCTTTAATGGAGCGGAAGGCCTGGGGGTAATTCGCAGAAGCGGAACTCATAGCAAAATGCTCTGCTAAGCGATTTGCAATGACGTCGGAGTCGGTACAAACGGCTCCATTCAGTGAGAGCGCAGGGACGCTGGCAGGGGTCCGATAGCCGTAGACGCGTCGAATCTTGGCCCAGACCTGCGAGGGAGTGACATGGAGGCCAATCGTGGACACATACCGCTCCCAGCACTCCTTCTTGCCCTGGCGGATAAGGAGGCGGGCCCGCGCACGCAGCCGTTTGAAGGCGATAAGGTGGGCTAAGGAGGGATGTCGCTTGTGACGCTGGAGCGCCCGCCGGCGATCTTTAATCGCGTCAGCGATCTCAGGCGACCACCAAGGCACAGCCTTCCGCCGAGGGGACCCACAGGAATGGGGAATGGCAGATTCGGCGGCAGTAACGATGCCGGTGGTGACCGATTGAACCACCGCATCAATGTCATCGGTAGAGAGAGGCTCAAAAGCGGCAGTGGAGGAGAACAAGTCCCAGTCAGCCTTATTCAGAGCCCATCTGCTAGGGCGCCCATAACAGTGGCGCTGTGGTAGTGACAAAAAGATCGGAAAGTGGTCACTACCACACAGGTCGTCATGCACACTCCATTGGACAGACGGTAAGAGGCTATGGCTACAGATGGAAAGGTCAATGGCGGAGTAGGTGCCATGCGCCACACTGAAGTGTGTGAAGGCACCATCATTTAAAAGCGAGAGACCGAGCTGCGACAAGAAATGCTCAACGATGGCGCCTCGACCTGTTGCCACTGACCCACCCCACAGAGGGTTATGGGCGTTGAAGTCGCCCAATAGCAAGAAAGGTGGCGGCAATTGGGCGACCAGTGCAGCCAGGACAAGCTGCGAGACATCACCATCCGGTGGAATGTAAAGACTGCAGACGGTAACAGCCTGTGGCGTCCACACGCGTACAGCGACAGCCTCTAAAGGCGTCTGGAGAGGGACAGACTCGCTGTGCAGAGTGTGAAGGACATATATGCAGACGCCACCAGACACCCTTTCATAAGCTGCTCGGTTCTTATAATAACCCCGATAGCCACGGAGGGCGGGGGTTCGCATTGCTGGAAACCAAGTTTCCTGGAGAGCAATGCAGAAGAAAGGGTGAAGGCTGATAAGTTGGCGGAGCTCAGCGAGATGGTGGAAGAAACCGCTGCAGTTCCACTGGAGGATGGTATTGTCCATGGCTGAGAAAGGCGTGACGGGACGGGGAAGGCAGATTACGCCGCTGGGTCACCTGCTGCCTCCGATTGAGCACCCGTGCTAGTGTTATCCAGGGTGTCTGAGGGACCGGCGAGTTCTAGGTCCTCAGCAGACGCCAGGATCTCCACCTCGTCCTCAGACGCAGAGCTGTAAGGTGGCGGTGGGGTGGCTGCCACCGCGAGTTCCTTGGGCTTAGAGCTCTTCTTCTTTGATTTCTCACGCTGCTCCTTGGGTTTAACTGGCTGGGAGGGCTTCACCGATTCAGTCTCCGGGACTGAGGAGGATCGTGAAGCCCGTCGACCAGCTGATTGCGGGCACTTACGCCACTGGCGGTCGTCAGCCTTCCCACTGGTGGAAACCTGGGAAGGAAGGGACCCCTTGCGAGCGTGAGAAGCCGAAGAAGTTGGACACTTCTCCGGCTTAGAAGCAGGGACGGACGTCCCTGATGGGGGGGATGGTGTTGCCCCTGAGGTAGGTGGCGCAGGAGCAACCCGGTGGGTAGAGCCGCCCACTGGCAAGGGGGCAGGAAGAGTCTTACTGGTTATCGAGCTGGCTGGAAGTCGTGAAACTGATGGGGCGAGCACAGGTGTTGTAGCGGCGGCGTAGGATGACGTCATTCGCACGGGATGTAATCGGTCGTATTTCCGCTTGGCCTCAGTATAAGTCAGTCGGTCCAGGGTCTTATATTCCATGATTTTGCGTTCTTTCTGGAAGATTCTGCAGTCTGGCGAGCAAGGTGAATGGTGCTCCCCGCAGTTGACACAGATGGGAGGCGGGGCACATGGAGTATCGGGATGAGACGGGCGTCCGCAATCTCGACATGTGAGGCTGGAAGTGCAGTGGGAAGACATATGGCCAAACTTCCAGCACTTGAAGCACCGCATCGGGGGAGGAATATAGGGCCTGACGTCACATCGGTAGACCATCACCTTGACCTTTTCTGGTAACGTATCACCCTCGAAGGCCAAGATGAAGGCACCGGTAGCTATCTGATTTTCCTTCGGACCCCGATGAACGTGCCGGACGAAATGTACACCTCTGCGCTCTAAGTTGGCGCGCAGCTCGTCATCAGACTGCAAAAGAAGGTCCTTATGGTAAATAACTCCCTGGACCATATTTAAACTCTTATGCGGTGTGATCGTAACAGCAACATCCCCCAACTTGTCACAAGCAAGTAACCGTCGTGACTGGGCAGAGGATGCCGTTTGGATCAGGACCGATCCAGAGCGCATTTTTGACAAGCTCTCCACCTCCCCAAACTTGTCCTCTAAATGCTCGACGAAGAACTGAGGCTTTGTTGAGAGAAAAGACTCCTCATCAGCTCTCGTACAAACTAAGAATCGGGGCGAATAAGTGCTACTGCCATCCTGAGATTTACGTTCCTCCCACGGCGTGGCCAGAGAGGGGAACGTTTTCGGATTGTACTTTTCAGCATTAAATTGAGCCCGAGAACGCTTAGAGACTGCTGGCGGCTGGCCGCCAGCGAGAGATGATGTACCACGCTTCATTGCGGGTCATCCGCCCTGATGCCACCTACTCCGACCAAGGGCCCTCCCCACGGGCGCCACCCAGCCGCAGCAATAGCCACCTGGCAGGACGGCCATTGCCGGGAGTCCTGATGCCCCAAGGAGATGGGCATCTACTCCTTGGCATACGTGGGGAGTTAACGGCGCAGGCATCAGTAGAGCGATCCCTGTGTTGTCAGGGGGCTACAACCAAGAGGGTACATGGCGGCCCCACCACAACAGACTGGCTACCGTGCTGGATCTTAGGTGCAAAAATGGCCAAGGTCGTCGTCGCAGTTAAAAGAAACACTGCAGAGTGCAGCGTGGTAATCGCCCAAGAGATCGAAAACGAGCGGGACACCATTGCAACGACGAGAAATCCGGCGAAAGGTCTAATTGCATGACGGAAACAGTGCACCATGTAAGGCGCCCTTCCCCAATTGGCTCACTCTTCGGATAAATTTTGAAAGATGGAGGTCAAACCCGAGAGGGGACCATCACATAAGGCCGAAACGTTGGAGACTCCTTTTAGTCGCCTCTTACGACAGGCAGGAATACCGCGGGCCCATTCTAACCCCTGAACCCGCAGGGGGATTGCACCAAGGGTATGAGTGGTGTAGGACGTTTGAAAGTGGTCTAATTTCTGTTAAGGATGCCCCAAGACCTGTGCAGGCTCACTGTGTAGTAACGGATGAGAACACTGAGTTAGAGGAGCAGCTTGCAAAAGATAATAGACGCCTGACTCTGAACAAAATAGCTACAAGTTTGAAGATTAATATTGGTTCAGCACAGAATATTGTTCACAATGTACTGCAGTTCGATAAGATGTTTTTGAGTTGGATACCATGTCAGCTGACTGTCGAATCGAAAGAGCATCACGTCAGTGGCTGTGAAGGTGCATTTCTGAGAAAAATTGTTACAATCAATGAGACTTGGGTCCACTTTCACCAATGAGAAATGAAAAATTCAAGCGACGAATGGCAACACACCTCATTTCCGAAACCAAAAATATCAACACTCAGGTGTTTGCTGGAAAAGTCCTGCTCATTCTCTACTGGAATGCAAATGGAATAATTCTGGAGCATTATGTAGGTTGTGGAGTGATGGTAACTAGAACTACTTATTCAGAAATGCTGAGAAATCAGTAGTAAATGATGAGGACTCTTGACTTTAAGAATACTGCTACAGCAAGACAATGCCAAATTGCACACAGTCCTTAAGAGATTGAGATTATTCAGGAAATTAAATTTGAATGTCTGATACATCTTCTTCATTCACCAGACCACACTCCTAGAGAATCACCTGTTAAATGCACACTCACAAGCAACGGTACATAAGCATTTCAGAAGTGATAAAGAGGTGAAAACCACAGTGCACGACTGGCTACACACATGACCAAAATAATTCTTTCATCTTGGTATCTATGCACATCCAAATTTGTGGAATACATGCATTCAGCATCAGGGAGACTACATTGAAAAATGACATGCAAGTGTTTTGTCCACTGTTCCAAGTAAAAATATTACTACACTTTTAAGATTTTCATTTGAATCACCCTCTTAGAACAATGACAGAGTCTCAATCATATGTAAAGTAGGTTGACAGAATGAGGTTCATTGGCAGATAATGACGGAAATGCAGTCAGTCTATGAATGACGCTGCATACATTGTGTGGGAACTGTGACAAATAATTGACATATACAGAAAATGGAAGCATGAATGGTCACAGATTTGTTTGACCTCTGGGAGAGTGCCATGAATATTCAGAAAGTACTTAACTGATAAATGCTTTAATATTGACAAAAACTCCCCTGTGAAAACCTACTTATTATGTTGGTAGAATGAGCTTCAAGTGATAAATCTAGGAATATACTACAACCCACTATGTACCATTTCCACAGCAGTCACAAAGATGAGGTTAGACTAATTCAGTGTGTAAACAGGATTTAAACAATCATTCTTCCCACTATACATATATGAATGGAATGCACGAAAACTGCAACAACGTGCAGTGGAAAATATCTTCTGCCATCCACTGCACAGTGGTTTGCACACCATAAAAGTAACTGTAGAATGAATAAAACTGTAGATCAACTACCTTCCTGTCCCACTCTCTTCTTGACCACAACCGTCTTTTATGTCATTAAGCTCTTGTAACTGCAGTCTGATTTCTGAAGTCGTAAATAACTTTTCACTCACTGCATGTCACACCCACTACCTTGGAAATTTCAATAAGGTTTGTAAAGACAATATTATTAAAAGCTTTCTCTGAATCTACAAATGTTTGGAACACATGTTTGCCTTTCTTCAAGCCCTTCTAGGGTAAGTGGTTAGTTTGGTATTGTTGTTCCAGAACTGACACTATTGCTCTCCAAGATATAGTTGTAATGCTTTTTCCATGTAAGAAATTCATTCTTTATTTTGTAGCCATAGCTTATCAGGCTCACAGTTCAGTATTATTCACGTGTCAGCACCTACCTACTTTGAAACTGGAATTTTTACATGCTTCCTGACGTACAAGGATATTTTGCCCATCTCATATCCGGCACTTGAGGATCAATAATTCTTTCGTTGCTGAATCTCCCACTGATGTCCGTACTTCAGATGTAGTGTCACCTACTCAATGGACATTATTTCCTCTTAGGTTTTTCAGTGCTCCATCATACTCCCTTTGCATTATCATATCTCTCACCTCATCTTCACCTACTATTTCTATTGCTGTAATATTGTCCTCAAGTTTGTTTCCCTTTATACAAATTCTCTATATTTTCTTTCCACCTTTCAGCTTCCCCTTCTTTGTTTGGTACTGGCCAGCCATCAGAGCTCTAGATATTCCTTCAGCTGCTTCTCTTTTCTCCAATGGTCTCTAATTTTCCCCATAGAAGCAACTCATCTTTATCCAAATTATGCATGGCTCTAAGGCCTAGGCCTAGCCATTGTCTTGCAGCCATTTGTGCTTACCCATTTCACAATTTGTCAATTTTATTTTCCAGATATCTGTATTCACTTCTGACTGCCTCATTTGCTTCATATTTTATATTTTCTCCTTTCGTTAATCAAATCTCTCTCTTTTTTTTTTACATGTGTGACATTCTGCTGCTTTCCCTATTTTATCTCTCAAACCTAACTCTTCATCATTTACTGTATTAATTTCCCTGGTTTAGTTCAATGTTGCCTAACACTCCTTCAAACTCTCAAAGATCTCTGGTTTATACAATGTATCCAACTCCCACCTACTGGATTTCGTACTTTCCCCCACATGAGACACATGAAACTAGTACCTTTTGTCTGCTTACATAATCCCTGTAACACCAAAGATACATTTGCTAACAGCTTACTCACTTTCTGTGAGGGTTCATGATCCACAAGAGTAAACTGCAGCACTGGGAGTGGGCAGGTACAGTTTGCCTAATGTCTGCAGTGGAAGGACAGCAAAGCAACGTCAAGATGCTTCAAGTGTGCATTTTAGTTCATTTATTCTCATGCTAATTACATTCAGCAGATGCTATTTTATTGTCAACAGAATATTAGCGCCATGTAGCACAAAAATACTCTTTCCACTGCTTTGTTGCACAAGTTTCACATGTGTGCTATACATTACACTGGATTTGTATCTTGTAGAAATGTTTATTCAACTGCAAACATTCTGCAGTAATTCTTTATCAGTTTTGGAACATTTTGATATTTTTGACTGTTAATATGTGAATTAGCAGTAACAACAACAACACAGGAATAATTACTTTATTGATGGAAAAATAAGTAAATATTTATCCTTAGTGACAAGAGATAAGATGTCATGAGCTGGAGAAGCCATTTGACTTTGATGGAAATCTACAAAAGCCTGACAAAATGTCAAGCGATGATGAGACTTTTGTCCAACCTACTGACCTAAGATCTGTAATTTTTGTTGTAACTGCAACCGAGACAGACACGGGGTTGAAATGACGGAAAGTGCAGTGGAATACCTGAAGAGGACACGACTATTTTACCTACAGAATATTTTATCAACAGGCTGCCCTATCATTAAGTCATGCAGTAGACCTGAATGCTCACTGGAAAAGTGTTGGCTCTAATTTCCCCTTGCTTTCAGAAACTTGCAGTATCAGAATGCCAAGGGAATGCAGGCTGATTTTACAAGACCACATCATTCAATCATGCTGACTGCTGTTCCTGCAACTACTTGATGGCACTGTCCTCATTCAGCAACCCACCTAAGTCACACAGCCTAGGCAAGGACCATGGTTAGTGGCATGGGGGACCTTCAGTGACCACTGTAGCAGAACATAATTAATGATTTCTCATGAGGAGACAAATTCTGGTCATATGGTAATGACAACAGTGGCAACATAGTTAGCACACATACATTAATGGATTACACAGAAATGATATTTGAGGGTATAGTCCAGTCACCAAAGGAAAAATAGGGGAAAATTTGTGCACTCACAAAATTTCCTACAATGCTAGAAGAGTGTGTTTATAAACAGCATCTATACTAAAAATTCCCACCAGTGATGGTGGGGGGTACTGAAAAGTTTACTTTCCTATATTCTTCTTACATAACTCTACTTCTAGTGAACATACATTCCAAAAAAAAAACCTACATTAAATTTGCTAAAAACAAATGTCCTTTTCATTTTTGTCTAGGATTAACAGTTTCCACATAGTGGGGGATGGAAAAGTTCCAGATAATTGATGTTAGTAAGGTATTTTATTTATTTTCAGCAGAATCACTTTATGAAACAACCGTAACTGTTTCAGACTTGAAAGGCCATCTTCAGATGCCGCAAAGGATGACAAAAAAATCTTAAACTAAGACCTGAAACAGGTGCAATTATCTTCAGTTGATTTACTTGTGAACTCAGTACAATGTTCTGATGGTAAAAAATTAATGTTTATCTCTAAATGAAGTGGATTTTGGAACAAATATTTACAATGTGCCATCAAAGTGCAGTGGAGCATATTAACCCCTTCACTGCTAGATATGTGCCCTCTGCATTCTGTGCAAAGACAACATTTGTTTTGGCTGTACTGCTCACCAGATGCTGATGCCTGATGCCCGTGCTGAGAGACGGCATTCTGGCTGACATGAAATTCTTATGCCATCTTTCAAAAAAAAAAAACACACAGACTTTTGTACATCTCACAGTCTGACATCTTCACTCCATGAAGACGTGTGTTCCTTTTCATTTTCTATCATACTTACTGTGCTGCAACAAATTCACAGAACTTTAAAGCATTCACAGATGTAAAAATACATGGCATAAGCTTTCTTGCACAACTGGTTTTAGCTCATACATTGTAGTGAATGAAATGCAGATAAGATACTGAGATCTTATTTAAAACTCAGTGGAGAGCTGTATATCTTTTTGTTACCTAGTTATCAAGTTTTATACCCAGAAGACTGTCGCACACGATGTGCCCACTCGTGTCCTCGTACATCGTGAATCGTGTGGTCCTAATAGACATCTTGTCTCAAATGATTTCAGATATTATTGAAACAAGGTTTTTGCAAATGATATCGCACAATGAGGCACATTGTTGTACAATAAATAATTTTAACACTCTTATTTTCTGAGATACAGAAGTAGCTCAACCACAACAGTGAGGCAAGAGCAGTGTAGGAGACATTCAGAGATCCACAGCACTGTAGGAGAACCTGAGTGGTGTACGTACACACATCCATCGGAACTAGGAAATGACATTGCAGGATGTGTATATGTGCCGACAGCAGCGAAAAGGTTAAGGGAAATATATCGTGTTCCGGGGGTGTAACAGGGTGGAGGCAGAGAAGTGGGAAGGCGGTAGTGTGAGAAGAAGTATGCTGCCGGACTGTGAGCATGCAGTTCACACATTTGCAGGACTTCAGATTTAAGGTCAAGCACGTGATTCCCTAGTCTAGGTACCCAACTACATCACAAGAAGCAAGTACAGGTCGTCTCACTGAGCTGTATCTACACTCCACAGCTATCCCTACAAATCACCAGTGACACTGTGCAGAGGTGTCCAGGATTATTTAATTTCCACAAAGTGCATTGGCACTACACAGTACACACGAATGAGTTTGTCAATAGCAGCACAAAAAATGCTACTCTCAGGATCCACGTAAATTGCTGCACACTGTTCTGTTGATTCTCCTTCATAAGTTTACATACTTTCCCAGCATTTCCTGTCCTGTTCTCTTAAGCATAATTGCTGGTACTCACAGAATGAGCTGAAAACAGTAATCTGCTGTAATGTGTTGTTGGAATTATGTCAACATACATTAAGTTCTACATCACCTGGGTGAACTGATGCAGGCAAGAATTTCAACTTCTGGACCTCGTCATTTGGTCAGAAAGTTAAGGCCTGTGTGATGCATTCGACACCCCTCACACTGCAGAAAGTATTCCAGGCAGTGAAAGGAGCCACAAAATTGACACTGTCTAATAAGTATAGATGGCACATTACACTTTGTGCAGGTTCTTTAGTGTGGTAGACAGTTGACAGCTACAGCTGTCGGGCATTTATACACGACAACTCACTTAGCAATTGCAAACGAGTACTTACTTGATAAACTGAAAATAGCCCCAGTATACAAGCGTAACCTCTGTCAAGTTATTTCGCCTATGCACAAAGGGGAATGGAGAGGAAATTCTGGGGGGTATAGTCTGTCTGTAAACATACAAGAGCAACACTTTTAATGTGGGAAGTCGCATTTCCTGGAAGAATATTGCATCTGCCATACAGGATGACTGATAATCAATTACCCTTTGACAGGACAGAGCAGTGTGCAGAGATTTATATAGATTTTGCCTATATGCAGGCCTACGGAACAGGGAACTGCACAACCCCAAGATGGACACCTGCCTCCCCTTGCACTGATACATCCTGTTACACCCACAGAACACAATTTTTCTCTGAATATGACTTCACTGCACTGGTACACACATTTAATATTTGTTCCTAAACCACTTCATTTAATAGTTACATCTTTTATACCCCTGAAATGCTATTTTTAATAATTTGCCATTTTTACAATGCCTGCAATGCAGGCAGTAGTAATCCTAGGGAGTACCTTATTGTAGAATATTTAATGTAATTTAATTGTGTACTGGGAATTGTATCTGCCAGAAATTGTGGTTTTTGATGTGTTTGAGAAAAAACATATAAAGTTACCTTTAAACTCCCACCACCACCACCACCACCACCACCACCACCACCACTGCACAGCACAGCACAACACAACACAGCACACAGCAGCAGTGGGGATTCTTAGTATGTTGTCCATGACACTCCTTCCTGTCACTGTACAAATATTTGTGACTACCTGATTTTTCCCCTATTTTTGGTCTTTGTTAAATGGGTAGAAAAGGAAAGCAGAAATGCATTGGTGCATTTCCCAGTGTTCCTTTTCGAAGGAAGGTGATGAACTGCCAAACTTCTCACACCACTGCAAAAATGAGTGATTCAGTTATTTGTGTCAGTGGCATTTAGAAACAGTTAAAAATCCCTAAACCTGAGAAGTGATTTGGGCCCCAAATGAATCTCCATTATTCTATACACAACATACAGCAGAGATTGCTCCCATGTTAATTCTAATATGGTATATTGTTGATCTCTCAAGGAAAAAAATGTGGCCAGTGGCTGGAAAGAAGTTTACCCACCTAGGAGGAGGCTACCAAAAGTGAACCGCAAACCTAATTTCATGTCACTGATTCCCATCCATTACAGAATACTAGAATATATAGGGTGTATCAAAAAGATTCATCTGCTTTGGCATGCCTATATTTCTGAAACTAATAAACAAATACAATGAGTTGTTTTTTGATGAACAGAAAACTTAAAATGTTTTCTCATATCTTTTTATAGGTCTTCAATATGCCCCCCTTGAGATTCATGTCATATGTCAATGCGGTATTCAAACCATTCCCACACTGCAGTGAGCATGTCTTGGGTTACAGCTTCAACAGCTGCTATTATGGGACATCTCAGTTCACTCACTGTTGTTGGTAAGGGAGGAACATAAACAGAGTCTGTATAACCCCCCCCCCCCCCAAGAAATAATCACATTTGGTCAGGTCCAGTGAACTTGGAGGCCAGTAATACAAGGCCGAATCATTTGGTCCAGTGCAACCAATCCATCATTGAATAATCCTTTGATTGAAAAATTCCCTCAGTTCCAGTTGCCAGCATGGCGAAGCCCCATCCTGTAGGTAAATGAAGCCATGTAAACCAGTCTCCAACTGTGGGAAAAAAAGAAAAAAAAAATATCTGAAGCATATCGAAATATGTGCTACCTGTAACAGTGTTCTCAGCAAAGAAAACTGGACCAGACACCTTTTCATTCCATACCTGATATTCTCCCATAACGATGGTTAACCTTCCCATTTACATTAAATGTTGCCCCGTCACTGAACACTAGACATGGAAGGAAACTATCATCCTCCATCTTGCCAAGAATGAAATTACAGAATGTTTTTGTTTTCCCCTTCACAAAGAGCTTGCAGTAGCTGAATTTTGTACTGTTTCATGTGTAAGCGTCCTCACAACACAAGCCAGAGGGACATTGAGGGCATGTTGAACTGTCGAGCTACATGGTGAACACATTTTTGCCGACTCTTTGTGAAACTGTGGCAGATGCATTCAATGGCCATGTCAGACACTTGGGGCTGGCCCAGGGATTCGCCTTTGCACAAACAACCTGTTTCTCAGAATTGTTCATGCCATCATCTAATGCTCTGTCCTGTAGGAGGATCCACACCATACCTAGTATGAAAGCCATGCTAAACAGTTATTACATACTGCCACTGCACACCATTTTTACTAGAACTTAAGTGGATGCACAGTGCTGCTACCTAGTGGGAGCCATGCAAAACTCAAGAGTTTTATTTTTCCTACAGTGTGTTATTCATGGACACATCTCAAATAACATAATAGCTGTGATTTTTTTTTTTTTTTTTTTTACTCAGTAGGTACTTCTTGAAATACCCTGTATTCTGAAATCAAACACAATGAAGTGTATCAACCAGAATTATGTCCTAGGTTCTAACTGGTATGGACTGCAAAAACAGCAATCACACAAAAATAAAACTTTGCTTTTTTCACACAAAAAGCCAGAGTTTGAGGCACTGACGTGGATACAGTATTCCTTGACTCCAGCAAGACACTCGACTCTATACAACACCAATGAATTTTACCAAAATCATGGCTGGTTGAGTTAAGAACAAAATTGTTACTACATTGAGTACTTCTCAGTAAGGATGATGCAGGGAATTACCACTCATGGGCAGCCATCGACATATGTAGGAGCAATTTCGTGCTTGCACCCTGGAAGTAGGTTGAGACTCTACATTTTTACATTGTATATGGTGGTTATAATTAAACTTCCGCTACCTGAGGGGATCCCCATGAAAAATGGTTGATTGTACAACAAAAATTTTGTGTAAGAGAAATAACGCACGTCACGATACACAACCAGCAACACAAACCCTGCAGTGCTCAGTCTCAACGTTATTCCTATAATGTTGGGTACCCATACAGTCAATAGTTTCCTGTCTACAGAGGCTCAATTAGTGGAATTTTAATTAGCAGATAACTGAGTCAATGGCATTTCTGGGGGAGGGGGCAGCACTCTGCTGAGATGCAGGCACCTGTCCAGAGACATTCCCTCCCTCCTCGCCCCCTCCCCCCCCCCCCCCCCCCCACCGCAACCCGGAAAAAAAAGAAAACCACAGAGAGAGAGAGAGAGAGAGAGAGAGAGAGAGAGAGAGAGAGAGAGTGAGGGAGAAGGGGGGGGAGGGCACGGGGAGTGGAGAGAGTGGTTCCTGGCTATTACTGATCATCAGATGGGTGCATATTTGCTCACATGGAGCTAATCAGTAATCAAGGCTGTATACTCCACCTGTGGCTGCCTCTAACATAGGTGGCAGTGGTTTGTCACATTGGCTTGTTGCTCAGCCCAGTAGTTCAGATATTCTTCGTACATCCATATTTAAACTGGATGAAGGTGGGGCACAGCTGGTATAATTTTTATAAAAAATGAAATTCCTCCAGCTGTACGTAAGACTTTATATTGGCTACTAGCTTCAGTGTTGCATCAACATCATCTTAAGGCCCTATGTAACAACACCATACATGTAGTCTCTGAGCTAGTGTACAAAATAATAATATATTATAAATGGATTATATACAGGATGAATTCATTAAAAGTAGTTACATTTAATTCATTTTCACTAAGATGCAATTTACCTTGACATTAACAATTTTTATGGTACAAATGATGTTAAATATGCACAGTTATTTCTGTTACAGATCAATACCAGACATTAGAATAAAAATGGGGGTGTATGTAAGTCTGGGTGACGTGCCATTACTCTTAGAGAGAATAATATAGGCATAAAACAGTACTAAAATTGTGTTAAAAGCAAATAAGAATACCCTAAAACTCTTCTTTGTGTGCATAGTTTAACTAACAGGAAGGAAAATACGCATTGCCAATCTGACATATGTAAGGTATGATTCCATTGAAACTTCTTGACAGATTAAAGCTGTGTGCCAGACCGAGACTTGAAATCGGGACCTTTGCCTTTCGCAGGCAAGTGCTCTTGCACTTGTCTGCAGAAGGCAAACGTCCCGAGTTCGAGTCTTGGTCCGGCACACAGCTTTAATCTGCCAGGAAATTTCATATCAGCGCACACTCCACTGCAGAGTGAAAATCTCATTCTGGGTTTGATTCCACTGTTTATAAATAGTGAATAGTGGGAAAGGTGGAAAGGATTTAAGTTTGCATAACACTGTATCATCATCACTATAAAGTAACAAAGTGGAACAGGTTACTGAAACATCATCATTCATAACAATGTGAAACACAAGTGAGGAGGAAGTGGAAGAATGGTTTGGAACCCAGTTAATATATTAAAAGGTATTCAGTGGTGTAAAATAAATGCGTATGAGTCAATTAATTAATCTACTCATTCCAACAAGAGAAACATAAGCTAACATGCCACCAAAACGTACCGTTTCAATGTCGGTGCCTCACTAAGGCCATGACCCAGGTCTAAGGTAATCTAATGTAAAAGAACAATGAAGTACATAACAATGCTCCAAATAGAAGTAAACAGGGTGTTGTCAATCAAAGCAGCTCGTCACATATCTAAAATACTTTTAGTTCCTCTAATAACTAATTACTGAAGAAGAGTACAGCGTAAGGTACGCAAAGTATAACTCTCATATTGTTATACGTAATCCAGTCAAGAGTTGACATAAGTTAACAACAATCATTGAAATGCCTTGTCACCCACTTACTTGGATGACCATCACTACACCATAATACTCAATTATTTCACCTATCCACATAAACCCGTTCTTGTATAAAATTACTAGTTTAAATATATTGACTATTCACTTATTTATGAACAAAATGTAACTACTTTTAATGAATTCATCATATTTATAATACGTTTATAATATATTTATTTTGTACACTAGCTCACACTACTGATGTCTGACATTGTTAGTTTTATGCATGCTGCTGTTATACAGTGCCTGAAGATAGCGTTGGTGCAATGTCGAAACTAGTAGCCCAATAAATATAAAATCTTAAACACAGCTGGAGGAGTTTCATTTTTAATAAAACTGGATAGATATTGGTAAAGGTTCATGATTTTGACTGCTGCCAACCACAGCAATTTAATAGCAGACTGAATTTAAATTCATTTTTGTATGAAATTCTGGTTCTTCCTAATCACAGTGTTAAATGCTTGAACTATGTATGAGGGTCACTCCAAAAGAAAGGCACACTATTTTTTTTTTTTAACCCATCTTATATTCTACATGTTTGAAAGTTTTACAGTGTGTAGATACATCCTTTAGGAACAATATTTTCATTTCTCCACATAATTTCCACTCCTCTCAACTGCCTTATGCCATCTTGGAAACAGCGCCTGTATACCCACATGGTAAAATTCTGGACCAACCTGTTGGCTCCACTGTTTGGCGGTGTGCACAAGGCACAAGGAAATCATCATCATCATCATCATCATCATCATCATCATCAAACATTGTTCCATGAAGAGAGTCTTTCAGTTTCTCAAAGAGATGACAGTCACATGGAGCCAGGTCAGACTGTAAGGAGGGTGTTCAGTGTTATCCATCCGAGTTTTGTGATCTTCCATGGTTCTTTGACTAACATGTGGCCGTGCATTGTCATGCAACAGCAAAACAGCCTGCTTTTGCCAATGTGGTCAAACACGACTCTGTCGAGCTTGAAGTTTCTTCAGTGTCATTACATATGCATCAGAATTTATGGTGGTTCCACTTGGGATGATGCCCACAGGCAAGAGTCTTTCAGAATCGAAAAACACCGTAGCCATAACTTTTCCAGCAGAAGGTGAGGTTTTGAATTTCCCCCCCCCCCCCCCCTCCCCTCTCCTTTGTTGAATTTGCATGATGCCCCTCCATTGATTGTCTCTTCATCTCTGATGAAAAATGACAGGGCCATGTTTCATCACCAATCACAATTCTTCCAAAAAATTCATCTCCACCATTCTTGTACTGTTCCAAAAGTTCTCTGCATACCTTTTTATTGTTTCTTTGTGAGCCACTGTCAACATCCTGGGAACCCACCTAGCTCAAACCTTTTTTAACGCCAACACTTTCAGTATTCTGCAAACACTTCCTTCCTCTTTTCCAAGGTAGTGTGACAATTCGTTCACTGTGATGCATCTGTCAGCAGTCACCATTTCGTTAACTCTCTGCACATTGTCTTGAGAGTGTGCAGTATGAGGCCTGCCACTGCAGGGACAATCCTAAATACTGCCGTGCCTGCTTTCATCATGTAACCTGCTTGCCCATTGACTAACTGTACTGCGATCGACAGCAGCATCTCCATACACCTTTTTCAACCTCTTGTGGATGTTTCCCACTGTCTCGCTTTCACAGCACAAGAATTCTATGACAGTATGTTGCTTCTGACGAACATCAAGTGTAGCAGCCATCTAGAAGGCATGCTGTGACGGCACCACTCACGGGAACAGGTTGAACTAAGTTTGGAATCAAGTGGGAAGGATGTATCTACACACTGTAAAACTTTCACACATGCAGAATGAAAATTGTATTTTTATGAAAATGTTGTGCATTTCTTTTGGAGTAACCCTCATACTTTTCTATTTCGGATACCACTGTACATTTTCATTTCAATGTTTGCAGGTTTTGCTACCACTAATGAATACGGGAGTCAGCTGAGTTATCAATGTCTTAACAAGGTTAAGGGTCTCTGGAAAGCGCTATCTTTACAACGTTAAAACAGCACTTATTTAACATGGTTAATCAAAGTATTTGACCTAGCAAGTTGAAATTTTGGTAGGTTATCTATTGGAGTATTGGCTACGGCTTAACAGAGTAATTTTTAAAAGTTTCAGTTCAGTTGTTAGAGATTAATTTCTTCCATTTGAATGAAATTTCTCTACTTTTTTGCCATTTTTTTGTTTATAAAGAAATATAAAGGTTTCTGGAAAGAGACTGTGTTAAGTTATGTGGAAGGGACTGTATTACATTTCCTGAAGATCTGAAGCAAAATGGCTTGGCAGATCTTGAGAAAACATGGAACGTATATGAAAAAATAAAACTTTTAGGAATTGAGCAACAAAGTTTGGATCACCTTTTTAGTGCATTCCAGATTCATAAGATGGATTACCTTTTCTTCTACAAACTCCTCTAGCAGCTTTCTCTCTGTTCTCTTGCTTGTTTTTTTTAGGCTATTTCCTGTCAGTAGCCTGAAGATGTAACATACCTAAGGCAAGCATCATTCATACCATGTTGAAACCTACCTTCATTCCTATGTTTTGAAATACTTTGCACCTTACAATGTTGCCATCATTGAAAGTAGCAACATCATCACACACACCAAAGTGAACTGTTTCCTTTTCTCACAAATACAGTCTTGTGAATTCTTGGCTATGCATTTGTATTTGTATTTCTTTATTGGTCCTGTAAATCATGTTTAGGTACATATTTTGCACGAACAATGTAGGACAAGTCAGGTTGGTACAGTATATACAACATCATACACATTGTTATTTTGAAAGGAAAAATAATTTAAAATTATTCAATACATGTTGAATATTGATGACAAATTCAATACAATTAAATAAAATGATAGCCTATTTGAGCAGTTAGACTACACTTTTCTGATACTCTAAAAACTCGGAAACAGAATAGAAGCAGTGGTCAAGTAGTGGTCAAGCAAGTACTCTTTCTGTTTCACTTTAAACTTTTGTAAATTTTGCATCTGTTGCAAATAGGATGGCATGTGATTGTACAACAGTATGCCAGTATGATACACTCCTCTCTCACAAATGTTTGTACTTACTGTATTGACATGAAAGTAATGCTTCCACCTAGTATCACGAGGGTGGTAATCACTGTTATACTTAAAGATATTTCCATCTTTTAAAATACTTCCTTTTGTGAAATTTAATATTTCATACATATATAAGCAAGGAAGAGGCAATATATTGAGATTTTTAAATATTGGTCTACAGGAGCCTCTGTACTTAGCATGGCTTATTATTCTAACGATCTTTTTCTGTAGCCTAAATGTTTTGTTTGTACCCACGGAGTTCCCCCAAAAGATAATGCTGTACATCAGCAGTGACTGAATACTGCCATGGTACATTGTGATCACAGATGCACAGCTTGTATTTTGTGTAAGGATTCTTACTGCGTACGCAAGTGTGTTTTGCTTTTTATTTACATGGTTAAGATGTGTCTCCCATTTTAGGTTTTGCTGAATATGTATACCTAAAAATTTTGTATCACTCACTGATGATACAATTTTTCCATCGATTTTAAAAATTGGTCTTGCAGGATGTAGTTTCTGAGAACTACGGAAATTGACTGTCACTGTTTTTTCATTATTTATTATTAGCTTGTTTGTTCTGAACCATTGTGTCAAATTTTGTATTATACCTGTAGCTGTTTTTTGTAGGCTTTCCTCATCACATTATTTGATTAGGATATTTGTGTCATCTGCAAAAAGTACTGTTGTCCCTTTAGTTATATTTCTGACAAATCATTAACATAAAGAATGAAAAGAATTGGCCCAAGGACTGATCCTTAAGGAACTCCATATGTATAGTTTTGTGCATTACTGTAAAAATTAGAATTTTTTTGTGTTTTTATGTCTTTGTATTTTATCTGAGTGATCTGTTGACGGTCATGAAGGTAGGAATGTATCCACTTGTTTGGCAGGCCTCGTATTCCATAGTTACCTAGCTTCTGCAACAGAGTTTTATGATCAATTACATCGAAGGCTTTACTAAGGTCAAGAAATATGCCAGACACATGTTGCTTATTATCTACTGCAATTAGAATTTCATTTAAGAAGGTATAAATAGCTGACTGTGTTGATCTTCCAGTTCAGAATCCGTGTTGTGCATCACTTATTATGTTTTCTTTATTTAGAAAGGCTGTCAGACTTCTAAGAAATAGCTTTTCAAGAATTTTACCAAAGCCTGACAATACTGATACAGGTCTATAGTTTGCAGCTTCATGTTTGTCCCCTTTCTTGTTCAGTGGTGTCACTTTTGCCATTTTCAGATTTTTCGGGAATACACCACTCACAAATGATGAATTGAAAATATCCGTTAATGGTTTTGTGATAGATGTTACACTTGCTTTGATGATTTTACCTTATGTTTCATCAGTACCTGCTGAATACTTATTGGGTAACCTTTTTATGATGACAGATAATTCCTCACGTGTTGTTGGAGACATGAATAGGGTTCTTGTAAGAATTTTTGTATCTAACTGGAGTGTATTGCTGTCTGATTGTGAGTTGTATTGTTTGGTAATCAGGTGGTGTGCTACATTATAAAAGTAGTTGTTAAATTTATTAGCCACTACTGTGGGGTTGATTATTTTATTGTTGTTTTCATGACATTCTATATTTTTGGGTGCTAATGATGTAGTACCTGTTTCTCTTTTTATGATACTCCAGGTGTCTTTAGTCTTATTCCTGGAATTTTTTATTTGTTTGTTGTTTTCAATTTTCTTTGTTTTTGTCATAACCTGTCTAAGTATTTGTTTATATTGTTCAAAGTAATTGATAAATACAGGATTTGTGGTTTGGTATGAGTATTGATATAAGTTCCTTTTGTTCTGGTATGATATTTTTATTCCTGTTGTGAACCCTTTATTTGGTTTGTACACAGAATTTATAAGTGACGTTTGTTTAGGAAAGGCTATTTCAAAAAAATATTTGTATGTGGCCATAGACTTATCAAACTTGTCATTTGTGTTGTTTGAACTGTAAACATCAGTCCATATTTCTCCTTTCAAGAGAGAACAAAAGTAATCTATGTTTTCATTATTAAACTTCCTCACAATAGCTCTAGTTTTCTGGGCTTTCATGTTTCCTGGAATAGAGATTGTTAGTATTTGGGCATTGTGATCACTAAAACCAGTGTTTGCAGTCTGTGTGTTGCAGAAATATTTATCTGTATTTACAAACACCTGATCTATGGTTGTTGCAGAAGTAGTGGTAATACGAGTTGGGTTGGTTATAGTTGGTTTTAGGTTAAAGGACTTCAGTATGTCATTGATTTCTTCTTTAAATTTACAACATTGAAATCTCCAAAAATGATAATATTTTTTAACAGTGTTGAAGTCCTCTAACAGCTCTTCCATATTATTATAAAAAACTTTTTTATCACCATCTGGTGACCTATATACACAGATGATTACAGAATTGCTAGTTGGCAGTTCTACTATAGAGAGTTCTATGTCTCTTTCTTTAGATAAGTTGTCAAATTTGGTTGCGTTAGTGAAGTCTATATCTTCTCGAACATATATGCAGCTACCACCATGCCTGCGTACTTCTCTACAAAATGTGGCAGCTAATTTAAACTGAGGTAGGTGTGCTAGTTCTATCATGTCTTTATTTAGCCAGTGCTCAGTAAAGCATAAAACAGAAATATCACTCATATCATTTAACAAGATATGTATTTCATTCATTTTATTGGAAAGAGACTGAACATTCTGATGGAACAATTTAAAGTATGAAACAGGGACTATATTGTGTCTTGCTAGACCACTTACCTCTTTTTTGCATCTACTATTGTTAGCTGTAAAAAATCCTCCTTGATTTGAGGTGTGGGTGGTGTCTTCTTGCTAGCTAGTTCCCTGGATTCTGGGCCCTGCCTTTCATGTACTGTGGTGCTTCTAATGGTAATCCACTTGTCAAGTAGCATTTGTTTCATTTTAGGCACTTCTACTGCACTGGTTTTCACATTGTATTTATTTTGGTGAAACATTGATTTCTTCGGGTAGACTGGTTGATTCAGGGATACATGCATCTGGTTTGTACGATTGTTAATTTTAATTAAGATAGACAGTCTATTGCATACTTGCTCCTTCCCCTGTCTGTTCAAGTGAAATCTGTGACGTGTGAATTTATCACGAGACAGTCATTCCATTTCAAAGTTTATGGATATTCTACTTTTGTTGCAAAATTTTGAGCAGTTCACTGTTTGAACTAAATGATGATTAAACATGTCAATTTTTTCGGTTATATGTTCTTTGTCAAATCTTTTGGGAACTGGATGCAAAATGATGTTTGTCTTGTTACTGAGTTGGAGAACACTTGATAACACATGTTGTTGTAGGAGTCTCCAGTATCGTACAACCCTGCCATTAATGTAAGAGTATCACTTGCGTTCAAGTCTTCTGCTAATTTGTCAATTCGATTAAAAACTTCACGGATAGGAGCATTTGGTTCAATAAAACTTTGAATGTCATATTTTGTGTCTAGTTTTGTCTCCAGAATGTTTCTGCAGTACCTGTCTTGGCCGTCACTCACTAATAAAACTTTCAGATTCCGTAATGCATTCCTTAACTCTTAACTTTGTTTCATATGTTCAGGTGCTTTATCTTCTGGAACACTATTGGAATCATTCATTACAGTTACGTTTTCGCTGATTGCCGTGTAAACACTGACTTCAGTTACACTTACACATTGCATTGGCTCTTTACCAGCTGACATCAGAACAGTTTCTTTATCTGAAGCTGCACTTGTTTAGACGCACTTTTTCTGGATACCGTTGGCATTGTAGATACATTATAACACGAGTGCATTTTTAGTTGCGATTTTAAATTGTGTGTGTTCGACGCGCTTTTTACGGTACACCACTTTTCACTGCTTACATATTTGATTAGTTCTTGTTCTAGCTCACTGATTCTCGCTAACAGAACGTTTCTATCCTCTTGCAACACTTTAATTATTTCATATTTTGATGCTGAGTCTGTTACGAGTTTGTGATCACCATGTGGCACCAAAACACAGTTTAATTTATACTTTTATTGGGGTTTTGAGTTTTTCTGTGAGCATACTTTTTCCACAGTTATGGTGCCGCTAAGTCTCTGAAAACAGGTTATATCACCCCTTTACAATATCAGGCAGACTATGTTTATAGGTGTGCACATCACCAGTTAGCAATCCCTGGTTGTAGTTGCACCAGCTGTTTTCTCCTTTGATGGGGACTTTCATTGGTTGAAAAAAACCCAAACAGCCATCTCCACTTCAACATTGTGTGTACTTTGCCTAATAGCAAATACATAATAGTTTTGTATTTTGTCAGTTACACTGCCAGTTAACCTTCCCTTCCCATCTGATCCTTTGCCATCACTGAGGTTTTGTTTTTTTGTATGAAGCTTTCAGTCACCAAAGTCTTGATCCCATTCGTTTCTGTATGTGTCCAATACACACAAATTTCCACACTACATCATTGGTGTACCAGTTCAGTCCTTGAAGATGTCTGAAACTTTTAGAATCACTGCCACCAAATTAATTCACATATCACACTTTACCACACGCAACAAAACATTGAAATATGCTAGCAACACATGCCACTTCCATTCCTCCACTACTGCCACTATAGTTAGCTGCAAAATTATTTCAAGTGTACCTTTGTTTTTTGAGGACATCTACAATTTTTAGATATTACTGCTAAGTGCTATTTGGAAGACTCATTGTGCCTCAGGAAACTGCACCGACTGTAGCACCCTATGGATTGTATGCAAGGCATAGACACATTAATGTTGCATTCATAGATTTTGCTACCATTTTCGTAATTTTGAGCTATTGAAACACTGTTCCAGAAAGTTGTCATGTATGATCACTTACCACACTTCAATTCCATTTCACTGGCAAGTCCTACATGATTTTTTTACAATGTGTTCCAGACCAACTTCACTACACTGAGTACATCTTACACAGTTTGCAAAAATTAAGTTGAGAACTGACATATCAAATCTTTCAGTCACATCTGATTTTCCCATAAAATATTCATACTTTTCACTAACTGAACCTAGCTTCCTCTTCCAAGTACTTACTTTTCCACTTTCACTGCAATGGGCAGTTGAAGCAAGATAGTTAGGTTCACACACTTCGTTATCATATTTATTGTTTATGGTAATAACATCTACCATTGGCTTTCCTACATTTCTTATTTTCTTAAAAGCCTTCAGAGGATTTCTAGCCACTTTAGGTTCACCCATGATTATCCTTCAATAAAATAGAGACTTCAATGAACAGAATTCACTATGAATATTTTCAGGGTTACAAAAGAGTAAATAAACATAAAAAAACATGATGATCGTGCGAGTGATATACACTGAACTATTACAGGTTGGCCAGAACACATTTCCTCTCTCATATGCTTTTACATTCATTAGTACAAGATTTGACAGCAGTTTAACAGCATCACAGTGGGTCACACCCATGCAAAAGAAAATTCAAAAATATTTTAAAAATCATTTTAGTCTTCTGAACTGAAGAAACTATGTATGAATTGAAAGTGGAAACTATGTAGATTTTTAAAATGCAAAAAAGTAAAAATTCAACATAACATGTTTTGAACTGAGAGCATGATTTAGCTCCCGCATAGGCAGCGTTGTATCACTAACGATGCTGAGAAGAGAAGGGTATCGCTTGAGCCACCTCCAAATCCTTTCTGATGGAGGAATGCAGGCTGATATTGAGAGGAGCTCAAAATCTTCACAAAATGGCAGCCCAAGGTGTTGGAGATAGCAGTAGGATCCATGATAACATCGTCTGCTACTGTCAGACCAGGAATTGGTGAATGGATGTTGATCCCAGAGAGCCATTGGAGGTTGTCTCACATTACAGAAGATGGAGTGGAACTATTAAAAGACTTAGTGAATGAATCCAGCTAGCTTCTTTGCTATCCTGAGGAATGCAAGGACACTGACCATGCATCTTTTTAAAATATATGCAGTTTACTATCATAGGATGATGGTTAAAAATGTGGAGAGCATGTCCCCATGCGCAAATTGCATCTGAGCATGACTCAGTTCATCAAGAGATTGGGACATGCCGCGGTAAAGAGAAAGTGCGATGTATGTAGCATTCTGCAGGTTGGGATAACATCTTTAAGAAATTGCACCTGGTCATCATAAATAGGGGAAATGATGTTTGTCGAAGGTTGCCATGAAGGAGTAAAGCCTCCAGTCAGTCTTAGTAAGCTATCATTTGGGTGTTCACATAGATGGGGAGGAGTCAGTAAACATGTAGCACATGGGAAATGGTCACTCAAGTATGCGTAAGAGAGAATGGATCACTCGAGAAGATGGGCAAGCTGGGCAGCACAGAAGAGTGTATTGAAATGGAAATAGGAGTGTGTGGATTTTGAAAGAAAGATGGGTGCTCCTGTATTAAGTCAGAAGAGATTACGGTGATTGAGAAGGTCAGCCATCTCTCAGACAAGTTCTGGCAGAACCCAAAAGGAGACGGTGTGCATTAAAGTCACTGAGCAGCAGAAAGGAGAGAGGTAGCTGCCTAATAAGCTAGAGGAAGTCTGCCCTGTTGATATCAAATGGTGGAGGGATGTGAACTGTACAAAGGGAGAACTTGAAGTAAGGAAGGAAAAGGCGAACTGCAGCAGCTTGTAGGCAGAAAGTCAGGGAGATAGGTTGACTATGAATGTCATCCTGTATGAGCAGCATGGCTCCCCCATGAGATGGAATGCCGACCTTGGGGGGGAAGGTCAAAACAGTCTGTGAAGAAACGCCTTGGAGGATACTCATGATGAGAAAAATATGATGGGGTATCACCTCGGCAGTTGCCAAGTGCCAGCCTTCAGAGACACTCTGCTTCAGGGCATAAAGGCAGGAGGATCCCAATCCACTAGGTCTGCAGGAGCATCGGCATTTTTCTGCTCTTGGCCTGTAGAGTACAGTGCAACAAAATGGCTGGTGTTGTGCACCAGTGACACAGATATCGGACTGATGAGGATATCATGTGGCAACACTGTCAAAGACGATCTTCGAGTCAGTGAAGGAAAGACTGCTTGCCTTTGTTTAACTTCTTTGAATCTTTCTGGTTACCAGACAAAGACGTGGATGTTGGGTAGCTGGAGCAACATAGGAACACATCAAGAGTACTCCTTCTGTCCTTTCCATGCTGCCGGTTGTATAGCTGCGGTATTTGTCCCATGAGGTGAACATTTGATGATGCATTGCACATTTGAAGGATTAGATGGATACCCTACCATACCACTGGGCGATTTCACAACCATGGTGCTAAATTTGAATTTGCATGTCTGCTTGGCCACTTCTTCTGTGGAGTGAGCTGTAGCTAGAACAGTACTGTAGGTGCCATATGGTAGCATACAGGGTTTCTGACTTGCCAACAACTTGCGAGCAACCACGTAAGACACTTTTCCTTCACCCAGACCTCCTGAATCGCCTCCTTATTGAGGTACATGGGACAATTCTGGGAGGATGGGACAATTCTGCAAGGAGGCAGCACATACGCCATTGCAGATAATGCAGCAGGCTGAAGGAGGTGGACAATCACCCTTGTGCACATTAGTATGACAAGTTGAACATTTGGCCGGATGCCAATAAGAACTGCTAGTGTGGTTGAAACTATGACACTGGTAGCAGCGTGTAGAGTTCGGAATGTATGGTTGGACTGTGATAAAGGTGAGAAAAAGTGTGTGTGTGTGTGTGGGGGGGGAGCACTATGGAGGCATCTATCCTTTTCATCATCCATTGGATGGCAGTGACACCCTGATCAGGCAGGTATGTTTGGATTTCAGCCTCCGACACACTGTCAAGCAGCCTAGTGTAAATAACACCACGGAAAGAATTCAGAATTCAGAGCAGCTTGAAACTAACAGGATGGCTGAGGAGAAGTGAAGAGGCAAGCAGTTTTTGTGCTTGAGAATCAGAAATAGTCTCCAAGAGGAAAATGCCACTCCATAAAAGAGAGCAGGCCTTCACAGAGCAAGCATTTGCATTAACACCTTTCTAAATAATAAATGGATTTACCAATGCAAAGGACTCACTGTCTACAGTAAGTGAAACCATGAGGAACTGTGGTGCAACTGGGATGGTCTTTGAATCGTTAGATCATTCCACTTAGGCTTTGTAGATGATTGGGAAGATGATTGTCTTATTGCAATAAAATCCTCCATGATTGCCAGCATCTCTGATGATGTACTGCTTCCAACTGGGGGCCCCCCTTCTCAAGGCAACGCACCTGCCTTAGGTAACTGTTTATGCCTCAGGTCACACCTACTGAACACCTGATGGAGGGACCAGTCGGCAATTTGGGAAGGTAGCTGCTCAGGCAATCACCCCTCCCTGGGCCTTGCCTACACAATGGAGGGGTATGTGTGAACCCAACCTGTAGACCCAAGTCTGGGAAATACACGTTACCCTGTTACCTGCTATGCATCAGATGCATGGGCCAGCCTACAGGAGTACACAGGGAGGAAGAAGGAAAAGAGGAACCTCAAATGCTGAAGTGGAAGGAGGACAGGTGAAGGTGAATGAAGAAAGAAAGAGGAATGAAAACACAGTGGTGAGACTGATCCAATGTGAGCCACCGAAAATGTGGAACATATTCCAAAATATACCCCAAACACGTTCCCCAAAGGAGGATAAAAATAAGAGCAAGGGGATAGATATGCAGCACAGAAGGGAAAATATGCTGCAAAGGCTGGGGCCCTGTGGAAGCCAAGCACGAACCCACTAAAGAGCTGTGAGCTCCCTGCAGGTTTAAAAAAAAAGTGAAAAATTTATGAAAGGAGCTACAGAAAGCTTCTCACCCACTAGCCACTCTCAGTGCCTGCACCTGCTCGGTGCTGAATATTTCTGGAGTAACTACGACTGCAGGCAAAGCACTGTGCCCTCTCACAGCTGATACAGAACAAATGCTGTCTCTACATAGTTTCTCTGCAGATGTATTACTGCAGAATCAAACTGAATCATTAAAACTATTTTCCATCACTAAGGATTTAATCTTGTATTTAGCTTATGGTGAAAGTGATTTGATTAATTAGATTTACCTCAATAGTTCTTTCTTGCATACCCGTTTTTAAAGTTGAGCCAAAATACAATGATCCCTGGTGCTTGTGCTAATTGGCAATGAGTGCCAGCGGTATTTCCATAAAAAGCTAATTTAATTTACAGTGATAATCATGCTAACAGACTATTACAGAGCAGTGAATATATAGCCCTGAAAAGACTGAAATTATATGAAATGAATCCTAAACTATCATTAAGAGAATAAAACATAAAATATTGCTGTCACACAGTAGTAGCACTTTTATTAATAAGTGAAATAGCTAATGTAAGCTTACTTTGAATAAGGTTCAGGGTTCATTACATAAAAACAATATTTCAAAGTTAATGCTTTAATAAAGTATGCCTAATACTTTCAGTCAAAAAGTATGTAAAAAGTGGTCTTTAATTGAGTGTTACAACCCAAAAAAAATTAAGGTATTTGAAAATAATCAATACAGTATTGTAGTTATATAGTAATACAGTACTAAACTAGTACTAATATTTAGATACTAAAAATTTAACATTGTGTATGTATTTAATTCTCTATTTTATAAAGATTTTTAATATTGCTCTAAATGCCATTATTAGGGCTAGAGTGTCTTTATAAAGGTGTAAATGTCAACCATCTGACTGGATTACTAAATACAAAGTTGTTGGTGACTGGTGAAATACCCAATTCATCCATAACATCTTGGTGGGCATGAAGAATAGCCAAATTGTCCAATCGATTCTGTCCCTTTGTTGATTAGAGATATGACTTCAGACATTTAAGAGTGTTAAATGACCATTCTGATTTTGCTGTCGTGATTGGAACTACTTGGAGAATCTTAATTCACTTCACCACTTCACATAACATTTCTACAACTGCAGGCTCTTGTGTAATGTACTTTCTTACATCAAGCATATTTTTTAAGACCAGTTGTTTTTAATTAGTGATATCAAATAACATATTCAAGAGTAAGTGCTGCCTCTGAATGTCTAGGTCATTTTTGAAAAACTCAGTTGATTTTTCCAAATTTGTTTCACCTCTGTTTACTAAAAGCAAGCACACTTTTCCAACCCATCTGCAATGACCTGTGAGAGTCCAGTTGAAGCAAACTGCTCTGTAATGCAAGATTGCACCATTTCACATACTTCATTGTAACAGCTTTGCAATATTCCTTTTGGGTTTTGAAAGTGTATGGTGCGCTGGCTTTGTTGTTTTCATACTTCTTGGGTATACTTTGATTCCTAGGAAGCGAAGGATCATCAACTTGTGAAGGTTTTTCTTTTAAACACAATTCCCAAAAGTGTTCAGAACTATCACACCTTCCATTCAGTATACAAATCAAGCCCTCATATTTTTTCCAGATCAGCAACACTTAGATGAAGGCATTGAATTTTTTCATTGACATCCTCTACTGGGTTCATTGCATGGCAATAAACACGTAAAAAGAAGTAAGTCTTTATTTGTAACGTTGACTCAAGGTAGACTGCACATTTTCAACCTGCCTCTGTTTTGTCCTCTGCAGAAAATGTTTCAAAAAGCTCTAAAAGTTCTTCAAAGTTTTTCAATATTCAAGACACTAGAAGCTCGCATAGTCCATTGAGTTGGCCAAAGGGGTCACAGAGTAGCTTGGTTGATGGCGCTCTCACATCATATGCTTCTGAAAAGTAACATCATTTTGTTGGATTCGCTATGGTATTTATTACGTCCTTGGCTAAAGCCATAATATCCCTCATAGATGAAAGATGTTGGAGACTGTCTACAACTGCCAGGTCTAACCTGTGAGCAGTGCAGTGCATATATCATGCTTTTGGTTGTATATCCAAAAATAACTTTTTTAGTCCTTTGAACTTACCTCTCATATTCGAGGCACCATCATAGTACTGTCCTCCGAAGTTATCCACTGACAAATCAAGATGAGCAAAAACATCTTTTAAAATACTAAACAGAGTGCACTAAAGAGAGTCTCATACAAGCCAATAGACTTCATTGATGATTAAGGAATCATTGACAGTATGAACACAAAATGACACTTGTTCATGAACTGAAGAATCACTTGTTTCATTAACCATAACATAAAAATGTTCAGTCTTCTTGATTGAAGCCAATAAACTTTCTCAACACATACTTTCCTAGTAGATCAATAATCTCTTTTTGAGTATCATGGAACATCCATTTACACCCCGAACGCCCTAAGCAATCTTTAAACTCAGATACATCATTCTTCCGGAGTTCCAACAACTGAAAACATTTGAGATGATGTCTTCGTGCGATCTAATTGCTAGTCCTTATTGGTATAGGAATTGCACAGTACTAAAAATTTGTCTCAAGAGCTTTCTTCATATTATTGTCTAACTGTTCACTGAATTGGGAGGTCATACTTTGGTTAGTGATAGAATTTAGTTTCAGAACACCTTATTTGTCCATAAAATGTATTTTCATGAAGATGGGATTTTTCCAAAGCCTTTTTCCAGCTAGAAAATCCTATTGAAGTAAATGCATTCTTTTTTTAAGAAAATTGTAATAAATTTTTAGCATCTGCCTATTTGAAGGTTTTGCAAAAGCCTTTTTTGGTAGATACTTCATATTCTAGCCATGTATAATTGATCAACTAAGACTTCTGATATGACCTTCTCTTACCAGATTGTCCAGGTTGTGGGTGTGAATAGTTCTTACCCGAAGACAATGAAGCAATTGATGACGCAATAATTGTTGGAGGTTGACTTGCAGTATCAACAACTTCTAAGCGTGCCTTTTTGGTATCACATTTATCCATTGCAAATTTAATTCACAATACACTAAGAGATTAAAGTAAATGAATAAAATATAGTCATACAAATTAGACCACTAGACACTAAAGTCAGAATACTAAACATGTCTGCACCATGCACTGAATCAAACTACCCACACTGAATGACTGTGACAGCAAGGTGGGCTATATATCACCGCAGTGTCATAATGTCTCAAAGCGTCAAGGTGATGCAAGGCGGAGAGTTCCAGGCACTTATGCTCCAGTCCTTTTGATGTCACCACAGCCTCAGTGCTGGCCTACCGGCACCGGCCTTTCCCCAAAATTTCACACACTGGGTCAAATACTAAGTGTGGCTGCAGCACCGTAACACTATCATGATTCACACCCCTCGTTTTCAGTTAACCTGCTTACTACCATAATAATTACTTGTTTTAACTCATTACTGAATGTATCTTAAAAGGGATCTATTGCAAACAAGGAAAATAATAAATTCCAACATAATTTTGGGATTTTAAAAAGCATAATGTAACTAATAATTTTCTAAAATTATTGGGAGAGCTCCCTGCTCCCGTTCCTCCCCACCCAAACGATTCTTGAGGGGGCTCAGGCCCCCTCAGGCCCATGGAGTCAGCGCCTGTGCCAGGTACTCAGCTTTGTTGGAACACATGCCTGAATAGCTGTGCTTGTCCACCTGGACAAAACAGCAGTCACCAAGTTGATACTCAATAATTTACTTGGTTTTATTTTAACGCCATGGAATTTGATTCCATGAGACACATAAGGTAGTGCAGGTGGGAAATATTATTGACAGTTTTCAAATTATTTTGTCTCTTTTATATGTATCACGTGCAAGAAGTGTCATTACTGCAGGATATTTATCTATAAAGTGAGTTGCTACCTTGATAGAATTCAAGATTCAAGGGATATTATTTATTCTTAATAGTTTCAATGTTAATTAACGATACTTGTGCAATTGCACAGTTCCGTTCATCAGTTCAACTTAAGTTGTTAAAACTGCTGCATTTTGATAGGTTTAATAAACCTTATAAACAAGTACAACAACATACATGTTTATGTGTGTTTTAAATAAAGCAATAGCAGAGAGAAAATAGTTAGGGAAACATATTAATAACCTTTTGCTAAAATTATCACTGATCACTCTTGTAACACATATTACACCATGGAATCAATTTCAAACTGTGGTAGTTAAGTGTCAAAGAATATTACAAAGTTGTATCATTTATTAAAATCTTACCCTAAAAGAACTTAACAAATATTCGTGTTATATGCCGAAATAAGTTTCCTGAAATTCTTAATTGACATAAGAAGGCAGTTCATGTTTCTGCATGTGAATGTTAAGAAAGAACAACTGAATTGTGTACTCACCATGCACTGCATTAATCCCATAAATGAGACAGCCAATATTCTTGTAGTTGGACCAGGCACTGGGAATTTCATGATCATCTGAAATCTTGTCCTCAGAGCTGCTGCTGGCACTCTTACCACCATCTGCTTCACCAAGATTAACAATGTTTTTCATGTGGGTCTCCATAATTCACCCTCTCTCGCAAGCACCTTCAATATTTTTTTTCACATGTAGAATCACCACATATCTACTGAACTTCAGTCAAAGCCTGACGAAAGTTTCGAAATTTGTGGTAAGTACCTATGTTACCAATCTTCTTAGGTCATTGGTCCCTAGGATTATACACTATTTAATCTAACTTAATCTAACTTAAACTAACTTACACTAAGGACAAAACACCTTGCAAACCATGGCAAGGAGTCTCAGGCCGCACAGCTCCCATGTGCAGCTCGAAGCTCGATGAAGCAATTTTAACTCCTTGCTTTGTGAAAAAGGTGCACACTTATTATTTCTTGCTACATTTCCTTTTGCTTGAGCCCAAAGACACTCAATCGCATTGTACATGCAATGGTACGGTGGCAAACAAATAACCTTGTGACCAGCAGGTCTAGCTGATTTCATCATCAATCGTGTATACAAGAGTTTGTGGCTTTTTGAATTCCTAAGGGAGCAAACTGCTGATGTCATTGGCTCCTAGGCTTACACACAACTTAAACTAACTTATGCTAAGGACAACACACACACACCGATGCACAAGTGAAGACTCGAACCTCCAGCAGGAAGGGCCGCACAATCCACGACATGGTGCCCCTAACAGCGGGACCACTCCACATGGCAGTTACGGGCTTAACAAGCTGAAGCAGCTCTGCCTTTTTTGATTCATCAGTGCAATTAACATTATGTCACTGCAACCAACTTAACAAATCACCTTTTCTGTTTGACATGGTCGGCACTTTGTTCACCTGGTTAGCAAAATAAGGTGCTTCATCTATCATTATAATAGACTCTGGAGGAATGTTCCAAAGAAGTTTATCCTTAAACCGTGAGATGTAGATCGCAGCATTCATTTCTTCGTGGAAATCTCCTGACTACTTTGAAGCAAAAGCCCACAAAGCATTGTTTATGACTGCTGAACTTGTTCCAGCATGGCAAACAATTAAACTGCCACCTTTCCCAGTTGTTTTTCGTAGAACTGAAGAAATTGTGTCATCAGTCCAAATGTGTGAAACACGAGTATTTGTTAAGTTCTTTTAGGGTAAGATTTTAATAAATGATACAACTTTGTAATATTCAAGTCGATCTGTAAATATGACTTTGTCAAAGTCAATAGTGCACATTTTTTCTGAGGAAACTGCAGTGCAAATTTATGATTGTTGAATGTTTTATACCTGAAGTCTAAGGAAATCAGAACCTAAGAAGGCGACGTCATACCCCCGGAAAACAGACCTGCATCATGAAGTGAAACAAAAAGTTTTTTCCTAGTTGATAATTCACCTTTACAGTAATAATTGTAAATATGGGCACAAATAGCACACTGATTAAAATTGTCAATGGCTTTCACTCGCTTCATACCCTTCCTGCATTTACCTGGCTTGCTAAGCATGAAGTCTTTCTCACCACTATCAAGGCCTATGCATTTTCTCTGAGTCACACGTTTCACTATAGCAGTTCCAATAACAAGCTCATTGGCTGTTCGTTGCACTACATTTGACACAGGGAGAATAGGTCCTTCATTATACCTCTCACTTTCAAAGTAATCCTGCACCTGAATATCAAATTCCCTCACTGCCATCCAGCACTAGCTGTTGCAACCGTTAGCTATACTGTCCGGAAGCAACAGGGTTGCTTTCAGTTTCTGCGACTGGAGTGGTCTCTCGGCACAGTAGGTGGATCCATGGATCATCATGTTTTCACCCAACACTAGGATCTGCATTTCTCTATTGGTTCCTAACCGTACTAACTCAAGACTGAATAAAAATAAGCCATATATTACAGATAACCGTACGCTGTTTTCGTTGTTCAAAATGCCATATTATGTTGTTAATAGCAGAAAATGACATACACATTGGAATGTACCGTAAGCAGTGGTAAGAACATTTATACTTCACTTTGGTAAGTTTGTTTTGTGATGTGTGTGGAAATTTCACATGGTCTACTATTTGTTTCTGAGAATACAAAAATCTGAGTTCTTTGTCGTCTGCCATCAGATTCTTTACCTGTAATAGGTACACTGTGTGAAGTGTTCTATCCAGGCACACATGCAGCTGTCCTTTGCAGATGGTAATCAGTGGTAGTGTAACAAGGAATCGCTGGATATGACTGTCTGCCTAACAATTTTTTTTTGTGCTGCACTTTTAATTGTTGCACGTAAGTACTCAATAGATTTTCCAACATTTTAAAGGTGTGAAACCTCTGTCTTTTCGTTGGCACATAAAATTCACTTATATAGCAGGTTCAGAATCATAAACAGTAAATTTAGCAGTTTCTTTTATACTTCGTGAATATATTTTCCATCCTTCTTTTTGATCTGGGCTTTGGACCAGCACTGGCAAAGTTAAAAATACATCTTTATGTTGTCTTTTGCTTTTTTATATTTTTTTCAATTTCTAAGTTTTTGTCTGATAGCATTGTTGTATTCGTTCTGTGCTGCAATTGGCAATTTGTTTCTGTGTGGTAATTTTCAAAACTGGGAATGACACACACCTTGCAAGTTTTACATTCGTACTTGCTTTTTTAATGCACTTTCTGTTTCCAGCAAACAATGCATCTAGACAGTAGCCTACTTTACTAAGAATGCTCACTTGTTATACTGTTTGGAAAATCCCTTCCCAAAAACCTTTGAGGATTATCATCAGAATACCTTCCCCTGCCAGCTTTTCTGCACTCTGATGCATACATTTCTGGAAGTTCCCTTACCAGCGACCGATGAACTCTATCAGAAGCATACTACCTGTTAGTGACCTGTGAAGAACATGAGCATTTAAAACACACAGATCAAGAATGTGCAAAACGAACTCCTTATACCAGTTCATTGTTTTTCGTATACATCTGTCAGAGCTAAGCAGCCTATCAGAATGGTCAACTGATACCAAATTCAAGTTATATTCTACAATGATTTGTGGTTTCTTAATTTTCTCTCTAATATTCCTGTCAACAATTTCTGTGGTGTTACATGTGGTCAATGTCCACACTTCCCTTTTGTCACACCACTTTATTTGTTAGCGCAAATAAATTTAATGTCTTTCCATTTCAGTTTCTGCAGAACTTTCAGCATGTTGCATCTGTTCTTATGGATAGCGCCACATGCGTTTGTCCCACGAGTGTGAAGCCAGGAAAATTTCTGCGCTTAAGTACCAATTATCGAGGTAGTGGGTAATGTCCACGTTCTAAAAACAGTTTTATTAGTGTCACCACTACATCACTACTTTTCCTCAAATTGTGGAACTTAGTTTCTGTTGATGTCCCTGTAGAAAAATGAAATCTAAGACAGACAGTCTTACAATCACATAACACAAATGTTTTTCGTCTGAATATACTCTTGTTTCAATGGAATGAATTGTGTGAAAGATAAGCGTCCTTTAAATAATAACAAACTTTCATCATTGCAGAGTTTCTTATGTGGATTAATTGCACAATGGAAAGCTGTACAAACTCTGTCATCAGTGTTCCTCATTTTAAATAATTAATCTCCTCCAGTATTGGCAGAGTTGTCACTGAAATTTAACATTCTCGTAAGTAACAAAAAACTGTCCCATGACATCATTTTCATTGAAGTCAAATTCATCATTAAGACATGATTTCTTCATAGGTATTTCACCATCACTTTCTGAGTCTTCAGATTCAGAAATACTAACATGTCTTGTTGAAACACCAGACTGCATTGAAACACTTGTTGACGTGGAAGGTTTATCACTACAGCTTTCCAATTCTGTGGAAGAGCTGAAACTTTCGTCAAAATCATACAGTTCATCCTCACTGTTGCTCCTTGTAAGAATCTCCATGATTTCTTCCTCAGTGCACCAACCACGTCTGCCACTTTCTTTGTAAAACATGATAGGAAAAAAGGACTAAAGAAAATTCTGATGAACACAAACCTGTAGTTTGAAGCCTAGGCCCACAACAGACAGAGGTTCTGATGACAAGCTATTAGCCAGAACTGTGAGAGGCTACTGAGGCAGGGGGCGGGAAGTCGACTGTACAAGTTACCTCATCATCAGCACTCAGGTAGCGGTGCATCTGTACTCATCATAAGTGCTCAGGGGCCAGCAAACTGGTGCGACTGAACTCATCGACAGCACTAAGGGGTAAACCAGCACCCGCAACTATACTCTGTAGCACCCATGGAGCGGCAGGCAGCATGTCGAGTAAACTCATCAACAGCAGTCCAAGGGTTAACACTAAGTGAAATATTTATGAATGAGCTGCAGAAAGCTTCTCACCAGATAGCCACTTTCAGTAAAAACACTTACTACAATGCTTTGTTTCCCTTGCATCAAAAAACTAAGGGTAAAATTTATGAAAGAAACTGCTGACTGCTTCTCACCAATAGCCACTCTTGGTAGATAGAGTTACTCAAGCATCTGGCCCTGGGTGGAGGATCAGGATGAAGAGCGAGCATGATCCAGCTCCATCACAGTAAAGGCAGCATAGTAACACTCACCATTCTGAGAAGGGAAGAATATCATCTGAGCCGCCTCTGTTTGCTTCTGGTGGAGGAAGTCAGGGTGATAGTGAGAGGAGCTCGAAATTTTCACAGAAAGTGGTGGTGATAGCAATAGGGTCCACACTGACATGGTCTGCCACAGTTCAGCCAGAAAGTGGGGAATGGATCCAGGCCAGTAATTAGGGAATGGATCTTGGTCCCAGAGAGCCGTCACAGATTGGCCCACATGATGGTAGACGGGTGGAAACTGAGGAAGAAGAAGAAGTAAGAGGTGCATCAAACATTCAAGTGGAGGAAGGCTGTGAGAAGTTGAACAAAGAAAGGAAAAAGGAATGAGAAACAGTGGTGAAACTGTTCTTATGTCAGCTACAGACACGCCACTCATGATCCCCAATAGACGGGGGGGGGGGGGGGGATTTATATATATATATATTTTAAGAGGGTAGACATGTAGTACAGAAGGGAAAAGGGTTCTGCAAAGGCTAGGGCCCTGTGGTAGCCAAGCACGAACCTTCCAAAGATGGGCAAGCACCCTGTGGAACAAGGGGGAACCTATGAGACAAGCTGCAGAAGGCTTCACTCAGACTAGCCACTGTTGGTAGATACTGGCTACTATAATGCACAACTCATCTCCCTTGCATCTAGAAACTAATGAAAAATTTATGAAAGAAGTCTCAGAAAGGTGCTCACCCACTAGACACACTTGGTTCATACAGTTACTACAACCTCTCACTTGCTTCCATTACCTCTTAACACAACGTGAAAGCAGTAGCAGAAAACATCACACCCTGTAGATGCTTTTTGTAGCTGTAGTTACTACAATACCTTACCTCTTATTACTAACTGGAAAATTTATGAAAGAAGCTTCAGAAAGTTTCTCACACACTAGCCTGTCATTGTAGATATACTTCATTGACCAATTCAATCATCTCCCTTGCACCTTAAAAATAAGTAAAAAAATTATTAATGAAGTTGTAACAAGCTAACCACACACTATCCACTCTTCGTAAATATAGTTACAGCACTACTTTACTAATTCCCCTAGCCAATATTTGTAAGTAAAATATTTATAAATGAATCTGCAGGAATCTTCCTTGCCATCAGTCACTATCTGTAGATGATGTTACTGTGCAACAGTACAGATCATCCTAGATTCGTAACCCTAGGTGAGAAATTTATGGAAGAAGCTGCAAAAAGCTTCTCTACCAACATTCACTGTCTGTAGATATAGTTACTGAACACCTGTACATGTTGAACTTGGTTCATCACTCTAGATGAAAAATTTATGAAATGAGCTCCAGAATGCTTCATATCCATTTGCAACTCCCTGTAGATATAGTTATTGCACAGCCGTACACATCTCCCTTGATTCTTTCCCTTAAGTGCAAAATTTATGAAAGAGGCTGCAGGAAGCTCCTCTACCACCAGTAACTATATGTAGATAGAGTTACAGCACAGCTGAACACATCACAACTGATTCTTAAACAGACGAAAAATTTTTGGAAAAAGGCGCAGAAGTGTTCCTTATGATCGTTCATTATCTGAAAGTATAGTTATGGCAGAGCTGTACATGTTGAATATGATTCTTAACCAGAGTAAAAAATTTATGAAAGAAGGTACAGAAACATTCCACACAACCATTCACAATCTGTAGATATAATTACCACACAGTTCTACACATTGAACTTGGTTCTTAATCCTGTGTGAAAATTTATGAAAGAAGCTGGCAAAAGCTTCTTACCCTGTAGATATAGTAACTGTTTACTTGTACACATCGCCCTGTATTCTTAACCCTAGCTGAAAAACTTATGAAACAAAAAAACTGGAGAATGCTTCTCTACCATAAGTCACTATCTGAAGATATAGATGTGACACAGCTGTAGTGTCACCAATGATTCTTAACCAGAGGAAAATGTTTATGAAAAAAGCTGCAGAAAGCTTTCTTACCACCAGTCATTATCTGTAGATAGAGTTAATGCACAGATGTACACATCGCCTTGAAACTCTACCCTACGCAAAAGACTTATAGAAATAGCTGAAGAAAGCTTCCAACCAGCATTTGCAAGATGAATATATATGTACTGCTTAACGGTACATATCGCCTAGATTTTCACCTCTAAATGACGAAGTTATGGAAGAAGGAGCGGAAAGCTTCCTTACCGACATTCACAATCTGCAGATACAGTTACTCCACAGCTGTATGTATCACCTTTATCTTCTACCCTAGGTGAAGAAGTTATGGAAGAGTCTGCAGACAGCTGCCTTACCAATATTCACCATCTGCAGGTATAGCTACTGCACAGCTGTACATATCGCCTTGATTTTCTACTCTATGTGAAGAAGTACTGGAAGGAGCAGCAGAGAGCTTCCTTAAAAACATCTACCATCTGCAGATATTGTTACTGCACAACTGTACTTATCACCTTTATTTTCTATCCTAGGTGATGTGGTACTGGAAGGAGCTACAGAAAGCTCCCTTGCCAACATACACCATCTGCAAATATAGTTACTGCACAGCTGTATATATCCCTTATTTTCTACCCTAGGTTTATTGTTATGGTTTTAGGGTGCAAAACCTCTATGGTAGGTCACGAAATCGTCCACAAAGAGGGAGTCTGAGACATTAGGAAGGAGACACTCCATAATTGGATTTATGGCAATGGCAAACAGTACAACACTTAGCACAGAGCCCTGGGCTACCGCGTTTTCTTGAGAGAAAGTATGAGAGAATGTAATGTTCACCCACACTTTAAGTGTGTGATCTGCCATAAATTCATGAATAAAAACGGGCAGTCGACCTCGAAAGCCCCAAAAGAACAGTAAGTGGAGGATACCTGTCCTCCAACAGGTATCGTATGCTCTCTCCAGATCAAAAAATATTTCTACTGTTTGGCGTTTCCTGATAAAATTGTTCATGATGTAAGTGGAGAGAGCAACAACATGGTCAACTGCAGAACGATGCTTTTGGAAACAGCATTGGGCAGGTGTTAAAATATTTCAGGACTCCAGCCAACAGGCTAAACAGCAATTCACCATATGCTCCAAAACCTTACGTACACTACTCATGAGAGAAATGGGGTGATAGCTAGGGGAGAGATGTTTGTCCTTCCTAGGTTTCAGAACAGAAACTATGATACCTTCCTGCCATCTTCTGGGAAAAGTACTGTCGGTCCAAATTCGATTATAAAGGCGAAGGTGGTAACGCAGACTAGGGTATGATAAATGCAGCAACATTAGGACATGGATGCCATCGGGTCCTGGGGGAGAAGAGAGAGAAGAAGAGAGAAGAAGAGAGTGCTTGTCGTAGTTCCCACATGGAGAAAACAGTATTACAGCTTTTGCTATTTTGAGAGGAGAAAGCAAGAGGTCGCACTTACACTGCACATTTCTTCAGGAGAAAAGCAGGCGGGTAATATGAAGAGCTCGAAATCTCAGCAAAGTGTTGATCCAATGAGTTAGAAATTGCAATGGGGTCCACTAATGTACCATGTGCGACAGTGAGCCCAGAGACCGGGGAGAAACTAGGTGCGCCAGATAACCCTCGAATCTGACTCCAAACTTCCGAGAAGCGAGTGAAGGTGTTAAATGAGCTAGTGAAGTCCCAGCTTGCCTTCTTGCTATCGCGAATGACGTGACGGCATCGTGCACGGAAATGCTTATAGCGGATACAGTTGCCCAAGTAGGATGGTGTCGGAAAACCCGAAGAGCACATCGCCACTTACGCTTTGTGCAAGGCATGCCTCATTCCACCAAGGAACTGGGGGCTGCCAGGGCAAATCGCAGGTGCAAGGTATTGAATGATCCACAGCTGTAAGAATAACTTCTGTAATATGAGTGACCTCATCATCGATGCTAGGAAAGTGACGGTCATCGAATGCTGCTAGAGACAAAAAATGTGTCCAATTGGTTTGGGCAAACTTCCAGCATCTCACGTGCATATATGGCAGTTGTGGCTGCAATATAAGGACACATGGAAAGTGGTCACTCAAGTGTGTAACAGCAAGAGCAAATCATTCGAAGCACCGAGCTAGCAGAACAAAACCGACCGGAAGGTCCAAATCAGAGAAATTTGTTGTAGAGGCAGACAAAAATGTAGGGTCCCCAGTGTTGAGGCAAACAAGATCTGCTTGATGGAAGACGCCTATCAATAGTGAGCCATGTGGACAAGGTCACAGAGATCCCCAAAGTGGATGGTGGGCACTGAAGTCCCCAACCAGCAAATAGGGTGGGGTGGGGGGGGGGGGGGGGTGGAAGCTGACCAAGAAGATGAAGGAAATCAGCTCTTGCCATTGGTGTGGACGATGAAATGTATACAGTACGAAGAGAGAAGGTGTATCCAGAAAGGGAAAGACGGACAGTGGCAATGACAGCTTGGAAGGAACTTTTTAAGGGGATTGGGTGATAATGGAGAGTATCATGGAGAAGAATTGTGAGTCCCCCATGTGCTGGAATGTCTTCAACAGAGGGGAGATCAAATTGCACTGACTGAAAATGGGGGAAAACAAAGCGATTGTGGGGACACAGCTTTGTTCCTGAAGACAGAAGATGACCAGCCAGTAGGATCATAAGAGGATAGGCAATTGATACCAATTGGCTCAAATGCCGCTGATATTCCAATGGATAATGGACATAGAGTGGACAGAAAAGGCAAGAATGTGACCAAGGTTGCCTTCAACTCAACGACTGTTCAGAGCCCGTGGTTGACAGCGTGGAATGGCATTCTGCTGAACGCAGAAGATCCTGATCCATATGTTGTGGTAGCAGCTCCTACGACCAGCGATCGGCCTGTTGATCGGCCACCTGCAGTGTGCCTCAGCAACACAGAAGACAGCGGAGGGCGGTTACCACCAGATCGTGCTGTAGATGAGACATGCCATGGCAGAGAAGGAGAGGAACTCGGTTTCTTATTAGTCTTCTTGAAAACAGGACGTTGAGATTAAGGAGGAATCGGTGGTTGTGAAGTCGGCGTACGTAAAAAATCTTCACAAGTAGGCTCTTTTTTGGAAGTCCAGGAATCTGATTTTGGGGCTTGGGATTTAGCAGAACCCGATGAAGACTGCACCACAGAGTGAGCAGCTGAGAGTGGGGAGGTTCAACGTACGACCTCTGCGCTGGCTGATCTGATAACTGTGGCATTAAACCTGAGATCACAAGTCTGCATGGCTGCCTCCTTTGTAGGCCGAGGAGAGGCAAGGCCAATGCTATATTTACCTGTGTGAGGCACAGTGGATTTCGACTGGCAAATAACTTTTGAACAGCAAATGTCGACACCTTTTCATTCACGCTGATTTACTGAATGAGCCGTTTGTCTTTAAAAATAGGACAATCTCAAGAGGAAGCAGCATGGTCACCCACACAGATGATGCAACGAGGGGATGGAGGTAGACAAGCATCCTCAAGGGCATTCTTGCCACACATAATGCATTTGGCCAGATTGGAACATGACTGACTGGTATGACTAAACCGCTGACACCGATAGTAACGCGTAGGGTTTGGGATGTGAGGGTGAACAGAAATTATCTTGTAGCTCTCTTGTATGTTCAATGGAAGTTGAACTCTGTCAAATGTCAAGAAGACAGTACGGGTTGGAACAAAGACCATGTCAACCCTTTTCATGACTCAATGAACAGCCGTTATGCCCTGGTCAGACAGTTAGTTTTGAATTTCCTCATCAGACAATCTGTCGAGGGAGCGCATATAAACGACCGCACATGATGAATTAAAAGCGTAGTGCACTTCCAACTGGACAGGAAAAGTTTGTAGCAGTGAAGTAGGCAGAAATTTTTGTGCCTGGAGGGCACCGACTGTTTCTAACAAGATGCCGTTTTGTAATAGGGAACAAGACTTAACAGGATCTGCAATTGCATCAAGACCTTTCTGAATAATGAAAGGGTAGACTGGGGGGGGGGGGGGGAGTCTTGACCTTCATCTGACCAAGAAACAACAAGGAACAGTGGCACTGATGGAAGAATTAGCGGTGGCCGAGACTCATTTAACTTTCACTTATGAGCAGACATAGTAGATAATGAGGAAACCATTGCAGAAGTATCCCCCCATGATTACCGGCATCTTTGATGGCACGTTCCTTCCTTGTGGGGGCTCTCTCTGAGTGCACTCATGCCTTAGGTGACTGTTCACACCTCAGGTCACACCTTCCATGTAACAGACGGAGGAAACTTTCGTAAGGCATCAGCTCGGGTAATCACATCTCCCATTGCATGGCAGTTACCAGGGGGTATGAACATATGCTAGTTGTCTACTTGGGGCAGAGAATAAAGCATGGGAATGCATGGGACAGCCTTCAGACATGCACAGGGAGGAAAAAAGATAAAAGAGGAACAAAGAAAAGGAAAGGAAAGAGGAGAGGTCTCAAATGCTGCAGCAGAGAAAATAGTAAAGAAAAGAGGTGAGCAAAAGAGGAAAACAGAAGGAGGACAAAGACTTGCCAGTAGAGCAATCGAAAAAGAGAGACTGTTTCACAGTTTCGAGCATCTGTCTCCATATGTAGGAATTAACGTACTCCAAGTGGAGAGAGAGAGAGAGAGAGAGAGAGAGAGAGAGAGAGAGAGAGAGAGAGAGAGAGAGAGCGTGCAATGTGAGGGGGGGGGGGGATGGGGGAGATGGGGGATGGAGAAGGATGTGGAATAAGAAGGTATAGAGCCCAGAAAGAAAGGAAGACTACACTAGCTAGCACTGCTGCCCTCGGTACACACGTATCTACAAAAGAGTTGTGAACCCCGTGGGGGGGGGGGGGGGGGGGGGTGTCTCCTCAAGGTCATGAAGTACTAAGAGGAACTGAAGATAGATACCTTAAAAACATTCACGATCTACAGATATAGTTACCACACAGCTGTATATGTCACTTTTATGTTCTACCATAGGTGAAGAAATAATGGAATGAGCTACAGAAAGTTTCTTTACCAACATTCAACATCTGGAGGTACACTCAGTGCAGAGCTGTATATATCTGCTTCATTTTCTTCTCTAAGTGAAGAAGTACTGGTAGGAGCTGCAGAAAGCTTCCTTACCAACATTCACAATATGCAGATATAGTTACTGCACAACTTTATATATCCCCTCTATTTCCTACCCAATGTGAATAAGTACTCGAAGGAACTGAGAAAGTTTCCTTACCAACATTCACCACCTGTAGAAATAGTTAACGCACAGCTTTTTTTTTTTTTTTTTTTTTTTTTTTTTTGTGGTTTTAGGGCGCACAACTTTAATGGTCATTAGCGCCCTGGCTACGTTAAGAATGCACCACGAGGCACAAGTTTAAAACAACAACTAAAATGGAAAACACGATAAAAGACAGACTGACTGGCATAGGATTAAAAAACAGCATCATCAAATATCCTGAGAGAGGTTTGTCAAATTGATAAAACGAAGAACACGAGCAGCTGCTCGTGGGTCATCCGCTAAAATGGCATCTAAAGTACATGGCAGGTTAAGATCTAGACGCAGTGTGTTAAAATCCGGACAGGACATTAAAATGTGGCAGACCGTCAGCAATTGTCCACATGATCAGAACGGCGGCGATGCAGCCGTCAGCAGATGGCGATGGCTGAACCGGCAGTGTCCAATTCTTAACTGGGCCGAAACTACCTCCTCCCACCGAGAAGGGCGGGAGGATGACGTCCAAGCCACGGGAAGAGGTTTTAAGGCCTGAGGCTTGTTGTCTGTAAGTGCAGCCCAATCGGCATGCCACAGCGATAAAATGCGCCGACAAATAACCCTGCTAAAATCGGATGAAGGGACACAACAAGAAGCTGTCCGAGGCTGGAGGACCACAGCCTTGGCCGCGTCATCTGCAGCTTCGTTCCCAGGGATACCGACATGGCCAGGGACCCACATAAAGCTAACCGGAGAACCGACGTCCACCAGCTGCCGAAGAGAGCGTTGGATCCGGTGTGTGAAAGGGTGAACCGGATACGGATCACTGAGACTCTGGATGGCGCTCAGGGAATCGGAGCAGATGACATAAGCTGAATGTCGGTGGCAGCAGATGTAAAGAACAGCCTGGTAGAGTGCAAAGAGCTCAGCTGTGAAGACCGAACAATGTCCATGGAGCCGGTATTTGAAACTTTGTGCCCCGACAGTAAAGGAACACCCGACCCCGTCATTGGTCTTAGAGCCATCTGTATAAATGAAAGTCATGTTGATGAACTTCGAACGAAGTTCCACAAAACGGGAGAGGTAGACCGAACCGGGGGTAACCTCTTTTGGGAGCGAGCTGAGGTCAAGGTGAACGCGAACCTGAGCCTGGAGCCAAGGTGGCGTGTGGCTCTCGCCCACTCGAAAGGTTGCAGGGAGTGAAAAATTAAGGTGTTGAAGGAGGCGACGAAAGCAAACTCCAGCGGGTAGCAGGGCAGAGACATACAACCCGTATTGACGGTCGAGAGAGTCGTCAAAAAAGGAACGATAAGACGGGTGGTCGGGCATTGACAGTAGCCAACAGGCATACCGACAAAGCAGTATATCGCGCCGGTAGGTGAGTGGCAATTCGCCAGCGTCAGCATGAAGACTCTCGACGGGACTAGTATAAAACGCTCCGATCGCAAGTCGTAAACCCCGATGTTGTATGGAGTTGAGGCGGCGTAAGATGGATGGCCGTGCAGAGGAGTATACGAAGCTCCCATAATCCAGCTTGGAGCGGACGATCGACCGATATAGACGAAGTAGGATGGTTCGATCCGCTCCCCACGACATACCACTGAGAACACGGAGGACATTTAAAGAACGGGTACAACGGGCAGCCAAATATGACACATGTGGAGACCAGCTAAGTTTCCTGTCAAATGTAAGGCCTAAAAATTTGGTTGTCTCCACGATTGGGAGAGCAACGGGACCGAGTCGTAAGGACGGTGGGAGAAACTCTTTGTAGCGCCAGAAGTTAATACAGACCGTCTTCTCGGCAGAAAAACGGAAGCCACTGGCGACACTCCAGGAGTAAAGACGGTCAAGAGAATGCTAAAGACAGCGCTCCAGGACACGTGTACACTGCGCGCTGCAATAGATGGTAAAATCGTCCACGAAAAGGAGCCTGATACATCAGCTGGGAGGCAATCCATTATTGGATTGATCGCGATGGCGAAGAGAGCGACGCTCAAAACTGAGCCCTGTGGCACCCCATTCTCCTGGCGAAAGGTGTCCGACAGGACAGGACAGGACAGAACCCACACGTACCCTGAACTGTCGATCCATTAAAAAGGAACGAATAAAAAGAGGGAGGCGACCGCGAAGGCCCCATGTATGCATGGTGCGGAGAATGCCCGCCCTCCAACAGGTGTCGTAAGCCTTCTCCAAATCGAAGAACACAGCCGCGGTCGGGCGCTTCCGCAAGAAGTTATTCATAATGAAGTTCGACAAGGTAACCAGATGGTCAACAGCAGAGCGGCGCCTACGAAATCCACATTGTACATTGGTAAGTAGGCGTCGAGACTCGAGCAGCCAACCAATCGAGAGTTAACCATTCGCTCCATAACTTTACAGACACAGCTGGTAAGCGAGATGGGTCGATAACTGGAAGGCAAGTGCTTGTCCTTCCCCGGCTTAGGAATCGGGACAACAATAGACTCGCGCCAGCATGCGGGAACATGTCCCTCAATCCAGATGCGATTGTATGTACGAAGAAGAAAACCTTTACCCGCAGGAGAAAGGTTCTACAGCATCTGAATATGAATAGAATCAGGCCCTGGAGCAGAGGACCGTGATCGGCCAAGTGCGTTTTCGAGTTCCCGCATGGTGAATGGGGCATTATAACTTTCACGATTCGAGGAGCGGAAGTTAGGTGGCCTAGCCTCCTCTGCCTGTTTGCGGGGGAGGAAGGCAGGGTGGTAATGAGCGGAGCTCGAAACCTCTGCGAAAAAGCGGCCGAAGGCATTGGAGACATCCTCAGGGGCCACAAGGACGTCATTCACGACCGTCAAGCCAGAAACTGGTGAGTGGACCTTAGTGCCAGATAGCCGGCGCAGGCTACCCCAGACAACAGAAGAAGGAGTAAAACTGTTGAAGGTGCTTGTGAAAGCAGCCCAGCTGGCTTTCGTGCTTTCTTTAATAATACGACGACACTGAGCACATAATCGTTTATAACTGATACAATTCGCCACTGTAGGGTGGCGTTTAAAGGTGCGTAAAGCACGTCGACGAGCACGTAAAGCGTCTCTACATGCTGCGGTCCACCAGGGGACCGGTATGCGACGTGGAGAAGAAGTAGGGTGAGGGATGGAATATTCAGCAGCAGTGAGAATGACATCCGTGAGGTGTGCGACCTGACGATCGCAGCTTGTGAAGGTTTGATCCTGAAAGTAGTAGAGGGGTTTTGTGGGCGCACGACAGCAAGGTCTTCAGCGCCCGTTCAGCATCATAGTGAGACGGGTGTCAAGGAAAAAAAAAAAAGCTCAGAATATTTACATAAAACGGAACATAAAACACGGGAAACAATCATCGGAAAAGATGTGCTCACCCACACCGAAGCGTGGGATGAAGCAGGGCGTCAGCAGTAAAACATGGACAACACAGGAAGAAAACGAGAGAGGGGGCTAAAACAATGTAGCAGATGGAAGTGGCTGGCTGACCGCAAGGAATAAAAGGGAGGAGTCAGCCACTCTGCAATACACTAAAACCTCCAGCCTAAAAGTTTAGGCCAGAGTCCAGACACATCACAAAACTTAAAAACCCTAGACACACACGTCTCATCATTAGCTAAAACACAGGGCAGATCACCATCAACTTGTGCTTCTGCCCTTGCATCACGGTATAAAATGCAGTCTGTTAAAATGTGGCGGACAGAGATGTGCACGCCACAAGCATCACAAAACGGAGGATCCTCCCGCCGTAATAAATAGCTATGCGTCAGAGGACAGTGCCCGATCCGAAGACGTGTGAGGGCCACCTCTTCCCGCCTGAGCAACAGACAGGAGGAACGCCACGGCCGAGTGGTTGACTTTACCGACCGCAGTTTATTGGCCGTCACCGCCAGCCATTCGTCCTCCCACAAGTCCATGCACTTCCTGTGGAGTGCAGCGATGACTGACTGCAAGGGGATAGGACACTGGACCACATCCTGCTCTCTGCAGGCCTCCTTGGCAGCCCGATCAGCCTGTTCATTGCCCCAGATGCCGACATGACCAGGCACCCAGCAGAAGGATACCTCTTTACCCCGCTGTTGGAGCAAGTACAGTTGGCTATGTATCAGCTGGACCATCTCTTCAGTCGGGTACAGGTTCTGCAGCGATTGTAAGGCACTAAGAGAATCGGAGCAGAGAAGAAATCGATCGCCCCGAACACGATGCATCTGCTCCAGTGCCGTCAGGATCGCGTGGAGCTCCGCTGCGAAAACGGTATATTCAGCAGGGAGGCGAATCCGGGTAACATGGTCAGGGAACACCACAGAACAGCCAAGGAAATTCTCCTGTTTGGAGCCATCAGTGTAAACGACAGTGAAACCGTGATGCACATCTAAAATGTTAAAAAAAAGTGAATGGAATGTAAAATCTGGCGTGCCATCCTTCTTAAAACGAGTCAAATCTAAAATAAGTTTGGGTCTCCGGAGGAGCCAAGGTGGAGATCTGCTCCAACCGCGACGTAAAACACGAAGACCAGCCATAGACATTGCAGCGAGGCAATCCTGTGCGCGAATCCCATAGGGCTGCGTCGCACGTTGCCGGTTGTGAAATAACCGTGCCAGAGGAGGCTGAGCAACGGTATGGTATGCAGGTGTGTACGGTGTGGACAAAGTTTTATACGCCTGGCGTACCGTAAGTAGCCGTCGCCGCATATGAAGTGGCGGTTCACCAGCCTCTACACAGAGGCTTGGTATGGGGCTAGTTCGGAATGCCCCAGTGGCCAACCACAGCCCTTCATGGTGGACAAGTACGAAGGCCTCGCAGACCCATACACCGTGCACCCATAATCGTGCACGTCCTGTAAAAATGGAGCAGACAAGTCCTGTCAGCTCCCCATGTACTGTGGCTAAGACATTTTAAAATGCTTAAAGCCTGAAGCGACCGCCGTTTCAGGTCTTTAAGATGAGGTAACCACGTGAGCCTCGAGTCAAAAATGTGCCCCAGAAATCTCACCGTGTCTTTAAAAGAAAGAATAGTGTCCCTCAAGCGCAACTCAGGAAAGGTGAAAATCGAACGAGAACGGTTAAAAAGAACACATACAGACTTCTCGGTGGAAAACTTAAATCCAATCTTCAGCGCCCAGTCATCCAAACGCCTAATCGTAAGTTGCAACTGACGAGTTGTCGTTGCAAGGCTTGAAGAAGAGCAGAACAAAGAGAAATCATCCACAAATAAAGAACACTGGACAGGACTTTTCACCATGGACGTAATGCGATTAATAGCGATGGCAAACAGAGTCACACTTAAAACGCTACCCTGAGGGACACCGTTCTCCTGCTCAAAGCGATCAGACAGGACGTCACCAATTCGGTATCTAAAATATCGTGGCGAGAGGAAAGACTGAATAAAAAGAGGAAGACAACCACGAAAACCCCATTCGTGAAGCTGCTCCAGGATGAGACGCCGCCAAGTGGTATCGTAGGCCTTCTCGATGTCGAAAAATACACCTATAAGGTGATGACGGCGTAGGAAAGCTTGTTGGATAGCCGCCTCCAGGAGGGCAAGGTTATCGAAGGTGGAACGAAACCTCCTGAAACCACAGTGATAGCGACTAAGTAGTTGCCGGGATTCTAACATCCAGACAAGGCGGCGGTTGACCATCCGCTCCAAGGTCTTCCCTATGCAACTAGTGAGGGCAATACTACGGTAGCTACTTGGGCTCGAGCGGTCTTTCCCAGGTTTTAAAAAAGGGATTAAAACTGCCTCACGCCACGCGTCAGGAAAGTGACCCGACGCCCAAATGGCATTAAAAAGTGCGAGGAGGATTTCTTTGTTGCGCATTGTGAGGTGCCATAGCATACTGTAATGGATCCTGTCGTGACCAGGGGAAGTGTCACGAGCTCCAGACAATGCAGAATCCAGCTCCCACATAGAAAAAGGGCAGTTGTAAACTTCACGAGAGGTGGGCTGGAAGTTCAGACTACACCTCTCAGCAACCGCTCTATGGCGCTGGAAACCTGGATCCTGACTGGTTGTGGCAGTAACTGTCGCAAAATATGCTGCCATAGTCTGGGCAATGTCTCGCGGATCTGTGTGGAGAGTGCCGTTATTCATTACAGCAGCTATGGGGCACCTCCCTCCTCTGCCAGAAATTCTCCTAATGGTCTCCCACACAATGGAACTTTTGGTGGAACGATTAATGGTGTTCAGGAACTTTTGCCACGACCTCTTCTTGCTCTCACGAATAATGCGGCGACATCTCGCCCTCGCCACCCGAAAGGCTGCAAGATTCTCAGCAGTCGGCCGACACTTGAACCGCCGCAGAGCCGCACGCCTGGTCCTGATTGCAGAGCGGCATTCGTCACTCCACCAAGGCACAGGTGGCCTTTTCCGGTGGCCTGTGGACTGTGGAATGGATGCCGCAGCGGCATGGTGGACCGTTTTGGTAATATGATCCACCCACACCTCAACATTCGCACAGTGTTCGAATTGGGCCAACTGGCTATAAAGTGTCCAGTCAGCTCCACTGATTACCCATCGTGGTGGTCTCCTTTCGGGGCCCACGCCATCTGGCAGGTGAATCCAGATTGGGAAATGATCACTGCCGTGCAAGTCAGCGACCACTTCCCAGTGAGCACTAGCGGCAAGAGCTGGAGAGCAAAGCGAGAGATCAATGGCAGAGAACGACCCAGTCGCCGTGCAGAAATGAGTACTCTGTCCTCCATTGAGCAAGTAGGCGCAGGATGACAGGAGAAGCCTCTCAATTGCTCTACCCCTGGGACAGGTAATTGCAGAGCCCCAAAGCACATTGTGGGCATTAAAATCACCACAAATAATGAATGGCTGGGGGAGCTGTGTAAGAAGGTCGGTGAGGGCCGCTTCATCAAGAGCATCATGTGGGGGCAAGTAAAGTGAACATACAGTCAATGTATGACGCACGTGCACGGACACAGCGACGGCCTGTAGAGTCGTCGTAAGTGAGAGAGGCGAGGAATGGCAGTCCGTCCTGACGAAAATACCTACGCCTCCTCTAGCTCTCTCTCCACGCAGGTCGTCCTTTTTGTGGAGTGTATAGCCTCGTATCTGAGGGGAGTATGATGGATGGAAATACGTCTCCTGGAGACAGAGACACAGTGGTCTACCCTGAGAAAGTAGACGAAGTTCCTCCACATGCGTCCTGAACCCTCGCAAGTTCCGCTGGAGTATGGGAGCCATCTGTGTTGGGGGTAGCACCTTCATCCTGTCTCTCCGACGGGGTGGGGAGACCACAGCAGGTGGAGGGGCAGGCGTGGGACGAGATGATTGCCCCACACATACATCGTACTCCATCAACTCTGGGGAAGAGTCAGATGAAGCCTCGCGTAAAACAACATCCGCATGGTCAGATGGTTTACCACGGGATTTGACTCGCTGTTGCTGCTGCACAGTAGCTTTCTGTGGCTTGGAGGACTTTGGGGGAGCGGATGTGGGAGTGGTAAGAGGCGCACTGGGCTTGGGGACAACCTCAGCTGTTGGAGGTGCGAGGGGCTGGACCAAGTCCGCCACTGTACTTTTGTCTGCCGTTGGAGTAGGGGCTACTGGCTCTGGAACACTGGCTGCGTTGCAAGTGCACTGACAGCTACAGGTGTTAGTGCCAACACTCACCACCTCAGTCTGCGTTGAGGCATCGACTTTTGGAGTAGGCTTCTGTACCAGGGATGCAAAAGATGTAGCAAATGTGGGAGGTTGCATCGACTTATAAATCTTCTTGGCCTCACCATAGGGGATACGCTTGGTTGTTTTTATTTCCTGGACCTTGCGTTCCTCTAAAAATATGTGGCAGTCCCTACTCCAAACAGGGTGGTTCCCAGAGCAATTAAGACATTTAGCCGGAGACGAGCAACCAACTCCTTCATGAGCAGCCTGACCACAGTTTCCACAAGTCGCATCGCCTTTACAGCCTAAGGTGGTATGCCCAAAACGCTGGCATTTGAAACAGCGCATTGGGGCCGGGAAATAAGGCCTCACACTAAGGCGAAGGAAGCCAGCTTTAACATGTTCAGGAAGTGTTGTGCTATTGAAGGTCAGAATAAAGGAGTCGGATTTGACAAGAGTGCCATCAACCCTCTTCATGATGTGTTGGACATCAACGATACCTTCCGGAGCCCACTCACGTAGCAGTTCTTCCTTGGGAATATCAGCTAGATACCGGCATGTCACAACACCTTTGCTATAGTTCAAGGTGCTGTGCAGTTTGGTGTCTATGGCATACTCTCCAAGGCATTTAGCAGATTGGAGGTTAGTTGCTTGATGGGAAGTGGAAGTTTCCACTAGCAAGGTCCCATTACGTAAGCGCTTCACCGATTTTAAGGAGCCACAGATTCCCTCCAATCCCTTTTGTATATAGAAGGGCGAAACCTTCTCGAAACTACCCTCCTTCCGTTTCACAATGAGAAACACATTCGGATTACCAGAATGCATTCTGTTACCTAAGACAGGACTTTTCAAAGAAGCGCCGGAGTCAGGGGGACTGACTGCACGGGCCCTCTTAAGAGACTCGGTGTTAGAACCTTCCAGCAGCCCACCCTTTCAGCTGGGAGGAAGAAAAGAGAATTTCGAAGGATCCATCTCGGTCCCACGAGCAGCTAGGGAACTAGAAGTCCACCTAGACAGAGCCCCGCGTGCCTAGGTAAGCCTTATACAACTGAGGTGCGGCAGGTTCCCCAGAGGTTGCCCGCTATCGACTGTTCCACCTCAACAGCCATGCATCTCATCAGCGGGCAGCACACCTTGAGATTGAGGTTTTTTTTATAGAGGTTTATTCCATCCTCGCGATCCGGGCGGTCAAGCCAAGATCCCCATTCCCTGAGACACACAACATTCCACCGCCGCGCCGCACGGTGGTCGTTGAAGTATGCTTAGAGGTTACGGTGACAGGGGACTGGCGGCGCTTACCAGTCCCCAGCTCAGGAACCCCGGGGTCGCCAAGCCTGTACCCAGAAAACGAATGCTGAGCCCCTGGGGGCTGATCCTGAAAGGTCGCCCTGGAAGAGAAGAGCCCCCAGTCAGCCTTGGAGATGGTCCAACTAGAGGAGCACGGAGAGGGGGTATGCTGCAGGAGATGGATAACACACGGGAAGTGGTCGCTCGAATATGTATCAGAAAGTGCATACCACTCAAACCGGAGTGCAAGTTGGGGAGTACATATAGAGAGGTCTAAATGGGAATAGGTGTGAGATGTGTCCGAAAGAAAAGTAGGGGCGCCAGTATTGAGGCAGACAAGAGTGAGCTGGTTGAAAAGGTCTGCTAACAGGGAGCCCCTCGGGCAGGATGCTGGAGAGCCCCAAAGGGGATGGTGGGCATTGAAGTCTCCAGTTAACAAAAATGGTGCAGGTAGCTGAGCAATAAGTTGCATCATGTCTGCCCTGGTAACGGCAGATGACGATGGAGTGTAAACGGTACAAATGGAAAATGTAAAAGTGGGAAGAGTAATGCGGATGGCAACTGCCTGCAGGCCAGTGTGCAACGTGATGGGATCATAGTAAATATCATCCCGGACCAGCAACATAACCCCTCCATGAGCTGGGATACCTACCACAGAGGGTACGTCAAAACGCACAGAGGTGTAGTGTGCCAAGGCAATGTGATCGCATGGGCGTAGCTTCAATTTCTGGAGGGCTACGACTAGCGGACGGTGCAAGCGGAGCAGCAACTTCAGGTCCTCTCGGTTGGAGCGAATGCTGCGAATATTCCAGTGAATAAGTGCCATCGTAAGAAGAAAGGAAAATGAAAGAAGGGGTCACCTCGAAGGCCACTGAGGGCCTGGCATCGAGCGAGCACCGCCGCCGCTATCAGTAGGCGGACAGTCATCGTCCATTGGGTCTATAGGTTCATCGGCCATCTTGGGAGGATGGCCGGGAGGGGGAGCTTCCTCCGCCGGTGAACGGCCAGATGTTCGGCTACCAGCGGTGCGGCCAGGCGAAACGGATGACGGCCTGGGGTGGCAACCGCTGGGTGGCGCAGGAGAAGAAACGCGCCGTGGCGAAGAAGGACAACTGTGCTTCCTATGAGCCTTCTTGGAAGGACGTTTGGTGGAAGTACCGGTCGAAGGCTGGGAGGTCGAAGTACGTATGAAGTCTGCACGGGACGGTTCCTTCTTGAAGGTCCGTGCATCTGACTTCTGGGTCTTCCTCTTAGCAGAAGCTGATGAAGTGGCTGTGCTGAAGGACAGATCGCATGTCTGGGTTACCACCTCCCTGGTAGTCCGAGGAGGGGCGAGGATAGTACTCTATTTCCCTTACTATCTACCCCTGATGAAGAAAAACTGTAAGGAGCTGCAGAAAGCACCACTTCTAACATTCACCATCTGTAGACATAGTTAGCGCACACCTGTACATGTCTCCCTTTCTTTCTACCCTTGATGAAGAAGAACTGTAAGGATCCTCAGAAAGCACCATTTCCAACATTCACCATCTGTAGACATACATAGCGCACAGCTGTACATGTCTACCTTTCATTCTACGCCAGATGCAGGAGAACTGTAAGGAACTGCACAAAGCTTTCTTACCAACATTCACCATCTGTGGGTATACATACCGCACAGCTGTACATGTCTCCCTTACTTTCTACCCTAGGTGAAGAAGAACTGTAATTAGCTGCAGGAAGCACCATTTCCAACATTCGCCATGTGTAGACATACATAGTGCACAGCTGTACATCTCTTCCTTTCTTTCCACCTTAGATGCAGGAGAACTGTAAGGGTCTGCAGATAGCATTCTTACCAACATTCACCATCTGTGGACACAAATAGTGCACTGCTGAGTATGTCTAATTTACTTTCAATCCTAGGCGAATAAGAACTGTAAGGAGCCTAAGAAAGCACCATTTTCCAACATTCACCATCCGTAGACATAGTTAGCACACAGGCGTAAATATCTCCATTACTTTCTACCCTACGTGAAGAAGAACTGTAAGGAGCTGGAGAAAGCACCATTTTCAACATTCACTATCTCTAGACATAGTTAGCGCACAGTTGTACATGTCTGTCTTACTTTATACCCTAAGTGAAAAAGAACTGTATGGAGCTGCAGAAAACTTTCTTACAAACATTCACCATCTGTGGACATAAACATTGCACTGCTGAGTATGTCTCCTTTACTTTCTATCCTAGTCAAAAAAGAACTGTAAGGAGACTCAGAAGCACCATTTCCAACATTCACCATCTCTAGTCATAGGTAACGCACTGCTGTACATGTCTCCCTTACTTTTTAAACGAGGTGAAGACGAACTGTAAGGAGCTGCAGAAAGCAACATTTCCAACATTCACCATCTGTAGACATAGTTATCGCACACCTGTACATGTCTCCCTTACTCTCTACCATAGGTGAAGGGGAATTGTAAGGAGCTGCAGAAAGCAACATTTCCAACATTCACCATCTCTAGACATAGGTAGCGCACAGCTGTACATGTCTCCCTTACTTTCTCCCCTATGTGAAGGAGAACTGTAAGGAGCTGCAGATAGCTATCTTACCAACATTAACCATCTGTGGACATAAATAGTGCACTGCTGAGTATGTCTCGTTTACATCCTATCCTAGGCGAAAAAGAACGGTAAGGAGCCTCAGAAAGCATCGTTTCCACCATTCACAATCCGTAGACTTTGTTAGCGCACAGCTGTACATGTCTCCCTTACTTCGTACCCTAGGTGAAGAAGAGCTGTAAGTAGCTGCAGAAAGCACCACTTCTAAAATTAAATATCCGATGACATACATAACGCACAGCTGTACATATCTCCCCTACTTTGTAACCTAGGTAAAGAAGAAGAGAAAGGAGCTGCTGAAAGCACCCTTTCCAACATTCACCATCTGTAGACTTAATTAGCTCACACCTGTACATGTCTCCCTTACTTTCTACGCTACATGGAGAGGAACAGTATGGAGCTGCAGAAGGCTTTCTTATCAACATTCAATTTCTATGGACATGGATAGTTCATTGCTGAGTATGTCACCTTTACTTTATATCCTATGCGAAAAAGAAACGTAACGAACTACAGAAAGCACCATTTCCAACATCCACCATCTTTAGACGTTGTCAGTGCACATCTGTACATGTCTCCCTTACTTTCTACCCTTGATGAATAAGAACTGTAAGGAGCCTCAGAAAGCACCATTTCCAACATTCACCATCTGTAGACATTACTAGCACACAGCTGTACAAGTCTCCCTTCCTTTCTACCCTAGGTGAAGGAGGACTGTAAGGAGCTGCGGAAAGCACCATTTCCAACATTCACCATCTGTAGACATAGTTAGCGCACACCTGAATTTGCCTTCCTTACTTTCTACGCTTGATGAAGAAGAACTGTAAGGAGCCTCAGAAAGCACCATTTCCAACATTCACCATCTGTAGACATTACTAGCGCACAGCTGTACATGTCTACCTTCCTTTCTACCCTAGGTGAAGGAGGACTGTAAGGAGCCTCAGAAGGCACCATTTCCTACATTCACCTTCTCTAGACATGGTTAGCGCACACCTGAACTTGCCTCCCTTACTATCTATGCTTGATGAAGAAGAAGTGTAAGGAGCCTCAGAATGCACCATTTCCAATATACACCATCTGTAGACAATACTAGCGCACAGCTGTAGATGTCTCCCTTCCTTTCTACCCTAGGTGAACGAGGACTGTAAGGAACCTCAGAAAACACCATTTCCTACATTCACCTTCTCTAGACATAGTTAGCGCACACCTGCCCTTGCCTCCCTTACTTTCTACGCTTGATGAAGAAGAACTGTAAGGAGCCTCAGGAAGCACCATTTCCAATATTCACCATCTGTAGACATTACTAGCGCACAGCTGTAGATGTCTCACTTCCTTTCTAACCTAGGTGAAGGAGGACTGTAAGGAGCCTCAGAAAGCACCATTTCCAACATTCACCTTCTCTAGACATAGTTTGCGCACACCTGACCTTGCCTCCCTTACTTTCTATGCTTGATGAAGAAGAACTGTAAGGAGCCTTAGAGAGCACCATTTCCAACATTCACCATCTGTAGACATTACTAGCGCACAGCTGTACATGTCTCCCTTCCTTTCTACCCTAGGTGAAGGAGGACTGTAAGGTGCCTCAGATAGCAACATTTCCTACATTCACTTTCTCTAGGCATTGTTAGCGCACACCTGACCTTGCCTCCCTTACTTTCTACGCTTGATGAGGAAGAACTGTAAGGAGCCTCAGAAAGCACCATTTCCAATATTCACCATCTGTAGACAATACTAGCGCACAGCTGTAGATGTCTCCCTTCCTTTCTACCCTAGGTGAAGGAGGACTGTAAGAAGCCTCAGAAAGCATTTCCAACATTCACCATCTGTAGACATTACTAGCGCACAGCTGTACATGTCTCCATTCCTTTCTACCCTAGGTGAAGGAGGACTGTAAGGACCCTCAGAAGGAACCATTTCCTAATTTCACCTTCTCTAAACATAGTTAGAGCACACCTGACCTTGCCTCCCTTACTTTCTACGCTTGATGAAGAAGACCTGTAAGGAGCCTCAGAAAGCACTATTTCCAACATTCACCATCAGTAGACATTACTAGCGCACAGCTGTACATGTCTCCCTTCCTTTCTACCCTAGGTGAAGGAAGACTGTAAGGAGCCTAAGAAAGCACCATTTCCTACATTCACCATCTGTAAACATTACTAGCGCACAGCTGTACATGTCTCCCTTCCTTTCTACCCTAGGTGAAGGAGGACTGTAAGGAGCCTCAGAAAGAACCATTCCCCACTTTCACCTCCTCTAGACATCGTTAGCGCACACCTGACCTCGCCTCCCTTACTTTCTACGCTTGATAAAGAAGAACTGTAAGGAGCCTCAGAAAGCACCATTTCCAACATCCACCATCTTTGGTCATTACTAGCGCACAGCTATACATGTCTCCCTTCCTTTTTTACCCTAGGTGAAGGAGGACTGTAAGGAGCTGCAGAAAGCACCATTTACAACATTCACCATCTGTAGACATAGTTAGCGCACACCTGACCTTGCCTCCCTCTCTTCCTACGCTTGATGAAGAAGAACTGTATGGATCCTCTGAAAGCACCATTTCCAATATTCAACATCTGAAGACATTACTAGCGCACAGCTGTACATGTATCCCTTCCTTTCTACCCTAGGTGAAGGAGGACTGTAAGTAGCCTAAGAAGGCACCATTTCCTACATTCACCTTCTCTAGACATGGTTAGCGCACACCTGAACTTGCCTCCCTTACTTTCTATGCTTGATGAAGAAGAACTGTAAGGAGCCTCAGAAAGCTCCATTTCCAACTTTCACCATCTGTAGACATTACTAGGGCACAGCTGTACATGTCTCCCTTCCTTTCTACTCTAGGTGAAGGTGGACTGTAAGGAGCTGCGGAAAGCACCATTTCCAACACTCACCATGTCTAGACATAGTTAGCGCACACCTGACCTTGCCTCCCTTACATTCTATGATTGATGAAGAATTCCTGTAAGGAGCTTAAGAAAGCACCATTTGCAACATTCACCATCTGTAGACATTACTAGCGCACAGCTGTAAATGTCTCCCTTCCTTTCTACCCTAGGTGACAGAGGACTATAAGGAGCTGCAGAAAGCACCATTTCCAACATTCACAATCTTTAGACATTACTAGCCCACACCTGACCATGCCTTCCTTACTTTCTACGCTTGATGAAGAAAAACTGTATGGAGCCTCAGAAAGCACCATTTCCAACATCCAACATCTTTAGACATTGCTAGCGCACAGCTATACATGTCTCCCTTCCTTTCTACCCTAGGTGATGGAGGACTGTAAGGAGCCTCAGAAAGCACCATTTCCAACATTCACCATCTGTAGACATTACTAGCGCACAGCTGTACTTGTCTCCCTTACATTCTACCCTATGCGAAGGAGGACTGTAAGGAGCCTCAGATAGCACCATATCCTACATTCACCTTAACTAGACATAGTTTGCGCACACCTGACCTATCCACTCTTACTTTCAATGCTTGATGAAGAAGAACTGTAAGGAGCCTCAGAATGCACCATTTCCAACATTCACCATCTGTAGACATTACTAGTGCTCAGCCGTACACTTCTCCCTTCCTTTCCACCCTAGGTGAAGGAGGACTGTAAGGAACCTCAGGAAGCACCATTTCCCTCATTATCCTTCTCTAGACATAGTTAGCGCACAGCTGACCTCGCCTCCCTCACTTCCTACTCTTGATGAAGAAGAACTGTAAGGAGCCTCAGAAAGCACCATTTCCAAAATTCGCCATCTGTTGACATAGTTAGCGCACACCTGACCTTGCCATCCTTACTTTCTACGCTTGATGAAGAAGAACTGTAAGGAGCCTCAGAATGCACCTTTTCCAACATTCACCATCTGTAGAAATTACTAGCGCACAGCTGTACGTGTCTCCCTTCCTCTCTACCCTACGTGAAGGAGGACTGTAAGGAGCCTCAGAAAGCACCATTTCCAACTTTCAGCATCTGTAGACATTACTAGCGCACAGCTGTACATGTCTCCCTTTCTTTCTACCTTAGGTGAAGGAGAACTGTAAGGAGCCTCAGAAAGCACGATTTACTACATTTACCTTCTCTAGACATAGTTGGCGTGCACCTGACCTTGCCTCCCTTACTTTCTACGCTTGATGAAGAAGAACTGTAAGGAGCCTCAGAAAGCACCATTTCCAACATTCACTATCAGTAGACATTACTAGCACACAGTTCTACATGTCTCCCTTCCTTTCTACGCTAGGTGAAGGAGGACTGTCAGGAGCCTCAGAAAGCAACATTTCCTACATTCACCTTCTCTAGACATAGTTAGCGCACACCTGACCTTGACTCCCTCACTTTCTACGCTTGATGAAGAAGAACTATAAGGAGCCTTAAAAAGCACGATTTCCTACATTCACCATCTGGAGAAAGTTAGCGCACACCTGACCTTGCCTCCATTACTTTCTATGCTTGATGAAGTAGAACTGTAAGGAGCCTCAGAAAGCACCATATCCAACATTCACCATCTGCGGACATTACTAGCGCACAGCTGTACATGTCTCCCTCCTTTCTACCCTAGGTGAAGGAGGACTGTATGGAGCCTCAGAAAGTACCATTTCCTACATTCACCATCTCTAGACATAGTTAGCACACACCTGACATTGCCTCCCTTACTTTCTATGCTTGATGAAGAAGAACTGTAAGGAGCCACAGAAAGCACCATTTCCAACATTCGCCATTTGTAGACATTACTAGCGCACAGATGTACATGTCTCCCTTCCTTTCTACCCTAGGTGAAGGAGGACAGTAAAGAGCTGCGGAAAGCACCATTTCTAACATTCACCATCTCTGGACATTGTTAGCGCACACCTGACCTTGCCTCCCTTACTGTCTACGCTTGAGGAAGAAGAACTGTAAGGAGATTCAGAAAGCACCATTTCCAACATTCACCATCTGTAGACATTACTAGCGCATAGCTGTACATGTCTCCCATCCTTTCTACCCTAGGTGAATGAGGACTGTAAGGAGCTGCGGAAAGCACCATTTCCAACATTCACCATCTCTAGAAATAGTTAGGGCACACCTGACCTTGCTTCCCCTACTTGCTACACTTGATGAAGAAGAACTGTAAGGAGCCTCAGAAAGCACTATTTCCAACATTCACAGTCTCTAGGCATAGTGAGCGCACACCTGACCTTGCCTCCGTTACTTTCTACGCTTGATGATGAAGAACTGTAAGGAGCCTCAGAAAGCACCATTTCCAACTTTCACCATCTGTAGACATTACTAGGGCACAGCTGTACATGTCTCCCTTCCTTTCTACTCTAGGTGAAGGAGGACTGTAAGGAGCCTCAGAATGCACCATTTCCAACATTCACCATCTGTAGACATTACTAGTGCACAGCTGTAAATTTCTCCCTTCCTTTCTACCCTATTTGGAGGAGGACTGTAAGGAGCCTCAGAAAGCACCATTTCTTACATACACCTTCTCTAGACATAGTTAGCACACTCCTGACGTTGCCTTTCTTCCTTTCTACGCTTGATGAAGAGAACTGTAAGGAGCCTCAGAAAGCACCATTTCCAACTTTCAGCATCTGTAGACATTACTAGCGCACAGCTGTACATGTCTCCCTTCCTTTCTACGCTAGGTGAAGGAGGACTGTCAGGAGCCACAGAAAGCAACATTTCCTACATTCACCTTCTCTAGACATAGTTAGCGCACACCTGACCTTGCCTCCCTCACTTTCTACGCTTGATGAAGAAGAACTATAAGGAGCCTTAAAAAGCACGATTTCCTACATTCACCATCTGGAGAAAGTTAGCGCACACCTGACCTTGCCTCCATTACTTTCTATGCTTGATGAAGTAGAACTGTAAGGAGCCACAGAAAGCACCATTTCCAACATTCGCCATTTGTAGACATTACTAGCGCACAGATGTACATGTCTCCCTTCCTTTCTACCCTAGGTGAAGGAGGACAGTAAAGAGCTGCGGAAAGCACCATTTCTAACATTCACCATCTCTAGACATTGTTAGCGCACACCTGACCTTGCCTCCCTTACTGTCTACGCTTGAGGAAGAAGAACTGTAAGGAGCCTCAGAAAGCACCATTTCCAACATTCACCATCTGTAGACATTACTAGCGCATAGCTGTACATGTCTCCCATCCTTTCTACCCTAGGTGAATGAGGACTGTAAGGAGCTGCGGAAAGCACCATTTCCAACATTCACCATCTCTAGACATAGTTAGGGCACACCTGACCTTGCTTCCCCTACTTTCTACACTTGATGAAGAAGAACTGTAAGGAGCCTCAGAAAGCACTATTTCCAACATTCACAGTCTCTAGGCATAGTGAGCGCACACCTGACCTTGCCTCCGTTACTTTCTACGCTTGATGATGAAGAACTGTAAGGAGCCTCAGAAAGCACCATTTCCAACTTTCACCATCTGTAGACATTACTAGGGCACAGCTGTACATGTCTCCCTTCCTTTCTACTCTAGGTGAAGGAGGACTGTAAGGAGCCTCAGAATGCACCATTTCCAACATTCACCATCTGTAGACATTACTAGCGCATAGCTGTACATGTCTCCCATCCTTTCTACCCTAGGTGAATGAGGACTGTAAGGAGCTGCGGAAAGCACCATTTCCAACATTCACCATCTGTAGACATAGTTAGGGCACACCTGACCTTGCTTCCCCTACTTTCTACACTTGATGAAGAAGAACTGTAAGGAGCCTCAGAAAGCACTATTTCCAACATTCACAGTCTCTAGGCATAGTGAGCGCACACCTGACCTTGCCTCCCTTACTGTCTACGCTTGAGGAAGAAGAACTGTAAGGAGCCTCAGAAAGCACCACTTCCAACTTTCACCATCTGTAGACATTACTAACGCACAGCTGTACATGTCTCCCTTCCTTTCTACCCTAGGTGAATGAGGACTGTAAGGAGCCTCAGAAAGCACCATTTCCTACATTCACAATCTGTAGACATTACTAGCGCACAGCTGTACGTGTCTCCCTTCCTTTCTACCCTAGGTGAAGGAGGACTGTAAAGAGCTGTGGATAGCACCATTTCCAACATTCACCACCTCTAGACATAGTTAGCACAGACCTAACCTTGGTTCCCTTACTTTCTACGCTTCATGAAGAAGAACTGTAAGGAGCCTTTAGAAAGCACCATTTCCAACGTTCACTATCTGTAGACATTACTAGCACACAGCTGTACATGTCTCCCTTCCTGTCTACTCTAGTTGAAGAAGGACTGTAAGGTGCCTCAGAAAGCACCATTTCCTACATTCACCATCTCTAGACATAGTTAGCGCACACCTGGCCATGCCTCCCTTACTTTCTATGCTTGATGAAGAAGAACTGTAAGGAGCCTCAGAAAGCACCATTTCCAACAGTCACCATCTGTAGACGTTGTTAGCGCACAGCAGTACATGTCTCCCTTACTTTCTACCCTAGGTGAGGGAGGACTGTAAGGAGCTGTGGAAAGGACCATTTCCAACGTTCACCATCTGTAGACATATATAGCGCACATCTGACCATGTCTTCCTTACTTTCTACGCCTGATGAAGGAAAACTGTAAGAAGCCTCAGAAAGCACCATTTCCAACATTCACCATCTGTAGGCATAGTTAGCGTACAGCTGTACATGTCTCCCTTCTTTTCTACCCTAGGTGAAGGAGGACTGTAAGGAGCTGCGGAAAGCACTACTTCCAACATTCACCATCTCTAGACATAGTTAGCGCACACCTGACTTTGCCTCCCTTACTTTCTACGCTTGATGAAGAGGAACTGTAAGGAGCCTCAGAAAGCACCATTTCCAACATTCACCATCTGCAGACATTACTAGTGCACAGCTGTACTTGTCTCCCTTCCTTTCTACCCTAAGTGAAGGAGGACTGTAAGGAGCTGCGGAAAGCACCATTTCCAACATTCACAATCTGTAGACATAGTTCGCGCACACCTGACCTTGCCTCTCTTACTTTCTACGCTTGATGAAGAAGAACTGTTATGAGCCTCAGAAAGCACCATTTCCAACATTCACCATCTGTAGACATTACTAGCACACAGCTGTACATGTCTCCCTTCCTTTATACCCTAGGTGAAGGAGGACTGTAAGGAGACTCAGGAAGCACTATTTCCAACATTCACCATCTGTAGACATTACTAGCACACAGCTGTACATGTCTCCCTTACTTTCTACCATATGTGAAGGAGGACTGTAAGGAACTGTGGAAAGCACCATTTCCAACATTCACCATCTGTAGACATATATAGCGCACATCTGACCATGTCTCCCTTACTTTCTACGCTTGATGGAAGAAAACTGTAAGGAGCCTCAGAAAGCACCATTTCCAACATTCACCATCTGTAGACATTACTAGCGCACAGCTGTACATGTCTCCCTTCCTTTCTACCGTAGGTGAAGGAGGACTGTATGGAGCTGCGGAAAGCACCATTTCCAACATTCACCATCTGTAGACATAGTTAGCGCAAACCTGCCCTTCCCTCCCTTACTTTCTATGCTTGATGAAGAAGAACTGTAAGGAGCCTCAGAAAGCAACATTTCCAACATTCACCATCTGTAGACATTACTAGCGCACAGCTGTACATGTCTCCCTTCCTTTCTACCCTAGGTGAAGAAGAACTGTAAGGAGAATCAGAAAGAACCATTTCCAACATTCACCATCTGTAGACATAGTTAGCGCACACTTGACCTTGCCGCCCTTACTTTCTATGCTTGATGAAGAAAAACTGTAAGGAGCCTCAGAAAGCACCATTTCCAACATTCACCATCTGTAGACATTACTAGCGCACAGCTGTATATGTCTCCCTTCCTTTCTACCCTAGGTGAAGGAGGACTGTAAGGAGCATCAGAAAGCACCATTTCCAACATTCACCATCTGTAGACATAGTTAGTGCACACTTGACCTTGCCGCCCTTACTTTCTACGCTTGGTTTAAGAAGAACTGTTCGGAGCCTCAGAATGCACCATTTCCAACATTCACCATCTGTAGACACTACTAGCGCACAGCTGTACATGTCTCCCGTCCTTTCTCCCCTTGGTGAAGGAGGACTGTAAGGAGCCTCAGAAAGCACCATTTCCAACATTCACCTTCTGTAGACATAGTTAGCACACACCTGACCTTGCCTCCCTTACTTTCTACGCTTGATGTAGAAGAACTGTAAGGAGAATCAGAGAGCACCATTTCCAACATTCACCATCTGTAGACATTACTAGTGCACAGCTGAACATGTCTCCCTTCCTTTAAATCCTAGGTGAAGGAGGACTGTAAGGAGCTGTAGAATGCACCATTTCCAACATTCACCATCTGTAGTCATATATAGCACACATCTGACCATGTCTCTCTTACTTTCTAACCTTGATGAAGAAGAACTGTAAGGAGCCTCAGAAAGCACCATTTCCAACATTCACCATCTGTAGACATTACTAGCGCACAGCTGAACATGTCTCCCTTCCTTGTTAACCCAGGTGAAGGAGGACTGTAATGAGCCTCAGAAAGCACTATTTCGAACATTCACCATCTGTAGACATTACTAGCGCACAGCTGTACATGTCTCCCTTCCTTTCTACCCTACGTGAAGGAGGACTGTAAGGAGCTGCGGAAAGCAAAATTTCCAACATTCACTATCTGTAGACATAGTTAGCGCACTCCTGACCTTGCCTCCCTTACTTTCTACGCTTGATGACGAAGAACTGTAAGGAGCCTCGGAAAGCACCATTGCAAACATTCACCATCTGTAGACACAGCTGTACATATCTGCCTTTCTTTCTACCATAGGTGAATGCGGACTGTAAGGAGCTGCGGAAAGCACCATTTCCAACATTCGCCAACTGTAGACATAGTTATCGCACACCTGACCCTGCCTCCCTTACTTTCTACGCTTGATGTAGAAGAACTGTCAGGAGCCTCAGAAAGCAGCATTTCCAACATTCACCATCTGTAGACATTACTAGCGCACAACTGTACATTTCTCCTTTCCTTGTTACCCCAGGTGAAGGAGGACTGTAATGAGCCTCAGAAAGCACCATTTCGAACATTCACCATCTGTAGACATTACTAGCGCACAGCTGTACATGTCTCCCTTCCTTTCTACCCTAGGTGAAGGAGGACTGTAAGGAGCTGTGGAAAGCACCATTTCCAACATTCACCATCTGTAGTCATATATAGCACACATCTGACCATGTCTCTCTTACTTTCTAACCTTGATGAAGAAGAACTGTAAGGAGCCTCAGAAAGCACCATTTCCAACATTCACCATCTGTAGACATTACTAGCGCACAGCTGTACATGTCTCCCTTCCTTGTTAACCCAGGTGAAGGAGGACTGTAATGAGCCTCAGAAAGCACCATTTCGAACATTCACCATCTGTAGACATTACTAGCGCACAGCTGTACATGTCTCCCTTCCTTTCTACCCTAGGTGAAGGAGGACTGTAAGGAGCTGCGGAAAGCACAATTTCCAACATTCACTATCTGTAGACATAGTTAGCGCACTCCTGACCTTGCCTCCCTTACTTTCTACGCTTGATGACGAAGAACTGTAAGGAGCCTCGGAAAGCACCATTTCAAACATTCACCATCTGTAGACACAGCTGTACACATCTGCCTTTCTTTCTACCATAAATGAATGAGGACTGTAAGGAGCTGCGGAAAGCACCATTTCCAACATTCACCAACTGTAGACATAGTAAGCGCACACCTGACCCTGCCTCCCTTACTTTCTACGCTTGATGTAGAAGAACTGTCAGGAGCCTCAGAAAGCAGCATTTCCAACATTCACCATCTGTAGACATTACTAGCGCACAGCTGTACATTTCTCCTTTCCTTGTTACCCCAGGTGAAGGAGGACTGTAAGGAGCCTCAGAAAGCACCATATCCCACATTCACCATCTGTAGACATTACTAGCGCACAGCTGTACATGTCTCCCTTCCTTTCTACCCTAGGTGAAGGAGGACTGTAAGGAGCTGTGGAAAGCACCATTTCCAACATTCACCATCTGTAGTCATATATAGCACACATCTGACCATGTCTCTCTTACTTTCGAACCTTGATGAAGAAGGACTGTAAGGAGCCTCAGAAAGCACCATTTCCAACATTCACCATCTGTAGACATTACTAGCGCACAGCTGTACATGTCTCCCTTCCTTGTTAACCCAGGTGAAGGAGGACTGTAATGAGCCTCAGAAAGCACCATTTCCAACATTCACCATCTGTAGACATTACTAGCGCACAGCTGTACATGTCTCCCTTCCTTTCTACCATAGGTGAAGGAGGACTGTAAGGAGCTGCGGAAAGCACCATTTCCAACATTCACCATCTGTAGACATAGTTAGCGCACACCTGACCTTGCCTATCTTACTTCTTACGCTTGATGAAGAAGAACTGTTATGAGCCTCAGAAAGCACCATTTCCAACATTCACCATCTGTAGACATAGTAAGCGCACACCTGACCTTCCCTCCCTTACTTTCTACGCTTGATAAAGAAGAACTGAAAGGAGCCTCAGAAAGCACCATTTCCAACATTCACCATCTGTAGACATTACTAGCGCACAGCTGTACATGTCTCCCTTCCTTTCTACCCTAGGTGATGGAGGACTGTAAGGAGCTGCGGAAAGCACCATTTCCAACATTCACCATCTATGGACATAGTTACCGCACACTTGACCTTGCCGCCCTTACTTTCTACGCTTGATGACGAAGAACTGTAAGGAGCCTCAGAAAGCACCATTTCAAACATTCACCATCTGTAGACACAGCTGTACATATCTGCCTTCCTTTCTACCATTGGTGAAGGAGGACTGTAAGGAGCTGCGGAAAGCACCATCTCCAACATTCACCAACTGTAGACATTGTTAGCGCACACCTGACCCTGCCTCCCTTACTTTCTATGCTTGATGAAGAAGAACTGTAAGGAGCCTCAGAAAGCAGCATTTCCAACATTCACCATCTCTAGACATTACTAGCGCACAGCTGTACATTTCTCCTTACATTGTTACCCCAGGTGAAGGAGGACTGCAAGGAGCCTCAGAAAGCACCATTTCCAACATTCACCATCTGTAGACATTACTAGCGCACAGCTGTACATGTCTCCCTTCCTTTCTACCCTAGGTGGAGGAGGACTGTAAGGAGCCTCAGAAAGCACTATTTTCAACATTCACCACCTGTAGACATTACTACCGCATAGCTTGACACATCTCCCTTCCTTTCTACCCTAGGTGAAGTAGGATTCTAGGGAGCCTCAGAACGCACCATTGCCTACATTCACCTTCTCTAGACATAGTTAGCGCACACCTGACCTTGCCTCCCTTACTTTCTACGCATGATGAAGAAGAACTGTAAGGAGCCTCAGAAACCACAATTAGCAACATTCACCATCTGTAGACATAGTTAGCGTACAGCTGTACATGTCTCACCTACTCTCTACCGTAGGTGAAGGAGAACAGTAAGGAGCTCAGAAGGCACAATTTCCAATATTCACCATCTGTAGACATTACTAGCGCACAGCTGTACATGTCTCCTTTCCTTTCTACCCTAGGTGAAGGAGGACTGTAAGGAGCCTCAGAAAGCACCATCTCCTACATTCACCATCTCTAGACATAGGTAGCGCACACCTGACCATGCCTCCCTTACTTTCTACCCGTGATGAAGAAGAACTGTAAGGAGCCTCAGAAAGCACCAATTCCAACATACACCATATGTAGACATAGTTAGCGCACATTTGACCATGTCTCCTTTACTTTCTACCCGTGATGAAGAAGAACTGTAAGGAGCCTCAGAAAGCTCCATTTCTAACATTCACCATCTGGAGACATAGTTAGCGCACATGTGACCATGTCTCCCTTACTTTCTACCCTAGGTGAATGAGAGCAGTAAGGAGCTCAGAAGGCACCATTTCCAATATTCACCATCTGTAGACATAGTTAGCGCACAGCTGTACACGTCTCCCATACTTTCTACCCTTGATAAAGAAGAACTGTAAGGAGCCTCAGATACCACCATTTCCTACATTCACCATCTGTAGACATATTTGGCGTACAGCTGTACACGTCTCCCTTACTCTCTACCCGAGGTGAAGGAGAACAGTAAGGAGCTCAGAAGGCACCATTTCCAACATCCACCATCTGTGGACATAAATAGCACACATCTGACCATGTCTCCCTTACTTTTTACCCTTGATGAAGAAGAACTGTAAGGAGCCTCAGAAAGCACCATTTTCAACATTCACCATCTGTAGACATTACTAGCGCACAGCTGTACATATCTCCCATCCTTTCTACCCTAGGTGAAGGAGGACTGTAAGGAGCCTCAGAAAGCACTATTTCCAACTTTCACCATCTGTAGACATTACTAGCACACAGCTGTACATGTCTCCCTTACTTTCAACCATAGGTGAAGGAGGACTGTAAGGAGCTGCGGAAAGCACCATTTCCAACATTCACCATCTGTAGATATAGTTAGCGCACATGTGACCATGTCTCTTTTACTTTCTACCCTTGTTGAAGAAGAACTGTAAGGAGCCTCAGAGAGCACCATTTCCAACATTCACCATCTGTAGACATAGTTAGCGTACAGCTGTACAAGTCTCCCTTACTCTCTACCCTAGGTGAAAGGGAACAGTAAGGAGCTCAAAAGGCACCATTTCGAATATTCACCATCTGTAGACATAGCTACTGCACAGCTGTACATGTCTCCCTTATTTTCTACCCTAGGTGAAGGAGAACTGTAGGGAGCTGCAGAAAGCACCATTTCCTACATTCACCATCTTTAGACATAGTTAGCGCACACCTGACCTTGCGACCCTTACTTTCTACGCTTGATGAAGAAGAACTGTAAGGAGCCTCAGAACGCACCATTTCCAACATTCACCATCTGTAGACATTACTAGCGCACAGCTTTACATGTCTCCCTTCCTGTCTACCCTACGTGAAGGAGGACTGTAAGGAGCTGCGGAAAGCACCATTTCCAACGTTCACCATCTGTACACATATTTAGGGCACATTTGACCGTGTCTCCCTTACTTTCTACCTTTGTTGGAGAAGAACTGTAAGGAGCCTCAGAAAGCACCATTTCCAACATTCACCATCTGTAGACATAGTTAGCGTACAGCTGTACACGTCTCCCTCACTCTCTACCCTAGGTGAAGGAGAACAGTAAGGAGCTCAGAAGGCACCATTTCCAATATTCACCATCTGTAGACATAGTTAGCGCACAGCTGTACACGTCTCCCATACTTTCTACCCTTGATAAAGAAGAACTGTAAGGAGCCTCAGAAAGAACCATTTCCAACATTCACCATTTGTAGACATAGTTAGCGCACGCCTGACCTTGCCTCCCTTACTTTCTACGCTTGAAGAAGAAGAACTGTCAGGAGCATCAGAAAGCACCATTTCCAACATTCACCATCTGTAGACATAGTTAGCGTACAGCTGTACACGTCTCCCTCACTCTCTACCCTAGGTGAAGGAGAACAGTAAGGAGCTCAGAAGGCACCATTTCCAATATTCACCATCTGTAGACATAGTTAGCACACATCTGACCATGGCTCCCTTACTTTCTAACCTTGATGAAGAAGAACTGTAAGGAGCCTCAGAAAGCACCACTTTCAAAATCCACTATCTGTAGGCATAGTTAGCGTACATATGTACGCGTCTCCCTTACTCTCCACCCTTGGTGAAGGAGAAAAGTAAGGAGCTCAGAAGGCACCATTTCCAATATTTACCATCTGTACACATAGTTAGCACACAGCTGTACATGCCTCCCTTACTTTCTACCCTCGGTGAAGGAAAATTGTAGGGAGCTGCAGAAAGCACCATTTCCTACATTCACTATCTTTAGACAGTTAGTGCACACCTGCCCTTGACACCCTTACTATCTACGCTTGATGAAGAAGACCTGTACGGAGCCTCAGGAAACACAAATTCCAACATTCACCACCTGTAGACATAGTTAGCGCACATCTGACCATGTCTCGCTTACTTTCTACCCTTGATGAAGAAGAACTGTAAGGAGCCTCTGAAAGCACCATTTCCAACATTCACCATCTGTAGACATAGTTAGCGCACACCTGACAATGTCTCCCTTTCTCTCTACCCTAGGTGAAGGAGAACAGTAAGGAGCTCAGAAGGCTCCATTTCCAATATTCACCGACTGTACACATAGCTAGGGCATAGCTGTACGTGTCGCCCTTACTTTCTATCCTAGGTGAAGGAGACAGTAAGGAGCTCAGAAGGCACCATTTCTAATATTCACCATCTGTAGACATAGTTAGCGCACAGCTGTACATGTCTCCCTTACTTTCTACCCTCGGTGAAGGAGAACTGTAGGGAGCAGCCGAAAGCACCATTTCCTACATTCACCATCTTTAGACATAGTTAGCGCACACCTGACCTTGCCTCCCTTACTTTCTACGCTTGATGAAGAAGAGCTGTAAGGAGCCTCAGAAAGCACCATTTCCAACATTCACCATCTGTAGACATTACTAGCGCACGGCTGCACTTGTCTCCCTTCCTTTCTACCCTAGGTGAAGGAGGACTGTATGGAGCTGCAGAAAGTACCATATCCAACATTCACCATCTGTAGGCATAGTTAGCGCACATCTGACCACGTCCCCCTTACTTTCTACCCTTGATGAAGAAGAACTGTAAGAAGCCTCAGAAAGCACCATTTCCAACATTCACCATCTGTAGACATTACTACCGCACAGCTGTACTTGTCTCCCTTCCTCTCTACCCTAGGTGAAGGAGGACTGCATGGAGCCGCAGAAAGCACCATATCCAACATTCACCATCTGTAGACATTGTTAGCGCACATCTGACCACGTCCCTCTTACTTTCTACCCTTGATGAAGAAGAACTTTAAGAAGCCTCAGAAAGCATCATTTCCAACATTCACAATCTGTAGACCTTACTAGCGCACAGCAGTACATGTCTCCCTTCCTTTCTACCCTAGGTGAAGGAGGACTGTAAGGAGCCGCGGAGAGCACAATTCCCAAAATTCACCATCTGCAGACATAGTTAGCGTATAGCTGTACACGTCTCCTTCACTCTACACCCTAGGTGAAGGAGAACAGGAAGGAGAACAGTAAGGAGCACAGTAAGGAGCTCAGAATGCACCATTTCCAATATTCACCATCTGTAGACATAGTTAGCGCACAGCTGTACATGTCCCCCTTACTGTCTACCCTCGGTGAAGGAGAACCGTAGCGAGCTGCAGAAAGCACCATTTCCTACATTCACCATCTTTAGACATAGTTAGCGCACACCTGACCTTGCCTCCCTTACTTTCAACGCTTGATGAAGAAGAACTGTAAGGAGCCTCAGAAAGCACCATTTCCAACATCCACCATCTGTAGACATAGTTAGCGCACATCTGACCGTGTGTCCCTTAAATTCTACCCTTGATGAGGAAGAACTGTAAGGAGCCTCAGAAACCACAATTTCCAACATTCACCATCTGTAGACATAGTTAGCGTATAGCTGTACACGTCTCCTTTACTCTACACCCTAGGTGAAGGAGAACAGGAAGGAGAACAGTAAGGAGCACAGTAAGGAGCACAGTAAGGAGCTCAGAATGCACCATTTCCAATATTCACCATCTGTAGACATAGTTAGCGCACAGCTGTACATGTCTCCCTTACTTTCTACCCTCGGTGAAGGAGAACTGTAGGGAGCTGCAGAAAGCACCATTTCCAAGATTCACCATCTGTAGACATAGTTAGCGTACAGCTGTACATGTCTCCCTTCCTTTCTACCCTATGTGAAGGACAACAGTAACGGGCTCAGAGGGCACCATTTCCAATATTCACCATCTGTAGACGTAGTTAGCGCACAGCTGTACATGTCTCCCTTACTTTCTACCCTCGGTGAAGGAGAACTGTAGGGAGCTGCTGAAAGCACCATCTCCTACATTCATTATCTTTAGACATAGTTAGCGCACACCTGACCTTGCCTCGCCTCGCTTACTTTCTACGCTTGATGAAGAAGAACTGTAGGGAGCCTCAGAAAGCACCATTTCCAACATTCACCATCTGTAGACATAGTTAGCGTAAAGCTGTACATGTCTCCCTTCCTTTCTACCCTGGGTGAAGGAGGACTGTATAGAGCTGCAGAAAGCACCATATCCAACATTCACCATCTGTACACATAGTTAGCGCACATCTGACCACGTCCCCCTTACTTTCTAACCTTGATGAAGAAGAACTGTCAGGAGCCTCAGAAAGCACCATTTCCAACATTCACCATCTGTAGACATTACTAGCGCACAGCTGTACATGTGTCCCTTCCTTTCTACCCTAGGTGAAGGAGGACTGTAAGTATCTGCAGAAAGCAGCATTTCCAACATTCACCAACTGTAGAAATTGTTAGCGGACATCTGACCCTGTTTCCCTTCCCTTCTTGCCTTGATGAAGAAGAACTGTAATGAGCCTCAGAGAGCACCATTTCCTACATTCACCATCTCTATACATAGTTAGCTTACAGCTGTACACGTCACCCTTACTCTCTACCCTAGGTGAAGGAGAACAGTAAGGAGCTCAGAAGGCACCATTTCCAATATTCACCATCTGTAGACATAGTTAGCGCACAGCTGTACACGTCTCCCATACTTTCTACCCTTGATAAAGAAAAACTGTTAGGAGTATCAGAAAGAACCATTTCCAACATTCACCATTTGTAGACATAGTTAGCGCACGCCTGACCTTGCCTCCCTTACTTTCTACGCTTGATGAAGAAGAACTGTAAGGAGCCTCAGAAAGCACCATTTCCAATATTCACTATCTGTAGACATTACTAGCGCACAGCTGAACATGTCTCCCTTCCTTTAAACCCTAGGTGAAGGAGGACTGTAAGGAGCCTCAGAAAGCACCATATCCCACATTCACCATCTGTAGACATTACTAGCGCACAGCTGTACATGTCTCCCTTCCTTGTTAACCCAGGTGAAGGAGGACTGTAATGAGCCTCAGAAAGCACCATTTCCAACATTCACCATCTGTAGACATTACTAGCGCACAGCTGTACATGTCTCCCTTCCTTTCTACTCTAGGTGAAGGAGGACTGTAAGGAGCTGTGGAAAGCACCATTTCCAACATTCACCATCTGTAGTCATACATAGCACACATCTGACCATGTCTCCCTTACATTCTAACCTAGATGAAGAAGAACTGTAAGGAGCCTCAGAAAGCACCATTTCCAACATTCACCATCTGTAGACATTACTAGCGCACAGCTGTACATGTCTCCCTTCCTTGTTAACCCAGGTGGAGGAGGACTGTAATGAGCCTCAGAAAGCACCATTTCCAACATTCACCATCTGTAGACATTACTAGCGCACAGCTGTACATGTCTCCCTTCCTTTCTACCCTAGGTGAAGGAGGACTGTAAGGAGCTGCGGAAAGCACTATTTCCAACATTCACCATCTCTAGACATAGTTAGCGCACACCTGACTTTGCCTCCCTTACATTCTACGCTTGATGAAGAGGAACTGTAAGAAGCCTCAGAAAGCACCATTTCCAACATTCACCATCTGTAGACATTACTAGCGCACAGCTGTACATGTGTCCCTTCCTTTCTACCCTAGGTGAAGGAGGACTGTAAGTATCTGCAGAAAGCAGCATTTCCAACATTCACCAACTGTAGAAATAGTTAGCGGATATCTGACCCTGTTTCCCTTCCTTTCTTGCCTTGATGAAGAAGAACTGTAAGGAGCCTCAGAGAGCACCATTTCCTACATTCACCATCTCTATACATAGTTAGCTTACAGCTGTACACGTCACCCTTACTCTCTACCCTAGGTGAAGGAGAACAGTAAGGAGCTCAGAAGGCACCATTTCCAATATTCACCATCTGTAGACATAGTTAGCGCACAGCTGTACACGTCTCCCATACTTTCTACCCTTGATAAAGAAGAACTGTTAGGAGCCTCAGAAAGAACCATTTCCAACATTCACCATTTGTAGACATAGTTAGCGCACGCCTGACCTTGCCTCCCTTACTTTCTACGCTTGATGAAGAAGAACTGTCAGGAGCATCAGAAAGCGCCATTTCCAACATTCACCATCTGTAGACATAGTTAGCGTACAGCTGTTCACGTCTACCTTACTCACTACCCTAGGTGAAGGAGAACAGTAAGGAGCTCAGAAGGCACCATTTCCAACATTCACCATCTGTAGACACAGTTAGCGCACATCTGACCATGTCTCCCTTACTTTCTACCCTCGGTGAAGGAGAACTGTAGGGAGCTGCAGAAAGCACCAATTTCTACATTCGCCATCTTTAGACATAGTTAGCGCACACCAGACCTTGCCTACCTTACTTTCTACCCTTGACGAAGAAGAACTGTAAGGACCCTCAGAAAACATCATTTCCAGCTTTCACCATCTGTAGACATAGTTAGCGTACAGCTGTGCACGTCTCCCTCACTCTCTACCCTAGGTGAAGGAGACCAGTAAGGAGCTCAGAAGGCACCATTTCCAATATTCACCATCTGTAGACATAGTTAGCGCACAGCTGTACATGTCTCCCTTACTTTCTACCCTCGGTGAAGGAGAACTGTAGGGAGCTGCAGGAAGCACCAATTTCTACATTCGCTATCTTTGGACATAGTTAGCGCACACCTGACCTTGCCTCTCCTACTTTCTACGCTTGATGAAGAAGAACTGTAAGGAGAGTCAGAAAGCACCGTTTCCAACATTCACCATCTGTAGACATTACCAGCGCACAGCTGTGCATGTGTCCCTTCCTTTCTACCCTAGGTGAAGGAGGACTGTAAGTAGCTGCAGAAAGCACCATTTCCAACATTCACCATCTGTAGACATAGTTAGCGGACATCTGACCCAGTCTCCCTTACTTTCTTCCCTTGATGAAGAAGAACTGTAAGGAGCCTCAGAAAGCACCATTTCCAACATTCACCATCTGTAGACATTACTAGCGCACATCTGACCATGTCTCCCTTACTTTCCACCCTTGATGAGGAAGAACTATAAGGACCCTCAGAAAGCACCATTTCCAACATTCACCATCTGTAGACATAGTTAGCGTACAGCTGTACAAGTGTCCCTTACTCTCTACCCTAGGTGAAGGAGAACAGTAAGGAGCTCAGAAGGCACCATTTCCAATATTTACCATCTGTACACATAGTTAGCACACAGCTGTACATGCCTCCCTTACTTTCTACCCTCGGTGAAGGAGAACTGTAGGGAGCTGCCGAAAGCACCATTTCCTACATTCACCATCATAGACATAGTTAGCGCACACCTGACCTTGCCTCCCTTACTTTCTACGCTTGATGAAGAAGAGCTGTAGGGAGCCTCAGAAAGCACCATTTCCAACATTCACCATCTGTAGACATTACTAGCGCACAGCTGCACTTGTCTCCCTTCCTTTCTACCCTAGGTGAAGGAGGACTGTATGGAGCTGCAGAAAGCACCATATCCAACATTCACCATCTGTAGGCATAGTTAGCGCACATCTGACCACGTTCCCCTTACTTTCAACCCTTGATGAAGAAGAACTGTAAGAAGCCTCAGAAAGCACCATTTCCAACATTCACCATCTGTAGACATTACTAGCGCACAGCTGTACTTGTCTCCCTTCCTCTCTACCCTAGGTGAAGGAGGACTGTATGGAGCCGCAGAAAGCACCATATCCAACATTCACCATCTGTAGACATAGTTAGCGCACATCTGACCACGTCCCCCTTACTTTCTACCCTTGATGAAGAAGAACTGTAAGAAGCCTCAGAAAGCACCATTTCCAACATTCACAATCTGTAGACATTACTAGCGCACAGCAGTACATGTCTCCCTTCCTTTCTACCCTAGGTGAAGGAGGACTGCAAGGAGCCGCGGAGAGCACAATTCCCAAAATTCACCACCTGCAGACATAGTTAGCGTATAGCTGTACACGTCTCCTTCACTCTACACCCTAGGTGAAGGAGAACAGGAAGGAGAACAGTAAGGAGCACAGTAAGGAGCTCATAATGCACCATTTCCAATATTCACCATCTGTAGACATAGTTAGCGCACAGCTGTACATGTCTCCCTTACTGTCTACCCTCGGTGAAGGATAACCGTAGGGAGCTGCAGAAAGCACCATTTCCTACATTCACCATCTTTAGACATAGTTAGCGCACACCTGACCTTGCCTCCCTTACTTTCTACGCTTGATGAAGAAGAACTGTAAGGAGCCTCAGAAAGCACCATTTCCAACATTCACCATCTGTAGACATAGTTAGCGCACATCTGACCGTGTGTCCCTTACTTTCTATGCTTGATGAAGAAGAACCGTAAGGAGCCTCAGAAAGCACCATTTCCAACATTCACCATCTGTAGACATAGTTAGCGCACATCTGACCGTGTGTCCCTTAAATTCTACCCTTGATGAGGAAGAACTGTAAGGAGCCTCAGAAACCACAATTTCCAACATTCACCATCTGTAAACATAGTTAGCGTATTGCTGTACACGTCTCCTTTACTCTACACCCTAGGTGAAGGAGAACAGGAGGGAGAACAGTAAGGAGCTCAGTAAGGAGCTCAGAATGCACCATTTCCAAAATTCACCATCTGTAGACATAGTTGGCGCACAGCTGTACATGTCTCCCTTACTTTCTACCCTCGGTGAAGGAGAACTGTAGGGAGCTGCAGAAAGCACCATTTCCAAGATTCACCATCTGTAGACATAGTTAGCGTACAGCTGTACATGTCTCCCTTACTCTCTACCCTAGGTGAAGGACAACAGTAAGGGGCTCAGAGGGCACCATTTCCAATATTCACCATCTGTAGACGTAGTTAGCGCACAGCTGTACATGTCTCCCTTACTTTCTACCCTCGGTGAAGGAGAACTGTAGGGAGCTGCTGAAAGCACCATCTCCTACATTCATAATCTTTAGACATAGTTAGCGCACACCTGACCTTGCCTCGCTTACTTTCTACGCTTGATGAAGAAGAACTGTAGGGAGCCTCAGAAAGCATCATTTCCAACATTCACAATCTGTATACATAGTTAGCGTAAAGCTGTACATGTCTCCCATACTTTCTACCCTTGATGAAGAAGACCTGTAAGGAGCCTCAGAAAGCACCATTTCCAACATTCACCATCTGTAGACATAGTTAGCGGACATCTGACCCAGTCTCCCTCACTTTCTACCCTTGATGAAGAAGAACTGTAAGGAGCCTCAGAAAGCACCTTTTTCAACATTCACCATCTGTAGACATAGTTAGCGTACAGCTGTGCACGTCTCCCTTACTCTCTACCCTAGGTGAAGGAGAACAGTAAGGAGATCAGAAGGCACCATTTCCAATATTCACCATCCTTAGACATAGTTAGCGCACACCTGACCGTTACTCCCTGACTTTCTAAGCTTGATGAAGAAGAACTGTAAGGAGCCACAGAAAGATCCATTTCCAACATTCACCATCTGTAGACATTACTAGCGCACAGCAGTACATGTCTCCCTTCCTTTCTACCCTAGGTGAAAGAGGACTGTAAGGAGCAGCGGAAAGCACCATTCCCTAAATTCACCATCTGTAGACATAGTTAGCGCACATCCGACCATGTCTCCCTTACTTTCTACCCTTGATGAAGAAGAACTGTAAGGAGCCTCAGAAAGCACCATTTCCAACGTTCACCATCTGCAGACATAGTTAGCGCACATCTGTCCATGTCTCCCTTACTTTGTACCCTTGATGAAGAAGACTGTAAGGAGCCTCAGAAAGCACCATTTCCAACATTAACCATCTGTTGACATAGTTAGCGCACAGCTGTACATGTCTCCCTTACTTTCAACCCTCGGTGAAGGAGAACTGTAGGGAGCTGCAGAAAGAACCATTTCCTACATTCGCCATCTTTAGACATAGTTAGCGCACACCTGACCGTGTGTCCCTTACATTCTTCCCTTGATGAAGAAGAACTGCAAGGAGCCTCAGAAAGCATCATTTATTACATTCACCATCTGTAGACATTACTATCGCACAGTTGTACATGTCTCCCTTCCTTTCTACCCTAGGTGAAGGAGGACTGTAAGGAGCTGCAGAAAGCACAATTTCCAACAATCACCAGCTTTAGACATAGTTATCACACATCTGACCATGACTCGCCTACTTTCTAACCATGATGAAGAAGAACTGTGAGGAGCCTCAGAAAGCACCTTTTCCAACATTCACCATCTGTAGACATAGTTAGCGCACTTATGACCTTATCTCCCTTACTTTCTACCCTTGATGAAGAAGAACTGTAAGCAGCCTCAGAAAGCACCATTTAGAACATTCACCATGTGTAGACATAGTTAGCGGACATCTGACCTTGTCTCCCTTACCTTCTACCCTTGATGAAGAAGAACTGTAAGGAGCCTCAGAAAGCACCATTTCCAACATTCACAATCTGTAGACATTACTAGTGCACAGCTGTACATGTCTCTCTTCCTTTCTACCCTAGGTGAAGGAGGACTGTAAGGAGCCTCAGAAAGCACAATTTCCAACATTCACCATCTGTAGACATAGTTAGCGCACATCCGCCCATGTCTCCCTTACTTTCTACCCTAGGTGAAGGAGAACTGTAGGGAGCTGCAGAAAGCACCATTTCGTACATTCACCATCTTTAGACATAGTTAGCGCACACCTGACCTTGCCTCCCTTACTTTCTACGCTTGATGAAGAAGAACTGTAAGGAGCCTCAGGAAGCACCATTTCCAACATTCACAATCTGTAGACATTACTAGTGCACAGCTGTACATGTCTCTCTTCCATTCTACCCTAGGTGAAGGAGGAGTGTAAGGAGCCTCAGAAAGCACAATTTCCAACATTCACCATCTTTAGACATAGTTAGCGCACACCTGACCTTGCCTCCCTTACTTTCTAAGCTTGATGAAGAAGAACTGTAAGGAGCCTCATAAAGCACCATTCCAACATTCACAATCTGTAGACATTACTAGAGCACAGCTGTACACGTCTCCCTTTCTTTCTACCCAAGGTGATGGAGGACTGTAAGTAGCTGCGGAAAGCACCTTATCCTACATTCACCATCTGTAGACATAGTTAGCGCACATCTGACCATGTCTCCCTTACTTTCTACCCTTGATGAAGCCGAACTGTAAGGAGCCTCAGGAAGCACCATTTCCAACATTCACCAACTGTAGACATAGTTAGTGCACATCTGCCCATGTCTCCCTTACTTTCTACCGTTGATGGAGAAGAACAGTAAGGAGCTCAGAAGGCACCTTTTCCTACATTCACCATCTGTAGACATAGTTAGCGCACATCTGACCTTGTCTCCCTTACTTTCTACCCTTGATGAAGCCGAACTGTAAGGAGCCTCAGAAAGCACCATTCCAACATTCACCATCTGTAGACATCCCTAGCCCAAAGCTGTACATGTCTCCCTTACTTTCTACCCTAGGTGAAGGAGAACTGTAGGGAGCTGCAGGAAGCACCATTTCGTACATTCACCATCTTTAGACATAGTTAGCGCACACCTGACCTTGCCTCCCTTACATTCTACGCTTGATGAAGAAGAACTGTAAGGAGCCTCAGAAAGCACCATTTCCAACATTCGGAATCTGTAGACATTACTAGTGCACAGCTGTACATGTCTCTCTTCCTTTCTACCCTAGGTGAAGGAGGACTGTAAGGAGCCTCAGAAAGCAAAATTTCCAACATTCACCTTCTGTAGACATAGTTAGCGCACATCTGACCATGTATCCCTTACTTTCTACCCTTGATGAAGAAGAACTGTAAGGAGCCTCAGAAAGCACCATTTCCAACATTCACTATCTGTAGACATAGTTAGCACACTTATGACAATGTCTCCCTTTCGGTCTACCCTAGGTGAAGGAGAACAGTAAGGAGCTCAAAAGGCACCAATTCCAATATTCAACAACTGTAGACATAGCTAGCGCATAGCTGTACATGTCTCCCTTCCTTTCTACCCTAGGTGAAGGAGGACTGTAAGGAGCTGCGGAAAGCACCATTCCCTACATTCACCATCTGTAGACACAGTTAGTGCACACCTCCCCTTGCCACTCTTACTTTTTACGCTTGTTGAAGAAGATCTGTAAGGAGCCCCATAAAGCACCATTCCAACATTCACAATCTGTAGACATTACTAGAGCACAGCTGTACACGTCTCCCTTTCTTTCTACCCATGGTGATGGAGGACTGTAAGGAGCTGCGGAAAGCACCTTTTCCTACATTCACCATCTGTAGACATAGTTAGCGCACATCTGACCATGTCTCCCTTACTTTCTACCCTTGATGAAGCCGAACTGTAAGGAGCCTCAGGAAGCACCATTTCCAACATTCATAATCTGTAGACGTTACTAGTGCACAGCTGTACATGTCTCTCTTCCTTTCTACCCTAGGTGAAGGAGGACTGTAAGGAGCCTCAGAAAGCACAATTTCCAACATTCACCATCTGTAGACATAGTTAGCGCACATCTGCCCATGTCTCCCTTACTTTCTACCCTAGGTTAAGGAGAACTGTAGGGAGCTGCAGAAAGCACCATTTCGTACATTCACCATCTTTAGACATAGTTAGCGCACACCTGACCTTGCCTCCCTTACTTTCTACCCTTGATGAAGCCGAACTGTAAGGAGCCTCAGGAAGCACCATTTCCAACATTCATAATCTGTAGACGTTACTAGTGCACAGCTGTACATGTCTCTCTTCCTTTCTACCCTAGGTGAAGGAGGACTGTAAGGAGCCTCAGGAAGCACCATTCCAACATTCACCATTTGTAGACATTACTAGCCCAAAGCTGTACATGTCTCCCTTACTTTCTACCCTAGGTGAAGGAGAACTGTAGGGAGCTGCAGGAAGCACCATTTCGTACAATCACCATCTTTAGACATAGTTAGCGCACACCTGACCTTGCCTCCCTTACTTTCTACGCTTGATGAAGAAGAACTGTAAGGAGCCTCAGAAAGCACAATTTCCAACATTCACCATCTGTAGACATAGTTAGCACACTTATGACAATGTCTCCCTTTCGGTCTACCCTAGGTGAAGGAGAACAGTAAGGAGCTCAAAAGGCACCAATTCCAATATTCAACAACTGTAGACATAGCTAGCGCATAGCTGTACATGTCTCCCTTCCTTTCTACCCTAGGTGAAGGAGGACTGTAAGGATCTGCGGAAAGCACCATTCCCTACATTCACCATCTGTAGACACAGTTAGTGCACTCCTGCCCTTGCCACCCTTACTTTTTACGCTTGATGAAGAAGAACTGTAAGGAGCCTCATAAAGCACCATTCCAACATTCACCATCTGTAGACATTACTAGAGCACTGCTGTACACGTCTCCCTTTCTTTCTACCCAAGATGATGGAGGACTGTAAGGAGCTGCGGAAAGCACCTTTTCCTACATTCACCATCTGTAGACATAGTTAGGGCACATCTGACCATGTCTCCCTTACTTTCTACCCTTGATGAAGCCGAACTGTAAGGAGCCTCAGGAAGCACCATTTCCAACATTCACCATCTGTAGACGTAGTTAGCGCACATCTGCCCATGTCTCCCTTACTTTCTACCCTCGATGAAGAAGAACTGTAAGGAGCCTCAGAAAGCACCATTTCCAACATTGACCATCTGTAGACATAGTTAGCGTATAGCTGGACACGTCTCCCTTACTCTCTACCCTAGGTGAAGGAGAAAAGTAAGGAGCTCAGAATGCACCATTTCTAATATTCACCATCTGTAGACATAGTTAGCACACAGCTGTACATGTCTCCCTAAATTTCTACCCTCGGTGAAGGAGAACTGTAGGGAGCTGCAGAAAGCACCATTTTGTACGTTCACCATCTGTAGACATAGTTAGCGCACATCGGACCGTGTCTCCCTTACTTTCTACCCTTGATGGAGAAGAACTGTAAGGAGCCTCAGAAAGCACCATTTCCAACATTCACCATCTGTAGACATAGTTAGCGTACAACTGTACACGTCTGCCTTACTCTCTACCCTAGGCGAAGTAGAACAGTAAGGAGCTCAGAAAGCACTATTTCCAACATTCACCATCTGTAGACATAGTTAGCGCACATCTGACCATGTCTCCCTTACATTCTACCCTTGACGAAGAACTGTAAGGAGCCTCAGAAAGCACCATTTCCATCATTCACCATCTGTAGACATAGTTAGCGCACATCTGTCCATGTCTCCCTTACTTTGTACCCTTGATGAAGAAGAACTGTAAGGAGCCTCAGAAAGCACCATTTCCAATATTCACCATCTGTAGACATAGTTAGCACACATCTGACCGTGTGTCCCTAACATTTTTCCCTTGTTGAAGAAGAACTGTAAGGAGCCTCAGAAAGCATCATTTCCTACATTCACCATCTGTAGACATAGTTAGCGTACAGCTGGACGCGTCTCCCTTACCATACACCCTACGAGAAGGAGAACAGTAAGGAGCTCAGAAGGCACGATTTCCAATATTCACCATCTGTAGACATAGTTAGCGCACAGCTGTACACGTCTCCCATACTTTCTACCCTCGGTGAAGGAGAACTGTAGGGAGCTGCAGAAAGCACCACTTCCTACAATCACCATCTTTAGGCATAGTTAGCGCACACCTGACCTTGCCTCCCTTACTTTCTACGCTTGATGAAGAAGAACTGTACGGAGCCTCAGAAAGCACCATTTCCAACATTCACTATCTGTAGACATAGGTAGCGCACATCTGACCGTGTGTCCCTTACATTCTTCCCTTGATGAAGAACTGTAAGGAGCCTCAGAAAGCACCATTTCCAACATTCACCATCTGTAGAGATTACTAGCGCACAGCTGTACACGTCTCCCTTCCTTTCTAGTCTAGGTTAAGGAGGACTGTAAGGAGCTGCGGAAAGCAGCTGTTTCTACGATCACCATCTGTAGACATAGTTAGCGCACATCTGACCATGTCTCCCTTACTTTCTACCCATGATGAGGAAGAACTGCAAGGAGCCTCAGAAAGCACCATTTCCAACATTCACCATCTTTAAACATAGTTAGCCCACACCTGACCTTGCCTCCCTTACTTTCTGCGCTTGATGAAAAAGAACTGTAAGGAGGCTCAGAAAGCACCATTTCCAACATTCACCATCTGTAGACATAGTTAGCGTACAGCTGGACGCGTCTCCCTTACCATACACCCTAGGTGAAGGAGAACAGTAAGGAGCTCAGAAGGCACCATTTCCAATATTCACCATCTGTAGACATAGTTAGCGCACAGCTGTACACGTCTCCCATACTTTCTACCCTCGGTGAAGGAGAACTGTAGGGAGCTGCAGAAAGCACCGTTTCCTACAATCACCATCTTTAGGCATAGTTAGCGCACACCTGACCTTGCCTCCCTTACTTTCTACGCTTGATGAAGAAGAACTGTAAGGAGCCTCAGAAAGCACCATTTCCAACATTCACCATATGTAGACATTACTAGCGCACAGCTGTACATGTTTCTCTTCCTTTCTACCCTAGGTGAAGGAGGACTGTAAGGAGCTGCAGAAAGCACCATTTCCAACAATCACCAGCTGTAGACATAGTTATCACACATCTGACCATGACTCGCCTACTTTCTAACATTGATGAAGAAGAACTGTAAGGAGCCTCAGAATGCAGAATTTCCAACATTCACCATATGTAGACATTACTAGCGCAAAGCTGTACACGTCTCCCTTCCTTTCTACCCTAGGTGAAGGAGGACTGTAAGGGGCTGCGGAAAGCACCTTTTCTTACATTCACCATCTGTAGACATAGTTAGCGCACTGCTGTACATGTCATCCTTACTTTCTACCCTCGGTGAAGGAGAACTGTAGGGAGCTGCAGAAAGCACCATTTCCTGCATTCACCATCTGTAGACATAGTAAACGCACATCTGACCATGTCTCCCTTACTTTCTACCTTTGATGAAGAAGAACTGTAAGGAGCCTCAGAAAGCACCATTTTTAACATTCACCATCTGTAGACATAGTTAGCGGACATCTGACACTGTCTCCCTTACTTTCTACCCTTGATGAAGAAGAACTGTAAGGAGCCTCAGAAAGCACCATTTCCAACATTCACCATCTGTAGACATAGTTAGCGTACAGCAGTGCACGTCTCCCTTACTCTCTACCCTAGGTAAAGGAGAACAGTAAGTAGCTCAGAAGGCCCCATATTTAATATTCACCATCTGTAGACATAGTTAGCGCACAGCTGAACATGTCTCCCTTACTTTCTACCCATGGTGAAGGAGAACTGTAGTGAGCTGCAGATAGCACCATTTCCTACATTCGCCATCTTTAGACATAGTTAGCGCACACCTGACCTTGCCTACCTTACATTCTACCCTTGATGAAGAAGAACTGTAAGGAGCCTCAGAAAGCACCATTTCCAACATTCACCACCTGTGGACATTTTTAGCGCAAAGCTGTACACGTCTCCCTTCCTTTCTACCCTAGGTGAAGGAGGACTGTAAGGAGCTGCGGAAAGCACCATTTCCAACATTCACCATCTGTAGACATAGTTAGCACACATCTGACCATGACTCCCTAACACTCTAACCTTGATGAAGAAGAACTGTAAGGAGCCTCAGAAAGCACCACTTCCAACATCCACCATCTGTAGACATAGTTAGCGTACATATGTACACGTCTCCCTTACTCTCTACCCTTGGTGAAGGAGAACCGGAAGGAGTTCAGAAGGCACCATTTCCAATAGTCACCATCTGTACACATAGTTAGCGCACAGCTGTACATGTCTCCCTTACGTTCTACCCTCGGTGGAGGAGAACTGTAGGGAGCTGCGGAAAGCACCATTTCCTACATTCACCATCTTTAGACACAGTTAGTGCACACCTGCCCTTGCCACCCTTACTTTCTGTGCTTGATGAAGAAGAACTGAAAGGAGCCTCAGAAAGCACAATTTCCAACATTTACCATCTGTAGACATGGTTAGCGTACAGCTGTACACGTACCCCTTACTCAACACCCTAGGTGAAGGAGAACAGGAAGGAGAACAGGAAGGAGCTCAGAAGTCACCATTTCCAATATTCACCATCTGTAGACATAGTTAGCGCACAGCTGTACAGGTCTCCCTTACTTTCTACCTTCGGTGAAGGAGAACTGTAAGGAGCTGTGGAAAGCACCATTTCCAACATTCACCATCTCTAGACATAGTTAGTGCACACCTGACCATGCCTCCCTTACTTCCTACGCTTGATGAAGAAGAACTGTAAGGAGCCTCAGAAAGCACCATGTCCAACATCCACCATCTGTAGACATAATTAGCGTACAGCTGTACACGTCTCCCTTACTCTTCACCCTAGGTGAAGGAGAACAGTAAGGAGCTCAGAAGGCACCATTTCCAATATTCACCATATGTAGACATAGTTAGCGCACAGCTGTACATGTCTCCCTTATTTTCTACCCTCGGTGAAGGAGAACTGTAGCGAGCTGCAGAAAGCTCCATTTCCTACATTCACCATCTGTAGACATTACTAGCGCACAGCTGCACAGGTGTCCCATCCTTTCTGCCCTATGTGAAGGAGGACTGTAAGGAGCTGCCGAAAGCACCATCTCCAACTTTCACCATCTGGAGACATCGTTAGCACAGATCTGACCATGACTCCCTTACACGCTAACCTTGATGATCAAGAACTGTAAGGAGCCTCAGAAAGCACAAATTCCAACATTAACCATCTGTAGACATAGTTAGCTCATAGCTGTCCATGTCTCCCTTACTTTCTACCCTCGGTGATGTAGAACAGTAAGGAGCTGCAGAAATCACCATTTACAACATTCACCAGCTCCAGTCATAGTTAGCGCACACCTGTATATGTCTCCCATACATTCTACCCTTGATGAAGAAGAACTGTAAGGAGCTGCAGAAAGCACCATTTCCAACATTCACGATCTCTAGACATAGATAGCGCACACCTGAACATGTGTACTTGCATTCTACCCTTGGTGAATAAGATCTGCAACGAGCGTCATATACCACCAATTCCAACATTCACCATCTGTAGGCATACTTAGAGCACAGCTGTAAATGTCTACCTTACTTTCTACCCAAGATGAAGGAGAACTGTAAGGAGCTGCGGAAAGCACCATTTCCAACATTCACCATCTGCAGTCATGGTTAATGACAGCTTTAAATATCTCCTTTACTTGCCACCCTTGGGAAAGAGAACTGTAAGGAGATGCAGAAAACACCATTTCCAACATTCCCCATCTGTAGACATAGTTAGCGCACAGCTGTACATGTCTACCTTACTGTCTACCCAAGATGAAGGAGAACTGTAAGGATCTGCAGAAAACACCATTTCCTACATTCGCCATCTTTAGACATAGTTAGCGCACACCTGACCTTGCCTACCTTACTTTCTACCCTTGATGAAGAAGAACTGTAAGGAGCCTCAGAAAGCACCATTTCCAATATTCACCATCTGTAGACATAGTTAGCGAACAGCTGTACATGTCTCCCTTACTTTCTACCCTCGGTGAAGGAGAACTGTAGGGAGCTGCAGAAAGCTCCATTTCCTATATTCACTATCTTTAGACATAGTTAGCGCACACCTGACCTTGCTTCCCTTACATTCTACGCTTGATGAAGAAGAACTGTAAGGAGCCTCAGAAAGCACCATTTCCAACATTCACCATCTGTAGACATTACTAGCGCACAGCTGTACACGTCTCCCTTCCTTTGTACCCTAGGTGAAGGAGGACTGTAAGGAGCTTCAGAAAGCACCATTTCCAACATTCACCATCTGTAGACATAGTTAGCGTACAGCTGGACACGTCTCATTTACTCTGTACCCTAGGTGAAGGAGAACAGTAAGGAGTTCAGAAGGCACCATTTCCAACATTCACCATCTGTAGACATAGTTAGCGAACAGCTGTACATGTCTCCCTTACTTTCTACCCTCGGTGAAGGAGAACTGTAGGGAGCTGCAGAAAGCACCATTTCCTACACTCACCATCTTTAGACATAGTTAGCGCACACCTGACCTTGCCTCCCTAACTTTCTACGCTTGATGGAGGAGGACCGTAAGGAGCCTCAGAAGGCACCATTTCCAACATTCACCATCTGTAGACGTAGTTAGCGCACATCTGACTATGTCTCGCATACTTTCTACCCTTGATGAAGAAGAACTGTAAGGAGCCTCAGAAAGCACCATTTCCAACATTCACCATCTGTAGACATAGTTAGCGTACAGCTGTACACGTCTCCCTTACTCTACACCCTAGGTGAAGGAGGACGGGAAGGAGAACAGCAAGGAGAACAGCAAGGAGAACAGTAAGGAGATGCAGAAAGCACCATTTCCAACATTCACGTTCAGTAACCATAGTTAATGCACAGCTATACATGATTCCCTTTGCTTTCTAGCCTAGGTAAAGGAAAACAGTAAGGAGCTCCAGAAAGCACCTTTTCCAACATTCACCGTCTGTAGATGTAGCGCACAGCTGTACATGTCTCCCTTACTTTCTACCCTAGGTGAAGGAGAACTGTATGGAGCCTCAGAATGCATCATTACCAACATTCATCATCTGTAGACATAGTTAGCGCACACTTGTACATGTCCATCCTTACTTTCTACACTTGATGAAGAAGAAATTAAGAAGCTGCAGAAAGCACCATTTCCCACAATCACCATCCGAAGACATAGCTAGCGCACAGCTGTACAGAACTACCTTTCTGTCTACCCTAGAAGAAGTAGAACTGTAAGGAGCTGCAGAAATCACCATTTACAACATTCACCATCTCCAGTCATAGTTAGCGCACACCTGTATATGTCTCCCATACATTCTACCCTTGATTAAGAAGAACTGTAAGGAGCTGCAGAAAACACCATTTCCAACATTCACGATCTCTAGACATAAACAGCGCACACCTGAACATGTGTACTTACATTCTACCCTTGGTGAATAAGATCTGCAACGAGCGTCATATACCACCAATTCCAACATTCACCATCTGTAGGCATACTTAGAGCACAGCTGTAAATGTCTACCTTACTTTCTACCCAAGATGAAGGAGAACTGTAAGGAGCTGCAGAAAACACCATTTCCTACATTCGCCATCTTTAGACATAGTTAGCGCACACCTGACCTTGCCTACCTTACTATCTACCCTTGATGAACAAGAACTGTAAGGAGCCTCAGAAAGCACCATTTCCAACATTCACCATCTGTAGACGCAGTTAGCAAACATCTGACCATGTCTCCCTTACTTTCTACCCTTGATGAAGAAGAACTGTTAGGAGCCTCAGAAAGCACCATTTCCAACATTCACCATCTGTAGACACAGTTAGCGCACATCTGACCATGTCTCCCTTACTTTCTACCCTTGATGAACAAGAGCTGTAAGGAGCCTCAGAAAGCACCATTTCCAACATTCACCATCTGTAGACATAGTTAGCGTACAGCTGTACACGTCTACCTTACTCACTACCCTAGGTGAAGGAGAACAGTAAGGAGCTCAGAAGGCACCATTTCCAACATTCACCATCTGTAGACACAGTTTGCGCACATCTGACCATGTCTCCCTTACTTTATAACCTTGATGAACAAGAACTGTAAGGAGCCTCAGAAAGAACCATTTACAACATTCACCATCTGTAGACACAGTTTGCGCTCATCTGACCACGTCTCCCTTACTTTCTACCCTTGATGAACAAGAACTGTAAGGAGCCTCAGAAAGCACCATTTCCGACATTCACCATCTGTAGACATAGTTAGCGTACAGCTGTACACGTCTACCTTACTCACTACCCTAGGTGAAAGAGAACAGTAAGGAGCTCAGAAGGCACCATTTCCAACATTCACCATCTGTAGACACAGTTAGCGCACATCTGACCATGTCTCCCTTACTTTCTACCCTTGATGAACAAGAACTGTAAGGAGCCTCAAAAAGCACCATTTCCAACATTCACCATCTGTAGACACAGTTAGCGCACATCTGACCATGTCTCCCTTACTTTCTACCCTTGATGAACAAGAACTGTAAGGAGCCTCAGAAAGCACCATTTCCAACATTCACCATCTGTAGACATAGTTAGCGTACAGCTGTACACGTCTACCTTACTCACTACCCTAGGTGAAGGAGAACAGTAAGGAGCTCAGAAGGCACCATTTCCAACATTCACCATCTGTAGACACAGTTAGCGCACATCTGACCATGTCTCCCTTACTTTCTACCCTTGATGAACAAGAACTGTAAGGAGCCACAGAAAGCACCATTTCCAACATTCACCATCTGTAGACACAGTTAGCGCACATCTGACCATGTCTCCCTTACTTTCTACCCTTGATGAACAAGAACTGTAAGGAGCCTCAGAAAGCACCATTTCCAACATTCACCATCTGTAGACACAGTTAGCGCACATCTGACCATGTCTCCCTTACTTTCTACCCTTGATGAACAAGAACTGTAAGGAGCCTCAAAAAGCACCATTTCCAACATTCACCAACTGTAGACATAGTTAGCGTACAGCTGTACACGTCTACCTTACTCACTACCCTAGGTGAAGGAGAACAGTAAGGAGCTCAGAAGGCACCATATCCAACATTCACCATCTGTAGACACAGTTAGCGCACATCTGACCATGTCTCCCTTACTTTCTACCCTTGATGAACAAGAACTGTAAGGAGCTTCAGAAAGCACCATTTCCAACATTCACCATCTGTAGACACAGTTAGCGCACATCTGACCATGTCTAACTTACTTTCTACCCTTGATGAACAAGAACTGTAAGGAGCCTCAGAAAGCACCATTTCCAACGTTCACCATCTGTAGACACAGTTAGCGCACATCTGACCATGTCTTCCTTACTTTCTACCCTTGATGAACAAGAACTGTAAGGAGCCTCAGAAAGCACCATTTCCAACAATCACCATCTGTAGACACAGTTAGCGCACATCTGACCATGTCTACCTTACTTTCTACCCTTGATGAACAAGAACTGTAAGGAGCCTCAGAAAGCACCATTTCCAACATTCACCATCTGTAGACATAGTTAGCGTACAGCTGTACACGTCTACCTTACTCACTACCCTAAGTGAAGGAGAACAGTAAGGAGCTCAGAAGGCACGATTTCCAACATTCACCATCTGTAGACACAGTTAGCGCACATCTCACCATGTCTCCCTTACTTTCTACCCTTGATGAACAAGAACTGTAAGGAGCCTCAGAAAGCACCATTTCCAACATTCACCATCAGTAGACATAGTTAGCGTACAGCTGTACACGTCTACCTTACTCACTACCATAGGTGAAGGAGAACAGTAAGGAGCTCAGAAGGCACCATTTCCAACATTCACCATCTGTAGACACAGTTAGCGCACATCTGACCATGTCGCCCTTACTTTCTACCCTTGATGAACAAGAACTGTAAGGAGCCTCAGAAAGCACCATTTCCAACATTCACCATCTGTAGACATAGTTAGCGTACAGCTGTACAAGTCTACCTTACTCACTACCCTAGGTGAAGGAGAACAGTAAGGAGCTCAGAAGGCACCATATCCAACATTCACCATCTGTAGACACAGTTAGCGCACATCTGACCATGTCTCCCTTACTTTCTACCCCTGATGAACAAGAACTGTAAGGAGCCTCAGAAAGCACCATTTCCAACATTCACCATCTGTAGACACAGTTAGCGCACATCTGACCATGTCTCCCTTACTTTCTACCCTTGATGAACAAGAACTGTAAGGAGCCTCAGAAAGCACCATTTCCAACGTTCACCATCTGTAGACACAGTTAGCGCATATCTGACCATGTCTTCCTTACTTTCTACCCTTGATGAACAAGAACTGTAAGGAGCCTCAGAAAGCACCATTTCCAACAATCACCATCTGTAGACACAGTTAGCGCACATCTGACCATGTCTCCCTTACTTTCTACCCTTGATGAACAAGAACTGTAAGGAGCCTCAGAAAGCACCATTTCCAACATTCACCATCTGTAGACATAGTTAGCGTACAGCTGTACACGTCTACCTTACTCACTACCCTAAGTGAAGGAGAACAGTAAGGAGCTCAGAAGGCACCATTTCCAACATTCACCATCTGTAGACACAGTTAGCGCACATCTGACCATGTCTCCCTTACTTTCTACCCTTGATGAACAAGAACTGTAAGGAGCCTCAGAAAGCACCATTTCCAACATTCACCATCTGTAGACACAGTTAGCGCACATCTCACCATGTCTCCCTCACTTTCTACCCTTGATGAACAAGAATTGTAAGGAGCCTCAGAAAGCACCATTTCCAACATTCACAATCTGTAGACACAGTTAGCGCACATCTGACCATGTCTCCCTTACTTTCTACCCTTGATGAACAAGAACTGTAAGGAGCCTCAGAAAGCACCATTTCCAACAATCACTATGTGTAGACACAGTTAGCGCACATCTGACCATGTCTCCCTTACTTTCTACCCTTGATGAACAAGAACTGTAAGGAGCCTCAGAAAGCACCATTTCCAACATTCACCATCTGTAGACATAGTTAGCGTACAGCTGTACACGTCTACCTTACTCACTACCCTAGGTGAAGGAGAACAGTAAGGAGCTCAGAAGGCACCATTTCCAACATTCACCATCTGTAGACACAGTTAGCGCACATCTGTACACGTCTACCTTACTCACTACCCTAGGTGAAGGAGAACAGTAAGGAGCTCAGAAGGCACCATTTCCAACATTCACCATCTGTAGACACAGTTAGCGCACATCTGACCATGTCTCCCTAACTTTCTACCCTTGATGAACAAGAACTGTAAGGAGCCTCAGAAAGCACCATTTCCAACATTCACCACCTGTAGACACAGTTAGCGCACATCTGACCATGTCTCCCTTACTTTCTACCCTTGATGAACAAGAACTGTAAGGAGCCTCAGAAAGCACCATTTCCAACATTCACCATCTGTAGACACAGTTAGCGCACATCTGACCATGTCTCCCTTACTTTCTACCCTTGATGAACAAGAACTGTAAGGAGCCTCAAAAAGCACCATTTCCAACATTCACCAACTGTAGACATAGTTAGCGTACAGCTGTACACGTCTACCTTACTCACTACCCTAGGTGAAGGAGAACAGTAAGGAGCTCAGAAGGCACCATATCCAACATTCACCATCTGTAGACACAGTTAGCGCACATCTGACCATGTCTCCCTTACTTTCTACCCTTGATGAACAAGAACTGTAAGGAGCCTCAGAAAGCACCATTTCCAACATTCACCATCTGTAGACACAGTTAGCGCACATCTGACCATGTCTCCCTTACTTTCTACCCTTGATGAACAAGAACTGTAAGGAGCCTCAGAAAGCACCATTTCCAACGTTCACCATCTGTAGACACAGTTAGCGCACATCTGACCATGTCTTCCTTACTTTCTACCCTTGATGAACAAGAACTGTAAGGAGCCTCAGAAAGCACCATTTCCAACAATCACCATCTGTAGACACAGTTAGCGCACATCTGACCATGTCTCCCTTACTTTCTACCCTTGATGAACAAGAACTGTAAGGAGCCTCAGAAAGCACCGTTTCCAACATTCACCATCTGTAGACATAGTTAGCGTACAGCTGTACACGTCTACCTTACTCACTACCCTAAGTGAAGGAGAACAGTAAGGAGCTCAGAAGGCACCATTTCCAACATTCACCATCTGTAGACACAGTTAGCGCACATCTGACCATGTCTCCCTTACTTTCTACCCTTGATGAACAAGAACTGTAAGGAGCCTCAGAAAGCACCATTTCCAACATTCACCATCTGTAGACACAGTTAGCGCACATCTGACCATGTCTCCCTTACTTTCTACCCTTGATGAACAAGAACTGTAGGGAGCTTCAGAAAGCACCATTTCCAACATTCACTATCTGTAGACACAGTTAGCGCACATCTGACCATGTCTCCCTTACTTTCTACCCTTGATGAACAAGAACTGTAAGGAGCCTCAGAAATCACCATTTCCAACATTCACCATCTGTAGACACAGTTAGCGCACATCTCACCATGTCTCCCTTACTTTCTACCCTTGATGAACAAGAACTGTAAGGAGCCTCAGAAAGCACCATTTCCAACATTCACCATCTGTAGACATAGTTAGCGTACAGCTGTACACGTCTACCTTACTCACTACCCTAGGTGAAGGAGAACAGTAAGGAGCTCAGAAGGCACCATTTCCAACATTCACCATCTGTAGACACAGTTTGCGCACATCTGACCATGTCTCCCTTACTTTATAACCTTGATGAACAAGAACTGTAAGGAGCCTCAGAAAGAACCATTTACAACATTCACCATCTGTAGACACAGTTTGCGCTCATCTGACCACGTCTCCCTTACTTTCTACCCTTGATGAACAAGAACTGTAAGGAGCCTCAGAAAGCACCATTTCCGACATTCACCATCTGTAGACATAGTTAGCGTACAGCTGTACACGTCTACCTTACTCACTACCCTAGGTGAAAGAGAACAGTAAGGAGCTCAGAAGGCACCATTTCCAACATTCACCATCTGTAGACACAGTTAGCGCACATCTGACCATGTCTCCCTTACTTTCTACCCTTGATGAACAAGAACTGTAAGGAGCCTCAAAAAGCACCATTTCCAACATTCACCATCTGTAGACACAGTTAGCGCACATCTGACCATGTCTCCCTTACTTTCTACCCTTGATGAACAAGAACTGTAAGGAGCCTCAGAAAGCACCATTTCCAACATTCACCATCTGTAGACATAGTTAGCGTACAGCTGTACACGTCTACCTTACTCACTACCCTAGGTGAAGGAGAACAGTAAGGAGCTCAGAAGGCACCATTTCCAACATTCACCATCTGTAGACACAGTTAGCGCACATCTGACCATGTCTCCCTTACTTTCTACCCTTGATGAACAAGAACTGTAAGGAGCCACAGAAAGCACCATTTCCAACATTCACCATCTGTAGACACAGTTAGCGCACATCTGACCATGTCTCCCTTACTTTCTACCCTTGATGAACAAGAACTGTAAGGAGCCTCAGAAAGCACCATTTCCAACATTCACCATCTGTAGACACAGTTAGCGCACATCTGACCATGTCTCCCTTACTTTCTACCCTTGATGAACAAGAACTGTAAGGAGCCTCAAAAAGCACCATTTCCAACATTCACCAACTGTAGACATAGTTAGCGTACAGCTGTACACGTCTACCTTACTCACTACCCTAGGTGAAGGAGAACAGTAAGGAGCTCAGAAGGCACCATATCCAACATTCACCATCTGTAGACACAGTTAGCGCACATCTGACCATGTCTCCCTTACTTTCTACCCTTGATGAACAAGAACTGTAAGGAGCTTCAGAAAGCACCATTTCCAACATTCACCATCTGTAGACACAGTTAGCGCACATCTGACCATGTCTAACTTACTTTCTACCCTTGATGAACAAGAACTGTAAGGAGCCTCAGAAAGCACCATTTCCAACGTTCACCATCTGTAGACACAGTTAGCGCACATCTGACCATGTCTTCCTTACTTTCTACCCTTGATGAACAAGAACTGTAAGGAGCCTCAGAAAGCACCATTTCCAACAATCACCATCTGTAGACACAGTTAGCGCACATCTGACCATGTCTCCCTTACTTTCTACCCTTGATGAACAAGAACTGTAAGGAGCCTCAGAAAGCACCATTTCCAACATTCACCATCTGTAGACATAGTTAGCGTACAGCTGTACACGTCTACCTTACTCACTACCCTAAGTGAAGGAGAACAGTAAGGAGCTCAGAAGGCACGATTTCCAACATTCACCATCTGTAGACACAGTTAGCGCACATCTCACCATGTCTCCCTTACTTTCTACCCTTGATGAACAAGAACTGTAAGGAGCCTCAGAAAGCACCATTTCCAACATTCACCATCAGTAGACATAGTTAGCGTACAGCTGTACACGTCTACCTTACTCACTACCATAGGTGAAGGAGAACAGTAAGGAGCTCAGAAGGCACCATTTCCAACATTCACCATCTGTAGACACAGTTAGCGCACATCTGACCATGTCGCCCTTACTTTCTACCCTTGATGAACAAGAACTGTAAGGAGCCTCAGAAAGCACCATTTCCAACATTCACCATCTGTAGACATAGTTAGCGTACAGCTGTACAAGTCTACCTTACTCACTACCCTAGGTGAAGGAGAACAGTAAGGAGCTCAGAAGGCACCATATCCAACATTCACCATCTGTAGACACAGTTAGCGCACATCTGACCATGTCTCCCTTACTTTCTACCCCTGATGAACAAGAACTGTAAGGAGCCTCAGAAAGCACCATTTCCAACATTCACCATCTGTAGACACAGTTAGCGCACATCTGACCATGTCTCCCTTACTTTCTACCCTTGATGAACAAGAACTGTAAGGAGCCTCAGAAAGCACCATTTCCAACGTTCACCATCTGTAGACACAGTTAGCGCATATCTGACCATGTCTTCCTTACTTTCTACCCTTGATGAACAAGAACTGTAAGGAGCCTCAGAAAGCACCATTTCCAACAATCACCATCTGTAGACACAGTTAGCGCACATCTGACCATGTCTCCCTTACTTTCTACCCTTGATGAACAAGAACTGTAAGGAGCCTCAGAAAGCACCATTTCCAACATTCACCATCTGTAGACATAGTTAGCGTACAGCTGTACACGTCTACCTTACTCACTACCCTAAGTGAAGGAGAACAGTAAGGAGCTCAGAAGGCACCATTTCCAACATTCACCATCTGTAGACACAGTTAGCGCACATCTGACCATGTCTCCCTTACTTTCTACCCTTGATGAACAAGAACTGTAAGGAGCCTCAGAAAGCACCATTTCCAACAATCACTATGTGTAGACACAGTTAGCGCACATCTGACCATGTCTCCCTTACTTTCTACCCTTGATGAACAAGAACTGTAAGGAGCCTCAGAAAGCACCATTTCCAACATTCACCATCTGTAGACATAGTTAGCGTACAGCTGTACACGTCTACCTTACTCACTACCCTAGGTGAAGGAGAACAGTAAGGAGCTCAGAAGGCACCATTTCCAACATTCACCATCTGTAGACACAGTTAGCGCACATCTGTACACGTCTACCTTACTCACTACCCTAGGTGAAGGAGAACAGTAAGGAGCTCAGAAGGCACCATTTCCAACATTCACCATCTGTAGACACAGTTAGCGCACATCTGACCATGTCTCCCTAACTTTCTACCCTTGATGAACAAGAACTGTAAGGAGCCTCAGAAAGCACCATTTCCAACATTCACCACCTGTAGACACAGTTAGCGCACATCTGACCATGTCTCCCTTACTTTCTACCCTTGATGAACAAGAACTGTAAGGAGCCTCAGAAAGCACCATTTCCAACATTCACCATCTGTAGACACAGTTAGCGCACATCTGACCATGTCTCCCTTACTTTCTACCCTTGATGAACAAGAACTGTAAGGAGCCTCAAAAAGCACCATTTCCAACATTCACCAACTGTAGACATAGTTAGCGTACAGCTGTACACGTCTACCTTACTCACTACCCTAGGTGAAGGAGAACAGTAAGGAGCTCAGAAGGCACCATATCCAACATTCACCATCTGTAGACACAGTTAGCGCACATCTGACCATGTCTCCCTTACTTTCTACCCTTGATGAACAAGAACTGTAAGGAGCCTCAGAAAGCACCATTTCCAACATTCACCATCTGTAGACACAGTTAGCGCACATCTGACCATGTCTCCCTTACTTTCTACCCTTGATGAACAAGAACTGTAAGGAGCCTCAGAAAGCACCATTTCCAACGTTCACCATCTGTAGACACAGTTAGCGCACATCTGACCATGTCTTCCTTACTTTCTACCCTTGATGAACAAGAACTGTAAGGAGCCTCAGAAAGCACCATTTCCAACAATCACCATCTGTAGACACAGTTAGCGCACATCTGACCATGTCTCCCTTACTTTCTACCCTTGATGAACAAGAACTGTAAGGAGCCTCAGAAAGCACCGTTTCCAACATTCACCATCTGTAGACATAGTTAGCGTACAGCTGTACACGTCTACCTTACTCACTACCCTAAGTGAAGGAGAACAGTAAGGAGCTCAGAAGGCACCATTTCCAACATTCACCATCTGTAGACACAGTTAGCGCACATCTGACCATGTCTCCCTTACTTTCTACCCTTGATGAACAAGAACTGTAAGGAGCCTCAGAAAGCACCATTTCCAACATTCACCATCTGTAGACACAGTTAGCGCACATCTGACCATGTCTCCCTTACTTTCTACCCTTGATGAACAAGAACTGTAGGGAGCTTCAGAAAGCACCATTTCCAACATTCACTATCTGTAGACACAGTTAGCGCACATCTGACCATGTCTCCCTTACTTTCTACCCTTGATGAACAAGAACTGTAAGGAGCCTCAGAAATCACCATTTCCAACATTCACCATCTGTAGACACAGTTAGCGCACATCTCACCATGTCTCCCTTACTTTCTACCCTTGATGAACAAGAACTGTAAGGAGCCTCAGAAAGCACCCTTTCCAACATTCACCATCTGTAGACATAGTTAGCGCACAGCTGTACACGTCTACCTTATTCACTACCCTAGGTGAAGGAGAACAGTAAGGAGCTCAGAAGGCACTATTTCCAACATTCACCATCTGTAGACACAGTTAGCGCACATCTGACCATGTCTCCCTTACTTTCTACCCTTGATGAACAAGAACTGTAAGGAGCCTCAGAAAGCACCATTTCCAACATTCACCATCTGTAGACATAGTTAGCGTACAGCTGTACACGTCTACCTTACTCACTACCCTAAGTGAAGGAGAACAGTAAGGAGCTCAGAAGGCACCATTTCCAACATTCACCATCTGTAGACACAGTTAGCGCACATCTGACCATGTCTCCCTTACTTTCTACCCTTGATGAACAAGAACTGTAAGGAGCCTCAGAAAGCACCATTTCCAACATTCACCATCTGTAGACACAGTTAGCGCACATCTGACCATGTCTCCCTTACTTTCTACCCTTGATGAACAAGAACTGTAGGGAGCTTCAGAAAGCACCATTTCCAACATTCACTATCTGTAGACACAGTTAGCGCACATCTGACCATGTCTCCCTTACTTTCTACCCTTGATGAACAAGAACTGTAAGGAGCCTCAGAAAGCACCATTTCCAACATTCACCATCTGTAGACACAGTTAGCGCACATCTCACCATGTCTCCCTTACTTTCTACCCTTGATGAACAAGAACTGTAAGGAGCCTTAGAAAGCACCATTTCCAACATTCACCATCTGTAGACACAGTTAGCGCACATCTGACCATGTCTCCCTTACTTTCTACCCTTGATGAACAAGAACTGTAAGGAGCCTCAGAAAGCACCATTTCCAACATTCACCATCTGTAGACACAGTTAGCGCACATCTGTCCATGTCTCCCTTACTTTCTACCCTTGATGAACAAGAACAGTAAGGAGCCTCAGAAAGCACCATTTCCAACATTCACCATCTGTAGACATAGTTAGCGTACAGCTGTACACGTCTACCTTACTCACTACCCTAGGTGAAGGAGAACAGTAAGGAGCTCAGAAGGCACCATTTCCAACATTCACCATCTGTAGACACAGTTAGCGCACATCTGACCATGTCGCCCTTACTTTCTACCCTTGATGAACAAGAACTGTAAGGAGCCTCAGAAAGCACCATTTCCAACATTCACCATCTGTAGACATAGTTAGCGTACAGCTGTACACGTCTACCTTACTCACTACCCTAGGTGAAGGAGAACAGTAAGGAGCTCAGAAGGCACCATTTCCAACATTCACCATCTGTGGACCCAGTTAGCGCACATCTGACCATGTCTCCCTTACTTTCTACCCTTGATGAACAAGAACTGTAAGGAGCCTCAGAAAGCACCATTTCCAACATTCACCATCTGTAGACACAGTTAGCGCACATCTGACCATGTCTCCCTTACTTTCTACCCTTGATGAACAAGAACTGTAAGGAGCCTCAGAAAGCACCATTTCCAGCATTCACCATCTGTAGACACAGTTAGCGCACATCTGACCATGTCTCCCTTACTTTCTACCCTTGATGAACAAGAACTGTAAGGAGCCTCAGAAAGCACCATTTCCAACATTCACCATCTGTAGACATAGTTAGCGTACAACTGTACACGTCTACCTTACTCACTACCCTAGGTGAAGGAGAACAGTAAGGAGCTCAGAAGGCACCATTTCCAACATTCACCATCTGTAGACACAGTTAGCGCACATCTGACCATGTCTCCCTTACTTTCTACCCTTGATGAACAAGAACTGTAAGGAGCATCAGAAAGCACCATTTCCAACATCCACCATCTGTAGACACAGTTAGCGCACATCTGACCATGTCTCCCTTACTTTCTACCCTTGATAAACAAGAACTGTAAGGAGCCTCAGAAAGCACCATTTCCAACATTCACCATCTGTAGACATAGTTAGCGTACAGCTGTACACGTCTACCTTACTCACTACCCTAGGTGAAGGAGAACAGTAAGGAGCTCAGAAGGCACCATTTCCAACATTCACCATCTGTAGACACAGTTAGCGCACATCTGACCATGTCTCCCTTACTTTCTACCCTTGATGAACAAGAACTGTAAGGAGCCTCAGAAAGCACCATTTCCAACATTCACCATCTGTAGACACAGTTAGCGCACATCTGACCATGTCTCCCTTACTTTCTACCCTTGATTAACAAGAACTGTAAGGAGCCTCAGAGAGCACCATTTCCAACATTCACCATCAGTAGACATAGTTAGCGTACAGCTGTACACGTCTACCTTACTCACTACCCTAGGTGAAGGAGAACAGTAAGGAGCTCAGAAGGCACCATTTCCAACATTCACCATCTGTAGACACAGTTAGCGCACATCTGACCATGTCTCCCTTACTTACTACCCTTGATGAACAAGAACTGTAAGGAGCCTCAGAAAGCACCATTTCCAGCATTCACCATCTGTAGACACAGTTAGCGCACATCTGACCATGTCTCCCTTACTTTCTACCCTTGATGAACAAGAACTGTAAGGAGCCTCAGAAAGCACCATTTCCAACATTCACCATCTGCAGACATAGTTGGCGTACAGCTGTACACGTCTACCTTACTCACTACCCTAGGTGAAGGAGAACAGTAAGGAGCTCAGGAGGCACCGTTTCCAACATTCACCATCTGTAGACATAGTTAGCGCACATCTGACCATGTCTCCCTTACTTTCTACCCTTGATAAACAAGTACTGTAAGGAGCCTCAGAAAGCACCATTTCCAACATTCACCATCTGTAGACATAGTTAGCGTACAGCTGTACACGTCTACCTTACTCACTACCCTAGGTGAAGGAGAACAGTAAGGAGCTCAGAAGGCACCATTTCCAACATTCACCATCTGTAGACACAGTTAGCGCACATCTGACCATGTCTCCCTTACATTCTACCCTTGATGAACAAGAACTGTAAGGAGCCTCAGAAAGCACCATTTCCAACATTCACAATCTGTAGACACAGTTAGCGCACATCTGACCATGTCTCCCTTACTTTCTACCCTTGATGAACAAGAACTGTAAGGAGCCTCAGAAAGCACCATTTCCAACATTCACCATCTGTAGACATAGTTACCGTACAGCTGTACACGTCTACCTTACTCACTACCCTAGGTGAAGGAGAACAGTAAGGAGCACAGAAGGCACCATTCCCAACATTCACCATCTGTAGACACAGTTAGCGGACATCTGACCATGTCTCCCTTACTTTCTACCCTTGATGAACAAGAACTGTAAGGAGCCTCAGAAAGCACCATTTCCAACATTCACTATCTGTAGACACAGTTAGCGCAAATCTGACCATGTCTCCCTTACTTTCTGCCCTTGATGAACAAGAACTGTAAGAAGCCGCAGAAAGCACCATTTCCAACATTCACCATCTGTAGACACAGTTCGCGCACATCTGACCATGTCACCCATACTTTCTACCCTTGATGAACAAGAACTGTAAGGAGCCTCAGAAAGCACCATTTCCAACATTCACTATCTGTAGACACAGTTAGCGCACATCTGGCCATGTCGCCCTTACTTTCTACCCTTGATGAACAAGAACTGTAAGGAGCCTCAGAAAGCACCATTTCCAACATTCACCATCTGTAGACACAGTTAGCGCACATCTGACCATGTCTCCCTTACTTTCTACCCTTGATGAACAAGAACTGTAAGGAGCCTCAGAAAGCACCATTTCCAACATTCACCATCTGTAGACACAGTTAGTGCACATCTGACCATGTCTCCCTTACTTTCTACCCTTGATGAACAAGAACTGTAAGGAGCCTCAGAAAGCACCATTTCCAACATTCACCATCTGTAGACATAGTTAGCGTACAGCTGTACACGTCTACCTTACTCACTACCCTAGGTGAAGGAGAACAGTAAGGAGCTCAGAAGGCACCATTTCCAACATTCACCATCTGTAGACACAGTTAGCGCACATCTGACCATGTCTCCCTTACTTTCTACCCTTGATGAACAAGAACTGTAAGGAGCCTCAGAAAGCACCATTTCCAACATTCACCATCTGTAGACACAGTTAGCGCACATCTGACCATGTCTCCCTTACTTTCTACCCTTGATGAACAAGAACTGTAAGGAGCCTCAGAAAGCACCACTTCCAACATTCACTATCTGTAGACACAGTTAGCGCACATCTGACCATGTCTCCCTCACTATATACCCTTGATGAACAAGAACTGTAAGGAGCCTCAGAAAGCACCATTTCCAACATTCACCATCTGTAGACATAGTTACCGTACAGCTGTACACGTCTACCTTACTCACTACCCTAGGTGAAGGAGAACAGTAAGGAGCTCAGAAGGCACCATTTCCAACATTCACCATCTGTAGACACAGTTAGCGCACATCTGACCATGTCTCCCTTACTTTCTACCCTTGATGAACAAGAACTGTAAGGAGCCTCAGAAAGCACCATTTCCAACATTCACTATCTGTAGACACAGTTAGCGCACATCTGACCATGTGTCCCTTACTTTATACCCTTGATGAACAAAAACTGTAAGGAGCCTCAGAAAGCACCATTTCCAACATTCACCATCTGTAGACATAGTTACCGTACTGCTGTACACGTCTACCTTACTCACTACCCTAGGTGAAGGAGAACAGTAAGGAGCTCAGAAGGCACCATTTCCAACATTCACCATCTGTAGACACAGTTAGCGCACATCTGACCATGTCTCCCTTACTTTCTACCCTTGATGAACAAGAACTGTAAGGAGCCTCAGAAAGCACCATTTCCAACATTCACCATCTGTAGACTCAGTTAGCGCACATCTGACCATGTCTCCCTTACTTTCTACCCTTGATGAACAAGAACTGTAAGGAGCCTCAGAAAGCACCATTTCCAACATTCACTATCTGTAGACACAGTTAGCGCACATCTGACCATGTCTCCCTTACTTTCTACCCTTGATGAACAAGAACTGGTGGTGGTGGTGGTGGTGGTCGTTGGATGGTTAAGGGGGACTGAACAGCGAAGGTCATCAGTCCCCCATTCCAAAATCAGGCAAGCCGGAAATCTACGGAGCAGATAAAAACCAAAGGGGAGGAGACGTCCCCCCAGGCGCTAAAAGAACACAAATGCAGCAACGAACACGACAGACAAGAACAGGACAGAGGAACACCAGACAGAAAGAAACAGAAGAAAGGAAGAGGGCCGGAGACTGGTTGACTGACCACGAGATCAAAAAAGGGAAAGAGCCAACCATCTCACGGCCTACCAGAACAGCAACAGACACGAGGACAAAAGACACAGAAAGGGAAAGGCGCAGGACCTCCCTAAATCGAACCATAAAAAGGACTACCACGGATAAAATTTAAAACGTCATCAGCCATGGAGGCATCGTCAGATAAAACCAAAGCCAAAGTGCCCGGGAGATTAAAAGATTGCCGGAGTGTGCGCAGTCGAGGACACTCCAGCAAAATGTGGCCGACCGTCAGCCGGGACCCACACTGACACAAGGGGGGATCCTCCTGACGCAAGAGATGGCCGTGCGTCAGGTACGTATGGCCGATGCGCAGCCGACACAGGACTACCGAGTCCCTGCGAGAAGCCCGCAGGGAGGAACGCCACACATCGGTCGTCTCCTTGACAGCCCGCAGTTTATTCGGGGCTGTCATGCCACGCCACTCAGCAGCCCACATCCCAAGCACCTTACGGCGCAACACCAGCTGCTGGTCGCGAGCCGTAAGGCCGATCTCCAAAGCTGGGGCGTCTATCGCCCCTTTGGCCAGCCTGTCTACACGTTCGTTCCCTGGGATGCCAACATGACCGGGCGTCCAAACCAGGACCACGGAACCACCAGAACGGGCAATGGCGGAAACAGCCTCCTGAATGGAGGACACCAGAGGAGAGGAGGGATAGCAGCGGTCGATGGCCTGAAGGCTGCTCAGGGAGTCACTGCAGATGACAACGGACCTACCTGAGCAGAAACGCATGTGCTCAAGAGCGCGCAAGATGGCCACCAGCTCTGCAGTAAAAATACTGCAGCCAGCCGGCAAGGAGCGTTGCTCAACATGGTCAGAGTGAGCAAAGGCGTAGGCAGTGCGACCATCAACCAGGGAACCATCAGTGTAGACAGTCTCACAGTCCGAAAATGAGGCGAGGAGAGCAAGAAAACGGCGACGGAGGGCCACAGGCGGAACCGAGTCCTTGGGTCCCTGTGCCAAGTCCAGACGGACGGACGGCCGGGACAAACACCAGGGAGGCGTAGGTGTATGGACCCGGAAGGGAGGCAGAATAGGGAATGACCCCAGTTCTGACAGCAGGGACTGGACACGGACAGCGATGGAAAGCCCAGACCTAGGGCGCCGTTCGGGCAGATGGAGGACCATAGCAGGGAAAAGCAGGCGACGATTGGGATGATCTGGCGAGCAATGAACGTGGACAGCATAGTCGACAAGCAGACGATGGCGGCGAATCCGCAGTGGGGGAACCCCGGCCTCCACCAGTAGACTATCCACGGGGCTGGTGCGAAAAGCGCCAGTGGCAAGCCTAACCCCACAGTGGTGTATGGGGTCTAACAACTTCAACACTGAGGGGGACGCAGACCCATAGGCCAGGCTCCCATAATCAAGCCGGGACTGCACAAGGGCTCTGTACAACCGCAGCAGCGTGCGGCGATCTGCACCCCAAGACGTGTGGCTAAGGCAGCGGAGGGCGTTGAGGTGCCGCCAGCATTTTTGCTTCAGCTGAGTAACATGAGGAACCCATGTGAGCCGGGCATCAAACACGAGTCCCAAGAAGCGGCAAGTGTCCACCACGTCAAGCAGGTGGCCGTCGAGGTAAAGTGCAGGATGAGGGTGGACCGTCCGACGCCTGCAGAAGTGCATTACTCGAGTCTTGGCAGCAGAGAACTGAAAGCCATGAGTCAGTGCCCATGATGCTGCCTTGCGAACGGCGACTTGCAGCCTGCGTTCGGCGACTCCCGTAGTCGTGGAGCTAAATGAGATGCAGAAGTCGTCGGCATACAAAGAAGGAGACACCGACGACCCCACTGCTGCTGCCAGACCATTAATGGCCACTAAAAATAAGGAGACGCTCAACACCGAGCTCTGCGGGACCCCATTTTCCTGTAGATAAGAGGAACTAGAGGTGGCACCGACTTGCACCCGGAAAGAGCGGCGCAATAAAAAGTTTTGAAGAAAAGCCGGGAGCCGACCACGAAGACCCCACCCATGCAACGTGGCGAGGATGTGATGCCTCCATGTGGTGTCATACGCCTTCCGCAGATCGAAAAATACAGCAACAAGATGCTGACGTCGGGCAAAAGCCGTACGGACAGCAGATTCCAGCCGCACCAAATTGTCCACTGCAGACCGGCCCCGACGGAAGCCACCCTGGGATGGAGCGAGGAGACCGCGCGACTCAAGGACCCAACACAAACGCCGCCCCACCATACGTTCGAGCAATTTGCACAAAACGTTGGTGAGGGTAATGGGACGATAGCTGTCCACCGCCAGTGGGTCCGCACCGGGTTTCAAGATGGGGACAATAACGCCCTCCCGCCATTGCGACGGGAACACGCCTTCGCTCCAAATGCGATTAAATATCGCGAGAATGTGTCTCTGGCAGTCCCTGGAGAGATGCTTCAGCATCTGCGCGTGGATGCAGTCTGGGCCTGGTGCTGTATCAGGGCAATCGGCGAGGGCGGCGAGGAATTCCCTCTCGCTGAAAGGTGCATTGTATGTGTCAGAACGACGCGTGCGGAATGAGAACTGCGTCCGCTCGGCTCGCTCCTTTAGAGAGCGAAAGGCGGGGGGATAGGATGCAGTCGCAGAGCTCTGAGCAAAGTGCGCGGCTAGCCGTTCAGCAATGGCGTCAGCGTCCGTGCAGACAGCGCCGTCCAAGGAGAGCCCAGGGACACCCATAGGGGTCTGGGAGCCATAAATCCGCCGGATCCGGGACCACACGTGCGAGGACGAGACACGGGAGCCCAGGGAGGAGACGTACCTCTCCCAGCACTCCTGCTTACGCCGTGCAATAAGACGACGGGCGAAGGCACGGAGCCTCTTAAAGGCGATGAGGGTCTCCAGAGACGGGTGCCGCCTATGACGCTGGAGAGCCCGCCTACGGTCGCGAATAGCCTCAGCAATCTCCGGCGACCACCAGGGGACAGCCTTCCGCCGACGGAGGCCAGAGGAACGGGGGATAGCAGCCCCGGCCGCCGAAATGATGGACGTGGTGAAAACACGGACCACCTCGTCAATGTCACCCTGTGGGGGAGACGCAATGGTTACAGCGGAAGTAAAAGCTGGCCAGTCAGCCCTGTGGAGAGCCCAGCGGGGCAAGCGCCCAGAAGAATGACACTGTGGCAGTGACAAATAGATGGGAAAATGGTCACTGCCACACAGGTCAGGATGCACCCTCCAGTGGAGGGATGGGACAAGTCCAGGGCTGCAAATAGAGAGATCGATGGCCGAGAACGAGCCATGGGCCACACTGAAATGCGTGGGAGCACCAGTGTTCAAGAGGCTAAGGTCGAGCTGAGCCAACACATGCTCCACGGCCCGACCGCGATCATCGGAGACAGTCCCACCCCATAGAGGATTGTGGGCGTTGAAATCGCCCAGAAGCAGCAATGGTGGCGGGAGTTGAGCCAGCAGCGCAGCCAAGACATGGCGGGGGAGCTCCCCATCCGGAGGAATGTAAACAGAGCAAACAGTAATAGCCGGCGAGAGCTCAACCCTGGCAGCAACTGCCTCTAAAGGCGTCTGAAGGGGTACTGGCGAGCTACAGACAGAGTGGTGAACAAAGAGGCAAACCCCACCTGACGCTCGTTGACAGGCAGCACGGTTCTTATAGTATCCCCGATAACCGCGAAGGGCGGGGGTCCGCAGTGCAGGAAACCAAGTTTCCTGCAGAGCAATGCAGAGAACAGGGGAATCACTCAGAAGCATCCGGAGCTCTGGCAGGTGGCGGAAATAACCGCCGCAGTTCCATTGGAGAATGGAAGCAGGAAGGGACTGGGAGGGCGTGAATGCGACTAAGAGGCAGACAGCGCTTCAGAGCCAACCGCCGCCACTGGGGGAGAGTCAGCGGAGTCCATAGGAGAGGCCCCCAAGGGTTCCGTGAGGGCGAGATCCGCGCCAGAGGCGAGGATCTCCACCTCATCCCCGGAGCCAGGACTATGTACAGCAGGCGGTGCTGAAACCGCCGGAATGTCCTTCTTGGACACATTCCGTTCCTTCTTCTCGCGTCTGCCCTTAGGGTGAGAGGGCTGGGAGAGCTTCTCTGAAGGAGCGTCAGAGGCTGACGACGACGCAGAAGCCCTACGACCAGCAGGTGGCGGAACCTTCAGCCACTGGCTGACATCTGGCTGGGAAGGAGAAGAAACGGAGGAAGGGAGAGCCCCGAGGGACCCCTTCCGTGAGAGAGGAACCGGCGGAGGCAACGCCGCCGGAGAAGGAGGGGGAGGAATCGAGCCTCCCGGTTGTGGAGCAGATGTCACTCCCGAAGTAAGCTTGGGGGGAGCGACAGAAGAGGGTTTGCCCCCAACTGCTAAGGGGGCAAGAGAGGAAGGCTTGCCCCCAGGCACGAGGGGGGCAGACAGAGATACATGGCCCCGAGGGCCCACTGAAGGCGGCACAGATGAAGCGACAACCGTCGCTCGTGCGGGCGACGATAACGTGGCTGCAGCATAAGATGTTCGAAGGGAAGCAGGATACAACCTTTCATATTTCTGTTTAGCCTCTCGATAAGTAAGCCGGTCCAGGGTCTTAAATTCCATGATCTTCCGCTCCTTATGAAGAACGGGGCAATCCGGCGAGCATGGAGAGTGGTGCTCCCCACAGTTGACACATACAGGCGGGGGCGCACATGGAGAATCGGGATGAGACGGGCGTCCGCAATCTCGACATGTAGCGCTGGATGGGCAACGGGAGGACATATGCCCAAACTTCCAGCACTGGAAGCACCGCATCGGGGGAGGGACGTATGGCTTCACGTCGCAACGGTAAACCATTACCTTGACCTTCTCGGGCAAGACATCACCCTCGAAGGCCAAGATAAAGGCACCGGTGGCCACCCTGTTTGTCTTGGGTCCTCGATGGACACGACGGACAAAATGCACACCACGTCGTTCCAAGTCGGCTCTCAGCTCGTCATCGGATTGCAACAAGAGGTCACGATGGTAAATAATCCCCTGGACCATATTTAAGCTACTGTGGGGAGTGACGGTAACAGGGACGTCACCCAGCTTATCACACAAGAGCAACGCTCGTGACTGGGCTGGGGAGGACGTCTTGAGGAGGATGGACCCATTCCTCATTTTTGACAACCCCGCCACTTCCCCAAACTTATCCTCCAGGTGTTCCACAAAAAACATAGGCTTCGTCGGAAGAAAGGAGTCACCATCAGTCCTGCTGCAGACAAGGTAGTGCGGTACGTAAGGCTCCCGCTTGGCACTAGATCGGCGTCCCTCCCATGGCGCAGCCAACGAGGGGAACGTCTGAGGGTCATACTGCGCAGCATCGAAGTCGACTCTACCTCGCTTAGAGACGCTGGTGGCCGTGCGACCACCAGCTTGATGTGATTTATTGCGCTTCATTGCGCCACATCCGCCCAGATGCCACCTACTCCGAACGGGGCTCTCCCCAAGGGCGCCACCCAGCCAAAGCAACGGGTACCTGGCCGATATCCCGTTGCCCGGAGTCCCCGTGCCCCAGACAAGATGGGCACATACTCCTTGGCATGCATGGGGAGGAAACAGCTCAGGCATCTGTAGTGCGATCCCTGCGTGGTCAGGGGGCTACCACCAAGAGGGTACATGACGACCCCACCGCAACGGACTGGCTACCGTGCTGGATTTTAGGTGTTTGAAGGGTCCACAGTTGTCGTAGGCGCCAAGAAGAAGAGAGCGCACAAGGCGAGAAGGAGACCACCCAGAAGATGTTGGGCGTAGTCCCCCCCACACGACAATAGGTAACATGCAAGATGGTGGAGCATGATGGACCAATACAAAAACACCACGTAAGGTGTCCTTCCCCAAATGGCACGCACTGACGACGGAAATTTGGAAGAAAAAAGGAGGTCAAACCCAAGAGGAGACCACCACAGAAGGACGAAACGTTTGAGACTCCTTTTAGTCGCCTCTTACGACAGGCAGGAATACCGCGGGCCTATTCTTACCCCCGAACCCGCAGGGGGAGAACAAGAACTGTAAGGAGCCTCAGAAAGCACCATTTCCAACATTCACCATCTGTAGACATAGTTAGCGTACAGCTGTACACGTCTACCTTACTCACTACCCTAGGTGAAGGAGAACAGTAAGGAGCTCAGAAGGCACCATTTCCAACATTCACCATCTGTAGACACAGTTAGCGCACATCTGACCATGTCTACCTTACTTTCCACCCTTGAGTAACAAGAACTGTAAGGAGCCTCAGAAAGCACCATTTCCAACATTCACCATCTGTAGACACAGTTAGCGCACATCTGACCATGTCTCCCTTACTTTCTACCCTTGATGAACGAGAACTGTAAGGAGCCTCAGAAAGCACCATTTCCAACATTCACTATCTGTAGACACAGTTAGCGCACATCTGACCATGTCTCCCTTACTTTCTACCCTTGATGAACAAGAACTGTAAGGAGCCTCAGAAAGCACCATTTCCAACATTCACCATCTGTAGACACAGTTAGCGCACATCTGACCATGTCTCCCTTACTTTCTACCCTTGATGAACAAGAACTGCAAGGAGCCTCAGAATGCACCATTTCCAACATTCACCATCTGTAGACACAGTTAGCGCACATCTGACCATGTCTCCCTTACTTTCTACCCTTGATGAACAAGAACTGTAAGGAGCCTCAGAAAGCACAATTTCCCACATTCACTATCTGTAGACAGAGTTAACGCACATCTGACCATGTCTCCCTTACTTTCTACCCTTGATGAACAAGAACTGTAAGGAGCCTCAGAAAGCACCCTTTCCAACATTCACCATCTGTAGACATAGTTAGCGCACAGCTGTACACGTCTACCTTATTCACTACCCTAGGTGAAGGAGAACAGTAAGGAGCTCAGAAGGCACTATTTCCAACATTCACCATCTGTAGACACAGTTAGCGCACATCTGACCATGTCTCCCTTACTTTCTACCCTTGATGAACAAGATCTGTAAGGAGCCTCAGAAAGCACCATTTCCAACATTCACCATCTGTAGACATAGTTAGCGTACAGCTGTACACGTCTACCTTACTCACTACCCTAGGTGAAGGAGAACAGTAAGGAGCTCAGAAGGCACCATTTCCAACATTCACCATCTGTAGACACAGTTAGCGCACATCTGTCCATGTCTCCCTCACTTTCTACCCTTGATGAACAAGAACTGTAAGGAGCCTCAGAAAGCACCATTACCAACATTCACCATCTGTAGACACAGTTAGCGCACATCTGACCATGTCTCCCTTACTTTCTACGATTGATGAACAAGAACTGTATGGAGCCTCAGAAAGCACCATTTCCAACATTCACCATCTGTAGACACAGTTAGCGCACATCTGACCATGTCTCCCTTACTTTTTACCCTTGATGAACAAGAACTGTAAGGAGCCTCAGAAAGCACCATTTCCAACATTCACCATCTGTAGACACAGTTAGCGCACATCTGACCATGTCTCCCTTACTTTCTACCCTTGATGAACAAGAACTGTAAGGAGCCTCAGAAAGCACCATTTCCAACATTCACCATCTGTAGACACAGTTAGCGAACATCTGACCATGTCTCCCTTACTTTCTACCCTTGATGAACAAGAACTGTAAGGAGCCTCAGAAAGCACCATTTCCAACATTCACCATCTGTAGACACAGTTAGCGCACATCTGACCATGTCGCCCTTACTTTCTACCCTTGATGAACAAGAACTGTAAGGAGCCTCAGAAAGCACCATTTCCAACACTCACCATCTGTAGACATAGTTAGCGTACAGCTGTACACGTCTACCTTACTCACTACCCTAGGTGAAGGAGAACAGTAAGGAGCTCAGAAGGCAACATTTCCAACATTCACCATCTGTAGACACAGTTAGCGCACATCTGACCATGTCTCCCTTACTTTCTACCCTTGATGAACAAGAACTGTAAGGAGCCTCAGAAAGCACCATTTCCAACATTCACCATCTGTAGACACAGTTAGCGCACATCTGACCATGTCTCCCTTACTTTCTACCCTTGATGAACAAGAACTGTAAGGAGCCTCAGAAAGCACCATTTCCAGCATTCACCATCTGTAGACACACTTAGCGCACATCTGACCGTGTCTCCCTTACTTTCTACCCTTGATGAACAAGAAATGTAAGGAGCCTCAGAAAGCACCATTTCCAACATTCACCATCTGTAGACATAGTTAGCGTACAACTGTACACGTCTACCTTACTCACTACCCTAGGTGAAGGAGAACAGTAAGGAGCTCAGAAGGCACCATTTCCAACATTCACCATCTGTAGACACAGTTAGCGCACATCTGACCATGTCTCCCTTACTTTCTACCCTTAATGAACAAGAACTGTAAGGAGCCTCAGAGAGCACCATTTCCAACATCCACCATCTGTAGACACAGTTAGCGCACATCTGACCATGTCTCCCTTACTTTCTACCCTTGATAAACAAGAACTGTAAGGAGCCTCAGAAAGCACCATTTCCAACATTCACCATCTGTAGACATAGTTAGCGTACAGCTGTACACGTCTATCTTACTCACTACCCTAAGTGAAGGAGAACAGTAAGGAGCTCAGAAGGCACCATTTCCAACATTCACCATCTGTAGACACAGTTAGCGCACATCTGACCATGTCTCCCTTACTTTCTACCCTTGATGAACAAGAACTGTAAGGAGCCTCAGAAAGCACCATTTCCAACATTCACCATCTGTAGACACAGTTGGCGCACATCTGACCATGTCTCCCTTACTTTCTACCCTTGATGAAAAAGAACTGTAAGGAGCCTCAGAAAGCACCATTTCCAACATTCACCATCTGTAGACACAGTTAGCGCACATCTGACCATGTCTCCCTTACTTTCTACCCTTGATGAACAAGAACTGTAAGGAGCCTCAGAAAGCGCCATTTCCAACATTCACCATCAGTAGACATAGTTAGCGTACAGCTGTACACGTCTACCTTACTCACTACCCTAGGTGAAGGAGAACAGTAAGGAGCTTAGAAGGCACCATTTCCAACATTCACCATCTGTAGACACAGTTAGCGCACATCTGACCAAGTCTCCCTTACTTACTACCCTTGATGAACAAGAACTGTAAGGAGCCTCAGAAAGGACCATTTCCAGCATTCACCATCTGTAGACACAGTTAGCGCACATCTGACCATGTCTCCCTTACTTTCTACCCTTGATGAACAAGAACTGTAAGGAGCCTCAGAAGGCACCATTTCCAACATTCACCATCTGCAGACATAGTTGGCGTACAGCTGTACACGTCTACCATACTCACTACCCTAGGTGAAGGAGAACAGTAAGGAGCTCAGGAGGCACCGTTTCCAACATTCACCATCTGTAGACATAGTTAGCGCACATCTGACCATGTCTCCCTTACTTTCTACCCTTGATGAACAAGAACTGTAACGAGCCTCAGAAAGCACCATTTCCAACTTTCACCATCTGTAGACATAGTTAGCGTACAGCTGTACACGTCTACCTTACTCACTACCCTAAATGAAGGAGAACAGTAAGGAGCTCAGAAGGCACCATTTCCAACATTCTCCATCTGTAGACACAGGTAGCGCACATCTGACCATGTCTCCCTTACTTTCTACCCTTGATGAACAAGAACTGTAAGGAGCCTCAGAAAGGACCATTTCCAACATTCACTATCTGTAGACACAGTTAGCGCACATCTGACCATGTCTCCCTTACTTTCTACCCTTGATGAACAAGAACTGTAAGGAGCCTCAGAAAGCACCATTTCCAACATTCACCATCTGTAGACACAGTTAGCGCACATCTGACCATGTCTCCCTTACTTTCTACCTTTGATGAACAAGAACTGTAAGGAGCCTCAGAAAGCACCATTTCCAACATTCACCATCTGTAGACACAGTTAGCGCACATCTGACCATGTCTCCCTTACTTTCTACCCTTGATGAACAAGAACTGTAAGGAGCCTCAGAAAGCACCATTTCCAACATTCACCATCTGTAGACATAGTTAGCGTACAGCTGTACACGTCTACCTTACTCACTACCCTAGGTGAAGGAGAACAGTAAGGAGCTCAGAAGGCACCATTTCCAACATTCACCATCTGTAGACACAGTTAGCGCACATCTGACCACGTCTCCCTTACTTTCTACCCTTGATGAACAAGAACTGTAAGGAGCCTCAGAAAGCACCATTTCCAACATTCACCATCTGTAGACACAGTTAGCGCACATCTGACCATGTCTCCCTTACTTTCTACCCTTGATGAACAAGAACTGTAAGCAGCCTCAGAAAGCACCATTTCCAACATTCACCATCTGTAGACACAGTTAGCGCACATCTGACCATGTCTCCCTTACTTTCTACCCTTGATGAGCAAGAACTGTAAGGAGCCTCAGAAAGCACCATTTCCAACATTCACCATCTGTAGACATAGTTAGCATACAGCTGTACACGTCTACCTTACTTAATACCCTAGGTAAAGGAGAACAGTAAGGAGCTCAGAAGGAACTATTTCCAACTTTCACCATCTGTAGACACTGTTAGCGCACATCTGACCATGTCTCCCTTACTTTCTACCCTTGATGTACAAGAACTGTAAGGAGCCTCAGAAAGCACCATTTCCAACATTCACCATCTGTAGACACAGTTAGCGCACATCTGACCATGTCTCCCTTACTTTCTACCCTTGATGAACAAGAACTGTAAGGAGCCTCAGAAAGCACCATTTCCAACATTCACCATCTGTAGACATAGTTAGCGTACAGCTGAACACGTCTACCTTACTCACTACCCTAGGTGAAGGAGAACAGTAAGGAGCTCAGAAGGCACCATTTCCAACATTCACCATCTGTAGACACAGTTAGCGCACATCTGACCATGTCTCCCTTACTTTCTACCCTTGATGAACAAGAACTGTAACGAGCCTCAGAAAGCACCATTTCCAACATTCACGATCTGTAGACACAGTTAGCGCACATCTGACCATGTCTCCCTTACTTTCTACCCTTGATGAACAAGAACTGTAAGGGGCCTCAGAAAGCACCATTTCCAACATTCACCATCTGTAGACACAGTTAGCGCACATCTGACCATGTCTCCTTTACATTCTACCCTTGATGAACAAGAACTGTAAGGAGCCTCAGAAAGCACCATTTCCAACATTCACCATCTGTTGACATAGTTAGCGTACAGCTGTACACGTCTACCTTACTCACTACCCTAGGTGAAGGAGACAGTAAGGAGCTCAGAAGGCACCATTTCCAACATTCACCATCTGTAGACACAGTTAGCGCACATCTGACCATGTCTCCCTTACTTTCTACCCTTGATGAACAAGAACTGTAAGGAGCCTCAGAAAGCACCATTTCCAACATTCACCATCAGTAGACACAGTTAGCGCACATTTGACCATGTCTCCCTTACTTTCTACCCTTGATGAACAAGAACTGTAAGGAGCCTCAGAAAGCACCATTTCCAGCATTCACCATCTGTAGACACAGTTAGCGCACATCTGACCGTGTCTCCCTTACTTTCTACCCTTGATGAACAAGAAATGTAAGGAGCCTCAGAAAGCACCATTTCCAACATTCACCATCTGTAGACATAGTTAGCGTACAACTGTACACGTCTACCTTACTCACTACCCTAGGTGAAGGAGAACAGTAAGGAGCTCAGAAGGCACCATTTCCAACATTCACCATCTGTAGACACAGTTAGCGCACATCTGACCATGTCTCCCTTACTTTCTACCCTTGATGAACAAGAACTGTAAGGAGCCTCAGAGAGCACCATTTCCAACATCCACCATCTGTAGACACAGTTAGCGCACAGCTGTACACGTCTACCTTACTCACTACCCTAGGTGAAGGAGAACAGTAAGGAGCTCAGAAGGCACCATTTCCAACATTCACCATCTGTAGACACAGTTAGCGCACATCTGACCAAGTCTCCCTTACTTACTACCCTTGATGAACAAGAACTGTAAGGAGCCTCAGAAAGGACCATTTCCAGCATTCACCATCTGTAGACACAGTTAGCGCACATCTGACCATGTCTCCCTTACTTTCTACCCTTGATGAACAAGAACTGTAAGGAGCCTCAGAAGGCACCATTTCCAACATTCACCATCTGCAGACATAGTTGGCGTACAGCTGTACACGTCTACCATACTCACTACCCTAGGTGAAGGAGAACAGTAAGGAGCTCAGGAGGCACCGTTTCCAACATTCACCATCTGTAGACATAGTTAGCGCACATCTGACCATGTCTCCCTTACTTTCTACCCTTGATGAACAAGAACTGTAACGAGCCTCAGAAAGCACCATTTCCAACTTTCACCATCTGTAGACATAGTTAGCGTACAGCTGTACACGTCTACCTTACTCACTACCCTAAATGAAGGAGAACAGTAAGGAGCTCAGAAGGCACCATTTCCAACATTCTCCATCTGTAGACACAGTTAGCGCACATCTGACCATGTCTCCCTTACTTTCTACCCTTGATGAACAAGAACTGTAAGGAGCCTCAGAAAGGACCATTTCCAACATTCACTATCTGTAGACACAGTTAGCGCACATCTGACCATGTCTCCCTTACTTTCTACCCTTGATGAACAAGAACTGTAAGGAGCCTCAGAAAGCACCATTTCCAACATTCACCATCTGTAGACACAGTTAGCGCACATCTGACCATGTCTCCCTTACTTTCTACCTTTGATGAACAAGAACTGTAAGGAGCCTCAGAAAGCACCATTTCCAACATTCACCATCTGTAGACACAGTTAGCGCACATCTGACCATGTCTCCCTTACTTTCTACCCTTGATGAACAAGAACTGTAAGGAGCCTCAGAAAGCACCATTTCCAACATTCACCATCTGTAGACATAGTTAGCGTACAGCTGTACACGTCTACCTTACTCACTACCCTAGGTGAAGGAGAACAGTAAGGAACTCAGAAGGCACCATTTCCAACATTCACCATCTGTAGACACAGTTAGCGCACATCTGACCACGTCTCCCTTACTTTCTACCCTTGATGAACAAGAACTGTAAGGAGCCTCAGAAAGCACCATTTCCAACATTCACCATCTGTAGACACAGTTAGCGCACATCTGACCATGTCTCCCTTACTTTCTACCCTTGATGAACAAGAACTGTAAGCAGCCTCAGAAAGCACCATTTCCAACATTCACCATCTGTAGACATAGTTAGCATACAGCTGTACACGTCTACCTTACTTACTACCCTAGGTAAAGGAGAACAGTAAGGAGCTCAGAAGGAACCATTTCCAACTTTCACCATCTGTAGACACTTTTAGCGCACATCTGACCATGTCTCCCTTACTTTCTACCCTTGATGTACAAGAACTGTAAGGAGCCTCAGAAAGCACCATTTCCAACATTCACCATCTGTAGACACAGTTAGCGCACATCTGACCATGTCTCCCTTACTTTCTACCCTTGATGAACAAGAACTGTAAGGAGCCTCAGAAAGCACCATTTCCAACATTCACCATCTGTAGACATAGTTAGCGTACAGCTGTACACGTCTACCTTACACACTACCCTAGGTGAAGGAGAACAGTAAGGAGCTCAGAAGGCACCATTTCCAACATTCACCATCTGTAGACACAGTTAGCGCACATCTGACCATGTCTCCCTTACTTTCTACCCTTGATGAACAAGAACTGTAAGGAGCCTCAGAAAGCACCATTTCCAACATTCACTATCTGTAGACACAGTTAGCGCACATCTGACCATGTCTCCCTTACTTTCTACCCTTGATGAACAAGAACTGTAAGGAGCCTCAGAAAGCACCATTTCCACATTCACCATCTGTAGACACAGTTAGCGCACATCTGACCATGTCTCCCTTACTTTCTACCCCTGATGAACAAGAACTGTAAGGAGCCTCAGAAAGCACCAATTCCAACATTCACCATCTGTAGACATAGTTAGCGTACAGCTGTACACGTCTACCTTACTCACTACCCTAGGTGAAGGAGAACAGTTATGAGCTCAGAAGGCACCATTTCCAACATTCACCATCTGTAGACACAGTTAGCGCACATCTGACCATGTCTCCCTTACTTTCTACCCTTGATGAACAAGAACTGTAAGGAGCCTCAGAAAGCACCATTTCCAACATTCACCATCTGAAGACACAGTTAGCGCACATCTGACCATGTCTCCCTTACTTTCTACCCTTGATGAACAAGAACTGTAAGCAGCCTCAGAAAGCACCATTTCCAACATTCACCATCTGTAGACACAGTTAGCGCACATCTGACCATGTCTCCCTTACTTTCTACCCTTGATGAGCAAGAACTGTAAGGAGCCTCAGAAAGCACCATTTCCAACATTCACCATCTGTAGACATAGTTAGCATACAGCTGTACACGTCTACCTTACTTACTACCCTAGGTAAAGGAGAACAGTAAGGAGCTCAGAAGGAACCATTTCCAACTTTCACCATCTGTAGACACTGTTAGCGCACATCTGACCATGTCTCCCTTACTTTCTACCCTTGATGTACAAGAACTGTAAGGAGCCTCAGAAAGCACCATTTCCAACATTCACCATCTGTAGACACAGTTAGCGCACATCTGACCATGTCTCCCTTACTTTCTACCCTTGATGAACAAGAACTGTAAGGAGCCTCAGAAAGCACCATTTCCAACATTCACTATCTGTAGACACAGTTAGCGCACATCTGACCATGTCTCCCTTACTTTCTGCCCTTGATGAACAAGAACTGTAAGGAGCCTCAGAAAGCACCATTTCCAACATTCACCATCTGTAGACACAGTTAGCGCACATCTGACCATGTCTCCCTTACTTTCTATCCTTGATGAACAAGAACTGTAAGGAGCCTCAGAAAGCACCATTTCCAACATTCACCATCTGTAGACATAGTTAGCGTACAGCTGTACACGTCTACCTTACTCACTACCCTAGGTGAAGGAGAACAGTTAGGAGCTCAGAAGGCACCATTTCCAACATTCACCATCTGTAGACACAGTTAGCGCACATCTGACCATGTCTCCCTTACTTTCTACCCTTGATGAACAAGGACTGTAAGGAGCCTCAGAAAGCACCATTTCCAACATTCACCATCTGTAGACACAGTTAGCGCACATCTGACCATGTCTCCCTTACTTTCTACCCTTGATGAACAAGAACTGTTAGGAGCCTCAGAAAGCACCATTTCCAACATTCACCATCTGTAGACACAGTTAGCGCACATCTGACCATGTCTCCCTTACTTTCTACCCTTGATGAACAAGAACTGTAACGAGCCTCAGAAAGCACCATTTCCAACATTCACGATCTGTAGACACAGCGCACATCTGACCATGTCTCCCTTACTTTCTACCCTTGATGAACAAGAACTGTAAGGAGCCTCAGAAAGCACCATTTCCAACATTCACTATCTGTAGACACAGTTAGCGCACATCTGACCATGTCTCCTTTACTTTCTACCCTTGTTGAACAAGAACTGTAAGGAGCCGCAGAAAGCACCATTTCCTACATTCACCATCTGTAGACATAGTTAGAGTACAGCTGTACACGTCTACCTTACTCACTACCCTAGGTGAAGGAGAACAGTAAGGAGCTCAGAAGGCACCATTTCCAACATTCACCATCTGTAGACACAGTTAGCGCACATCTGACCATGTCTCCCTTACTTTCTACCCTTGATGAACAAGAACTGTAAGGAGCCTCAGAAAGCACCATTTCCAACATTCACTATCTGTAGACACAGTTAGCGCACATCTGACCATGTCTCCCTTACTTTCCACCCTTGATGAACAAGAACTGTAAGGAGCCTCAGAAAGCACCATTTCCAACATTCACCATCTGTAGACACAGTTAGCGCACATCTGACCATGACTCCCTTACTTTCTACCCATGATGAACAAGATCTCTAAGGAGCCTCAGAAAGCACCATTTCCAACATTCACCATCTGTAGACACAGTTAGCGCACATCTGACCATGTCTCCCTTACTTTCTACCCTTGATGAACAAGAACCGTAAGGAGCCTCAGAAAGCACCATTTCCAACATTCACCATCTGTAGACACAGTTAGCGAACATCTGACCATGTCTCCCTTACTTTCTACCCTTGATGAACAAGAACTGTAAGGAGCCTCAGAAAGCACCATTTCCAACATTCACCATCTGTAGACACAGTTCGCGCACATCTCACCACGTCTCCCTTACTTTCTACCCTTGATGAACAAGAACTGTAAGGAGCCTCAGAAAGCACCATTCCCAACATTCACCATCTGTAGACACAGTTAGCGCACATCTGCCCATGTCTCCCTTACTTTCTACCCTTGATGAACAAGAACTGTAAGGAGCCTCAGAAAGCACCATTTCCAACATTCACCATCTGTAGACAAAGTTAGCGCACATCTGACCATGTCTCCCTTACTTTCTACCCTTGATGAACAAGAACTGTAAGGAGCCTCAGAAAGCACCATTTCCAACATTCACCATCTGTAGACATAGTTAGCGTACAGCTGTACACGTCTACCTTCCTCACTACCCTAGGTGAAGGAGAACAGTAAGGAGCTCAGAAGGCACCATTTCCAACATTCACCATCTGTAGACACAGTTAGCGCACATGTGACCATGTCTCCCTTACTTTCTACCCTTGTTGAACAAGAACTGTAAGGAGCCTCAGAAAGCACCATTTCCTACATTCACCATCTGTAGACATAGTTAGTGTACAGCTGTACACGTCTACCTTACTCACTACCCTAGGTGAAGGAGAACAGTAAGGAGCTCAGAAGGCACCATTTCCAACATTCACCATCTGTAGACACAGTTAGCGCACATCCGACCATGTCTCCCTTACTTTCTACCCTTGATGAACAAGAACTGTAAGGAGCCTCAGAAAGCACCATTTCCAACATTCACCATCCGTAGACACAGTTAGCGCACATCTGACCATGTCTCCCTTACTTTCTACCCTTGATGAACAAGAACTGTAAGGAGCCTCAGAAAGCACCATTTCCAACATTCACTATCTGTAGACACAGTTAGCGTAAACCTGTACACGTCTACCTTACTCACTACCCTAGGTGAAGGAGAACAGTAAGGAGCTCAGAAGGCACCATTTCCAACATTCACCATCTGTAGACACAGTTAGCGCACATCTGACCATGTCTCCCTTACTTTCTACCCTTGATGAACAAGAACTGTAAGAAGCTCAGAAAGCACCATTTCCAACATTCACCATCTGTAGACACAGTTAGCGCACATCTGACCATGTCTCCCTTACTTTCTACCCTTCATGAACAAGAACTGTAAGGAGCCTCAGAAAGCACCATTTCCAACATTCACCATCTGTAGACACAGTTTGCGCACATCTGACCATGTCTCCCTTACTTTCCACCCTTGATGAACAAGAACTGTAAGGAGCCTCAGAAAGCACCATTTCCAACATTCACCATCTGTAGACACAGTTAGCGCACATCTGACCATGTCTCCCTTGTTTTCTACCGTTGATGAACAAGAACTGTAAGGAGCCTCAGAAAGCACCATTTCCAACATTCACCATCTGTAGACACAGTTAGCGCACATCTGTCCATGTCTCCCTTACTTTCTACCCCTGATGAACAAGAACTGTAAGGAGCCTCAGAAAGCACCATTTCCAACATTCACCATCTGTCGACAAAGTTAGCGCACATCTGACCATGTCTCCCTTACTTTCTACCCTTGATGAACAGGAACTGTAAGGAGCCTCAGAAAGCACCATTTCCAACATTCACCATCTGTAGACATAGTTAGCGTACAGCTGTACACGTCTACCTTCTTCACTACCCTAGGTGAAGGAGAACAGTAAGGAGCTCAGAAGGCACCATCTCCAACATTCACCATCTGTAGACACAGTTAGCGCACATCTTACCATGTCTCCCTTACTTTCTACCCTTGTTGAACAAGAACTGTAAGGAGCCTCAGAAAGCACCATTTCCTACATTCACCATCTGTAGACATAGTTAGCGTACAGCTGTACACGTCTACCTTACTCACTACCCTAGGTGAAGGAGAACAGTAAGGAGCTCAGAAGGCACCATTTCCAACATTCACCATCTGTAGACACAGTTAGCGCACATCTGACCATGTCTCCCTTACTTTCTACCCTTGAAGAACAAGAACTGTAAGGAGCCTCAGAAAGCACCATTTCCAACATTCACCATCTGTAGACACAGTTAGCGCACATCTGACCATGTCTCCCTTACTTTCTACCCTTGATGAACAAGAACTGTAAGGAGCCTCAGAAAGCACCATTTCCAACATTCACCATTTGTAGACACAGTTAGCGCACATCTGACCATGTCTCCCTTACTTTCTACCCTTGATGAACAAGAACCGTAAGGAGCCTCAGAAAGCACCATTTCCAACATTCACCATCTGTAGACACAGTTAGCGCACATCTGACCATGTCTCCCTTACTTTCTACCCTTGATGAACAAGAACTGTAAGGAGCCTCAGAAAGCACCATTTCCAACATTCACCATCTGTAGACACAGTTAGCGCACATCTGACCATGTCGCCCTTACTTTCTACCCTTGATGAACAAGAACTGTAAGGAGCCTCAGAAAGCACCATTTCCAACATTCACCATCTGTAGACACAGTTAGCGCACATCTGACCATGTCTCCCTTACTTTCTACCCTTGATGAACAAGAACTGTAAGGAGCCTCAGAAAGCACCACTTCCAACATTCACCATCTGTAGACACAGTTAGCGCACATCTGACCATGTCTCCCTTACTTTATACCCTTGATGAACAAGAACTGTAAGGAGCCTCAGAAAGCACCATTTCCAACATTCACCATCTGTAGACATAGTTAGCGTACAGTTGAACACGTCTACCTTACTCACTACCCTAGGTGAAGGAGAACAGTAAGGAGCTCAGAAGTCACCATTTCCAACATTCACCATCTGTAGACACAGTTAGCGCACATCTGACCATGTCTCCCTTACTTTCTACCCTTGATGAACAAGAACTGTAAGGAGCCTCAGAGAGCACCATTTCCAACATTCACCATCTGTAGACACAGTTAGCGCACATCTGACCATGTCTCCGTTACTTTCTACCCTTGATGAACAAGAACTGTAAGGAGCCTCAGAAAGCACCATTTCCAACATTCACCATCTGTAGACACAGTTAGCGCACATCTGACCATGTCTCCCTTACTTTCTACCCTAGATGAACAAGAACTGTAAGGAGCCTCAGAAAGCACCATTTCCAACATTCACCATCTGTAGACATAGTTAGCGTACAGCTGTACACGTCTACCTTAATCACTACCCTAGGTGAAGGAGAACAGTAAGAAGCTCAGAAGGCACCATTTCCAACATTCACCATCTGTAGACACAGTTAGCGCACATCTGACCATGTCTCCCTTACTTTCTACCCTTGATGAACAAGAACTGTAAGGAGCCTCAGAAAGCACCATTTCCAACATTCACCATCTGTAGACACAGTTAGCGCACTTCTGACCATGTCTCCCTTACTTTCTACCATTGATGAACAAGATCTGTAAGGAGCCTCAGAAAGCACCATTTCCAACATTCACCATCTGTAGACACAGTTAGCGCACATCTGACCATGTCTCTCCTACTTTCTACCCTTGATGAACAAGAACTGTAAGGAGCCTCAGAAAGCACCATTTCCAACATTCACCATCTGTAGACACAGTTAGCGCACATCTGACCATGTCTCCCTTACTTTCTACCCTTGATGAACAAGAACTGTAAGGAGCCTCAGAAAGCACCATTTCCAACATTCACCATTTGTAGACACAGTTAGCGCACATCTGACCATGTCTCCCTTACTTTCTACCCTTGATGAACAAGAACTGTAAGGAGCCTCAGAAAGCACCATTTCCAACATTCACCATCTGTAGACACAGTTAGCGCACATCTGACCATGTCTCCCTTACTTTCTACCCTTGATGAACAAGAACTGTAAGGAGCCTCAGAAAGCACCATTTCCAACATTCACCATCTGTAGACACAGTTAGCGCACATCTGACCATGTCTCCCTTACTTTCTACCCTTGATGAACAAGAACTGTAAGGAGCCTCAGAAAGCACCATTTCCAACATTCACCATCTGTAGACACAGTTAGCGCACATCTGACCATGTCTCCCTTACTTTCTACCCTTGATGAACAAGAACTGTAAGGAGCCTCAGAAAGCACCACTTCCAACATTCACCATCTGTAGACACAGTTAGCGCACATCTGACCATGTCTCCCTTACTTTCTACCCTTGATGAACAAGAACTGTAAGGAGCCTCAGAAAGCACCATTTCCAACATTCACCATCTGTAGACATAGTTAGCGTACAGTTGTACACGTCTACCTTACTCACTACCCTAGGTGAAGGAGAACAGCAAGGAGCTCAGAAGTCACCATTTCCAACATTCACCATCTGTAGACACAGTTAGCGCACATCTGACCATGTCTCCCTTACTTTCTACCCTTGATGAACAAGAACTGTAAGGAGCCTCAGAAAGCACCATTTCCAACATTCACCATCTGTAGACACAGTTAGCACACATCTGACCATTTCTCCCTTACTTTCTACCCTTGATGAACAAGAACTGTAAGGAGCCTCAGAAAGCACCATTTCCAACATTCACTATCTGTAGATATAGTTACCGTACAGCTGTACACGTCTACCTTACTCACTACCCTAGGTGAAGGAGAACAGTAAGGAGCTCAGAAGGCACCATTTCCAACATTCACCATCTGTAGACACAGTTAGCGCACATCTGACCATGTCTCCCTTTCTTTCTACCCTTGATGAACGAGAACTGTAAGGAGCCTCAGAATGCACCATTTCCAACATTCACTATCTGTAGACACAGTTAGCGCACATCTGACCATGTCTCCCTTACTTTCTACCCTTGATGAACAAGAACTGTAAGGAGCCTCAGAAAGCACCATTTCCAACATTCACTATCTGTAGACACAGTTAGCGTAAAGCTGTACACGTCTACCTTACTCACTACCCTAGGTGAAGGAGAACAGTAAGGAGCTCAGAAGGCACCATTTCCAACATTCACCATCTGTAGACACAGTTAGCGCACATCTGACCATGTCTCCCTTACTTTTTACCCTTGATGAACAAGAACTGTAAGGAGCCTAAGAAAGCACCATTTCCAACATTCACCATCTGTAGACACAGTTAGTGCACATCTGACCATGTCTCCCTTACTTTCTACCATTGATGAACAAGATCTGTAAGGAGCCTCAGAAAGCACCATTTCCAACATTCACCATCTGTAGACACAGTTAGCGCACATCTGACCATGTCTCCCTTACTTTCTACCCTTGATGAACAAGAACTGTAAGGAGCCTCAGAAAGCACCATTTCCAACATTCACCATCTGTAGACACAGTTAGCGCACATCTGACCATGTCTCCCTTACTTTCTACCCTTGATGAACAAGAACTGTAAGGAGCCTCAGAAAGCACCATTTCCAACATTCACCATTTGTAGACACAGTTAGCGCACATCTGACCATGTCTCCCTTACTTTCTACCCTTGATGAACAAGAACTGTAAGGAGCCTCAGAAAGCACCATTTCCAACATTCACCATTTGTAGACACAGTTAGTGCACATCTGACCATGTCTCCCTTACTTTCTACCATTGATGAACAAGATCTGTAAGGAGCCTCAGAAAGCACCATTTCCAACATTCACCATCTGTAGACACAGTTAGCGCACATCTGACCATGTCTCCCTTACTTTCTACCCTTGATGAACAAGAACTGTAAGGAGCCTCAGAAAGCACCATTTCCAACATTCACCATCTGTAGACACAGTTGGCGCACATCTGACCATGTCTCCCTTACTTTCTACCCTTGATGAAGAAGAACTGTAAGGAGCCTCAGAAAGCACCATTTCCAACATTCACTATCTGTAGACACAGTTAGCGTAAAGCTGTACACGTCTACCTTACTCACTACCCTAGGTGAAGGAGAACAGTAAGGAGCTCAGAAAGCACCATTTCCAACATTCACCATTTGTAGACACAGTTAGTGCACATCTGACCATGTCTCCCTTACTTTCTACCATTGATGAACAAGATCTGTAAGGCGCCTCAGAAAGCACCATTTCCAACATTCACCATCTGTAGACACAGTTAGCGCACATCTGACCATGTCTCCCTTACTTTCTACCCTTGATGAACAAGAACTGTAAGGAGCCTCAGAAAGCACCATTTCCAACACTCACTATCTGTAGACACAGTTAGCGTAAAGCTGTACACGTCTACCTTACTCACTACCCTAGGTGAAGGAGAACAGTAAGGAGCTCAGAAGGCACCATTTCCAACATTCACCATCTGTAGACACAGTTAGCGCACATCTGACCATGTCTCCCTTACTTTCTACCCTTGATGAACAAGAACTGTAAGGAGCCTCAGAAAGCACCATTTCCAACATTCACCATCTGTAGACACAGTTAGCGCACATCTGACCATGTCTCCCTTACTTTCTACAATTGATGAACAAGATCTGTAAGGAGCCTCAGAAAGCACCATTTCCAACATTCACCATCTGTAGACACAGTTAGCGCACATCTGACCATGTCTCCCTTACTTTCTACCCTTGATGAACAAGAACTGTAAGGAGCCTCAGAAAGCACCATTTCCAACATTCACCATCTGTAGACACAGTTAGCGCACATCTGACCATGTCTCCCTTACTTTCTACCCTTGATGAACAAGAACTGTAAGGAGCCTCAGAAAGCACCATTTCCAACATTCACCATTTGTAGACACAGTTAGCGCACATCTGACCATGTCTCCCTTACTTTCTACCCTTGATGAACAAGAACTGTAAGGAGCCTCAGAAAGCACCATTTCCAACATTCACCATCTGTAGACACAGTTAGCGCACATCTGACCATGTCTCCCTTACTTTCTACCCTTGATGAACAAGAACTGTAAGGAGCCTCAGAAAGCACCATTTCCAACATTCACCATCTGTAGACACAGTTAGCGCACATCTGACCATGTCTCCCTTACTTTCTACCCTTGATGAACAAGAACTGTAAGGAGCCTCAAAAAGCACCATTTCCAACATTCACCATCTGTAGACACAGTTAGCGCACATCTGACCATGTCTCCCTTACTTTCTACCCTTGATGAACAAGAACTGTAAGGAGCCTCAGAAAGCACCACTTCCAACATTCACCATCTGTAGACACAGTTAGCGCACATCTGACCATGTCTCCCTTACTTTCTACCCTTGATGAACAAGAACTGTAAGGAGCCTCAGAAAGCACCATTTCCAACATTCACCATCTGTAGACATAGTTAGCGTACAGTTGTACACGTCTACCTTACTCACTACCCTAGGTGAAGGAGAACAGTAAGGAGCTCAGAAGTCACCATTTCCAACATTCACCATCTGTAGACACAGTTAGCGCACATCTGACCATGTCTCCCTTACTTTCTACCCTTGATGAACAAGAACTGTAAGGAGCCTCAGAAAGCACCATTTCCAACATTCACCATCTGTAGATATAGTTACCGTACAGCTGTACACGTCTACCTTACTCACTACCCTAGGTGAAGGAGAACAGTAAGGAGCTTAGAAGGCACCATTTCCAACATTCACCATCTGTAGACACAGTTAGCGCACATCTGACCATGTCTCCCTTTCTTTCTACCCTTGATGAACGAGAACTGTAAGGAGCCTCAGAATGCACCATTTCCAACATTCACTATCTGTAGACACAGTTAGCGCACATCTGACCATGTCTCCCTTACTTTCTGCCTTTGATGAAGAAGAACTGTAAGGAGCCTCAGAAAGCACCATTTCCAACATTCACCATCTGTAGACACAGTTAGCGCACATCCGACCATGTCTCCCTTACTTTCTACCCTTGATGAACAAGAACTGTAAGGAGCCTCAGAAAGCACCATTTCCAACATTCACCATCTGTAGACACAGTTAGCGCACATCTGACCATGTCTCCCTTACTTTCTACCCTTGATGAACAAGAACTGTAAGGAGCCTCAGAAAGCACCATTTCCAACATTCACTATCTGTAGACACAGTTAGCATAAAGCTGTACACGTCTACCTTACTCACTACCCTAGGTGAAGGAGAACAGTAAGGAGCTCAGAAGGCACCATTTCCAACATTCACCATCTGTAGACACAGTTAGCGCACATCTGACCATGTCTCCCTTACTTTCTACCCTTGATGAACAAGAACTGTAAGGAGCCTCAGAAAGCACCATTTCCAACATTCACCATCTGTAGACACAGTTAGTGCACATCTGACCATGTCTCCCTTACTTTCTACCATTGATGAACAAGATCTGTAAGGAGCCTCAGAAAGCACCATTTCCAACATTCACCATCTGTAGACACAGTTAGCGCACATCTGACCATTTCTCCCTTACTTTCTACCCTTGATGAACAAGAACTGTAAGGAGCCTCAGAAAGCACCATTTCCAACATTCACCATCTGTAGACACAGTTAGCGCACATCTGACCATGTCTCCCTTACTTTCTACCCTTGATGAACAAGAACTGTAAGGAGCCTCAGAAAGCACCATTTCCAACATTCACCATTTGTAGACACAGTTAGCGCACATCTGACCATGTCTCCCTTACTTTCTACCCTTGATGAACAAGAACTGTAAGGAGCCTCAGAAAGCACCATTTCCAACATTCACCATCTGTAGACACAGTTAGCGCACATCTGACCATGTCTCCCTTACTTTCTACCCTTGATGAACAAGAACTGTAAGGAGCCTCAGAAAGCACCATTTCCAACATTCACCATCTGTAGACACAGTTAGCGCACATCTGACCATGTCTCCCTTACTTTCTACCCTTGATGAACAAGAACTGTAAGGAGCCTCAGAAAGCACCATTTCCAACATTCACCATCTGTAGACATAGTTAGCGTACAGTTGTACACGTCTACCTTACTCACTACCCTAGGTGAAGGAGAACAGTAAGGAGCTCAGAAGTCACCATTTCCAACATTCACCATCTGTAGACACAGTTAGCGCACATCTGACCATGTCTCCCTTACTTTCTACCCTTGATGAACAAGAACTGTAAGGAGCCTCAGAGAGCACCATTTCCAACATTCACCATCTGTAGACACAGTTAGCGCACATCTGACCATGTCTCCCTTACTTTCTACCCTTGATGAACAAGAACTGTAAGGAGCCTCAGAAAGCACCATTTCCAACATTCACCATCTGTAGACACAGTTAGCGCACATCTGACCATGTCTCCCTTACTTTCTACCCTAGATGAACAAGAACTGTAAGGAGCCTCAGAAAGCACCATTTCCAACATTCACCATCTGTAGACATAGTTAGCGTACAGCTGTACACGTCTACCTTAATCACTACCCTAGGTGAAGGAGAACAGTAAGAAGCTCAGAAGGCACCATTTCCAACATTCACCATCTGTAGACACAGTTAGCGCACATCTGACCATGTCTCCCTTACTTTCTACCCTTGATGAACAAGAACTGTAAGGAGCCTCAGAAAGCACCATTTCCAACACTCACCATCTGTAGACACAGTTAGCACACATCTGACCATTTCTCCCTTACTTTCTACCCTTGATGAACAAGAACTGTAAGGAGCCTCAGAAAGCACCATTTCCAACATTCACTATCTGCAGATATAGTTACCGTACAGCTGTACACGTCTACCTTACTCACTACCCTAGGTGAAGGAGAACAGTAAGGATCTCAGAAGGCAACATTTCCAACATTCACCATCTGTAGACACAGTTAGCGCACATCTGACCATGTCTCCCTTTCTTTCTACCCTTGATGAACGAGAACTGTAAGGAGCCTCAGAATGCACCATTTCCAACATTCACTATCTGTAGACACAGCTAGCGCACATCCGACCATGTCTCCCTTACTTTCTACCTTTGATGAAGAAGAACTGTAAGGAGCCTCAGAAAGCACCATTTCCAACATTCACCATCTGTAGACACAGTTAGCGCACATCCGACCATGTCTCCCTTACTTTCTACCCTTGATGAACAAGAACTGTAAGGAGCCTCAGAAAGCACCATTTCCAACATTCACCATCTGTAGACACAGTTAGCGCACATCTGACCATGTCTCCCTTACTTTCTACCCTTGATGAACAAGAACTGTAAGGAGCCTCAGAAAGCACCATTTCCAACATTCACTATCTGTAGACACAGTTAGCGTAAAGCTGTACACGTCTACCTTACTCACTACCCTAGGTGAAGGAGAACAGTAAGGAGCTCAGAAGGCACCATTTCCAACATTCACCATCTGTAGACACAGTTAGCGCACATCTGACCATGTCTCCCTTACTTTCTACCCTTGATGAACAAGAACTGTAAGGAGCCTCAGAAGGCACCATTTCCAACATTCACCATCTGTAGACACAGTTAGCGCACATCTGACCATGTCTCCCTTACTTTCTACCATTGATGAACAAGATCTGTAAGGAGCCTCAGAAAGCACCATTTCCAACATTCACCATCTGTAGACACAGTTAGCGCACATCTGACCATGTCTCCCTTACTTTCTACCCTTGATGAACAAGAACTGTAAGGAGCCTCAGAAAGCACCATTTCCAACATTCACCATCTGTAGACACAGTTAGCGCACATCTGACCATGTCTCCCTTACTTTCTACCCTTGATGAACAAGAACTGTAAGGAGCCTCAGAAAGCACCATTTCCAACATTCACCATTTGTAGACACAGTTAGCGCACATCTGACCATGTCTCCCTTACTTTCTACCCTTGATGAACAAGAACTGTAAGGAGCCTCAGAAAGCACCATTTCCAACATTCACCATCTGTAGACACAGTTAGCGCACATCTGACCATGTCTCCCTTACTTTCTACCATTGATGAACAAGAACTGTAAGGAGCCTCAGAAAGCACCATTTCCAACATTCACCATCTGTAGACACAGTTAGCGCACATCTGACCATGTCTCCCTTACTTTCTACCCTTGATGAACAAGAACTGTAAGGAGCCTCAGAAAGCACCATTTCCAACATTCACCATCTGTAGACACAGTTAGCGCACATCTGACCATGTCTCCCTTACTTTCTACCCTTGATGAACAAGAACTGTAAGGAGCCTCAGAAAGCACCACTTCCAACATTCACCATCTGTAGACACAGTTAGCGCACATCTGACCATGTCTCCCTTACTTTCTACCCTTGATGAACAAGAACTGTAAGGAGCCTCAGAAAGCACCATTTCCAACATTCACCATCTGTAGACATAGTTAGCGTACAGTTGTACACGTCTACCTTACTCACTACCCTAGGTGAAGGAGAACAGTAAGGAGCTCAGAAGTCACCATTTCCAACATTCACCATCTGTAGACACAGTTAGCGCACATCTGACCATGTCTCCCTTACTTTCTACCCTTGATGAACAAGAACTGTAAGGAGCCTCAGAGAGCACCATTTCCAACATTCACCATCTGTAGACACAGTTAGCGCACATCTGACCATGTCGACCTTACTTTCTACCCTTGATGAACAAGAACTGTAAGGAGCCTCAGAAAGCACCATTTCCAACATTCACCATCTGTAGACACAGTTAGCGCACATCTGACCATGTCTCCCTTACTTTCTACCACAGATGAACAAGAACTGTAAGGAGCCTCAGAAAGCACCATTTCCAACATTCACCATCTGTAGACATAGGTAGCGTACAGCTGTACACGTCTACCTTAATCACTACCCTAGGTGAAGGAGAACAGTAAGAAGCTCAGAAGGCACCATTTCCAACATTCACCATCTGTAGACCCAGTTAGCGCACATCTGACCATGTCTCCCTTACTTTCTACCCTTGATGAACAAGAACTGTAAGGAGCCTCAGAAAGCACCATTTCCAACATTCACCATCTGTAGACACAGTTAGCACACATCTGACCATTTCTCCCTTACTTTCTACCCTTGATGAACAAGAACTGTAAGGAGCCTCAGAAAGCACCATTTCCAACATTCACTATCTGTAGATATAGTTACCGTACAGCTGTACACGTCTACCTTACTCACTACCCTAGGTGAAGGAGAACAGTAAGGAGCTCAGAAGGCACCATTTCCAACATTCAAAATCTGTAGACACAGTTAGCGCACATCTGACCATGTCTCCCTTTCTTTCTACCCTTGATGAACGAGAACTGTACGGAGCCTCAGAATGCACCATTTCCAACATTCACTATCTGTAGACACAGTTAGCGCACATCTGACCATGTCTCCCTTACTTTCTACCCTAGATGAACAAGAACTGTAAGGAGCCTCAGAGAGCACCATTTCCAACATTCACCATCTGTAGACACAGTTAGCGCACATCTGACCATGTCTCCCTTACTTTCTACCCTTGATGAACAAGAACTGTAAGGAGCCTCAGAAAGCACCATTTCCAACATTCACCATCTGTAGACACAGTTAGCGCACATCTGACCATGTCTCCCTTACTTTCTACCCTAGATGAACAAGAACTGTAAGGAGCCTCAGAAAGCACCATTTCCAACATTCACCATCTGTAGACATAGTTAGCGTACAGCTGTACACGTCTACCTTAATCACTACCCTAGGTGAAGGAGAACAGTAAGAAGCTCAGAAGGCACCATTTCCAACATTCACCATCTGTAGACACAGTTAGCGCACATCTGACCATGTCTCCCTTACTTTCTACCCTTGATGAACAAGAACTGTAAGGAGCCTCAGAAAGCACCATTTCCAACATTCACCATCTGTAGACACAGTTAGCACACATCTGACCATTTCTCCCTTACTTTCTACCCTTGATGAACAAGAACTGTAAGGAGCCTCAGAAAGCACCATTTCCAACATTCACTATCTGTAGATATAGTTACCGTACAGCTGTACACGTCTACCTTACTCACTACCCTAGGTGAAGGAGAACAGTAAGGAGCTCAGAAGGCACCATTTCCAACATTCACCATCTGTAGACACAGTTAGCGCACATCTGACCATGTCTCCCTTTCTTTCTACCCTTGATGAACGAGAACTGTAAGGAGCCTCAGAATGCACCATTTCCAACATTCACTATCTGTAGACACAGTTAGCGCACATCTGACCATGTCTCCCTTACTTTCTACCTTTGATGAAGAAGAACTGTAAGGAGCCTCAGAAAGCACCATTTCCAACATTCACAATCTGTAGACACAGTTAGCGCACATCCGACCATGTCTCCCTTACTTTCTACCCTTGATGAACAAGAACTGTAAGGAGCCTCAGATAGCACCATTTCCAACATTCACCATCTGTAGACACAGTTAGCGCACATCTGACCATGTCTCCCTTACTTTCTACCCTTGATGAACAAGAACTGTAAGGAGCCTCAGAAAGCACCATTTCCAACATTCACTATCTGTAGACACAGTTAGCGTAAAGCTGTACACGTCTACCTTACTCACTACCCTAGGTGAAGGAGAACAGTAAGGAGCTCAGAAGGCACCATTTCCAACATTCACCTTCTGTAGACACAGTTAGCGCACATCTGACCATGTCTCCCTTACTTTCTACCCTTGATGAACAAGAACTGTAAGGAGCCTCAGAAAGCACCATTTCCAACATTCACCATCTGTAGACACAGTTAGCGCACATCTGACCATGTCTCCCTTACTTTCTACCATTGATGAACAAGATCTGTAAGGAGCCTCAGAAAGCACCATTTCAAACATTCACCATGTGTAGACACAGTTAGCGCACATCTGACCATGTCTCCCTTACTTTCTACCCTTGATGAACAAGAACTGTAAGGAGCCTCAGAAAGCACCATTTCCAACATTCACCATCTGTAGACACAGTTTGCGCACATCTGACCATGTCTCCCTTACTTTCTACCCTTGATGAACAAGAACTGTAATGAGCCTCAGAAAGCACCATTTCCAACATTCACCATCTGTCGACACAGTTAGCGCACATCTGACCATGTCTCCCTTACTTTCTACCCTTGATGAACAAGAACTGTAAGGAGCCTCAGAAAGCACCATTTCCAACATTCACCATCTGTAGACACAGTTAGCGCACATCTGACCATGTCTCCCTTAGTTTCTACCCTTGATGAACAAGAACTGTAAGGAGCCTCAGAAAGCACCATTTCCAACATTCACCATCTGTAGACATAGTTAGCGTACAGCTGTACACGTCTACCTTACTCACTACCCTAGGTGAAGGAGAACAGTAAGGAGCTCTGAAGGCACCATTTCCAACATTCACCATCTGTAGACACAGTTAGCGCACATCTGACCATGTCTCCCTTACTTTCTACCCTTGATGAACAAGAACTGTAAGGAGCCTCAGAAAGCACCATTTCCAACATTCACCATCTGTAGACACAGTTTGCGCACATCTGACCATGTCTCCCTTACTTTCTACCCTTGATGAACAAGAACTGTAAGGAGCCTCAGAAAGCACCATTTCCAACATTCACTATTTGTAGACACAGTTAGCGCACATCTGACCATGTCTCCCTTACTTTCTACCCTTGATGAACAAGAACTGTAAGGAGCCTCAGAAAGCACCATGTCCAACATTCACCATCTGTAGACACAGTTAGCGCACATCTGACAATGTCTCCCTTACTTTCTACCCTTGATGAACAAGAACTGTAAGGAGCCTCAGAAAGCACCATTTCCAACATTCACCATCTGTAGACACAGTTAGCGCACATCTGACCATGTCTCCCTTACTTTCTACCCTTGATGAACAAGAACTGTAAGGAGCCTCCGAAAGCACCATTTCCAACATTCACCATCTGTAGACACAGTTAGCGCACATCTGACCATGTCTCCCTTACTTTCTACCCTTGATGAACAAGAACTGTAAGGAGCCTCAGAAAGCACCACTTCCAACATTCACCATCTGTAGACACAGTTAGCGCACATCTGACCATGTCTCCCTTACTTTCTACCCTTGATGAACAAGAACTGTAAGGAGCCTCAGAAAGCACCATTTCCAACATTCACCATCTGTAGACATAGTTAGCGTACAGTTGTACACGTCTACCTTACTCACTACCCTAGGTGAAGGAGAACAGTAAGGAGCTCAGAGGGCACCATTTCCAACATTCACCATCTGTAGACACAGTTAGCGCACATCTGACCATGTCTCCCTTACTTTCTACCCTTGATGAACAAGAACTGTAAGGAGCCTCAGAGAGCACCATTTCCAACATTCACCATCTGTAGACACAGTTAGCGCACATCTGACCATGTCTCCCTTACTTTCTACCCTTGATGAACAAGAACTGTAAGGAGCCTCAGAAAGCACCATTTCCAACATTCACCATCTGTAGACACAGTTAGCGCACATCTGACCATGTCTCCCTTACTTTCTACCCTAGATGAACAAGAACTGTAAGGAGCCTCAGAAAGCACCATTTCCAACATTCACCATCTGTAGACATAGTTAGTGTACAGCTGTACACGTCTACCTTAATCACTACCCTAGGTGAAGGAGAACAGTAAGAAGCTCAGAAGGCACCATTTCCAACATTCACCATCTGTAGACACAGTTAGCGCACATCTGACCATGTCTCCCTTACTTTCTACCCTTGATGAACAAGAACTGTAAGGAGCCTCAGAAAGAACCATTTCCAACATTCACCATCTGTAGACACAGTTAGCACACATCTGACCATTTCTCCCTTACTTTCTACCCTTGATGAACAAGAACTGTAAGGAGCCTCAGAAAGCACCATTTCCAACATTCACTATCTGTAGATATAGTTACCGTACAGCTGTACACGTCTACCTTACTCACTACCCTAGGTGAAGGAGAACAGTAAGGAGCTCAGAAGGCACCATTTCCAACATTCACCATCTGTAGACACAGTTAGCGCACATCTGACCATGTCTCCCTTTCTTTCTACAATTGATGAACGAGAACTGTAAGGAGCCTCAGAATGCACCATTTCCAACATTCACTATCTGTAGACACAGTTAGCGCACATCTGACCATGTCTCCCTTACTTTCTACCGTTGATGAACAAGAACTGTAAGGAGCCTCAGAAAGCACCATTTCCAACATTCACCATCTGTAGACACAGTTAGCGCACATCTGACCATGTCTCCCTTACTTTCTACCTTTGATGAAGAAGAACTGTAAGGAGCCTCAGAAAGCACCATTTCCAACATTCACCATCTGTAGACACAGTTAGCGCACATCCGACCATGTCTCCCTTACTTTCTACCCTTGATGAACAAGAACTGTAAGGAGCCTCAGAAAGCACCATTTCCAACATTCACCATCTGTAGACACAGTTAGCACACATCTGACCATGTCTCCCTTACTTTCTACCCTTGATGAACAAGAACTGTAAGGAGCCTCAGAAAGCACCATTTCCAACATTCACTATCTGTAGACACAGTTAGCGTAAAGCTGTACACGTCTACCTTGCTCACTACCCTAGGTGAAGGAGAACAGTAAGGAGCTCAGAAGGCACCATTTCCAACATTCACCATCTGTAGACACAGTTAGCGCACATCTGACCATGTCTCCCTTACTTTCTACCCTTGATGAACAAGAACTGTAAGGAGCCTCAGAAAGCACCATTTCCAACATTCACCATCTGTAGACACAGTTAGCGCACATCTGACCATGTCTCCCTTACTTTCTACCGTTGATGAACAAGAACTGTAAGGAGCCTCAGAAAGCACCACTTCCAACATTCACCATCTGTAGACATAGTTAGCGTACAGCTGTACACGTCTACCTTCCTCACTACCGTAGGTGAAGGAGAACAGTAAGGAGCTCAGAAGGCACCATTTCCAACATTCACCATCTGTAGACACAGTTAGCGCACATCTTACCATGTCTCCCTTACTTTCTACCCTTGTTGAACAAGAACTGTAAGGAGCCTCAGAAGACACCATTTCCAACATTCACCATCTGTAGACACAGTTAGCGCACATCCGACCATGTCTCCCTTACTTTCTAACCTTGATGAACAAGAACTGTATGGAGCCTTAGAAAGCACCATTTCCAACATTCACCATCTGTAGACACAGTTAGCGCACATCCGACCATGTCTCCCTTACTTTCTACCCTTGATGAACAAGAACTGTAAGGAGCCTTAGAAAGCACCATTTCCAACATTCACCATCTGTAGACACAGTTAGCGCACATCTGACCATGTCTCCCTTAGTTTCTACCCTTGATGAACAAGAACTGTAAGGAGCCTCAGAAAGCACCATTTCCAACATTCACCATCTGTAGACATAGTTAGCGTACAGCTGTACACGTCTACCTTACTCACTACCCTAGGTGAAGGAGAACAGTAAGGAGCTCAGAAGGCACCATTTCCAACATTCACCATCCGTAGACACAGTTAGCGCACATCTGACCATGTCTCCCTTACTTTCTACCCTTGATGAACAAGAACTGTAAGGAGCCTCAGAAAGCACCATTTCCAACATTCACCATCTGTAGACACAGTTAGCGCACATCTGACCATGTCTCCCTTACTTTCTACCCTTGATGAACAAGATCTGTAAGGAGCCTCAGAAAGCACCATTTCCAACATTCACCATCTGTAGACACAGTTAGCGCACATCTGACCATGTCTCCCTTACTTTCTACCCTTGATGAACAAGAACTGTAAGGAGCCACAGAAAGCACCATTTCCAACATTCACCATCTGTAGACACAGTTTGCGCACATCTGACCATGTCTCCCTTACTTTCTACCCTTGATGAACAAGAACTGTAAGGAGCCTCAGAAAGCACCATTTCCAACATTCACCATCTGTAGACACATTTAGCGCACATCTGACCATGTCTCCCTTACTTTCTACCCTTGATGAACAAGAACTGTAAGGAGCCTCAGAAAGCACCATTTCCAACATTCACCATCTGTAGACACAGTTAGCGCACATCTGACCATGTCTCCCTTACTTTCTACCGTTGATGAACAAGAACTGTAAGGAGCCTCAGAAAGCACCACTTCCAACATTCACCATCTGTAGACATAGTTAGCGTACAGCTGTACACGTCTACCTTCCTCACTACCGTAGGTGAAGGAGAACAGTAAGGAGCTCAGAAGGCACCATTTCCAACATTCAACATCTGTAGACACAGTTAGCGCACATCTTAGCATGTCTCCCTTACTTTCTACCCTTGTTGAACAAGAACTGTAAGGAGCCTCAGAAGACACCATTTCCAACATTCACCATCTGTAGACACAGTTAGCGCACATCCAACCATGTCTCCCTTACTTTCTACCCTTGATGAACAAGAACTGTAAGGAGCCTTAGAAAGCACCATTTCCAACATTCACCATCTGTAGACACAGTTAGCGCACATCCGACCATGTCTCCCTTACTTTCTACCCTTGATGAACAAGAACTGTAAGGAGCCTTAGAAAGCACCATTTCCAACATTCACCATCTGTAGACACAGTTAGCGCACATCTGACCATGTCTCCCTTACTTTCTACCCTTGATGAACAAGAACTGTAAGGAGCCTCAGAAAGCACCATTTCCAACATTCACCATCTGTAGACATAGTTAGCGTACAGCTGTACACGTCTACCTTACTGACTACCCTAGGTGAAGGAGAACAGTAAGGAGCTCAGAAGGCACCATTTCCAACATTCACCATCCGTAGACACAGTTAGCGCACATCTGACCATGTCTCCCTTACCTTCTACCCTTGATGAACAAGAACTGTAAGGAGCCTCAGAAAGCACCATTTCCAACATTCACCATCTGTAGACACAGTTAGCGCACATCTGACCATGTCTCCCTTACTTTCTACCCTTGATGAACAAGAACTGTAAGGAGCCTCAGAAAGCACCATTTCCAACATTCACCATTTGTAGACACAGTTAGCGCACATCTGACCATGTCTCCCTTACTTTCTACCCTTGATGAACAAGAACTGTAAGGAGCCTCAGAAAGCACCATTTCCAACATTCACCATCTGTAGACACAGTTAGCGCACATCTGACCATGTCTCCCTTACTTTCTACCCTTGATGAACAAGAACTGTAAGGAGCCTCAGAAAGCACCACTTCCAACATTCACCATCTGTAGACACAGTTAGCGCACATCTGACCATGTCTCCCTTACTTTCTACCCTTGATGAACAAGAACTGTAAGGAGCCTCAGAAAGCACCATTTCCAACATTCACCATCTGTAGACACAGTTAGCGCACATCTGACCATGTCTCCCTTACTTTCTACCCTTGATGAACAAGAACTGTAAGGAACCTCAGAAAGCACCACTTCCAACATTCACCATCTGTAGACACAGTTAGCGCACATCTGACCATGTCTCCCTTACTTTCTACCCTTGATGAACAAGAACTGTAAGGAGCCTCAGAAAGCACCATTTCCAACATTCACCATCTGTAGACATAGTTAGCGTACAGTTGTACACGTCTACCTTACTCACTACCCTAGGTGAAGGAGAACAGTAAGGAGCTCAGAAGGCACCATTTCCAACATTCACCATCTGTAGACACAGTTAGCGCACATCTGACCATGTCTCCCTTACTTTCTACCCTTGATGAACAAGAACTGTAAGGAGCCTCAGAGAGCACCATTTCCAACATTCACCATCTGTAGACACAGTTAGCGCACATCTGACCATGTCTCCCCTACTTTCTACCCTTGATGAACAAGAACTGTAAGGAGCCTCAGAAAGCACCATTTCCAACATTCACCATCTGTAGACACAGTTAGCGCACATCTGACCATGTCTCCCTTACTTTCTACCCTAGATGAACAAGAACTGTAAGGAGCCTCAGAAAGCACCATTTCCAACATTCACCTTCTGTAGACATAGTTAGCGTACAGCTGTACACGTCTACCTTAATCACTACCCTAGGTGAAGGAGAACAGTAAGAAGCTCAGAAGGCACCATTTCCAACATTCACCATCTGTAGACACAGTTAACGCACATCTGACCATGTCTCCCTTACTTTCTATCCTTGATGAACAAGAACTGTAAGGAGCCTCAGAAAGCACCATTTCCAACATTCACCATCTGTAGACACAGTTAGCACACATCTGACCATTTCTCCCTTACTTTCTACCCTTGATGAACAAGAACTGTAAGGAGCCTCAGAAAGCACCATTTCCAACATTCACTATCTGTAGATATAGTTACCGTACAGCTGTACACGTCTACCTTACTCACTACCCTAGGTGAAGGAGAACAGTAAGGAGCTCAGAAGGCACCATTTCCAACATTCACCATCTGTAGACACAGTTAGCGCACATCTGACCATGTCTCCCTTTCTTTCTACCCTTGAAGAACGAGAACTGTAAGGAGCCTCAGAATGCACCATTTCCAACATTCACTATCTGTAGACACAGTTAGCGCACATCTGACCATGTCTCCCTTACTTTCTACCCTTGATGAACAAGAACTGTAAGGAGCCTCAGAAAGCACCATTTCCAACATTCACCATCTGTAGACATAGTTAGCGTACAGCTGTACACGTCTACCTTACTCACTACCCTAGGTGAAGGAGAACAGTAAGGAGCTCAGAAGGCACCATTTCCAACATTCACCATCTGTAGACACAGTTAGTGCACATCTGACCATGTCTCCCTTACTTTCTACACTTGATGAACAAGAACTGTAAGGAGCCTCAGAAAGCACCATTTCCAACATTCACCATCTGTAGACACAGTTAGCGCACATCTGACCATGTCTCCCTTACTTTCTACCCTTGAAGAACAAGAACTGTAAGGAGCCACAGAAAGCACCATTTCCAACATTCACCATCTGTAGACACAGTTAGCGCACATCTGACCATGTCTCCCTTACTTTCTACCCTTGATGAACATGAACTGTAAGGAGCCTCAGAAAGCACCATTTCCAACATTCACCATCTGTAGACACAGTTAGCGCACATCTGACCATGTCTCCCTTACTTTCTGCCCTTGATGAACAAGAACTGTAAGGAACCTCAGAAAGCACCATTTCCAACATTCACCATCTGAAGACACAGTTAGTGCACATCTGACCATGTCTCCCTTACTTTCTACCCTTGATGAACAAGAACTGTAAGGAGCCTCAGAAAGCACCATTTACAACATTCACCATCTGTAGACACAGTTAGCGCACATCTGACCATGTCTCCCTTACTTTCTACCCTTGATGAACAAGAACTGTAAGGAGCCTCAGAAAGCGCCATTTCCAACATTCACCATCTGTAGACACAGTTAGCGCACATCTGACCATGTTTCCCTTACTTTCTACCCTACATGAACAAGAACTGTAAGGAGCCTTAGAAAGCACCATTTCCAACATTCACTATCTGTAGACACAGTTAGCGCACATCTGACCATGTCTCCCTTACTTTCTACCCTTGATGAACAAGAACTGTAAGGAGCCTCAGAAAGCACCATTTCCAACATTCACCATCTGTAGACACAGTTAGCGCACATCTGACAATGTCTCCCTTACTTTCTACCCTTGATGAACAAGAACTGTTAGGAGCCTCAGAAAGCACCATTTCCAACATTCACCATCTGTAGACATAGTTAGCGTACAGCTGTACACGTCTACCTTACTCACTACCCTAGGTGAAGGAGAACAGTAAGGAGCTCAGAAGGCACCATTTCCAACATTCACCATCTGTAGACACAGTTAGCGCACATCTGACCATGTCTCCCTTACTTTCTACCCTTGATGAACAAGAACTGTAAGGATCCTCAGAAAGCACCATTTCCAACATTCACCATCTGTAGACACAGTTAGCGCACATCTAAGCATGTCTCCCTTACTTTCTACCCTTGATGAACAAGAACTGTAAGGAGCCTCAGAGAGCACCATTTCCAACATTCACTATCTGTAGACACAGTTAGCGCACATCTGACCATGTCTCCCTTACTTTCTACCCTTGATGAACAAGAACTGTAAGGAGCCTCAGAAAGCACCATTTCCAACATTCACCATCTGTAGACACAGTTAGCGCACATCTGACCATGTCTCCCTTACTTTCTACCCTTGATGAACATGAACTGTAAGGAGCCTCAGAAAGCACCATTTCCAACATTCACCATCTGTAGACACAGTTAGCGCACATCTGACAATGTCTCCCTTACTTTCTACCCTTGATGAACAAGAACTGTTAGGAGCCTCAGAAAGCACCATTTCCAACATTCACCATCTGTAGACATAGTTAGCGTACAGCTGTACACGTCTACCTTACTCACTACCCTAGGTGAAGGAGAACAGTAAGGAGCTCAGAAGGCACCATTTCCAACATTCACCATCTGTAGACACAGTTCGCGCACATCTGACCATGTCTCCCTTACGTTCTACCCTTGATGAATAAGAACTGTAAGGAGCCTCAGAAAGCACCATTTCCAACATTCACCATCTGTAGACACAGTTAGCGCACATCTGACCATGTCTCCCTTACTTTCTACCCTTGATGAACAAGAACTGTAAGGAGCCTCAGAAAGCACCATTTCCAACATTCACTATCTGTAGACACAGTTAGCGCACATCTGACCATGTCTCCCTTACTTTCTACCCTTGATGAACAAGAACTGTAAGGAGACTCAGAAAGCACCATTTCCAACATTCACTATCTGTAGACACAGTTAGCGTACAGCTGTACACGTCTACCTTACTCACTACCCTAGGTGAAGGAGAACAGTAAGGAGCTCAGAAGGCACCATTTCCAACATTAACCATCTGTAGACACAGTTAGCGCACATCTGACCATGTCTCCCTTACTTTCTACCCTTGCTGAACAAGAACTGTAAGGAGCCTCAGAAAGCACCATTTCCAACTTTCATCATCTGTAGACATAGTTAGCGTACAGCTGTACACGTCTACCTTACTCACTACCCTAGGTGAAGGAGAACAGTAAGGAGCTCAGAAGGCACCATTCCCAACATTCACCATCTGTAGACACAGTTAGCGCACATCTGACCATGTCTCCCTTACTTTCTACCCTTGATGAACAAGAACTGTAAGGAGCCTCAGAAAGCACCATTTCCAACATTCACCATCTGTAGACACAGTTAGCGCACATCTGACCATGTCTCCCTTACTTTCTACCCTTGATGAACAAGAACTGTAAGGAGCCTCAGAAAGCACCATTTCCAACATTCACCATCTGTAGACACAGTTAGCGCACATCTGACCTTGTCTCCCTTACTTTCTACCCTTGATGAACAAGAACTGTAAGGAGCCTCAGAAAGCACCAATTCGAACATTCACCATCTGTAGACACAGTAAGCGCACATCTGACCATGTCTCCCTTACTTTCTACCCTTGATGAACAAGAACTGTAAGGAGCCTCAGAAAGCACCATTTCCAACATTCACCATCTGTAGACACAGTTTGCGCACATCTCACCATGTCTCCCTTACTTTCTACCCTTGATGAACAAGAACTGTAAGGAGCCTCAGAAAGCACCATTTCCAACATTTACCATCTGTAGACACAGTTAGCGCACATCTGACCATGTCTCCCTTACTTTCTACCCTTGATGAACAAGAACTGTAAGGAGCCTCAGAAAGCACCATTTCCAACATTCACCATCTGTAGATACAGTTAGCGCACATCTGACCATATCTCCCTTACTTTCTACCCTTGATGAACAAGAACTGTAAGGAGCCTCAGAAAGCACCATTTCCAACATTCACCATCTGTAGACATAGTTAGCGTACAGCTGTACACGTCTACCTTACTCACTACCCTAGGTGAAGGAGAACAGTAAGGAGCTCAGAAGGCACCATTTTCAACGTTCACCATCTGTAGACACAGTTAGCGCACATCTGACCATGTCTTCCTTACTTTCTACCATTGATGAACAAGAACTGTAAGGAGCCTCAGAAAGCACCATTTCCAACATTCACCATCTGTAGACACAGTTAGCGCACATCTGACCATGTCTCCCTTACTTTCTACCCTTGATGAACAATAACTGTAAGGAGCCTCAGAAAGCACCATTTCCAACATTCACCATCTGTAGACACAGTTAGCGCACATCTGACCATGTATCAATTACTTTCTACCCTTGATGAACAAGAACTGTAAGGAGCCTCAGAAAGCACCATTTCCAACATACACCATCTGTAGACATAGTTAGTGTACAGCTGTACACGTCTACCTTACTCACTACCCTAGGTGAAGGAGAACAGTAAGGAGCTCAGAAGGCACAATTTTCAACGTTCACCATCTGTAGACACAGTTAGCGCACATCTGACCATGTCTCCCTTACTTTCTACCATTGATGAACAAGAACTGTAAGGAGCCTCAGAAAGCACCATTTCCAACATTCACCATCTGTAGACACAGTTAGCGCACATCTCACCATTTCTCCCTTACTTGATGAACAAGAACTGTAAGAAGCCTCAGAAGGCACCATTTCCAACATTCACCATCTGTAGACACAGTTAGCGCACATCTGACCATGTCTCACTTACTTTCTACCCTTGATGAACAAGAACTGTAAGGAGCCTCAGAAAGCACCATTTCCAACATTCACCATCTGTAGACATAGTTAGCGTACAGCTGTACACGTCTACCTTACTCACTACCCTAGGTGAAGGAGAACAGTAAGGAGCTCAGAAGGCACCATTTCCAACATTCACCATCTGTAGACACAGTTAGCGCACATCTGACCATGTCTCCCTTACTTTTTACCTTTGATGAACAAGAACTGTAAGGAGCCTCAGAAAGCACCATTTCCAACATTCACCATCTGTAGACACAGTTAGCGCACATCTGACCATGTCTCCCTTACTTTCTACCCTTGATGAACAAGAACTGTAAGGAGCCTCAGAAAGCACCATTTCCAACATTCACCATCTGTAGACACAGTTAGCGCACATCTGACCATGTCTCCCTTACTTTCTACCCTTGATGAACAAGAACTGTAAGGAGCCTCAGAAAGCACCAATTCGAACATTCACCATCTGTAGACACAGTAAGCGCACATCTGACCATGTCTCCCTTACTTTCTACCCTTGATGAACAAGAACTGTAAGGAGCCTCAGAAAGCACCATTTCCAACATTCACCATCTGTAGACACAGTTTGCGCACATCTCACCATGTCTCCCTTACTTTCTACCCTTGATGAACAAGAACTGTAAGGAGCCTCAGAAAGCACCATTTCCAACATTCACCATCTGTAGACACAGTTAGCGCACATCTGACCATGTCTCCCTTACTTTCTACCCTTGATGAACAAGAACTGTAAGGAGCCTCAGAAAGCACCATTTCCAACATTCACCATCTGTAGATACAGTTAGCGCACATCTGACCATATCTCCCTTACTTTCTACCCTTGATGAACAAGAACTGTAAGGAGCCTCAGAAAGCACCATTTCCAACATTCACCATCTGTAGACATAGTTAGCGTACAGCTGTACACGTCTACCTTACTCACTACCCTAGGTGAAGGAGAACAGTAAGGAGCTCAGAAGGCACCATTTTCAACGTTCACCATCTGTAGACACAGTTAGCGCACATCTGACCATGTCTTCCTTACTTTCTACCATTGATGAACAAGAACTGTAAGGAGCCTCAGAAAGCACCATTTCCAACATTCACCATCTGTAGACACAGTTAGCGCACATCTGACCATGTCTCCCTTACTTTCTACCCTTGATGAACAATAACTGTAAGGAGCCTCAGAAAGCACCATTTCCAACATTCACCATCTGTAGACACAGTTAGCGCACATCTGACCATGTATCAATTACTTTCTACCTTTGATGAACAAGAACTGTAAGGAGCCTCAGAAAGCACCATTTCCAACATACACCATCTGTAGACATAGTTAGTGTACAGCTGTACACGTCTACCTTACTCACTACCCTAGGTGAAGGAGAACAGTAAGGAGCTCAGAAGGCACAATTTTCAACGTTCACCGTCTGTAGACACAGTTAGCGCACATCTGACCATGTCTCCCTTACTTTCTACCATTGATGAACAAGAACTGTAAGGAGCCTCAGAAAGCACCATTTCCAACATTCACCATCTGTAGACACAGTTAGCGCACATCTCACCATTTCTCCCTTACTTGATGAACAAGAACTGTAAGAAGCCTCAGGAGGCACCATTTCCAACATTCACCATCTGTAGACACAGTTAGCGCACATCTGACCATGTCTCACTTACTTTCTACCCTTGATGAACAAGAACTGTAAGGAGCCTCAGAAAGCACCATTTCCAACATTCACCATCTGTAGACATAGTTAGCGTACAGCTGTACACGTCTACCTTACTCACTACCCTAGGTGAAGGAGAACAGTAAGGAGCTCAGAAGGCACCATTTCCAACATTCACCATCTGTAGACACAGTTAGCGCACATCTGACCATGTCTCCCTTACTTTTTACCTTTGATGAACAAGAACTGTAAGGAGCCTCAGAAAGCACCATTTCCAACATTCACAATCTGTAGACACAGTTAGCGCACATCTGACCATGTCTCCCTTACTTTCTACCCTTGATGAACAAGAACTGCAAGGAGCCTCAGAAAGCACCATTTCCAACATTCACTATCTGTAGACACAGTTAGCGCACATCTGACCATGTCTCCCTTACTTTCTACCCTTGATGAACAAGAACTGTAAGGAGCCTCAGAAAGCACCATTTCCAACATTCACCATCTGTAGACATAGTTAGCGTACAGCTGTACACGTGTACCTTACTCACTACCCTAGGTGAAGGAGAACAGTAAGGAGCTCAGAAGGCACCATTTCCAACATACACCATCTGTAGACACAGTTAGCGCACATCTGACCGTGTCTCCCTTAATTTCTACCCTTGATGAACAAGAACTGTAAGGAGCCTCAGAAAGCACCATTTCCAACATTCACCATCTGTAAAAATGGTTCAAATGGCTCTGAGCACTATGGGACTCAACTGCTGCGGTCATTAGTCCCCTAGAACTTAGAACTAGTTAAACCTAACTAACCTAAGGACATCACAAACATCCATGCCCGAGGCAGGACTCGAACCTGCGACCGTAGCGGTCTTGCGGTTCCAGACTGCAGCGCCTTTAACCGCACGGCCACTTCGGCCGGCATTCACCATCTGTAGACACAGTTAGCGCACATCTGACCATGTCTCCCTTACTTTCTACCCTTGATGAACAATAACTGTAAGGAGCCACAAAAAGCACCATTTCCAACATTCACCATCTATAGACACAGTTAGCGCACATCTGACCATGTCTCCCTTATTTTCTACCCTTGATGAACAAGAACTGTAAGGAGCCTCAGAAAGCACCATTTCCAACATTCACCATCTGTAGACACAGTTAGCGCACATCTGACCATGTCTCCCATACTTTCTACCCTTGATGAACAAGAACTGTAAGGAGCCTCAGAAAGCACCATTTCCAACATTCACCATCTGTAGACATAGTTAGCGTACAGCTGTACACGTTACCTTACTCACTACCCTAGGTGAAGGAGAACAGTAAGGAGCTCAGAAGGCACCATTTCCAACTTTCACCATCTGTAGACACAGTTAGCGCACATCTGACCATGTCTCCCTTACTTTCTACCCTTGATGAACAAGAACTGTAAGGAGCCTCAGAAAGCACCATTTCCAACATTCACCATCTGTAGACACAGTTAGCGCACATCTGACCATGTCTCCCTTACTTTCTACCCTTGATGAACAAGAACTGTAAGGAGCCTCAGAAAGCACCATTTCCAACATTCACCATCTGTAGACATAGTTAGCGTACAGCTGTACACGTCTACCTTACTCACTACCCTAGGTGAAGGAGAACAGTAAGGAGCTCAGAAGGCACCATTTCCAACATTCACCGTCTGTAGACACAGTTAGCGCACATCTGACCATGTCTCCCTTACTTTCTACCCTTGATGAACAAGAACTGTAAGGAGCCTCAGAAAGCACCATTTCCAACATTCACCATCTGTAGACACAGTTAGCGCACATCTGACCATGTCTCCCTCACTTTCTACCCTTGATGAACAAGAACTGTAAGGAGCCTCAGAAAGCACCATTTCCAACATTCACCATCTGTAGACATAGCGTACAGCTGTACACGTCTACCTTACTCACTACCCTAGGTGAAGGAGAACAGTAAGGAGCTCAGAAGGCACCATTTCCAACATTCACCATCTGTAGACACAGTTAGCGCACATCTGACCATGTCTCCCTTACTTTCTACCCTTGATGAACAAGAACTGTAAGGAGCCTCAGAAAGCACCATTTCCAACATTCACTATCTGTAGACACAGCTAGCGCACATCTGACAATGTATCCCTTACTTTCTACTCTTGAAGAACAAGAACTGTTAGGAGCCTCAGAAAGCACCATTTCCAACATTCACCATGTGTAGACATAGTTAGCGTACAGCTGTACACGTCTACCTTACTCACTACCCTAGGTGAAGGAGAACAGTAAGGTGCTCAGAAGGCAACATTTCCAACATTCACCATCTGTAGACACAGTTAGCGCACATCTGACCATGTCTCCCTTACTTTCTACCCTTGATGAACAAGAACTGTAAGGAGCCTCAGAAAGCACCATTTCCAACATTCACTATCTGTAGACACAGTTAGCGCACATCTGACAATGTATCCCTTACTTTCTACTCTTGAAGAACAAGAACTGTAAGGAGCCTCAGAAAGCACCATTTCCAACATTCACCATGTGTAGACATAGTTAGCGTACAGCTGTACACGTCTACCTTACTCACTACCCTAGGTGAAGGAGAACAGTAAGGTGCTCAGAAGGCAACATTTCCAACATTCACCATCTGTAGACACAGTTAGCGCACATCTGACCATGTCTCCCTTACTTTCTACACATTATGAACAAGAACTGTAAGGAGCCTCAGAAAGCACCATTTCCAACATTCACCATCTGTAGACACAGTTAGCGCACATCTGACCATGTCTCCCTTACTTTCTACCCTTGATGAACAAGAACTGTAAGGAGCCTCAGAAAGCACCTTTTCCAACATTCACTATCTGTAGACACAGTTAGCGCACATCTGACCATGTCTCCCTTACTTTCTACCCTTGATGAACAAGAACTGTAAGGAGCCTCAGAAAGCACCATTTCCAACATTCACCATCTGTAGACACAGTTAGCGCACATCTGACCATGTCTCCCTTACTTTCTACCCTTGATGAACAAGAACTGTAAGGAGCCTCAGAAAGCACCATTTCCAACTTTCATCATCTGTAGACATAGTTAGCGTACAGCTGTACACGTCTACCTTACTCACTACCCTAGGTGAAGGAGAACAGTAAGGAGCTCAGAAGGCACCATTCAAAACATTCACCATCTGTAGACACAGTTAGCGCACATCTGACCATGTCTCCCTTACTTTCTACCCTTGATGAAAAATAACTGTAAGGAGCCTCAGAAAGCACCATTTCCAACATTCACTATCTGTAGACACAGTTAGCGCACATCTGACCTTGTCTCCCTTACTTTCTACCCTTGATGAACAAGAACTGTAAGGAGCCTCAGAAAGCATCATTTCCAACATTCACCATCTGTAGACACAGTTAGCGCACATCTGACCATGTCTCCCTTACTTTCTACCCTTGATGAACAAGAACTGTAGGGAGCCTCAGAAAGCACCATTTCCAACATTCACTATCTGTAGACACAGTTAGCGCACATATGACCATGTCTCCCTTAGTTTCTACCCTTGATGAACAAGAACTGTAAGGAGCCTCAGAAAGCACCATTTCCAACGTTCACCATCTGTAGGCATAGTTAGCGTACAGCTGTACACGTCTACCTTACTCACTACCCTAGATGAAGGAGAACAGTTAGGATCTCAGAAGGCACCATTTTCAACGTTCACCATCTGTAGACACAGTTAGCGCACATCTGACCATGTCTAACTTACTTTCTACCATTGATGAACAAGAACTGTAAGGAGCCTCAGAAAGCACCATTTCCAACATTCACCATCTGTAGACACAGTTAGCGCACATCTGACCATGTCCCCCTTACTTTCTACCCTTGATGAACAACAACTGTAAGGAGCCTCACAAAACATCATTTCCAACATTCACCATCTGTAGACACATTTAGCGCACATCTGACCATGTCTCCCTTACTTTCTACCCTTGATCAACAAGAACTGTTAGGAGCCTCAGAAAGCACCATTTCCAACATTCACCATCTGTAGAGACAGTTAGCGCACATCTGACCATGTCTCCCTTACTTTCTACCCTTGATGAACAAGAACTGTAAGGAGCCTCAGAAAGCACCATTTCCAACATTCACCATCTGTAGACATAGTTAGCGTACAGCTGTACACGTCTACCTTACTCACTACCCTAGGTGAAGGAGAACAGTAAGGAGCTCAGAAGGCACCATTTCCAACATTCACCATCTGTAGACACAGTTAGCGCACATCTGACCATGTCTCCCTTACTTTCTACCCTTGATGAACAAGAACTGTTAGGAGCCTCAGAAAGCACCATTTCCAACATTCACCATCTGTAGACATAGTTAGCGTACAGCTGTACACGTCTACCTTACTCACTACCCTAGGTGAAGGAGAACAGTAAGGAGCTCAGAAGGCACCATTTCCAACATTCACCATCTGTAGACACAGTTAGCGCACATCCGACCATGTCTCCCTTACATTTTACCCTTGATGAACAAGAACTGTAAGGAGCCTCAGAAAGCACCATTTCCAACATTCACCATCTGTAGACACAGTTAGCGCACATCTGACCATGTCTCCCTTACTTTCTACCATTGATGAACAAGAACTGTAAGGAGCCTCAGAAAGCACCATTTCCAACATTCACCATCTGTAGACACAGTTAGCGCACATCTGACCATGTCTCCCTTACTTTCTACCCTTGACGAACAAGAACTGTAAGGAGCCTCAGAAAGCACCATTTCCAACATTCACCATTTTTAGACATAGTTAGCGTACAGCTGTACACGTCTACCTTACCGACTACCCTAGGTGAAGGAGAACAGTAAGGAGCTCAGAAGGCACCATTTCCAACATTCACCATCTGTAGACACAGTTAGCGCACATCTGACCATGTCTCCCTTACTTTCTACCCTTGATGAACAAGAACTGTAAGGAGCCTCAGAAAGCCCCATTTCCAACATTCACCATCTGTAGACACAGTTAGCGCACATCTGACCATGTCTCCCTTACCTTCTACCATTGATGAACAAGAACTGTAAGGAGCCTCAGAAAGCACCATTTCCAACATTCACCATCTGTAGACACAGTTAGCGCACATCTGACCATGTCTCCCTTACTTTCTACCCTTGATGAACAATAACTGTAAGGAGCCTCAGAAAGCACCATTTCCAACATTCACTATCTGTAGACACAGTTAGCGCACATCTGACCTTGTCTCCCTTACTTTCTACCCTTGATGAACAAGAACTGTAAGGAGCCTCAGAAAGCACCATTTCCAACATTCACCATCTGTAGACACAGTTAGCGCACATCTGACCATGTCTCCCTTACTTTCTACCCTTGATGAACAAGAACTGTAAGGAGCCTCAGAAAGCACCATTTCCAACATTCACCATCTGTAGACATAGTTAGCGTACAGCTGTACACGTCTACCTTACTCACTACCCTAGGTGAAGGAAAACAGTAAGGAGCTCAGAAGGCACCATTTCCAACATTCACCATCTGTAGACACAGTTAGCGCACATCTGACCATGGCTCCCTTACTTTCTACCCTTGATGAACAAGAACTGTAAGGAGCCTCAGAAAGCACCATTTAAAACATTTACCATCTGTAGACACAGTTAGCGCACATCTGACCATGTCTCCCTTACTTTCTACCCTTGATGAACAAAAACTGTAAGGAACCTCAGAAAGCACCATTTCCAACATTCACTATCTGTAGACACAGTTAGCGCACATCTGACTATGTCTCCCTTACTTTCTACCCTTGATGAACAGGAACTGTAAGGAGCCTCAGAAAGCAAAATTTCCAACATTCACCATCTGTAGACACAGTTAGCGCACATCTCACCATGTCTCCCTTACTTTCTACCCTTGATGAACAAGAACTGTAAGGAGCCTCAGAAAGCATCATTTCCAACATTCACCATCTGTAGACACAGTTAGCGCACATCTGACCATGTCTCCCTTACTTTCTACCCTTGATGAACAAGAACTGTAAGGAGCCTCAGAAAGCACCATTTCCAACATTCACTATCTGTAGACACAGTTAGCGCACATATGACCATGTCTCCCTTAGTTTCTACCCTTGATGAACAAGAACTGTAAGGAGCCTCAGAAAGCACCATTTCCAACATTCACCATCTGTAGACACAGTTAGCGCACATCTGACCATGTCTCCCTTACTTTCTACCCTTGATGAACAAGAACTGTAAGGAGCCTCAGAAAGCACCATTTCCAACATTCACCATCTGTAGACATAGTTAGCGTACAGCTGTACACGTCTACCTTACTCAGTACCCTAGGTGAAGGAGAACAGCAAGGAGCTCAGAAGGCACCATTTCCAACATTCACCATCTGTAGACACAGTTAGCGCACATCTCACCATGTCTCCCTTACTTTCTACCCTTAATGATTAAGAACTGTAAGGAGCCTCAGAAAGCACCATTTCCAACATTCACCATCTGTAGACACAGTCAGCGCACATCTGACCATGTCCCTTTTACTTTCTAACCTTGATGAACAAGAACTGTAAGGAGCCTCAGAAAGCACCATTTCCAACCTTCACCATCTGTAGACATAGTTAGCGTACAGCTGTACACGTCTACCTTACTCACTACCCTAGGTGAAGGAGAACAGTAAGGAGCTCAGAAGGCACCATTTCCAACATTCACCATCTGTAGACACAGTTAGCGCACATCTGACCATGTCTCCCTTACTTTCTACCCTTGATGAACAAGAACTGTAAGGAGCCTCAGAAAGAACCATTTCCAACATTCACTATCTGTAGACACAGTTAGCGCACATCTGACCATGTCTCCCTTACTTTCTACCCTTGATGAACAAGAACTGTAAGGAGCCTCAGAAAGCACCATTTCCAACGTTCACCATCTGTAGGCATAGTTAGCGTACAGCTGTACACGTCTACCTTACTCACTACCCTAGATGAAGGAGAACAGTTAGGATCTCAGAAGGCACCATTTTCAACGTTCACCATCTGTAGACACAGTTAGCGCACATCTGACCATGTCTCCCTTACTTTCTACCATTGATGAACAAGAACTGTAAGGAGCCTCAGAAAGCACCATTTCCAACATTCACCATCTGTAGACACAGTTAGCGCACATCTGACCATGTCCCCCTTACTTTCAACCCTTGATGAACAACAACTGTAAGGAGCCTCACAAAACATCATTTCCAACATTCACCATCTGTAGACACAGTTAGCGCACATCTGACCATGTCTCCCTTACTTTCTACCCTTGATGAACAAGAACTGTTAGGAGCCTCAGAAAGCACCATTTCCAACATTCACCATCTGTAGAGACAGTTAGCGCACATCTGACCATGTCTCCCTTACTTTCTACCCTTGATGAACAAGAACTGTAAGGAGCCTCAGAAAGCACCATTTCCAACATTCACCATCTGTAGACATAGTTAGCGTACAGCTGTACACGTCTACCTTACTCACTACCCTAGGTGAAGGAGAACAGTAAGGAGCTCAGAAGGCACCATTTCCAACATTCACCATCTGTAGACACAGTTAGCGCACATCTGACCATGTCTCCCTTACTTTCTACCCTTGATGAACAAGAACTGTTAGGAGCCTCAGAAAGCACCATTTCCAACATTCACCATCTGTAGACATAGTTAGCGTACAGCTGTACACGTCTACCTTACTCACTACCCTAGGTGAAGGAGAACAGTAAGGAGCTCAGAAGGCACCATTTCCAACATTCACCATCTGTAGACACAGTTAGCGCACATCTGACCATGTCTCCCTTACATTTTACCCTTGATGAACAAGAACTGTAAGGAGCCTCAGAAAGCACCATTTCCAACATTCACCATCTGTAGACACAGTTAGCGCACATCTGACCATGTCTCCCTTACTTTCTACCATTGATGAACAAGAACTGTAAGGAGCCTCAGAAAGCAACATTTCCAACATTCACCATCTGTAGACACAGTTAGCGCACATCTGACCATGTCTCCCTTACTTTCTACACTTGACGAACAATAACTGTAAGGAGCCTCAGAAAGCACCATTTCCAACATTCACCATTTTTAGACATAGTTAGCGTACAGCTGTACACGTCTACCTTACCGACTACCCTAGGTGAAGGAGAACAGTAAGGAGCTCAGAAGGCACCATTTCCAACATTCACCATCTGTAGACACAGTCAGCGCACATCTGACCATGCCTCCCTTACTTTCTACCCTTGATGAACAAGAACTGTAAGGAGCCTCAGAAAGCACCATTTCCAACATTCACCATCTGTAGACATAGTTAGCGTACAGCTGTACACGTCTACCTCACTCACTACCCTAGGTGAAGGAGAACAGTAAGGAGCTCAGAAGGCACCATTTCCAACATTCACCATCTGTAGACACAGTTAGCGCACATCTGACCATGTCTCCCTTACTATCTACCCTTGATGAACAAGAACTGTAAGGAGCCTCAGAAAGCACCTTTTCCAACATTCACCATCTGTAGACACAGTTAGCGCACATCTGACCATGTCTCCCTTACTTTCTACCCTTGATGAACAAGAACTGTAAGGAGCCTCAGAAAGCACCAGTTCCAACATTCACTATCTGTAGACACAGTTAGCGCACATCTGACCATGTCTCCCTTACTATCTACCCTTGATGAACAAGAACTGTATTGAGCCTCAGAAAGCACCATTTCCAACATTCACCATCTGTAGACATAGTTAGCGTACAGCTGTACACGTCTACCTTACTTACTACCCTAGGTGAAGGAGAACAGTAAGGAGCTCAGAAGGCACCATTTCCAACATTCACCATCTGTAGTCACAGTTAGCGCACATCTCACCATGTCTCCCTTACTTTCTACCCTTGATGAACAAGAACTGTAAGGAGCCTCAGAAAGCACCATTTCCAACATTCACCATCTGTAGACATAGTTAGCGTACAGCTGTACACGTCTACCTTAACCACTACCCTAGGTGAAGGAAAACAGTAAAGAGCTCAGAAGGCACCATTTACAACATTCACCATCTGTAGACACAGTTAGCGCACATCTCACCATGTCTCCCTTACTTTCTACCCTTGATGAACAAGAACTGTAAGGAGCCTAAGAAAGCACCGTTTCCAACATTCACCATCTGTAGACACAGTTAGCGCACATCTGACCATGTCTCCCTTACTTTGTACCCTTGATGAACAAGAACTGTAAGGAGCCTCAGAAAGCACCATTTCCAACATTCACCATTTGTAGACACAGTTAGCGCACATCTGACCATGTCTCCCTTACTTTCTACCCTTGATGAACAAGAACTGTATTGAGCCTCAGAAAGCACCATTTCCAACATTCACCATCTGTAGACATAGTTAGCGTACAGCTGTACACGTCTACCTTACTCACTACCCTAGGTGAAGGAGAACAGTAAGGAGCTCAGAGGCACCATTTCCAACATTCACCACCTGTAGACACAGTTAGCGCACATCTGACCATGTCTCCCTTACTTTCTACCCTTGATGAACAAGAACAGAAAGGAGCCTCAGAAAGCACCATTTCCAACATTTACCATCTGTAGACACAGTTAGCGCATATCTGACCATGTCTCCCTTACTTTCTAACCTTGATGAACAAGAACTGTAAGGAGCCTCAGAAAGCATCATTTCCAACATTCACCATCTGTAGACACAGTTAGCGCACATCTGACCATGTCTCCCTTACTTTCTACCCTTGATGAACAAGAACTGTAAGGAGCCTCAGAAAGCACCATTTCCAACATTCACCATCTGTAGACACAGTTAGCGCACATCTGACCATGTCTCCCTTACTTTCTACCCTTGATGAACAAGAACTGTAAGGAGCCTCAGAAAGCACCATTTCCAACATTCACTATCTGTAGACACAGTTAGCGCACATCTGACCATGTCTCCCTTACTTTCTACCCTTGATGAACAAGAACTGTAAGGAGCCTCAGAAAGCACCATTTCCAACATTCACCATCTGTAGACACAGTTAGCGCACATCTGACCATGTCTCCCTTACTTTCTACCCTTGATGAACAATAGCTGTTAGGAGCCTCAGAACGCACCATTTCCAACATTCACCATCTGTAGACACAGTTAGCGCACATGTGACCATGTCTCCCTTACTTTCTACCCTTGATGAACAAGAACTGTATTGAGCCTCAGGAATCACAATTTCCAACATTCACCATCTGTAGACATAGTTAGCGTACAGCTGTACACGTCTACGTTACTCACTACCCTAGGTGAAGGAGAACAGTAAGGAGCTCAGAAGGCACCATTTCCAACATTCACCATCTGTAGACACAGCTAGCGCACATCTGACCATGTCTCCCTTACTTTCTACCCTTGATGAACAAGAACAGTAAGGAGCCTCAGAAAGCACCATTTCCAACATTTACCATCTGTAGACACAGTTAGCGCATATCTGACCATGTCTCCCTTACTTTCTACCCTTGATGAACAAGAACTGTAAGGAGCCTCAGAAAGCACCATTTCCAACATTCACCATCTGTAGACATAGTTAGCGTACAGCTGTACACGTCTACCTTACTCACTACCCTAGGTGAAGGAGAACAGTAAGGAGCTCAGAAGGCACCATTTCCAACATTCATCATCTGTAGTCACAGTTAGCGCACATCTCACCATGTCTCCCTTACTTTCTACCCTTGATGAACAAGAACTGTAAGGAGCCTCAGAAAGCACCATTTCCAACATTCACCATCTGTAGACATAGTTAGCGTACAGCTGTACACGTCTACCTTACTTACTACCCTAGGTGAAGGAAAACAGTAAAGAGCTCAGAAGGCACCATTTACAACATTCACCATCTGTAGACACAGTTAGCGCACATCTCACCATGTCTCCCTTACTTTCTACCCTTGATGAACAAGAACTGTAAGGAGCCTAAGAAAGCACCGTTTCCAACATTCATTATCTGTAGACACAGTTAGCGCACATCTGACCATGTCTCCCTTACTTTGTACCCTTGATGAACAAGAACTGTAAGGAGCCTCAGAAAGCACCATTTCCAACATTCACCATTTGTAGACACAGTTAGCGCACATCTGACCATGTCTCCCTTACTTTCTACCCTTGATGAACAAGAACTGTAAGGGGCCTCAGAAAGCACCATTTCCAACATTCACCATCTGTAGACATAGTTAGCGTACAGCTGTACACGTCTACCTTACTCACTACCCTAGGTGAAGGAGAACAGTAAGGAGCTCAGAAGGCACCATTTCCAACATTCACCATCTGTAGACACAGTTAGCGCACATTGTACCATGTCTCCCTTACTTAATACCCTTGATATACAAGATCTGTAAGGAGCCTCAGAAAGCAGCATTTCCAACATTCACCATCTGTAGACATAGTTAGCGTACAGCTGTACACGTCTACCTTACTCACTACCCTAGGTGAAGGAGAACAGTAAGGAGCTCAGAAGGCACCATTTCCAACATTCACCATCTGTAGACACAGTTAGCGCACATCTGACCATGTCTCCCTTACTTTTTACCCTTGATGAACAAGAACTGTAAGGAGCCTCAGAAAGCACCATTTCCAACATTCACCATCTGTAGACACAGTTAGCGCACATCTGACCATGTCTCCCTTACTTTCTACCATTGATGAACAAGAACTGTAAGGAGCCTCAGAAAGCACCATTTCCAACATTCACCATCTGTAGACACAGTTAGCGCACATCTGACCATGTCTCCCTTACTTTCTACCCTTGACGAACAAGAACTGTAAGGTGCCTCCGAAAGCACCATTTCCAACATTCACCATTTTTAGACATAGTTAGCGTACAGCTGTACACGTCTACCTTACTGACTACCCCAGGTGAAGGAGAACAGTAAGGAGCTCAGAAGGCACCATTTCCAACATTCACCATCTGTAGACACAGTTAGCGCACATCTGACTATGCCTCCCTTACTTTCTACCCTTGATGAACAAGAACTGTAAGGAGCCTCAGAAAGCACCATTTCCAACATTCACCATCTGTAGAAATAGTTAGCGTACAGCTGTACACGTCTACCTTACTCACTACCCTAGGTGAAGGAGAACAGTAACGAGCTCAGAAGGCACCATTTCCAACACTCAACATCTGTAGACACAGTTAGCGCACATCTGACCATGTCTCCCTTACTATCTACCCTTGATGAACAAGAACTGTAAGGAGCCTCAGAAGGCACCATTTACAACATTCACCATCTGTAGACACAGTTAGCGCACATCTCACCATGTCTCCCTTACTTTCTACCCTTGATGAACAAGAACTGTAAGGAGCCTAAGAAAGCACCGTTTCCAACATTCACCATCTGTAGACACAGTTAGCGCACATCTGACCATGTCTCCCTTACTTTGTACCCTTGATGAACAAGAACTGCAAGGAGCCTCAGAAAGCACCATTTCCAACATTCACCATCTGTAGACATAGTTAGCGTACAGCTGTACACGTCTACCTTACTCACTACCCTAGGTGAAGGAGAACAGTAAGGAGCTCAGAAGGCACCATTTCTAACATTCACCATCTGTAGTCACAGTTAGCGCACATCTCACCATGTCTCCCTTACTTTCTACCCTTGATGAACAAGAACTGTAAGGAGCCTCAGAAAGAACCATTTCCAACATTCACCATCTGTAGACATAGTTAGCGTACAGCTGTACACGTCTACCTTACTCACTACCCTAGGTGAAGGAAAACAGTAAAGAGCTCAGAAGGCACCATTTACAACATTCACCATCTGTAGACACAGTTAGCGCACATCTGACCATGTCTCCCTTACTTTGTACCCTTGATGAACAAGAACTGTAAGGAGCCTCAGAAAGCACCATTTCCAACATTCACCATTTGTAGACACAGTTAGCGCACATCTGACCATGTCTCCCTTACTTTCTACCCTTGATGAACAAGAACTGTATTGAGCCTCAGAAAGCACCATTTCCAACATTCACCATCTGTAGACATAGTTAGCGTACAGCTGTACACGTCTACCTTACTCACTACCCTAGGTGAAGGAGAACAGTAAGGAGCTCAGAGGCACCATTTCCAACATTCACCATCTGTAGACACAGTTAGCGCACATCTGAATATGTCTCCCTTACTTTCTACCCTTGATGAACAAGAACAGTAAGGAGCCGCAGAAAGCACCATTTCCAACATTTACCATCTGTAGACACAGTTAGCGCATATCTGACCATGTCTCCCTTACTTTCTACCCTTGATGAACAAGAACTGTAAGGAGCCTCAGAAAGCACCATTTCCAACATTCACCATTTGTAGACATAGTTAGCGTACAGCTGTACACATCTACCTTACTCACTACCCTAGGTGAAGGAGAACAGTAAGGAGCTCAGAAGGCACCATTACCAACATTCACCATCTGTAGACACAGTTAGCGCACATCTGACCATGTCTCCCTTACTTTCTACCCTTGATGAACAAGAACTGTAAGGAGCCTCAGAAAGCACCATTTCCAACATTCACTATCTGTAGACACAGTTAGCGCACATCCGACCATGTCTCCCTTACTTTCTAACCTTGATGAACAAGAACTGTAAGGAGCCTCAGAAAGCATCATTTCCAACATTCACCATCTGTAGACACAGTTAGCGCACATCTGACCATGTCTCCCTTACTTTCTACCCTTGATGAACAAGAACTGTATTGAGCCTCAGAAAGCACCATTTCCAACATTCACCATCTGTAGACATAGTTAGCGTACAGCTGTACACGTCTACGTTACTCACTACCCTAGGTGAAGGAGAACATTAAGGAGCTCAGAAGGCACCATTTCCAACATTCACCATCTGTAGACACAGTTAGCGCACATCTGACGATGCCTCCCTTACTTTCTACCCTTGATGAACAAGAACTGTAAGGAGCCTCAGAAAGCACCATTTCCAACATTCACCATCTGTAGACATAGTTAGCGTACAGCTGTACACGTCTACCTTACTCACTACCCTAGGTGAAGGAGAACAGTAAGGAGCTCAGAAGGCACCATTTCCAACATTCACCATCTGTAGACACAGTTAGCGCACATCCGACCATGTCTCCCTTACTATCTACCCTTGATGAACAAGAACTGTAAGGAGCCTCAGAAAGCACCATTTCCAACATTCACCATCTGTAGACACAGTTAGCGCACATCTGACCATGTCTCCCTTACTTTCTACCCTTGATGAACAAGAACTGTAAGGAGCCTCAGAAAGCACCATTTCCAACATTCACTATCTGTAGACACAGTTAGCGCACATCTGACCATGTCTCCCTTACTTTCTACCCTTGATGAACAAGAACTGTAAGGAGCCTCAGAAAGCACCATTTCCAACATTCACCATCTGTAGACACAGTTAGCGCACATCTGACCATGTCTCCCTTACTTTCTACCCTTGATGAACAATAACTGTTAGGAGCCTCAGAAAGCACCATTTCCAACATTCACCATCTGTAGACACAGTTAGCGCACATGTGACCATGTCTCCCTTACTTTCTACCCTTGATGAACAAGAACTGTATTGAGCCTCAGAAAGCACCATTTCCAACGTTCACCATCTGTAGACATAATTAGCGTACAGCTGTACACGTCTACGTTACTCACTACCCTAGGTGAAGGAGAACAGTAAGGAGCTCAGAAGGCACCATTTCCAACATTCACCATCTGTAGACACAGTTAGCGCACATCTGACCATGTCTCCCTTACTTTCTACCCTTGATGAACAAGAACAGTAAGGAGCCTCAGAAAGCACCATTTCCAACATTTACCATCTGTAGACACAGTTAGCGCATTTCTGACCATGTCTCCCTTACTTTCTACCCTTGATGAACAAGAACTGTAAGGAGCCTCAGAAAGCACCATTTCCAACATTCACCATCTGTAGACATAGTTAGCGTACAGCTGTACACGTCTACCTTACTCACTACCCTAGGTGAAGGAGAACAGTAAGGAGCTCAGAAGGCACCATTTCCAACATTCACCATCTGTAGTCACAGTTAGCGCACATCTCACCATGTCTCCCTTACTTTCTACCCTTGATGAACAAGAACTGTAAGGAGCCTAAGAAAGCACCGTTTCCAACATTCACCATCTGTAGACACAGTTAGCGCACATCTGACCATGTCTCCCTTACTTTGTACCCTTGATAAACAAGAACTGTAAGGGGCCTCAGAAAGCACCATTTCCAACATTGACCATTTGTAGACACAGTTAGCGCACATCTGACCATGTCTCCCTTACTTTCTACCCTTGATGAACAAGAACTGTAAGGAGCCTCAGAAAGCACCATTTCCAACATTCACCATCTGTAGACATAGTTAGCGTACAGCTGTACACGTCTACCTTACTCACTACCCTAGGTGAAGGAGAACAGTAAGGAGCTCAGAAGGCACCATTTCCAACATTCACCATCTGTAGACACAGTTAGCGCACGTCTGACCATGTCTCCCTTACTTTCTACCCTTGATATACAAGATCTGTAAGGAGCCTCAGAAAGCAGCATTTCCAACATTCACCATCTGTAGACATAGTTAGCGTACAGCTGTACACGTCTACCTTACTCACTACCCTAGGTGAAGGAGAACAGTAAGGAGCTCAGAAGGCACCATTACCAACATTCACCATCTGTAGACACAGTTGGCGCACATCAGACCATGTCTCCCTTACTTTCTACCTTTGATGAACAAGAACTGTAAGGAACCTCAGAAAGCACCATTTCCAACATTCACCATCTGTAGACACAGTTAGCGCACATCTGACCATGTCTCCCTTACTTTCTACCCTTGATGAACAAGAACTGCAAGGAGGCTCAGATAGCACCATTTCCAACATTCACCATCTGTAGACACAGTTAGCGCGCATCTGACCATGTCTCCCTTACTTTCTACCCTTGATGAACAAGAACTGTAAGGACCCTAAGAAAGCACAATTTCCAACATTCACTATCTGTAGACATAGATAGCGTACAGCTGTACACGTCTACCTTAGGTGAAGGCGAACAGTAAGGAGCTCAGAAGGCACCATTTCCAACATTCACCATCAGTAGACACAGTTAGCGCACATCTGACCATGTCTCCCTTACTTTCTACCCTTGATGAACAAGAACTGTAAGGAGCCTCAGAAAGCACCATTTCCAACATTCACCATCTGTAGACATAGTTAGCGTACAGCTGTACACGTCTACCTTACTCACTACCCTAGCTGAAGGAGACCAGTAAGGAGCTCAGAAGGCACCATTACCAACATTCACCATCTGTAGACACAGTTAGCGCGCATCTGACCATGTCTCCCTTACTTTCTACCCTTAATGAACAAGAACTGTAAGGAGCCTCAGAAAGCACCATTTCCAACATTCACCATCTGTAGACATAGTTAGCGTACAGCTGTACACGTCTACCTTACTCACTACCCTAGGTGAAGGAGAACAGTATGGAGCTCAGAAGGCACCATTTCCAACATTCACCATCTGTAGACACAGTTAGCGCACATCTGACCATGTCTCCCTTACTTTCTACACTTGATGAACAAGAACTGTAAGGAGCCTCAGAAAGCACCATTTCCACCATTCACCATCTGTAGACACAGTTAGCGCACATCTGACCATGTCTCCCTTACTTTCTACCCTTGATGAACAAGAACTGTAAGGAGCCTCAGAAAGCACCATTTCCAACATTCACCATCTGTAGACACAGTTAGCGTACAGCTGTACACGTCTACCTTACTCACTACCCTAGGTGAAGGAGAACAGTAAGGAGCTCAGAAGGCACCATTTCCAACATTCACCATCTGTAGACACAGTTAGCGCACATCTGACCATGCCTCCCTTACTTTCTACCCTTGATATACAAGATCTGTAAGGAGCCTCAGAAAGCACCATTTCCAACATTCACCATCTGTAGAAATAGTTAGCGTACAGCTGTACACGTCTACCTTACTCACTACCCAAGGTGAAGGAGAACAGTAAGGAGCTCAGAAGGCACCATTACCAACATTCACAATCTGTAGACACAGTTAGCGCACATCTGACCATGTCTCCCTTACTTTCTACCCTTGATGAACAAGAACTGTTAGGAGCCTCAGACAGCACCATTTCCAACATTCACCATCTGTAGACATAGTTAGCGTACAGCTGTACACGTCTACCTTAGGTGAAGGAGAACAGTAAGGAGCTCAGAAGGCACCATTTCCAACATTCACCATCTGTAGACATAGTTAGCGCACATCTGACCATGTCTCCCTTACTTTCTACCCTTGATGAACAAGAACTGTTAGGAGCCTCAGACAGCACCATTTCCAACATTCACCATCTGTAGACACAGTTAGCGCACATCTCACCATATCTCCCTTACTTTCTACCCTTGATGAACAAGAACTGTAAGGAGCCTCAGAAAGCACCATTTCCACAATTCACCATCTGTAGACACAGTTAGCGCACATCTCACCATGTCTCCCTTACTTTCTACCCTTGATGAACAAGAACTGTAAGGAGCCTCAGAAAGCACCATTTCCAACATTCACCATTTGTAGACACAGTTAGCGCACATCTCACCATGTCTCCCTTACTTTCTACCCTTGATGAACAAGAACTGTAAGGAGCCTCAGAAAGCACCATTTCCAACATTCACCATCTGTAGACACAGTTAGCGCACATCTCACCATGTCTCCCTTACTTTCTACCCTTGATGAACAAGAACTGTAAGGAGCCTCAGAAAGCACCATTTCCAACATTCACTATCTGTAGACACAGTTAGCGCACATCTGACCATGTCTCCCTTACTTTCTACCCTTGATGAACAAGAACTGTAAGGAGCCTCAGAAAGCACCATTCCCAACATTCACCATCTGTAGACATAGTTAGCGCACATCTCACCATGTCTCCCTTACTTTCTACCCTTGATGAACAAGAACTGTAAGGAACCTCAGAAAGCTCCATTTCCAACATTCACTATCTGTAGACACAGTTAGCGCACATCTGACCATGTCTCCCTTACTTTCTACCCTTGATGAACAAGAACTGTAAGGAGCCTCTGAAAGCACCATTTCCAACATTCACTATCTGTAGACACAGTTAGCGCACATCTGACGATGTCTCCCTTACTTTCTACCCTTGATGAACAAGAACTGTAAGGAGCCTCAGAAAGCACCTTTTCCAACATTCACTATCTGTAGACACAGTTAGCGCACATCTGACCATGTCTCCCTTACTTTCTACCCTTGATGAACAAGAACTGTAAGGAGCCTCAGAAAGCACCATTTCCAACATTCACTATCTGTAGACACAGTTAGCACACATCTGACCATGTCTCCCTTACTTTCTACCCTTGATGAACAAGAACTGTAAGGAGCCTCAGAAAGCACCATTTCCAACATTCACTCTCTGTAGACACAGTTAGCGCACATCTGACCATGTCTCCCTTACTTTCTACCCTTGATGAACAAGAACTGTAAGGAGCCTCAGAAAGCACCATTTCCAACATTCACTATCTGTAGACACAGTTAGCGCACATCTGACCATGTCTCCCTTAGTTTCTACCCTTGATGAACAAGAACTGTAAGGAGCCTCAGAAAGCACCATTTCCAACATTCACTATCTGTAGACACAGTTAGCGCACATCTGACCATGTCTCCCTTACTTTCTACCCTTGATGAACAAGAACTGTAAGGAGCCTCAGAAAGCACCATTTCCAACATTCACTATCTGTAGACACAGTTAGCGCACATCTGACCATGTCTCCCTTACTTTCTACCCATGATGAACAAGAACTGTAAGGAGCCTCAGAAAGCACCATTTACAACATTCACTATCTGTAGACACAGTTAGCGCACATCTGACCATGTCTCCCTTACTTTCTACCCTTGATGAACAAGAACTGTAAGGAGCCTCAGAAAGCACCATTTCCAACATTCACTATCTGTAGACACAGTTAGCGCACATCTCACCATGTCTCCCTTACTTTCTACCCTTGATGAACAAGAACTGTAAGGAGCCTCAGAAAGCACCATTTCCAACATTCACCATCTGTAGACACAGTTAGCGCACATCTCACCATGTCTCCCTTACTTTCTAATCTTGAGAACAAGAACTGTAAGGAGCCTCATAAAGCACCATTTCCAACATTCACTATCTGTAGACACAGTTAGCGCACATCTGACCATGTCTCACTTACTTTCTACCCTTGATGAACAAGAACTGTAAGGAGCCTCAGAAAGCACCATTTCCAACATTCACTATCTGTAGACACAGTTAGCGCACATCTGACCATGTCTCCCTTACTTTCTACCCTTGATGAACAAGAACTGTAAGGAGCCTCAGAAAGCACCATTTCCAACATTCACTATCTGTAGACACAGTTAGCGCACATCTGACCATGTCTCCCTTACTTCCTACCCTTGATGAACAAGAACTGTAAGGAGCCTCAGAAAGCACCATTTCCAACATTCACTATCTGTAGACACAGTTAGCGCACATCTGACCATGTCTCCCTTACTTTCTACCCTTGATGAACAAGAACTGTAAGGAGCCTCAGAAAGCACCATTTCCAACATTCACTATCTGTAGACACAGTTAGCGAACATCTGACCATGTCTCCCTTACTTTCAACCCTTGATGAACAAGAACTGTAAGGAGCCTCAGAAAGAACCATTTCCAACATTCACTATCTGTAGACACAGTTAGCGCACATCTGACCATGTCTCCCTTACTTTCTACCCTTGATGAACAAGAACTGTAAGGAGCCTCAGAAAGCACCATTTCCAACATTTACTATCTGTAGACACAGTTAGCGCACATCTGACCATGTCTCCCTTACTTTCTACCCTTGATGAACAAGAACTGTAAGGAGCCTCAGAAAGCACCATTTCCAACATTCACTATCTGTAGACACAGTTAGCGCACATCTGACCATGTCTCCCTTACTTTCTACCCTTGATGAACAAGAACTGTAAGGAGCCTCAGAAAGCACCATTTCCAACATTCACTCTCTGTAGACACAGTTAGCGCACATCTGACCATGTCTCCCTTACTTTCTACCCTTGATGAACAAGAACTGTAAGGAGCCTCAGAAAGCACCATTTCCAACATTCACTATCTGTAGACACAGTTAGCGCACATATGACCATGTCTCCCTTACTTTCTACCCTTGATGAACAAGAACTGTAAGGAGCCTCAGAAAGCACCATTCCCAACATTCACCATCTGTAGACACAGTTAGCGCACATCTCACCATGTCTCCCTTACTTTCTACCCTTGATGAACAAGAACTGTAAGGAGCCTCAGAAAGCACCATTTCCAACATTCACCATCTGTAGACACAGTTAGCGCACATCTCACCATGTCTCCCTTACTTTCTACCCTTGATGAACAAGAACTGTATGGAGCCTCAGAAAGCACCATTCCCAACATTCACCATCTGTAGACACAGTTAGCGCACATCTCACCATGTCTCCCTTACTTTCTACCCTTGATGAACAAGAACTGTAAGGAGCCTCAGAAAGCACCATTCCCAACATTCACCATCTGTAGACACAGTTAGCGCACATCTCACCATGTCTCCCTTACTTTCTACCCTTGATGAACAAGAACTGTAAGGAGCCTCAGAAAGCACCATTTCCAACATTCACCATCTGTAGACACAGTTAGCGCACATCTCACCATGTCTCCCTTACTTTCTACCCTTGATGAACAAGAACTGTAAGGAGCCTCAGAAAGCACCATTTCCAACATTCACCATCTGTAGACACAGTTAGCGCACATCTCACCATGTCTCCCTTACTTTCTACCCTTGATGAACAAGAACTGTAAGGAGCCTCAGAAAGCACCATTCCCAACATTCACCATCTGTAGACACAGTTAGCGCACATCTCACCATGTCTCCCTTACTTTCTACCCTTGATGAACAAGAACTGTAAGGAGCCTCAGAAAGCACCATTCCCAACATTCACCATCTGTAGACACAGTTAGCGCACATCTCACCATGTCTCCCTTACTTTCTACCCTTGATGAACAAGAACTGTAAGGAGCCTCAGAAAGCACCATTTCCAACATTCACCATCTGTAGACACAGTTAGCGCACATCTCACCATGTCTCCCTTACTTTCTACCCTTGATGAACAAGAACTGTAAGGAGCCTCAGAAAGAACCATTCCCAACATTCACCATCTTTAGACACAGTTAGCGCACATCTGACCATGTCTCCCTTACTTTCTACCCTTGATGAACAAGAACTGTAAGGAGCCTCAGAAAGCACCATTCCCAACATTCACCATCTGTAGACACAGTTAGCGCACATCTCACCATGTCTCCCTTACTTTCTACCCTTGATGACCAAGAACTGTAAGGAGCCTCAGAAAGCACCATTTCCAACATTCACCATCTGTAGACACAGTTAGCGCACATCTCACCATGTCTCCCTTACTTTCTACCCTTGATGAACAAGAACTGTAAGGAGCCTCAGAAAGCACCATTTCCAACATTCACCATCTGTAGACACAGTTAGCGCACATCTCACCATGTCTCCCTTACTTTCTACCCTTGATGAACAAGAACTGTAAGGAGCCTCAGAAAGCACCATTTCCAACATTCACCATCTGTAGAAACAGTTAGCGCACATCTCACCATGTCTCCCTTACTTTCTACCCTTGATGAACAAGAACTGTAAGGAGCCTCAGAAAGCACCATTCCCAACATTCACCATCTGTAGACACAGTTAGCGCACATCTCACCATGTCTCCCTTACTTTCTACCCTTGATGAACAAGAACTGTAAGGAGCCTCAGAAAGCACCATTTCCAACATTCACCATCTGTAGACACAGTTAGCGCACATCTGACCATGTCTCCCTTACTTTCTACCCTTGATGAACAAGAACTGTAAGGAGCCTCAGAAAGCACCATTTCCAACATTCACCATCTGTAGACACAGTTAGCGCACATCTCACCATGTCTCCCTTACTTTCTACCCTTGATGAACAAGAACTGTAAGGAGCCTCAGAAAGCACCATTCCCAACATTCACCATCTGTAGACACAGTTAGCGCACATCTCACCATGTCTCCCTTACTTTCTACCCTTGATGAACAAGAACTGTAAGGAGCCCCAGAAAGCACCATTTCCAACATTCACCATCTGTAGACACAGTTAGCGCACATCTGACCATGTCTCCCTTACTTTCTACCCTTGATGAACAAGAACTGTAAGGAGCCTCAGAAAGCACCATTTCCAACATTCACCATCTGTAGACACAGTTAGCGCACATCTGACCACGTCTCCCTTACTTTCTACCCTTGATGAACATGAACTGTAAGGAGCCTCAGAAAGCACCATTTCCAACATTCACCATCTGTAGACACAGTTAGCGCACATCTGACCATGTCTCCCTTACTTTCTACCCTTCATGAACAAGAACTGTAAGGAGCCTCAGAAAGCACCATTTCCAACATTCACCATCTGTAGACACAGTTAGCGCACATCTGACCATGTCTCCCTTACTTTCTACCCTTGATGAACAAGAACTGTAAGGAGCCTCAGAAAGCACCATTCCCAACAATCACCATCTGTAGACACAGTTAGCGCACATCTGACCATGTCTCCCTTACTTTCTACCCTTGATGAACAAGAACTGTAAGGAGCCTCAGAAAGCACCATTTCCAACATTCACCATCTGTAGACACAGTTAGCGCACATCTGACCATGTATCCCTTACTTTCTACCCTTGATGAACAAGAACTGTAAGGAGCCTCAGAAAGCACCATTCCCAACATTCACCATCTGTAGACACAGTTAGCGCACATCTGACCATGTCTCCCTTACTTTCTACCCTTGATGAACAAGAACTGTAAGGAGCCTCAGAAAGCACCATTCCCAACATTCAGCATCTGTAGACACAGTTAGCGCACATCTCACCATGTCTCCCTTACTTTCTACCCTTGATGAACAAGAACTGTAAGGAGCCTCAGAAGGCACCATTTCCAACATTCACCATCTGTAGACACAGTTAGCGCACATCTCACCATGTCTCCCTTACTTTCTACCCTTGATGAACAAGAACTGTAAGGAGCCTCAGAAAGCACCATTTCCAACCTTCACCATCTGTAGACACAGTTAGCGCACATCTGACCATGTCTCCCTTACTTTCTACCCTTGATGTACAAGAACTGTAAGGAGCCTCAGAAAGCACCATTCCCAACATTGACCATCTGTAGACACAGTTAGCGCACATCTGACCATGTCTCCCTTACTTTCTACCCTTGATGAACAAGAACTGTAAGGAGCCTCAGAAAGCACCATTTCCAACATTCACCATCTGTAGACACAGTTAGCGCACATCTCACCATGTCTCCCTTACTTTCTACCCTTGATGAACAAGAACTGTAAGGAGCCTCAGAAAGCACCATTTCCAACATTCACCATCTGTAGACACAGTTAGCGCACATCTGACCATGTCTCCCTTACTTTCTACAATTGATGAACAAGAACTGTTAGGAGCCTCAGAAAGCACCATTTCCAACATTCACCATCTGTAGACACAGTTAGCGCACATCTGACCATGTCTCCCTTACTTTCTACCCATGATGAACAAGAACTGTAAGGAGCCTCAGTAAGCACCATTTCCAACATTCACCATCTGTAGACATAGTTAGCGTACAGCTGTACACGTCTACCTTACTCACTACCCTAGGTGAAGGAGAACAGTAAGGAGCTCAGAAGGCACCATTTCCAACTTTCACCATCTGTAGACACAGTTAGCGCACATCTCACCATGTCTCCCTTACTTTCTACCCATGATGAACAAGAACTGTAAGGAGCCTCAGTAAGCACCATTTCCAACATTCACCATCTGTAGACATAGTTAGCGTACAGCTGTACACGTCTACCTTACTCACTACCCTAGGTGAAGGAGAACAGTAAGGAGCTCAGAAGGCACCATTTCCAACTTTCACCATCTGTAGACACAGTTAGCGCACATCTCACCATGTCTCCCTTACTTTCTACCCTTGATGAACAAGAACTGTAAGGAGCCTCAGAAAGCACCATTTCCAACATTCACCATCTGTAGACACAGTTAGCGCACATCTGACCATGTCTCCCTTACTTTCTACCCTTGATGAACAAGAACTGTAAGGAGCCTCAGAAAGCACCATTTCCAACATTCACCATCTGTAGACATAGTTAGCGTACAGCTGTACACGTCTACCTTACTCACTACCCTAGGTGAAGAAGAACAGTAAGGAGCTCAGAAGGCACCATTTCCAACATTCACCATCTGTAGACACAGTTAGCGCACATCTGACCATGTCTCCCTTACTTTCTACCCTTGATGAACAAGAACTGTAAGGAGCCTCAGAAAGAACCATTTCCAACATTCACTATCTGTAGACACAGTTAGCGCACATCTGACCATGTCTCCCTTACTTTCTACCCTTGATGAACAAGAACTGTAAGGAGCCTCAGAAAGCACCATTTCCAACATTCACCATCTGTAGACATAGTTAGCGTACAGCTGTACTCGTCTGCCTTACTCACTACCCTAGGTGAAGGAAAACAGTAAAGAGCTCAGAAGGCACCATTTACAACATTCACCATCTGTAGACACAGTTAGCGCACATCTGACCATGTCTCCCTTACTTTCTACCCTTGATGAACAAGAACAGTAAGAGGCCACAGAAATCACCATTTCCAACATTTACCATCTGTAGACACAGTTAGCGCATATCTGACCATGTCTCCTTTACTTTCTACCCTTGATGAACAAGAACTGTAAGGAGCCTCAGAAAGCACCATTTCCAACATTCACCATCTGTAGACATAGTTAGCGTACAGCTGTACACGTCTACCTTACTCACTACCCTAGGTGAAGGAGAACAGTAAGGAGCTCAGAAGGCACCATTTCCAACATTCACCATCTGTAGACACAGTTAGCGCACATCTGACCATGTCTCCCTTACTTTCTACCCCTGATGAACAAGAACTGTAAGGAGCCTCAGAAAGCACCATTCCCAACATTCACCATCTGTAGACACAGTTAGCGCACATCTGACCATGTCTCCCTTACTTTCTACCCTTGATGAACAAGAACTGTAAGGAGCCTCAGAAAGCACCATTCCCAACATTCACCATCTGTAGACACAGTTAGCGCACATCTGACCATGTCTCCCTTACTTTCTACCCTTGATGAACAAGAACTGTAAGGAGCCTCAGAAAGCACCATTTCCAACATTCACCATCTGTAGACACAGTTAGCGCACATCTCACCATGTCTCCCTTACTTTCTACCCTTGATGAACAAGAACTGTAAGGAGATTCAGAAAGCACCATTTCCAACATTCACCATCTGTAGACACAGTTAGCGCACATCTGACCATGTCTCCCTTACTTTCTACCCTTGATGAACAAGAACTGTAAGGAGCCTCAGAAAGCACCATTCCCAACATTCACCATCTGTAGAAACAGTTAGCGCACATCTCACCATGTCTCCCTTACTTTCTACCCTTGATGAACAAGAACTGTAAGGAGCCTCAGAAAGCACCATTTCCAACATTCACCATCTGTAGACACAGTTAGCGCACGTCTCACCATGTCTCCCTTACTTTCTACCCTTGATGAACAAGAACTGTAAGGAGCCTCAGAAAGCACCATTTCCAACATTCACCATCTGTAGACACAGTTAGCGCACATCTGACCATGTCTCCCTTACTTTCTACCCTTGATGAACAAGAACTGTAAGGAGCCTCAGAAAGCACCATTCCCAACATTCACCATCTGTAGACACAGTTAGCGCACATCTGACCATGTCTCCCTTACTTTCTACCCTTGATGAACAAGAACTGTAAGGAGCCTCAGAAAGCACCATTTCCAACATTCACCATCTGTAGACACAGTTAGCGCACATCTGACCATGTCTCCCTTACTTTCTACCCTTGATGAACAAGAACAGTAAGGAGCCTCAGAAAGCACCATTTCCAACATTCACCATCTGTAGACACAGTTAGCGCACATCTCACCATGTCTCCCTTACTTTCTACCCTTGATGAACAAGAACTGTAAGGAGCCTCAGATAGCACCATTTCCAACATTCACCATCTGTGGACACAGTTAGCGCACATCTGACCATGTCTCCCTCACTTTCTACCCTTGATGAACAAGAACTGTTAGGAGCCTCAGAATGCACCTTTTCCAACATTCACCATCTGTAGACACAGTTAGCGCACATCTGACCATGTCTCCCTTACTTTCTACCCATGATGAACAAGAACTGTAAGGAGCCTCAGTAAGCACCATTTCCAACATTCACCATCTGTAGACATAGTTAGCGTACAGCTGTACACGTCTACCTTACTCACTACCCTAGGTGAAGGAGAACAGTAAGGAGCGCAGAATGCACCATTTCCAACTTTCACCATCTGTAGACACAGTTAGCGCACATCTCACCATGTCTCCCTTACTTTGTACCCTTGATGAACAAGAACTGTAAGGAGCCTCAAAAAGCACCATTTCCAACATTCACCAACTGTAGACACAGTTAGCGCACATCTGACCATGTCTCCCTTACTTTCTACCCTTGATGAACAAGAACTGTAAGGAGCCTCAGAAAGCACCATTTCCAACATTCACCATCTGTAGACACAGTTAGCGCACATCTGACCATGTCTCTCTTACTTTCTACCCTTGATGAACAAGAACTGTAAGGAGCCTCAGAAAGCACCATTTCCAACATTCACCATTTCTAGACATAGTTAGCGCACATCTGACCATGTCTCCCTTACTTTCTACCCTTGATGAACAAGAACTGTATTGAGCCTCAGAAAGCACCATTTCCAACATTCACCATCTGTAGACATAGTTAGCGTACAGCTGTACACGTCTACCTTACTCACTAACCTAGGTGAAGGAGAACAGTAAGGAGCTCAGAAGGCACCATTTACAACATTCACCATCTGTAGACACAGTTAGCGCACATCTGACCATGTCTCGCTTACTATCTACCCTTGATGAACAAGAACTGTAAGGAGCCTCAGAAAGCACCATTTCCAACTTTCACCATCTGTAGACACAGTTAGCGCACATCTGACCATGTCTCCCTTACTTTCTACCCTTGATGAACAAGAACTGTAAGGAGCCTCAGAAAGCACCATTTCCAACATTCACTATCTGTAGACACAGTTAGTGCACATCTGACCATGTCTCCCTTACTTTCTACCCTTGATGAACAAGAACTGTAAGGAGCCTCAGAAAGCACCGTTTCCAACATTCACCATCTGTAGACACAGTTAGCGCACATCTGACCATGTCTCCCTTACTTTCTACCCTTGATGAACAAGAACTGTTAGGAGCCTCAGAAAGCACCATTTCCAACATTCACCATCTGTAGACACAGTTAGCGCACATGTGACCATGTCTCCCTTACTTTCTACCCTTGATGAACAAGAACTGTAAGGAGCCTCAGAAAGCACCATTTCCAACATTCACCATCTGTAGACATAGTTAGCGTACAGCTGCACACGTCTACCTTACTCACTACCCTAGGTGCAGGAGAACAGTAAGGAGCTCAGAAGGCACCATATCCAACATTCACCATCTGTAGACACAGTTAGCGCACATCTGACCATGTCTCCCTTACTTTCTACCCTTGATATACAAGATCTGTAAGGAGCCTCAGAAAGCAGCATTTCCAACATTCACCATCTGAAGACATAGTTAGCGTACAGCTGTACACGTCTACCTTACTCACTACCCTAGGTGAAGGAGAACAGTAAGGAGCTCAGAAGGCACCATTACCAACATTCACCATCTGTAGACACAGATAGCGCACATCTGACCATGTCTCCCTTACTTTCTACCTTTGATGAACAAGAACTGTAAGGAGCCTCAGAAAGCACCATTTCCAACATTCACCATCTGTAGACACAGTTAGCGCGCATCTGACCATGTCTCCCTTACTTTCTACCCTTGATGAACAAGAACTGTAAGGAGCCTCAGAAAGCACCATTTCCAACATTCACCATCTGTAGACATAGTTAGCGTACAGCTGTACACGTCTACCTTACTCACTACCCTAGGTGAAGGAGAACAGTAAGGAGCTCAGAAGGCACCATTACCAACATTCACCATCTGTAGACACAGTTAGCGCACATCAGACCATGTCTCCCTTACTTTCTACCTTTGATGAACAAGAACTGTAAGGAGCCTCAGAAAGCACCATTTCCAACATTCACCATCTGTAGACACAGTTAGCGCACATCTGACCATGTCTCCCTTACTTTCTACCCTTGATGAACAAGAACTGCAAGGAGGCTCAGAAAGCACCATTTCCAACATTCACCATCTGTAGACACAGTTAGCGCGCATCTGACCATGTCTCCCTTACTTTCTACCCTTGATGAACAAGAACTGTAAGGAGCCTCAGAAAGCACCATTTCCAACATTCACCATCTGTAGACATAGTTAGCGTACAGCTGTACACGTCTACCTTAGGTGAAGGAGAACAGTAAGGAGCTCAGAAGGCACCATTTCCAACATTCACCATCTGTAGACACAGTTAGCGCACATCTGACCATGTCTCCCTTACTTTCTACCCTTGATGAACAAGAACTGTTAGGAGCCTCAGAAAGCACCATTTCAGACATTCACCATCTGTAGACACAGTTAGCGCACATCTCACCATGTCTCCCTTACTTTCTACCCTTGATGAACAAGAACTGTAAGGAGCCTCAGAAAGCACCATTTCCAACATTCACCATCTGTAGACACAGTTAGCGCAAATCTCACCATGTCTCCCTTACTTTCTACCCTTGATGAACAAGAACTGTAAGGAGTCTCAGAAAGCACCATTTCCAACATTCACCATCTGTAGACACAGTTAGCGCACATCTCACCATGTCTCCCTTACTTTCTACCCTTGATGAACAAGAACTGTAAGGAGCCTCAGAAAGCACCATTTCCAACATTCACCATCTGTAGACACAGTTAGCGCACATCTCACCATGTCTCCCTTACTTTCTACCCTTGATGAACAAGAACTGTTAGGAGCCTCAGAAAGCACCATTTCCAACATTCACCATCTGTAGACACAGTTAGCGCACATCTCACCATGTCTCCCTTACTTTCTACCCTTGATGAACAAGAACTGTAAGGAGCCTCAGAAAGCACCATTTCCAACATTCACCATCTGTAGACACAGTTAGCGCACATCTCACCATGTCTCCCTTACTTTCTACCCTTGATGAACAAGAACTGTAAGGAGCCTCAGAAAGCACCATTTCCAACATTCACCATCTGTAGACACAGTTAGCGCACATCTGACCATGTCTCCCTTACTTTCTACCCATGATGAACAAGAACTGTAAGGAGCCTCAGAAAACACCATTTCCAACATTCACCATCTGTAGACATAGTTAGCGTACAGCTGTACACGTCTACCTTACTCACTACCCTAGGTGAAGAAGAACAGAAAGGAGCTCAGAAGGCACCGTTTCCAACATTCACCATCTGTAGACACAGTTAGCGCACATCTGACCATGTCTCCCTTACTTTCTACCCTTGATGAACAAGAACTGTAAGGAGCCTCAGAAAGCACCATTTCCAACATTCACTATCTGTAGACACAGTTAGCGCACATCTCACCATGTCTCCCTTACTTTCTACCCTTGATGAACAAGAACTGTAAGGAGCCTCAGAAAGCACCATTTCCAACATTCACTATCTGTAGACACAGTTAGCGCACATCTGACCATGTCTCCCTTACTTTCTACCCTTGATGAACAAGAACTGTAAGGAGCCTCAGAAAGCACCATTTCCAACATTCACCATCTGTAGACACAGTTAGCGCACATCTGACCATGTCTCCCTTACTTTCTACCCTTGATGAACAAGAACTGTAAGGAGCCTCAGAAAGCACCATTTCCAACATTCACCATCTGTAGACATAGTTAGCGTACAGCTGTACACGTCTACCCTACTCACTACCCTAGGTGAAGGAGAACAGTAAGGAGCTCAGAAGGCACCATTTCCAACATTCACCGTCTGTAGACACAGTTAGCGCACATCTGACCATGTCTCACTTACTTTCTACCCTTGATGAACAAGAACTGTAAGGAGCCTCATAAAGCACCATTTCCAACATTCACCATCTGTAGACACAGTTAGCGCACATCTGACCATGTCTCCTTTACTTTCTACCCTTGATGAACAAGAACTGTAAGGAGCCTCAGAAAGCACCATTTCCAACATTCACAATCTGTAGACATAGTTAGCGTACAGCTGTACACGTCTACCTTACTCACTACCCTAGGTGAAGGAGAACAGTAAGGAGCTCAGAAGGCACCATTTCCAACATTCACCATCTGTAGACACAGTTAGCGCACATCTGACCATGTCTACCTTACTTTCTAACCTTGATGAACAAGAACTGTAAGGAGCCTCAGAAAGCACCATTTCCAACATTCACCATCTGTAGACACAGTTAGCACACATCTGACCATGTCTCCCTTACTTTCTACCTTTGATGAACAAGAACTGTAAGGAGCCTCAGAAAGCACCATTTCCAACATTCAGCATCTGTAGACACAGTTAGCGCACATCTGACCATGTCTCCCTTACTTTCTACCCTTGATGAACAAGAACTGCAAGGAGCCTCAGAAAGCACCATTTCCAACATTCACCATCTGTAGACACAGTTAGCGCGCATCTGACCATGTCTCCCTTACTTTCTACCCTTGATGAACAAGAACTGGAAGGAGCCTCAGAAAGCACCATTTCCAACATTCACCATCTGTAGACATAGTTAGCGTACAGCTGTACACGTCTACCTTACTCACTACCCTAGGTGAAGGAGAACAGTAAGGAGCTCAGAAGGCACCATTTCCAACATTCACCATCTGTAGACACAGTTAGCGCACATCTGACCATGTCTCCCTTACTTTCTACCCTTGATGAACAAGAACTGTAAGGAGCCTCAGAAAGCACCATTTCCAACATTCACCATCTGTAGACACAGTTAGCGCACATCTGACCATGTCTCCCTTACTTTCTACCCTTGATGAACAAGAACTGTAAGGAGCCTCAGAAAGCACCATTTTCAACATTCACCATCTGTAGACATAGTTAGCGTACAGCTGTACACGTCTACCTTACTCACTACCCTAGGTGAAGGAGAACAGTAAGGAGCTCAGAAGGCACCATTTCCAACATTCACCATCTGTAGACACAGTTAGCGCACATCTGACCATGTCTACCTTACTTTGTACCCTTGGTGAACAAGAACTGTAAGGAGCCTCAGAAAGCACCATTTCCAACATTCACCATCTGTAGACACAGTTAGCGCACATCTGACCATGTCTCCCTTACTTTCTACCCTTGATGAACAAGAACTGTAAGGAGCCTCAGAAAGCACCATTTCCAACATTCACCATCTGAAGACACAGTTAGCGCACATCTGACCATGTCTCCCTTACTTTCTACCTTTGATGAACAAGAACTGTAAGGAGCCTCAGAAAGCACCATTTCCAACATCCAACATCTGTAGACACAGTTAGCGCACATCTGACCATGTCTCCCTTACTTTCTACCCTTGATGAACAAGAACTGTAAGGAGCCTCAGAAAGCACCATTTCCAACATTCACTATCTGTAGACACAGTTAGCGCACATCTGACCATGTCTCCCTTACTTTCTACCCTTGATGAACAAGAACTGTAAGGAGCCTCAGAAAGCACCATTTCCAACATTCACCATCTGTAGACATAGTTAGCGTACAGCTGTACACGTGTACCTTAGGTGAAGGAGAACAGTAAGGAGCTCAGAAGGCACCATTTCCAACATTCACCATCTGTAGACACAGTTAGCGCACATCTGACCATGTCTCCCTTACTTTCTACCCTTGATGAACATAAACTGTAAGGAGCCTCAGAAAGCACCATTTCCAACATTCACCATCTGTAGACACAGTTAGCGCACATCTGACCATGTCTCCCTTACTTTCTACCCTTGATGAACAAGAACTGTAAGGAGCCTCAGAAAGCACCATTTCCACCATTCACCATCTGTAGACACAGTTAGCGCACATCTGACCATGTCTCCCTTACTTTCTACCCTTGATGAACAAGAACTGTTAGGAGCCTCAGAAAGCACCATTTCCAACATTCACCATCTGTAGACACAGTTAGCGCACATCTGACCATGTCTCCCTTACTTTCTACCCTTGATGAACAAAAACTGTAAGGAGCCTCAGAAAGCACCATTTCCAACATTCACCATCTGTAGACATAGTTAGCGTACAGCTGTACACGTCTACCTTACTCACTACCCTAGGTGAAGGAGAACAGTAAGGAGCTCAGAAGGCACCATTTCCAACTTTCACCATCTGTAGACACAGTTAGCGCACATCTCACCATGTCTCCCTTACTTTCTACCCTTGATGAACAAGAACTGTAAGGAGCCTCAGAAAGCACCATTTCCAACACTCACCATCTGTAGACACAGTTAGCGCACATCTGACCATGTCTCCCTTACTTTGTACCCTTGATGAACAAGAACTGTAAGGAGCCTCAGAAAGCACCATTTCCAATATTCACCATCTGTAGACATAGTTAGCGTACAGCTGTACACGTCTACCTTACTCACTACCCGAGGTGAAGGAGAACAGTAAGGAGCTCAGAAGGCACCATTTCCAACATTCACCATCTGTAGACATAGTTAGCGTACAGCTGTACACGTCTACCTTACTCACTACCCTAGGTGAAGGAGAACAGTAAGGAGCTCAGAAGGCACCATTTCCAACATTCACCATCTGTAGACACAGTTAGCGCACATCTGACCATGTCTACCTTACTTTCTACCCTTGATGAACAAGAACTGTAAGGAGCCTCAGAAAGCACCATTTCCAACATTCACCACCTGTAGACACAGTTAGAGCACATCTGACCATGTCTCCCTTACTTTCTATCCTTGATGAACAAGAACTGTAATTAGCCTCAGAAAGCACCATTTCCAACATTCACCATCTGAAGACACAGTTAGCGCACATCTGACCATGTCTCCCTTACTTTCTACCCTTGATGAACAAGAACTGTAAGGAGCCTCAGAAAGCACCATTTCCAACATTCACTATCTGTAGACACAGTTAGCGCACATCTGACCATGTCTCCCTTACTTTCTACCCTTGATGAACAAGAACTGTAAGGAGCCTCAGAAAGCACCATTTCCAACATTCACCATCTGTAGACATAGTTAGCGTACAGCTGTACACGTCTACCTTACTCACTACCCTAGGTGAAGGAGAACAGTAAAGAGCTCAGAAGGCACCATTTCCAACATTCACCATCTGTAGACACAGTTAGCGCACATCTCACCATGTCTCCCTTACTTTCTACAATTGATGAACAAGAACTGTAAGGAGCCTCAGAAAGCACCATTTCCAACATTCACCATTTGTAGACACAGTTAGCGCACATCTGACCATGTCTCCCTTACTTTCTACCCTTGATGAACAAGAACTGTAAGGAGCCTCAGAAAGCACCATTTCCAACATTCACCATCTGTACACATAGTTAGCGTACAACTGTACACGTCTACCTTACTCACTACCCTAGGTGAAGGAGAACAGTAAGGAGCTAAGAAGGCACCATTTCCAACATTCACCATCTGTACACAGTTAGTGCACATCTGACCATGTCTCCCTTACTTTCTATCTTGATGAACAAGAACTGTAAGGAGCCTCAGAAAGCACCATTTCCAACATTCACCATCTGTAGACATAGTTAGCGTACAGCTGTACACGTCTACCTTACTCACTACCCTAGGTGAAGGACAACAGTAAGGAGCTCAGAAGGCACCATTTCCAACATTCACCATCTGTAGACACAGTTAGCGCACATCTGACTATGTCTCCCCCTTCTTTCTACCCTTGATGAACAAAAACTGTAAGGAGCCTCAGAAAGCACCATTTCCAACATTCACCATCTGTAGACACAGTTAGCGCACATCTGACCATGTCTCCCTTACTTTCTACCCTTGATGAACAAGAACTGTAAGGAGCCTCAGAAAGCACCATTTCCAACATTCACCATCTGTAGACATAGTTAGCGTACAGCTGTACACGTCTACCTTACTCACTACCCTAGGTGAAGGAGAACAGTAAGGAGCTCAGAAGGCACCATTTCCAACATTCACCATCTGTAGACACAGTTAGGGCACATCTGACCATATCTCTCTTACTTTCTACCCTTGATGAACAAGAACTGTAAGGAGCCTCAGAAAGCACCATTTCCAACATTCACCATCTGTAGACATAGTTAGCGTACAGCTGTACACGTCTACCTTACTCACTACCCTAGGTGAAGGAGAACAGTAAGGAACTCAGAAGGCACCATTTCCAACATTCACCATCTGTAGACATAGTTAGCGCACATCTGACCATGTCTCCCTTACTTTCTGCCGTTGATGAACAAGAACTGTAAGGAGCCTCAGAAAGCACCATTTCCAACATTCACCATCTGTAAACACAGTTAGCGCACATCTGACCATGTCTCCCTTACTATCTACCCTTGGTGAACAAGAACTTTCAGGAGCCTCAGAAAGCACCATTTCCAACGTTCACTATCTGTAGACACAGTTAGCGCACATCTTACCATGTCTCTCTTAATTTCTACCCTTGATGAACAAGAACTGTAAGGAGCCTCATAAAGCACCATTTCCAACATTCACCATCTGTAGACATAGTTAGCGTACAGCTGTACACGTCTACCTTACTCACTACCCTAGGTGAAGGAGAACTGTAAGGAGCCTCAGAAAGCACCATTTCCAAAATTCACCATCTGTAGACACAGTTAGCGCACATCTGACCATGTCTCCCTTACTTTCTACCCTTGATGAACAAGAACTGTAAGGAGCCTCAGAAAGCACCATTTCCAACATTCACCATCTGTAGACACAGTTAGCGCATCTCTGACCATGTCTCCCTTACTTTCTACCCTTGATGAACAAGAGCTGTAAGGAGCTTCAGAAACCACCATTTCCAACATTCACTATCTGTAGACACAGTTAGCGCACATCTGACCATGTCTCCCTTACTTTCTACCCTTGATGAACAAGAACTGTAAGGAGCCTCAGAAAGCACCATTTCCAACATTCACCATCTGTAGACATAGTTAGCGTACAGCTGTACACGTCTACCTTACTCACTACCCTAGGTGAAGGAGAACAGTAAGGAGCTCAGAAGACACCATTTCCAACATTCACCATCTGTAGACACAGTTAGCGCACATCTGACCATGTCTCCCTTACTTTCTACCCTTGATGAACATAAACTGTAAGGAGCCTCAGAAAGCACCATTTCCAACATTCACCATCTGTAGACACAGTTAGCGCACATCTGACCATGTCTCCCTTACTATCTACCTTTGATGAACAAGAACTGTAAGGAGCCTCAGAAAGCACCATTTCCAACATTCACCATCTGTAGACACAGTTAGCACACATCTGACCATGTGTCCCTTACTTTCTACCCTTGATGAACAAGAACTGTAAGGAGCCTCAGAAAGCACCATTTCCAACATTCACTATCTGTAGACACAGTTAGCGCACATCTGACCATGTCTCCCTTCCTTTCTACCCTTGATGAACAAGAACTGTAAGGAGCCTCAGAAAGCACCATTTCCAACATTCACCATCTGTAGACATAGTTAGCGTACAGCAGTACACGTCTACCTTACTCACTACCCTAGGTGAAGGAGAACAGTAAGGAGCTCAGAAGGCACCATTTCCAACATTCACCATCTGTAGACACAGTTAGCGCACATCTGACCATGTCTCCCTTACTTTCTACCCTTGATGAACAAGAACTGTAAGGAGCCTCAGAAAGCACCATTTCCAACATTCACCATCTGTAGACACAGTTAGCGCACATCTCACCATGTCTCCCTTACTTCCTACCCTTGATGAACAAGAACTGTAAGGAGCCTCAGAAAGCACCATTTCCAACATTCACCATCTGTAGACATAGTTAGCGTACAGCTGTACACGTCTACCTTACTCACTACCCTAGGTGAAGGAGAACAGTAAGGAGCTCAGGAGGCACCATTTCCAACGTTCACCATCTGTAGACACAGTTAGCGCACATCTGACCATGTCTCCCTTACTTTCTACCCTTGATGAACAAGAACTGTAAGGAGCCTCAGAAAGCACCATTTCCAACGTTCACCATCTGTAGACACAGTTAGCGCACATCTCACCATGTCTCCCATACTTTCTACCCTTGATGAACAAGAACTGTAAGGAGCCTCAGAAAGCACCATTTCCAACATTCACTGTCTGCAGACACAGTTAGCGCACATCTGACCATGTCTCCCTTACTTTCTACCCTTGATGAACAAGAACTGTAAGGAGCCTCAGAAAGCACCATTTCCAACATTCACCATCTGTAGACATAGTAAGCGTACAGCTGTACACGTTTACGTTACTCACTACCCTAGGTGAAGGAGAACAGTAAGGAGCTTAGAAGACACCATTTCCAACATTCACCATCTGTAGACACAGTTAGCGCACATCTGACCATGTCTCCCTTACTTTCTACCCTTGATGAACAAGAACTGTAAGGAGCGTCAGAAAGCACCGTTTCCAACATTCACTATCTGTTGACACAGTTAGCGCACATCTGACCATGTCTCCCTTACTTTCTACTTTCTACCCTTGATGAACAAGAACTGTAAGGAGCCTCAGAAAGCACCATTTCGCACATTCACCATCTGTAGACACAGTTAGCGCACATCTCACCATGTCTCCGTTACTTTCTACCCTTGATGAACAAGAACTGTAAGGTGCGTCAGAAAGCACCGTTTCCAACATTCACTATCTGTAGACACAGTTAGCGCACATCTGACCATGTCTCCCTTACTTTCTACTTTCTACCCTTGATGAACAAGAACTGTAAGGAGTCTCAGAAAGCACCATTTCCAACATTCACCATCTGTAGACACAGTTAGCGCACATCTGACCATGTCTCCCTTACTTTCTACCCTTGATGAACAAGAACTGTAAGGAGCCTCAGAAAGCACAATTTCCAACATTCACCATCTATAGACACAGTTAGCGCACATCTGACCATGTCTCCCTTACTTTCTACCCTTGATGAACAAGAACTGTAAGGAGCCTCAGAAAGCACCATTTCCAACATTCACCATCTGTAGACATAGTTAGCGTACAGCTGTACACGTCTACCTTACTCACTACCCTAGGTGAAGGAGAACAGTAAGGAACTCAGAAGGCACCATTTCCAACATTCACCATCTGTAGACATAGTTAGCGCACATCTGACCATGTCTCCCTTACTTTCTGCCGTTGATGAACAAGAACTGTAAGGAGCCTCAGAAAGCACCATTTCCAACATTCACCATCTGTAAACACAGTTAGCGCACATCTGACCATGTCTCCCTTACTATCTACCCTTGATGAACAAGAACTTTCAGGAGCCTCAGAAAGCACCATTTCCAACGTTCACTATCTGTAGACACAGTTAGCGCACATCTTACCATGTCTCTCTTAATTTCTACCCTTGATGAACAAGAACTGTAAGGAGCCTCATAAAGCACCATTTCCAACATTCACCATCTGTAGACATAGTTAGCGTACAGCTGTACACGTCTACCTTACTCACTACCCTAGGTGAAGGAGAACTGTAAGGAGCCTCAGAAAGCACCATTTCCAACATTCACCATCTGTAGACACAGTTAGCGCACATCTGACCATGTCTCCCTTACTTTCTACCCTTGATGAACAAGAACTGTAAGGAGCCTCAGAAAGCGCCATTTCCAACATTCACCATCTGTAGACACAGTTAGCGCATCTCTGACCATGTCTCCCTTACTTTCTACCCTTGATGAACAAGAGCTGTAAGGAGCTTCAGAAAGCACCATTTCCAACATTCACTATCTGTAGACACAGTTAGCGCACATCTGACCATGTCTCCCTTACTTTCTACCCTTGATGAACAAGAACTGTAAGGAGGCTCAGAAAGCACCATTTCCAACATTCACCATCTGTAGACATAGTTAGCGTACAGCTGTACACGTCTACCTTACTCACTACCCTAGGTGAAGGACAACAGTAGGAAGTTCAGAAGGCACCATTTCCAACATTCACCATCTGTAGACACAGTTCGCTCACATCTGACCATGTGTCCCTTACTTTCTACCCTTGATGAACAAGAACTGTAAGGAGCCTCAGAAAGCACCATTTCCAACATTCACCATTTGTAGACACAGTTAGCGCACATCTGACCATGTCTCCCTTACTTTCTACCCTTGATGAACAAGAACTGTAAGGAGCCTCAGAAAGCACCATTTCCAACATTCACCATCTGTAGACACAGTTAGCGCACATCTGACCATGTCTCCCTTACTTTCTACCCTTGATGAACAAGAACTGTAAGGAGCCTCAGAAAGCACCATTTCCAACATTCACCATCTGTAGACATAGTTAGCGTACAGCTGTACACGTCTACCTTACTCACTACCCTAGGTGAAGGAGAACAGTAAGGAGCTCAGAAGGCACCATTTCCAACATTCACCATCTGTAGACACAGTTAGCGCACATCTGACCATGTCCCCTTACTTTCTACCCTTGATGAACAAGAACTGTAATGAGCCTCAGAAAGCACCATTTCCAAAATTCACCATCTGTAGACACAGTTAGCGCACATCTGACCATGTCTCCCTTACTTTCTACCCTTGACGAACAAGAACTGTAAGGAGCCTCAGAAAGCACCATTTCCAACATTCACCATCTGTAGACACAGTTAGCGCACATCCGACCATGTCTCCCTTACTTTCTACCCTTGATGAACAAGAACTGTAAGGAGCCTCAGAAAGCACCATTTCCAACATTCACCATCTGTAGACATAGTTAGCGTACAGCTGTACACGTCTACCTTACTCACTACCCTAGGTGAAGGAGAACAGTAAGGAGCTCAGAAGGCACCATTTCCAACAATCACCATCTGTAGACACTGTTAGCGCACATCTGACCATGTCTCCCTTACTTTCTACCCTTGATGAACAAGAACTGTAATGAGCCTCAGAAAGCACCATTTCCAACATTCACCATCTGTAGACACAGTTAGCGCACATCTGACCATGTCTCCCTTACTTTCTACCCTTGATGAACAAGAACTGTAAGGAGCCTCAGAAAGCACCTTTTCCAACATTCACCATCTGTAGACACAGTTAGCGCACATCTGACCATGTCTCCCTTACTTTCTACCCTTGATGAACAAGAACTGTAAGGAGCCTTAGAAAGCACCATTTCCAACATTCACCATCTGTAGACATAGTTAGCGTACAGCTGTACACGTCTACCTTACTCACTACCCTAGGTGAAGGAGAACAGTAAGGAGCTCAGAAGGCACCATTTCCAACATTCACCATCTGTAGACACAGTTAGCGCACATCTGACCATGTCTCCCTTACTTTCTACGCTTGATGAACAAGAACTGTAAGGAGCCTCAGAAAGCACCATTTCCAACATTCACCATCTGTAGACACAGTTAGCGCACATCTGACCATGTCTCCCTTACTTTCTACAGTTGATGAACAAGAACTGTAAGGAGCCTCAGAAAGCACCATTTCCAACATTCACCATCTGTAGACGCAGTTAGCGCACATCTGACCATGTCTCCCTTACTTTCTACCCTTGATGAACAAGATCTGTAAGGAGCCTAAGAAAGCACCATTTCCAACATTCACCATCTGTAGACACAGTTAGCGCACATCTGACAATGTCTCCCTTACTTTCTACCCTTGATGAACAAGAACTGTAAGGAGCCTCAGAAAGCACCATTTCCAACATTCACTATCTTTAGACACAGTTAGCGCACATCTGACCATGTCTCCCTTACTTTCTACCCTTGATGAACAAGAACTGTAAGGAGCCTCAGAAAGCACCATTTCCAACATTCACCATCTGTAGACATAGTTAGTGTACAGCTGTACACGTCTACCTCACTCAATACCCTAGGTGAAGGAGAACAGTAAGGAGCTCAGAAGGAACCATTTTCAACATTCACCATCTGTAGACACAGTTAGCGCACATCTGACCATGCCTCCCTTACTTTCTACCCTTGATGAACAAGAACTGTAAGGAGCCTCAGAAAGCACCATTTCCAACATTCACCATCTGTAGACACAGTTAGCGCACATCTGACCATGTCTCCCTTACTTTCTACCTTTGATGAACAAGAACTGTAAGGAGCCTCAGAAAGCACCATTTCCAACATTCACCATCTGTAGACACAGTTAGCGCACATCTGACCATCTCTCCCTTACTTTCTACCCTTGATGAACAAGAACTGTAAGGAGCCTTAGAAAGCACCATTTCCAACATTCACCATCTGTAGACATAGTTAGCGTACAGCTGTACACGTCAACCTTACTCACTACCCTAGGTGAAGGAGAACAGTAAGGAGCTCAGAAGGCACCATTTCCAACATTCACCATCTGTAGACACAGTTAGCGCACATCTGACCATGTCTCCCTTACTTTCTACCCTTGATGAACAAGAACTGTAAGGAGCCTCAGAAAGCACAATTTCCAACATTCACCATCTGTAGACATAGTTAGCGTACAGCTGTACACGTCTACCTTACTCACTACCCTAGGTGAAGGAGAACAGTAAGGAGCTCAGAAGGCACCATTTCCAACATTCACCATCTGTAGACATTGTTAGCGCACATCTGACCATGTCTCCCTTACTTTCTACCCTTGATGAACAAGAACTGTAAGGAGCCTCAGAAAGCACCATTTCCAACATTCACCATCTGTAAACACAGTTAGCGCACATCTGACCATGTCTCCCTTACTATCTACCCTTGATGAACAAGAACTTTCAGGAGCCTCAGAAAGCACCATTTCCAACATTCACTATCTGTATACACAGTTAGCGCACATCTGACCATGTCTCTCTTACTTTCTACCCTTGATGAACAAGAACTGTAAGGAGCCTCATAAAGCACTATTTCCAACATTCACCATCTGTAGACATAGTTAGCGTACAGCTGTACACGTCTACCTTACTCATTACCCTAGGTGAAGGAGAACAGTAAGGAGCTCAGAAGGCACCATTTCCAACATTCACCATCTGTAGACACAGTTAGCGCACATCTGACCATGTCTCCCTTACTTTCTACCCTTGATGAACAAGAACTGTAAGGAGCCTCAGAAAGCACCATTTCCAACATTCACCATCTGTAGACACAGTTAGCGCATCTCTGACCATGTCTCCCTTACTTTCTACCCTTGATGAACAAGAACTGTAAGGAGCCTCAGAAAGCACCATTTCCAACATTCACTATCTGTAGACACAGTTAGCGCACATCTGACCATGTCTCCCTTACTTTCTACCCTTGATGAACAAGAACTGTAAGGAGCCTCAGAAAGCACCATTTCCAACATTCACCATCTGTAGACATAGTTAGCGTACAGCTGTACACGTCTACCTTACTCACTACCCTAGGTGAAGGAGAACAGTAAGGAGCTCAGAAGACACCATTTCCAACATTCACCATCTGTAGACACAGTTAGCGCACATCTGACCATGTCTCCCTTACTTTCTACCCTTGATGAACAAGAACTGTAAGGAGCCTCAGAAAGTACCATTTCCAACATTCACCATCTGTAGACACAGTTAGCGCACATCAGACCATGTCTCCCTTACTTTCTACCCTTGATGAACAAGAACTGTAAGGAGCCTCAGAAAGCACCATTTCCAACATTCACCATCTGTTGACACAGTTAGCGCACATCTGACGAGTCTCCCTTACTTTCTACCTTTGATGAACAAGAACTGTTAGTAGCCTCAGAAAGCACCATTTCCAACATTCACCATCTGTAGACACAGTTAGCACACATCTGACCATGTGTCCCTTACTTTCTACCCTTGATGTACAAGAACTGTAAGGAGCCTCAGAAAGCACCATTTCCAATATTCACCATCTGTAGACATAGTTAGCGTACAGCTGTACACGTCTACCTTACTCACTACCCTAGGTGAAGGAGAACAGTAAGGAGCTCAGAAGGCACCATTTCCAACATTCACCATCTGTAGACACAGTTAGCGCACATCTGACCATGTCTCCCTTACTTTCTACCCTTGATAAACAAGAACTGTAAGGAGCCTCAGAAAGCACCATTTCCAACATTCACTATCTGTAGACACAGTTAGCGCACATCTGACGATGTCTCCTTTACTTTCTACCCTTGATGAACAAGAACTGTAAGGAGCCTCAGAAAGCACCATTTCCAACATTCACCATCTGTAGACATAGTTAGCGTACAGCTGTACACGTCTACCTTACTCACTACCCTAGGTGAAGGAAAACAGTAAAGAGCTCAGAAGGCACCATTTTCAACGTTCACCATCTGTAGACACAGTTAGCGCACATATGACCATGTCTCCCTTACTTTCTACCATTGATGAACAAGAACTGTAAGGAGCCTCAGAAAGCACCATTTCCAACATTCACCATCTGTAGACATAGTTAGCGTACAGTTGTACACGTCTACCTTACTCACTACCCTAGGTGAAGGAAAACAGTAAAGAGCTCAGAAGGCACCATTTTCAACGTTCACCATCTGTAGACACAGTTAGCGCACATCTGACCATGTCTCCCTTACTTTCTACCCTTGATGAACAAGAACTGTAAGGAGCCTCAGAAAGTACCATTTCCAACATTCACCATCTGTAGACACAGTTAGCGCACATCAGACCATGTCTCCCTTACGTTCTACCCTTGATGAACAAGAACTGTAAGGAGCCTCAGAAAGCACCATTTCCAACATTCACCATCTGTTGACACAGTTAGCGCACATCTGACCAGTCTCCCTTACTTTCTACCTTTGATGAACAAGAACTGTTAGGAGCCTCAGAAAGCACCATTTCCAACATTCACCATCTGTAGACACAGTTAGCACACATCTGACCATGTGTCCCTTACTTTCTACCCTTGATGTACAAGAACTGTAAGGAGCCTCAGAAAGTACCATTTCCAATATTCACCATCTGTAGACATAGTTAGCGTACAGCTGTACACGTCTACCTTACTCACTACCCTAGGTGAAGGAGAACAGTAAGGAGCTCAGAAGGCACCATTTCCAACATTCACCATCTGTAGACACAGTTAGCGCACATCTGACCATGTCTCCCTTAATTTCTACCCTTGATGAACAAGAACTGTAAGGAGCCTCAGAAAGCACCATTTCCAACATTCACCATCTGTAGACATAGTTAGCGTACAGCTGTACACGTCTACCTTACTCACTACCCTAGGTGAAGGAGAACATTAAGGAGCTCAGAAGGCACCATTTCCAACATTCACCATCTGTAGACACAGTTAGCGCACATCTGACCATGTCTACCTTACTTTCTACCCTTGATGAACAAGAACTGTAAGGAGCCTCAGAAAGCACCATTTCCAACACTCACCACCTGTAGACACAGTTAGAGCACATCTGACCATGTCTCCCTTACTTTCTATCCTTGATGAACAAGAACTGTAATTAGCCTCAGAAAGCATCATTTCCAACATTCACCATCTGTAGACACAGTTAGCGCACATCTGACCATGTCTCCCTTACTTTCTACCCTTGATGAACAAGAACTGTAAGGAGCCTCAGAAAGCACCATTTCCAACATTCACTATCTGCAGACACAGTTAGCGCACATCTGACCATGTCTCCCTTACTTTCTACCCTTGATGAACAAGAACTGTAAGGAGCCTCAGAAAGCACCATTTCCAACATTCACCATCTGTAGACATAGTTAGCGTACAGCTGTACACGTTTACGTTACTGACTACCCTAGGTGAAGGAGAACAGTAAGGAGCTTAGAAGACACCATTTCCAACATTCACCATCTGTAGACACAGTTAGCGCACATCTGACCATGTCTCCCTTACTTTCTACCCTTGATGAACAAGAACTGTAAGGAGCCTCAGAAAGCACCATTTCCAACATTCACCATCTGTAGACACAGTTAGCGCACATCTGACCATGTCTCCGTTACTTTCTACCCTTGATGAACAAGAACTGTAAGGAGCGTCAGAAAGCACCATTTCCAACATTCACTATCTGTAGACACAGTTAGCGCACATCTGACCATGTCTCCCTTACTTTCTACTTTCTACCCTTGATGAACAAGAACTGTAAGGAGCCTCAGAAAGCACCATTTCCAACATTCACCATCTGTAGACACAGTTAGCGCACATCTGACCATGTCTCCCTTACTTTCTACCCTTGATGAACAAGAACTGTAAGGAGCCTCAGAAAGCACCATTTCCAACATTCACCATCTGTAGACATAGTTAGCGTACAGCTGTACACGTCTACCTTACTCACTACCCTAGGTGAAGGAGAACAGTAAGGAGCTCAAAAGGCACCATTTCCAACATTCACCATCTGTAGGCACAGTTAGCGCACATCTGACCATGTCTCCCTTACTGTCTACCCTTGATGAACAAGAACTGTAAGGAGCCTCAGAAAGCACCATTTCCAACATTCACCATCTGTAGACATAGTTAGCGTACAGCTGTACACGTCTACCTTACTCACTACCCTAGGTGAAGGAGAACAGTAAGGAGCTCAGAAGGCACCATTTCCAACATTCACCATCTGTAGACATAGTTAGCGCACATCTGACCATGTCTCCCTTACTTTCTACCCCTGATGAACAAGAACTGTAAGGAGCCTCAGAAAGCACCATTTCCAACATTCACCATCTGTAAACACAGTTAGCGCACATCTGACCATGTCTCTTTTACTATCTACCCTTGATGAACAAGAACTTTCAGGAGCCTCAGAAAGCACCATTTCCAACGTTCACTATCTGTAGACACAGTTAGCGCACATCTGGCCATGTCTCCCTTACTTTCTACCCTTGATGAACAAGAACTGTAAGGAGCCTCAGAAAGCACCGTTTCCAACATTCACCATCTGTAGACACAGTTAGCGCACATCTGACCATGTCACCCCTTACTTTCTACCCTTGATGAACAAAAACTGTAAGGAGCCTCAGAAAGCACCAATTCAGACATTCGCCATCTGTAGACACATTTAGCGCACATCTGACCATGTCTCCCTTACTTTCTACCCTTGATGAACAAGAACTGTAAGGAGCCTCAGAAAGCACCATTTCCAACATTCACCATCTGTGGACACAGTTAGCACACATCTGACCATGTCTCCCTTACTTTCTACCCTTGATGAACAAGAACTGTAAGGAGCCTCAGAAAGCACCATTTCCAACATTCACCATCTGTAGACACAGTTAGCGCACATCTGGCCATGTCTACCTTACTTTCTACCCTTGATGAACAAGAACTGTAAGGAGCCTCAGAAAGCACTATTTCCAACATTCACCATCTGTAGACACAGTTAGCACACATCTGACCATGTCTCCCTTACTTTCTACCCTTGATGAACAAGAACTGTAAGGAGCATCAGAAAGCACCATTTCCAACATTCACCATCTGTAGACACAGTTAGCGCACATCAGACCATGTCTCCCTTACTTTCTACCCTTGATGAACAAGAACTGTAAGGAGCCTCAGAAGGCACCATTTCCAACATTCACCATCTGTAGACATAGTTAGCGTACAGCTGTACACGTCTACCTTACTCACTACCCTAGGTGAAGGACAACAGTAGGAAGTTCAGAAGGCACCATTTCCAACATTCACCATCTGTAGACACAGTTCGCTCACATCTGACCATGTCTCCCTTACTTTCTACCCTTGATGAACAAGAACTGTAATGAGCCTCAGAAAGCACCATTTCCAACATTCACCATCTGTAGACACAGTTAGCGCACATCTGACCATGTCTCCCTTACATTCTACCCTTGACGAACAAGAACTGTAAGGAGCCTCAGAAAGGACCATTTCCAACATTCACCATCTGTAGACACAGTTAGCGCACATCTGACCATGTCTCCCTTACTTTCTACCCTTGATGAACGAGAACTGTAAGGAGCCTCAGAAAGCACCATTTCCAACATTCACCATCTGTAGACATAGTTAGCGTACAGCTGTACACGTCTACCTTACTCACTACCCTAGGTGAAGGAGAACAGTAAGGAGCTCAGAAGGCACCATTTCCAACATTCACCATCTGTAGACACAGTTAGCGCACATCTGACCATGTCTCCCTTACTTTCTACCCTTGATGAACAAGAACTGTAAGGAGCCTCAGAAAGTACCATTTCCAACATTCACCATCTGTAGACACAGTTAGCGCACATCTGACCATGTCTCCCTTACTTTCTACCCTTGATGAACAAGAACTGTAAGGAGCCTCAGAAAGCACCATTTCCAACATTCACCATCTGTTGACACAGTTAGCGCACAACTGGCCAGTCTCCCTTACTTTCTACCTTTGATGAACAAGAACTGTTAGGAGCCTCAGAAAGCACCATTTCCAACATTCACCATCTGTAGACACAGTTAGCACACATCTGACCATGTGTCCCTTACTTTCTACCCTTGATGAACAAGAACTGTAAGGAGCCTCAGAAAGCACCATTTCCAACATTCACTATCTGTAGACACAGTTAGCGCACATCTGACCATGTCACCCTTACTTTCTACCCTTGATGAACAAGAACTGTAAGGAGCCTCAGAAAGCACCATTTCCAACATTCACCATCTGTAGACATAGTTAGCGTACAGCAGTACACGTCTACCTTACTCACTACCCTAGGTGAAGGAGAACAGTAAGGAGCTCAGAAGGCACCATTTCCAACATTCACCATCTGTAGACACAGTTAGCGCACATCTGACCATGTCTCCCTTACTTTCTACTCTTGATGAACAAGAACTGTAAGGAGCCTCAGAAAGCACCATTTCAGACATTCACCATCTGTAGACACAGTTAGCGCACATCTGACCATGTCTCCCTTACTTTCTACTCTTGATGAACAAGAACTGTAAGGAGCCTCAGAAAGCACCATTTCCAACATTCACCATCTGTAGACACAGTTAGCGCACATCTGGCCATGTCTACCTTACTTTCTACCCTTGATGAACAAGAACTCTAAGGAGCCTCAGAATGCACCATTTCCAACATTCACCATCTGTAGACACAGTTAGCGCACATCTGACCATGTCTCCCTTACTTTCTACCCTTGATGAACAAGAACTGTAAGGAGCGTCAGAAAGCACCATTTCCAACATTCACCATCTGTAGACACAGTTAGCGCACATCTGACCATGTCTCCCTTACTGTCTACCCTTAATGAACAAGAACTGTAAGGAGCCTCAGAAAGCACCATTTCCAACATTCACCATCTGTAGACATAGTTAGCGTACAGCTGTACACGTCTACCTTACTCACTACCCTAGGTGAAGGACAACAGTAAGGAGCTCAGAAGGCACCATTTCCAACATTCACCATCTGTAGACACAGTTAGCGCACATCTGACCATGTCTCCCTTACTTTCTACCCTTGATGATCAAGAACTGTAATGAGCCTCAGAAAGCACCATTTCCAACATTCACCATCTGTAGACACAGTTAGCGCACATCTGACCATGTCTCCCTTACTTTCTACCCTTGATGAACAAGAACTGTAAGGAGCCTCAGAAAGCACCTTTTCCAACATTCACCATCTGTAGACACAGTTAGCGCACATCTGACCATGTCTCCCTTACTTTCTACCCTTGATGAACAAGAACTGTAAGGAGCCATAGAAATCACCATTTCCAACATTCACCATCTGTAGACATAGTTAGCGTACAGCTGTACACGTCTACCTTACTCACTACCCTAGGTGAAGGAGAACAGTAAGGAGCTCAGAAGGCACCATTTCCAACATTCACCATCTGTAGACACAGTTAGCGCACGTCTGACCATGTCTCCCTTACTTTCTACGCTTGATGAACAAGAACTGTAAGGAGCCTCAGAAAGCACCATTTCCAACATTCACCATCTGTAGACACAGTTAGCGCACATCTGACAATGTCTCCCTTACTTTCTACCCTTGATGAACAAGAGCTGTAAGGAGCCTCAGAAAGCACCATTTCCAACATTCACCATCTGTAGACACAGTTAGCGCACATCTGACCATGTCTCCCTTACTTTCTACCCTTGATGAACATGAACTGTAAGGAGCCACAGAAAGCACCATTTCCAACATTCACCATCTGTAGACACAGTTAGCGCACATCTGACCATGCCTCCCTTACTTTCTACCCTTGATGAACAAGAACTGTAAGGAGCCTCAGAAAGCACCATTTCCAACATTCACCATCTGTAGACACAGTTAGCGCACATCTGACCATGTCTCCCTTACTTTCTACCTTTGATGAACAAGAACTGTAAGGAGCCTCAGAAAGCACCATTTCCAACATTCACCATCTGTAGACACAGTTAGCGCACATCTGACCATGTCTCCCCTACTTTCTACCCTCGATGAAGAAGAACTGTAAGGAGCCTCAGAAAGCACCATTCCCAACATTCACCATCTGTAGACCTAGTTAGCGTACAGCTGTTCACGTCTACCTTACTCACTACCCTAGGTGAAGGAGAACAGTAAGGAGCTCAGAAGGCACCATTTCCAACATTCACCATCTGTAGACACAGTTAGCGCACATCTGACCATGTCTCCCTTACTTTCTACCCTTGATGAACAAGAACTGTAAGGAGCCTCAGAAAGCACTATTTCCAACATTCACTATCTGTAGACACAGTTAGCGCACATCTGACCATGTCTCCCTTACTTTCTACCCTTGATGAACAAGAACTGTAAGGAGCCTCAGAAAGCACCATTTCCAACATTCACCATCTGTAGACACAGTTAGCGCACATCTGACCATGTCTCCCTTACTTTCTACCCTTGATGAACAAGAACGGTAAGGAGCCTCAGAAAGCACCATTTCCAACATTCACCATCTGTAGACACAGTTAGCGCACATCTTACCATGTCTCCCTTACTTTCTACCCTTGATGAACAAGAACTGTAAGGAGCCTCAGAAAGCACCAATTCCAACATTCACTATCTGTAGACACAGTTAGCGCACATCTGACCATGTCTCCCTTACTTTCTACCCTTGATGAACAAGAACTGTAAGGAGCCTCAAAAGCACCATTTCCAACATTCACCATCTTAGACATAGTTAGCGTACAGCTGTACACGTCTACCTTACTCACTACCCTAGGTGAAGGAGAACAGTAAGGAGGTCAGAAGGCACCATTTCCAACATTCACCATCTGTAGACACAGTTAGCGCACATCTGACCATGTCTCCCTTACTTTCCACCCTTGATGAACAAGAACTGTATGGAGCCTCAGAAAGCACCATTTCCAACATTCACTATCTGTAGACACAGTTAGCGCACATCTGACCATGTCTCCCTTACTTTCTACCCTTGATGAACAAGAACTGTAAGGAGCCTCAGAAAGCACCATTTCCAACATTCACCATCTGTAGACATAGTTAGCGTACAGCTGTACACGTCTACCTTACTCACTACCCTAGGTGAAGGAGAACAGTAAGGAGCTCAGAAGGCACCATTTCCAACATTCACCATCTGTAGACACAGTTAGCGCACATCTGACCATGTCTCCCTTACTTTCTACCCTTGATGAACAAGAACTGTAATGAGCCTCAGAAAGCACCATTTCCAACATTCACCATCTGTAGACACAGTTAGCGCACATCTGACCATGTCTCCCTTACTTTCTACCCTTGATGAGAAAGAACTGTAAGGAGCCTCAGAAAGCACCTTTTCCAACATTCACCATCTGTAGACACAGTTAGCGCACATCTGACCATGTCTCCCTTACTTTCTACCCTTGATGAACAAGAACTGTAAGGAGCCATAGAAAGCACCATTTCCAACATTCACCATCTGTAGACATAGTTAGCGTACAGCTGTACACGTCTACCTTACTCACTACCCTAGGTGAAGGAGAACAGTAAGGAGCTCAGAAGGCACCATTTCCAACATTTACCATCTGTAGACACAGTTAGCGCACGTCTGACCATGTCTCCCTTACTTTCTACGCTTGATGAACAAGAACTGTAAGGAGCCTCAGATAGCACCATTTCCAACATTCACCATCTGTAGACACAGTTAGCGCACATCTGACAATGTCTCCCTTACTTTCTACCCTTGATGAACAAGAGCTGTAAGGAGCCTCAGAAAGCACCATTTCCAACATTCACCATCTGTAGACACAGCTAGCGCACATCTGACCACGTCTCCCTTACTTTCTACCCTTGATGAACATGAACTGTAAGGAGCCACAGAAAGCACCATTTCCAACATTCACCATCTGTAGACACAGTTAGCGCACATCTGACCATGCCTCCCTTACTTTCTACCCTTGATGAACAAGAACTGTAAGGAGCCTCAGAAAGCACCATTTACAACATTCACCATCTGTAGACACAGTTAGCGCACATCTGACCATGTCTCCCTTACTTTCTACCTTTGATGAACAAGAACTGTAAGGAGCCTCAGAAAGCACCATTTCTAACATTCACCATCTGTAGACACAGTTAGCGCACATCTGACCATGTCTCCCCTACTTTCTACCCTCGATGAAGAAGAACTGTAAGGAGCCTCAGAAAGCACCATTTCCAACATTCACCATCTGTAGACCTAGTTAGCGTACAGCTGTTCACGTCTACCTTACTCACTACCCTAGGTGAAGGAGAACAGTAAGGAGCTCAGAAGGCACCATTTCCAACATTCACCATCTGTAGACACAGTTAGCGCACATCTGACCATGTCTCCCTTACTTTCTACCCTTGATGAACAAGAACTGTAAGGAGCCTCAAAAGCACCATTTCCAACATTCACCATCTGTAGGCATAGTTAGCGTACAGCTGTACACGTGTACCTTACTCACTACCCAAGGTGAAGGAGAACAGTAAGGAGCTCAGAAGGCACCATTTCCAACATTCACCATCTGTAGACACAGTTAGCGCACATCTGACCATGTCTCCCTTACTTTCTACCCTTGATGAACAAGAACTGTAAGGAGCCTCAGAAAGCACTATTTCCAACATTCACTATCTGTAGACACAGTTAGCGCACATCTGACCATGTCTCCCTTACTTTCTACCCTTGATGAACAAGAACTGTAAGGAGCCTCAGAAAGCACCATTTCCAACATTCACCATCTGTAGACACAGTTAGCGCACATCTGACCATGTCTCCCTTACTTTCTACCCTTGATGAACAAGAACGGTAAGGAGCCTCAGAAAGCACCATTTCCAACATTCACCATCTGTAGACACAGTTAGCGCACATCTGACCATGTCTCCCTTACTTTCTACCCTTGATGAACAAGAACTGTAAGGAGCCTCAGAAAGCACCAATTCCAACATTCACTATCTGTAGACACAGTTAGCGCACATCTGACCATGTCTCCCTTACTTTCTACCCTTGATGAACAAGAACTGTAAGGAGCCTCAAAAGCACAATTTCCAACATTCACCATCTTAGACATAGTTAGCGTACAGCTGTACACGTCTACCTTACTCACTACCCTAGGTGAAGGAGAACAGTAAGGAGCTCAGAAGGCAACATTTCCAACATTCACCATCTGTAGACACAGTTAGCGCACATCTGACCATGTCTCCCTTACTTTCCACCCTTGATGAACAAGAACTGTAAGGAGCCTCAGAAAGCACCATTTCCAACATTCACTATCTGTAGACACAGTTAGCGCACATCTGACCATGTCTCCCTTACTTTCTACCCTTGATGAACAAGAGCTGTAAGGAGCCTCAAAAAGCACCATTTCCAACATTCACCATCTGTAGACACAGTTAGCGCACATCTGACCATGTCTCCCTTACTTTCTACCCTTGATGAACAAGAACTGTAAGGAGCCTCAGAAAGCACCATTTCCAACATTCACCATCTGTAGACACAGTTAGCGCACATCTGACCATGTCTCCCTTACTTTCTACCTTTGATGAACAAGAACTGTAAGGAGCCTCAGAAAGCACCATTTCCAACATTCACCATCTGTTGACACAGTTAGCGCACATCTGACCATGTCTCCCTTACTTTCTACCCTGGATGAACAAGAACTGTAAGGAGCCTCAGAAAGCACCATTTCCAACATTCACTATCTGTAGACACAGTTAGCGCACATCTGACCATGTCTCCCTTACTTTCTACCCTTGATGAACAAGAACTGTAAGGAGCCTCAGAGAGCACCATTTCCAACATTCACCATCTGTAGACACAGTTAGCGCGCATCTGACCATGTCTCCCTTACTTTCTACCCTTGATGAACAAGACTGTAAGGAGCCTCAAAAGCACCATTTCCAACATTCACCATCTGTAGACATAGTTAGCGTACAGCTGTACACGTCTACCTTACTCACTACCCTAGGTGAAGGAGAACAGTAAGGAGCTCAGAAGGCACCATTTCCAACATTCACCATCTGTAGACACAGTTAGCGCACATCTGACCATGTCTCCCTTACTTTCTACCCTTCATGAACAAGAACTGTAAGGAGCCTCAGAAAGCACCATTTCCAACATTCACCATCTGTAGACATAGTTAGCGTACAGCTGTGCACGTCTACCTTACTCACTACCCTAGGTGAAGGAGAACAGTAAGGAGCTCAGAAGTCACCATTTCCAACATTCACCATCTGTAGACACAGTTAGCGCACATCTGACCATGTCTCCCTCACTTTCTACCGTTGATGAACAAGAACTGTAAGGAGCCTCAGAAAGCACCATTTCCAACATTCACTATCTGTAGACACAGTTAGCGCACATCTGACCATGTCTCCCTTACTTTCTACCCTTGATGAACAAGAACTGTAAGGAGCCTCAGAAAGCACCATTTCCAACATTCACCATCTGTAGACATAGTTAGCGTACAGCTGTACACGTCTACCTTACTCACTACCCTAGGTGAAGGAGAACAGTAAGGAGCTCAGAAGGCACCATTTCCAACATTCACCATCTGTAGACACAGTTAGCGCACATCTGACCATGTCTCCCTTACTTTCTACCCTTGATGAACAAGAACTGTAATGAGCCTCAGAAAGCACCATTTCCAACATTCACCATCTGTAGACACAGTTAGCGCACATCTGACCATGTCTCCCTTACTTTCTACCCTTGATGAACAAGAACTGTAAGGAGCCTCAGAAAGCACCTTTTCCAACATTCACCATCTGTAGACACAGTTAGCGCACATCTGACCATGTCTCCCTTACTTTCTACCCTTGATGAACAAGAACTGTAAGGAGCCTCAGAAAGCACCATTTCCAACATTCACCATCTGTAGACACAGTTAGCGCACATCTGACCATGTCTCCCTTACTGTCTACCCTTAATGAACAAGAACTGTAAGGAGCCTCAGAAAGCACCATTTCCAACATTCACCATCTGTAGACATAGTTAGCGTACAGCTGTACACGTCTACCTTACTCACTACCCTAGGTGAAGGACAACAGTAAGGAGCTCAGAAGGCACCATTTCCAACATTCACCATCTGTAGACACAGTTAGCGCACGTCTGACCATGTCTCCCTTACTTTCTACGCTTGATGAACAAGAACTGTAAGGAGCCTCAGAAAGCACCATTTCCAGCATTCACCATCTGTAGACACAGTTAGCGCACATCTGACAATGTCTCCCTTACTTTCTACCCTTGATGAACAAGAGCTGTAAGGAGCCTCAGAAAGCACCATTTCCAACATTCACCATCTGTAGACACAGTTAGCGCACATCTGACCATGTCTCCCTTACTTTCTACCCTTGATGAACATGAACTGTAAGGAGCCACAGAAAGCACCATTTCCAACATTCACCATCTGTAGGCACAGTTAGCGCACATCTGACCATGCCTCCCTTACTTTCTACCCTTGATGAACAAGAACTGTAAGGAGCCTCAGAAAGCACCATTTCCAACATTCACCATCTGTAGACACAGTTAGCGCACATCTGACCATGTCTCCCTTACTTTCTACCTTTGATGAACAAGAACTGTAAGGAGCCTCAGAAAGCACCATTTCCAACATTCACCATCTGTAGACACAGTTAGCGCACATCTGACCATGTCTCCATTACTTTCTACCCTTGATGAACAAGAACTGTAAGGAGCCTCAGAAAGCACCATTTCCAACATTCACTATCTGTAGACACAGTTAGCGTACAGCTGTTCACGTCTACCTTACTCACTACCCTAGGTGAAGGAGAACAGTAAGGAGCTCAGAAGGCACCATTTCCAACATTCACCATCTGTAGACACAGTTAGCGCACATCTGACCATGTCTCCCTTACTTTCTACCCTTGATGAACAAGAACTGTAAGGAGCCTCAAAAGCACCATTTCCAACATTCACCATCTGTAGGCATAGTTAGCGTACAGCTGTACACGTGTACCTTACTCACTACCCAAGGTGAAGGAGAACAGTAAGGAGCTCAGAAGGCACCATTTCCAACATTCACCATCTGTAGACACAGTTAGCGCACATCTGACCATGTCTCCCTTACTTTCTACCCTTGATGAACAAGAACTGTAAGGAGCCTCAGAAAGCACTATTTCCAACATTCACTATCTGTAGACACAGTTAGCGCACATCTGACCATGTCTCCCTTACTTTCTACCCTTGATGAACAAGAACTGTAAGGAGCCTCAGAAAGCACCATTTCCAACATTCACCATCTGTAGACACAGTTAGCGCACATCTGACCATGTCTCCCTTACTTTCTACCCTTGATGAACAAGAACGGTAAGGAGCCTCAGAAAGCACCATTTCCAACATTCACCATCTGTAGACACAGTTAGCGCACATCTGACCATGTCTCCCTTACTTTCTACCCTTGATGAACAAGAACTGTAAGGAGCCTCAGAAAGCACCAATTCCAACATTCACTATCTGTAGACACAGTTAGCGCACATCTGACCATGTCTCCCTTACTTTCTACCCTTGATGAACAAGAACTGTAAGGAGCCTCAAAAGCACAATTTCCAACATTCACCATCTTAGACATAGTTAGCGTACAGCTGTACACGTCTACCTTACTCACTACCCTAGGTGAAGGAGAACAGTAAGGAGCTCAGAAGGCAACATTTCCAACATTCACCATCTGTAGACACAGTTAGCGCACATCTGACCATGTCTCCCTTACTTTCCACCCTTGATGAACAAGAACTGTAAGGAGCCTCAGAAAGCACCATTTCCAACATTCACTATCTGTAGACACAGTTAGCGCACATCTGACCATGTCTCCCTTACTTTCTACCCTTGATGAACAAGAGCTGTAAGGAGCCTCAAAAAGCACCATTTCCAACATTCACCATCTGTAGACACAGTTAGCGCACATCTGACCATGTCTCCCTTACTTTCTACCCTTGATGAACAAGAACTGTAAGGAGCCTCAGAAAGCACCATTTCCAACATTCACCATCTGTAGACACAGTTAGCGCACATCTGACCATGTCTCCCTTACTTTCTACCTTTGATGAACAAGAACTGTAAGGAGCCTCAGAAAGCACCATTTCCAACATTCACCATCTGTTGACACAGTTAGCGCACATCTGACCATGTCTCCCTTACTTTCTACCCTGGATGAACAAGAACTGTAAGGAGCCTCAGAAAGCACCATTTCCAACATTCACTATCTGTAGACACAGTTAGCGCACATCTGACCATGTCTCCCTTACTTTCTACCCTTGATGAACAAGAACTGTAAGGAGCCTCAGAGAGCACCATTTCCAACATTCACCATCTGTAGACACAGTTAGCGCACATCTGACCATGTCTCCCTTACTTTCTACCCTTGATGAACAAGAACTGTAAGGAGCCTCAAAAGCACCATTTCCAACATTCACCATCTGTAGACATAGTTAGCGTACAGCTGTACACGTCTACCTTACTCACTACCCTAGGTGAAGGAGAACAGTAAGGAGCTCAGAAGGCACCATTTCCAACATTCACCATCTGTAGACACAGTTAGCGCACATCTGACCATGTCTCCCTTACTTTCTACCCTTCATGAACAAGAACTGTAAGGAGCCTCAGAAAGCACCATTTCCAACATTCACCATCTGTAGACATAGTTAGCGTACAGCTGTGCACGTCTACCTTACTCACTTCCCTAGGTGAAGGAGAACAGTAAGGAGCTCAGAAGTCACCATTTCCAACATTCACCATCTGTAGACACAGTTAGCGCACATCTGACCATGTCTCCCTTACTTTCTACCGTTGATGAACAAGAACTGTTAGGAGCCTCAGAAAGCACCATTTCCAACATTCACTATCTGTAGACACAGTTAGCGCACATCTGACCATGTCTCCCTTACTTTCTACCCTTGATGAACAAGAACTGTAAGGAGCCTCAGAAAGCACCATTTCCAACATTCACCATCTGTAGACATAGTTAGCGTACAGCTGTACACGTCTACCTTACTCACTACCCTAGGTGAAGGAGAACAGTAAGGAGCTCAGAAGGCACCATTTCCAACATTCACCATCTGTAGACACAGTTAGCGCACATCTGACCATGTCTCCCTTACTTTCTACCCTTGATGAACAAGAACTGTAATGAGCCTCAGAAAGCACCATTTCCAACATTCACCATCTGTAGACACAGTTAGCGCACATCTGACCATGTCTCCCTTACTTTCTACCCTTGATGAACAAGAACTGTAAGGAGCCTCAGAAAGCACCTTTTCCAACATTCACCATCTGTAGACACAGTTAGCGCACATCTGACCATGTCTCCCTTACTTTCTACCCTTGATGAACAAGAACTGTAAGGAGCCTCAGAAAGCACCATTTCCAACATTCACCATCTGTAGACACAGTTAGCGCACATCTGACCATGTCTCCCTTACTGTCTACCCTTAATGAACAAGAACTGTAAGGAGCCTCAGAAAGCACCATTTCCAACATTCACCATCTGTAGACATAGTTAGCGTACAGCTGTACACGTCTACCTTACTCACTACCCTAGGTGAAGGACAACAGTAAGGAGCTCAGAAGGCACCATTTCCAACATTCACCATCTGTAGACACAGTTAGCGCACGTCTGACCATGTCTCCCTTACTTTCTACGCTTGATAAACAAGAACTGTAAGGAGCCTCAGAATGCACCATTTCCAGCATTCACCATCTGTAGACACAGTTAGCGCACATCTGACAATGTCTCCCTTACTTTCTACCCTTGATGAACAAGAGCTGTAAGGAGCCTCAGAAAGCACCATTTCCAACATTCACCATCTGTAGACACAGTTAGCGCACATCTGACCATGTCTCCCTTACTTTCTACCCTTGATGAACATGAACTGTAAGGAGCCACAGAAAGCACCATTTCCAACATTCACCATCTGTAGGCACAGTTAGCGCACATCTGACCATGCCTCCCTTACTTTCTACCCTTGATGAACAAGAACTGTAAGGAGCCTCAGAAAGCACCATTTCCAACATTCACCATCTGTAGACACAGTTAGCGCACATCTGACCATGTCTCCATTACTTTCTACCCTTGATGAACAAGAACTGTAAGGAGCCTCAGAAAGCACCATTTCCAACATTCACTATCTGTAGACACAGTTAGCGCACATCTGACCATGTCTCTCTTACTTTCTACCCTTGATGAACAAGAACTGTAAGGAGCCTCAGAGAGCACCATTTCCAACATTCACCATCTGTAGGCATAGTTAGCGTACAGCTGTACACGTGTACCTTACTCACTACCCAAGGTGAAGGAGAACAGTAAGGAGCTCAGAAGGCACCATTTCCAACATTCACCATCTGTAGACACAGTTAGCGCACATCTGACCATGTCTCCCTTACTTTCTACCCTTGATGAACAAGAACTGTAAGGAGCCTCAGAAAGCACTATTTCCAACATTCACTATCTGTAGACACAGTTAGCGCACATCTGACCATGTCTCCCTTACTTTCTACCCTTGATGAACAAGAACTGTAAGGAGCCTCAGAAAGCACCATTTCCAACATTCACCATCTGTAGACACAGTTAGCGCACATCTGACCATGTCTCCCTTACTTTCTACCCTTGATGAACAAGAACGGTAAGGAGCCTCAGAAAGCACCATTTCCAACATTCATCATCTGTAGACACAGTTAGCGCACATCTTACCATGTCTCCCTTACTTTCTACCCTTGATGAACAAGAACTGTAAGGAGCCTCAGAAAGCACCAATTCCAACATTCACTATCTGTAGACACAGTTAGCGCACATCTGACCATGTCTCCCTTACTTTCTACCCTTGATGAACAAGAACTGTAAGGAGCCTCAAAAGCACCATTTCCAACATTCACCATCTTAGACATAGTTAGCGTACAGCTGTACACGTCTACCTTACTCACTACCCTAGGTGAAGGAGAACAGTAAGGAGCTCAGAAGGCACCATTTCCAACATTCACCATCTGTAGACACAGTTAGCGCACATCTGACCATGTCTCCCTTACTTTCCACCCTTGATGAACAAGAACTGTATGGAGCCTCAGAAAGCACCATTTCCAACATTCACTATCTGTAGACACAGTTAGCGCACATCTGACCATGTCTCCCTTACTTTCTACCCTTGATGAACAAGAACTGTAAGGAGCCTCAGAAAGCACCATTTCCAACATTCACCATCTGTAGACATAGTTAGCGTACAGCTGTACACGTCTACCTTACTCACTACCCTAGGTGAAGGAGAACAGTAAGGAGCTCAGAAGGCACCATTTCCAACATTCACCATCTGTAGACACAGTTAGCGCACATCTGACCATGTCTCCCTTACTTTCTACCCTTGATGAACAAGAACTGTAATGAGCCTCAGAAAGCACCATTTCCAACATTCACCATCTGTAGACACAGTTAGCGCACATCTGACCATGTCTCCCTTACTTTCTACCCTTGATGAACAAGAACTGTAAGGAGCCTCAGAAAGCACCTTTTCCAACATTCACCATCTGTAGACACAGTTAGCGCACATCTGACCATGTCTCCCTTACTTTCTACCCTTGATGAACAAGAACTGTAAGGAGCCATAGAAAGCACCATTTCCAACATTCACCATCTGTAGACATAGTTAGCGTACAGCTGTACACGTCTACCTTACTCACTACCCTAGGTGAAGGAGAACAGTAAGGAGCTCAGAAGGCACCATTTCCAACATTCACCATCTGTAGACACAGTTAGCGCACATCTGACCATGTCTCCCTTACTTTCTACCCTTGATGAACAAGAACTGTAAGGAGCCTCAAAAGCACCATTTCCAACATTCACCATCTGTAGGCATAGTTAGCGTACAGCTGTACACGTGTACCTTACTCACTACCCAAGGTGAAGGAGAACAGTAAGGAGCTCAGAAGGCACCATTTCCAACATTCACCATCTGTAGACACAGTTAGCGCACATCTGACCATGTCTCCCTTACTTTCTACCCTTGATGAACAAGAACTGTAAGGAGCCTCAGAAAGCACTATTTCCAACATTCACTATCTGTAGACACAGTTAGCGCACATCTGACCATGTCTCCCTTACTTTCTACCCTTGATGAACAAGAACTGTAAGGAGCCTCAGAAAGCACCATTTCCAACATTCAGCATCTGTAGACACAGTTAGCGCACATCTGACCATGTCTCCCTTACTTTCTACCCTTGATGAACAAGTACGGTAAGGAGCCTCAGAAAGCACCATTTCCAACATTCACCATCTGTAGACACAGTTAGCGCACATCTGACCATGTCTCCCTTACTTTCTACCCTTGATGAACAAGAACTGTAAGGAGCCTCAGAAAGCACCAATTCCAACATTCACTATCTGTAGACACAGTTAGCGCACATCTGACCATGTCTCCCTTACTTTCTACCCTTGATGAACAAGAACTGTAAGGAGCCTCAAAAGCACCATTTCCAACATTCACCATCTTAGACATAGTTAGCGTACAGCTGTACACGTCTACCTTACTCACTACCCTAGGTGAAGGAGAACAGTAAGGAGCTCAGAAGGCACCATTTCCAACATTCACCATCTGTAGACACAGTTAGCGCACATCTGACCATGTCTCCCTTACTTTCTACCTTTGATGAACAAGAACTGTAAGGAGCCTCAGAAAGCACCATTTCCAACATTCGCCATCTGTAGACACAGTTAGCGCACATCTGACCATGTCTCCCCTACTTTCTACCCTCGATGAAGAAGAACTGTAAGGAGCCTCAGAAAGCACCATTTCCAACATTCACCATCTGTAGACCTAGTTAGCGTACAGCTGTTCACGTCTACCTTACTCACTACCCTAGGTGAAGGAGAACAGTAAGGAGCTCAGAAGGCACCATTTCCAACATTCACCATCTGTAGACACAGTTAGCGCACATCTGACCATGTCTCCCTTACTTTCCACCCTTGATGAACAAGAACTGTAAGGAGCCTCAGAAAGCACCATTTCCAACATTCACTATCTGTAGACACAGTTAGCGCACATCTGACCATGTCTCCCTTACTTTCTACCCTTGTTGAACAAGAGCTGTAAGGAGCCTCAAAAAGCACCATTTCCAACATTCACCATCTGTAGACACAGTTAGCGCACATCTGACCATGTCTCCCTTACTTTCTACCCTTGATGAACAAGAACTGTAAGGAGCCTCAGAAAGCACCATTTCCAACATTCACCATCTGTAGACACAGTTAGCGCACATCTGACCATGTCTCCCTTACTTTCTACCTTTGATGAACAAGAACTGTAAGGAGCCTCAGATAGCACCATTTCCAACATTCACCATCTGTTGACACAGTTAGCGCACATCTGACCATGTCTCCCTTACTTTCTACCCTGGATGAACAAGAACTGTAAGGAGCCTCAGAAAGCACCATTTCCAACATTCACTATCTGTAGACACAGTTAGCGCACATCTGACCATGTCTCCCTTACTTTCTACCCTTGATGAACAAGAACTGTAAGGAGCCTCAGAGAGCACCATTTCCAACATTCACCATCTGTAGACACAGTTAGCGCACATCTGACCATGTCTCCCTTACTTTCTACCCTTGATGAACAAGAACTGTAAGGAGCCTCAAAAGCACCATTTCCAACATTCACCATCTGTAGACATAGTTAGCGTACAGCTGTACACGTCTACCTTACTCACTACCCTAGGTGAAGGAGAACAGTAAGGAGCTCAGAAGGCACCATTTCCAACATTCACCATCTGTAGACACAGTTAGCGCACATCTGACCATGTCTCCCTTACTTTCTACCCTTCATGAACAAGAACTGTAAGGAGCCTCAGAAAGCACCATTTCCAACATTCACCATCTGTAGACATAGTTAGCGTACAGCTGTGCACGTCTACCTTACTCACTACCCTAGGTGAAGGAGAACAGTAAGGAGCTCAGAAGGCACCATTTCCAACATTCACCATCTGTAGACACAGTTAGCGCACATCTGACCATGTCTCCCTTACTTTCTACCGTTGATGAACAAGAACTGTAAGGAGCCTCAGAAAGCACCATTTCCAACATTCACTATCTGTAGACACAGTTAGCGCACATCTGACCATGTCTCCCTTACTTTCTACCCTTGATGAACAAGAACTGTAAGGAGCCTCAGAAAGCACCATTTCCAACATTCACCATCTGTAGACATAGTTAGCGTACAGCTGTACACGTCTACCTTACTCACTACCCTAGGAGAAGGAGAACAGTAAGGAGCTCAGAAGGCACCATTTCCAACATTCACCATCTGTAGACACAGTTAGCGCACATCTGACCATATCTCCCTTACTTTCTACCCTTGATGAACAAGAACTGTAATGAGCCTCAGAAAGCACCATTTCCAACATTCACCATCTGTAGACACAGTTAGCGCACATCTGACCATGTCTCCCTTACTTTCTACCCTTGATGAACAAGAACTGTAAGGAGCCTCAGAAAGCACCTTTTCCAACATTCACCATCTGTAGACACAGTTAGCGCACATCTGACCATGTCTCCCTTACTTTCTACCCCTGATGAACAAGAACTGTAAGTAGCCTCAGAAAGCACCATTTCCAACATTCACCATCTGTAGACACAGTTAGCGCACATCTGACCATGTCTCCCTTACTGTCTACCCTTAATGAACAAGAACTGTAAGGAGCCTCAGAAAGCACCATTTCCAACATTCACCATCTGTAGACATAGTTAGCGTACAGCTGTACACGTCTACCTTACTCACTACCCTAGGTGAAGGACAACAGTAAGGAGCTCAGAAGGCACCATTTCCAACATTCACCATCTGTAGACACAGTTAGCGCACATCTGACCATGTCTCCGTTACTTTCTACCCTTGATGATCAAGAACTGTAATGAGCCTCAGAAAGCACCATTTCCAACATTCACCATCTGTAGACACAGTTAGCGCACATCTGACCATGTCTCCCTTACTTTCTACCCTTGATGAACAAAAACTGTAAGGAGCCTCAGAAAGCACCATTTCCAACATTCACCATCTGTAGACACAGTTAGCGCACATCTGACCATGTCTCCCTTACTTGCTACCCTTGATGAACAAGAACTGTAAGGAGCCTCAGAAAGCACCATTTCCAACATTCACCATCTGTAGACATAGTTAGCGTACAGCTGTACACGTCTACCTTACTCACTACCCTAGGTGAAGGAAACCAGTAAGGAGCTCAGAAGGCACCATTTCCAACATTCACCATCTGTAGACACAGTTAGCGCACATCTGACCATGTCTCCCTTACTTTCTACCCTTGATGAACAAGAACTGTAATGAGCCTCAGAAAGCACCATTTCCAACATTCACCATCTGTAGACACAGTTAGCGCACATCTGACCATGTCTCCCTTACTTTCTACCCTTGATGAACAAGAACTGTAAGGAGCCTCAGAAAGCACCTTTTCCAACATTCACCATCTGTAGACACAGTTAGCGCACATCTGACCATGTCTCCCTTACTTTCTACCCTTGATGAACAAGAACTGTAAGGAGCCTCAGAAAGCACCATTTCCAACATTCACCATCTGTAGACATAGTTAGCGTACAGCTGTACACGTCTACCTTACTCACTACCCTAGGTGAAGGACAACAGTAAGGAGCTCAGAAGGCACCATTTCCAACATTCACCATCTGTAGACACAGTTAGCGCACGTCTGACCATGTCTCCCTTACTTTCTACGCTTGATGAACAAGAACTGTAAGGAGCCTCAGAAAGCACCATTTCCAACATTCACCATCTGTAGACACAGTTAGCGCACATCTGACAATGTCTCCCTTACTTTCTACCCTTGATGAACAAGAGCTGTAAGGAGCCTCAGAAAGCACCATTTCCAACATTCACCATCTGTAGACACAGTTAGCGCACTTCTGACCATGTCTCCCTTACTTTCTACCCTTGATGAACATGAACTGTAAGGAGCCACAGAAAGCACCATTTCCAACATTCACCATCTGTAGACACAGTTAGCGCACATCTGACCATGCCTCCCTTACTTTCTACCCTTGATGAACAAGAACTGTAAGGAGCCTCAGAATGCACCATTTCCAACATTCACCATCTGTAGACACAGTTAGCGCACATCTGACCATGTCTCCCTTACTTTCTACCTTTGATGAACAAGAACTGTAAGGAGCCTCAGAAAGCACCATTTCCAACATTCACCATCTGTAGACACAGTTAGCGCACATCTGACCATGTCTCCCCTACTTTCTACCCTCGATGAAGAAGAACTGTAAGGAGAATCAGAAAGCACCATCTCCAACATTCACCATCTGTAGACCTAGTTAGCGTACAGCTGTTCACGTCTACCTTACTCACTACCCTAGGTGAAGGAGAACAGTAAGGAGCTCAGAAGGCACCATTTCCAACATTCACCATCTGTAGACACAGTTAGCGTACATCTGACCATGTCTCCCTTACTTTCTACCCTTGATGAACAAGAACTGTATGGAGCCTCAGAAAGCACCATTTCCAACATTCACTATCTGTAGACACAGTTAGCGCACATCTGACCATGTCTCCATTACTTTCTACCCTTGATGAACAAGAACTGTAAGGAGCCTCAGAAAGCACCATTTCCAACATTCACTATCTGTAGACACAGTTAGCGCACATCTGACCATGTCTCTCTTACTTTCTACCCTTGATGAACAAGAACTGTAAGGAGCCTCAGAGAGCACCATTTCCAACATTCACCATCTGTAGGCATAGTTAGCGTACAGCTGTACACGTGTACCTTACTCACTACCCAAGGTGAAGGAGAACAGTAAGGAGCTCAGAAGGCACCATTTCCAACATTCACCATCTGTAGACACAGTTAGCGCACATCTGACCATGTCTCCCTTACTTTCTACCCTTGATGAACAAGAACTGTAAGGAGCCTCAGAAAGCACTATTTCCAACATTCACTATCTGTAGACACAGTTAGCGCACATCTGACCATGTCTCCCTTACTTTCTACCCTTGATGAACAAGAACTGTAAGGAGCCTCAGAAAGCACCATTTCCAACATTCACCATCTGTAGACACAGTTAGCGCACATCTGACCATGTCTCCCTTACTTTCTACCCTTGATGAACAAGAACGGTAAGGAGCCTCAGAAAGCACAATTTCCAACATTCACCATCTGTAGACACAGTTAGCGCACATCTGACCATGTCTCCCTTACTTTCTACCCTTGATGAACAAGAACTGTAAGGAGCCTCAGAAAGCACCAATTCCAACATTCACTATCTGTAGACACAGTTAGCGCACATCTGACAATGTCTCCCTTACTTTCTACCCTTGATGAACAAGAACTGTAAGGAGCCTCAAAAGCACCATTTCCAACATTCACCATCTTAGACATAGTTAGCGTACAGCTGTACACGTCTACCTTACTCACTACCCTAGGTGAAGGAGAACAGTAAGGAGCTCAGAAGGCACCATTTCCAACATTCACCATCTGTAGACACAGTTAGCGCACATCTGACCATGTCTCCCTTACTTTCCACCCTTGATGAACAAGAACTGTATGGAGCCTCAGAAAGCACCATTTCCAACATTCACTATCTGTAGACACAGTTAGCGCACATCTGACCATGTCTCCCTTACTTTCTACCCTTGATGAACAAGAACTGTAAGGAGCCTCAGAAAGCACCATTTCCAACATTCACCATCTGTAGACATAGTTAGCGTACAGCTGTACACGTCTACCTTACTCACTACCCTAGGTGAAGGAGAACAGTAAGGAGCTCAGAAGGCACCATTTCCAACATTCACCATCTGTAGACACAGTTAGCGCACATCTGACCATGTCTCCCTTACTTTCTACCCTTGATGAACAAGAACTGTAACGAGCCTCAGAAAGCACCATTTCCAACATTCACCATCTGTAGACACAGTTAGCGCACATCTGACAATGTCTCCCTTACTTTCTACCCTTGATGAACAAGAGCTGTAAGGAGCCTCAGAAAGCACCATTTCCAACATTCACCATCTGTAGACACAGTTAGCGCACATCTGACCATGTCTCCCCTACTTTCTACCCTTGATGAACATGAACTGTAAGGAGCCACAGAGAGCACCATTTCCAACATTCACCATCTGTAGACACAGTTAGCGCACATCTGACCATGCCTCCCTTACTTTCTACCCTTGATGAACAAGAACTGTAAGGAGCCTCAGAAAGCACCATTTCCAACATTCACCATCTGTAGACACAGTTAGCGCACATCTGACCATGTCTCCCTTACTTTCTACCTTTGATGAACAAGAACTGTAAGGAGCCTCAGAAAGCACCATTTCCAACATTCACCATCTGTAGACACAGTTAGCGCACATCTGACCATGTCTCCCCTACTTTCTACCCTCGATGAAGAAGAACTGTAAGGAGCCTCAGAAAGCACCATTTCCAACATTCACCATCTGTAGACCTAGTTAGCGTACAGCTGTTCACGTCTACCTTACTCACTACCCTAGGTGAAGGAGAACAGTAAGGAGCTCAGAAGGCACCATTTCCAACATTCACCATCTGTAGACACAGTTAGCGCACATCTGACCATGTCTCCCTTACTTTCTACCCTTGATGAACAAGAACTGTAAGGAGCCTCAGAAAGCACTATTTCCAACATTCACTATCTGTAGACACAGTTAGCGCACATCTGACCATGTCTCCCTTACTTTCTACCCTTGATGAACAAGAACGGTAGGAGCCTCAGAAAGCACCATTTCCAACATTCACCATCTGTAGACACAGTTAGCGCACATCTGACCATGTCTCCCTTACTTTCTACCCTTGATGAACAAGAACTGTAAGGAGCCTCAGAAAGCACCAATTCCAACATTCACTATCTGTAGACACAGTTAGAGCACATCTGACCATGTCTCCCTTACTTTCTACCCTTGATGAACAAGAACTGTAAGGAGCCTCAAAAGCACCATTTCCAACATTCACCATCTTAGACATAGTTAGCGTACAGCTGTACACGTCTACCTTACTCACTACCCTAGGTGAAGGAGAACAGTAAGGAGCTCAGAAGGCACCATTTCCAACATTCACCATCTGTAGACACAGTTAGCGCACATCTGACCATGTCTCCCTTACTTTCCACCCTTGATGAACAAGAACTGTAAGGAGCCTCAGAAAGCACCATTTCCAACATTCACTATCTGTAGACACAGTTAGCGCACATCTGACCATGTCTCCCTTACTTTCTACCCTTGATGAACAAGAGCTGTAAGGAGCCTCAAAAAGCACCATTTCCAACATTCACCATCTGTAGACACAGTTAGCGCACATCTGACCATGTCTCCCTTACTTTCTACCCTTGATGAACAAGAACTGTAAGGAGCCTCAGAAAGCACCATTTCCAACATTCACCATCTGTAGACACAGTTAGCGCACATCTGACCATGTCTCCCTTACTTTCTACCTTTGATGAACAAGAACTGTAAGGAGCCTCAGAAAGCACCATTTCCAACATTCACCATCTGTTGACACAGTTAGCGCACATCTGACCATGTCTCCCTTACTTTCTACCCTGGATGAACAAGAACTGTAAGGAGCCTCAGAAAGCACCATTTCCAACATTCACTATCTGTAGACACAGTTAGCGCACATCTGACCATGTCTCCCTTACTTTCTACCCTTGATGAACAAGAACTGTAAGGAGCCTCAGAGAGCACCATTTCCAACATTCACCATCTGTAGACACAGTTAGCGCACATCTGACCATGTCTCCCTTACTTTCTACCCTTGATGAACAAGAACTGTAAGGAGCCTCAAAAGCACCATTTCCAACATTCACCATCTGTAGACATAGTTAGCGTACAGCTGTACACGTCTACCTTACTCACTACCCTAGGTGAAGGAGAACAGTAAGGAGCTCAGAAGGCACCATTTCCAACATTCACCATCTGTAGACACAGTTAGCGCACATCTGACCATGTCTCCCTTACTTTCTACCCTTCATGAACAAGAACTGTAAGGAGCCTCAGAAAGCACCATTTCCAACATTCACCATCTGTAGGCATAGTTAGCGTACAGCTGTGCACGTCTACCTTACTCACTACCCTAGGTGAAGGAGAACAGTAAGGAGCTCAGAAGGCACCATTTCCAACATTCACCATCTGTAGACACAGTTAGCGCACATCTGACCATGTCTCCCTTACTTTCTACCGTTGATGAACAAGAACTGTAAGGAGCCTCAGAAAGCACCATTTCCAACATTCACTATCTGTAGACACAGTTAGCGCACATCTGACCATGTCTCCCTTACTATCTACCCTTGTTGAACAAGAACTGTAAGGAGCCTCAAAAAGCACCATTTCCAACATTCACCATCTGTAGACACAGTTAGCGCACATCTGACCATGTCTCCCTTACTTTCTACCCTTGATGAACAAGAACTGTAAGGAGCCTCAGAAAGCACCATTTCCAACATTCACTATCTGTAGACACAGTTAGCGCACATCTGACCATGTCTCCCTTACTTTCTACCCTTGATGAACAAGAACTGTAAGGAGCCTCAGAAAGCACCATTTCCAACATTCACCATCTGTAGACATAGTTAGCGTACAGCTGTACACGTCTACCTTACTCACTACCCTAGGTGAAGGAGAACAGTAAGGAGCTCAGAAGGCACCATTTCCAACATTCACCATCTGTAGACACAGTTAGCGCACATCTGACCATGTCTCCCTTACTTTCTACCCTTGATGAACAAGAACTGTAAGGAGCCTCAAAAAGCACCATTTTCAACATTCACCATCTGTAGACACAGTTAGCGCACATCTGACCATGTCTCCCTTACTTTCTACCCTTGATGAACAAGAACTGTAAGGAGCCTCAGAAAGCACCATTTCCAACATTCACCATCTGTAGACACAGTTAGCGCACATCTGACCATGTCTCCCTTACTTTCTACCTTTGATGAACAAGAACTGTAAGGAGCCTCAGAAAGCACCATTTCCAACATTCACCATCTGTAGACACAGTTAGCGCCCACCTGACCATGACTCCCTTACTTTCTACCCTTGATGAACAAGAACTGTAAGGAGCCTCAGAAAGCACCATTTCCAACATTCACCATCTGTAGACACAGTTAGCGCACATCTGACCATGTCTCCCTTACTTTCTACCCTTGATGAACAAGAACTGTAAGGAGCCTCAGAAAGCACCATTTCCAACATTCACCATCTGTAGACATAGTTAGCGTACTGCTGTACACGTCTACCTTACTCACTACCCTAGGTGAAGGAGAACAGTAAGGAGCTCAGAAAGCACCATTTCCAGCATTCACCATCTGTAGACACAGTTAGCGCCCATCTGACCATGTCTCCCTTACTTTCTACCCTTGATGAACAAGAACTGTAAGGAGCCTCAGAAAGCACCATTTCCAACATTCACTATCTGTAGACACAATTAGCGCACATCCGACCATGTCTCCCTTACTTTCTACCCTTGATGAACAAGAACTGTAAGGAGCCTCAGAAAGCACCATTTCCAACATTCACCATCTGTAGACATAGTTAGCGCACATCTGACCATGTCTCCCTTACTTTCTACCCTTGATGAACAAGAACTGTAAGGAGCCTCAGAAAGCACCATTTCCAACATTCACCATCTGTAGACACAGTTAGCGCACATCTGACCATGTCTCCCTTACTTTCTACCCTTGATGAACAAGAACTGTAAGGAGCCTCAGAAAGCACCATTTCCAACATTCACCACCTGTAGACACAGTTAGCGCACATCTGACCATGTCTCCCTTACTTTCTACCCTTGATGAACAAGAACTGTAAGGAGCCTCAGAAAGCACCATTTCCAACATTCACTATCTGTAGACACAGTTAGCGCACATCTGACCATGTCTCCCTTACTTTCTACCCTTGATGAACAAGAACTGTAAGGAGCCTCAGAAAGCACCATTTCCAACATTCACCATCTGTAGACACAGTTAGCGCACTTCTGACCATGTCTCCCTTACTTTCTACCCTTGATGAACAAAAACTGTAAGGAGCCTCAGAAAGCACCATTTCCAACATTCACCATCTGTAGACACAGTTAGCGCACATCTGACCATGTCTCCCTTACTTTCTACCCTTGATGAACAAGAACTGTAAGGAGCCTCAGAAAGCACCATTTCCAACATTCACTATCTGCAGCCACAGTTAGCGCACATCTGACCATGTCTCCCTTACTTTCTACCCTTGATGAACAAGAACTGTAAGGTGCCTCAAAAAGCACCATTTTCAACATTCACCATCTGTAGACACAGTTAGCGCACATCTGACCATGTCTCCCTTACTTTCTACCCTTGATGAACAAGAACTGTAAGGAGCCTCAGAAAGCACCATTTCCAACATTCACCATCTGTAGACACAGTTAGCGCACATCTGACCATGTCTCCCTTACTTTCTACCTTTGATGAACTAGAACTGTAAGGAGCCTCAGAAAGCACCATTTCCAACATTCACCATCTGTAGACACAGTTGGCGCACATCTGACCATGTCTCCCTTACTTTCTACCCTTGATGAACAAGAACTGTAAGGAGCCTCAGAAAGCACCATTTCCAACATTCACCATCTGTAGACATAGTTAGTGTACTGCTGTACACGTCTACCTTACTCACTACCCTAGGTGATGGAGAACAGTAAGGAGCTCAGAAGGCACCATTTCCAACATTCACCATCTGTAGACACAGTTAGCGCACATCTGACCATGTCTCCCTTACTTTCTACCCTTGATGAACAAGAACTGTAAGGTGCCTCACAAAGCACCATTTCCAACATTCACAATCTGTAGACACAGTTAGCGCACATCTGACCATGTCTCCCTTACTTTCTACCCTTGATGAACAAGAACTGTAAGGAGCCTCAGAAAGCACCATTTCCAACATTCACTATCTGTAGACACAGTTAGCGCACATCTGACCATGTCTCCCTTACTTTCTACCCTTGATGAACAAGAACTGTAAGGAGCCTCAGAAAGCACCATTTCCAACATTCAGAATCTGTAGACACAGTTAGCGCACTTCTGACCATGTCTCCCTTACTTTCTACCCTTGATGAACAAGAACTGTAAGGAGCCTCAGAAAGCACCATTTCCAACATTCACCATCTGTAGACATAGTTAGCGTACAGCTGTACACGTCTACCTTACTCACTACCTTAGGTGATGGAGAACAGTAAGGAGCTCAGAAGGCACCATTTCCAACATTCACCATCTGTAGACACAGTTAGCGCACATCTGACCATGTCTCCCTAACTTTCTACCCTTGATGAACAAGAACTGTAAGGAGCCTCAGAAAGCACCATTTCCAACATTCACCATCTGTAGACACAGTTAGCGCACATCTGACCATGTCTCCCTTACTTTCTACCCTTGATGAACAAGAACTGTAAGGAGCCTCAGTAAGCACCATTTCCAACATTCACCACCTGTAGACACAGTTAGCGCACATCTGACCATGTCTCCCTTACTTTCTACCCTTGATGAACAAGAACAGTAAGGAGCCTCAGAAAGCACCATTTACAACATTCACTATCTGTAGACACAGTTAGCGCACATCTGACCATGTCTCCCTTACTTTCTACCCTTGATGAACAAGAACTGTAAGGAGCCTCAGAAAGCACCACTTCCAACATTCACCATCTGTACACACAGTTAGCGCACATCTGACCATGTCTCCCTTACTTTCTACCTTTGATGAACAAGAACTGTAAGGAGCCTCAGAAAGCACCATTTCCAACATTCACTATCTGTAGACACAGTTAGCGCACATCCGACCATGTCTCCCTTACTTTCTGCCCTTGACGAACAAGAACTGTAAGTAGCCTCAGAAAGGACCATTTCCAACATTCACCATCTGTAGACATAGTTAGCGTACAGCTGTACACGTCTACCTTACTCACTACCCTAGGTGAAGGAGAACAGTAAGGAGCTCAGAAGGCACCATTTCCAACATTCACCATCTGTAGACACAGTTAGCGCACATCTGACCATGTCTCCCTTACTTTCTACCCTTGATGAACAAGAACTGTAAGGAGCCTCAGAAAGCACCATTTCCAACATTGTCCATCTGTAGACACAGTTAGCGCACATCTGACCATGTCTCCCTTACTTTCTACCCTTGATGAACAAGAACTGTAAGGAGCCTCAGAAAGCACCATTTCCAACATTCACCATCTGTAGACACAGTTAGCGCACATCTGACCATGTCTCCCTTACTTTCTACCCTTGATGAACAACAACTGTAAGGAGCCTCAGAAAGCACCATTTCCAACATTCACTATCTGTAGACACAGTTAGCGCACATCTGACCATGTCTCCCTTACTTTCTACCCTTGATGAACAAGAACTGTTAGGAGCCTCAGAAAGCACCATTTCCAACATTCACCATCTGTAAACATAGTTAGCGTACAGCTGCACATGTCTACCTTACGCACTACCCTAGGTGAAGGAGAACAGTAAGGAGCTCAGAAGGCACCATTTCTAACATTCACCATCTGTAGACACAGTTAGCGCACATCTGACCATGTCTCCCTTACTTTCTACCCTTGATGAACAAGAATTGTAAGGAGCCTCAGAAAGCACCATTTCCAACATTCACCATCTGTAGACACAGTTAGCGCACATCTGACCATGTATCCCTCACTTTCTACCCTTGATGTACAAGAACTGTAAGGAGCCTCAGAAAGCACCATTTCCAACATTCACCATCTGTAGACATAGTTAGCGTACAGCTGTACACGTCTACCTTACTCACTACCCTAGGTGAAGGAGAACAGTAAGGAGCTCAGAAGGCACCATTTCCAACATTCACCATCTGTAGACACAGTTAGCGCACATCTGACCATGTCTCCCTTACTTTCTACCCTTGATGAACAAGAACTGTAAGGAGCCACAGAAAGCACCATTTCCAACATTCACCATCTGTAGACACAGTTAGCGCACATCTGACCATGTCTCCCTTACTTTCTACCCTTGATGAACAAGAACTGCAAGGAGCCTCAGAAAGCACCATTTCCAACATTCACCATCTGTAGACACAGTTAGCGCACATCTGACCATGTCTCCCTTACTTTCTACCCTTGATGAACAAGAACTGTAAGGAGCCTCAGAAAGCACCATTTCCAACATTCACCATCTGTAGACACAGTTAGCGCACATCTGACCATGTCTCCCTTAGTTTCTACCCTTGATGAACAAGAACTGTAAGGAGCCTCAGAAAGCACCATTTCCAACATTCACCATCTGTAGGCATAGTTAGCGTACAGCTGTACACGTCTACCTTACTCACTACCCTAGGTGAAGGAGAACAGTAAGGAGCTCAGAAGGCACCATTTCCAACATTCACAATCTGTAGACACAGTTAGCGCACATCTGACCATGTCTCCCTTACTTTCTACCCTTGATGATTAAGAACTGTAATGAGCCTCAGAAAGCACCATTTCCAACATTCAGCATCTGTAGACACAGTTAGCGCACATCTGACCATGTCTCCCTTACTTTCTACCCTTGATGAACAAGAACTGTAAGGAGCCTCAGAAAGCACCATTTCCAACATTCACCATCTGTAGACACAGTTAGCGCACATCTGACCATGTCTCCCTTACTTTCTACCCTTGTTGAACAAGAACTGTAAGGAGCCTCAGAAATCACCATTTTCAACATTCACCATCTGTAGACATATTTAGCGTACAGCTGTACACGTCTACCTTACTCACTACCCTAGGTGAAGGAGAACAGTAAGGAGCTCAGAAGGCACCATTTCTAACATTCACCATCTGTAGACACAGTTAACGCACATCTGACCATGTCTCCCTTACTTTCTACCCTTGATGAACAAGAACTGTAAGGAGCCTCAGAAAGCACCATTTCCAACATTCACCATCTGTAGACACAGTTAGCGCACATCTGACCATGTCTCCCTCACTTTCTACCCTTGATGTACAAGAACTGTAAGGAGCCTCAGAAAGCACCATTTCAAACATTCACCATCTGTAGACATAGTTAGCGTACAGCTGTACACGTCTACCTTACTCACTACCCTAGGTGAAGGAGAACAGTAAGGAGCTCAGAAGGCACCATTTCCAACATTCACCATCTGTAGACACAGTTAGCGCACATCTGACCATGTCTCTCTTACTTTCTACCCTTGATGAACAAGAACTGTAAGGAGCCTCAGAAAGCACCATTTCCAACATTCACCATCTGTAGACACAGTTAGCGCACATCTGACCATGTCTCCCTTACTTTCTACCCTTGATGAACAAGAACTGTAAGGAGCCTCAGAAAGCACCATTTCCAACATTCACCATCTGTAGACATAGTTACCGTACAGCTGTACACGTCTACCTTACTCACTACCCTAGGTGAAGGAGAACAGTAAGGAGCTCAGAAGGCACCATTTCCAACATTCACCATCTCTAGACACAGTTAGCGCACATCTGACCATGTCTCCCTTACTTGCTACCCTTGATGAACAAGAACTGTAAGGAGCCTCAGAAAGCACCATTTCCAACATTCACTATCTGCAGACCCAGTTAGCGCACATCTGACCATGTCTCCCTTACTTTCTACCCTTGATGAACAAGAACTGTAAGGAGCCTCAAAAAGCACCATTTTCAACATTCACCATCTGTAGACACAGTTAGCGCACATCTGACCATGTCTCCCTTACTTTCTACCCTTGATGAACAAGAACTGTAAGGAGCCTCAGAAAGCACCATTTCCAACATTCACTATCTGCAGACCCAGTTAGCGCACATCTGACCATGTCTCCCTTACTTTCTACCCTTGATGAACAAGAACTGTAAGGAGCCTCAAAAAGCACCATTTTCAACATTCACCATCTGTAGACACAGTTAGCGCACATCTGACCATGTCTCCCTTACTTTCTACCCTTGATGAACAAGAACTGTAAGGAGCCTCAGAAAGCACCATTTCCAACATTCACCATCTGTAGACACAGTTAGCGCACATCTGACCATGTCTCCCTTACTTTCTACCTTTGATGAACAAGAACTGTAAGGAGCCTCAGAAAGCACCATTTCCAACATTCACCATCTGTAGACACAGTTAGCGCCCATCTGACCATGTCTCCCTTACTTTCTACCCTTGATGAACAAGAACTGTAAGGAGCCTCAGTAAGCACCATTTCCAACATTCACCATCTGTAGACACAGTTAGCGCACTTCTGACCATGTCTCCCTTACTTTCTACCCTTGATGAACAAAAACTGTAAGGAGCCTCAGAAAGCACCATTTCCAACATTCACCATCTGTAGACACAGTTAGCGCACATCTGACCATGTCTCCCTTACTTTCTACCCTTGATGAACAAGAACTGTAAGGAGCCTCAGAAAGCACCATTTCTAACATTCACTATCTGCAGACACAGTTAGCGCACATCTGACCATGTCTCCCTTACTTTCTACCTTTGATGAACAAGAACTGTAAGGAGCCTCAAAAAGCACCATTTTCAACATTCACCATCTGTAGACACAGTTAGCGCACATCTGACCATGTCTCCCTTACTTTCTAACCTTGATGAACAAGAACTGTAAGGAGCCTCAGAAAGCACCATTTCCAACATTCACCATCTGTAGACACAGTTAGCGCACATCTGACCATGTCTCCCTTACTTTCTACCTTTGATGAACTAGAACTGTAAGGAGCCTCAGAAAGCACCATTTCCAACATTCACCATCTGTAGACACAGTTGGCGCACATCTGACCATGTCTCCCTTACTTTCTACCCTTGATGAACAAGAACTGTAAGGAGCCTCAGAAAGCACCATTTCCAACATTCACCATCTGTAGACATAGTTAGCGTACTGCTGTACACGTCTACCTTACTCACTACCCTAGGTGATGGAGAACAGTAAGGAGCTCAGAAGGCACCATTTCCAACATTCACCATCTGTAGACACAGTTAGCGCACATCTGACCATGTCTCCCTTACTTTCTACCCTTGATGAACAAGAACTGTAAGGTGCCTCACAAAGCACCATTTCCAACATTCACAATCTGTAGACACAGTTAGCGCACATCTGACCATGTCTCCCTTACTTTCTACCCTTGATGAACAAGAACTGTAAGGAGCCTCAGAAAGCACCATTTCCAACATTCACTATCTGTAGACACAGTTAGCGCACATCTGACCATGCCTCCCTTACTTTCTACCCTTGATGAACAAGAACTGTAAGGAGCCTCAGAAAGCACCATTTCCAACATTCACCATCTGTAGACACAGTTAGCGCACTTCTGACCATGTCTCCCTTACTTTCTACCCTTGATGAACAAGAACTGTAAGGAGCCTCAGAAAGCACCATTTCCAACATTCACCATCTGTAGACATAGTTAGCGTACAGCTGTACACGTCTACCTTACTCACTACCTTAGGTGATGGAGAACAGTAAGGAGCTCAGAAGGCACCATTTCCAACATTCACCATCTGTAGACACAGTTAGCGCACATCTGACCATGTCTCCCTTACTTTCTACCCTTGATGAACAAGAACTGTAAGGAGCCTCAGAAAGCACCATTTCCAACATTCACCATCTGTAGACACAGTTAGCGCACATCTAACCATGTCTCCCTTACTTTCTACCCTTGATGAACAAGAACTGTAAGGAGCCTCAGAAAGCACCATTTCCAACATTCACCACCTGTAGACACAGTTAGCGCACATCTGACCATGTCTCCCTTACTTTCTACCCTTGATGAACAAGAACAGTAAGGAGCCTCAGAAAGCACCATTTCCAACATTCACTATCTGTAGACACAGTTAGCGCACATCTGACCAAGTCTCCCTTACTTTCTACCCTTTATGAACAAGAACTGTAAGGAGCCTCAGAAAGCACCACTTCCAACATTCACCATCTGTACACACAGTTAGCGCACTTCTGACCATGTCTCCCTTACTTTCTACCCTTGATGAACAAGAACTGTAAGGAGCCTCAGAAAGCACCATTTCCAACATTCACCATCTGTAGACATAGTTAGCGTACAGCTGTACACGTCTACCTTACTCACTACCTTAGGTGATGGAGAACAGTAAGGAGCTCAGAAGGCACCATTTCCAACATTCACCATCTGTAGACACAGTTAGCGCACATCTGACCATGTCTCCCTTACTTTCTACCCTTGATGAACAATAACTTTAAGGAGCCTCAGAAAGCACATTTTCCAACATTCACCATCTGTAGACACAGTTAGCGCACATCTGACCATGTCTCCCTTACTTACTACCCTTGATGAACAAGAACTGTAAGGAGCCTCAGAAAGCACCATTTCCAACATTCACCATCTGTAGACACAGTTAGCGCACATCTGACCATGTCTCCCTTACTTTCTACCTTTGATGAACAAGAACTGTAAGGAGCCTCAGAGAGCACCATTTCCAACATTCACTATCTGTAGACACAGTTAGCGCACATCCGACCATGTCTCCCTTACTTTCTGCCCTTGACGAACAAGAACTGTAAGTAGCCTCAGAAAGGACCATTTCCAACATTCACCATCTGTAGACATAGTTAGCGTACAGCTGTACACGTCTACCTTACTCACTACCCTAGGTGAAGGAGAACAGTAAGGAGCTCAGAAGGCACCATTTCCAACATTCACCATCTGTAGACACAGTTAGCGCACATCTGACCATGTCTCCCTTACTTTCTACCCTTGATGAACAAGAACTGTAAGGAGCCTCAGAAAGCACCATTTCCAACATTGTCCATCTGTAGACACAGTTAGCGCACATCTGACCATGTCTCCCTTACTTTCTACCCTTGATGAACAAGAACTGTAAGGAGCCTCAGAAAGCACCATTTCCAACATTCACCATCTGTAGACACAGTTAGCGCACATCTGACCATGTCTCCCTTACTTTCTACCCTTGATGAACAACAACTGTAAGGAGCCTCAGAAAGCACCATTTCCAACTTTCACTATCTGTAGACACAGTTAGCGCACATCTGACCATGTCTCCCTTACTTTCTACCCTTGATGAACAAGAACTGTTAGGAGCCTCAGAAAGCACCATTTCCAACATTCACCATCTGTAAACATAGTTAGCGTACAGCTGCACATGTCTACCTTACGCACTACCCTAGGTGAAGGAGAACAGTAAGGAGCTCAGAAGGCACCATTTCTAACATTCACCATCTGTAGACACAGTTAGCGCACATCTGACCATGTCTCCCTTACTTTCTACCCTTGATGAACAAGAATTGTAAGGAGCCTCAGAAAGCACCATTTCCAACATTCACCATCTGTAGACACAGTTAGCGCACATCTGACCATGTCTCCCTCACTTTCTACCCTTGATGTACAAGAACTGTAAGGAGCCTCAGAAAGCACCATTTCCAACATTCACCATCTGTAGACATAGTTAGCGTACAGCTGTACACGTCTACCTTACTCACTACCCTAGGTGAAGGAGAACAGTAAGGAGCTCAGAAGGCACCATTTCCAACATTAACCATCTGTAGACACAGTTAGCGCCCATCTGACCATGTCTCCCTTACTTTCTACCCTTGATGAACAAGAACTGTAAGGAGCCTCAGAAAGCACCATTTCCAACATTCACCATCTGTAGACACAGTTAGCGCACATCTGACCATGTCTCCCTTACTTTCTACCCTTGATGAACAAGAACTGTAAGGAGCCTCAGAAAGCACCATTTCCGACATTCACCATCTGTAGGCATAGTTAGCGTACAGCTGTACACGTCTACCTTACTCACTACCCTAGGTGAAGGAGAACAGTAAGGAGCTCAGAAGGCACCATTTCCAACATTCACAATCTGTAGACACAGTTAGCGCACATCTGACCATGTCTCCCTTAGTTTCTACCCTTGATGATTAAGAACTGTAATGAGCCTCAGAAAGCACCATTTCCAACATTCAGCATCTGTAGACACAGTTAGCGCACATCTGACCATGTCTCCCTTACTTTCTACCCTTGATGAACAAGAACTGTAAGGAGCCTCAGAAAGCACCATTTCCAACATTCACCATCTGTAGACACAGTTAGCGCACATCTGACCATGTCTCCCTTACTTTCTACCCTTGATGAACAAGAACTGTAAGGAGCCTCAGAAATCACCATTTCCAACATTCACCATCTGTAGACATATTTAGCGTACAGCTGTACACGTCTACCTTACTCACTACCCTAGGTGAAGGAGAACAGTAAGGAGCTCAGAAGGCACCATTTCTAACATTCACCATCTGTAGACACAGTTAACGCACATCTGACCATGTCTCCCTTACTTTCTACCCTTGATAAACAAGAACTGTAAGGAGCCTCAGAAAGCACCATTTCCAACATTCACCATCTGTAGACACAGTTAGCGCACATCTGACCATGTCTCCCTCACTTTCTACCCTTGATGTACAAGAACTGTAAAGAGCCTCAGAAAGCACCATTTCAAACATTCACCATCTGTAGACATAGTTAGCGTACAGCTGTACACGTCTACCTTACTCACTACCCTAGGTGAAGGAGAACAGTAAGGAGCTCAGAAGGCACCATTTCCAACATTCACCATCTGTAGACACAGTTAGCGCACATCTGACCATGTCTCTCTTACTTTCTACCCTTGATGAACAAGAACTCTAAGGAGCCTCAGAAAGCACCATTTCCAACATTCACCATCTGTAGACACAGTTAGCGCACATCTGACCATGTCTCCCATACTTTCTACCCTTGATGAACAAGAACTGTAAGGAGCCTCAGAAAGCACCATTTCCAACATTCACCATCTGTAGACACAGTTAGCGCACATCTGACCATGTCTCCCTTACTTTCTACCCTTGATGAACAAGAACTGTAAGGAGCCTCAGAAAGCACCATTTCCAACATTCACCATCTGTAGACACAGTTAGCGCACATCTGTCCATGTCTTCCTTACTTTCTACCCTTGATGAACTAGAACTGTAAGGAGCCTCAGAAAGCACCATTTCCAACATTCACCATCTGTAGACACAGTTAGCGCACATCTGACCATATCTCTTTTACTTTCTACCCTTGATGAACAAGAACTGTAAGGAGCCTCAGAAAGCACCATTTCCAACATTCACCATCTGTAGACACAGTTAGCGCACATCTGACCATGTCTCCCTTACTTTCTACCCTTGATGAACAAGAACTGTAAGGAGCCTCAGAAAGCACCATTTCCAACATTCACCATCTGTAGACACAGTTAGCGCACATCTGACCATGTCCTCCTTACTTTCTACCCTTGATGAACTAGAACTGTAAGGAGCCTCAGAAAGCACCATTTCCAACATTCACCATCTGTAGACACAGTTAGCGCACATCTGACCATGTCTCCCTTACTTTCTACCCTTGATGAACAAGAACTGTAAGGAGCCTCAGAAAGCACCATTTCCAACATTCACCATCTGTAGACATAGTTACCGTACAGCTGTACACGTCTACCTTACTCACTACCCTAGGTGAAGGAGAACAGTAAGGAGCTCAGAAGGCACCATTTCCAACATTCACCATCTCTAGACACAGTTAGCGCACATCTGACCATGTCTCCCTTACTTTCTACCCTTGATGAACAATAACTGTAAGGAGCCTCAGAAAGCACATTTTCCAACATTCACCATCTGTAGACACAGTTAGCGCACATCTGACCATGTCTCCCTCACTTTTTACCCTTGATGAACAAGAACTGTAAGGAGCCTCAGAAATCACCATTTCCAACATTCACCATCTGTAGACACAGTTAGCGCACATCTGACCATGTCTCCCTTACTTTCTACCCTTGATGAACTAGAACTGTAAGGAGCCTCAGAAAGCACCATTTCCAACATTCACCATCTGTAGACACAGTTAGCGCACATCTGACCATGTCTCCCTTACTTACTACCCTTGATGAACAAGAACTGTAAGGAGTTTCAGAAAGCACCATTTCCAACATTCACCATCTGTTGACACAGTTAGCGCACATCTGACCATGTCTCCCTTACTTTCTACCTTTGATGAACAAGAACTGTAAGGAGCCTCAGAAAGCACCATTTCCAACATTCACTATCTGTAGACACAGTTAGCGCACATCCGACCATGTCTCCCTTACTTTCTGCCCTTGACGAACAAGAACTGTAAGTAGCCTCAGAAAGGACCATTTCCAACATTCACCATCTGTAGACATAGTTAGCGTACAGCTGTACACGTCTACCTTACTCACTACCCTAGGTGAAGGAGAACAGTAAGGAGCTCAGAAGGCACCATTTCTAACATTCACCATCTGTAGACACAGTTAGCGCACATCTGACCATGTCTCCCTTACTTTCTACCCTTGATGAACAAGAACTGTAAGGAGCCTCAGAAAGCACCATTTCCAACATTCACCATCTGTAGACACAGTTAGCGCACATCTGACCATGTCTCCCTCACTTTCTACCCTTGATGTACAAGAACTGTAAGGAGCCTCAGAAAGCACCATTTCCAACATTCACCATCTGTAGACATAGTTAGCGTGCAGCTGAACACGTCTACCTTACTCACTACCCTAGGTGAAGGAGAACAGTAAGGAGCTCAGAAGGCACCATTTCCAACATTCACCATCTGTAGACACAGTTAGCGCACATCTGACCATGTCGCCCTTACTTTCTACCCTTGATGAACAAGAACTGTAAGGAGCCTCAGAAAGCACCATTTCCAACATTCACCATCTGTAGACACAGTTAGCGCACATCTGACCATGTCTCCCTTACTTTCTACCCTTGATGAACAAGAACTGTAAGGAGCCTCAGAAAGCACCATTTCCAACATTCACCATCTGTAGACACAGTTAGCGCACATCTGACCATGTCTCCCTTACTTTCTACCCTTGATGAACAAGAACTGTAAGGAGCCTCAGAAAGCACCATTTCCAACATTCACCATCTGTAGACACAGTTAGCGCACATCTGACCATGTCTCCCTTACTTTCTACCCTTGATGAACAAGAACTGTAAGGAGCCTCAGAAAGCACCATTTCCAACATTCACCATCTGTAGGCATAGTTAGCGTACAGCTGTACACGTCTACCTTACTCACTACCCTAGGTGAAGGAGAACAGTAAGGAGCTCAGAAGGCACCATTTCCAACATTCACAATCTGTAGACACAGTTAGCGCACATCTGACCATGTCTCCCTTACTTTCTACCCTTGATGATTAAGAACTGTAATGAGCCTCAGAAAGCACCATTTCCAACATTCACCATCTGTAGACACAGTTAGCGCACATCTGACCATGTCTCCCTTACTTTCTACCCTTGATGAACAAGAACTGTAAGGAGCCTCAGAAAGCACCATTTCCAACATTCACCATCTGTAGACACAGTTAGCGCACATCTGACCATGTCTCCCTCACTTTCTACCCTTGATGAACAAGAACTGTAAGGAGCCTCAGAAATCACCATTTCCAACATTCACCATCTGTAGACATATTTAGCGTACAGCTGTACACGTCTACCTTACTCACTACCCTAGGTGAAGGAGAACAGTAAGGAGCTCAGAAGGCACCATTTCCAACATTCACCATCTGTAGACACAGTTAGCGTACATCTGACCATGTCTCCCTTACTTTCTACTCTTGATGAACAATAACTGTAAGGAGCCTCAGAAAGCACCTTTTCCAACATTCACCATCTGTAGACACAGTTAGCGCACATCTGACCATGTCTCCCTTACTTTCTACCCTTGATGAACAAGAACTGTAAGGAGCCTCAGAAAGCACCATTTCCAACATTCACCATCTGTAGACACAGTTAGCGCACATCTGACCATGTCTCCCTTACTTTCTTTCCTTGATGAACAAGAACTGTAAGGAGCCTCAGAAAGCACCATCTGTAGACACAGTTAGCGCACATCTGACCATGTCTCCCTTACTTTCTACCCTTGATGAACAAGAACTGTAAGGAGCCTCAGAAAGCACCATTTCCAACATTCACCATCTGTAGACACAGTTAGCGCACATCTGACCATGTCTCCCTTACTTTCTACCCTTGATGAACAAGAACTGTAAGGAGCCTCAGAAAGCACCATTTCCAACATTCACCATCTGTAGACACAGTTAGCGCACATCTGACCATGTCTCCCTTACTTTCTACCCTTGATGAACAAGAACTGTAAGGAGCCTCAGAAAGCACCATTTCCAACATTCACCATCTGTAGACACAGTTAGCGCACATCTGACCATGTCTCCCTTACTTCCTACCCTTGATGAACAAGAACTAAAAGGAGCCTCAGAAAGCACCATTTCCAACATTCACTGTCTGTAGACATAGTTAGCGTACAGCTGTACACGTCTACCTTACTCACTACCCTAGGTGAAGGAACACAGTAAGGAACTCAGAAGGCACCATTTCCAACATTCACCATCTGTAGACACAGTTAGCGCACAGCTGACCATGTCTCGCTTACTTTGTACCCTTGATGAACAAGAACTGTAAGGAGCCTCAGAAAGCACCATTTCCAACATTCACTATCTGTAGACGCAGTTAGCGCACATCTGACCATGTCTCCCTTACTTTCTACCCTTGATGAACAAAAACTGTAAGGAGCCTCAGAAACCACCATTTCCAACATTCACCATCTGTAGACATAGTTAGCGTACAGCTGTACACATCTACCTTACCCACTACCCTAGGTGAAGGAGAACAGTAAGGAGCTCAGAAGGCACCATTTCCAACATTCACCATCTGTAGACACAGTTAGCGCACATCTGACCATGTCTCCCTTACTTTCTACCCTTGATGAACAAGAAGTGTAAGGAGCATCAGAAAGCATCATTTCCAACATTCACCATCTGTAGACACAGTTAGCGCACATCTGACCATGTCTCCCTTACTTTCTACCCTTGATGAACAAGAACTGTAAGGAGCCTCAGAAAGCACCATTTCCAACATTCACCACCTGTAGACACAGTTAGCGCATATCTGACCATGTCTCCCTTACTTTCTACCCTTGATGAACAAGAACTGTAAGGAGCCTCAGAAAGCACCATTTCCAACATTCACCATCTGTAGACACAGTTAGCGCACATCTGACCATGTCTCCCTTACTTTCTACCCTTGATGAACAAGAACTGTAAGGAGCCTCAGAAAGCACCATTTCCAACAGTCACCATCTGTAGACATAGTTAGCGTACAGCTGTGCACGTCTACCTTACTCACTACCCTAGGTGAAGGAGAACAGTAAGGAGCTGAGAAGGCACCATTTCCAACATTCACCATCTGTAGACACAGTTAGCGCACATCTGACCATGTCTTCCTTACTTTCTACCCTTGATGAACAAGAACTGTAAGGAGCCTCAGAAAGCACCATTTCCAACATTCACCATCTGTAGACATAGTTAGCGTACAGCTGTACACGTCTACCTTACTCACTACCCTAGGTGAAGGAGAACAGTAAGGAGCTCAGAAGGCACCATTTCCAATATTCACCATCTGTAGACATAGTTAGCGAACAGCTGTACATGTCTCCCTTACTTTCTACCCTCGGTGAAGGAGAACTGTAGGGAGCTGCAGAAAGCTCCATTTCCTATATTCACTATCTTTAGACATAGTTAGCGCACACCTGATCTTGCCTCCCTTACTTTCTACGCTTGATGAAGGAGAGCTGTAAGGAGCCTCAGAGAGCATCATTTCCAACATTCACCATCTGTAGACATTACTAGCGCACAGCTGCACATGTCTCCCTTCCTTTCTACCCTAGGTGAAGGAAGACTGTAAGGAGCTGCGGAAAGCACCATTTCCAACATTCACCATCTGTAGACATCGTTAGCACAGATCTGACCATGACTCCCTTACACTCTAACCTTGATGATCAAGAACTGTAAGGAGCCTCAGAAAGCACAAATTCCAACATTCACCATCTGTAGACATAGTTAGCGCACATCTGACCATGTCTTCCTTACTTTCCACCCTTGATGAAGACGAACTGTAAGGAGCCTCAGAGAGCACCATTTCCAACATTCACCATCTGTTGACATAGTCAGCGCACTGCTGTACATATCTCCCTTACTTTCTACCCCGCGTGAAGAAGAACTGTAACATGCTGCAGAAAGCACCATTTAAAACATTCACCATGTGTACACATTGTTAGAGTGCACCTGTACATGTGTCCCTTACTTTCTACCCTAGGAGAAGAAAAGCTGTAAGGAGCTGCATAAAGAACCATTTACAACATTCACCTTCTGTGGATTTAATTAGCCCATAGCTGTACATGTCTCCCTTACATTGTACGCTACGTGAAGGAGGACTGTAAGGAGCTGCGGAAAGCACCAATTCCAACATTCACCATTTCTAGACATAGTTAGCGCACATCTGACCATGTCTCCCTTATTTTCTACCCTTGATGAAGGAGAACTGTAAGGAGCCTCAGAAAGCACCATTTCCAACATTCACAATCTGTAGACATAGTTAGCGCACACCAGTACATGTCACCCTTACTATCTACCCTAGGTGAAGGAGAACTGTAAGCATCTGCAGAAAACACAATTTCCAACTTTCGACATCTCTTGGCAGAGTTAGCGTATACCTGTACATGAATCCCTTACTTTCTACCCTAGGTGAAGGAGAAGTGTAAGGCGCTGCAGAAAGCACCATTTCGAATATTCACCATCTCTGGACATAGATAGCTCACACCAGTACATGTCTCACTTACTTTCTACCCTTGATGAAGAAGAACTGTGAGGAGCTGCAGAAAGCACCATTTCCAACATTCACGTTCTGTAGACATAGTTAGTGCACAGCTGTACATGACTCCCTTTGCTTTCTACCCTAGGTAAAGGAAAACAGTAATGAGCTCCAGAAAGCACCTTTTCCAACATTCACCATCTGTTGACTGAGTCAGCGCACACTTGTACATATGTCTCTTACTTTCTATCCTTGATGAAGAAGAACTGTAAGGAGCCTCAGAAAGCACAATTTCCTACATTCACCAACTGTAGACATAGTTAGCACAAACCTGTACATGTCTCCATTACTTTCTACCCTAGGTGAAGGAGAACTGTATGGAGCATCAGAAAGCATCATTTCCAACACTCACCAGCTCCAGTCATAGTTCGCGCACTCCTGTATGTGTCTCCCATACATTCTACCATTGATGAAGAAGAACTGTAAGGAGCTGCAGAAAGCAACATTTCCAACATTCACCACCTCTAGTCATAGATAGCGCACACATGAACATGTCTCACTTACAATCTACCCTTGGTGAAGAAGAACTGGAACGATCCCCATAAAGCACCATTTCCAACATTCCCCATCTGTAGACATAGTTAGCGCACAGCTGTACATGTCTACCTTACTGTCTACCCAAGATGAAGGAGAACTGTAAGGAGCTGCTGAAAACACCATTACTTACATTCGCCATCTTTAGACATAGTTAGCGCACACCTGACCTTGCCTACCTTACTTTCTACCCTTGATGAAGAAGAACTGTAAGGAGCCTCAGAAAGCACCATTTCCAACATTCACCATCTGTAGACATAGTTAGCGCACATCTGACCATGTCTCCCTTACTTTCTACCCTTGATGAACAAGAACTGTAAGGAGCCTCAGAAAGCACCATTTCCAACATTCACCATCTGTAGACATTACTAGCGCACAGCTGTACATGGCTCCCTTCCTTTCTACCCTAGACGAAGGAGGACCTTAAGGAGCTGCAGAAAGCACTATTTCCAACATTCACCATCTGTAGACATAGTTAGCGCAAATCTGACCATGTCTCCCTTACTCTCTACCCTTGATGAAGAAGAACTGTAAGGAGCCTCAAAAAGCACCATTTCCAACATTCACCATCTGTAGACGTAGTTAGCGCACATCTGACCATGTCTCGCTTACTTTCTACCCTTGATGAACAAGAACTGTAAGGAGCCTCAGAAAGCAGCATTTCCAACATTCGCCATCTGTAGACATAGTTAGCGTACAGCTGGACACGTCTCCCTTACTCTGTACCCTAGGTGAAGGAGAACAGTAAGGAGCTCAGAAGGCACCATTTCCAATATTCACCATCTGTAGACATAGTTTGCGCACAGTTGTACATGTCTCCCTTACATTCTACCCTCGGTGATGGAGGACTGTAAGGAGCTGTGGAAAGCACCATTTCCAACATTCACCATCTGTAGCCATAGTTAGCGCACATCTCACCATGTCTCCATTACTTTCTACCCTTGATGAAGAAGAACTGTAAGTAGCCTCAGAAAGCACCATGTCCAACATTCACCATCTGTAGACATAGTTAGCGTACAGCTGTACACGTCTCCCTTACTCTCTACCCTAGGTGAAGGAGAACAGTAAGGAGCTCAGAAGGCACCATTTCCAATATTCACCATCTGTAGACATAGTTTGCGCACAGCTGTACACGTCTCCCTTACTCTACACCCTAGGTGAAGGAGAACAGGAAGGAGAACAGGAAGGAGAACAGTAAGGAGAACAGTAAGGAGCTCAGAAGGCACCATTTCCAATATTCACCATCTGTAGACATAGTTAGCGCACATCTGACCATGTCTCCCTTACTCTCTACCCTTGATGAAGAAGAACTGTAAGGAGCCTCAAAAAGCACCATTTCCAACATTCACCATCTGTAGACGTAGTTAGCGCACATCTGACCATGTCTCGCTTACTTTCTACCCTT